>NC_133287.1:965965-2238232 GCF_005239225.2 Populus alba | reverse complement strand
GGTACAGCCAATACACATTGATATAAGAAATAACTTAGCTCATTGTTACTTACTTAGTCGTAAAAGGGAAAATAGATGGAAACCCTTGGTACTATGATATTTAGAATTTCATCCAAAACCAGACATAGTGTTCCAGGGGTCCTGGGGAGTGCGTGTCATGGGGGCATCCACAATCGATAAGAAGACTTTGAGGAGTTTGGCAATGGATTTCTATCTTGATGGGGAAACTTTGACGAAACTTTGTTGAGATGATGTGAAAAAAAAGTGGTGAAGATATTTATGAAAAGAGATTTGATTTGTCGATATGGTTCACTAGAAAAAGATTATATCTAACAATGCCCAGAACTTCAATGGCAAGATAATAATAGAACTCTACCCTAGATGGAAAATCAAGCATTCCAATTCCTCGCCATATAGGCCAAAGATTAATGGTGCGGTAGAAATTACTAACAAGAATGTCAAGAAGATTATTCAGAAGATGATACACCTATAAGGATTGACATGAGATGTTGCCATTGGCCCTTCACGTGTTCTGCACCGCAGTCCGAACCTTAATAGGAGCCACCTCGTAAATGTTGGTATATGGAATGGAGGTGGTGATGCTTTTAAAAGTGGAAATCCCCTCATTAAGAGTATTGATAGACTTTGAGTTAGAAGAGGTAGAATGGGAAAAAGGTTAGATATGAACAGTTGAATCTGATAAGTGAAAAGAGGATAGCCGCAATCTGTCATCATCAACTTTATCAAAGAAGGATGGCCAAATCATACGACAAGAAGATTCGACCTTGAGGATTCCACGAAGGAGATCTTGTATTGAAGAAAATGTTGTCTTTTACCAGGAGAAGATCAGAGTAAATGGACGCCAAACAATGAGGGCCCTTTGGTGGTAAAGAAAGCGTTCTCGGGAGAAGCTTTATTGTTATCTAGAATGGATGGAGAAAATCTAGTTAAACCTATGAATGCTGACTCTATAAAGAAATACTATGCTTCCCAGTCAATAAAATAAAATTCGGCCATGAATTCTCTTTGTAAAGAACCTTTTTTTTTTCAGAAAACATATGATCTCATAGCATTTGAAATCTTTTACTTAAAAGAACTATTTTTTACGCATGACTAAGGAGATGACTCCATCAATTGGAGAGAACCAAATCAAATCTAAACTTGACATATTTTTGCACACCACACTGGGGGCAAGAAGTGCACGAAGTGCACATAGGGGTCCATAGTGAACCAAAGCCTAAAGGGGTATCATAATAAAAACTTCTAAAAAAGCATCTTTTATGAGAATTGCTAATTGCATTAAAAGTTTCAAGTTTTCATGAACAAAACCAAAACTTTTGAGTTTTCTTGTTAAAAATAATAATAAAGGACAATACTCAATGGAGCAAGAAAGGGCCCCATAAGGAACCAGAGATCTCTTCACCAAGAGGATATGAAGTATAGTGTGTGAAGCATATTCCAGTTCAAGAGAAAAGGTTGAACAAACAAATGGAAACAAGAGCTCGAAGAAGTTTACAACGAAAGGGGAACTTATGTTTCCAAGACAGGTAACAAAAACATGCATGTTATTTGTCATAACACTAACCTGGCAGGAAAGGTGGGACGAAAGCCCAAATTACTTCCAAGTTTTGGAAATCACTAAGAGATAGAATCTCAAATCAACGGAGCTACAAAAAGAATATGAATTATGAACCAGCACTATTACATTTCCTCGAGGTAAGATGTTTTCTTTTGAAGTTTGAGATGGGCCGATCACATGATATGGAGACCATTTCTTAGAAAAGCGTGGAGTTTTCTAAAAAAAAATTTTAAAGGGGTCAGTTACCTGATATTGAAACCATTTTCTTAGAAAAAGCGTGGAGTTTTCTAAGAATTTTAAGATGGGTAGGTCACCCGATATTGAGACCGGTTTCTTTAGAAAAGCGTGGAGTTTTCTAAGAATTTTAAGAGGGGCGGTGACCTAATATTGAAACCGTTTCTTTAAAAAAGCGTGGAGTTTTCTAAGAATTTTAAGAGGGGCCGGTGACGCCGATAATTGAAATCGTTTCTTAGAAAAGCGTGGAGTTTTCTAAGAATTTTTAAGAGGGGCCGGTCACTCGATTTTGAGAGACCGTTTCTTAGAAAAGCGTGGAGTTTTCTAAGAAATTTTTAAAGGGGCCGGTTTACCTGATAATTGAAAACCGTTTCTTAGAAAAGCGTGGAGTTTTCTAAAGAATTTTAAGATGGGCTGGTCACTTGATATTGAGATGTTTCTTAGAAAAGCGTGGAGTTTTCTAAGACTTTTAAGAATGGGCAGGTCACCGATATTGAAACCGTTTCTTAGAAAAGCGTGGAGTTTTCTAAGAATTTTAAGAGGGGCCGATGACCTGATATTGAAACAGTTTTCTTAGAAAAGCGTGGAGTTTTTTAAGAATTTTAAGATGGGGCAGTCACCCGATATTGAGACCGTTTCTTAGAAAAGCGTGGAGTTTTCTAATAATTTTAAGAGGGGCCGGTGACCTGATATTGAAACCATTTCTTAGAAAAGCATGGAGTTTTTTAAGAATTTTAAGATAGACAGGTCACCTGATAGGGAGACCATTGTTTAGGAAAAGCAGTGAGATTTAGCATGATCATACAATTTATCTTTACAACACTTACTACGCGAATCGCTTGACAAGTTTTGCTTCGTAAGCATTGTAAAGAGGGGGCATCTGTTGTTACTCAATTTTAGACCCACGTGTTGTAGACGGTGTATACCTTTTGAATAGAGTATAGGAGTTTAGCTCATGTTCGCTAGAAAATTGACAAAAAAAAAAAAAAAAGATATAGCAGAAAGAGAGCAGAAAAATAAAGGAAAAACGCAAGAGAAGTGCAGAGTAAAAAAAAAAACGCAGAAATAGATTTGTTGCAGTAAACCATTGCAGGAGACCCGCAGCTGTTGCAGTAAAACCATTTCAGCGAGACCTGCAGGTAAGTCCTAGTTTTCTCCTCCTTTGCTGCCTTTAAATCGTTTGTATCTGTTTCGTTTTTTTGTTTTGCACATTCGTTTTCCATTTTAGACTGTATAATACCCGTTTGCTTTTGTGTTGTTCCTGCCGTGATTTTTGAGTCTTGGATAGTTGACGATGTTAAGCTTTGGTTAGCCTTTGGTGTTTCTTTTTTATCTCCTGTCTTTCACTGTTTTCAAAGTTAAAGGACCGGGAAAGGGGGCTGTTGTTTTCTTCATCAGCAGCTCCTTTTCTGTTTGTGTCCTTCCATTTTTTAGTGAAAATAGCGGCCAGGTCTTGCTTTGTTTCATAGGTCTATGATATATATGTGTTATAAGAGCATTGTGGTCCCAAGCTTTTCTTTTTCTGTAGGAAACTAGCATGACAAAATTAAGGGAACCGGGGAAGGGGGCTGTTTTGTTTTCTTCCATCAGCAGCTCCCCCTTTTTGTTCGTGTCCTTCCATTTTATTCTAATAGCCGGCCAGGTCTTGCTTTGGTTTCTAGTCTATGAACATATATGTGTTATGAAAGCATGCCGCCGTCCCAAGCTCCTTTTTTTTTTGTATGAAATTTGCATGAAGTCATGGTCATATGTAGTAGGATTTCGATTTAAAAATTTCAGTTTCAAAACTTTGGCTCCCTCATCCATACGTGCTTGGTCCTTTCCAATGTATAGAATTTTAAGTTGATTTGGCTTTGAAAGATTTTTGTTACGAATTTTTTTTTAGTTTCTTGTAGTTCTTGTAATATGAATGATGGCTTGCTATTTTCCATTTTTGTGTTTACGTTTAATTGTGATGCTATGTGTTTCGATAAAAAAATTTTAAAAGTTTTCTTGTGTGTTGCATACGGCCAATACCCTAACATGTTTTGAATTCTTTTTTTTATGTATGTATAAAAAAAAATATTTGAAGTTTCAACAAAGGTGTTTTCGCATGGATTTCGTAAACACAACAAAAAAATTATTTTCTTGCATTTCTGGATTTTACAACATGTTTGTAAAACTCCAAAGGGTATTGGCCAATATTTCAAAAAAATATAAAAATCCTATTTTGGGGGGGAATTAATCTATTATTCACCGCTAATGTTTGGATAAAGAAATCCTTAAAGGACGAATATCCAAAATATTATTGGGAGTAATAAATCTGCACACATTCGTGAAAGAAGCCTTGAACATTTCAAAAATTTTCTTACTCCACGGTTTACGAGCCGTGAGAGTATAAAATATAAAAAAATATAGGTTTTTTTTTTGTAGTGCCCTAGATTTCTAAATTTTTTTTCTCATTTCCTTGCGATTTACGAGTCGCAAACTCTTGAAATACTAAAGGGAAAAATGAGCTTTCAAAGCACATGGAATCTCCTTGGATTTCTATCCAAATAAATTTTATTTGAATCAAACCTAGGAAAATTGATGGGATTAGAAAAACACCAACACCATAGCAATTATAGAGCAAACCAAACATCAAGCAGCTTACCTTAGGTAGGGCGTACTAGGGGTGCTAATACCTTCCCTTTACGCAACCAGTCCCTTGCTTTAGAATCTCTGAAAGACCAGTTAGGGTTCCTAGTGACCAAAATACTAGGTGGCGACTCCTTCACAAAAATACAAAAGACCCTGAAATCAATCGAAAGTCACCACGACGCCGCGCTCCGCCGCAAGGGTGCGACAGGATGGCGACTCCACTGGGGACTTAGGACTAAGCTTGATAATTTGTTTGTTTATTGCTATGTGTTATTGGTTTTTGTTTTCTTATATGAATGATACTTTGTTTAAAAGCTTTAGCATGCATCTTTACATTCTATCATACATGATGTAGTCATTCATCACTTTATTATTATTCTCTTTTTGGAGAGCACACACATTAAACTTTTAGTTAAGTGGGGAACTAGCAGCTTGCCTTATGACTTGAGTCAAGGTTTAAGTTTGTGTAAACCCCAACTCTTTGTTGAGTGTTTAGACTGATAGTGATTGGTACACGTGCCATCCCACCATCTGCTGAACCCCCATATTGCCTTTACGAGGGCGATCACTGGGACAACAGGAGACCCTTTTTTAGAGACCAAGTAGTAAACCTACCCCATGTCTCACGTAAAGGAACTAGAACCTATCCTTAGGGTGTATGCTCTATAATATCTTTTGCATCAAAACAAGTCTAACCCCAAGGCATTTTGAAGACCAGGACTTGTGAACGAAATGACCACCATTGCTAAATTTTCCATCATAGAATATGGAAAAATTTTGAACTGTCACAATTGACTAAAGGAGACTGCCTTAGAAGCGATGTTAAGAAACTGTCACCAATCAAGAACCTGAATTGCATTATGAATGAGGTGAACAAGTTAACGACTCGCTTTCAGAATGTGGATAAGGATGCATTTTTTAGGAAATACGGATGTTTGGTGGAAATTGCAAGGGTAGAAGTTTTAAGCCCAGCTGTGCGAGCCTTAGTTCATTTTTGGATCCAGACTACCAGTGTTTTTTCTTTTAGAAGCATATACATATGTCCCACTATGGAGGAATATGAAATGTTGACTGAGTTTCCAAACAATCTGTATATGATTTATTTTCCTTTGAGATCTGGCAAGATCATCCTCAAACTGTTAAAACTGCTCAGAATCGCCAACTTAGAAAAGTTTTTGGAAAAGAATGCAACCGGTCTAAAATGGAGGACGCTAGAAATTGAACTGGAAAAGAAGTCAGGATTAGAAAAAAAGAGATTGATTGCCTTGGGCATTTTTGGCCTTGTGTTGCTCTCAAGCCAGATGGGTTATATGTAGTGAGTTTGGAGGTCGCTGCTGCTTATGTAGAGTATGAGAATACACAAATCAATCTAGTGGCTGATTTTAGCCGAAACCATCTTGACACTTAACCATTGTAGGAGGACCGGAAAAGAAGCAATGAGATGCTGCACACAATTGTTGTATATCTGGATGGTTAGTCATATCGAAAAAAGAAAAAGAAAAAAAAAGAAGAAGAAAGCTTGTCTTCAATAATTTTGTATGGGTCACCCAAAGACCCCTGAAGTTAGTAAAAGAAGAAGAATGAGGAGATCTAGACAACCAAGGTTGGGTTGACAAATTAGAAGGTTTGCCTAATAGTGATTTTAAGTGGAGAGCCCCATGGGTAACGATAATGGAAGTCCTAATGAGTTGTGGACAAAGACGTTGGGTGCCATTGGTAGGGATAACAGGTTATGTGAGTTATGCTCCTACCCTAGTGGTAAGGTAACTTGGGGGCATGCAGTTTATTCCAAGGACTATGGGAATTGCTCAATTCTTTGGTTTGTTCAAAGATCCCATTGCACAAGAAGTTTTGGAGATCATCAAACAAGATGGGAAGCATCTAGTTTTGGGTTGAGATAGAAGGTTTAAAAAATCCAACGAATCAAAGCAAACACACAATGAGAAAAATCACCAGCCGACGCCGCGCGGATTCTGACGTGCGACAGAATGGCGACTCCACTAGGGAAGGTATTGTTTCTGACAATATTGGACTAAGCTTTATGCATTTGATGTGTTTAAGTTTTTGCAATTTTATCTCTCTGTTTTTTCAATATTTATTTCCATGCATTTTATAGAATTGTTTGATGAATCACTTGTTTTAATTTTGAAAGCACACACAAGCTTCTAGGTTAGGTGGGGAACTAACGATCTGCCCTATAACTATTAGTCAGGGTTCAGATGGGTGAAACACCCAACTCATATCTGAGTGTCTGCTTGGTAATGGTGTGTATACGTGCCTTAACTATTCCTTGCAACACCCTCATACTGTCTTTACAAAAAACGTCACTGGGCAAATATGAAACCCTTTTGGGACCTGATAGAAAACCTACCCATGTTCACATAATGAATATAACCCGTCTTTAGGTTGTATGTGCTATTGTTATTTGCATAAGAGCAAACCCTTCTTGAAGCATCTTGAACTCAAGACTTGTGGGTGACACAATGGCCGTCACTCAGAAAATTTTCATTGTAGAGTTTAGGCAAAAATCACGATTCTTGTTCCATCATACAAGACTTACGACCATATTGTCACCCCTCGAATGGCGAGTTCATCATATAGATTACATGTTCATGTATTTGTCATGCATGCACCAGAATGAAAAGTAGGTACCCTACGAGTCTACAACACCTGACTTTGAATGAAAAAACATGGAAGATGAAGAGTGTGCTCATCATAATGTCTATTTTAAAAAGAGTTGCAGTTTCTGAAGACATGTGTGACTCGCCTCTAGCTTACTCGAGCAAATACTAAAAAATAACTCTAGGGAAGTTTCCTTTTAATTGACCTATCATCTTTGTTCAAAACCTAACAACGACTCTGCCCGAAGAAATTGGGGGCAAACGTGGTCAAGAGTCTCGACACAATCCTGTATTTCTACAAAAGCTTTGGTGGGAAGGCCAACCGAAGGGGAAGCCTATTCTTGTTCTGGAAAAAAAAAATAAACCTACCTCTATTTGATCATGCCTACAAAACTTCTTGATTTTGTTTAAACCTGTTCCATTTTTTGTTGGTAACTTGGCTTAAAATTCCATAACACTTTCCTTGTCAAATGAGCCTTTATTGTTAATAAGATCATGTGCTTATAACATACCTTCATTTTTGTTGTTGTTTCATGAAAATAACACATTAAATATAATCGTTAAGCATGAAACCATCACACCAAAAAATCTTTGGGTGTGTTTCTCTTTTCTTCCAAAACTATACATGATCGCACATGTTCACAAGGATTTTTAGGAATTCAAAGTTTACTACAAAAACAGAAATCATGTTGATGTTTGTCTAAAGCAAATGAGTTCTACAAATTCAGGTGATTCCTTAAAAAGGTAACCATACACCTAGAAAACCTAAAAAATACAAAAACAAAAACAAAAAGAACCCATGAAGTGACTCCAAAAGCTGAGTTTTATTCGAATGAATAATGAGAAATTACATTGTATACTCGCATGAAAGCAAGGCTTACCGATCCTAAATGCATGAGTTTGAAATGAAAAAAGGTCATATTTGCAAGGCTTACCGATCCTAAATGCATGAGTTTGAAATGAAGAAAGGTCATATTTGATAATATTTTCATGAGGCTAAAATATATCATCTGCAGTCCCCTTTTAAGCCTAATGCTTTTCTTGAGATAAATAATCTTGGCTAGGATCACACCCCACACTAGGGGCAAGTGCGATGATATAGAGAAAACCTCAATGATTGAAAATGCCCAAGCAATACTAGAGGGCATAAAAGAAAATTCTCAATCATCGAAGGTGCCCAAACAAAGCTAGGGGGTATAAAGAAAAATCCAAAGGATCCAAAAGTTTTGAGCATAAAAAAAAAACAATATGATGATGCTTAAAACCATATGAAGAAAACAAAAGCAAAGAGAAAGAGCTCAAGCCCATCACTAGGGGGCATGATAGACAATTTTTGAAAGACATTCAAATGATAAAAGGTCAAGAAACAAGCACAAGTGATCTTTAGTTTTGAAATCCTTTAAACACCTTTTTGAGCCTACAAATATCATTTTCTTCATAACCAATAGCCCAAGCCTACTTTACGTGCCTAATCAAGCCTTTTCTGATCAAAGGCAAGGAATCTTGATCGGTAGGCAATGCTTTCTCATGTGAACCAAATCATTATTCATGCAAATAAAATGAATGCTTTCAAGACTAGATCTTTGAAACTCTCATATTAAATCTTGAACCATTTCGACCAGCCAAATGTCACTTCATATTTTTCACCAAAAGCCAAAACAAAAAGTTTTCATCACTTCTAATAACCTCTCCATAGGAAGCACTTGAATTTGTCCATAATGAGTTTGTTTTGAATCAATGTCAACATAATTTGTGTCTGGAATAGCTTTGGAATTCCAAAAATTCTGCATGAAAACAACTCTTTGTCAAACCTTCCTTCATATAGCCTCATCCCCAAGCCCGAATTGAACATTTAGGGGCATGATCAAGTTAGGAGGCAAAAAAAAATGCATGATAGGGCTGCCTCCATGATTCTTTCTAAGAAAAAATGACGGGCAAAATTGGCAACCCTTGAGATAAAAAGGTGGAGGACAAAGAAGTATGATGATATCAAGTGTTTCCTAAGGGTCAAGATCACAAGAGATGACTCGAGTAAGCAAGAGCGAAAAAGCCATCGAAGTTCACTGCCAACACTCCAACTTTTGAGAAAAGAAATACACCATGAAGAAATGGGGACCTATTTTTCTTAGGTAAGTATACATGCATATTGACCATAATGCATTGCTTTCAACATTATTAGATCGGTGTTTCATCATCACCTTTTGGGTAGTGTGTTTTCTAATCATACCTCATTTCGAGTGCACTTTGAGCCCTCACTTTTTTTTGTGTGTGCCTTTGAGCCACTATTTCTCAGGTAGTGCTTTTTCTAACCCTACCTCATTTCGAGTACACCTTTGAGCCTTCATTTCTGGTTAAGTGCGTCGTTGAGCCTTCACATCTCGGGTAGTGCGTTTTCTAACCCTACCTCATTTTGAGTGTGCCTTTGAGCCCTCACTTCTCAGGTAGTGCGTTTTCTGACCCTAGTCCTTTTGAGTGCGCCTTTGAGCCCTCGCCAACATTTTTCTGGGTAGGTCACCTATTACAACGGGACCAATTCTCCATGTTTTTATTTGGGTAGGTCACCCATTACAATGAGACCATTCTTCCACCTGGGTAGGTCACCCATTACAATGAGACCACTCTTTCCTTTTTCTTGGGTAGGTCACCCATTACAATGAGACCACTCTTTCCTTTTTCTTGGGTAGATCAACCATTACAACGCGATCAATTCTTCATGTTTTTTTACCTGGGTAGGTCACCCAATACAATGAGGCCATTCTTCCACTTGGGTAGGTCACCCATTACAATGAGACCACTTTTTCCTTTTTCTTTGGGTAAGTCACCCATTACAATGACACCGCACTACACTTTTTTCCATCTGGGTAGGTCACCCATCACAACGAGACCGCTTTTCATATTCTTTCCACCTGGGTAGGTCACCCATTACAATAAACCATTTTTTACACTTTTTTTTGGATTTTGGTTAAATGAGGTCGCCATATGGGATCTTAGGTGACTTTGGTTAAAAGGAATCGCCAGATGGGATTTCAGGTTGACCGAGTTACACACATTTTTTGGTTTTGGTTTAATGAGGTCGCCAGATAGGATCTCATGTGGCTTTGGTAAAAGGAGATCGCCAGATGAGATTTTATGTTAATCGAGACACACAAATTTTTTAAGTTCCAGTTGATGAGGTCGCCATATGAGATCTCAAAATATATCCTAGTGGAACTCATCTTATCAATTCAAACTCATTGATGTTAAAATCAAACTTTTTCATGGTTTGAATTAGTATCAATTGATACTTTCTCTCTCTTCAACCTAATTCAATTACTCTTTATCTTCTCTTGAATCAAGGGCTAAAAAACAAAAACAAAAAATTTAGACTAAAATTGAATATTGAGAAAAATAAGTAGACAAAAAAATCTTTAACTTGGAAAGCAGAAGAACCAAAGTAAACTTTTCTCATCAATTTTGTAACTGTCAACCTATTTTTTTCACTTTACTCCTATTTCTTTTAATTTTTTCCTTTCTTAATAAATTTACTTAATTTGGTCATCAATTTAGTTCTAACAATTCAAATCAATAAAAAAATTATTAATTATTTCTTAAAATGTAATTTTCTTTTAAAAATATTTTTTTATTTTCTAACTAAACTAACAATTCTGAATTTGAAGGCAATAATTAATTACCTTCTTCTTTGATTTTTTTTTTTTTTTTGTAATTGTAATTTACAACAGGGTTTTGTTACTCCAAGTCTTCAATATCCAAGTTCTGAATTTCCAACACAATAAATGTAGTATTGTAGGTCATCGTTAAGGTCCAACCTTTATGAGAAAGTTGACAAATAATTTTTTCTTTCTTGGCAAATATTCAGCTAGACAAGTCTTCAAACCACACAAGAAGTTCGATGCGACAAGTCTTCAGACCAATTAAGCTATCTTTTAGGTTTTTATTCCATGCATATTTACACCGGATGATTCTGGTGCTAGAAAACAAATAATCATATAAAATTACTGATCAAGTATGTGTGTGCTTGTGTGTATGTACGTGTCATCAGAAAAACATACTAGTCAGTTCTGTGTTTTTTCCTTTTATTATCCTCAGAGCCGGAGATAGACGCCAGTCCCTGTAAGAAAGTTTAAGTTTTGACATCTCCTAAATCTCTTTTTCCCACCTAAAATCTCCTGCAGAAATTATTGATTAATCCTTATAAATCAAACGGCCTGTTTGTTTTTTTATTTTAAAAATGTTTTAAAAAAATTTAAAATATTTTTATTTTGTTTATTAATTTTAAATTAATATGTTTTTAGTGTTTTTAAATTATTTTGATGTGTTGATGTTAAAAAATAATTTTTAAAACATAAAAAAATATATTATTAATATATATTTTAATACAAAAAATTATTTCAAAAATAACCAGCATAACACTGTAACCAAACAAGCTTGATACATAAAGCACTCGGCGATCAAGGCACTTAGCCCAACTGGGCTCATCCATGGACATAGCGTGAAGTCCACGACAAGAATGGAGTAATGGTCTCAACTTAATTAATGAGGGGTGTTAATTTCAATGGAGGATGCTAAGATTTTCCAACACCCTCATCTGAATGGTGGCCAGTAGAGTCATAGAAGACAGCTTGTTTCAACCATGATTTTACGGTTGAAAGTGAAAGAAGGGGAAAAACATAGAACGGGTTTTTGTTGGAGACTAGAGAAGTTTCAAAACCAGGAAAAAAATTGTGGATGTTTGCCCCTGGTTTTGGATGAAAGACTGTTTGTTGTTGTATTTTAAAAGAATGTTTTAAAAATTTTAATTTTTTTATTAACTTCTATTTAATATATTTTTAAATATTTTTAAATTATTTTAATGTTTTGATATTAAATATAATTTTTTTTAAAAAAAAAAAAATTATCATATATTTTATTATGAAAAATTATTAAAACGAGCTATAAAGGAAGCGTTTTAAAATTTGAAAAACTTATTTTTAATATTATCTTTAAATATTTTTGAATTATTTTAATATGTGAATATAAAAAATAAATTTTAAAAAATATATTATTTTAATATAATTTTAAATAAAAAATACTTTAAAATATAATTATTACTTCATTTTCAAACGATGTACTTCATGTGTGAAGAAACTTTTTAAAATTGATTTGACTTGAGATCCTGACAGAGAAATTACTTAAAAAGAAAGAAGAAATATAAATAATGTATATGATATTATATATAAATAAAGTAGGGGAACAATAATTTTTTCCAAGGAAATTCGGCACTCGAGATTGGTTCGAGGAAAGCAGTCAAGAAGAGGAAAAACATTAAAGTCACCACTTCAGATTGTGATTGTGATCGTTTCTCACTCACCACCACTTGTGCCATGAACCCACTTTTACGTAAAAGTACAGTTTCCTTCCTTCAAACAATAAAAAAATACAGTTGTTGTTCGTATGTACTAGTACTAGTATGGCAAAAAAAAAAAAAATTAATTAACGGTCATAGACAAACAAGTGTGCAAGGTATGTGGTTTTTGAAATTAGAAGGATTGAGGTATTATATCACTGAAATACAGGGACTAAATTATTATTTACGTGTTTGCCCTTGCTGCCATGTTCTAGATCCGAAAACTTAAAATCGATTGCCCTTGCTGTGTTGTTTGAGATTTGCAGGTAACGGACAACAGGAGATTGAAGAGAGGAATAACCCATTACAGGCCCCCCCAATTTTGGCTTTGTTTTCACCGCAGTGCGTGGACCCACGCGCCGCCAGTATTGTTCCCGCAGCCAGAAACCTTGTCAGCACTGTTCCGGCTTGCAGAGGGTCATTGATGTAATTTCAGATGGCTTTGAGGCCCTTATTGTAATTTTAATGTAGTTTTTTTTTTTTTTTTTTGAATTTGTTTTATTGTATAAATGTGATGTAAAAGAAAAAAAAAAAGAAGAAACGAAAAGAAAAATAAATAATAGAAAAGTTGGGTGTTTGTATTTTTTTATATGTTATTAAATTATAATTATAAAAAAAAACAAAAGGAATTAATTGTTAATTTAAATATGGTTAAATATCTTAAGGACAAATAAAATCAAGTTGTATTTTCCACGAAAATATAAGAACAAGTTTTTTACATATATTCGGGGATTTAATAACTGATTTATTCAAGCCTTAGAATTTAATTAATATTTTAAATTTTCTTAAATATGGTTAAATATCTTAAGGACAAATAAAATCAAGTTGTATTTTCCATGAAAATGTAAGAACAAGTTTTTACATATATTCGGGGATTTAATAACTGATTTATTCAAGCCTTATAATTTAATTAATATTTTAATTTTTCAAATCACATCAGAACACGAAGTAGCTTACCTTAGGTAGGGTGCGTTAGGGGTGCTAATACCTTCCCTAACCACAACCAGTCCCTTACCCACGATCTCTGACACGACCAGTACATCAGGTTTCCTAGTAGCCCTCAACGAATTACTAGGTGGCGACTCCAACGAACCAAATTCAAAGCAAACGCAAAAACGATAAAAATCGCTAGCCGATGCCGCGCGCTAGGATTTTTTCGGGGTGCGACAACAAGGATTAAAATATGAAAAGTAGTTTATAAAGCATATTCAACCGTAAGAACAAACACCCCCAAATTTACACATGAAGAAAGAAATTTTTAGAAAATCTCAATTCAATTCCTATTTAAAAAAATACTTCACTATTCATATGAATAATGGAACACCTAGAAAAAAACCCTAGTTTTTTAGTATATAGTGTAATATAATATTCCACGGTAAATTTAATTCAACCATGCAAATCTAAGTCCAATATGTGGGCTTGAAGATGGCATGGAAGCTATACAAGAGTATCAAGTTTGTTTTGGTTGTTCACTTACGAAGATGGTGTATGAAGCAGTTGCTAATATCGTTAAATCCTCACTTGGTCTTGTTGATTTGAAAACGAATAGTAAAAGAGTTCTATATTTTTGTTATTTATTGGCTTAGTTTTCAACAATAAAAGGGTAACTAGAAAGTCAAGTCATGGATATTTTATTTCTAACAATTTAATTTTCAACAAATATTTTATTCAAATTATCTAAAAACACACCTTAAAAACTTTGAAACTCATTTATGATCTTAAATAACCCTAAAAATAGTCCAAAAATCTCCAATTAACCTGAATTTAAAAAATTCTTGAGCTTAGATCTACTATCTTTATTTTTATTGATGAGAATGCCAAAATATATTCTAGTGGAACTCATCTTATCAAATCAAACTCATTGATGTTAAGATCAAACTTTTCATGGTTGGAATTAGTATCAATTGATACTTTCTCTTTCTTCAACCTGAATTCAATAACTCTTTATCTTCTCTTAAATCAAGGGCTAAAAAACAAAAACAAAAAATTTAGACTAAAATTGAATATTGAAAAAAATAAGTAGACAAAAAAAATCTTTAACTTGGAAAGTGAAGAACCAAAGTAAACTTTTCTCATCAATTTTGAAATTGTCAACCTTTTTTTTTCACTATACTCCTATTTCTTTTAATTTTTTCCTTTCTTAATAAATTTACTTAATTTGGTCATCAATTTAGTTCTAACAATTCAAATCAATAAAAAAATTATTAATTATTTCTTAAAATGTAATTTTCTTTTCAAATAATTTTTATTTTCTAACTAAACTAACAATTCTGAATTTGAAGGCAATAATAATTTACCTTTTTTTTTTTTTTGTAATTGTAATTTACTTCAGGGTTTTGTTACTCAAAGTCTTCAATATCCAAGTTAAGGTCCAACTTTTATGAGAAAGTAGACAAATAATCTTTTCTTTCTTGGCAAATATATATTAAGCTAGAGAAGTCTTCAAACCACACAAGAAGTTCGATGCGACAGAGTCAATTGCTTTATTTTTTTTGTCGTGGCCAATGCGTTTAAATTTTCCACAAGGTTTTGCAGAATTTTTGAAAAATCTGATTTTCCTGGAAAGTAGGGGAACAATAATTTTTTCCAAGGAAATTCGGCACTCGTGATTGGTCCGAGAAAAGCAGTCAAGAAGAGGAAAAACATGAAAGTCACCATTTCACATTGTGATTGTCATCGTTTCTCACTCACCACCACTTGTGCCATGAAACTATAAGCCAGCCCACTTTTACGTAAAAGTACAGTTTCCTTCCTTCAAACAATAAAAAAATACAGTTGTTGTTCGTATGTACTAGTACTAGTATGGCAAAAAAATAATTAATTAACGATCATAGACAAGCAAGTGTGCAAGGTATGTGATTTTTGAAATTAGAAGGATTGAGGTATTATATCACTGAAATACAGGGACTAAATTATTTTTTACGTGTTTACGAACCAGATCGAAAATAATTATCACAACTCAAGCAATCAACCCATCATAAGGATTAAAATATGAAAAATAGTTTATAAAGCATATTCAACAATAAGAACAAACACCCCCAGATTTACACATGAAGAAATAAAATTTTAGAAAATCTCAATTCAATTCCTATTTGAAAGAAAATAAGAGAATTGGAGCAAAGGAGAGTAATTGTTTTGTTTGAATGGTAAGAGTGTAGGTTACTGTGATGGAGAAGAATAATATAAGAGCTAGAACGTCTCTTCTCTAAAGAGCTTTGAATGAATGGAGAATCTTACAACATGGAGAATGAATGGTCGGATGAAAGCAGCATGTGGCAAAAAAAATAAAAATCAGAAAGATTAATAGAAATTAATAACTAAATTGAAAATCCTAGAGATACTTGTAACGATTATTCACTACGATTAGTGTTTTATTAGTCATTCAATTTTATAATTATAATAATCACAATATATATAATAAATTTTAAAATCTTTCATTTTATTTATTTAATAAATAAAACTTATTAAAAACAATTAGTGCACCCTACTGTATATTACCCAAAAATATATATTCAAGTCAAAATTTCTTCAAAGAAGATTTTCAATTCAAACATTTAATGCCAAATTACACCGTCAAGAAAGCTTTGTTTTCTGATCTAATTAAACACGTTTAACGCTCCAAGTATTTGATGAGAACACAAATTATAGTCGCTGTTGATGATTATGTGCTGGATCGTTTAGGGTCACTTAGTAAAGGTGCCATGCAAAAGTAAAAGCCAAATTTATGACTTTGCCAAGATGCAAGGTCCTTAACTTAGGGTGCCTCAATAAAATTTGAAATGGTTTCGGAAATTTCAGAGCTTTCTACAAATTTTGGCTTTTACTTTTGAAATGCTTCCGCAGGTGTTGGACAATGTTGTCAGGAAAGGCGAGGAAGAGCCATTTATCCAAGCTGTAATTTTAGGTACGAGATTAACCAATTCTATGAAATCACCACAGACCCACCAGTCAAGACCCATAAAACCACCATAGACCCATTAAAGAAAAGAAAATTATAACCAAAGATAGCCTCCCTTTTCTCCACTCCAAAACTATCACCGACCAACACCTTCTCCTAAACCACAACGCAAGGCACTCTTCACGTCAGATCCACAACAACCCTACAATAACAATCAGAAGAGAGAAGAAGAAATTAGAGTAGAGAGAGAGAGAGAGGTAGATCTAAAAAAACTACAAATAAATAAAAACTACCGTCTAGTGTTGATTTCTTTGTCTTGCAGGTAGTGGTGATACTCCCCGCCGGCAAGGAAAGGAAGAGGTTAAAGATTCGCTTCAGATCCACCAATTTTTGCTCTTCAATCGATAACGACGCGTGAAGCCAATCGCTGACAGTGACGGTGGTGCTTGGCTGACACTCTTCACTGCTTTTGTATGAAGAGTTGTAAAGAAATGCTCATGAAACTAGTTTGCAATAATGAGTGGACAGCCCCTTAAGCAGTTCAAGGGAGTTTATTTTATTGTAGGAGTACTAGTTGCTAATAAATTTAATAAATGGAATTGTTTAGTTTTCTATCCTAAGTAGAAAATCATTTTAGCAGGTGAGGTAACCTGAAAAAATGCTCTCCGAAAACTAGATTGTCAGGACAACATTTTTTTTCTTCTATGTAATGCCTGTTAGAGAAAATTTATTACAAGAGACTGGGATTTCAGCGAGCTTCCACCACAGTAACTGTAACTTCATTTACAGAACAAGCTGCTCTTCTAGACATTGCTGGCAAGTCTTGTCCATTGCGTGTTCGTAAAACAAATGCTGGCTTCTTAGGAGAAGGAAGAGTGATCTCATTACCTAACATGAACACAACTTCTAACATTGTAGGTCGATCATCTGGAAATTCTTGCACACACAGTAACCCAATCTGAATGCATCTCAAAACTTCATGAGGAGGACATGACTGTTCCAGCATTGGATCAACTATGTCTAATGCCTTTTCTTCTCTCCATAAGTCCCATACCTGAAACAAGTAAGAAGATAATCGAGAAAAGAATCTAGAGGAAGACAATCACCTAAGAAATTACCAGGAAATTTATCGATCCACTTACATGTCCGATAAGATTCAGCCAGGGTTCTTTCTCACCGTAGTCGCTATTTTTCCTGCCACTTATGATCTCCAGTATTAAGACACCATAGCTGAAGACATCTGACTTTATCGAATACTGTCCGTGAATTGCGTACTCAGGTGACATGTAGCCGCTACAATCATAAAAGATGAAGCTTGTTGGTATTTGATCATGATGGATCACTGGAGAGAGGAAAGAATCAGGTGACTTACTATGTTCCGACCACTCGAGTGGTTTTTCCTTGGACTTGGTCTTCCATAAACATTCTTGCCATACCGAAATCTGAAATTTTTGGGTTCATTGCAGCATCTAGTAGAATATTGCTGGCTTTGAGATCCCTGTGGATAATTTTTAGTCTTGAATCTTGATGAAGGTATAAAACCCCTCGAGCAATCCCGGAAACAACTTCAAAACGCTTTCTCCAATCCAATAGCACCCTTTTTGTCTCGTCTGCACTTAAACATTAAAGGTTTGCCCCGAAATCATTTGTTTTGATTTGATCAAAGTGAAGCTGCATAATCAGGGGACTCTTCCCTTTGAACACATACACAAAAATGGATGAAGAGAGCCATACCAAAGATGAAAAAATCCAAGCTTTTGTTTGGTAAATATTCATATATCAGCATCTTTTCCTCTTCATGAATGCAACAACCAAAAAGCTTGACAAGATTTCTGTGCTGGAGTTTAGATATCAACCTTACTTCATTCATAAACTCCTTCATACCTTGCCCTGAAGTTTTAGATAATCTCTTAACTGCAATTTCCTGTCCATTGCCTAGCTTGCCCTGAAATTACATTCCATGTTTAACTCACAAGTTAATACACAACTTAAGCTAATCACATTCTGCCAAAGTTGGTCTGATGATTTTGAACAAAGCCTAAAGAGCCTGATCTTAACCCAAAGAAATCAACAAAGCCAAAAATGTTCGCAACAGGGCCAGATTTCAGTTTCAAATTCACGTATAACTGCATCAACACAAAGAGAAATACTGCGCAAGCCATGTATCCCTAGAAAGATATACGTGTCTAGTTTCAAACACATCGAAGAGTGAAAGATTCGGAGCTTTCTAGCAAGAGTTATGGTTGTTTTACTGACAAGGGTGCATGCTGTCAACAGAACCGTGATCTTTCTACGATATTTAACAGCATGCAATGCCGCGCCTGTTTTTCTCAATAAACATTCAATGAAGCCTTGACAATCTTCCCTCCAACTCTCTTAAATGTCATCAGCCTTACCTACTGATTAAGTGTGTAGCAAAGATAGAGAATTAAGGTTTCTTAAACTTTAAAAAAATATAATCCTAAACCGTAGAGAAAGACTGTAAAATCGACCAGTATACTTTTAAAATCAAGTCAAACAAAAATCATGAATATAAGTAGAAAGGAATCTGAAAACAAGTAGAAATAATTAAGAATAATCTGAAATATCATCTTCTAGATCTAATTTGGGGCGTGACTGTATTATTGACAATTGTGAGTTTAATCTTTGTTCATTCACTTTAGAGTGGTGATTTCTGTATCTCTAAAGGATTGAACATCATCTGTCCTACATCTATCCATCTCCACCTTTCCATTTCCATCATCTATCCATAATTCCATCCATTTCCATCATCTTCCCTGGTTAGAATTTCTTTGGCACCAGCCTCTGCGATTTTCCGGTATCATGGTCTAATCATGCAACATTAAAATTTTATTTAATGAATATTAACATTTGATACAAGTACATAGAATTCTGAAATAATTTCATGTCCAAGGAAAAGTACCTTGTAAACTGAGCCAAAACCGCCATATCCAAGCTCGTTGGAGAAATTCTCTGTGGCTGCTAATATAATGTCTATGTCGAAGACTGGTAGGTGTTGACTTGTTGTACTTCCACCAACTTCCTTTCCACTTAGAGAGCCATTGAGGCTTGTAGGGATATTGAAGGGAAATTTGAGTTGTCTGCCCTTAGCTGTGTTTATCGTTGAAAGAACTCAATAATCAGCTTTTAAAAGTACTAACAAGTGCTAATGTTGATTACACACTGCAAATTGCAGACTATCATCTCCTATATGCATAGACTTAAAGTTGGAATTCTTTAGTTCAACTAATTTGGTGCCACTTATATTGGTAACAAAGTTGAAAAAATAATCTCTTACCCGTCTTCTTCCTTTTTATCAACCAGAATAAGAACATAATGACAAAGAAAACCGCAGCAGCTATAGAGAGTACCAAGCCGGCTAACATCCCTTTTTTCGCAAGAAAACCTCTAGATTTCTTGTCATATTGAGCTGGAGAAAGAAAGAAATCCACATTAGCTCGATGCCAAATCATCAGGATTATCAGTAATTGTGCATATTGCAGAAAGATAGTAGGTGAGTGCAGGGGAGGGCTTAGCCATATTAGAAATGTCTCTGGTACTTCCGTTGTACTTGAACACCTAATTTTCTTGTCATATTGTAAATTAAAAAACCGATGCATATATATATGTAATTAAATAAATTAAGAATAGTGTTCAATTTGTTTTTTTTAAAGCCGAACGACGCAAGTTTTCAATCAACAAACAGGTAGTCAAAAAATCATGCTGGTGTTTTTTTTTTTTACTAAAAAATATAATTTTCAACTAATATTCATTTAAAAAAACATAATAAATATCTCTATGATATCAATAAACCAACTAATCTACTCAAAACACAGAAAAGTAGTTGATAAATCAGGATAGTGTTTTTTGACTTAAAAATGTAATTTTCAACTAATATTCATTTAAAAAAACATAATAAATATCTCTATGATATCAATAAACCAACTAATAAACTAGATTTAATTTTTAAGTTTATCTGAGTACACGAGACGTACAGGACGATACTATAATATAAAGAATGTTTTATAATATAAAGCAAGACAAATATATGGCAAAGAGAGAAGTATTGTAATAACAATAATAGTATAAGGAGAGAAGAGGAATGGTGTCAAGGAAGAAAAGGGTGTGGAAATCAGAAAAAATATATCGCTAAATTATAAATTACCCCCTAACTCTAGTGAAAAAAAAAAAAACAAATACAATTGAACTAATTACTCTCTAAACAGTTAACTTTTTTAATGTGCCCTTTTTGTTAGGATTTTGTTGAGAAATTGAGGAAAAACTTGCGAAAACATGTTTACTAGTAGAGAAAGAGAGGAACTGAGAGATTCTTAAGAGCTTTTCTGTCTAATCTTCTTAAAAAATCCTATTAGAAAAGATTTAGTCATCCAACCCTTATTATTATTTGAAATAAAATAAACGACATGGTCATTTGAAAATTTCAAAATCTAGTTATTGGTAGAAAAATAAGGTTAATTTTTTTTTGACGCGAGTTTCCAACCAACAAACAGGTATTTGAAAAATCAGATGGGTGTTTTTTGACTTAAAAATATAATTTTCAATCAATTTTCACTTACAAAAATCATAAACATTCCTATAATATCAATAAACCAACTACTACACTCAAAACGCTGAAACGTTTGTCAAAAAATACAAAAATCAAATTGAAAATTTTTTTTTATCTAAACCCCAATATATTTCTTTAAGTAAAATAAAGGGGAAAATATACATAAACTCTCATAATCTAATAAAACTCGTTGACATCAAGAATCATCTTTTTAATGGCTGAAATATAACTAACAAACAACTTCTTTTTTTTAGTTGTTTTCCAGCAATTTTCTCTTTTTTCTCTTAAAATTAGAGATTTAAAAATAATAAAAATAAAGTTTTGGACTAAAACGAAATCATAAGAAAATAAAGGGACTATATTTAAAAAAAAAACAAAGTATAGGTACCTAAACACACTCTTACTTGTGCGAGTTTCAATCCAAACATGTAATTTTTTCTTCTTTTATACTTTGGCCTCCTTCTTTCAACTGTGTTTCTCCATAACAAATTATAAGAAATTGGTAGTTAATTTGGCCACAAAGAGAAAAAACAAATTATGATTAGAAAAGAAATTCACAATGGATTACTGTGAAAAAGGTTTTAGTACATTTTTTAATTTTTAATATATATATTCTTAGAAGGAAAGTTAAAAAATGTTAAGGCATGTGTGTGACAAAACTACTCGATTCATTATACTAGTAAATAATAATATGATCACTTAACCAAAATAATCACTTTCGAGTTCGTTTATTGACCTCCCCTAATCAAATATTCTATTCATAAAATTACGTGCTGATTAATAAAAAAACATTGCTCAGGAAGCTATCTTTCATATAATTGGAGAAACATTTGAAATCTATGCCATCAATCCTAGTTTACTTGTGCCCTTAAGCTTAATGGAATCATTTATACAAATAGTCAATTACTTCTAATAAATTATAAGAAAACTGATTACTTGTGATTTATCAGGTCTATGAGATTTCTTCAAGAATCAAAACTTGTGGCATAGCAAGTGAACAAAGGAAAAGTAAACAAGTTAGTGGTAGAATTGGACATGTACCTAATTCAGCTCTATCCACACGGATGTAAATCTCTTGCCCCACATCTGAAAACGTTCTTGTGTCCAACAGATCACCATACCATCTCAAGCATCCAACCCCTCTTTCGTCAGCACTAGCATAAGCTGTACAAGAACAATTCCTCAAGCACTCTTGCTCACATTCTTTCAATATCAAACTCATGTTCGCACTCGCCATTGAAGTATCCGGCACCTTCACTCGAGCTAACTTGATGAACCCTTCTCCGCTGCGACACGTGGACACGTTAGGTTTCGTGACACAACCTCCTGACCCGTCCCTCAGGTACCATTCTTGGGGTGACTTGGGTTCGAATCCGGGTAGACATTTGCACATGAAATTATTTGGTTGATATGGGTCACAGTTACTATTTGGACCACATTGGCCATAGGTGTCACATGGTTCTTTTGGGGAGGACCAAACTTCGAACCATTGTTGATCACGATCGTTCCATGTCAGCCGGTGCACTACTCCTGATTCGTTCACCACCAATCTTGAAATGAAGGAGGGATTATTGATACTATAAGAATAAGATACCTCATCAACACTGCTAACGAAAGTAACATTGAAGATGTAGGCAGTGGCCATTTGGGGTACTCCGCTCCATCTTAGTCCAGTCCATGGTCCGCCACGCCACCTTCCGGTTTGACCCTTGTATAGGAACAACTGGGGAAACCCACTTGGATCAATACCAAGGACAACGGTTCCGGTTCCCGGGTCATCTTTGGACTTCCAAGATGACAGAGACCGGTTCAAACCGATTTTCAGGTCCAGCCCAAACTTCATACCAGGAAGCAGAGTATCTGTACCATGATCAAAACTCTGCCACAAGATCCCTTTCCTATCCTGTTGAACCAAGACCAAGTTTCCTGAATCCAGGAGCTGAGCCGTGCAATTTGTCATTGATATTGAGGCTGGAACATTTGAAGACCAAACAGGAACACTACTTCGGTTATTTTCATAAATTACAAGGTTACCGTGTTTGTTGATAGCTAGGACTCCGGAGGTACCATTGATAGGATTATCTCTATTTGCCACCCATACAACAGTTCGTTCTGAAACCTTACGGTACCAAATTCCCACATAACGACGAGTAGAATCGATGCCAGAGCTAAAGAACCCGAGTTCATAGCTTTGTCCGCTAGAGACCAGAACATCTCCATCTTTGATTGATTGGTTTGGAGCTATGATGTCAATAGATAAGCAAGAAGGAAAAACAAGGAAGAGAAACAATGTACTCAAAAACCTTTCTATGGGATTCATAATTTGTTTCAATGATTGTGTGTTGGTGAGGTGAGTAGATGACTTGGTAGGTAGGGCCAAAAAGCCACCTACTAAAGCTTCATAGAAAAAAAATTCGATGCAAGACAATCCTGACACATATAGCACCCTAGTTGGCTTCTATACATTCCAAAATAGTTTTCAATTCCCAGCTGTAACCGTTTCAAACATGTAAGACACAACGACATGCATAAACAACAAGCACGTGGTGAATGTCTTGGGGGTCTCGGAACGTTTAAATTTTTTTTTTGAAATTTTAAAATTTTTGTTAAATAGATATAAAGTTATTTAAGTTTTATATAAAAATTATCTAAAAATCAAATATTTTTATTGGTTTTAAATAATTTTTTTAACATTAATCCACACGAACCACCAATAAAAAATCTCATAAACCCTTTTAGGAAAGATCCTTTTAGAAAGATTATTATACTTTTGAGTGACAACTCTTTTTTTTTGTGCTTAAGATGTTTATGTACTCCACTCTACTCACAAAATATAAAAGGCAAAACTTTCTCTTTATATGAAAACCTAAAAAACCATATAAATAACAAAATATAAATTTGTTCCTTAAATAATATCACATATATTATTTTAGGTTAGTTTTAGAAATTTATTCAATTAAGTCCTTACTTGATTTTTTATAGGTTTAGAATTGTAATCTCTTGTATCAATTACATTCTAGTCCTCAATCTTTAAAATTTATTTACAATTAAGTCACATTTGATTAATCATCCCTTTTTAATTTTTGACCAATTCTTTTTAAATGTGTGACCTATTTGGTTCCTTAATAAGTTGGCTCAAATATAAATAATAATTCTAAATAAAATAAGATTAAATAAATTAAATAATTTAATTTATTATCAATTTGAAATTGATTGACTTATATTTAAAGATAAATTACAATGTCTAGCAAACCTATCATGATCCATCAAATATTAAAAAAGACATTACTGGCTTGACTTAACTTTTTAGTGATTAGTTTCTCAATATAATTATTATTCATTTATTACGAATGTTTCGATTTAGACATTATAACATGAAGTATTATGCTTTGATAAATTATGTTAGTTCTCAACAGTATAGTTATTATTTCTTTGAGTAAGATTTTAAAACTCTTTTCAAAACTCATTCCACCTTTGTCAAGGGTTTCGTAATCAATACTATTTGAGAACATAAGAAATATTTTTTATAATTCACATAGAGTGATGAATCCTCTCTTCCCAATATATTTCTTGTTTTTTATCCTTGATTAGAACAACGTGTTGTCAGGCTCAAAGCGTAACACTCTCTATATAAGATAAATTAGTGATCTCAAATCTAAAAAAACATTTACATAACTATATTGTGAGTCTTTTCATAGACATAAATGATCTTTCCAATAGAATTCTCTTATAAGTCAATTCAATGTACATGTCAACTGATAAGCATTTACATATTAGTCCCTCATACCTTAGTTTATGAGAGTAATTGCTTTCTTTCATAAAGAAAGAAATATAATATGCATTAGTCTCTGTTGCTACCCAATTTTTGACCCATGTTTTAATGTATTTTAAATAAAAATCCAAAAAACTGAGAAAAACAAAGAAAATCCAAAAAAATATGTTTTTTTATATTTTTGTCATTTTAGCATTTTCAATGTCGTCTAAAAAAGAATTTAAATTGTTAAAAGATTTTCAAACGCGTTCGACTTTTCACGCGTTATTTTTAAAATCATTGATTTTCCGCAATTGAGTCGACGTTGATATTGCTCGTTTTCAAAAAATACAAAAAAAATAAGAAAAATCAAAATTTACAAAAAGAAAGAAGTTGAGGGACCAAGTTGAAAAACCTAGCAAACGTTTTCCTATAAATACCATGCTAAACTGATTTTTTGAGGGGGGTAATTTTGAAATATCAGAAAAATACAAAAAAAAGGAAACCTAACCCTAAAATCCATCTCTACCAAGCCTGGCCGCCCCTCTTCCCCCGTTTGAATTTTTTTTTCCCTCCTACAGACCCCTCAAACCCTAGCCAAAACGGAGCCGTTCACCCCTTTTTCTTCTCATCTTCAACCTTCAGCCGGGCCACCATCTTCACGGTTATCCCCTCTCTTCGAAATCAAAGCCAACACCACCCACACGCCCGGCCATCTTTCTTCTCCCCCCTTGACAGCCATCAACACACAGCCCTCACCTCCAACATCTTTTCCCAAACACAACCCTCTCTCAGCCTCTGCCACCGATCTGTCTTCCCTTCCCTCAGCACCGTCCACCGACAGTAACGGAGAAGCAGCTCCACAGAACCGGCCTCCACCAAGCCACCCAGCAGCAGGCGACCTCCATCACAGAAACCAGCGAAGCGCACCCCTCCACAGATCCTCCCTCTACTCTCCGCAGCTCCTAAACCAGACTCCGAACACTCGGCGGCGCTCCTCTCAGCTATCAACAGCGACGTCCACAGGCCACCCGACAACAACCATAGACGCCGTCCCCGTCTACATAGACCAGCTCTCCTGCGCACAGACCGGCCTCGCAGCAGCTCCTCCCCCAGCAGCGGCCGAACAAAAGCAAGCCACCGCCCTCCATTTTCTCCACCCGACCCCGAGGCATACACAGCAGCTTCCAAAAAACAGAGACAAAGCATAAATAAAAACAAATCTAAAAAATGAAGGACCTGAGAATAGATCGGGGAAGAAATTAAAATCGACTGGCTTGTGTTTTTTCTCCTTTTGCAAGTGACCATGATTCTCATCGCCGGTGAGGAAAAGAAGAGGGGAAGAAGTTGATCCAGATCCCCCTTGTTGCTGCGTTTTCTCGTGGAGGCACGTGAACCCACGTGCCGTCAGTGGCTGTGGCGCGTGGGAAGACGCGCCACCACTGCTTCTCTGCACTAGAAGCCTCCCAGCACTGTTCCCGTGCACTGTTCCTGCATGTTGTAGAACCCTTAGGATGCTTTAGGGGCTGTTTTGTAATTTTAAATTGTTTGATGTATTTTTTTTTATTTAGTTTTGGATTTTTTATTTGTATATTGTAAATGTGGATGTAACAAGGAAAAGAAAAGAAAGAACAAAAATATAGTGAATGTGTGTGATTGTATTGGTTTTATTTTTTTATATATTTTCTATGATGAAATTGCAAGGACTAAAGAAGAATTTAATATTTTGATTGGATCACGGTACAGATTTATTAACTTATACGTAAGTTGTATTTCTAACATCCGATGAAAAGACAAAATTTTAAAACTTCTTTAACATGTCAAAAATCACGAAGCAACTTACCTCAAGTAGGGTGCGTTAGGGGTGATAATACCTTCCCTAACCACAACCAGTCCCTTACCCGCGAATCTCTGACAAGACCAGTACATCCAGTTTCCTAGTAGCCTTCAATAAATTACTAGGTGGCGACTCCAACGAACCAAAATCAAGCAAATGCAACAACGAGATTTACATCGCCAACCAATGCTGCGCGTGGATTTTTTTGGGGTGCGACAGAATGGCGACTCCACTAGGGAAGGTACTGTTTCTGACATTATTGGACTAAGCTTTGTGTATTTGATGTGTTTAAGTTTTTGCATTTTTATCTCTTTTTTTTGTTAATATTTTTTTCCATGCATTTTATAGAATTGTCTCATGCATCACCTGTATTTATTTTTGAAAGCACACACAAGCTTCTAGGCTAGGTGGGGAACTAGCGATCTGCCCTAAGACTATTGGTCAGGGTTCAGATGCGTGAAACACCCAACTCATATCTGAGTGCCTGCTTGGTAATGGTGGGTATACATGCCTTAACCATTCCTTACAACGCCCCCATACTGTCTTTACGAAGAACGTCACTGGGCAGATATGAGACCCTCTTGAGACCAGATAGAAAACCTACCCATGTTTACATAATGATTAGAACCTATCCTTAGGTTGTATGTGCTATCATTATTTGCATACGGGCAAACCCTTCTTGAAGCATCTTGAACTCAAGACTTGTGGGTGACACATTGGCCATCACTCCGAAAATTTTCATTGTAGAGTTTGGGCAAAAATCACGATTCTTGTTCCATCATACAAGAGTTACGACCATATTGTCACCCCTCGAAGGGCGAGTTTGTCATATAGATTACATATTCATACATTTATCATGCATGTACAGGGCTGAAAGGTAGGTCCCCCGCACAAGCTGTGCTGCATGTGATTGAAGAAAGATGATGGGAGCAAAGAAAGATGTCAGATAAAGGCTCATTATCAGATTAAGGTTGAGAGCATCAAGGGTGAAGTAGCTGGACTCAGATATGCTCGAACAAATGTTGAGCATTAAATGGAAAGAGAGTGTCTGCATAGTCTTCTGTGGGAACACTGCTTGTTCCCGTCCAATTGAAGCTGTATCTCTCCTTTTCCGTCATGAACAATAGCAACAATGCCTTCAGTCATCAACTAATGACAACTCTAGTTCTTGTCCAGTTGCACTGTTAAATGTTCATCGCCTCCACATCATCTAATGGAACCAAACAACTACTGTTAAATTTTGAGGAGTTTTGCTTCGTAAGCATTGTAAAGAGGGGGCATCTGTTGCTACCCAATTTTTGACCCATGTTTTGATATATTTTCAAAAACAAATCCAAAAAATTGAGAAAAACAAAGAAAATCCAAAAAAATATGTTTTTTTATATTTTCGTCATTTTAGCATTTTCAATGTCGTCTAAAAAAGAATTTAAATTGTTAAAAGATTTTCAAACGCGTTCGACTTTTCACGCGTCATTTTTAAAATCATTGATTTTCCGCATTTGAGTCGACGTTGATATTGCTCGTTTTCAAAAAATACAAAAAAATAAGAAAAATCAAAATTTACAAAAAGAAAGAAGTTGAGGGACCAAGTTGAAAAACCTAGCAAATATTTTCCTATAAATACCATGCTAAACTGATTTTTTAAGGGGGGGCAATTTTGAAATATCAGAAAAATACAAAAAAAAGGAAACCTAACCCTAAAATCCATCTCTACCAAGCCTGGCCGCCCCTCTTCCCCCGTTTGAAATTTTTTTTTCCCTCCTACAGACCCCTCAAACCCCAGCCAAAACGGAGCCGTTCGCCCCTTTTTCTTCTCATCTTCAACCTTCAGCTGGGCCACCATCTTCACGGCTATCCCCTCTCTTCGAAATCAAAGCCAGCACCACCCACACTCCCGACCATCTTTCTTCTCCCCCCTTGACAGCCATCAACACACAGCCCTCACCTCCAACATCTTTTCCCAAACACAACCCTCTCTCAGCCTCTGCTACCGATCTATCTTCCCTTCCCTCAGCACCGTCCACCGACAGTAACGGAGAAGCAGCTCCACAGAACCGGCCTCCACCAAGCCACCCAGCAGCAGGCGACCTCCATCACAAAAACCAGCGGAGCGCACCCCTCCACAGATCCTCCCTCTACTCTCCGCAGCTCCTAAACCAGACTTCAGACACTCGGCGGCGCTCTTTTCAGCTATCAACAACGACGTCCACAGGCCACCCGACAACGCCCACAGACGCCGTCCCCGTCTACATAGACCAGCCCTCCTGCACACAGACCGGCCTCGCAGCAGCTCCTCCCCCAGCAGCGGCCGAACAAAAGCAAGCCACCGCCCTCCATTTTCTCCACCCGACCCCGAGGCATACACAGCAGCTTCCAAAAAACAGAGACAAAGCATAAATAAAAACAAATCTAAAAAATGAAGGACCTGAGAATAGATCGGGGAAGAAATTAAAATCGACTGGCTTGTGTTTTTTCTCCTTTTGCAGGTGACCATGATTCTCACCGCCGGTGAGGAAAAGAAGAGGGGAAGAAGTTGATCCAGATCCCCCCTGTTGTTGCGTTTTCTCGTGGAGGCGCGTGAACTCACGCGCCGCCAGTGGCGGGGGCGCGTGGGAAGACGCGCCACCACTGCTTCTCTGCACCAGAAGCCTCCCAGCACTGTTCTCGTGCACTGTTCCTGCATGTTCTAGAAGCCTTAGGATGTTTTAGGGGCCGTTTTGTAGTTTTAAATTGTTTGATGTATTTTTTTTTATTTAGTTTTGGATTTTTTATTTGTATATTGTAAATGTGGATGTAACAAGGAAAAGAAAAGAAAGAACAAAAATATAGTGAATGTGTGTGATTGTATTGGTTTTATTTTTTTATATATTTTCTATGATGAAATTGCAAGGACTAAAGAAGAATTTAATATTTTGATTGGATCACGGTACAGATTTATTAACTTATACGTAAGTTGTATTTCTAACATCCGATGAAAAGATAAAATTTTAAAACTTCTTTAACATGTCAAAAATCACGAAGCAACTTACCTCAGGTAGGGTGCGTTAGGGGTGCTAATACCTTCCCTAACCACAACCAGTCCCTTACCCGCGAATCTCTGACAAGACTAGTACATCCGGTTTCCTAGTAGCCTTCAATAAATTACTAGATGGCGACTCCAACGAACCAAAATCAAGCAAATGCAACAACGAGACTTAAATCGCTAGCCGATGCCGCGCGTGGATTTTTTGACGTGCGACAGTCTCAACAACTCAAATTAATGTCTAGTCGTAATAGAACATTAACTAGGAACATTTAGGAATAAGACTTTGATGCAACAGATTTCTCATAATTATAATAACTTTATAATTTTCCTTGCAGTAACATTTTGTACCTACTATCTAATCTCCTTTTCTCATCTTGTCCCTCGATGGAAAATGAATGTTTTTGTTCTTCATGCAGGTTCTTGACAAGAATATATTATGATGGGCAAGATTACTGACTTAATATTGCAAATAGATATTGTCTAAACCTTTTATAGCTACTTTGAAAATATATTATTTTCAAAAATTGAATTTATTATTGATATATATGATAACAATCATGTTGTTTTCTTTTATATTTATACTTTGTAGGAATTTGAGCAAAACAAAAGATACTTTAAATCCCATTAATCTTGATAACATTGAATTATTGAATAAGTAGATTTGTGAAGAGCAACTTTCTTCATGAAGATGATTTAAATTGGAAGATTATTGAGGCATCTTTGTCTACTTTGACTTTAAATGATGAAGATATCTATTTTAATAGCGAGGAATGTCTAGTTAAACTTACTTGGATAAATATTTTTTTATTTAAGAAAAATTTTCAAGCCTGATGAAAATTTTTGGCAATATTATTAAATCTGGTCTAATGAGTTGTCATAACCCAATTTTTGAATAAATAATACAAAATCAATGATTAAAAATATATTTGAGATTGGGGTAAAATAACACAAATTCAAAGTTCAGGGATGAAATTATCAGATTTAAGAATAAATTGGTCAGAAATTGAAGAATTAATAAATTTGAAAATTTACTTAAAATTTGGATTAGTTTAATTAATGAAATTAAAAGAATTAATAAGTTTGTGGACTTAATTAAACTTTGATTTAATTAATTAAATAAATTCAGGGACTTAATTGAAATTTATCCAAAAAAAGAAAAATTAAAAGAAATTTTTATTTTTGTTTAAGGGTCCAATTGCCAAATTTCTAAAGTTCAGGGATCAAAATGACAATATCCATTGCTGCTTGAAACGTCGTCGTTGATGGTATAATCCCTTGCTGCCAAAACACCGCCATTGCCGGTGGAACAGCCGTGTTCGTCTTCTCCATCCCAATTCCATAGGCTGAAAATCTACAACGGGTTCGATCCAATCGTGGACCACGTCTCTCGCCTGTAATCTCGTTCGTGGAAGATAACAATCCTGCAAAGGCAGGACTGGTGAGGGGCAATCGATTGAGTCTCTATAAAAGGAAGTAAAAAAAAAAACGTATTCCGTCGGTAATTTAGTCGGTAAATAATTTACCGACGTACTATCAATCACACACCAACGAAATAGTTCCGTCGGTAAAACTGTGAATTCTTGTTGTGGTTGGAAATCCACACATTGAACTGAAACTTTAGGATACCAAATTCCAAGATACCGATTGCTGGAATTGCCAGGACTGAAGAATCCCAAAGTGAAGTTTCCTCCACTGGAGACTAAAACATTAACATCTGTAATAGACTCATTAAAACTTATGGTGTCTGTGGACAGAAAATTTGGAGAAGAAGGCATTCAAGCAATGAAATGAGAAATATTTTACAGGGATGCATCAGCCTAGCGCCTTAATTTCTATTGATGGCTAGTGATTTTCAATTGACTAGTAAGCGCCTTACTTTCAATTGATGGCTGAATAAGCGCCTTAACTTCTATTTATGGTTAGTGATTTTCTAATTGACTAGTAAGCGCCTAACTTTCAATTGATGGCTAGTGATTTTCAATTGACTAATAAGCGCCTTAATTTCAATTGACTAGTAAGCGCCTAGGAAGCGCTTATTCTTTTGTCGGCATTTTCAATTGACTAGTAAGCGCCTTACTTTCAATTGATGGCTAGTGATTTTCAATTGACTAGTAAGCGCCTAGGAAGCGCTTATTCTTTTGTCGGCATTTTCAATTGACTAGTAAGCGCCTTACTTTCAATTGACTAGTAAGCGCCTTAATTTCTATTGATGGCTAGTGATTTTCAATTGACTAGTAAGCGCCTAGGAAGCGCTTATTCTTTTGTCTGCATTTTTAATTGACAAGTAAGCGCCTTAATTTCTTGGCTCAAAAGTTCAGTATCACAAAAACTAACAAAAATAATCCAATTGGATCTCCCATCTAAATATTACCCAATCAACTCATTTATGTCAAAAGCAACGTCATTTAAGGCAAATATTTTTAAATGAAAGTTAAATGAATAATATCTAAGAGATTGAGATTCAACGAAGAATGAAGCTTTTTTTATAAATAAAATTGAATGTTTGGATTAGCTTGCAAGGTTTTTAACTATTACTATATATCTTGAAATTAATAATTATATAACTGTCTAGTAATGTTGAAAAAACTTAAATTTATAATTATTAAAAAATAAATACAAGACCTCTTTAGTGATTTCTTAATATTGAAAATAAAAGTTCCTGATAGATATTGTCTCGGTTGGTACGGAAGCCACACAAGAGCCTGAACTGAAACTCTCTGATGCATGAGGTTCTGAATACTTGGATGTGGATTCATTGAAACTACATCATGTGAAAAGTCTAGCAGAATATGAGGTTTGGCAGGAACTTGGCTTCATTGGAGCAACTAATTTTCTTGATGGGAATATTATGGATTGGATTATTCATCAAGTGAATTCAGACTAGGATCATCTGTTTCTTTCAATTTTATGGTGGATCTTGAGGCAGATAAACTGTTTTGCTTTCGAAAACCACTATGAATGTGATTTTTGGCTGAGGAGGAATATTTGGAGAATGGCCGCTAATTCTCATATATATGGCTTGGAGGGAAGATATGAAGGTAACCAAAGAAACAATCTAGATCTTATGGCAACGGCCTCCTTGGGATTTTGTAAAGATTAATGTGGATTGTAGCTCTCTCGGCAACCCTAGTAGGATTGGAGCTGGTGGTTTAATTAGGTCCAGTGCGGGGAATTTTCTTGTTGGATTTACTGCCTTTGCAAGTGTTGCTTGCAACCTTCTTTAGAGTTATTAGCTATTGCTAAAAGATAGAAGTTGGCTTGGAATCGTGGATATCGCAAGATAATCTGTCACTCAAACTCGAAGGATGCTTTTATATTGTTATCTGCTAATCAAGTGGGTTTCCATAAGTGCAGGGCCCTTATTTTAGAGATTAGAGAATTACTAAGTAGAGATTGGACTGTCAGAATTGAACATACATTTAGAGAGGTTAATTTTTGTTGAGAATGTGGGAATATATATATATATATATATATTACATTTTAGTCCTCTATCATTAATTTGGTATTTTTTCACAATTTCAATCCTAATTCTATTGATCAAATTAGGTTAGAAGGACTCAATTGCAAGATAAAAAAAAGTTTAGAAAGAAAAAAAAATACTTTACTATTCATATGAATAATGAAACACCTAGAAAAAAACCCTAGTTTTTTAGTATATAGTGTAATATAATATGCCACGGTAAATTTAATTCAACCATGCAAATCTAAGTTGAAGATGGCATGGAAGCTATACAAGAGTATCAAGTTTGTTTTGGTTCTTCACTTACGAAGATGGTGTATGAAGCAGTCGCTAATATCATTAAATCCTCACTCGGTCTTGTTGAATTTGAAAAGGTATAGTAAAATAGTTCTACATTTTTGTTATTTATTGGCTTAGTTTTCAACAAAAAAAGGTAACTAGAAAGTCAGGTCATGGATATTTTATTTCTAACAATTTAATTTTCAACAAATATTTTATCCAAAATATCTAAAAAAACACCCTAAAAACTTTGAAACTCATTTATGGTCTTAAATAACCCTAAAAATAGTCCAAAAATCTCCAATTAACCTGAATATAAAAACTTCTTGAGCTTAGATCTACTATCTTTATTTTTATTGATGAGAATGCCAAAATATATCCCAGTGGAACTTATCTTATCAAATCAAACTCATTAATGTTAAGATCAAACTTTTTCATGGTTGGAATTAGTATCAATTGATACTTTCTCTCTCTTCAACCTGAATTCAATAACTCTTTATCTTCTCTTGAATAAGGATTAAAAAAAAAATTTAGACTAAAATTGAATATTAAAAAAAATAAATAGACAAAAAAATCTTTAACTTAGAAAGCAGAAGAACCAAAGTAAACTTTTCTCATCAATTTTGAATTTGTCAACCTTTTTTTTTTTTCACTTTACTCCTATTTCTTTTAATTTTTTCCTTTCTTAATAAATTTACTTAATTTGGTCATCAATTTAGTTCTAACAATTCAAATCAATAAAAAATTATTAATTATTTCTTAAAATGTAATTTTCTTTTATCCATATCTTGATATTAAAATAATTGTTATTTTCTAACTAAACTAACAATTCTGAATTTGAAGGCAATAATAATTTACCTTCTTCTTTAATTTTTTTTTTTGTAATTGTAATTTACTACAGTGTTTTGTTACTCCAAGTCTTCAATATCCAAGTTCTGAATTTCCAACACAATAAATGTAGTATTGTAGGTCATCGTTAAGGTCCAACTTTTATGAGAAAGTAGACAAATAATTTTTTCTTTCTTGGCAAATATTCAGCTAGACAAGTCTTCAAACCACACAAGAAGTTCGATGCGACAGAGTCAATTGCTTTAATTATTTTTTTGTCGTGGCCAATGCGTTTAAATTTTCCACAAGGTTTTGCAGAATTTTTGAAAAATCTGATTTTCCTGGAAAGTAGGGGAACAATAATTTTTTCCAAGGAAATTCGGCACTCGTGATTGGTCCGAGGAAAGCAGTCAAGAAGAGGAAAAACATGAAAGTCACCATTTCACATTGTGATTGTCATCGTTTCTCACTCACCACCACTTGTGCCATGAAACTATAAGCAAACTATAAGTCATCATTTCACATTGTGCTTGTCATCGTTTCTCACTCACCAACCAAGGTGGTGGCCAGTGATAAAAGCTTGGGACTAAGAAGTTTGTTCCCTCTGTTGTCTCAGGTTCGAGCCCTAGGTTGCTCATATGATGGCCACTGGAGGTTTACATGGTCGTTAACTTCAGGGCCCGTGGGATTAGTCGAGATGCGTGCAAACTGGCCGGAACACCCACGTTAAACTAAAAAAAAAAAAACTATAAGCCAGCCCACTTTTACGTAAAAGTACAGTTTCCTTCCTTCAAACAATAAAAAAATACAGTTGTTGTTCGTATGTACTAGTACTAGTATGGCAACAAAAAAAATTAATTAACGGTCATAGACAAACAATTGTGCAAGGTATGTGGTTTTTGAAATTACAAGGATTGAGGTATTATATCACTGAAATACAGGGACTAAATTATTATTTACATGTTTATGAACCACATCGAAAAGAATTATCACAACTCAAGCAATCAACCCATCATAAGGATTAAAATATGAAAAGTAGTTTATAAAGCATATTCAACCATAAGAACAAACACCCCCAGATTTACACATGAAGAAAGAAATTTTTAGAAAATCTCAATTCAATTCCTATTTGAAAGAAAATAAGAGAATTGGAGCAAAGGAGAGTAATTGTTTTGTTTGAATGGTAAGAGTGTAGGTTACTGTGATGGAGAAGAATAATATAAGAGCTAGAACGTCTCTTCTCTAAAGAACTTTGAATGAATGGAGAATCTTACAACATGGAGAATGAATGGTCGGATGAAAGCGGCATGTGGCAAAAAAAAACAAGAAGAAAAATCCAGAAAGATTAATAGAAATTAATAACTAAATTGAAAATCCTAGAGATACTTGTAACGATTATTCACTACGATTAGTGCTTTATTAGTCATTCAATTTTATAATTATAATAATCACAATATATATAATAGATTTTAAAATCTTTCATTTTATTTATTAATAAATAAAACTTATTAAAAACAATTAGTGCACCCTCCTAAATATTACCCAAAAATATATATTCAAGTCAAAATTTCTTCAAAGAAGATTTTCAATTCAAACATTTAATGCCAAATTACACCGTCAAGAAAGCTTTGTTTTCTGATCTAATTAAACACATTTAACGCTCCAAGTGATTTGTATTTGATGGGAACACAAATTATAGTCGCTGTTGATGATTATGTGCTGGATCGTTTGGGGTCACTTAGTAAAGGTGCCATGCAAAAGTAAAGGCAAGGAGGAAGAGTCATTTTATCCAAGCTGTAATTTTAGGTACGAGATTAACCAATTCTATGAAATCCCAATTGGTGAAGATCCATCTCCTCCTCCATCGAAAGGTATATATCCTGAAAATTTTAGCATCATTGACTGTCTTAATTTTTTAAATGCTGTGAAAATGTCTAGCTTATACTGTTTCCAGTTATTAGACTAATTCCTGTGAAATGACAATAGACATGTGTTATAACTGGATAATTTCATGGATTTTGCAGGAAAAAACAATACAGTCATCATCGTCATCATTCTTTCAGTTGTTATTTCTGTCATGGTGATTCTTATCATCAGCTTCTACACGTTTTCAGGAAAGAGGAAATCAAGAGAGAAAGTTAAAAGTAAGACATAATTTTTCTTTTTTGTTCATCTGGAAGCCCATTAGGTCTTGGACTATATATTGAATATTTTATTTGGCATTTCAGAACAAATTTTTCCCTGGGCTGTTAAAGATTGATTTCTGAATATTCTATTCCTTTGTTCAATTCAGCAACTGCTTAAGTTTACGCCACATAAGAATCTGGTTCAATTCAATAGTTTTTTTTTTTCTCTCCTACTTGCTGCTTCAGGTGGATCAGTGGATGATGAAATTACCAGAGTGGAATCCTTGCAATATAACTTAGAAATCATTCACCTTGCAACAGATAATATTTCTGAAGTTAATAAGCTTGGACAGGGTGGATTTGGTTCTGTGTACAAGGTACAGAATATCAAAATGTTATATATCAATTAGCATCCATCAAAAATGAGTTGACTGTGTTATATATATATATATATATATATATATATATATGCTAGAGATATTGATGTTTTTACTATATTTATTTTGCTAACTAATGAGAATCGAATTCTTCGAAGGTTAGTTTCAAGCATTCCTACATGGTTGTGGTCACAACTCCTAACACCCTTGTTGCTTTCAGGGTACCCTTCCCAACGGACAATATATAGCCGTGAAGAGACTATCTAGGGATTCCACGCAAGGAGAACAAGAATTCAAGAATGAAGTCCTGCTGGTGGCCAAACTTCAGCACAAGAATTTGGTTAGGCTCCTAGGCTTTTGCTTTGAGCAAGAGGAAAGGCTTCTTATCTACGAGTTTATGCCTCACTCAAGCCTCAACAACTTCATTTTCGGTACGGCCATGCCTCCTCTTCCAAAACATTTCGATGGAGATTACTGTCTAAAAATAGAAAAAAGAGAAAGAACTAATTCCTGCAAACAAAGCATAAACCAGCAGTTCCTTTATTAAAGCATAGTACTTTTTGATTCATCTAACTGCCATAGTTTACTGGATTTTTAGATCAAACCAAGCGTTCACAATTGGACTGGGAACGACGTTACAAGATCATAGAAGGCATTTCTCGAGGACTTCTTTACCTTCATGAAGATTCTCGTCTCCGGATCATTCACCGTGACCTGAAACCTAGTAACATTTTGTTAGATGCAGAAATGAATGCTAAGATATCAGACTTTGGCATGGCAAGGCTGTTTGCAGGGGATCAAACCCAAGAAAGTACAAGCAGAGTTGTTGGAACCTTGTAAGTGTATATCAGAAATCAGGGAATACCAAAGTTCCTTTGGTTAATTTTCTTTCTATTTGGCTTGAACTAAAAGAATGCAATAACAAATTATTATTTGCAGTGGATACATGCCTCCAGAGTATGTAATGCGCGGACACTTCTCTGTGAAATCGGATATCTTTAGCTTTGGTGTGCTTGTTTTGGAAATTGTAAGTGGTAGAAAAAGAACTTTTATCAATGAGGAGGAGGTGGAAGACCTTCTGACATATGTGAGTATGATACTGTCTGACTTGCATTTTTCTTGATCCAGATTGCCAGGAAAGACATCGAGCAAAGCACTTTTCTTCTAACACTCTGCTGTTATTTTCTTAAAATTTTGCAGACGTGGGAAAATTGGAATAGCGGACCAAATTTAGATAAGCTGATAGATCCGACATTAAGGGCTGGCTCAAGAAATGAAATGTTGAGATGTATCCACGTTGGATTACTATGTGTGCAGGAAAATGCACCTGATAGACCAAACTTGGCTTCAGTTGTTATCATGCTAAGTTCTTACTCCGTCACTCTTCCAGTACCTCAAGGCTTGCAACAGCTTCTTCTAGCAGATATCATGGGAATTAGCTTCCCTAGAATTGTTTAGTCTTTTTTTCTTTGTTTCCACTGTAACAAAAAAAAAAAAAAACACTATGCATAACCTTTTACCAGTGTTAACCCCACCACAATCCAGCCTCCACCATTTCCCTTCTCAGACTCAACCATCTCCACCATAACCAAACCAGTGATATCAAACCACCCACAACACTTCTTCTTCTTCATCTTTCTTCAAAAACCCAAGAACAACACCTCAACATCATACCCCTGATCATCTTCAGAAAGCCAAACCAGAACCCCTCTTTCTCTTAGTTCCTCTCATCGTAGTCTCCCAACGCCTCTCACAAGAACCCGTAGCTCACCCACTGCGACCTCTCCCTCCATCGCACCTTCAACCGACTGAACCAGCATGGAACCACCACCAACTCACTCACGGTGAAACCACCACCAATAGTGACCTAACACCAAGCCTCCTCACCCGGTCATCACAAGAAGACCCACCAGTCAAGACCCATAAAACCCACCATGGACCCATTAAAGAAAAGAAAATTATAACCAAAGATAGCCTCCCTTTTCTCCACTCCAAAACTATCACCGACCAACACCTTCTCCTAAACCACAACGCAAGGCACTCTTCACGTCAGATCCACAACAACCCAACAATAACAATCAGAAGAGAGAAGAAGAAATTAGAGTAGAGAGAGAGAGAGAGAGGTAGATATAAAAAAAAACTACAAATAAATAAAAACTACCGTCTAGTGTTGATTTCTTTGTCTTGCAGGTAGTGGTGATACTCACCGCCGGCAAGGAAAGGAAGAGGTTAAACATTAAAGGTTTGCCCCGAAATCATTTGTTTTAATTTGATCAAAGTGAAGCTGCATAATCAGGGGACTCTTCCCTTTGAACACAGACACAAAAATGGATGAAGAGAGCCATACCAAAGATGAAAAAATCCAAGCTTTTGTTTGGTAAATATTCATATATCAGCATCTTTTCCTCTTCATGAATGCAACAACCAAAAAACTTGACAAGATTTCCGTGCTGGAGTTTAGATATCAACCTTACTTCATTCATAAACTCCTTCATCCCTTGCCCTGAAGTTTTAGATAATCTCTTAACTGCAATTTCCTGTCCATTGCCTAGCTTGCCCTGAAATTACATTCCATGTTTAACTCACAAGTTAATACACAACTTAAGCTAATCACATTCTGCCAAAGTTGGTCTGGTGCGGGAGAATTCCTAGTAAATCCAATATTTACATCCACTAATAAATTTGGACTAGATTATTTTGAACAAAGCCTAAAAGAGCCTGATCTTAACCCAAGGAAATCAACAAAGCCAGAAATGCTCGCAACAGGGCCAGATTTCAGTTTCAAATTCAAACGTATAACTGCATCAACACAAAGAGAAATACTGAGCAAGCCATGTATCCCTAGAAAGATATACGTGTCTAGTTTCAAACACATCGAACAGTGAAAGATTCGGAGCTTCGTAGGAAGAGTTATGGTTGTTTTACTGACAAGTGTGCATGCTGTCAACAGAACCGTGATCTTTCTACGATATTTTACAACATGCAATGCCGCCCCTGTTTTTGTCAATAAACATTCAATGAAGCCTTGACAATCTTCCCTCCAACTCTCTGAAAGGTCATCAGCCTTATTAGCAATGAAACCAGCAACATAAGCTATCTAGAGGGGCCTGCAACATGAAAAACCTGTACCTTTTATCTTTTCAGCCAAACCTACTGATTTAGTGTGTAGCAAAGATAGAAAGTTAAGGTTTCTTAAACTTTAAAAAATATAATCCTAAACCGTAGAGAAAGACTCTAAAATTACAGCTAAACTGTAAAGAGAACTATTTAAATAGTAGCTAAATGGACCAGTATACTTTTAAAATCAATTCAAACAAAAATCATGAATATAAGTAGAAAGGAATATGAAAACAAGTAGAAAAATAATTAAAAATAATCTGAATTATCATTTCTTCTATATCTAATTTGGCTGACGCGGTAACGTTTGACTCTTCCAGACTTTTTTTTTTTATAACCCGAGGTGTCTAGGCTAGCTTATACGCACCACGATTAATCCCCGGATCCATTGAACACCCTACAAGCCCAGTGGACAAGTAAGACATCGCGGGGGTGACAAGAATGCTTAGAGAGGATCGAACCTGGGTGTAGAGGAAGGGAAGTCCCTTTCCCCGTTAGGCCACTGTCACGACTCGAATCCTGGATCCATGACTGGCACATAGGCAAGGTTCCCCTCCAAGATTCCATACCTATGCGAACCCAAACTTACATACAAACTTCTCCTAACTCAATTAGAGTTTAACGCTGTTGTAACCCATTTTTGGGTCCCCATAAAAAATAAAATAAATAGCCAAAAGAGGTTAGAAAAATAACAGGAGGCATGAAGTGCCCAGAAAATGGTCAGAAAAAATTAGTCAAGGAGGTTAAAAAAATACAGAGATGAATTTTTGACAATATATTCTTGAATGATGAGAGCCCTGGTAAGAAAATTTGATTTTTTGAGGAGAAAAGTCCAAATTTGGAGATTTATGGACTTAATTGGATTTTTAATTGAATTTATAGAGGGTTTGATTGCAAGAAAAATTGATTTTTAAGTCAATTTGTGCTTTAATTGGAAGAAATTTAAGTTTTGGGGCCAAAATATATTTTTTAGGAATTTATTAGGTCAAATCAGGGGCTTAATTGCATAAATGTTGAAGTTTAATGGCCAATTAGGGGCTTAATTGTGAAAATCCGAAACCAGGGACCAATTTGGAAAAGGTGCGAAGATAGAGGGGGCTGTATTGAATTGATTCAGGGGCCTAATTGAAGAAATTAGAAGTTTATTGATTAATTGAGGGTCAAATTGCATAAATCAGAGACCAAGGACCAAAGTGAAAAACGCGGCCAACAAGAGGGGCGGAGACGGAAATTGAAAGGGATGCAATTGAAATGTACAAAATATAATTGAGGGCTGATTTGAAAGTTGACGTGCTGGCGCCATTTAAATGAAACGGCGCGTTTTGTCCAAAACGACGCCGTTTCATGTAAAAAAAAAAAAGAAGGGAAAAGCTCGGAACGGTGTCGTTTTGAGACACTGTTCCTCTTTCTTCTTCCCCTGGACGTGCAGCAGGGGAAGAGAGAAAGATTTTTGTTTTTTTCTTTAAATGATGCTGCCTCTCTCCTCCGCCAACGCCTGCCACGACCCGAAACCCCACGCCCTCTCATGATGAAAAGTCGGGGGAGCCGCGCCTTGCCAGTCGCACCCACTGGCCAACCGCCGGCGGTGCCCCGCTCCCCATGCAGCCATGATGAGGCCCCGCTCCCTTTGCCCCCTATAAATGGAGACTGAACGCCAGCACGCGAGGGGGAACCGAGAGGAGGAATGACGAAGGAGACCCGGGGGGAAGAAAACAATAAGAGAACTAACCGAAGGAAGGACCCGAAAGAAGGGAGGAGAGAGAGAGGAGACCGAAGAGAGAGAAAGAACGAACGAAATAGAGGGGAGAGCAGCAACGAACCGAAAACAAATAAACCGAAACCGAAAACCAAAAACAAACCGAAGCGGAGAAAGCCACTGAGAACGGAAGAAAAAAAGAAAGGGGAAGAGGAAGAAACTTCTTGCCGCCGTTAGGAACGACAACAACACTGCCCGGAGCCGCCGCCCACGATCCACGCCACCGCAGCACCGCCTCCTCCACGCCAGGTAAATTTTCTGCTTCTCCTTCGTTTGCAGACGTTGCCTCCTGCATGCAGAGTTAGGCATGCAGGAGACGGGGGGAAGAAAATTAATTCTTCCCCCCTTGCTGGGCTGCAGACGCTGGGCCAGCCCGATACTGGCCCAGCCCCTGCATGTCTGGGTCGGTCCTGGCCCAGACTGAAGAAGAATTTTCGGTTGGGCCGAGTTCGGCCCAACCTTTCCTTGTTGGGCTAAGTCCGGCCCGTTTATTTGGGCCGGCCCAGCCCGAATTGTTTTTATATTATATATTATATGATATGCTATAATATATGGGTGTATATATGTATATAAAAAATATAATAATTAAAAATATATATTTTGAAAAATCTTAAAAAATATTGTTGATTTTTCTGCATATTTTTGTCAAAGTGGCTCAATGTTGGTTCGTATTTTTATACCGTAAAGATACAAAACCAGTGTTAAGAATACCCGGTTTTCGTAAAAATATCAAAGATTTTCAGAATAAAAAATGTTTTTGCTTTCAAAAAAAAATTCTAAAAAGTCCCTAAAAATGTTGTTGATTTTTTTTGCATATTTTTATCAAAGTGGATTAATATTGGGTTGTATTTTTATACCGTAAGGATACAAGCTCAGTATTAAAAATACCTGATTTTCGTCAAAAGCAAAAAAAAAAAATATTTTCCAAAAAAATTGTTTTTGTTTTAAAATACGGCCTAGTCTCTCCAATATATATATATAAATATTATAACATCATATTTTCACACAACAAAGAAAATTTTCAAAACAATATATGTATTAGCATGCATTTGGGCTTTAATAACCAGTTTATTCAAGCCATGAGAACTAGGCCAATATTTCAAAAATTATAAAAAAATTTCTTTTTATTTTCTTTTAGTATTTGGGATTACGAATTTATACGTAAAACGTATTCCTAAATATTATTAATAAAGTTTTGGGTATAGACGTTAGAACGGTTAGGTTTTTACCCAATAAGATAAAGACCTTCTTACCGAGGAGGATTTTTCTTGAACCATAGATTTTATCAGACAATCAAACAATGCAGCTTACCTTAGGTAAGGCGTATTTGGGGTGCTAATACCTTCCCTTTACGCAACCAGTCCCCGTACCCGATCTCTGAGACCAGTTAGGGTTCCTAGTGACCAAAATACTAGGTGGCGACTCCCATTCCATTTTTCACCGATTAAAGACAAGAATTTCTTGTCTCCCCACATTTTCCGCATAAAAATAGATTTACATTCCTAGATTTAAAATGGGAAACAACATATACAAATACATAGATATTATTTTCGCCGCGACGCCGCACACGTGCGACAAACGCAATAGTAACAACAAAACTAACTTCATAATATAACTTAATTGTCTTAATACAAGAGTTAATATAATTTCATAGTTTCGGAGCACTAACTAGACATAAAGAAAAAGGTGCAAATTACAACAAAAAGAGCAGGCTCTAAAGGTCCAAAGAAAGTGACCTGCTATCAATTTATAAGCCTGAAAAGAATAAATAATGAGGGTGAGTTCAACAACTCAGTGAGTAAATTAACTCGTAATCAAACAGACATATCCATATCTCAATGCTCAACTCATGACATCAATCAAATGAGGAATTTTCAATTCAGAAGTCAATTCAAAATATATATTGGTTCACATCAAGAATTCAAATTCAACAATTGATCATGCTTTATCATAATAAGGATAATAATCAACAAATATATATATATATATATATATATATATATATATATATATATATATTATCAAGAAGCATGATCCAATTCATATTAAAAAATCAAATATTTATAATATTTCTCATGCATATGGAAAATTATCCACTCATTTGACTCAAAAACAAATAAAAGTCAAAAGCAAATACCGAAGAAAATTCTACTAACATTTTGTAGGTAAAATATCAGGATTATCTTAATACAAAGGAGACATATTCAAGAACGACTCAAAAGAACATTTAACCTATTTAATACACTTAACTAAGGGTGTATTTTGTAACCCTATATGTTTTTGAACTAACTAGTCAATTTTCTTAAAAACCCAAAATTTAACGGTTTTCCCGAAATCTAATCCATAATAAAACAAATAATAAAATTGATAATAATTCACTAAATAACCCTCAATTATTCATCAAATCAATCTGAAAAAGATAATATTACAGCTAGGGACTAATCTGAAATTTATCATATTTTTAGGGCCAAATTGCAACTTTTGTCAAATTGAAGGACCAAACTAAAAATATCATAAATCCATGACTATACTGAAATTCTGACCATAACTAATCCTCAATTCTGTCCAGAATATCTCATTATGATCCAGGGACCATTCTGGAATTTTTACCAAATTTTTAGGGTCAAATGGTATTTTTTGTCAAATTGGAGGACCAAATTGAAAGTGTTAAAATTTCATAACTATACAGGAATTCTACCCATAATTCATATTTTATTATGTTCAAAATCTTGGAATATGCTCCAGGGTCATTATGTAATTTTCCAAAGTTTAGGGACTAAACTGTAATTTTCACAAATTGAGGGACCAAACCGAAATTTTGTCATCTTCAACCTCTAACCCAGAATTTCAACAGAAAACCAACTGCTCTTTCCAGATTTCTAACTCAAATTCACTATTTACACAATTCATAACTCAAAATTATCACAATTTTCCATAATCAACTAAAGAATCAATTACCCACAACAATCAACCCTATAACATTCAAATTAATTCATCAATTAAACCCAAAATATAAATTTTCAAAACCCTAACATTCATCAAAACAAAAATTTAAAGTTCAAAGAATACATTTATACATTGATAAACTTAAATCTTACCTTTAAACTTATTTGCTTCAACTCTTTTATATTTCCCTTCTAATTTCCTTCTTTTCTCTTTTTCTTCTTCTTTCCCCTTTCTCTCCTGCCGGTTTGCTCTTTTAAAATTTCAGATCGCTCTTTCCTTCTTCTTTTTTTCTTTTCTATTTATATTTATGATCTATTTATTCAATTACTACTATACCCCTCATTTAATTATACCTACTCTTTAAACCTCCAAGTACTTTGTTGCCTTTTCCAGACTTTTTATTATGCTTGATATGTGTCCCGTGTCTCCTACAACTTTAGCTAGATGGAAAAAGTATCTCGATTTAGAATTTCTTGTTTGATGTTTTCCTAACTTGCACCTATTGTCCCAAGTATAAATAAGAGTGCTCACTGAGTGGTGAGCTATCCTAAACTCTAATCTCTTTGGGGCGTGACTGTATTATTGACAATTCTGAGTTTAATCTTTGTTCATTCGCTTTAGAGTGGTGATTTCTGTATCTCTAAAGGATTGAACATCATCTGTCCTACATCTATCCATCTCCACCTTTCCATTTCCATCATCTATCCATAATTCCATCCATTTCCATCATCTTTCCCTGGTTAGAATTTCTTTGGCACCAGCCTCTGCGATTTTCCAGTATCATGGTCTAATCATGCAACATTAAAATGTTATTTAATGCATATTAACATTTGGTACAAGTACATAGAATTCTGAAATAATTTCATGTCCAAGGAAAGGTACCTTGAAAACTAAGCCAAAACCGCCATATCCATGCTCGTTGGAGAAATTCTACTCTCAGTAGCTGCTAATATGATGTCTATGTCGAAGACTGGTACGTATTCACTTGTTGTACTTCTACCAACTTCCTTTCCACTTAGAGAGCCATTGAGGCTTGTAGGGATATTGAAGGGAAATTTGAGTTGTCTGCCCTTAGCTGTGTTTATAGTTGAAAGACTCAATAATCATCTTTTAAGAGTACTAACAAGTGCTAATGTTGATTACACACTGCATTTTGCAGACTATCATCTCCTATATGCATAGACTTAAAGTTGGAATTCTTTAGTTCAACTAATTTGGTGTCACTTATATTGGTAACAAAGTTGAAAAAATATCTCTTACCCGTCTTCTTCCTTTTTATCAACCAGAATGAGAACATAATGACAAAGAAAACCCCATCAGCTATAGGGAGCACCAATCCGGCTAACATCCCTTTCTTTGAAAGAAAACCTCTAGACTTCTTGTCATATTGAGCTGGAGAAAGAAATATTACATCGGTAAATTGATAGGATTATCCTGAAGAAATATTCGATCTCAAATTACCGATAGAAATATTCCATCGGTAAATCTGTTGTTATTAAGCGAATTTCTGGTAGTGTTATCATTGATAGGATTATCCTGAAGGGAAGTTTCCTCCTTTGGAGACTCATTAAAACTTAACATTGTCTGTGGACAGGAAAATTTGGAGAAGAAGGCATTCAAGCTATGAAATGAGAAATATTTGACAGGTTAATACATCAATTGACTAAGTAAGCGCCTCTAGTAGTGTCGGGATTTTTATTTTGACTAAGGTAGCTTATTCTTTGGGGAATTAGTAACCACCTCTAGTAGTGTCGGGATTTTTATTTTGTATTGTCATTTTCAATTGACTAAGTAAGCGCCTTAATTTCTTGGCTCAAAAGTTCAGTATAAAAAAAAAAACAATAAAATTCAATTGACTAGTAAGCGTCATTTTAAGGCAAATATTTTTAAATGAAAGTTAAATGGATAATATCTAAGAGATTGAGATTCAACCGAGAATGAAGCTTCTTGATCATTGAGAGATCAGCGGTGTAGTCTAGAGCTTGCACTGAAACTCTCTGATGCATGAGGTTCTGAATATTAGATGTGGATTTGTTGAAATTACATCTTGTGAAAAGCCTAGCAGAATATTTATGGACTATAAGGACTTGTGCGTGTCTAAAGCAGGTCTAGTCATGCCAAATGATTTATATGACTAAAATTAATATAACTTTCAATCTCAAATTTTGCGAAGAAATTCTTTAAGTTCTATTATATTGTCATAACTTAAATTTTTTTCTATTTGCTTTTAATTAAATTTTCAAAAAGATTAAAAAATAGATATTAAAAAATTAAAGATTAATTTAGGTTAAAGGAATGATTTGTCAATTTATAATAAAATCAGGAACTATAATGTACTTTTGCTCTTATTCTACTAATTTTCAGTGGGAAACAAATCATCAAAATAATTTTAAAATTTTAAAATTACTTCCACCGACTTCCTTTCCACATAGAGAGCCATTGAGGCTTGTAGGGATATTGAAGGGAAATTTGAGTTGTCTGCCCTTAGCTGTGTTTATCGTTGAAAGAACTCAATAATCAGCTTTTAAAAGTACTAACAAGCAGTGTTTTGAAACCCAGCCTGGCCCAGTGGGTTGATCCGGGACTGAAACCAGGCCGGGTTGAAAAAAAAAAAGAAGGAAGAAAAAACTGGGTGTGATCCAGCTGACCCGGCGGGTTGACCCGGTCAAGACTCAGCTGCAAACCCGTTGACTTTTGTTTTTTTGTTTTTTCTTACCAAAACAAAGTCGTTTTGATTTTTTAAAAAAAAAATTAACCAGGCCGAACTGGTGATCCGGTCAAAACCCGGAACCTGGGCCTTGGACAAGGCCGGCCACCAGGCCAGGTCTTAAAACTATGCTAACAAGTGCTAATGTTGATTACACACTGCATTTTGCAGACTATATCATCTCCTATATGCATAGACTTGAAGTTGGAATTCTTTAGTTCAACTAATTTGGTGTCACTTATATTGGTAACAAAGTTGAAAAAGTATCTCTTACCCGTCTTCTTCCTTTTTATCAACCAGAATGAGAACATAATGACAAAGAAAACCCCATCAGCTATAGGGAGCACCAATCCGGCTAACATCCCTTTCTTTGAAAGAAAACCTCTAGACTTCTTGTCATATTGAGCTGGAGAAAGAAAGAAATCCACATTAGCTTGATACCAAATCATCAGGATTATCAGTAATTTTGCATATTGCAGAAAGATAGTAGGTGAGTGCAGGGGAGGGCTTCGCCATATTAGAAATGTCTCTGGTACTTCCGTTGTACTTGTACCCGTAGTTTTTATTTCAATGTCTATATTTTTTGTTCTGAAAATCCTCTATCTAAGACATATTGAAGATATATAATGACAATAAGATTTGAAGGTACCTAACTCAAACGCATCCACACGGACATATAAATCCTGTCCTCCCTCAGCGAACACTCTTGTATCAAGCAAATTGCCATACCATGAGAAGCACCTTCACGTTTTCCACCTTGACGAACCCTTCAGCAGGGTCATCAGGAGATTTCCAGGCTGTCAGGAACCGGTTCAGACCAGTCCTGCCGTCTAAGCCAAGTTTTAAGTTTGGCAGCATAGTATGTGAGAGCAACTACTACCATTTATAAAAGAAAGAAGATAATATGTATTAATCTCAACAACTTTAATTAATTCCAAGTCTTAATTAAATATTGACTAGGATATTTAAAAATAATGATTTAATATAAAATAAATTTCTTATAATTATAACAACTTTATAATTTTTCATTCAATTTTTTTGTACCTACTATCTAATTCTCCTTACCTCATCTTGTCCCTCCATGGAAAATGAATGTTTTTGGTCTTCATACAGGTTCTTGCGCAAGAATATATTGCGATTGGCAGGATTACTGACCTAGTACTGCAAATACATCTTGTCTGAACATAACTACTTTGTAAATATATTATTTTCAAAAATGAATTTATTACTAATATATATATATATATATATATATATATATATATATATATATTATGATAACAATCATGTTGTTTTTTTTGTATATTTGTATCTTGTAGGAATTTAAGTAAAATAAAAGATATTTAAAATATCATTAGCTTTGATAAAATTAAATTGTTGAATAAGTAGATTTGTGAAGAGCGTAGCATTTTTAATGAAGAAAATTTAATTTGAAAGATTATTGAGGTGAGGTATCCTTATCTACATTGTGGTTATTAAAGAATAACTACACTACTTGGTTCCATATGCTTAGAAATATAATAAATAATATTTCACAACCATGATACTTCTACTAGGATCCACTTGGTATAACAATTAATATGGTGTGATTGAAATTGTATTTTATTTTTATTAAAGTTTTAAAAATATTTAGTTAATTCACATACATTATAATTAATTTTTCTTGAATTCCACTTTAAACCTAATTTATAAAATATTATGGTAAAAGCTATCATAATATTAATACAAATTAATATTAACAAATAAAAGTAGAACGTCAGATATATGTAAGCCTCTACCGAGGTCCAAGCATGGTAATAGTCACTTCATTTATAGAATGTGATCCTTCACTTGTTAATGGATCTCCACTATAGTAACTCTCCTTCGTAACAAACGCAGGTTGCTTGGGAGATGGAAGACTTGTGTCATTACTCAACATGAAAACAACATCAGACATTGATGGTCGGTCCATCGCAGATTCTTGCACACATAAAAGACCAATTTGGATGCACCTTAAGACTTGATCTTCAGGATACGAGTCGCCCATCAATGTATCCACTACTTCCAGGGCCCTGCCTTCTCTCCATAGATCCCAAACCTAAAGAAATTTCATATCAATATGCTATGTTGGAGTTGAAATTTTAAAATCGGCAATATATGTGATCTTATTACTTACATATCCAACCAAGTTCGAAGAGTTACTTTCATCATAAAAATGGCTGTTTTTTCTCCCAGTGATGACCTCTAATAGCAAAACCCCGAAACTATATACATCAGATTTAACTGAAAATAAGCCTTGCATTGCATATTCTGGTGACATATAACCACTGTAATAACATAGGAAAAGAAGAGCTTAATAAAGTCAGCTATTCAGAAAAATATAAATAAAAATTATGGTGGGATTTTAAAAATAATTTTATATTATTTTCTAACATTTAAAAGTTGTATAAGTTCTTAATTTTATTAATTTAATTAGATAAAATAATTAAAATTCTAATATTATGTCCAAAAACTAATTTATCTAAAAAAACTTAAATTATTAGTTAAAATTCTAAAAATAATCTTATATTATTTTCTAATATAATTCATTAAATATATAAGGATAAACTTACTACGTTCCAACAACACGGTTTGTGTTGGCTTCAATTTGGTCTACTCCAAATATTCTAGCCATGCCGAAATCTGAAATTTTTGGGTTCATTGAGGCATCTAGTAGAACATTGCTTGCCTTAAGATCTCTGTGGATGATTCGTAATCTGGAGTCCTGATGAAGATACAAAATTCCTCGAGCAATCCCACAAATAATGTTGTGGCGAGTAGACCAATCTAACTGTGACCTTCTTGGTTCATCTGTACCCAAAGAGGCATAAATCTCATCAAATCAATGCAGGCTTGTAATCATTTTTCAACTTCTATAGAATGAGAAAAACTGAAAAATCCACAATATAGGGACAATTTGACATAATGATGATGACATACTGAAAATAAAAGAGTCCAAACTTTTGTTTGGCAAGTATTCATAGATCAACATCTTCTCTCTTCCTTGGATGCAACAACCTAATATCCTCACAAGATTCCTGTGCTGAAGTTTTGCAATGAGCTCGACTTCATTTCTGAACTCATTAATCCCTTGTCCAGAATACTTTGCTAGTCTTTTGACCGCAATTTCCTTTCCATCATGCAGCAGACCCTGAAAATCGCAATCCAAATTCATCAATCTCATAGTTCAACATGTAAACTGAAGTGATGCTATGTGTTTGAGGGACTTCAAGGCAGGCTAGGCTACCTTATACACCGAGCCAAAACCACCCTCTCCAAGCTTGTTGGCATCTGAGAAATTATTTGTTGCCGCAGCTATGACACTAAGATCAAAAAGTGGTAAATCTGAACTTGTTGTACCTTCCTCAAATTCCCTAATTGGCAAGTCTCTCAAGCAATTTGACCTTGAAGTTAATGACAGCGGAAATTCGTTTCTTCTTTTCCTATCCCTGGCTGTCATCAACATGCAAACTTATTTCTCCTTTTCTTTTTTTGAGCCCAAGACTATCAGAAAGATTAAAACTCTAGCTCAGCATCACATTGCATTTTTACTGACTCAACACCCTGAGTTTAATAATGTTACGAAAAATATATTGCTCAGGAGCAACATTTGAAGGGAATTTGCTTACCTTTTCTCCTTTTCTTTACAAACCAGCACACAAGGAAGATGATCAGAAACAATGTCACAACAACAGAAACTATCAGGATTGCTTTAATTCCTTTATTGGCGAGAGGTCCTGACTTTTCATATTTAGCTGAAATTGAAAATATAAGAAATGTTTAGTGATAAGAGTTGAAAATTAAATCTTTCAAGCTGTTGATTTGGAATTATTCAGTACTATAAATTTATATTTAATTACTCTCTATTCTATTTTAATTTTTTCATATAATTGAATACCATATAAATGTGAGAAAAAAACAAATAGTAAACTGCAAGTATTGAATAATTTTCATCACCTAATTTGCTTGCCCCAAAAACTTTATTAACTATGATTTGTTGTTTCTATCCCCTTCGTAGGATCATACGAGCTTGAGACTAAAGTAAACTAAATTAATTTTTAAGTTTGTCTGAGTAGATGAGACTGGACTATACTATACAAGACAAGAAATTATGATAAACATGGTCGCCGATGCAGTGTGCATGGATCTTGAAGACAAGTACAATTAGTGGGAAACTAGCCACTTGACTTACTTTGCCATGGTCAGATTATTTGTTTTATGCAAAAACACGAATATATAGACTTTTGAAACATATTTATGATATAATTTTTTTAATTGTAAATTAAAAAACTGATGCATATATATATATATATATATATATATATATATATTTAATTAAATAAATTAAGAATTATTTACGATAATAAACACAAAAAAATAAACAAATCATTTATAAAAATAAAAATTAAACTGAAAAATTAAAAGATGGAAGTAGACAAAGATATTGATTTTATATTAAAGTCCATGAACTTGACCTTGTTTGATAATTTTATTTCTTGAAATTAACTTTTTATTTTATCAAACTATAATAAAAACAAATATGTATTTGAAAGTGATTGCATAAGATCTAAAAAAAAAAAAAACTTTGTAGGGTTACAAAAAAAAAATACTAATATTGAAAAAATATTATTATTTTATTCCAAAACTAAGCAAAATATTAAACAATATTTAATCAAATACTAAATTAAAAAAATTAAAATATAGCTGTAATTGAAGATATCTAATCTTGAAACATAGACTATGGATCTAATTGCTTCAACAACTTTGTTTCTTTGAACTGATTTTTTTGGTCAAAGGATAATAAAAATATGCATGCACATAAAAATAATTGAATAAAACTAAAAAAAACATAGACAGTAGAATTGGACATGTACCTAATTCAGCTCTATCGACACGGATGTAAATCTCTTGCCCCATATCTGAAAACGTTCTTATATCAACCAGATTACCATACCATCTCAAGCATCCAAACCCTCTTTCGTCAGCACTAGCATAAGCTGTACAAGAACAATTCCTCAAGCACTCTTGCTCACATTCTTTCAATATCAAACTCATGTTCGCACTCGCCATTGAAGTATCCGGCACCTTCACTCGAGCTAACTTGACGAACCCTTCTCCGCTGCGACACGTGGACACATTAGGTTTCCTGACACAACCTCCTAACCCGTCTCTCAGGTACCATTCTTGGGGTGACTTGGGTTCGAATCCGGGTAGACATTTGCACATGAAATTATTTGTTTGATATGGGTCACAGTTACTATTTGGACCACATTGGCCATAGGCGTCACATGTTTCTTTTGGGGAGGACCAAATTTCGAACCATTGTTGATCACGATCGTTCCATGTCAGCCGTTGCACTACTCCTGATTCGTTCACCACCACTCTTGAAATGAAGGAGGGATTATTGATACTATAGGAATAAGATACCTCATCAACACTGCTAACGAAAGTAACATTGAAGATGTAGGTAGCGGCCATTTGGGGTACTCCGCTCCATCTTAGGCCAGTCCATGGTCCGCCACGCCATCTTCGGGTTTGACCCTTGTAAAGGACCAACTGGGGAAACCCACTTGGATCAATACCAAGGACAATGGTTCCGGTTCCCGGGTCATCTTTGGACTTCCAAGATGACAGAGACCGGTTCAAACCGATTTTCAGGTCCCGCCCAAACTTCATACCAGGAAGCAGAGTATCTGTACCATGATCAAAACTCTGCCACAAGATCCCTTTGCTATCCTGTTGAACCAAGACCAAGTTTCCTGAATCCAGGAGCTGAGCCGTGCAATTTGTCATTGATATTGCTAATTGTGGCTGAATCCTGGCTGGAACATTTGCAGACCAAACGGGAACACTACTTCGGTTATTTTCATAAATTACAAGGTTACCTTGTTTGTTGATAGCTAGGACTCCGGAGGTACCATCGATAGGATTATCTCTATTTGCCACCCATACAACAGTTCGTTCTGAAACCTTACGGTACCAAATTCCCACATAACGACGAGTAGAATCGATGCCTGAGCTAAAGAACCCGAGTTCATAGCTTTGTCCACTAGAGACCAGAACATCTCCATCTTTGATTGATTGGTTTGGAGCTATGATGTCAATAGATAAGCAAGAATGAAAAACAAGGAAGAGAAACAATGTACTCAAAAACCTTTCTATGGGATTCATAATTTGTTTCAATGATTGTGTGTTGGTGGGGTGAGTAGATGACTTGGTAGTGCAGTTGGGGTTTTAATGACTGTGGCCAAAAAGCCACCTACTAAAGCTTCATAAATTTTTCTTGACCGATTATTAGAGTTCCTCAGTGGAGCCAGCCATGTAATAAATGACCACTTGAAAGGCCATAAACGATTCGTTAAAATTATGAGTTAACTTATAAAATCATAATCATATTATTTTATAAGTTAATATATGTTATTATATCAAATTAACTTTAAAATTTAAAAAGTAATAAAATCATATTAAATCTTTGAAATCGTGTAAAATCACAAGGTTTCCTGAATTTAAAAGTTGAGCCATAGAGTTGCTGGGTGATGAGACTGAAACATGTGTGAAACCAGACAGGACTAATTAATTTGGTGTTTTTGCCGTAGAGGAGGAGGTTATCTTGACCATTGACTGAGAGCACTCCAGAGGTATCATTGATAGGATTATCCCGAAGGGAAGTTTCCTCCTCTGGAGACTCATTAAAACTTAACATTGTCTGTGGACAGGAAAATTTGGAGAAGAAGGCATTCAAGCTATGAAATGAGAAATATTTGACAGGTTAATACATCAATTGACTAAGTAAGCGCCTCTAGTAGTGTCGGGACTTTTATTTTGACTAAGTAAGCGCCTCTAGTAGAGTCGGGATTTTTATTTTGTATTGTCATTTTCAATTGACTAAGTAAGCGCCTTAATTTCCGGGCTCAAAAGTTCAGTATCACAAAAAAAATAAACTTCAATTGACTAGTAAGCGTCATTTTAAGGCAAATATTTTTAAATGAAAGTTAAATGGATAATATCCAAGAGATTGAGATTCAACGGAGAATGAAGCTTCTTGATCATTGAGAGATCAGCGGTGTAGTCTAGAGCTTGCACTGAAACTCTCTGATGCATGAGGTTCTGAATACTAGATGTGGATTTGTTGAAATTACATAATGTGAAAAGCCTAGCATAATATTTATGGACTATAAGGACTTGTGGGAGTCTAAAACAGGTCTAGTCATGCCAAATGATTTATATGACTAAAATTAATATAACTTTCAATCTAATTGTCCTGCTCAAATTCTACAAGTTCTATTATAAAATTAATATAACTTAAATTTAATTTCAACTATTTACTTTTAATTTAATTTTTTAAAAGATTAAAAAATAGATATTAAAAAATTAAATATTAATTTCAATTAAAAGTGTGATTTGTAAGCTTATAAGAAAAACATGAGCTATAATGTGCTTTTACTCTTTTTCCCTTAATTTTCAGTTGAAAAAAAATCATTAAAATATTTAGAGTTCTCTTAATTTTAAATTTTAAATAATTTTTTTAAAAAAATTATATTTGTTTAAAACTCTTTACTATAAATACATTCCTCACAGGTAAAAACCCAAAAAAAAAAAAAAAAAGAAGAGGGGAGGCAGATCAAAGATTTCCAGGGGCAGATAAAAAAAAATATTCAGCGTAAGAAGCAGATAAAAAAATAAATCAAAACACATAGAAAATTTCTCCTTTTCAAATAAAAAATAAACCATATTTTCATTTCCCCAACACTATGCATAACTTTTCAGCAGTGTTAACCCCACTACAATCCAGCCTCCACCATTTCCCTTCTCAGACTCAACCATCTCCACCATAACAAAACTAGTGATATCAAACCACCAGCAACAGCTTCTTCTTCACCTTTCTTCGAAAACCCATGAACAGCACCCCCTTATCATCTTCAGAAAGCCAAACAAGAACCCCTCTCTCTCTTAGTTTCTCCCATCGTAGTCTCCCAATGCCTTCTCCTAAACCACAACACAAGGCACTCTTAACGGCAGATCCACAACAACACCACAATAACAATTAGAAGAGCGAAGAAGAAATTACAGTAGAGAGAGAGAGAGAGAGAGAGAGAGAGGTAGATCTAAAAAAATAAAAATAAATAAAAACTATCGTCTAGTGTTGATTTCTAACCCTACCTCATTTTGAGTGCGCCTTTAAGCCCTTACTTCTCAGGTAGTGCGTTTTCTAACCCTACCTTCTTTTGAGTGCGCCTTTGAGCCCTCGCCAATATTTTTCTGGGTAGTTCACTCATTACAACGCGACCAATTCTCCATGTTTTTATCTGGGTGGGTCACCTATTACAATGAGACCATTCTTCCACCTGGGTAGGTCACCCATTACAATGAGACCACTCTTTCCTTTTTCTTAGGTAGGTCACCCATTACAACGCGATCAATTCTTCATGTTTTTTTACCTGGGTAGGTCACCCATTACAACGAGGCCATTCTTCCACTTAGGTAGGTCACCCGTTACAATGAGACCACTCTTTATTTTTTCTTTGGGTAAGTCACCCATTACAATGAGACCGCACTTCCCTTTTTTTCCATCTGGGTAGGTCACCCATCATAACGAGACCGCTTTTCATATTCTTTCCACCTGGGTAGGTCACCCATTACAATAGACCACTTTTTACACTTTTTTTTTATTTTGGTTAGATGAAGTCGCCAGATGGGATCTTAGGTGGCTTTAGTTAAAGGGAATCGCCAGATGGGATTTCAGGTTGACCGAGTTACCCATATTTTTTGGTTTTGGCTTAATAAGGTCGCCAGATAGGATCTCATGTGGCTTTGGTTAAAGGGGATCGCCAGATGGGATTTCAAGTTAACTGAGACACACAAATTTTTTTAGTTCCAGTTGATGAGGTCACCAGATGGGATCTCAAGTGGCTTTGGTTAAAGGAAATTGCCACATGGGATTTCAAGTTGATTGAGTTACACACATTTTTTAGTTTTGGTTTAATGAGGTCGCCAGATGGGATCTCATATAGCTTTGGTTAAAGAGAATAGCTAGATAGGATTTCAGGTTGACCGAGCTACACATATTTTTTAGTTCCAGTTGAATGAGGTCGCTAGATGGGATCTCATGTGACTTTGGTTAAAGAAAATCGTCAGATGAGATTTCAGGTTAATCGAGACACACACATTTTTTTACTTCCAGTTGATGTGGTCGCCAGATGGGATCTCAGGTGGCTTTGGTTAAAGGGGATCACCAGATGGGATTTCAGGTTAACCGAGACACACAAATTTTTTTTAGTTCCAGTTGATGAGGTCGCCAAATGGGATCTCAAGTGGCTTTGGTTAAAGAGAATCGTCAAATGGGATTTTAGGTTGACCAAGCTGCATACATTCTTTGGTTTTGGTTAAAGGAGGTCGCCAAATAGGATCTCAAGTTAACGGGAAAAAAAAAACAAACAAAAAGCAAAAGAGATAAATAAACAAAAAAAAAAAAAGTAAGGACTTTAGATGAGTGGATATTGAGCAAGTTAGGAAGAGAAGAAGACAAGTTTTCTTTACAAAGCTTACTATGCAAAACATTGAGGAGTTTTGCTTCGTAAGCATTGTAAAGAGGGCGCATCTGTTGCTACCCAATTTTTGACCCATGTTTTGGTAAATTTTCATAAAAATTGAAAAATAGAAAAAAAATTAAAAAAATCCAAACAATACGTTTTTTAATAATATTTGCATCGTTTTTAGCATTTCCACGTCGTCTAAAAAGAATTTAAATTTTCAAAGGTCTTTCAAACGCGTTCAACTTTTCATGAGTCATATTTAAAATTATTGATTTTCCTCATTGAGTCGACGTTGATATTGCTCGTTTTCAAACAATACAAAAAAAATTTAAAAAATCAAATTTACAAAAAGAAAAAAGTTGAGGGACTAAGTTTGGAAACTTAGCAATATTTTTACCTATAAATACTGGTCTTCAGCACATAAAAAAGTGGGGGGAGGGGGATTTTGAAACATCAGAAAAATACAAAAAAAGAAAACCCTAAACCCTAAAAAACTCAAACACAACTACCTCCACCCTTTGCCTTTGATTTTTCCACACCAGCCAAATAGCAGCCCCCCGGCTTGAATTTCTTCTCCCCCCTCAGCCGGTTGATTATCCATCCCTCACAAACCCACACTATCTTGCCGCCAACCATACTTAAACAGTCCAAACACAGTAGCTCCACCGCCCCCCTTCCACTTTCAAACCCTCAACCATGCTTCTCTCCCTTCTCTCTCCAAGCCACAACCGCCACATTTTCATCTCCTCCGGTCGTATCAACAGCAATCGGCCAACGAACAGAGCTCATCACAGCAGCAGCAACTGAGCTCCTCCCTCACAAAACTGAACCATCCGGCCTCCCTTCCATTCAGCCATCAGCAATAGCCCCATAGATTCACCGTCGCCCTCTGAACACTACAGCACCACCCAATTGCCGGCCACCTGAAGCGAAGGAGAAGAAGATGTAAAGATCTCCAGTGATGTAGATCTGAAAAGGAGAAGACCGAAACAGATCTGAAAAAGAAAGAAAAATTAAAATCAACTGCCTATGGTGTTTTTAGTTGCTTTGCAGGTCACCACCGGCGTAGGGAGACTAAGAAGAAGAAGTCGATCCAGATCCCTCCTGTTTCTGGAGTTTCTTGCGGTGGCACATGAACCCAAGCGCCGCCAGTGACGATGGCGCGTGGAATAACACGCCGCCACTGTTCTTGCTATCATTTGGCTTCACAGAATTGGTTCTAGCACTGTTATGGATTTTTGAATGGCTATTTTGTAATTTTAGAATTGTTTAATGTAATTTTTTTTTTAATGTAATATTTGTTTAGTTTTGAGTTTTTGTAATTTGAATTTTGTAAATATGGAAGCAAAAAAGAAAAGGAAAAGAAAAGAAAAAAAATATAGTGAAAGTGTATGTGTGTGTTTGTATATTTTGATTTGCTCACGGTCCAGAATTATTAACTTATACGTAAGTTTTATTTCTAATATCTGATGAAAAGACAAAATTTTAAAACTTCTTTAACACGTTAAAGCCACGAAGCAGCTTACCTCAGGTAGAGTGTGTTAAGGGTGCTAACCATAACCAATCCCTTACCCTCGAATCTTTGACAAGACCAGTACATCCGATTTCCTAGTAGCCCTCAATAAATTACTAGGTGGCGACTCCCAACGAATGTAAGTAAACAGGCAACGAGAAAAATCATCAGCCGACGTCGCGCAGATTCTAACGTGCGACAAAGTACAAGGCCCTTATTTTAGAGATTAGAGAATTACTGAGTAGAGATTGGACTGTTAGAATTGAACATACATTTAGAGAGGTTAATTTTTGTGTTGATTTTATGGCAAAGCTTGGAACTTCTTACGATAATGGTTTGATGATCTGGGATGAGCCTCCTCAAGGCTTGCAACAGCTTCTTTTAGCAGATATCATAGGAATTAGCTTTCCTGGAATTGTTTAGTCTTTTTTCTTTGTTTCCACTGTAATAAAAGAAAAAAAAGAGGTTTAGTTAGTAGAATGCAACAACATAAGGTACAACTGTAATTGCAAATGATTCTACACCAAGATCAAGAATACTCGTGGCAATGTTAGTTAGTTAGTTATTCAATTAGAAAAGTTAATAATTAGTTACAAGATCACTTGGCACTTAGGATAAGCTGGATTATTGTATGAAATGAATCAATGTACAACCTTGCAATCCAAGTAATAAAAATTCTAGCATTGATTGAGCAGTATTTTCTCCTCCTTTCTCTTCTTCATTCTTTCTCTTATTCTTCTTTCAAATTCTAGTACATTTACTTTGTTTGATAATAATAATTCAATATCTTAACATTTCATCGCCGGATGTAACAATTTTTTGTTATTATTTTCAAGTGACTTTCTCGTTTCTCTTTAAAAGTCAGACTGAAAAATAAACAAAATAAATTTTTGAGTTAAAATAAAAATTATTTATTTCATTGTTTAGAATGTGGGAATATATATATTACATTTTAGTCCTCTATCATTAATTTGGTATATTTCCACAATTTCAATCCTAAATCTATTGATCAAATTAGGTTAGAAGGACTCAATTACAAGGTAAAAAAAAGTTTAGAAAGAAAAAAAAATACTTCACTATTCATATGAATAATGAAACACCTAGAAAAAAACCCTAGTTTTTTAGTATATAGTGTAATATAATATGCCATGGTAAATTTAATTCAACCATGCAAATCTAAGTCCAATATGTGGCTTGAAGATGGCATGAAGCTATAAAAGAGTATCAAGTTTGTTTTGGTTGTTCACTTACGAAGATGGTGTATGAAGCAGTTGCTAATATCGTTAAATCCTCACTTGGTCTTGTTGATTTGAAATGGTATAGTAAAAGAGTTCTACATTTTTGTTATGTATTGGCTTAGTTTTCAACAATAAAAGGGTAACTAGAAAGTCAGGTCATGAATATTTTATTTCTAACAATTTAATTTTCAAACAAATATTTTATCCAAAATATCTAAAAGCACACCTTTAAAACTTTGAAACTCATTTATGATCTTAAATAACCCTAAAAATAGTCCAAAAACCTCCAATTAACCTGAATTTAAAAACTTCTTGACCTTAGATCTACTATCTTTATTTTTATTGATGAGAATGCCAAAATATATTCTAGTGGAACTTATCTTATCAAATCAAACTCATTAATGTTAAGATCAAACTTTTCATGGTTGGAATTAGTATCAATTGATACTTTCTCTCTCTTCAACCTGAATTCAATAACTTTCTATCTTCTCTTGAATCAAGGGCTAAAAAAACAAAAACAAAAATTTAGACTAAAATTGAATATTGAGAAAAATAAGCAGACAACAAAATCTTTAACTTGGAAAGCAGTAAACTTTTCTCATTAATTTTGAAATTGTCAACATTTTTTTTTTCACGTTACTCTTAACAAGGAAATCCCCATAAGAGAGGACTTATGTCCTCAATTCACGTCCTAGGCAATTAACAGAAATAAAAGAGGCAGTAAGACCCCAACTAAGAATCTATGCTAAATAAAGAAAGTGTAGCTGGCAATTCATGTAGGGTAGTAATTCCAGCAAGCATGTAATTCAGTTCATAGCAACCTCTATGCATCCTTGAGCTGTTCCGTAACAGCAACAAATTGTCCTGCATCAGAAATGCTAATGAAACTAGTTTGCAATAATGAGTGGACAACCCCTTCAGCATTTCAATGGAGTTTGTTTTATTGTGGGAGTACTAGTTGCTAATAAATTTAATAAATGGAATTATTTAGTTTTCTAAGTAGAAAATCATTTTAGCAGGTGAGGTAACCTTGAAAAATGCTCTGAAAACTAGATTGTCAGGACAACATTTTTCTTCTTCTATGTAATGCCTGTTAGAGAAAATTTATTACAAGAGACTGGGATTTCAGCGAGCTGCCACCATAGTAACTGTAACTTCATTTACAGAACAAGCTGCTCTTCTAGACATTGCTGGCAAGTCTTGTCCACTGCGTGTTCGTAAAACAAATGCTGGCTTCGTAGGAGAAGGAAGAGTTATCTCATTACCTAACATGAACACAACTTCTAACATTGTAGGTCGATCATCTGGAAATTCTTGCACACACAGTAACCCAATCTGAATGCATCTCAGAACTTCATGAGGAGGGCATGACTGTTCCAGCATTGGATCAACTATGTCTAATGCCTTTTCTTCTCTCCATAAGTCCCATACCTGAAACAAGTAAGAAGATAATCGAGAAAAAGAATCTAAGAGGAAGACAAGTCACCTAAGATTATTATCAAGAAATTTATCGATCACTTACATGTCCGTACAGATTCCGCACAGGTCTTCTCACCGAAACGCTATTTTTCCTGCCATTATGATCTCCAGTGTTAAGACACCATAGCTGAGACATCTGACTTTATCGCAATACTGTCCGTGAATTGCGTACTCAATCAGGTGACATGTAGCCTACACAATCATAAAATGAAGCTGTTGGTATATTGATCATGATGTATCACTGGAGAGAGGAAGTTGAAAAATCAGGTACTTACATGTTTCCGACCACTCAACGAGTGAAATTTTTCCGATACTTGTCTTCCGATAAACATTCTTAGCACATAACCGAAAAAATCTTAAATTTATATGAATAAACAAAAATTAGCAAGAAACAATCTGAAATAGAATATTGCTGGCTTTGAGATCCCTGTGGATAATTTTTAGTCTTGAATTCTTGATGAAGGTAAAAAAAATCCTCGAGCAATCCGGAAACAATTTCGAAAATGCTTTCTCCAATCCAATAGCCACCCTTTGTTCGTCTTGCTGCACTGAAACATTAAAGGTTTGCCCAGAAATCATTGTTTGATTTGATCAAAGTGAAGCTGCATAATCAGGGGACTCTTCCCTTTGAAACACAGACACAAAAATGGATGAAGAGAGCCATAAACCAAAGACGAAAAATCCAAGCTTTTGTTTGGTAAATATTCATATATCAGCATCTTTTCCTCTTCATGAATGCAACAACCAAAAAAGCTTGACAAGATTTCTGTGCTGGAGTTTAGATATCAACCTTTATACTTCATTCATAAACTCCTTCATCCCTTGCCCTGAAGTTTTTAGATAATCTCTTAACTGCAATTTCCTGTCCATTGCCTAGCTTGCCCCTGAAATTACATTCCATGTATTAACTCACAAGTAATACACAACTTAAGCTAAACTTGTAAGATGGCATATATTAGATTATTCATGGACTGGAAAAACAGGGTAAGTCGCAATATATGAAAATTGTCGACAATCTCTCTTTGATGCTCGCAGAAATTTATTTTGGCCACAGGCAACAAATTTTCAAAAGTAAGACAAACCTCTATGCATCCAATCCACAATCCGAAGCAGGAGTTGATGGTTCACTTGATAGAGCAGGCAATGCCCTAGCCTGGTAAAATAACAACAACCCAAAAACTAGTGAACTTTAGGCACCAGAAACCATATCTTGGAGACATATGCAACTAAGCAAAGCTTTTAAGAGATGTGGCCTCTGGTTTGGGATAAACAGAATGCTCAGCTGCGCATGTCAAGTAAAAGTAATTAAAGTTTCAATCTTAAATAGATCTCCCCACTAACCAAGACGGAAATAGACAATATCTAGTTTCGAAATATAGATATGGTGCTCCAATAACAAAAACAACTACTTTGTTTACAATGTTTTTTCAGACACGTGCCCTAATGCAGAAGAAAAATATTACCGATTTGATGAGAATGTTAGCCGGAACTGGATGCTGAAGATCTGCAGAATTTGTGGACCATGGTGAACGGTAAAGTTCAGTAACAGAGTATTGAAAAGGCCAAAGGAAACAAAAAGATGATGAATGCCTGGAATTCTCTTCAATGTAAGTTGTTTTCCAAACTGGATCCCAAAAGGAAACAAAAAGAATTTTATTTTGAAAACCACGCCTTCCAGTGTAGACCTTCCCAGCCTTTTCATTCTATTCTCAGTTCTACAAAGCCAGAGAGTTCTTTTCAGCAAAATAACAACAGCAAACATCTTGCTCAACAAAGTAAGATCCTTAACCTGCGACCTCATGTTCAATCCACTTCCATTTTTCTTTACAATTTAGAATTATAAAATTACTTTTTAAAAAAAAATCATGTCGATTATCGGATTATCTTGTCTTTTCTATTACAATAACCAAATATTCCCTCAAATACTGTCAATGAGTTAGTCTTAAAACTTCAAGCAGTTTGAAAATCCAGATGAGCTATAGAGACCACGCATACGCAGCATCATGTTTGAAGTGGACCGAAAGAAAACCTTTTTAGGTGCATTGACAAGGATTTTACTATTAAATTCAAGGTAAATCCAGATAGTTATCTAATTATAGAAACACCAATGCCTTGCTTGGAAAATCAATCAGCAGCCACAGGTGCCTTGCAATTAACCACAAACATGCACCAGGCTTCGGAAATCATTGAACAAAGAGTGTATAATATGGAAATGTAAATCCAAAGGCAGAAGATTGTGCATTAATACAAATTTTATTCCAGAACAATTCTTATGATTGATGCAACATCGCAACAACTATTAAATGATTAAAGCATCAACACCTAACAAAAACAAAAATTTTATGTAATTCAGAACCAGAAAATTCCAGGTATTGCACTTTACATTTTCTTTCAACTCCTTAAATTGTTTCACTCTGTTCATTTAACTCAGCTTTGGAAGGAACGCTCGCAATCCCTGAAAGATGAAATTCCAAAAATTTATCATTACTATGCATGCAATGCATTTTACAAACAAATCAAATACATAAAGGGTACACAGACCTCAATTCTCGCAAGTAGGCCCCCGGTATTAGGCATTCTGAAATTTTAATCTCAATAGGTTCATTCAGATCTTTGATCTGCTGACACAAAGTAAGATGTCAACAATAATCCTCATTTTCATAGTTAATTTCTAAAGGACAAGGTTCCAACCTGATTGTTTTATTTCAGTAAGAAGCTGCGAAGAAATGCGCCATTTTGAAAAAAAAAACTATCTTATTATTTTACTCAATTACAAGGCAATCGACATATTTTTTCTCAGGAAGAAAAACGCAAAACAACAAAACAAGGGGTTCCTATTTATGTCTGAAAATTCATTTGAATCATCTAAGCAGAATGTTTACCAAGAAGCTATTTACAGCACAAGAAAAAAAAAAAAAAAAAACAATGTGTAAAGGAGAAAGCGAGAAAAGAACCTGCCTCACTCGTTGCAAGCTAACCGCCGGAAAAGCCGTCTGGTAAGAAGTAATGGCCTTCACTAAGCGTCCTTCCACACTACTAAAAAAAGTAGTAATTAGCAACGGACTGGTTTACAGATAAAGATTGAAACTGTTAAGATGAAGGAGAAGAAGATGAAGAAAAAAAATTAAGGGTCACAAACACATGCACGACGATAATGCACAGGAAGATGAATCTGTGAGATTAGATTTGAGGGACATTTATTTTATTGAAAAACTAACTGAACAGAGGAATGTGAAGTAAACTGATGAAATCTGTGAGATTAAGTTCTACACATGAAGCAACAAGGGAGAGGGAGGGAGGGAGTCGTACTATAATAGCAACTATGCGGCAGCACATCACGCTCCTAGGAGAGGGTAAAGGATACTCTTCTTCGAAATCAGAGTCCAAATATTCACGGTCGGTAGTAAACATCGGTATAAATGGAGGAGCATGCAATTCCCTTGTGGGTATCTCCCAATTTCCTCTGGAGATGAAAATCCCAAGCAGATTAGGATTATCACTATCATAGAAAAGGAAACCAAAACCCCAACAAAAAAATTGAAACCAAGATAGCAAAAATACAGACATACCTGAAATTCATTGGAATACCACCGTAACGAAACAAAGGGCGCGGAACTGTATAACCAAGGCTCGAATTGCTGAAAGGTCTGGTTCGATGTTGCCATGGGTCCTGTGATTTTTGGTAGCGAGGTTTTACAGATAAAATTGAAACTGTTAAGATGAAGGAGAGAAGAAGATGAAGAAAAAAATTAGTGATGTTGAAGACGAATGAGAAGAAGATGAAAGTTTGGGACAAAGGAAAAATCAAATCGATGAAGAGAGGGTGATTTTTTCTACAAGCTAAGTGTGTTATTAGGGACGAAGAAGATGGGAAGGTAAATTAATTTTCAGCTGCTGGTTTTTGTTGTTTTCTTTTACGATTCTAAGGGTGTTGGGGTGGGGGAAGGGTCCTGCAAGGTTGTAAAAACATTAAACGGTTGATTTAACTTTTCTCTTATCAAAAGTAATCACGGTTTTTATATTTATTTGGTTTTATATTAAATTTAAATAATGAATTTTTTTTAATTAAGCAATTATTATCCATTCCAAAAAAACCATAAAAATAATTCTTTATGGTATGTAAACTTACATTGTCTTTAGGCAACGGATTTTCGTTGCTAAATTCTGTTGCTAATATTCAAAAAAAACCTATAATATATATTTAATTCGTTGCAAATCTATTAACTAAACTTTTTAGCAACGGACTAATTCCAACCGTTTGCTATTAAATTCAGCAATGTAATACCCTCTAGTTTTTTTAGTGACCCACGCTAAACCTCAGAATAGACATATATCCTCCTTCCGTCTGCTAAAAAAGACAATTTATTTCAAAAATACACAGCATTTTATAATCTTCAGAAATATTATATTATTCAAAACTGATAAACCAAAAGATAGTTTAAAACTCCTCATTAGTAATTAAAACAAAAACAATAATCCATAATACTCATTACATTGTCAAAATCCAAACTTAATTAAAACAAGGTAATAGTGGAGCGTCTAAGACATCGAATCAAAACTAAAAGGAAAGCCTCGCAAACCAAACAAGGCATACCGACCAAAATTGAAGAAGCGGAAACACTCAACAAAGTCCAATTGCTATCAGAACTAAGAACCTAAAATAATATTAAGAATGAGGAGTGAGTTCAACAAACTCAGTGAAGGAATAATATTAATTTATACATTTTACAGTAATACAATATTAATAGTTTGCAAGATGATTTATCTCTGAGCTATAACATTATACATACTAAAACATATTATTATAACGTAGTAGAATACATGTCAGAGATCAGATGACATCCGAAGGTGACCAGATGACACCCAAAGGTGACGAGATGACACCCGAAGCATATGACCACTGTGGATGATCAGTGCCACAGGCCGATGCCTCTCTCACCAGCTAGGTATACAGAATACTATGTACACCATAGACTAAATACTTTTTCGTTAGCATAGAGTTACTGACAAAGTCCTATATCAAGGCATAATAGATATTTACAAAATCATCAAAGAAACGTATATCATATCAAATAGAACTTAGTTTGGCAGATTGCGATTGTAAATTCAAGAATAAATGAGTACTTGAAAGATAAAGCAAAAAAATATAATAATATTTAAGAAATTAACTGGCTGTACCTCATTGTACTTAATCAATATACATATTTATTTATATTATATTATATGCATATTAAATATTATCTCACTCACCCGAAAAATATAGAATTAAAAGGAATGTCAAATGAAAGACCTGGAAAACTTATTGAGGATTGTTAGGAGAACCTACAACATATATGAATATACTAAAAAAAAAATCAAACAACTAGATCCCAATGCATAAAAGTAAAACCAGGTTTAGTTTCCTAAGTTTATAGACTAAAACAACAATTTTTCAAAACAAGGCCCAAACATTCTTTTTTAATTTTATCAAAATTGGAGGAAACCAAAGTATGGAAATACATAACCATACTGAATTTTCACCCATAAACCATCCTAAATTCTGTCTAGAACGTACCAGAAAGGGACCGAAAAATTGAAATTTTCATAAAGTTCACGGGGACTAAAATGTAAATTCCCAAAATTAAAGGGACCAAACTGAAAATATTCCAAATCAATTATCAAACTGAGATTCATCATTCCTTAAATCTCATAATAACACTGTCCAGAATCTCAAAATACATTTAGGGGTTAAATTATAATTTTCCCAAAGTTTAGGGACTAAACTGTAATTCTCATAAATCAAGGACCAAAACAAAATTTGATCATCTTCAACCTCAACATGATTTTTGCCCAGATTTTACAGCAAGGTAAAATTGAATTTTTTTAACCCATAAAAAAAAATTTAAACAAATCAACTCATAAATCCTTATTTTCAACAATATATATACTAATTAATCACCTAACATTAAACTCTTATAACATAAATCAATCTTAACAATATAAACTTCTAAGCCTTATAAACCCTAATCTCTCTCTCCCCCCCCCCTCCCCTTTTCCATAACAAATCATAATTAAAAGTAACATGAGAAAGAATCATTTACTTGCTACTTCCACTTTTCTTAAACTCAAAACTCAATATCAAAAATTGAAATCCTTGGTTTGATGAAGAGAGGGTCACGACGGCCACAAGACTTAGAAAGAGAGAAGAATAATTTCTTTTGCACTTTTCCTTATATTACCTAGGTTTAACTTAGGTTAGGTTGAGCTGACTTGGGCTTGGGCTTGGATTTTCACTGGGTCTTATAGAAATACTGAGCAAGCCATGTATCCCTATAAAGATATACGTGTCTAGTTTAAAACACATCAAACAGTGAAAGATTCGGAGCTTTCTAGCAAAGAGTCATGGTTGTTTTACTGACAAGTGTGCATGCTGTCAACAGAACCGTGATTCTTTCTACGATATTTAACAGCATCAATGCCGCCCCTGTTTTTGTCAATAAACATTCAATGAAGCCTTGACAATCTTCCTCCAACTCTCTTAAATGTCATGCAGCCTTATTATCAATAAAAACAGCAACATAAGCTATATAGAGGGGCCTGCAACGTTGAAAAACCTGTACCTTTTATCTTTTTCAGCCAAACCTTACTGATTTAGTGTGTAGCAAAGATAGAAAAGTTAAGGTTTCTTAAAACTTCAAAAAATATAATCCTAAAACGTAGAGAAAGACTCTAAAATTACAGCTAAACTGTAAAGAGAACTATTTAAATAGTAGCTAAATGGACCAGTATACTTTTAAAATCAATTCACCGGAGTGGTGAGCTATCCTAAAACTCTAATCTCTTTGGGTCGTGACTGTATTATTGACAATTCTGAGTTTAATCTTTGTTCATCATTCACTTTAGAGTGGTGATTTCTGTATCTCTAAAGGATTGAACATCATCTGTCTACATCTATCCATCTCCACCTTTCCATTTCCATCATCTATCCATAATTCCATCCATTTCCATCATCTTTCCCTGGTTAGAATTTCTTGGCACCAGCCTCTGCGATTTTCGGGTATCATGGTCTAATCATGGCAAAACATTAAAATGTTATTTAATGCATGTTAACATTTGATACAAGTACATAGAATTCTGAAATAATTTCATGTCCAAGGAAACGGTACCTTGTAAAACTCAGCCAAAAACCACCATATCCCAAGCTTGTTGGAGAAACCTTCGACTCTCCGTGGCTTCTAATATGATATCTATGTCGAAAGACTGGTTAACGTATTCACTTGTTTCTACTTCCACCAACTTCCTTTCCACTTAGAGAGCCATTGAGGCTTGTAGGGATATTGAAGGGAAATTTGAGTTCATCTGTGTTTATCGTTGAAAGAACTCAATAATTCAGCTTTTTAAAAGTACTAACAAGTGCTAATGTTGATTACACACTGCAATTTTGCAGGACTATATCATCTCCTATATGCATAGACTTGAAGTTGGAATTCTTTAGTTCAACTAATTTTGGTGTCACTTATATTTGGTAACAAAGTTGAAAAAGTATCTCTTACCCGTCTTCTTCCTTTTTTATCAACCAGAATGAGAACATAATGACAAAGAAAAACCCCATCAGGCTATAGGGAGCACCAATCCGGCTAACATCCCTTTCTTTGAAAGAAAACCTCTAGACTTCTTGTCATATTTGAGCTGGAGAAAGAAAGAATCCACATTAGCTTGATACCAAATCATCAGGATTATCAGTAATTTTGCATATTGCAGAAAGATAACTAGGTGAGGTGCAGGGGAGGGCTTCGCCATATTAGAAATGTCTCTGGTACTTCCGGTTGTACTTGTACCCGTAGTTTTTATTTCAAATGTCCTATATTTTTTGTTCTGAAAATCCTCCTATCTAAGACCTATTGAAGATATATATGACAATAAGATTTGAAGGTACCTAACTCAAAACGCATCCACACGGACATATAAATCCTGTCCTCCCTCAGCGAACACTCTTGTATCAAGCAAATTGCCATACCATGAGAAGCACCCACTCTTACTTGTCACAACTGAACTTGCGTAGGCTGTGCAGGAACAATTCCTCAAGCATTGCTCCATGCAAGCTTTCAGATCCAAATTGTTATCCACACGGGCAGTTGAAGGATCTGGTACCTTCACGTTTTCCACCTTGACGAACCCTTCACCATTGTTGCACATTCCTGTGAGGTTCTTCTGGATGCATCCACCTGACCCATCTCTGAGGTACCAATCACTAATTGATTTGGGCTGGTAGCCAGGGAGGCACGTACACTCAAAGTTATAAGCATCATAGGGATCATACTTACCATAAGCTCCACATCGTCCATACTTGTCACACTGGTTGCGGACCAAAATAAAACAAGAGTAATTAAATTATATAATTTAATTTATTATCAATTTAAAAATTGATTGATTAATATTTGAAGATCAAGTATAATGTTTAGTAACCTATAATGATCCATCAAATGTTAAAAAAAAGTTATAAGTGGTTCGACTTAACTTTTTAGTGAGTAGTTTTCCAGTGTAATTATTATTCATTAATTTATCATAAATGTTTCGATTTAAATATTATAACATGAACTATTCTGCTTTGTTAAATCATGTTAGTTCTCAACATTATAGTCATTAATTTTTTGAGTAAAATTCTGAAATTTTTTTCAAAACTCATTTTATCTTGGCCAAGGGTTTCACAATCAATATTATTTAAGATTATACGTAATATTTTTTTAATTCACCTAGAGTGATGAATCCTCTCTTTATTACTTAAATACCTTCATTAGTACTATTATGCCATACCTAATATTTGCCTATTTGTTATCTTTGATTAGGATAATGTGTGGTAAGGATGAAAGCATAACACTCTCTATATAATATAAATTAGTGATCTCAAGTCTAATGATCACTTACATAATTATCACGTGAACCTTTCTATAGACATAAGTAATCTCCCCATATAAAATTCTCTTTACAAGTCAGTTCAATGTATATGTCATGTGATAAGCATCTATATATTAGTTATAGACATCTCTCATACCTTAGTTTATAAGAGCAACTTCTTTCCTTTCATAAAGGAAGGAACATAAGATACATTGGTTCTCAATAACTCTAACTAATATCAAGTCTTAATAGAATATGACTAGGATATTTAGGAATAATGCTTTAATGCAATAAATTTCTCATTATTATAATAACTTATAATTTTTCATGCAGTTATTTTGTACCTATTATCTAATCTCCTTACCTCATCTTGTCCTCAATGGAAAATGAATGTTTTTGGTCTTTATGCAGTGCAAGAATATATTACAATTGGCATGATTATTGACCTAGTATTGCAAATAGGTCTTGTCTAAACCTTTTATAACTACTTTGTAAATATATAATTTCAAAAATTGAATTTATATATCACTAATATATATGATAACAATCATATTGTTTTCTTTTATGTTTGCACTTTGTAGAATTTAAGTAAAAAAAAAACAAGATATTTTAGATCGCATTAGCCTTGATAACATTGAATTATTAAATGAGTAGATTTGTGAAGAACTTAGCTTTCTTGATGAAGATGATTAAATTGGGAGACTATTGAGTCATCTTTATCTACATTGTCGTTTAATTAAAGAATAACTACACTACTTGGTTCCACATGCTTAGAAATGTAATAAATAATATTTCACTACCATGCTACTTCTACTAGGATCCACTTGGTATAAACAATATGGTGTGAATTAAAATTGTATTTTATTTTTATTAAAGTTGTACAAATATTTAGTTAATTAACATACATTATAATTTAATATTTTTTGAATTCCACATTAAACATTTTTTAAAATATTATCGTAAAGCTATCATAATATCAATACACATTAATATTAACAAATAAAAGTAGAACGTCAGATATATGTAAGCCTCTACCGAGGTCCAAGCATGGTGATTGTCACTTCATTTATAGAATGTGATCCTTCACTTGTTAATGGATCTCCACTATAGTAACTCTCCTTCATAATAAACGCAGGTTGCTTGGGCGATGGAAGAGTTGTGTCATTACTCAACATGAAAACAACATCAGACATTGATGGTCGGTCCATCGCAGATTCTTGCACACATAAAAGACCAATTTGGATGCACCTTAAGACTTGATCTTCAGGATACGAGTCGCCCATCAATGTATCCACTAGTTCCAGGGCCCTGCCTTCTCTCCATAGATCCCAAACCTAAAGAAATTTCACATCAATATGCTATGTTGGAGTTGAAATTTTAAAATCGGCAATATATGTATATGTGATCTTATTACTTACATATCCAACCAAGTTCGAAGAGTTACTTTCATCATAAAAATGGCTGTTTTTTCTCCCAGTGATGACCTCTAATAGCAAAACCCCGAAACTATATACATCGGATTTTACTGAAAATAAGCCTTGCATTGCATATTCTGGTGACATATAACCACTGCAATAACATAGGAAAAGAAGAGCTTAATTAAAGTCAGCTATTCAGAAAAATATAAATAAAAATTATGGTGGGATTTTTAAAAATAATTTATATTATTTTCTAACATTTAAAAGTTGTATAAGTTCTTAATTTTATTAATTTAATTAGATAAAATAATTAAAATTCTAATATTATGTCCAAAAACTAATTTATCTAAAAAAACTTAAATTATTAGTTAAAATTCTAAAAATAATCTTATATTATTTTCTAATATAATTCATTAAATATATAAGGATAAACTTACTACGTTCCAACAACACGGTTTGTGTTGGCTTCAATTTGGTCTACTCCAAATATTCTAGCCATGCCGAAATCTGAAATTTTTGGGTTCATTGAGGCATCTAGTAGAACATTGCTTGCCTTAAGATCTCTGTGGATGATTCGTAATCTGGAGTCCTGATGAAGATACAAAATTCCTCGAGCAATCCCACAAATAATGTTGTGCGAGTAGACCAATCTAACTGTGACCTTCTTGGTTCATCTGTACCCAAAGAAGCATAAATCTCATCAAATCAATGCAGGCTTGTAATCATTTTTCAACTTCTATAGAATGAGAAAAACTGAAAAAATCCACAATATAGGGACAATTTGACATAATGATGATGACATACTGAAAATAAAAGAGTCCAAACTTTTGTTTGGCAAGTATTCATAGATCAACATCTTCTCTCTTCCTTGGATGCAACAACCTAATATCCTACAAGATTCCTGTGCTGAAGTTTTGCAATGAGCTCGACTTCATTTCTGAACTCATTAATCCCTTGTCCAGAATACTTTGCTAGTCTTTTGACCGCAATTTCCTTTCCATCATGCAGCAGACCCTGAAAATCGCAATCCAAATTCATCAATCTCATAGTTCAACATGTAAACTGAAGTGATGCTATGTGTTTGAGGGACTTCAAGGCAGGCTAGGCTACCTTATACACCGAGCCAAAACCACCCTCTCCAAGCTTGTTGGCATCTGAGAAATTATTTGTTGCCGCAGCTATGACACTAAGATCAAAAAGTGGTAAATCTGAACTTGTTGTACCTTCCTCAAATTCCCTAATTGGCAAGTCTCTCAAGCAATTTGACCTTGAATTTAATGACAGCGGAAATTCGTTTCTTCTTTTCCTATCCCTGGCTGTCATCAACATGCAAACTTATTTCTCCTTTTCTTTTTTTGAGCTCAAGACTATCAGAAAGATTAAAACTCTAGCTCAGCATCACATTGCATTTTTACTGACTCAACACCCTGAGTTTAATAATGTTACGAAAAATATATTGCTCAGGAGCAACATTTGAAGGGAATTTGCTTACCTTTTCTCCTTTTCTTTACAAACCAACACACAAGGAAGATGATCAGAAACAATGTCACAACAACAGACACTATCAGGATTGCTTTAACTCCTTTATTGGCAAGAGGTCCTGACTTTTCATATTTATCTGAAATTGAAAATATAAGAAATGTTTAGTGATAAGAGTTGAAAATTAAATCTTTCAAGCTATTCAGTACTATAAATTTATATTTAATTACTCTCTATTCTATTTTTTTTTTTTTTCATATAATGAGGACATGGACATGTACCTAATTGTTTAAGGGCCTTTACATTAAGAATTATTTATGATAATAAACACAAAAAATAAACAAATCATTAATGAAAACTAAAAATTAAACTGCAAAATTAAGAGATGGAAGTAGATAAAGATATTGATCTTATATTACAGTCTATGAACTTGATCATGTTTAATAATTTTATTTTTTGAACTTAATTTTTTATTTTATCAAACGATAATTAAAAACAAATTTGTATTTGAAAGTGATTGAATAAGATCTAAGAAAAAAAAATTCTAGGGTTACGCAAAAAACAAATACTAATATTGAAAAAATATTATAATTTTATTTTAAAACTAAGCAAAATATCAAACAATATTTAATCAAAAACTAAATTAAAAAATTGAAATATAAATATAATTCAAGATATATATATATATATATATATATATATATATATATATATATATATGATCTTGAAACATAGAATATGGATCTAGATGCTTCAACAACTTTGTTTCTTTGAACTGATATATTTTGGTTAAACGATAATAAAAGTATACATGCATATAAAAATAATTGAATAAAAATTATTTTAAAATATATTTTATACATGCACATAATTTTTTTTTCCCATATAATTAGGACATGGACATGTACCTAATTCTGCTCTATCCACTCGGATGTAAAATCTCTTGCCCCACATCTGAAAACGTTCTTGTATCCACCAGATCACCATACCATTTCAAGCATCCAAGCCCTCTTTCGTCAGCACTAGCATAAGCTGTACAAGAACAATTCCTCAAGCACTCTTGCTTACATTCTTTCAATATCAAACTCATGTTCCCACTCGCCATTGAAGTATCCGGCACCTTCACTCGAGCTAACTTGACAAACCCTTCTCCGCTGTGACACGTGGACACGTTAGGTTTCCTGACACAACCTCCTGACCCGTCTCTCAGGTACCATTCTTGGGTGACTTGGGTTCGAATCCGGGTAGACATTTGCATATGAAATTATTTGCTTGATATGGGTCACAGTTACTATTTGGACCACATTGGCCATAGGTGTCACATGGTTCTTTTGGGGCGGACCAAATTCCGATCCATTGTTGATCACGATCGTTCCACGACAGCCGCTGCACTACTCCTGATTCGTTCACCACCATTCTTGAAATGATGGAGGATTATTCATAGTATAGAATATAGATACCTCATCAACGCTGTTAACGAAAGTAACGTTGAAGATGTAGGTAGGGGTCATTTCGGGTACTCCGCTCCATCTTAGTCCAGTCCATGGTCCGCCACGCCACCATGGGATTTGACCCTTGTATAGGAACAACTGGGGAAACCCACTTGGATCAATACCATAGACAATGGTTCCGGTTCCCGGGTCATCTTTGGACTTCCAAGATGATAGAGACCGGTTCAAACCGATTTTCAGGTCCAGCCCAAGCTTCATACCAGGAAGCAGAGTATCTGTACCATGATCAAAACTCTGCCACAAGACCCTTTTGCTATCCTGTTGAACCAAGACCAAGTTTCCTGAATCCAGGAGCTGAGCCGTGCAATTTGTCATTGATATTGAGGCTGGAACATTTGAAGACCAAACAGGAACACTACTTCGGTTATTTTCATAAATTACAAGGTTACCTTGTTCGTTGATAGCTAGGACTCCGGAGGCACCATTGATAGGATTATCTCTATTTGCCACCCATACAACAGTTCGTTTTGAAACCTTACGGTACCAAATTCCCACATAACGACGAGTAGAATCGATGCCAGAGCTAAAGAACCCGAGTTCATAGCTTTGTCCACTAGAGACCAGAACATCTCCATCTTTGATTGATTGGTTTGGAGCTATGATGTCAATAGATAAGCAAGAAGGAAAAACAAGGAAGAGAAACAATGTACTCAAAAACCTTTCTATGGGATTCATAATTTGTTTCAATGATTGTGTGTTGGTGGGGGTGAGTAGATGACTTGGTAGTGCAGTTGGGGTTTTAATGAGTGGGGGCCAAAAAGCCACCTACTAAAGCTTCATAGATTTTTTCTTGATCGATTATTAGGGTTGCTCAGTGGAGCCTGCCATGTTTTAAATGATCACTTGAAAGGCCACAAGTGTTTAGTTTCTGGTGAGATTTTTTTTTGGTCCCAAGTTTGCACAACTCTTGTGAGCTCATTGCGGATTAAAAGAAATATCTTGTCAATTTTTAGCTTGTTAAATCAACGTTATTTAGAGTATGTTTGTCTACGCGGCTGCAGCAGTCAGCAGCCGTTTGGTAACAAAAAAAACTTGATTTACTGTGCATGGGACCCACGTGTTTTTTCCGTTTAAAACACTGAAAATAAAAAGCATAAAAAACCTGCTTTGCGGGCACTGTAGCATGTAAAAACAAAAGAACAGTGCAATTCACTGCCTGTTGCACTGTTCACGTGAACAGTGCAATTCACTTGCACTGTTTTTTTTTTTTAGTGTGTTAATTGTATTAATTTTTTTTTAAAAAAAAACTAGTTTAGAGAATTAAATTCATTCGCGATGTGAACAATATTTTTTTCTTGAAAAAATAGCATAGAGTGAATTAAATTTACTCGCACAATAATATTAATTTTATATCTAATAATATTTTATCTAATTTTATTACACGCTCAAAAAATTATGAAAGATGTAGTTCTTATCGGATGAATTTTGTACGTAATGGAATTATAAATAGTTTAATGAAATAATAAAAAATATTTTATATAAAGTATTATTTTTTTTTATTATGTAATAGAAATAATTAATTTTACAATATTTAAATTTAAAAATCATCAATATTAATATATATTTTTTTAAAATTATTTTATAATCTCAATTTCAAAAGCATTCTTAATCAAACACATTAAAATTATTTTTTTTTCGACCTCAATTTTAACCACAATTTTAACCAAATATCTATTTTTTCAAACCAACCTCAACTAAAAATACTTTTTATAAAACAATTTTTTTCAAATCACAATCACAATAGCTACTGCAATACCAAACACACTTTTAATATCAAAAAAGTGTCGGCATTTTCAATTGACTAGTAGCGCCTTAATTTCTTGGCTCAAAAGTTTCAGTATCACAAAAACTAACAAAAATAATCCAATTGGATCTCTCATTTATCGAAAACTACCCAATCAACTCATTTATGTCAAAATCAACGTCATTTAAGGCAAATATTTTTAAATGAAAGTTAAATGAATAATATCTCAGAGATTGAGATTCAACGTAGAATGAATTTTTCTTCTTTTCTTTTTATAAAATTAGGTGTTTAGATTAGCTTTCATGTATCTTAATTATTACTATAAATTTTAAAATTAACAATTATATAAATTTTAATACTCTTAAAAAAAACTTAAATTTATAATTATTAAAAAATAAATACAAGATCTCTTTAGTGATTTCTGAATATTGAAAATAAAAGTTCAAAGAGCCTGAACCGAAACTCTCTGATGCCCGAGATTCTGAATACTTAGATGTGGATTTGTTGAAACTACATCATGTGAAAAGTCTAGCACAATATGATTAGTGCATGTCTAAAACAGGTCTAGTAATGCCAAATTATTTATATGACTAAAACTAATATAACTTTCGATCTAATTATCATGCTCACCACGTTATTTGCTTTTCAATTTAATTTTTTCAGAGAGATTAAAAATTAAAAATTAATTTTGATTAAAGAAATGATTTATCAACTTGTAAAAAAATCAGGAACTATAATGCAATGCTCACCATTTCCCTTCTCAGACTCCACCATCTCCACCATAACCAAACCAGTGATATCAAACCACCACGACAGCTTCATCTTCTTCATCTTTCTTCAAAAACCCAAGAACAACACCACAGCATCATAACCCTCATCATCTTCAGAGAGCCAAACCAGAACCCCTCTTTCTCTTAGTTCCTCCCATCGTAGTCTCCCAACGCCTCTCACAAGAACCAGTGGCTCACCCACTGCGACCTCTCCCTCCATCGCACCTTCAACCGACTGAACCAGCATGGAACCACTACCAACTCACTCACGGTGAAACCACCACCAATAGTGACCTAACACGAAGCCTCCTCACTCGGTCATCACAAGAAGACCCACCAGTCAATACCCTAAAACCACCATAGACCCTTCAAAGAAAAGAAAATTATAACCAAAGATAGCCTCCCTTTTCTCCTCTCCAAAACAATCACCGACCCACACAAGGCAAGGCACTCTTCACGGCAGATCCACAACAACCCAACAATAACAATCAGAAGAGAGAATAAGAAATTACAGTAGAGAGAGAGAGAGGTAGATCTAAAAAACTACAAATAAATAAAAACTGCTGTCTAGTGTTGATTTCTTTGTCTTGCAGGTAGCGGTGATACTCACCGCCGGTGAGGAAAGGAAGAGGTTAAAGATTCGCTTCAGATCCACCAATTTTTTCTCTTCAATCGAAGACGACGCGTGAAGCCAAGCGCTGACAGTGACGGTGGTGCTTGGCTGACACTCTTCACTGCTTTTGTATGAAGAGTTGTAAAGAAATGCTCATGAAACTAGTTTGCAATAATGAGTGGACAGCCCCCTAAGCATTTCAATGGAGTTTATTTTATTGTGGGAGTACTTGTTGCTAATAAATTTAATAAATGGAATTATTTAGTTTTCTATCCTAAATTGAAAATCATTTTAGCAGGTGAGGTAACCTGAAAAAATGCTCTCTGGAAACTAGATTGTCAGGACAACATTTTTTTTCTTCTATGTACTGCCTGTTAGAGAAAATTTATTACAAGAGACTGGGATTTTAGCGAGCTTCCACCACAGTAACTGTAACTTCATTTACAGAACAAGCTGCTTTTCTAGACATTGCTGGCAAGTCTTGTCCACTGCGTGTTCGTAAAACAAATGCTGGCTTCTTAGGAGAAGGAAGAGTGATCTCATTACCTAACATGAACACAACTTCTAACATTTTTTTTCTTCTATGTACTGCCTGTTAGAGAAAATTTATTACAAGAGACTGGGATTTTAGCGAGCTTCCACCACAGTAACTGTAACTTCATTTATAGAACAAACTGCTTTTCTAGACATTGCCGGCAAGTCTTGTCCACTGCGTGTTCGTAAAACAAATGCTGGCTTCTTAGGAGAAGTAAGAGTGATCTCATTACCTAACATGAACACAACTTCTAACATTGTAGGTCGATCATCTGGAAATTCTTGAACACACAGTAACCCAATCTGAATGCATCTCAGAACTTCATGAGGAGGGCATGACTGTTCCAGCATTGGATCAACTATGTCTACTGCCTTTTCTTCTCTCCATAAGTCCCATACCTGAAACAAGTAAGAAGATAATCGAGAAAAGAAAGAGGAAGACAATCACCTAAGATATTACTAGGAAATTTATCGATCCACTTACATGTCCGATAAGATTCAGCCAGGGTTCTTTCTCACCGTAGTCGCTATTTTTCCTGCCACTTATGATCTCCAGTATTAAGACACCATAGCTGAAGACATCTGACTTTATCGAATACTGTCCGTGAATTGCGTACTCAGGTGACATGTAGCCGCTACAATCATAAAAGATGAAGCTTGTTGGTATTTGATCATGATGGATCACTGGAGAGAGGAAAGAATCAGGTGACTTACTATGTTCCGACCACTCGAGTGGTTTTTCCTTGGACTTGGTCTTCCATAAACATTCTTGCCATACCGAAATCTGAAATTTTTGGGTTCATTGCAGCATCTAGTAGAATATTGCTGGCTTTGAGATCCCTGTGGATGATTTTTAGTCTTGAATCTTGATGAAGGTATAAAACCCCTCGAGCAATCCCGGAAACAATTTCAAAACGCTTTCTCCAATCCAATAGTACCCTTTTTGTCTCGTCTGCACTTAAACATTAAAGGTTTGCCCAGAAATCATTTGTTTGATTTGATCAAAGTGAAGCTGCATAATCAGGGGACTCTTCCCTTTGTACACAGACACAAAAATGGATGAAGAGAGCCATACCAAAGATGAAAAAATCCAAGCTTTTGTTTGGTAAATACTCATAAATCAGCATCTTTTCCTCTTCATGAATGCAACAACCAAAAAGCTTGACAAGATTTCTGTGCTGGAGTTTAGATATCAACCTTACTTCATTCATAAACTCCTTCATCCCTTGCCCTGAAGTTTTAGATAATCTCTTAACTGCAATCTCCTGTCCATTGCCTAGCTTGCCCTGAAATTACATTCCATGTTTAACTCACAAGTTAATACACAACTTAAGCTAATCACATTCTGCCAAAGTTGGTCTGATGCGGGAGAATTCCTAGTAAATCCCCTAGTTACATCCATTAATAAATTTGGACTAGATGATTTTGAACAAAGCCTAAAAGAGCCTGATCTTAACCCAAAGAAATCAACAAAGCCAAAAATGCTCGCAACAGGGCCAGATTTCAGTTTCAAATTCAAACGTATAACTGCATCAACACAAAGAGAAATACTGAGCAAGCCATGTATCCCTAGAAAGATATACGTGTCTAGTTTCAAACACATCGAACAGTGAAAGATTCGGAGCTTTCTAGCCAGAGTTATGGTTGTTTTACTGACAAGGGTGCATGCTGTCAACAGAACCGTGATCTTTCTACGATATTTAACAGCATGAAATGCAGCGCCTGTTTTTGTCAATAAACATTCAATGAAGCCTTGACAATCTTCCCTCCAACTCTCTTAAATGTCATCAGCCTTACCTACTGATTAAGTGTGTAGCAAAGATAGAGAATTAAGGTTTCTTAAACTTTAAAAAAATATAATCCTAAACCGTAGAGAAAGACTGTAAAATCGATCAGTATACTTTTAAAATCAAGTCAAACAAAAATCATGAATATAAGTAGAAAGGAATCTGAAAACAAGTAGAAATAATTAAGAATAATCTGAAATATCATCTTCTAGATCTAATTTGGGCTGACCCCGTAACGTTTGACTCTTCCAGACTTTTTCTTATGCTCGATATGTGTCCCGCGTCTCCTACAACTTCAGCAAGATGGAAAAAGTGTCTAGATTTAGAATTTCTTGTTTGATGTTTTCCTAACTTGCACGTATTGTCCCAAGTATAAATAAGAGTGTTCAACAATCTAGAATAGATATAGAGAATTGGTGCAGCCAAAATCAAAGTGAGCTGGTTAGGTTTATGTTTAGTTCTGTATCTCTTTGGTGGAATTCACGGAGTGGTGAGCTATCCTAAACTCTAATCTCTTTGGGGCGTGACTGTATTATTGACAATTCTGAGTTTAATCTTTGTTCATTCACTTTAGAGTGGTGATTTCTGTATCTCTAAAGGATTGAACATCATCTGTCCTACATCTATCCATCTCCACCTTTCCATTTCCATCATCTATCCATAATTCCATCCATTTCCATCATCTTCCCTGGTTAGAATTTCTTTGGCACCAGCCTCTGCGATTTTCCGGTATCATTGTCTAATCATGCAACATTAAAATTTTATTTAATGAATATTAACATTTGATACAAGTACATAGAATTCTGAAATAATTTCATGTCCAAGGAAAAGTACCTTGTAAACTGAGCCAAAACCGCCATATCCAAGCTCGTTGGAGAAATTCTCTGTGGCTGCTAATATGATCTCTATGTCGAAGACTGGTACGTATTCACTTGTTCTACTTCCACCAACTTCCTTTCCACTTAGAGAGCCATTGAGGCTTGTAGGGATATTGAAGGGAAATTTGAGTTCATCTGTGTTTATCGTTGAAAGAACTCAATAATCAGCTTTTAAAAGTACTAACAAGCGCTAATGTTGATTACACACTGCAAATTGCAGACTATCATCTGCTATATGCTTAGACTTAAAGTTGGAATTCTTTAGTTCAACTAATTTGGTGCCACTTATATTGGTAACAAAGTTGAAAAAATAGTCTCTTACCCGTCTTCTTCCTTTTTATCAACCAGAATAAGAACATAATGACAAAGAAAACCGCAGCAGCTATAGAGAGTACCAAGCCGGCTAACATCCTTTTTTTTGCAAGAAAACCTCTAGATTTCTTGTCATATTGAGCTGGAGAAAGAAATAAATCCACATTAGCTCGATGCCAAATCATCAGGATTATCAGTAATGGTGCATATTGCAGAAAGATAGTAGGTGAGAGCAGGGGAGGGCTTAGCCATATTAGAAATGTCTCTGGTACTTCCGTTGTACTTGAACACCTAATTTTTATTTCAGATGTCTACATTTTTGTTCTGAAAATCCTGTATCTAAGACATATTGAAGATTAAGCTGTTTTTGAAAAATGCAGCAAAGATATATAATGACAAAAAGATTTGAAGGTACCTAACTCAAACGCATCCACACGGACATATAAATCCTGTCCTCCCTCAGCGAACACTCTTGTATCAAGCAAATTGCCATACCATGAGAAGCACCCACTCTTACTTGTCACAACTGAACTTGCGTAGGCTGTGCAGGAACAATTCCTCAAGCATTGCTCCATGCAAGCTTTCAGATCCAAATTGTTATCCACACGGGCAGTTGAAGGATCTGGTACCTTCACGTTTTCCACCTTGACGAACCCTTCACCATTGTTGCACAGTCCTGTGAGGTTCTTCTGGATGCATCCACCTGACCCATCTCTGAGGTACCATTCACTAATTGATTTGGGCTGGTAGCCAGGGAGGCACGTACACTCAAAGTTATAAGCATCATAAGGATCACACTTACCATAAGCTCCACATCGTCCATAATTGTCACACTGGTCAGTAGGTGCAGACCAAAATACATCCCATTTAGCAATTTGTTCATGCCATGTGAACCGTTGGACTGATCCAGGCTCGTCTACAACTAATCGCGAGAAGATTGATCTGTTGCGAACACCCCACATTATGGTTAACTCGTCATCATTGTTCACAAAGCTGATGTTGAAGTTAATGCGAACCTGCAATATGGGCACACCAGTCCATCTAAGTCCATTCCAGTGACCGGACCTCCACCTTGGAATCTGACCCTCGTATAAGAACAACTGTGGAGACCCATTAGGATTGAGCCGAAAAGACCAACTACCAGTACCAGGGTCATCAGGAGATTTCCAGGCTGTCAGGGACCGGTTCAGACCAGTCCTGCGGTCTAAGCCAAGTTTTAAGTTTGGCAGCATAGTATGTGAAGGATAATCAAAGCTTTGCCATATCATGGCCCCTGTGCTATCAAGCAAAACGAGGTTTCCAGAATCTAATAACTGAGCCGTATAATTTCCTTGGTTTTTTGAGGAAACTGTAACAATTGTGAACCATAGGGGATTGTCTTGGTTTTGGCTATGAAGAACAAGTTTACCTTCATTGGTGATTGAGAGGACTCCAGAGGAATCATTGATAGGACTATCTCTGTTTGCTACCCACACAACATTTTTTTCCGAAATTTTGTTGTACCAAATTCCAAGATATCGGTAGTTGGATTTGCCAGGACGGAAGAATCCAAGCGCGAAGGACTCCCCACTGGAAACTATAACATCTCCATCTTTAACAGATTGGTTCACACTAATAGTATCCAGGGAAGTGCAAAACTGGATAAGAAAGAAATGAAAGAGTGTAATAAAAAACTCCTTCGGAAGAATCATGGTTTCCACACAAACTTTCTTGATATTGGTATTGGGGTTTCTCAGTACTCAACAACCCTGATGATAATAAGCTCCTAAGCACAAATTAAATAAGAGATGAAAGCGAAGTCAGGGAAGTTGAAAATCTTGTTGTACGAGTGGGAAGACTTTGACAAGTTCAAGTCGTATTGGCCAAGTCATAGATAATATGTTTTACCTCAAGTGTTCAAACTAGCTGCTTTTCTCCCTAGTTAGCCTAAAAAAAATAGGTATGGCGGCAGATAATCAAGAGGAGGAGATTTGACTATTCAGCAATGCCCTATGCAATTCCAGAGAGAGTGTTTCTGATGAATTATTCCACTTAGTTTTATAAGGACAGTCAAAGAGCACTATGTGTTTCTGAATATGCTAATGCTCTTGAAGATCTTCCCATATTATATGATTTGTATCGTGCTTGTTTGACTGTACTTCAGGCCTCAAGATGCAAAACTTTCATATTTGGACTGGCAATGTCTCATTCAACTCAATTGTGTTAAACACTCTTCTTGTTTTCCTAGTTTGACATTGGTGTTAAAATATCATATTTTTTTCTTATGATTGGTGACTGAATAGATTTTTGTCCCAAGAATCTGTCATTGAAGTCACATAACTGGAATTTTTTATTTGTGGTAAAAGAAAATGTCATAGACTTTGTGCTTGTCTTGTATGAAAATAAATTTTCAGCTATTGAAAGGTCTACAAGCATGTCCAGCATTCAGACATCGAAGTTAAGGATGGCTGTTGGCTACCTCAAGGTCAAATCAAAACATAAAACCATGCACATAATCTCTGAAATATCGACGCTTCAGACGATTATTGCAAAAGTTTTTTCATTGTCCTGCATCTGATTCGTTAGAGTAGATTAACTCAGTTATTGGAGGGTCTAGGATTTCAAACGAGGATGATATTCTTATACCAAGAATTGTTTTCTATGAAAACAATCCAACCATCAAAATTTTGTCATGTGAGCATGACGTTTTTAGTCTAGTTTTTCTCCCAAATATGTTCTTCGCTGGAAACATTCGAGTCCTGCGATCACCTAATCCATTTTCTCCTCTGTCCTTGAATTCAAGCTGATCCTGCTGATTATCTGACTGCAATATTCTAAGCAACCCCATTTAAATTTCAATCTCCTAGGTTGCTATAAAACTCTTGGAGAAATTCTTAAAACTTTTCACATCAACCTTTTCCATTTCAAAATTAAAGATCTCCATATCGATTTGGCAAAACAAATTCTGCGTAGAACTTGTTCCATAAAACTTCATTAGAAGAGGTATTGAGCTTATCGAGCATCCACAAGACTGCAGGTCACCTGGTGTCCTGAAGAACTTGTTCCTCCAGCAAGAAAACTAAGAATCGGATCGTTATGACTTCTCATCATAGCGAAAGTGGTGATCGTTATGGAACTTAAGTTTGGCAACAAAGTATTGCATAGCACCATAAAACATTGATGTCTTGTGCTTGCTATGTGCTGACAAGTGACAAATCTGTTTGTATTTGCAATCGTTTTGGTTCCCCCCAAAAATCCTTGCAGTCCCAAAATCTGAAATTCTGGCATTCATCTCTTCATCAAGAAGAATATAGCTCTTTTTCAAGTCCCTATGGATAATTCTTAACCTAGACTCCTGATGAAGATATAGGATTCCTCGAGCAATGCACATAATAATTTCGAAGGGCTTTTTCCCATTCCAGTGATGCTTTTCTTGATTTATTGGTTCAAAATTTTCATTATCAAATTTTATAATCATGCTTTGAGAATTATAGATTGAGCATGAAGGAAGAAGATGATATATATTTGGAATGAAAAGGGGAGAGTGATTAAACAAGTTCTTTTCCAACAATTTGTTCAAGCTAATGCGCAATTATTTTTCCTTTCCAAAGAGTAGCTCTGACATCCCACCAGGTTAAAATCAATTAAAATAATTTTCAGCTATTCTTTTTGAAAAAAATGGATTAGAGTGACTTAATTTCTAAAAGGCATCTTTTCTAAAAATAAAAAAAAATATTTCAATACTGGTTTTTGTTAAACTTGACCATATAAACGCCTATTAACTACAGACCATTTTGATTCATAAACCATACCACAAATTTATAATCATAATCAAACAAACATATTCATATCTTAAGGCTCAACTCATAACATCAATCAAATGAGGAGTTATCAATTCAGAAGTCAATTCAAAATATATACTAGTTCATATCAATAATTTAGATTCAACAATTGATCATATTTTATCATAACAATGATAATAATCAACATATATATTATCAAGAAGCGTGATCCAATTTATATTAACAAATCAAATATTTCTCATGTATATGAAAAATTATTCACTCACCTGACTCGAAAGCAAATGATAGTCAAAAGCAAATACCGTAGGAAATCCTATTAATGTTCTGCCGGTAGAATATCATGATTATCTCAATAGAAAGGCGACATATTCAAAAATAACTCGAAAGAACATACAACCTATTTAATACACTTCACTAAGGGTTTATTCTATAACCCTATATGTTTTAAAATAAAACTAGTAATTTTTCCTAAAAACCCAAAAATTAAATGGTTTTCCCGAAATCTAATTCGTAATAAAACAAATAATAAGACTTGATAATAATTAACTAAATAACCCTCAATTATTCATAAAACCAATATGCAAAAGCTAATATTACAGCTAAAAACTAATTTGAAATTTATCATATTTTTTTAAGGGTCAAATTGTAACTTTATCAAATTGGAGGACCAAACTAAAAATATCATAAATTCATGACTATAGTGGAATTATGTCCATAATTCATCCTCATTTCTTTCCAGAATCTCTAATTATGCTCTAGGGACCATTTGGAATTTTTTCAAATTTTTAGGATCAAATTGTAATTTTTGTCAAATGGGACGACCAAATTGAAAGTGTTAAAAATTCATAACTATACTGGAATTCTGCCCATAATTCATCTTTTATTTTGTCCAGAATTTTGGCATATGCTCCAGGGACCAATCTATAATTTTTTCAAAGTTTGGGGACTAAATTGTAATTTTCACAAATTGACGGACCAAACCGAAATTTTATCATTTTCAACCTCAAACCCAGAATTTCAATAGAAAACCTACTGTTCTTTCTAGATTTCTAACTTAAAATTCACTATTTACACAAATCATAACTCAAAATCATCATCTTTACCTATAATTTCTTAAAATTAACTAAACAATCCATTACCCACAACAATCAACCTTATAATATTCAAATTAATTCATCAATAAACCTAAAATATAATTTTCAAAACCCTAACATTTAACCAAAACAGAAATTTAAAGCTAAAGAAAACATATTATACACATTAAAGCTTTAACTTATTTTCTTCCATTCCTTCATATTTCCCTTCTAATTTCCCTCTTTTCTCTTTTTTTTCTTCTTTCATGATTTTCTCTCAAGAACACTACTCCTTTCTTTTTTCTCTTCCTATTCATATTTATCAACTCATTATTCAATTACTACAATACATCTTTATTCAATTATACTTACCTCTTTATTCATTTAGCATTTTCCTCCTCATTTACTTTCAAAGCATTACATATATGTTGCCTCATATCAAGAATTTAGATTAAATAATTGATTATATTTTATCGTAACAAAAATAATAATTAACAAATATATTATGAAGAAGCATGATATAATTTGTATTACCAATTCAAATATTTATATTATTTCTTATGCATAAAAAGATTGACATTGGTTCCTGCATGGTTCGAGATATAGTCAGCAGTGCTTCTTATGGATAAATTGTGATTGCCTCTACAAAATACTGTCAGACAAACAGGAAACCAATCCGGTGTCAAAGAATTTATCCCTTTGCTTTAGAGTCATCTTTCTGACGAGCTCATACTGCAAATTTCTTGTTTTCCTCTTCCCCCCAAACAGAAAACCAATTGTGATTTCCTGTTAACCATTATTCGCCTTGAAACCAATTTATCCATCAACTAAGCAGCACTGTTGACTATATCTCCAACAATGCAAGCACTAATGTCAAAATATATAGCAGATATGACTGAAGATTGAACATCTGTACAAGGAAACCGCCAAATGGGATTCATAATAACTCTATATCTGTTTGAACTAATTTCCTTTCAGCAGTTTCACGTTCAGATTCTTTACAATGGGAATATTCAGAGAAAGAATCACTTCTATATATGTATGCATGAATGGCGAAGAAAAAACAGAAACTATGGCATATCCGTATCTAGGGCAACCTGTTCCTGGCTATGCTCGAACTCAGTACAGATGGAGAAAAAAACAGAGTGCAGCGAAGCACAGTGAATTGAGAAAGCAAGAGATCCTTACAGCATTCAAAAACCTCCTAAGATCATGCAGCAAAAAGAGGAATCAACATCAAAGTACATGAAACACAAAAAAAAGTGAGAAAGCAGAATCAACAAAGTAAAAACCAAATAGCTTAGATTTGCCAGACCAAACGCATTAAAGATCGAATCCTTCCACAGTTTTTGCTTAACACTGACAACTCTAATAATTTCTCAACCCCTTAGAAGAACACCTTTTTTTCCAAACTCTCTCCTCTGCTTGTGCATATTCTCCTTCTACCTCCCTGTCTCTTCCTCTTCCATAAAACGTACAAGGCAACTAAAACCAGCAGAAGAACCACTGAGGTTTTTGATGCTGAGAAGATGATCAGTGTCACTTTCTGTAAGCATCCACGACTAAACGGTAAGGATCATCAATTTGATTGGAAATAAATTAATGCTTCTAATTGACTAGTCTTATATACCAATTCAAAGATCCCATAAAGGCCCACCTAACATAACTGAACTATTTTACAGTTATCAACTTGGCGCGAAAACAAACTACCTCCTTCACCAATCTTCTTCTGCCACCTCATCACTAAACCCATAAAACCGCTACGTGTCATCCTACTATTGGTATTCCAATGTCCCTTCTCAATCTATATATGATCCCCCACTTAGAGTTACGCCTCCTATTCTTGATTTCTTTCCTTCGCCTTCCAGGAGAGAAAGAAAGATCAGAGCGAAACGCCGAAGAAAGATCATAGAAATGTGCAACTTTAATCTTCAAGAATTCCAAATCCCCGCAGCCAACAACTTAGAAGATGAATCCATTGATTTCTCTCTTCTCCGCCTTGACTCCTCCACCAACAACCACCACCACAGTACTCCTTGCACTACTTGTGGCTGCTCTGCCTCTTCCTCTTCCAACAAACGCAGGTCTCCTGACCATAACCCACAAGACCAACTCACAAAGAAACCCAAGAAACTGTTTGTTGAACCCCATGAAACCACTACTACTAACGACAACAACAATGTCCCTAATTCTGTATCGGGTTTCTCCAAGATTCTCCAACCCATTTGCGGTACTAACCCTGTCCTCCGCCGCTGCCTTTCTGATCCTTATTCCCCGCCAAATGTGGCCAACTTGGTCGCACAATCGCCACCGGAGAGTTCTAAGAAGGGAAGTGCGTCTCTGCCTCCAAAGCCACCGTTGAGAAGATCACTGTCAGACCTGTCTCCTAACAAGAGCCTTTCAAGGTCTTCAAGTTTCAATGGAAGTTCCAGTTTCAAGGTTGGTAGTAATTATTGATTAGTTTCTGTTGTCATTGTCTTAATCTGCATCTTTTAATTAAGTTCTGATAATGATGATAAAAAGATTCTTGGAAATGTGATTCTTGGAAATTTTCCTTTTAGATTTTTTTTTTTTTAGATTCTTGGGATATAGAGAGGATTTTGTGGCTTTAAGATGATTATAATCGAGGGTTTGGGGAATTTATGGTGATTAACAGTGGCTGAAGAAGATGAGAGATAGCATGAAGGAAATAAATCAATGGTGGGACGAAATTATAACCGATACTGATGACCTTTTTGCTGAGCCATGTGATTTTGAAGAACAAGCTGAGAAATTAGGCCCTGAAGATAACCCTACTGATGCAACTGAAAAGGTAAAACTGTTACCCTTAATTTCTTTGTTTGTCCTGACACGAAAATGAACTTATGATTCTTGTGTTTCATTACTGAGTTGTCGATTCTTTTCGACTGTTCGATGATTTTGTTAAATTGGAATGTGTTATGATTTTTTTTAATGAAAGATTGTGATAATATGTTTGATGCAGAGTGATTCAATGAAAGATTATGAAGAATCTGTTTGTGTGGAGAAATCTGGGGATTGCTTCATCGTTCATTTCAAGTGTCCCTGCGGCAAACGATATCAGATCCTTCTCTCTGGAGGGAACTGTTACTACAAAATCATGTAGAATGTGCAGCTGATTCGCCTAAAAAGGCTGATTCCAGGTACTGATAATACTTGCAAAGTTGCACTCAATATTCTCTATGTCTCTTATTCATGTTCTAATCTTCTGTGTTTCTGTTTTTTTCAGGTTGATTTTGTAGACAAGGCTATGATTCTGATGCTGTGATAATTCTTCTTGGGTCATAATTTGGCTTTTTTGATTGATATTGTTGATAGTATTCATTTACTCTATAGTCTAATTTGCTCTGGATGAATTGCTTTTCATCTGAGTGCGTTGTGTTTTTACCAAATTGGATAGGAAATTAGTCTGTCAAGTTAGAATCTGCAATGAGAGATGGAAAATAGATCCTGAATGTACTCGTTGAGATTCTTGTCTTCTGTTTCCTGGTATAAACAGTAATTTCTTTTACATGTTCCTTTTCGGACGCCTTACAAATATGTTTCCGGCCCGTAGCTAGATTCCAAGAGTGTCTGCCGGCAATCTTAAATCTGTAATGTCGATCAGAAACGGGCTTTAATTTCTTGCATCGGTTGACACTCTAATCATCCTGAATTCTCAGTCTCAGGCTACTTGTTAATACTCAAGAACAGCTAATTGCAGCGCTTGATGTAGCATTCAAAAACTGATGAGACACACAAATATGCTATATAGGATCTAATCTTTCTGAATTCCTTGTGTTGTTGATTTACATGTCAAGCAAACTACAGCATTTCATAACTTCATGTTTGTGTTTTAATTTTTATGTGCACTTGTGACAAAACAACCTATCCAAGGTTGCTTATAGCTTCTATAAACTATAAATTAAACACGGATATCCCACACTAGTTATCAAAAGAAGATGCACCAATACACAAAAACTGTAAATCACAACAACTGGTGAGGTATAACAAAATCTATGAATACACAAATATGCTAGAAGAGTTCTACAGTTTCTTTTACCTAGCATCTAGCACTGTAACTGTAACTTGGTTTACAGTGAATGATTCATCTTGTTTGCTTGAAGAGGAATCAGTTTCAAAAGGATTCCTTCCAAGGCAATATCCAGGAGTTTTAGGCTGGGGCATTGATGCAGTTTCACTGCTCAACATCAACACCGCAGAAGCCATTGTTGGTCTATCTTCTGCTCGCTCTTGGACACATAAAAGGCCTACTTGTATACATCTCAAAACTTCACTAGGGCAATATGAACTGCCAACTGATATATCTAACACTTCCAATCCATTCCCATCTTTCCACTGCCTCCACACCTGCAATATTTCAAGTTCAATGTTTGTCGATCAATAAGTTTCTCATTTGCAATGAGAAGTGAAGCCACTGAAATGCACTTGTGTACTTACATTCCCAAGAAGGTTAAGTTCACTGTTTGAGTGATAAAACCCCCTGTTCTTTTCCCCACATACAATCTCCAAAACTAACACTCCGAAGCTGAAAACGTCTGATTTCACCGAGAAAAGCCCATCCATTGCATATTCCGGAGACATATAACCACTACATGTAACCAATATGACAGTTAGATAAGAAGAGGAAAGAGAGGTTTGCAGCCTCAAGGCAGTAAAGAAATCTAGTTGTAGTACTTACTATGTTCCCACTATCCTCCTGGTGTTTGCTTGTGTTTGATCTCCACCAAATATTCTAGCCATGCCAAAGTCTGATATTTTTGGAGTCCATTCCCCATCAAGCAGAATGTTGCTTGCTTTGAGATCCCTGTGGATAATTCTAAATCTGGAATCCTGATGTAAATACAGAAGTCCTCTAGCAGTCCCACAGATGATGTTGAAGCGCCTCTGCCAACTTAGTAGAGAGCTTTTTGCCTTATCTGCAACAATATTTTTACCAAAGTAAGTAGCTTGAATTCAAATCTAATCAATGGCATGCACAAGAGAACCAAATGTTAGAAGGAACTTACTGAATAGAACAGAATCCAGGCTTCTGTTTTCCATGAACTCATAAATAAGAATCTTCTCATCCATCTCAATGCAGCAACCGAGCAGTCGAACAAGATTTCTGTGTTGAAGCCTTGCAATTAACCTGACCTCATTCTTGAATTCTTCTGTTCCCTGACCAGACTTCTTTGACAGCCTCTTGACTGCTACTTCTTGGCCTTCTACTAGCCTCCCCTGGCATTGTCACATACTTTCTGCATTAAAGCTACTGATAATCGTTCCAAATTCTTTCCCTACATTATCTTAACAAAAGAATTTACCTTGTGAACACAACCAAAACCACCTTCTCCTAGTTTGTTTTCGTCGCAGAAATTGCCGGTAGCCGCTGCTATTGTACCAAAATCAAACAGTGGCAGTTCTAGTTCATCTGTGCTTTTTTCACCGGAGCAGTCTTTCTTATTTATAACCACCTCATTTAACAATAAATCTTGGCTTCTCTCTTGAGGACCTGGTTTGAGAGATAGCAAGACAAATTCATCATAGATGAACATAATACAGTAACTACTTTCTTTTTATACAAATTTTTCGCCGTACTGGGTTCTTGAATCAACTTTACATTACCTTTCTGCTGTGTCTTTCCATTACATACACTCAGCAATCTCTTCCTCTTCCATATGGAAAAGCCAGTTAGTGATAATATTAAAATGCCAATGCCAACAGCAATGCAAATAATTATAGTGTCTGCACTCCCTCCATCACCTGACAAGAACAGATTTGTTATTAGTCCTGATCATTTGGGCACAATTTCACCAAATTGTACGAGCTTGAGGATGATTGTTATCCTTCTTTAGTCCAAATTCATGTCTTGATTCCACTACATTATGCCAAGGGTGTTTGTTGCCTTGACTTGAAGATCCTACGAGGCTTAAGATATTCACGTACGTTTTCTAAATCAATCACCCTCAATTTTTTTCCCAGTTTAGTCAAGACCATGTTAGAAATGTGAACACTTGACCTAACATTGACTAATAACTAGCCATTATAGGTCCGGCGCATGGCCATGGAAACAAGTGTCCTTGTGGGTCACCTACTTGCTTTTCTGCCGTGGTTTCTTTCACAGTGAGGAAAGCTTCATTCTAGCCATGATTTCTGCAAACTATGTAGTTTTCAGCTCTAAGAATCAACCAAATGGCTGCTTGATAACCATATCTTACTTGAGAAATGTTGTGGAAAAAAATCATCCACATGCTTGTAGACCAGCTCATCATTTATTGTGAAAACTTGTATTCATAGTAGTTATCCTATTAGGGGGTTACGCATGAATCTAATTAAGACTTGATAAAAGATATAATCTGTAAAATTAGTTCAAAAAACCTAATCTTATATCATTAAGTTTGTGTTTTGTAATACGGTATAAAGTAGTTTTTATATAAAAAAATATTTTAATATCAAAACATCAAAATAAAAAAAAATATCAAACAATATAAATTTAATAATTTTTTTCAAAAACAATAATTTAAAAAATTACTTAGAAGCTAATATGATTCCGTGACAAGAGAAAAATAGAGGGAAATCATCTTTGATGCCTCGAGAATTTCAAAAGTTAAAAAGTACCCTTATCTTATACCATTAAGAAATGGGGGGAAATCATCCCAATGCCTTGATGGGATTTAAGAAAAGATGGCAAATCTAACCCATGCATTTCTTTGTCAGTTTTTCTAATCTCTCGAAAGTTCCAAAACTGACTTTAGAGGATTAAATTGAAAAAACAAAGAAGAGTGGGTCCAAATGAATAATTATTAATAGTGATCTTGATTTTGTAAAGAAAAGGGATGAAAAGGACTACCAAGTTTGTAACCCAATATGAACCTACAAAGTCAACAATGTCGGCCCATCACCGCTGGGATTATTTGGACCCAACTTTTAATAAATGGGGCCTACTTGACAATCCTCAAATAAAAAATCATTTAGAGATGGGACAAGTTTCATAAAGAGGACAGCGACAGCCTATTCTGGCAATTATTCTAGAATATTTTGCCTATCATAAGAATTTAAAATAAAAAAATTTATCCTTTTTAGTTTTAAAATTAATTTTTATAATTGTTAATATCATTACTAAATACTATCATTAACTTCAAGACTCAATGAATTAGTTCAGATATACACAAATTACTCAAACACTTAAATTAATAAAAATAAATTATACAAATATATTACAATCACAACCATCTTTATTATCATCCAATTTAAGCAATACTCTAATTCTAACTATGGTCAAATAACTATACTTATTAAATTTGGTTTCGAGATTTACTCAAAAAAAAAAATTAAATTATTGACAATTCAACAAGTATATGTAGAAAAATTATATTTTTTTTAATTAAAATGATGTTTTATTTTTTATTTAAATTAATAAATCAATTTACTAAAAACTTTGTAAGGAAAATCAAGTTAATTCATCTAAAAACTAGTCTCAAGTTGAACTTTAAATCCTTATTATTATTATTTTTAGTTAACCTACCTTATATCAGATATAACAACTAAGCCGATAAGACATATTGAGCCAACCATCAAAGAGACTTATTAGCTGAATTTGTAAAGCTTTCAAGATGTCTGAGAATATAATAGTAATTATTTTTTAAAATGTTTATCAAAATAATAATAAAAAAATAATAATTTGAGCCAAATAAACACACATGTGTGTGTGTATGCATGTATGTATGCATGGGCGGGCGTGTAACACACTTGACCACCCAACCATGTGATGCATAGATTTTGTCTTTCTTTATTTGCTTCCAAGATTACGGGGATCCTACCCCAAGGGTACCATCACAGTCGGCGGGTGATGTAATTGGTCTATTCAAACACTTGGAGCCCACTCAGCAGTGGGATCCAAATAATGGACGGCCAGGATAAAAAAACAAAAAAAGAAGGTTCATCGATAGCAATCAGTAGAAAATCAAGGCACCCACAATGCGGTTTCTTCTTGATGATATTTACTTGGAATTTGCATACGATGGCTTTTGCCTTTTTGTTTTCAAAAACAAGCAACGCGCAACAGCGCTCGTGAATCACAAGGTGGGTAGATGCAAATTCAGTGATCCATTAATGTAATCGTACATTCCTTGCACCAACACATTTATTTCTCAGACCTAAAAATTATTTCCTCTTCTTCCTAGTTAATAATCATCATAAGTTAATTGTTTGTGCTCAAGTTAGTTCACATAGATTTATGTAGTGAGGGTGGGGTCATTATCCATGGCTCCAACATGAATAGAGTAAAATTCGATTTAAGATATAGTTTTTTATTTTGAAAAGATAGAAAGTTATTTTAAAATTATCACTGAAATAGATTTATTTTATGTATTTATTTTCGTTTCTTTAACAGAATGTATTTTTTTATGCAAGTGCTTTCGGTTCTTAAACACTGTATAAAAATTAATAATGTTTTTTTTTTTACTTCTAATAATTATATATATAGTCAACAATTCAACCAATTTGTGCACCAATTTATATATATAATAAATTGGTTCAAATTGGACGTGAGAAATATGCTACAAATTTTATAGGAATGGACCAAATTTGACAACCTCATTTCTTATAAATTCTCTATTGATTTAACTAACTAGTGAATTTTTCTTAAAAGAATAAATTGTTGATTAAAGTCTTGCATCTAATTTATGCAAGTATTATGTGAATCAACTCCTAGACAATCATATATTTCCTATCCAACTTCCACTATTTATAAGAAATTAAAGAATCTTAAAAAAAAAAGGTAGCAGAAACGAAAAAAGAGAGAGTTATGAACATACCTATATCAGAAGCAGCCAATCTAACATAAAGATCTTGTCCACCTTCTGGATACTGTCTCAAATCAAAGAGCTCTCCGGTCCAAATCACACAGCCAGACCCTCCATTGCTGATATTTGAGTTGGCGTAAGCAGTACAAGAACAATTCCTTGAGCACAACAATCCACAATTCTTAAGACTCATGCTCCTGTCCACAAATGATGTTGTGCTCTGTGGCAATTTCATGTTCTTCATGTGCAGAAATTTATCTTTCAAGCACTCCAGATTTGTCTTCCTAACACACCCACCTGACCCATCTCTCAAATCCCATGCCTGATGATTCTTAGGCTGAAAACCCTTCAAGCACTTGCAAACTGGTGATGCATTCGAGTCACAAACACCATATGCACCACATTCTCTGTAGTTGTCACACTGATCTTTTGGCGCGTACCAAAATTTATTCCATTGTTGTGTCTCTGGAATCCATGCAAATCGTTGGAGCAGGCCAGATGAAGTAACTGTCAATCTTGAATATAAATTCTTGGTTGCTATGTGAAACGAGTAATATACCTCATCTTGATTAGTGATAAAATTGAAACTCAGGTAATCAACAGGCTTCATCTCTGGTACACCACTAAATCTTTGTCCATTCCACGGCCCACTTCTATACTGGATTTCACGATCTTTCCACAAGAATACTTCAGGGAATCCATGATACTCTAGCTTGAAAGAGAAATCACCTGTACCAGGATCATCGCTGCTTTTCCAGGAACTCAAGTACCTGTCTAGACCCGTGTTGAGATCCCAGCCTAACTTCATGTCAGGTAATAAAGTATCAGTTGGATAGTCAAAGCTTTGCCACAAAAACTGACCACTTTCACTTTCTTGCTCTTTCAATACAAGGTTTCCTGAATCTAGCAACTGCATAACTGGGTTTCTCGCATTGGTTTGGCTGGATGACCATACGACTTTCCCTTCTAGATCAAATAGAGCAATGCTTTGATTGAAGATTTTGAAGGTTCCAGGGGAGTCTGGAAGAGGGTTGTCTCTGTTAGCAACCCACACATAAGTTCTTGGTATGTTCTTGTACCATATCCCCACATACCAGTTTCTTGAATTGCCAGGAGTGAAGAATCCAAGCTCAAAGCCCTGGCTTGTGGAGATGAGAGTTTGGTCATTTATGAGAGATTGCGTTTCTGTTAAGGTGTCTGAAGATGAGGCAAAATTTGAGGAGAAGAAAGAAAGGAAAGTGATGAAGAAGAACAGAGTGGTTGTGCCATAATGGTGCCTCATTGTTTTAGATTTTATGCTTCGCTAATTTGGTCTCTCTTTGAGTCTCTAATGTATGTTTACAGGCATTTTGCTTTCTTCATCTCGAAGATACTTGGGGATGGATGCTCGGAAGAGAAAGAAAAGGAGAAATTGTCTTGTTCTTGAAAGCATGTGTTTTTGAATATTGACACTTTTGCTTTTTTGAACGTATTGGGCTCCTTTATTTTTCTTTGAAAAGGCTACATCAATATTTTAATTTTTAACTTTTTTTTTATTACAGTTTTTAAGAGTGATAGTTTTTTTTCGGTGCTTTTAAAAATATATTTTTCTTGCATTATATTTATATATTTTTAATATTTTTTAATAATTTTGATGAATTAATAAAAATAAAAAATATTTTAAAAAAAACACTTTGAACCATAATATCCTTTTTTTTTTTTTAAGTATGGCTTCTAAGTAAATTCATCATTCTGATTTAATTAAATGTGAGTTATTTAAAAAATATTTTAAATGTAAATTCATACAACTGATGAATGGGAGGAGGTGACCTAACTTTCAACTTTTGCTTTCTGTAGAATATTGTTGGTGGAAGAGTAAACACTGTGCATGAATGGCATTGGACTTGTGACTGTGAAAGGGTCTTCGTTAATATTACAAAGCTTGGAGGATCCTTTTTTTACTTTCTTAAATATCCTAATACATCCTCCATGTGTAACTAATTTTTTTTTAAAAGCTAAAAGATCTAGTGAAAATTTTGCGGACCATGTCATTATCACAGTAGATTATAATATTTTTTTGAAGAATAATATAAATTATATATTAAAACTTAAAAACTTAAAATATTAGGTTAAGATGGTTCTTTAGCATGCTATCAAAGCTTTAATGACCGAACGATCACGAGTTTAAATCTCACTATTCTTATTTATTAGATAAAAATTAAACATAAGATGATATGGATCGGTACAAGTTTCAAGTTTAAAGGATTTCAACTTGAAAGGATGTGTTAAAGAATAAATATAATTATATATTAGGACTTTACCTAAAAATTTATATTATTAGGTTAAGATGGTTTTTTGATAATTATAACATTATAAAAAAAAAAAAAAGTATTCAAGGATATTTTTTTTGTAAAAAAAGGATTCGGTTTTTTTGTTTACAAAAACATTAAGAATAAGAGGAACAAAATTGAAAGTGAGGGAAAAAGGGAACCCCTTTTTAACTTGGCACTGTTCACTCAGAGCCTTTGATGAAAAATGCCTTGTGATCCCTTTAATTTTAAAATTATATGTTTGAGTTCAAAATTATACCTCGAGAATTCTCATATCATTGCATCTTTAATTAAAGGAATTTTTATTTTTTTTTCCGAGGCTCGAGTTGATATTGACCTTGAAAGGGGTGACGAAGATAGCATTAAATATTACCAAACCAAATGGTTGGACCAATTCTTGAATTAGAATTTGTGGTTGAGACTGCAAGTCATGTTGTTAAATTATTTTTGGATTGTATTTTTCTATCCTTTTCATTACTTAATTTTCCGAATTTAGTGAAACAATTCAACGGCTTCATAGGCTTGTAAACTGCTATGTAATGCCAATAATTTGATATAAATCTCGAGTTATAGCTTGTCTTTATTTAGTAAAATAAAAAATAAAAACTCCCTTTTGAATGTGACTTAGGCAATGTCTACTCCAATTCGGTGATAAACAAGTGGTTTATTTTTCCTCAAGTGTTGATGATCATGACTCGGTGATGTGAACTTTCTGCAGCTACACCGTTGTCTTTGTACATAGGCAGCAAGCATACCTTATATTTCCTCAAATCGTGGATTAGATTATTTAAGACAATTCTAAGGAATTGAAGCTGCAAGCAGTAAGAAAAATCTGGAGAATCTCAATTCAATCCTTAGGTCCCGAAACAAAATATTTTATCAACTGGGTCCCTACAATTTCTCTCATTGCATCCTTTCATCCTATAATATTTCCCAACTAATAATACAATAGCATCATAAGAGGACTTGAAAGAAAAGGTTAAAAACATGGATAGATTGACCCAACCTTAGGGATAAAATTGATAAAACTTTTTATCTTAGGATTCAACAGAGAATTGAGCAATGTATTCAAGGCTTATTTTAGATTTCTCAGAAAATGTCCTCATACAGATAAACTGGAGAAATTTCATAAAACATTAATCCAATCCTTGAAAATCTCCTTATGCCTTTAGCTCATAATCAAATTCAAAATGGCAATCATTGAAGCCAAGAAGTCAATTAAAAGAGATAAAACATCACCTCAAGTCATGTGCAGCCTCTCAAAATAATTGAAATAAAGAGATCACCATATTCATCACGGGAGTAACTCTGCTGTGTATGATATTTTTAAAAACTACATTAAAATATATTTTTATATTAATACATTAAAAAAATTAAAAAATACCAAAATTTCATTAATTTGATTTTTTTTCTTTAAATGAAATGCATGAAAAAACAGGAGCTATTATTCTCCCAAACACAGTAGAATATGCAAAAGTGTTGTGATCCTAGAATTTTTTTTTCTTGCGTACAAACTATATAGATTCTTGTTTATTATCGTGTTTGTATTGGATTTTGATTATTTTTCTCATCATCTGTCAACAAAACTGAGTTGATCTCATCTCCCTGTCCAATTATATATGAATAATATTATATCTCAATCCAGTATGTTTGTTGAACATTTGACAATGACAATTGACTGATCATTAATTAGTCTTCTCAATATTTGGTTTAAATTAAATTAATTAATATAAGAATTTCTCAAATTATTAGTAACTAGTAAAATTATAATTGGCTGCAATATTTCATTAATTAATGCTAGATTGGTGGTTAGCCAAGGGTCATATTTTCAGAGTCCAGCAAATGGACATGTATGACTATATATTAATTCTTGCCTTACCACCTATCTAAATTATATTCAACAAAATGCCAACCATGTGAGAATTTTCTTCTTTGTTCTTGTTCGTTTCATTTGGAATATATATTAATTTATCAATTTGCAGACCCCAAGACTGCATATTTGAAATCAAAGTCTTCTACATTTGTCTCTAGTAATTCACTAAATATATCGTTACTGTAGAAAGGAATATACTTCTATAAATCCAAAGTGATCAATTTGTGAAACGTCAATCCGTTGATCTGTTCTGAAAATCGAAGAGATATATTTAAACGCAAACTAATTCGAGCATATATATATATATATATATATATAACTCGAAGTCAAACTGAAAGGGAATAATTGGAAGAATAAAGCTAAGTGTGTCCCACATGCTTTGTTTATGACGACGACAATATTGTCCTTGGCAAATTGTTGAGCTTCTTTCGATGAATTATAGAATCTGCAGGACCAAATGGTGAAGCTTCCTTGCAAAAACAAAAGAAAATCTTTAGGATTCCTGGCATGCATACACATCGATTTCCCTTTCATTTTTGGAAAATTCTATATCATGTGCTGGCGTGAAATGAAGAAAGCTCAGCCTGTTGACTAATATGATGCATGGCTGCCATTTCAGTCAGCAGCAACTAGAAGAAAGAAATATTCAACTTTCATGTTTTTCTTGTAGTTGCAATCCCTTCTGTACTCTTACAATAAATCAACTTCACTTTCTAGTTTCTATCAATTTAATGTTCTATGATCAAACGTTCTTCGAAAGGCAGGCAACCTTCTCAACTTGTAATAGTAATCGTTTTATACTTACAGGTGGTGATTATCGACAGGATATATATGCAGTTTTTAAGCATGTGTCACACATGGTACATCCACATTACATTTCTTCCTGAGCTTGCAACAAGCATTGAAGTCTCATTTTACAATTAAATTGTGGTAAACAATGGTGGCTGGTTTGCACAAATGACTGGTAACAGTTTCTGCTTGTGAAAGTGCTCTTGGCCTAAACCTGGGATGAGTCTGCTCTCAATCCACTACCTCAATGGTTATCGCTGAATTTTATCCCCAGAGCACATAAAAAGGTTAAATTAAAAAAAAAAAAAAAAAAAAACAATAGGATCAATTTATAGACCACAAAAAATTGTTTTGTTTATGTAAGAAATTGATTGACAAAATACCTATACAAATATCATCTCTTTTTTTCCCGACAGGACCAACTGTTAATGTCACTGTGCTGTGAAGCTAGTTGGCTAGAGTTAGCTTAAAGTTAACTAGAGTTGAATGTGTGTTAAGTTTATTATTTTTTCCAAGTGGTAGGTTACATGGGGCTGAAATTATTGAGAGAAAGGGCAGTGGGTAGCAGTCGAAAGTGAGCAGAAACCGGTGCAGTAACAGAGAAGAAGAAACAGCAGTAGTTTGTGTGTGTCTTCCTCCATTGTAAGCCCTTCCTTGTGTGAGTTTTGTACCAGAAAATTACAGCAATGATATGCTATTTCGAAGTGTGTTTTGTGAGTGTTATTAGGTTGACAATGCTACTTCATGCACTTCCAGAGAAATTTCAGGGTCTATAGAGGCCCTGACAGAAGTGAAAGTGGGTTGCCTAGGCAATGGAATGTCTGTTGTGCAGCTCTCCAGCATAACCACAACTGATGCCATGCTTGGTCTCTGAAGTGCAGAATCTTGCACACACAACATTCCGATTTGTATGCATCTCAGCACTTCGTTTTCATCACATGAATCTTGGATGGAAGGATCAACTATCTCCATTGCTTTACCTTCATTCCAAAGGTCCCATGCCTGCAATCAGTCGGAAATTGGATCAGGTGAGTGAACAAATAGCAGTAAAGAATGTTGTGTTGTATCTCAAACCAGAGCCTAAATTGGTGACATTTTGCATGTACTTACATAAGCAATGAGGATCATGCGATCTGTTCGACGGAAGCTAGTATTCCTCCGGCCACTCACAATCTCTAGGAGTAGTACTCCAAAGCTATAAACATCAGACTTCACTGAAAATAGGCCTTCCATTGCATATTCAGGTGCCATATAACCACTGCAAGATACAAGTGACAGTCAGAAAAATCATATTGTTGATTAGAGTTTAACACGAGCAATCTCATAGATATCAAACTTACTATGTTCCAACAACTCGGTTTGTGTTTATTTCACTTTGGTTTCCCCCAAATATTCTGGCCATGCCGAAGTCGGAAATCTTTGGGTTCATTTCTTCATCCAACAAAATGTTACTGGCCTTTAGGTCCCGATGAATGATTCTTAGTCTTGAATCCCTATGGAGATAAAGAAGACCTCTGGCAATCCCCTCAATAATTGCGAAACGTTTACTCCAGTCTAGTAGAGCTTGCTTCTCAGGATCTGCCATAGCGATCACAGGAATCAGAAACAATTAACAAGCCTGGTACAAATCATTGTTTGAGCTTTAACAATCCTTTTCTATTAAGCACTGAATATAAGGAAGAACTCACCAAAAAGGAAGTAATCCAGGCTTTTATTTGGCATATATTCATAAATCAGCATCTTCTCATCACCCTGAATGCTGCATCCTAATAACCGAACAAGATTTCTGTGCTGCAATTTGGCAATCAGAATAATTTCATTCTTGAATTCCAGTAAGCCTTGGACAGAGATATTTGAAAGCCTCTTTACAGCTATTTCCTCTCCTCCAGGAAGCTTTCCCTATTAATTAATATGAAGAATAGTAAGCTTTAGTACTTGAATTCCGCTTCTGTTATATTCTGATAGATGTACAACATAAATACTCACCTTGTAGACGAGGCCAAATCCTCCCTGTCCAAGCTTGTTTTCTTCAGAAAAATTGTCTGTTGCAGCTGCTACACAGTTGAAACTCAACAGTGGAAAATCTGAACCATTTACTTGGCACACTTCTATAACAAGGTCGGCAGATCCAGAAGCATCGGTTGCGAACTCTTTACCTTTGCTCAGATCATAAACTGGGAATTCGCATTTTGACGACGTGCAAGCTGAGGTAGCCGCTGGCATAACTAAAGATAAAAATTAAGAAGGTAGGATGTCATTTCTTGATCAAGACGGAAGAGATCTCTTAACCGAGAATGAAACTGAGATTCTTACCTTTGAGTCTTTTTTTGAGCATCCACAGAACCCATATAGATATGGCTAGGAAGGCCAGTCCAGCCAAAACTATTAGTATTATCACATACGTAGGCATCCTGCTGTGACCTATATCGAGAAACAAATCAGACGATATCCAACATAAAAGGTAACTTGAATAAACTGTTGCAGGATTTCATATCTTTTTCTTCATCTATTCACTTATTTCATTATCACGACAAACCAGATTTACTAACTAGAAACTTGACTCTGCATCTTAACCTTTTCATGATCATGTTCTGCATGTTTTGGGATATTTTTTTCAGAAAAAAATGACGATCAGAAGAAGTAAAGAAACTTGGAATATGTGTTGCAATTTGGAGCTTTCGAGTGTGTTTGGTATTGCGGTAGCTGTTGTGGTTGTGGTTTGAAAAAAGTTGTTTTATAAAAAGTACTTTTAGTTGAGGTTGGTTTGAAAAAATAGGTGTTTGGTTAAAACTGTGGTTAAAATTGAGGTTGAAGAAAGAGTAGTTTAATGTGTTTGGTTAAGAACGCTTTTGAAATTGAGATTATAAAATAATTTTAAAAAATATATATTAATATTGATGGTTTTAAATTCAAATGTTGTAAAATTAATTATTCCTATTACATCATGAAAAAAATAATACTATATATAAAATATTTTTTATTATTCCATTAAACTATTTATAATTTCATTACGTACAAAATTCATCCGATAAGAACTATAGTTTTCATAATTTTTTGAGCGTGTAATAAAATTAGATAAAATATTATCAGATATAAAATTAATATTATTGTGCGAGTAAATTTAATTCATTCTATACTAGTTTTTTGAGAAAAAAATATTGTTCACATTGCGAATGAATTTAATTCCCTGAACTAGTTTTTTTTTTTTTTAAATTAATACAATTAAAAAAAAAAAAACAGCGAACAGTGCAAGTGAATTGCACTGTTCGTTAGTTTTTACTGGCTACAGTGCATGAAAAACAGGTTTTTTATGCTTTTTATTTTCAGCGTTTTAAACGCAAAAAACACATGGGCCCCATACACAATAAATCGAGTATTTTTATTGTCAAACAGCTACTAACAACGTTTTAAATAAAACACAGCCACAGTCGCGTAAATAAACAGACTCTTCATAGGGCCATAACTGAGTTGCTAAACCCAGAAAGGACTACTGGATCAGAGACTAATTCAACAGGCCTTTTTATTTTCAATGATGATAGCAATAAACTTGAAGTTGTAATTCTAAGTACTTCTATATGAATTCTAATTATAAACTACTAAATCAGTTGAAAAACAATGAACACAACAATGGGAGAGAGTTTACCTAATTCAGAATCTGCGAGACGCAAGTACAGTGTGTCCCCACCTTCGACAGAACGCTGCACATCAATCAAGTCTCCATTCCACATCATGCATTGAATCTCACTGACGTGCGCATATGCCTTACATGAACAGTTGTTTAGACACGTTTCTCTGCAAGCATCCAAGGAGATCGACTCCACATCTGCAAAATCAGGCAACTTCGTGCACCTTACTGTTTTGAACCCATCTTCTCCACCACTACTAGTGTTCCTCTGGCACTGTAAAGGAGATCTTCTTCCACATCCGCCTGACCAATTTCCTAGTCTCCACTGATCTGGATGCCTTGGCTCAAACCCTTCCATGCATCTGCATTTGGGAGATCCTGACGGAGTACAGGCTCCAAAATTGCCACAGTAATTGTAGTTCTCACAATCTTCAGAAGGTTGTGATTGCAGTACTTGCCACGTCTTTGTACTTTCATTCCACTTTTTCGTCTCTTCAAATCCATTCCAAGTTATCTGAAACCTCAAGAATTCAGAATTATCTGATGGATTGTATGTAAGATAAACGTTTCCATCGCTTTCATGAGAAAACTTAAATCCATATTGGTAAGTGGTAAAAGCTTTCATATACGGAACACCTGAGAATATTATTCCATTCCAGTGCCCGCTTCTCCACCTTCTCCTCGATCCCTCCCAAACAACTATCTGCGGTGTTCCGCGAGGATCAACTCCCATGGTGAAATTTCCTGGTGAAGGATCATTTGCAGATTTCCATGAAGTGAAGACATGAATCTCTGCAGTACTTACAAGAACTTTCATGGGTGGCAAATAGGTATCGGTTGGATTATTGAAGCTTTGCCAATAGGCTTTATCTGTGTCGCCAATAGTATCATTGCTCGAGAGAATTAGATTACCTGTTACATCAAGCATCGCTGCTGTGTTACTAGAAACTACTGAAGCATTACTTGACCAAACTAGACTTCCATTTCCATCTGTAACCAACAAATTCCCATCTTCAGCTATCCTCAAGACTCCATTGCTACCGGAGATTGGTTTTTCTCTATTAGCAACCCAGATGACAGCCTGATCCTTAATCTTGTAATACCTTATACCAACATATCTCAAACTAGAATTTCCAGGGCTAAAGAATCCCAGTTCAAAGTTCTCATCAACTGATATCAAGGACTCACCATCTTTTAGTGATTGGCCTATTGTGAGTGTATTAATGGCAGTGTGGCAAAAGGGAGCTAGAAACAACAAGGAATAAGAGACAGACAAGAGAAAAACAAGAACTGGGTTTATGCTCTTGCTGATCATTCTTCACAACCTCTGAGAATGAAAAAGATTCAGTTGAAATAAAGTACCAGAAAGGCAGAAAAGATAAAAAATAAACAGATTTTGTCAGAGCTTTTACATTCAAAGAAGGAGCTTCCCAAAATGGCTCGACATCTAGATAGTGGTTTTGGTGGAAGCTGACGATAGTGTTTAACTAGATAGGAAGACAAGTACTCGGATCATGCTCATGCTGACCATTCTTTACAACCTCTGAGAAAAACAGATTCAGAGAGAATAAAGAACTATAAAGTCAGAAAAGACGTAAAATAAACAGATTTTGTCAGGGGTTTGTACATTCAAAGAAGGAGCTTCCCCTAGCGGTGGTTTTGGGGGAAGCTGACTACTCTGTTTACCGAGCTAGGCTGACAAGTTAATGAGATCCTAGAACCTTCCATAAACAATGATATCAAAATCTGTTCCAATCTTTGACCAATAAAGCCATAAAATGGAATGGAGACTTTTGGTTGGAAATTGTCAATGAATGTTCAATGACATTGACATTAGTAGAGACTAATTTCTTATTTTTTATTCTTGTTCATTTCATTTGTACTGTTAATTTATCAACGCATAGATCCACGACTCCATATTTGAAATCAAAGTCTTTTAAATTTGTCTCGAGTAATTCACTAAATAGTTAGTATACACAAGGAATATATTTCTATAAATTCAATGGTACGATAGTTAAAAAGATATATTTTATTTTCTTACTTCTCAATTTGAATCTTGAAGAAGCCGCTATAAAGATAGAGAACATATGAGAATGTATTTTTAAAATCATTTAAGGGAAAAACTTATTCTTAACTTCGCGCATGTATCTTGTGGTTTTATAAAATAAAATAAAAATTCAAAGTCAATTAAAAAGAAATAATTGGAAAAATAGAGTGAAGATTGTTCCCACGTGATTTGTGTATGACAACAAAAATGTCCTTGGAAAGTTGTTGAGCTTTGGACGAATGAGACTATGTAGGACGATATGATGAAGCTTTCATGCAAGTACTAAGTAGCTTTCTAGCAATTCTATATCATGTGATGATGTGATATGAAGAAATACAATATTATGTGTGGCGCCTGCCATTACAGTCGATACCTAGAAGAAAGAAATATTCAACTTTGGTATTTTTCTCGTAGTTGCAAACCTTATTGTACTCTTACAATGAATCAACTTCACTTGCTTATTGGGATAATAGACACTCTTTAGGAGTTCGATCGGTTGGTTTTTCTAGAGACCAAAAGATTTTGAGCATCCAAGACTAATCCATAGAACAAGTTGAATATCCTGATCGCAGGCTGTATAAGAGAAGCATTTAATGTTTTGCATCCACAAACAATTCTCAAGGTTACATGCTGTGATACCCATGTTTTGCCCATCATATTTCAGCTCGAATCTGACCGAAATAACCCAAGTATACAAGGAAAAATTATAAAAAAAATTATTTTTCTTTTTTTCTAAATTTAATGGCCGTTGTAACTCTCTCATCAACAAACCAAGAATTTTAGTTTTTTATCTTAAATTTTTTGGTTCAAGAAAGGTGGAAGTAACGAGTATTTCCCTCCTATATTGTTATTTTTTTTATTTTTAGGTTGTTTATGGAATGATCAATAAAGAAGTTCGGGTTTTTGTATTGATTTGATGATCTAATGAATTAAGGAAATTAATTGATGTTTTAGGATGATTAGTTGGACTGAAATAAACTAGGTTGATGTTTAGATTATGGGTTTGTTGAAGAACAAAATGTTTATTATTTTTTGGTTTTATAGATTTTTTTACTAGTAGGTCGAGATCTTGAAAATCCCAAACAACTAGTCGACCAATTGGTTAATTCAATCGACTGCTTGACCCTGCAGTGACAATTAATCAAGTTTGTTAAGTTCAATCAGTTTGGATTATGTTCGGAATAGATTGAGTGAATCAGCTTAGTTTTATTATTACAATTTGGTCTCTAAGTTTAGGGTTATAATCTTTTATGTTATGTTGCTTTGAGTCTTTTTTCAGTTTTTTTTTCATATTTGTTATAGGTTCTATTAACGTTTCTCCTAGGGAACCTTAGTAATCTCTGGTTTTGCATTTATTTATCTTTTTGCTCTGTTTTTTTGGTTAAGTGAGATATTTTCTATTATGCATTACATACACACACACACATTAGTATAAAATGATGAGTATTATTGTTATTGTTGATTATATAAGGCTGATTATTTATTGTTATCATTATTATGTTTTCTTCTCAAATTCTCATAATATGCTTGTTTAATTTGACATGGTCCATGTATCCTTTATATTTGTTCAAATGTTATCATGCTTGCATTTTGAACCTTGATGATAAACAATGAACACTATATCAATGTTATTTGTTTATTTGAGCTCATGATTCTTGTTACCCTATTTAGACTGCTATAAAAAAAACTCCACTAGTAAAGGGTACTTAGTTACTCTATGTTAAGTGTAACATACCTAAAAAAAATTAATTATTATGGAGTGCCCCACTTGACAAGAGCACTCATACAATTTAGTGCATCACTAACGTGGAGTACTAAAACAATTATATCACGACCTGAATCCCAGGTCTATGACCAACAAAACAAAAACGGTGTCATAAAGACACCCCATCTACGTTATGCCTTTGAACAGATATATCAAAAGAACAAGTTAATTAAAAATACATAGCATTTCATAATCTTTCAAAATATTATATTATTCAAAACTAATGAAACCAAATGATAGATCAAAACTTCTCATCAGTAATTTAAACAAAAACAATAATCTATAATACTTATTACATTGTCAAAATCCAAACTTAATTAAAATAAGATAATAATGGAGCATCTAATATATCAAACAGAAACAATAATCTATAAACTCATTACATTAACACCTGAAGGTGACTATGGGAGGATCAGTCATCACAAGCTAGTGTCTCTCTTACCAGCTAGGTATATATAATACTATGTGTATATAAGTTAACTACTTTTTGTTAGCATGAAGTTACTAACAAGTTCTATATCAAAGCATAATAGATATTCGCATAATTATCAAAGCAATGTATATTATATCAAATATAGTTTAGTTCAACAAAATGCAAGTGCAAATTTAAGAATAGATGAGTACTCAAAAAATAAAACAGCATATATAAATATTCAAGAAATTAACTTGTCGTACTCATTATATGATCAACATACATATTGTTTTATATTACATGCATATTAAAGATTATCTTACTCATCTGAAATACATAAAAGTAAAAGGAATATCAGATGAAAGACTTAAAATTCCTATTGATGATTATTAGAAGTACCTACAGCGAATATATAGAATATAGAAAGGAAAAAAAAAAACTTAAAACAACACAAATAAAAAAACTCCAATGCATAAAAGGAAACAAGGTTTAGACTCTTAAGTTTATGGACTATAATGACAATCTTTAAAAATTAGGGACCAAAGCATAATTTTCCCAGAATTGGATGACCAAACTGTAAATGTCAAAAACACATAACTATAATGAAATTTCACCTATAATTCATCCTCAATTCTGTTCAGAATCTCAATTTACGTTTCAGGGACTAAATTGTAATTTTTTCTAGCAAAGTTGAAGCAAATTTCTTAACCTATAATAAATCAATTAAACAAATCAATTCACAAATTCTTATTTCTATCAACACAAACTCAAAATCAATCACTTAACTTTATACCCATAATAATCATGAATCAATCCTAATAATATAAATTTCAAATCTTTATAAACCTTAATCGCGTCTTTAACCCTTCTTTTAAAAAATCATAACCAAAAGTAACATGAGAAGGAACCACTTGTTACTTTCACCTTTCTTGAACCTAAAAAACTCAAGATCAAAAACTGAAATTCTTGGTTTGATGAAGAGAGAGACACATCAACCACAAGAATTAGAAGAGAGAATTAATTTTCTTGCAACTTTTCTTTATATACCTAAGTTAACTTAAGTTGGATTTAGGATAATTTGAGCTTGGATTTGGGCCAAAAGTTTAGGTCGTGCAAATTAAGTGCTCCATTGAAATGATGTATTTAATTGTGATGGGTAGTGGCTCCATTAACCATCCCTCTCCCTCACACAACCTATATAAGGTTGTGTGTAGTAGGTTGATGGGTCTTTTGAAAGATTGAGGAGTTTTTGTTGAAGGCTAGATTCTTACAACAGGGGCTGAAGTGTTTTGTTTTAAAAGAAGGTATGATTTTGATGTTTTATAATTGATTATATTGGTTAAGTTTGGTTTAAGATTTGAAGTTTATGTTGCTACTATTAATTGATGTGTTATGGGTTAAGAATTTGTTTAACTTTGCTTGAAAATCTAGATAGTATGATCTTAAGGTTCAAGATGATGAAATTTATTTTTATCTTTAATTTGTGAAAAAAATTACAGTTTAGTCTTTAAACTTTAAAAAATTATAATTTGACCCCTAAATGTAGTTTGGGATTCTGGGTCGTATTTTTATGAGGTTAAGGATGATGAATCTCATTTTGACAATTGATTTGGAATATTTTTAGTTTGGTCCTTCAATTTTAAGAATTTACATTTTAGTCCCTAAACTTTAACAAGATTACATTTCGGTCCCTGTTTCATTTCTGGAAAAAATTGAGGGTGTTTTATGGGTGAAATTTCAATATGGTTATGTATTTATAGTTTGGACCTCCAGTTTTGGTAAAATTACATTTTGGTCCCTTTTTTGGAAAATTATCATTTTAGTCCCTAAAATTAGGAGACTAAATCCGGTTTTCTCTTATGCATTGGAATATTTTCTTTGTGTTGTTTTGGGTTTTTTTTTTAAGTATATTATTTATATTTGATGTAAGTTTTCCTGACAATCCTTAATAGAATTTTTGGGTCTTTCATCTTATATTCGTTTTAGTTCTATATTTTTTGAGTAACTAGGATGATCTTTAATATGATTGTTGATTATATGATGCATATTTATATATGTTGCTTATTTTTCGAGTACTCATATATTCTTGAATTTGCACTCGCATTCTGTGGAACTAAATTTTATTCAATATGATATATATTGATTTGATAATTATGTGAATATCTATTATGCCTTGATATAGGACTTGTTAGTAACTTCATGTTAATAAAGAGTAGTTAGTCTATGTGCACATAATATTTTTTATATACCTAGCTGACAAGAAAGACGACAATATATATATGATATAATTCGTATAACTAGTAGTTAGTCTATATATCTATTATGAAATGTAATGTATTTTGTAATGTAACACATATTTTATATAAATTTTTTTTTATGATATGTAAGTTTTGAAGCTTAGCATAAGTGTGGTGTCCTCACGACACTACAATTAATTTTTTTTTTCATTTAGTTTAGTTTGTTAATGTTAAATTTTTTTTATATTTAATTATCAAATTTTCGTGACACGTATTCTGGACTTGACGGGTTAACTTGGTTTGATAGGTTAACCCATTTAATTCTGGGTAAACCTGTCAATCTTTTTTTTCTATTTAGTTATCAAACTTTCATAACGTGAATCCCAGGTTTTACAGGGTTAACCTGGTTTGAAGGATTAACCCAATTAATTCAGATTTTTTTTTCTTTTTCTTCATTAGTTTTTTTTCTTCCTGATGGTTTTTTTTCTTTGTTTTTTTTTTTTAATTAATTTATTTAATTATCACACTTTTATGACACGACCTTTATAGCTAGACTCACATCCAATATTCTTAGGTCTGATATTGCAGTCAGGCTCACTTAAACTTGAATCATGCAAGTTTAATATTATTATTATTAATATTATAAATATTGCTTTTAAATCAGGCGTTGCAGCCAAACCCAAGACTCTTGAGTATAGCTTTACAGAAAAACCTAAATTATATGTTAATTTTTTTTTTCATATTTTTTATACAAATAAAAAAAAAAAAAAAAAAAAGACCCGCAGCTAATTAGTAAAAACAACTAAAACGGGTGGTGTCGGTCTTACTTCTTAATATATGTTTTTTTTCATCGTTTTAAGTCACTTCTGTGACTAAGCTCGAGTGTCAGCGTGTATGGCAGGTCCGAGGTCATGGGCTTGACCTGGGGAGCACGCTCTAATTATAAACTTAGCCTCAGGCTTTCTTGACCATTTTTTTCATGCTTTTATATATATATATATATATGTTTTTTATTATTTAATAAAAAAAATTAAATCAAACCAAAATAGTTTATAATTGAGATTATGGGTTTAATGAGTTGACTAAATATTAATTAAAAAGTTGGGTTGGGATTTTTTGACCCTTTTTTTAATATATATATATTTTAAGTTCATCATTTAGTGTGAGGTTTTTTCTTGAATTTTATCCTTGAGTATTGATTGATAATAAATTATTTTTTTATTTTTTATTATAAAATAAAATAAAAATAAAATTGACCTAGTGATGTCCATAACTTAAATTACAAGTTTAACTAAATATGAATAAAAGAGTTAGGCTGGGATTTTTTGGCCTTTTTGTTTATATATATTTTTTAATTTTATCATTGAATGTATAGGTTTTTTTTTAATTTTATCATTTGGTATTTAGTTAATGGTAAATCAATTTTTTTTATTTTATATCATTTAACAAAATTAAAAATTAATTCAATCTAGTGGAGTTCATAATTTAGGTTACGAGATTGCTGATTAAATATCAATCTAAGAATTGGGTAGAGATTTTTTAAAATTTAAATCATCATACAGAGTTAAATAAAAATGCTAGCAAATTTTTAATGATTTAAATATATATTTTTTATATTTTAAGAAATTTATATCCAACTCGAAGCACAAACGGATAAGATAGTAAAAACTAACATATTTCACATTGTATGTTTATCAATAAATGTTTTTATAAAAGCTTTAAGATTAATTCTAAGGAAATGAAAACAGATTCAAAAATTTAAACTCTAAGAAAATACTATGTAGAAAACATGATTATTTCAGCATTATAATTTTTACAAATCCTTTCACTTCAAATAGTTTTTTTTTTTTTTTTTAATATGGAAGGTAAATATTGAAGAAATATACATGAATAATTTTTTTCCTTTTATCTTTTGATCTCAGAGTCCTTTTTAATATTAGTGTAGAGCATGCCAAGAGATATAAATTATTTTCACGAAAAGAGTCAAAGGAATGACCTGTGTTGGAACCGCCACCCATCAATGACTAGCTTGATGAATTCTTGAATTGCTAGTCATTTCTCAGTCTATTACAGCTACAATAAACATTCAACCTCGTAGAATTTTCAACTCTTTCTAGATCACAAATTTTAATGTTCTATGATCAAACATTCTTACATGGGTGGGCATGCGGTTTTTAAGCATGTGTCGCTCAAGGTTCATCCGCATTACATTTCTTGCTGAGCCTGCAACAACCATTGAAATCTCATTTTACAATTGAAAAGTGCGGTCAGAATTGCTGGCTGGTTTGCACAGATGATTATTGGCCACAGTGCTTTCGGTGCCAGTTTCTGATTGTGAAAGTGCTTTTGGCCTAAACCTGTAATGAGTCTGCTGTCAATCCATTACCTCATTGGTAATTGCTGATTAAAAGAAACCACAGTATCAATCTATAGAGCACAAAAAGTAGTTTTGCTTTTGTAAAAAAATGATTGACAAAAGACCTTTACAGATATACTCTGTTTTCCAACTAAACTAACATATGAACATATAAAACAATGAATGCAGAGGAACAGGAAAGGAAAGATTGTAATCATCTGCCTGCTACCACTTTCACTGTAAAGTCGCTTGACGATGCTACTTCTTGCACTTCCAGAGAGATTTCAGGGTCTATAGAGGCTCTGACAGAAGTGAAAGTGGGTTGCCTAGGCAATGGAATGCTTGTTGTGCTGCTCTCCAGCATTACCACAACTGATGCCATGCTTGGTCTCTGAAGTGCAGAATCTTGCACACACAACATTCCGATTTGTATGCATCTCAGAACTTCCTTTTCATCACATGAATCTCGGATGGAAGGATCAACTATGTCCATTGCTTTACCTTCATTCCAAAGGTCCCATGCCTGCAATCAGTCAGAAATTGGATCAGCGAGTGAAAAAATAGCAGTAAAAAACGTTGTGTTGTATCCTAAACCAGAGCCTAAATTGGTGAAATTTTGCATATACTTACATAAGCAATGAGGATCATGCGTTCTGTTTGACGGAAGCTAGTATTCCTCCGGCCACTCACAATCTCTAGGAGTAGTACTCCAAAGCTATAAACATCAGACTTCACTGAAAATAGGCCCTCCATTGCATATTCAGGTGCCATATAACCACTGCAAGATACAAGTGACAGTCAGAAAAATCATATTGTTGATTAGAGTTTAACACGAGCAATCTCATAGAGATCAAACTTACTATGTTCCAACAACTCGGTTTGTGTTTATTTCACTTTGGTTTCCCCCAAATATTCTGGCCATGCCGAAGTCGGAAATCTTTGGGTTCATTTCTTCATCCAACAAAATGTTACTAGCCTTTAGGTCCCGATGAATGATTCTTAGTCTTGAATCCCTATGGAGATAAAGAAGACCTCTGGCAATCCCCTCAATAATTGCGAAACGTTTACTCCAGTCTAATAGCGCTTGCTTCTCGGGATCTGCCATTGCGATCACAGGAATCAGAAACAATTAACAAGCCTGGTACAAATCATTGTTTGAGCTTTAACAATCCTTTTTCTATTAAGCACTCAATATAAGGAAGAACTCACCAAAAAGGAAGTAATCCAGGCTTTTATTTGGCATATATTCATAAATCAGCATCTTCTCATCACCCTGAATGCTGCATCCTAACAATCGAACAAGATTTCTGTGCTGCAATTTGGCAATCAGAATAATTTCATTCTTGAACTCCTGTAAACCTTGGCCAGAGATCTTTGAAAGCCTCTTTACAGCTATTTCCTCTCCTCCAGGAAGCTTTCCCTATTAATTAATATGAAGAATAGTAAGCTTTAGCACTTGAATTCAGCTTCTGTTATATTCTGATACATGTGTAACATAATTACTCACCTTGTAGACAAGGCCAAATCCTCCCTCCCCCAGCTTGTTTTCTTCAGAAAATTTGTCTGTTGCAGCTGCTAAACAGTTGAAATTGAACATTGGCAAATCTGAACCATTTACTTGGCTCCCTTCTACAAAACGGTCAGCAGATCCAGAAGCATCGGTTGAGTTCTCTTTACTTTTACTCAGATCATAAACTGGCAATTCACATTTTGACGACGTGCAAGCTGAGGTAGCCGCTGGCAAAACTGAAGATAAAAATTCAGAAGGTAAGATGTCATTTCTTGATCAAGACGGAAGAGATCTCTTAACTGAGAATGAAACTGAGATTCTTACCTTTGAGTCTTTTTTTGAGCATCCACAGAACCCATATAGATATGGCTAGGAAGGCCAGTCCAGCCAAAACTATTAGTATTATCACATACGTAGGCAACCTGCTGCGACCTATATCGAGAAACAAATCAGACGATATCCAACATAAAAGGTAACTTGAATAAACTGTTGCAGGATTTCATATCTTTTTCTTCATCTAATTCACCTAGTCCATTATCATGACAAACCGTATTTACTAAGTAGAAACATGCCTCTGCATCTTAACCTTTTCATGATCATGTTCTGCATGTTTTGGGATTTTTTTTTTCAGAAAAAATGACGATCAGAAGAAGTAAAGAAACTTGGATTATGTGTTGCAATTTGGAGCGGTCATGAAGCCATTACAGTTTCACTAATCCCAGAAAGAACCACTGGATCAAAGACTAATTCAACAGGCCTTTTTATTTTCAATGATGATAGCAATAAACTTGAAGTTGTAATTCTATCAAGTTCTCTATAAATTCTAATTACAAACTACTAAATCATTTCAAACAATGAAAACAACATTGGGATAAAGTTTACCTAATTCAGAATCTGCGAGACGTACATACAGAGTGTTCCCACCTTCGACAAACTGCTGGACATCAATCAAGTCCCCATTCCATATCATGCATTGAATCTGACTGACGTACGCATATGCCTTACATGAACAGTTATTAAGACACTTTTCTCTGCAAGCATCCAAGGAGATCGACTCCACATCTGCAAAATCAGGCAACTTCGAGCCCCTTAATGTTTTGAACCCATCTTCTCCACCACTACTAGTGTTCCTCTGGCACTGTAAAGGAGACCTTCTTCCACATCCGCCTGACCAATTTCCTAGTCTCCACTGATCTGGATGCCTTGGCTCAAACCCTTCCATACATCTGCATTTGGGAGATCCTGATGAAGTACAGACTCCAAAATTGCCACAATAATTGTAGTTCTCACATTCTTCAGAAGGCTGTGATTGCATTACTTGCCACGTCTTTGTACTTTCATTCCACCTTTTCTGCTCTTCAAATCCATTCCATGTTATCTGAAACCTCATCAATTCAGAATTATCTGATGGATTGTATGTAAAATAAAATTTTCCATCGCTTTCACGAGTGACCTTAAATCCATATCGGTAAGTGGTTAAAGCTGTCATGTACGGAACACCTGAGAATATTAGTCCATTCCAGTGCCCACTTCTCCACCTTCTCCTCGATCGCTCCCAAATCACTATCTGTGGTGCTCCGCGAGGATCAACTCCCATGGTGAAGTTTCCTGGTGAAGGATCATTTGCAGATTTCCATGAAGTGAAGGCATGAATCTCTGCAGAACTTATAAGAACTTTCATGTGTGGCAAATAGGTATCGGTTGGATTATTGAAGCTTTGCCAATAGGCTTCATCTGTCTCACCAATACTATCATTGCTCGAGAGAATTAGATTACCTGTTGTATCAAGCATCGCTGCTGTGTTATTAGACACTATTGAAGCATTACTTGACCAAACTTGATTTCCATTTCCATCTGTAACCAACAAATTCCCATCTTCAGCTATCCTCAAGACTCCATTGCTACCGGAGATTGGTTTTTCTCTATTAGCCACCCAGATGGCAGCCTGATCCCGAATCTTGTAATACCTTATACCACAATATCTTAAACTAGAGTTTCCAGGGCTAAAGAATCCCAGTTCAAAGTTCTCATCAACTGATATCAAGGACTCACCATCTTTTAGTGATTGGCCTATTGTGAGTGTATTATTGGCAGCGTGGCAAAAGGGAGCTAGAAACAACAAGGAATAAGAGACCGACAAAAAAAACACAAGAACTGGGTTTATGCTCTTGCTGATCATTCTTCACAACCTCTGAGATTGAAAAAGATTCAGAGGAAACAAAGAACTAGAAAGGCAGAAAAGATGAAAAATAAACAGATTTTGTCAGAGCTTTTACATTCAAAGAAGGAGCTTCCCAAAATGGCTCGACATCTAGGTAGTGGTTTTGGTGGAAGCTGACGATAGTGTTTAGCTAGATAGGAAGACAAGTTAGACTTGAAAAACTTCTTTGACATATAGTACATGTAGATCCTTCAACCTAACATAAACAATGTAGCTTGATTTCAAAATTTGTTCTGGTCTTTGACCAATAAATCCTTAAAATGAAATGGAGGAGTTTTGGTGGGTGATTGTCAAAGAAAGTTCAATGACATTGACATTAGTAGAGATTGACTTCTTATTACAAGGCCACAATTTTTATTTTTTTTGTTTTTGGCTTACCTAATACAAATGAAAATGTGGTAAGACTATAAAACATGAGAAATGGAACCAAGGATTCATAATTTTTTTTTTTTGGTGGCAGTAATTGAACAATGAATTGGTGATGCTTGTTTTGTTAAGAATTTTTAGGTGGTAACCTTTGTGCTCCATTTTTTATTTCCCAAGTTCACATTTCTTTTTCATCTTAGCTTTACATCGAGAACATAGAAATTTGTGCCCAAGTTCATATATGTTAAATTAGATGCAGTGTGTTTTTTGAAATTTTATGTTTTAAAATATTTTTTTCGCTCAAAAATATAATAATAATGTTTCATATTGCATTTAAGTTATATTTCAAATTGGTTTTTTATATAAAAAAACGTTACAATTTTTTTTTCATACAATCCACAGTTTAAACTACAATGATAAATGAATATTAAATTAAGAATTGCAAAGAAAAAAAAAAAAGGTAAGCAAGAAAAGGAGAAATCATAATAGGGATTGTACCTAATAAAGAAGAAATTCCTTCAGCTCCACTAAAACATTTCAAAAATTATTTGGGAAAAAGAAAAGATCGTCAATAATTTAGTGCTTTAGCCATCAAAGCATAGCTGCCAGAGTCATCAAATTGGACGGTTTCTTCCTCTTCTCGGGTTCCTTCTAAAGTGAAATTGCTGTAATGATTAAACTTTAAAGAACAAGAAAATGTTTCTATGGCGGCCAAGGCCTAAGAATAAACCGATGGCCCTTTATTTGGACTGTAATGCATGGAAGGGAACAGATAAGAGAATATGTGGGTCAATCTTCATCTGTGGATGATGCTTCCTCGAAATACCTAACATTCTTGCTTTCGAAAAGTAAAAAAAAAATAAAAATCAAGATAGCTAGAGTGGAAGATGGAAGATCAAATACATGATTCGCTGTTTAGGTAAAAATTCTCAATTAATTTACTAATTTGAATATAAATGGTCTACTTCAGTCTAACAAAAAAAAAAAATAAAAAAAAAATTCATTCCAATACTTAAGAACCAATTTTAAAAAAAAAATTAACTAGAACATTTTTTATGTCATTTTTTTACTCCGTTTTATTCTTTTATATATTAATGGGTTGTGAATCTATCTGCTATCATTTTCTTTTTTATTTATTTAATTAAATTAAAACCAACTTATTTATTACAATTGCATCTATAACCTAAATCAAATATTTTTCTTTCTTTTTTCTAAAATACACTTGAATACACTTGCAAGTAGATAAATATTATTTTTTTGGAAGAAAAAAATGGCCTGGTCCGCAGCTTACCAAGGCTAGTTTAATCCTCGAAAGTCTTCAACTTGAGTCCCCGGATGCAACAAGGCATAGTTTAATCACAAGGCAGCTATTCAATGGATTTAAAAAGCACGACTTGAAAAGACAGTCAAATATGAGCAGCTTGTGGTCTCCAACTTTTACACGGGGGGAAAAGATGCACACGGTGAAACCACGAGAAAAAACACACTCTTTTTTTAAATTGTTTGTTCTTTTAAAACAATATTAAATTATTTTTTTAATAATTTTAATATACTCATATAAAAAAATAAAATAAAAAAGTATTATTTCTAATTAAAAAAAAAATTGCGTTACCAACTACGCACCTCCAAAAAGAAAGATCGCTAGTCGCTATATTATATACAGAAGAGGATAGAGTAGTAGATGAGGACGGCCGTGGTGTGATGCAACGCGACAAGTTGTTAAAGCTACCACGTTGCCTTCAATCCCAAAGCCTCCATGATTTCATGTGACTATCACATAAGCCGGGGGCCGACCTGTCTGTGAACTGAAGAGGAGGAGGAGGAGGAGGAGGGAGCCATGCTTGTCTTTTCTTCTTATTATTCTTCTAAACCACTTATCAATTTTTTGAATACCTATCAACTGAATCATTTTTTGAGGGAAAAAATGATAAATAACAAGAGAAAAAAATTCAAGAAAATCTTGTGGCACTAGATTATAATTTTAATACGAAACTCAATGATAGATCCACAAACATAATAACTCAAATGAGTTCTAAAAAAAATCTTATATTTTTTTTTATTATTATTAATGGGTATCATCATTTTCTTAAAAAAAAAAAAAAAAAGGTCTCAAGTATCCAAGTCATATAACTAAAGAAATTTATTCATCGATAAGAAGAGGAAAGCACATCAATAGCATCAATAGCAAGTCTACTAATTTCATGAGATAATTAAAAAAATCTTAAGAGAGACAAATTATGTCTCGTTATTTGACAAATATTATTTTAAATTTACAATACTATTTATTTATTTTTATTAAATTTCTTTGAATATACTAAATTCATATAAAAAATGAGTTCTTAAAATTACCTGGTGGATTAATGTTGTATAAATTAACTAAAAAAATACTCTTATCGTGGAATATATATAACTAATGTCCCATGATTAAGTTCTTACTCAAACTAGTTTATTTCAAAAATATTATTATATATATTATTAATTTCTTAATTACCGTCCAGACTAGTGCATCGATCCACCGGCCAAAACAAAGAGTGGTATAATCAAAATTCTGTTTTCAAGTCACCACAATCGAACCTTTGACCTACTGCCAATAATACGAATGAATGTGAAACAAAAACCAACAGGCCACAGAGAAATCAAAACTGTTTGTATGATTGCTGTCCATATACTCAACATTCCATAGCCAGAACAGAGCATAGTTTCTGTAGATATGGCGAATGAACACTCACCAGTCCTATCTTCTCTATTTCCTCTTCATGACTTGATCATGGCATCCACCTCAAGTCCAAAATCAGATGATTTTGGCACAGCTACCTGTATGGAAATGCACCAACTATCATTTCTACTCTGGAAGATGATTTTGGCACTATGTTTTCAGTGGGTGTATCTGCATCCCTTGCCCGAATTTCAAGCTACATTTTCCGTGTCAAATCAGTTGGAAATTTGGAAACTAAGACACTCAAAACCCTATTTAGAATTTCAAAATTGAGAAATTCTTGGTAGACACTAACGTGATGCATGCATGAGGGAAGGCCTAGCGGCTCCTCTCATTAAGTAATACTATAAAAGGTAGGAAAACTAATGTAGCTTTCCCACATCTTTTACTTTTTTTGTTTTTTAATATATTTATTTATTAATATATTATTATTATTATTATTATTATTATTATTTAACTTTTTTTATGAATTTTTTTTGTTTAATTTAGTTTATTAATGTTAATTTTTTTTTATTTAGTTATCAGATTTTTATTATACGGATCTTGGATTTGATGGGTTAATCTGATTTGACGAGTTAACCTGGATTTTTTTTAATTATTTTTTTCATTTAGTTTAGTTTGTTAAAGTTAATTTTCTTTCTATTTAATTATCATACTTTCATGACACGTATCCTGAACTTGACGGGTTAATTTGGTTTGATGGGTTAACCCAATTAATTCTGGGTAAACTTGTCATTTTTTTCTATTTAATTATCAAACTTTCATGACTTGAATTCCAAATTTTACGGGATAACCTGGTTTAAAAGATTAACCCAATTAATTCAAATTTTTTTTCTTTTTCTTTATTAGTTTTTTTCTTCATGTTGATTTTTTTTCTTTGTTTTTTTTTTAATTAATCTATTTAATTATCATATTTTTATGACACGACCTTATAGCCAGACCCACATCCAATATTCTTGGATCCGGTGTTGCAGCCAGACCTACTTAAACTTAGATAATGCAAGTTTAATGTTATTATTAATATTATAAATATTACTCTTAAGTCAGGCGTTGCAGCCAAACCTAAGATTTTTAGGTATAGCTTTGAAGAAAAACCCAAGATTTTTAAATCTTAGTTTTTTTTATATATCTAACTAGTATACTATAAAGCTTGAGGCAAAAACATCTTAAGAGGTGGGAAATTTAGAACAGAATACTCAAAAGCTTATAAGAACTTGCAAGTTCAGAAAACGTTTTGCCAAAATATAAATGTGATAAATGGGTTTGAGGGCAGGACGCAGGACGATCAGGGGTACAGTTTGAACATTCTGTGGAAAAGAGAGGACTAATGTGCCAGCCAAGTCTTCAGATGAGAAAAGAGTGAGGCTAATCACTCATTTGGTCCTGCATTATGCTATTGATTAAATGAGTCCCTCCCCACTACTAATTTGATTTGACTGAGTCAACCGCGTTCTACTTAGAACTTAGAAGCATCATTGGTTTAACATTGATATTTTTTATGCGGTTGAAATGGAGTTTCAACGCTTAGACAGAAAGCTATAATCAAGACTCTCCATCATTGATGTATTAGCACTAATTTGTTTTCATGTTTATGCATGACATGTGTCCCTAGTGACTATTGGCTTGGTCTCCAATTTGTTAGAGAAAAAAAATGCTTAGAAAATGAAATTTGATTTTTCCATAATTAAAAATGATTAATGTCGTAATTCAATTTTTAAATTTTTCAAAAACAAACATATACAAAAATAATAAATAACAAAAAAAAATTAAATGAATAAAAATAATTTAAGAATTGATTTAAGACAATACAAATTAAAAATTTGAGAACTAATAATGATTGAATTATAAATATGGAAGTCAATTGGTTAAAAATTAAAAGAATTTATAAGTTTAGAAATTTAATTAAATTTTAAATTAGTATAATCAAAGTTTAATCCAAGAATTAGAGCTTAATTGTTAAATGTCAGAATTTCAGAAGGCAAATTGAAACTAGCCATTTCTAGGGACAAACGGAGCCGTTTCAAAAAAGTATTCATCATCTTCTTTCTCAGGAACCGTTTCAGCAGTAAAGGCACTAAAACCGTTTCAGTCACGGCGCACGCCTCCCGGCTGCTATCCTTCACCCCCATAATGCATGTCGTTACCAAGCCACGACCGCATGGCATTCTCTGGCCTTATAAAAGCCAGAGAAAGGCCACAAACAGAGAACTTAGACCGGAAAACCAGAGGAGGAAGAAGATAGAGAAAACTGGGGAGAGCATAAGACCGAGAACAAAACACACAAACGCGAAGGAACAAACACGGGGGAGAAGAACCAGAAAACACAAAGGAACATAAAACAGAGGGAGACAGGAAATCAAGGAGAACAAACAGACGAACCACACCAGCAACAAAATCAAAAGAAAGCCAGAGAACAAGAAAGAAAACACTAGAGGAAGGGAAAGCAAGAAGAGGCTAGTCGATCAGCAACCGCACGCCTTCTCCTCTAGCCACCAGGTAAGTTCTTCCTCTTCCTCACTTGGCAAAATCATTTCATTTGTTATTGCGCTAATATAATTACCTTGTTACTGTTGGAAGTGCCCAGTCAGGTCCAACCCAATCAATACGGGCTGAGCTGATCCACCAAAAAAAACAGAAAAATAACTGAGCTTGTATTCTGGGCCAATCCCTTTATTTTATTTTATTTTATTTTGATATTCGGCTAAACTTTTATTTTATATCAGAAAAATCCAAAAAATTTATAGAAACTTTTAAATTTATTTGTAAGTTTCAAATAATTTTTTAGAAAATTTCACTATATAATTCATCTCAAAATTATTCAGCATTCGATTCTATGCCCACAAAAACATCAAATGTCATATGGGAGACTAGTAGTTTTGAATGGTCAGCAAGAGATTCTTTGGTCATCAAATGTTTCAGCTGGAGTTAAAGACTCAAGTGCACAGCTTACGGATGACGGAAACCTTGTCTTGCTCGGTAAAAACAATGGAAATGTCATATGGGAGAGTTTTCAGCGGCCTTGTAATACACTCTTGCCAAATATGAGACTTGGTGCTAACGCAAGAACTGGCGAGTCGACAGTACTAACATCATGGATAAGCCCTTCTGATCCATCCGTCGGACGCTTCTCTGCTTCCATGGATCCCTTAAGAATTCCCGAAGTATTTGTGTGGAACTATAAGAGTCCATATTGGCGGTGTGATCCATGTAATGGTCAGATCTTTATTGGTATTCCTGAGATGAACTCTGTTTATCTGGATGGATTTAATCTTGCAAAAACTGCAGATGGAGTCGTGTCTCTAAGTTTCACTTATATAAATCAGCCTAATAGCAATTTTGTTTTGCGTTCCGATGGAAAATTGATAGAAAGAGCCTGGAAAGTGGGAACCAGGATTGGAATAAATTATGGAAAGTGTGGAGCATTTGGAAGCTGTAATGCTGTGAATTCACCAATCTGCAGCTGTTTGAGAGGGTTTGTTCCAAAAAATCCAGATGAATGGAATAAAGGAAACTGGACAAGTGATTGCATTAGGAGGACACCACTAGAATGCACAGAAACACAAAATATATGAGAAGTGAACCCAAAAGATGGGTTCTTGAAGCTTGAGATGATCAAAGTACCAGACTTTGCAGAGTGGTCGTCTCTGTATTCAGAACTAGAATGCAGAAATGAATGCTTAAGTAATTGTTCCTGTATAGCTTATTCATATTACAAGGGTATTGGCTGCATGTTGTGGACCAGAAGCTTAATTGATATACAGAAGTTTTCCTATGGCGGGGCAGATCTTTTACCTTCGCTTAGCATGTTCAGAACTTGGTAAAGCTTCATATTTTCTTCTTTTGTGCTACTGCTAATGTTTTGTGTACGAGTATTCATGTTAGAAGTTGATGCAGCCGATCTCCTCGAGTAGTTTGTTTTGTCAAATAAATGTAGCAATTTTATTTGCAGATAAAAGGAAAAGCATGAAGATAGTTATCAGAATAACAGTGATTTTCGGAACAGTTGCCTTTTCAATCTGTGCATTTCTTTCATGGAGGTGCATGGTTAAACATGGAGGTAAAAGCTTTTCAGTACTAGTTTGTTTTGGATATTTAGAGTTTTGCAATTTCAATGATGCTTACTCTCTGAATTTTAATCAGAAAGGAAGAGGAAGAGCAAAAGGAACAGTGGGGGCAAAGTTAAACTTCAGGAATTACCAGCTGTATTCAGTTTACATTCACGGGAGCAGTTCATATTATTAAAGATAAAAAAGATTACAATACGCATATATATGGAGGAAAAGGATCATATTTACTCAACTCAACTCTCATTACCCATTGCTGCACAAGGCTGCCGGACTACTGCTCTTGACAGCCCTTTCCTCTTTCTCTCTTCTCACATATTTCTCTCAATTCCGGTTATCAATGGTGATTTTATTTATAGGCTTCAATGGCCGCTCTTCCTGCTCTTTTTTCAATAATGATGGCCATTCTTTATCATTAGTTGGTGTAACTTCTTTGACAATCTCAAGCTACCATCAATAACCCACTATTGTAACTTCTTTCTTTGACAAGTTCAAACTTTCACCAATAACCCACCATTGTAGTCTTTTTCTTTGACAATGCTAGCTATCCTCTTCTAAAGGATGGGCCGCAGATGCTGCCAAAAGGATGGGCTGGCACATAAGTGGTAATATCCTAACACAAGTACTATCTGATCCATGTTATCAAGATGAAGTTTATAGAAGCATGCATGTAGGTCTATTGTGTGTTCAAGAGTTTGCAAAATATAGGCCAGCTGTGCCTACAATCATTTCAATGCTTCACAGCGAAATTGTGGATCTTCCTGCTCCCAAGAAACCTGCACTTGGTTTCGATATGGACTCCCTTCAATGGAGCCAAACGATATGTTCTAATGACATATCATTTACTGTTATTGGAGGGCGATAGGTAACGAGTTTGAGGCAATATTTTTCTGTTACATGTAAATCTAGATCACTTATGTAAAATATCAAAATGTTAAATGCTTCCCTTTTGGATCAGTTTGAGCATCCACTGATGAGTTAATTGACTTGATCTTCTACTACGATAAAGCTTGCATTTACTGAGGCAAATTCGTCGATAAATAGACCATTCAATATAAGAAACATTAAAAACTTGCTGTTAACATTACAGAAGGACAATAGACTGGAGTTCTGGATCAAAACTTGAGTTCCTTAGTTCATACATTCTCATAGTTGTTGAATAAAGAAGGATAAACACTGTAGTAGATTGATAGGATCTTACACAATTTGAGTAAAGGACTTAGCTTGTACTTGTTCTGTCTACAGTCATTTCCGAGAGGTAGCAACTAGTATACTTGTAGCATATTAGCATGTCATCAGGCTTCTGAATCCGACACTCAAAATACCAGTGAAGGAATTAGAACGCCTGATGTGAATATGCCATTGTAGCCAAAACTAGTTACTTTCTCTCTTCTCTTCTGTATGTTGATTGATAGACATGGTTATTGATCACAAATGGCTAGATAAAATCCCATGTTATCATGCACTTTTCTTTTTCTTTTTCTTTTTTCTATTTGAGATGATGTAGAGGATTGGTGTTATGATCAGTATATGTCTATCCTGCCACTAAGCAGGACAATGGCCCCGAACTGGCTGTAACACATGGGTTTAGGCTTGCGTTTTCCAGTTTTATTGGTTTTGAGCAATATTTAAAAGATTATAAATAAATTTTCTATATATTTCTTTTATGATATTTATATTTTGAGGTTTAGCATAAGAGTGAAGTCTCTATAAAGTAGCTTCTATGATCATGGTCTCAAAATCTGGATTGTGACAATACTGTTGCCAAATTTGATTTTTTCTCGAGTTGAAGTCCATCAATGAAACAAAGTAAATATCGATGGCTTGCAAGGAATCCTCCTGCCTTGGTAAACAAGCAATGCTGTTTTATCGAAGACCCCTGCCTTGGTTCTTTCGTATAATTTTCTGTTAAGTGGAGCCCTGGCAATACCTAGGTTCAAAAACATGATAATACCTTGGTTTTTGCACGCATTATTATCATCGTGATTGACAGCTGATGGAAAAATTGACTTTGGCTGTGTTCTCTAGACAGGTTTGGCTAGGATTGATACTATTTAGATTTCAACAAGTCTCCCCTGCATTTTATTATCAAATAATAGAAATTATATTTTTAAAATATTATTTAAAAATTTAAGTTATTGGATTAAAATAATTTTTTATATGATATTAAAATCTTAATAATTAATTGATTATAAGTTTGAATCTTATTATTTTTATTTATTTAATAAAAATTAAGTATAAAATAATAAAAAAATTTCACTTGAAAAATTATAATAAAAATAATATAAATTATATTAAAATATCAGAACAAAAAGTCTTCCTTTTACGCTTAAGCTGGTCCAAGCACAAGGGAAGGAATTTTTTTCCATTGCTGCCAGTTGAGAAAAGTTAATATTAAAGCGTAGTAGTGTAATGTATCCCATGCTCATCGAGAATTAGCAATTAGAAATTATGGGACTTGGCAGAGGCAAAATTTCATTGGCTCTGCTTCTCTTAACATCTTCTTTTTGCGTAGAGATTATCACTGCTATAGATACCATCACATCAACCCAATTCCTGAGGGATCCAGAGGCTATAGTCTCTAATGGAAGTATATACACACTGGGATTTTTCAGCCCTGTTAATTCCACCGATCGATATGTAGGAATTTGGTTTAATGAAGTTCCTGTAGTGACAGCCATATGGGTAGCTAATAGAAACAAACCGCTAAATGACTCATCTGGGATTCTGGCCATATCCAAAGATGGCAATCTTGTTGTTCTGAATGGGCAGCAAGAGATTCTTTGGTCAAGTAATGTGTCGAATTTTGTTTCAAATTCAAGTGCACAGCTCTCCGACACCGGAAACCTTGTTTTGCGAGATAACAACAACGAAGAAATCATGTGGGAGAGCTTCCAACATCCTTCCGATACATTCTTTTCGAATATGAAATTAAGCGCCAATAAAAGAACAGGTGAGAAGATACTTATAACATCATGGAAAAGTGCTACTGATCCATCCATTGGAAGCTTCTCTGCGGGTCTTAATCGCCTAGACATACCTGAGATATTCATATGGAAGGATAATTATCCGTATTTTCGGAGTGGTCCGTGGAACCGTCAGGTCTTTATTGGAGTTCCTTATATGAATTCTGCTGCTGTTGATGGGCTCAATCTTGTAGATGATGGAGAAGGTACTATTGATCTTACTTTCTCTTATGCTAATCAGTCTTTTTTGTCGAGCTTTGTTTTGACTTCACAAGGACAACTAGAACAAACACGTTGGGAGCATGGCATGGAGGATCGGATTGTTCTATGGAGTGTTCCAATGTTTGATTGTGAATTTTACGCCAGATGTGGCCCTTTTGGAAGCTGTAATGCACAGGCATCGCCTATCTGCAGCTGTTTAAGAGGGTTTGAGCCAAACAATCCAGAGGAATGGTATAGAGGAAACTGGACTAGTGGTTGTATCAGGAGGAAATCATTGCAGTGTGAGAGAGTAAAGAGCGGGAGTGAAGCTGCAGGAAAAAATGATGTCTTTTTGAAGCTAGGTAAAATGAAGGTGCCTGACTTAGCACAATGGTCTCGTTTGACTGAAATTGAATGCAAAGACAGGTGCTTGACAAATTGTTCTTGCATAGCGTATGCGTATAACTCTGGTATTGGTTGCATGTCATGGATTGGAGATCTAATTGATGTACAGGAGTTTCCCACAGGTGGTGCAGATCTTTACATTCGAATGGCGTATTCCGAATTAGGTAGATCTTTTTGTTGCCTTCCTGATTTCCTAGCAATCTTTCAATGGCTTAAAAACAGTTAGTTAATTGAAAGATTTATGACTTGCAGATGGAAACGATAGGAAAAAAGTGATTGTCATTGTAAGTGCCGTTGTAGGAACAATCACCAGTGCCATGATCTGTGCTCTTTTGACATGGAGGTTCAGGTCTAAACATAGAGGTAATATACAAATTCTCGTAAATCAAATTAGTAGATTGGAAAAACATGCAATTTGGGCTAAGACTTGTGTCTTGAATCTAACTCAGCGAGGAAGGAAGGAGGAGAGAAGTTGCCTTCTGATACGAATGAAAAACATCCGTCATTTTTGGATAGAGACATGACTGGAGACAGCATGGACCATGTTAAACTGCAGGAGCTACCACTATTCAGTTTAGAGAGTCTGACAGCTGCAACAGACGGCTTTGATCTTTCAAATAAGCTTGGCCAGGGTGGTTTCGGTCCAGTGTACAAGGTAATGCTGTTCCTCTAAAGGAGTTTTTATGGTTATTGAATTAAATTGAACAACTTGCTAAAATATTGATGTGATTATCAAGGGAAAATTGTCAGATGGAAAGGAAATAGCAGTGAAAAGACTCTCAAGAGCATCTGGGCAAGGGCTCAAAGAATTTATGAATGAGGTTGAGGTGATTTCTAAACTGCAACATAGGAATCTTGTAAGACTTCTTGGTTGCTGTGTTGAAGGAGAAGAAAAGCTGTTGGTCTATGAGTACATGCCAAACAAAAGCTTGGATGCATTTCTCTATGGTTAGAGCTGATTGCCCTATCTGAAGTAAATACAATTAAGAGATTTGTGTCTTTGATCTAGTCATTTATTTACCCTCTCACACTTTTTTTCTGGGCTGCAATTTGTCTAGATCCTCTCAGAAAACAACTTCTGGATTGGAAAAAGCGCTTCAACATTATCGAAGGAATCTGCCGAGGTCTCCTTTATCTCCACAGGGATTCTAGACTAAGAATTATCCATCGAGATCTAAAGGCAAGCAACATTTTGTTGGACCCAGAACTTAAGCCAAAAATCTCAGATTTCGGAGCGGCCAGGATATTTGGAGGCGATGAAGATCAAGCCAATACCATAAGAGTTGTCGGAACCTAGTAAGCATCCTTACCTTTCTGAAATTCCAGTCATTTTACAGAATCACGTTATTGTCTCAAAAATGTCTCTAATATTTCATTGTTGCTTATGTGCAGTGGCTATATATCCCCTGAATATGCAATGGAAGGTAGATTTTCTGAGAAATCAGATGTCTACAGCTTTGGAGTTTTGCTGTTAGAGATTGTAAGCGGGAGAAGAAACACTAGTTTCTACGGGAATGAGCAAGCTTTGAGTCTCTTAGGATTTGTATGTCCATAAAACTCAACGCAGCAGTCATATGTAATGCTTGGATTTCATTTCCGACAACATTTAAATTGCTATTTTCTTATCTGTGCCACCACTTTCACTTCGCAGGCATGGAAACTGTGGAACGAAGGCAACATTTCAGCTCTAGTAGATCCAGCAATATCCGATCCGAGCTCGCAGGCGGAAATATTTAGATGCATTCATATAGGCCTACTGTGTGTTCAAGAATTCCCAGAAGATAGGCCATCAGCTTCTACTGTCGTTTCAATGCTGAATAGTGAAATTTCTTATCTTGCAACCCCAAAGCAACCGCCATTTGCTGAAAGGAAACACCACATCAATGAAGAAAGACTCCATCAAAACGAAGAAAAGTGTTCCATCAATTACGTGACAGTCACAGGTGTTGATGCCAGATAATGAGTTCCCGTCACGATTGTTTTTCTTGTAACATGTACTTGTAGACAATGGATTATCAAATGCTAAAATGTGCAAATGCTAAATGTTTTTTATAGTTCATTCTATTAAACCTAGTATGGCCTTACAAGTTGATCTGATAAGCTACTGATTCAAAGCTCGGTCTGGATTAGGTTTTAGTTTAATGTTTCTAAGCTTATACGTAGAATCTCAAGTGAAACTTGACTGGGTCATCTCTAAGATTCTTTTTATTTAAAAAAAATCAAAGCAATCTCATTTTGAATAAACTTATTATGTTAAAATGCTAAAATTTAATTTAGCAGGATTTTGGTTTCTGTAATTTAATATTTTCCAAGATCAGTCCTATAGTTTTCAAGGATTCCAATATAACCTCCTGTCGATAATTGTTAATGAAATTAAGCTAACAATGAAGCACATTTGTACATCACCTTTTGGAATTCTTTTGTTTCTAAGAACTTTTTTGGGATATTATTGCATGAATAAGAGTTGGGAAGAAAATGAAGAGAGAGAAAACATGAAAAGAGAGACAAAAGGATGGAAAAAATGGGCACAAATTGAAGACTTTTGAAACAACATGTTAATGTTGGAAACATTTTAAACTATAGGGACCAAATTGAAACATTAAGGGATCCATGGGATCTAAAATATAGTTGATCTTTTATTTTCACGGAGGAAACATTCTAACTGGGTTAGTTACACCCATTGTTTAACTCGAGGTTAGGGGTCATGCTAACGAGTTTCTAAAGATTCATTACATACATTATCATTTGAGTAAATTATAAATTAATCCCGCTAATCTTAGTTAGTGTTTGAAATTGCTATACAAACTATTTTTTACTTGAAAATATATTAAAATTTATTACTATTTATTGTTGCCGTGTTTGAAATTAACGAGAGAGATATTGTAAGCTTGAGTTGAGCATTATTAATAAAATTGAAGCATAACTTGATAGGCTATTTTATCGATAAAATTTATTAATAATGTAGAGTATTTCATCGATTATCCCACAAATGTCCTGCTAACGAGAATGAAAATTGGGCTGCTTTGGAAAACAAGACTTTTCAGCCTACTATTGGAGGCCCACTATGGCCATGGAGAGGCCCGATATTGGGTCTACACTATTCCGGTTCATTCTCTTATTCTGATTATAGTAGTGGATCATAGAGGATTAGTCTTGGTGTTAACATGGCATGAAAGTAATGGCCAATGCAAGGACTCCTCCTTGAAAGACAAACTTCAAATCTCTCTTCTTCTTCTTTTTTTAATCATGTTTATAAGTTGGAAAGTATTTTTTTAAGTGATTTTCTGAAAAATAAATTATTTTATGATATTTGATAATATTATAAAAGATAAATTAAAAAACAATAGTTTTTGGGTATGTTATATAAAATGAGTTGGAAAATAATTTATTCATGTTTTTTTTCCAAGTTTATATAACATATATATAACATTAAATATAAATATATGACCACTTGCAATAAAAGAATGAGATATAAAAAGAGTAACAATGAATTTCTTTTATTATATCATATATTTATATATAAATTATTTTATAAAATATAACTATATATATATAATATAAATATTTTAAATTTAATATTATAGATATATAACCTAGTTAAAATATACTTGCAACAACCACAATTTCCTTTTATGAGTTGTTTTCTTTTTAAAGAAAGGAAAGTGTTTTTCAAAGATAAGAAAAGGGAAACACTTTTTAGAGTAAAAGCTTAACTTCTTTTTTTATTAAAAATTATTTTTTTCCCTAAATTTCCATGTATTCATCAAACATAAACAAAAATAAGGAAAGTAGTATCCAAGAAATTGTTTTTTTCAAAAACAAATAAGTTCTTAATCTCTCAATATATTTGTGTCAGCTTTAAAAAAATAGAAATAAATTATATGAATTTTTTTTTATTGTTTTGGTTGTGATTGTTTGTAGATTTTGAAAATTATCATAAGAGAGAGAGAGAGTTAGTTTTTCATTTTTTTTTTTCATTTTTCTTTCTTGTTTTTTTTCCTTGCTATTGATTTATCATGTGCTTTCAAAGCTATTAAGGTAGTGTTTGTCATTACATTTTGAAAGTGTTTTTAAGAAAATTAAAAATATTTTATTTTTTTCTTCAAATTAATATATTGTTGATGTTTTCAAATTATTTTAATATGCTGATATTAAAAATATATATATTATTTTAAAGTATTTTGAAATAAAAAAAATATTTTAAAAAATAATTATAGCCATACTTCCAAACACTCTATAATTCTAAACTATATCAAGACCAGATTAACTTATATTGAAATATAAAAAATATTATTATAAATTAAAAGCTTATGGGCTCTATAACAAAAAAAATCCAAACAAAACTTTCACTAACAAAACCATAGCTAGGAAGGCGACTCTATAGATCCCTCTCTGCTTTCACTGACGCTAGTTCATCTATTATTTCTTCTTCTTTTTTCTGTTTTTAATCTTTCTTTATCCCCGCTAGTTTTGATATGTTTTATCCATGCTCATTTTGATTTGTTCTCATTCCTTCTTCTTCTTTTTTAATCTTTATCCCCACTCATTTCAATATGCTCTCATTGGTAAATCAAATGTTTTTTTTTTAAAAAAGAAATTTATCATTTGTTGGGACTAAATCTTGAATGGGTTGATCATGTTGTAAATAAATTTAATTTTTTAAATAAATTAAATTAGGCTAATTTTTTTTTCAATATAAACTGGTCCAAATTCAGAATTAATTACCAGATTCCAAGCCGACCTTTCAGATTGATTTGAATTTTATAAATATGTGTGTTTCAACGTGTAATGTAACATTACCTGCCAAACCAACTCAACTCATGGAAGTTCAAGCGTATATTGCCTTAATCTTAAAGCATGAAGGATTACAAAAATTAGAAAATCAAAAGATAAGAAATTAATTATAAATTCAAATATCTTTTTGTTTTTTTTCCCTGTACGGTTGATTGACCTCCCTAGTATAACCCCAGATTCGTTTCCAGCCTCCAGCAGTAGTTCTGGAGAAGTAGCTGTCACTGCATAAGCTGTAAAGATGATACTCAACCCATCTTCACCGAAGCAACGCCCTTTTTTGGCATTGTTCTTGCTGCTTGTCATTTCCTTCTGCAAGCTGCTAAAACATCTACGTACCAAGTCCACTGCACGTCAGGCTCACTACGCCATGTCTTTCCTCTCTTGGAATTTATAGAAAATACCTGAAGCTTACCGATCACTACCCTATAAATGTCAAAATATGTGCTTTCCATTTATTATTTCCATGTAATGTTGACGGAAAAACGAAAGGTTTGGGTGGGAAATTAAATTCTCAAAACCGCAATTAGCCAAAAATCCCCAACATCGAAACCATCCACCTGCCACATTAATAATAAGTTTTCAAATTTCTACCACAACAAACCTTAAAATTATTAAAAATTTATATTATTATTAATTTTATAATCCGTAAAATTAGTTAATAATAAGTTTTTAATTATGTATTACATTTTTAATTTTACAATCTTTTTATATATTTGTTATCACATCAAACATCTAGCTAGATAGACTAAAGATAAAAGTTAAAAAAGAAGTTGTGATTTAATTTTCAAGATAATTAAAAAACTCTAACTTTTCTTTTAAAAGGTTTAAGTAAATGAGTACGTACGTAAATAGATGATGCAATGACAACATCAATTATGTCTGTAGAGCAAGACTATAGTGTAATTTATGGAGCAAGATTAAAATAAAAAAACTATATGGAAAAAGTTTATTAACACAATATTTATAGTGTAAAAGTTATAATATTTATAACTTGAACTCCTCAACAGTGCCAGGTGGTCAAAACAAAACAAAAAAGAACTGTTTCATAATATTGAATTGCGTGGCGTTTTTGTAAACAATCCTGAGCAAGACAAGTTGAACTTGCGGCAAGGAAAATGCCCACGACCAAAAATTAAAGTGGGCACCTTCCCATGCAACTTCGAGGAAGGAGAACGATTTCATGGCAGAAATGGCCACGGATCATACGCTGCAAAAAGCCAGTAAGAACAACCTTCCTTCACGTCTAACCTCTATTATCTGTACTTTCTTTGTCATTAACATGCGCATCCACTGATCTTTCCTCGAATACTTCTTTTCCTTTGCTCCCAAGCCTTTATAATATTCTCCTTACAAGCTATAAATATGGACCCTTGCCCAGTCCCATTTCCATCGCAACAACTTGCAGAGTTTCTCCATCTTATCTTGGCTTCGAATCAATGGCGTCGCGAAGTGGGGTTGTGTTTGAGGATTTCTTTCCTTCCATGGTGGATAAGTTGGGAGCTGAGGGGTTTATGAAGGAGTTGTCTAATGGATTTCAGTTGCTGGTGGATGAAGACAAGGGTTTGATCACCTTCGAGAGCTTGAAGAGGAATTCAAAATTGCTTGGATTCCAAGATATGAATGATGATGAAGCAAGGTGCATGCTGAGAGAAGGTGATCTAGATGGAGATGGAGCTTTGAATGAGATGGAGTTTTGTACCCTTATGTTTAGGTTGAGTCCTGGCTTGATGATGGATTCAAGAAAATGGCTGGTAGAGGCCATTGTTAGGGAGGTGTAGGGCCTTTTTCTTTTCTTTTTTCTTCTTCTTTCTTTCTAAATATTTTGTAGCTTCCATTTTACGTTTTGCAATCCACCCATTTTATTTCTCTCTTCCATTTTCAGTATATACTCCATCTACTGCAATCTGGCTTGGGCTAGCTCCTGTTTGATCAGGTCATCACTCTGGATTCTAAATTGCCATGGCGTGAAGACTCCATTGATTTTAAGTGTGTGTATATATAAACACATAACCTAATAGTTCATTTCCTAGAATATCTCAGAAGCAAAAAAACAAAAGATTCACAGAGAAAGGAATCTAGCTAGCTAAATTGTGTAGTCCTTTTAAACACATAACCTAATAGTTCATTTCCTAGAATATTTCAGAAGGAAAAAAACAAAAGAATCACATAGAAAGGAATCTAGCTAGCTAAATTGTTAAGAGCTTATTCGGTGGTAACGTGATTTTAGTTATTTTTTAAATAATTTTTCATGTCAAAATGCTTATTAATAATGTTTTTTTATTTTTAAAAAAATTATTTTTGATATCAGTATATTAAAATGAGTTGAAAACACTAAAAATATATTAATTTAAAGTAAATAAAAAAAATTTAAATCTTTTTAAAAATATTAAAACCACAAAAACAAATAGACTCAACTTATAAGTGCAAATAATTGCTGGGCAAGCTAGGCCGAAGTGTATTAGGCCAGCTTACAAGTTCAAGGAGCTAATTAATGGGATGGGTTTTCTTATCAGCTCAGCTGAAATTATTTCTATGCAAAAATACATGATGGGCCTGTACAGGTCTGAATTGGATTAAAGGGCAGCTTCAAAATGCACTTCCAGGAGCTTCATTCTAAAACGATGCAGCCTCAAACAATGAAAATGTATGCCATACACATCAGCTCTGGTGAGTTCTCGCTTTCAAAAACTATAAACTCGAGATCCCCAGCAATTATATATTTACATATGAATTGAAAATTAAATTATCTAAATTAAAGTATTATTATATGCACTAATATATCAAATTATTATACTTTTATATTGGCTATTAACATATCCCAATGTATTATTTCCCATTTAAATATATTAGTAATTTATTATTTCCTAATAATACTATATTTGAAAGTATTTTATAAATATATTATTGTATATTTATTTATATAATGAAGTATTGTGCCACTTTTAAGGGCCTTCATGGAAAATACTTTCCAATCTTTTAAACCGGACACTTTTCTCCATCTAAAATCTATACCTATTTTTTTTTTATCAAAAAGTAAATTTTATCAACTATTTTTCACAATGTAATTAAATAATAGAAAATCAATAAAATACTTTTCAAAAAAATAATTTTCATCAAACAAACAAGTTTTTAATGCTCTGCTTGTAAATAAAAGGTGTATTCAAGATCTCTACATGTGAGTGTTCGTATATCCTTTTCTTAAGTGATGGATGCTAGGGGTGATCAAATTTGGTTGGGTTCAGTTTTTATTAAAAAAAGTAATCAAAATGAAATTAAAAAAAAAAAACCAAAACCGGTTCGAATGCTTGGAAAAAAGAATAAGAAAATCAACTCAAACAAATTTGTAACAAATAAATAAAACAAAAAAATTAATTCAACTAAAAAATTCATATGAAAAAAATGAAGTTGCAATTGCTAAAAATTTAAAAATCCTATAAATAAATCAACTAAAAATTGATCTCATATGAAAAAAAAAAAAAAAACTCACTACAACATTTATACAATTATTAAGAACAAAATAAATTAAAATTAAATAAAAAAACAAATATAGTGAAAAATCATGAAAAAAAATAATAATAAAAAAAAAAAGATCTTACCTTCATATACTTGCAAGTGAAGCTAAGGAAAAAAAATTCGTGAAGCATATTAATTAAAAAAAACTAAGAGGATAAAAGAAGAAAGAAGAAGAAGGAAGAAGAAGACATACCCGAGCATGGAGGAAAAGAGAAGGAGATGAGGAGAGAAAAGAAGAGAAAGAAATAGATATTGATGTTTTTTACATATAGTGAAGAAGAAGAAGAAGAAGTAGAAGTAGAAGTAGAAGTAGTAGAAGAAGAAGAAGATGAAGAAATGAGTCTGTCTCTTGTGAAATAAGCGGATTCAGGTTTTTTATTGGGGCGCGTTACCGACGGATTTACCGACGGATAATTGAATATTAATATTTTTTAATTATTCCGTCGGTAGTATTTAATTTAAATTTTTAATTTCGTAAAATTTTTTTAGAAACCACCAAAAATTACTGAGGATTTTTCAATCCGTTGGTGATTCCGTTTGTAATATTTAAATGAAAATTTTAGATAAATTGAATTTTTTCAGAAAACCGCCAAAACACGCCGACAAATTTTCAATCCGTCGGTGATTTTATCCGTAAAGTAAAACAATTAACAATGCAATTGGAAGATGAACAGTTCTGGAGTTCTCTGTAAAATACCGACGAAAAAATTTCATCGGTAATTCCCTTTGTAATTGACATGATGAACAATGTTCACAGTTTACCAATGAATTTCCTGATGGATTTATCGACGGAATTACCAAACGAAAAATTCCGTCGGTAATTTTGTTGGTAAAAAATGACACGTCATTTTTTTTTTTGCTTTGCTTTATTTTTTTTCCCACGGTAATTCCCTCGGTATATACCGAGAGAATCTTTTCGTCGGTAAAATCCCTCGGAAATTTACCAACGGAAATATTCTCTCGGTATTTCCGTTTGTATTTATTGATTTTCTGGTAGTAAAACATAACACATCAAATCTGTCTAAAAACAATAATATGTGGAAATTCCCCAATTTTTAAAAGAAAACTTAATTTTAACTTTTTTTTTTCTAATTTTCAAAAAAATCAGAAGCAGGTTTTAAATATGAACAGCTGCAAGTTGCTGTGCATCACGTGTTCTGTTTTTTAGGCCGAGAAATGGCTAAATAAACAGAAACTTGTATAAAAGCAGAACGTGCACGTAGAAAATATCTATCTTAGTCTACTCCCAACTCCAAAGAGAGAGGAAAGAAATGAAAAAGTGCGAGCTCTGTGATTCTTTAGCACAAATGCACTGTGAATCGGATCAAGCTATCCTGTGTTCAGCCTGTGATGCATATGTTCACAGTGCAAATTTTCTTGCTGCAAAACATTCAAGAACGCTTCTTTGCCGTGTTTGTCAATCTCACACGCCCTGGATTGGCACCGGACCCATGTTAGGTGCTACTCTTTCGGTTTGCAACAGCTGCATAAACAACTCGAGTTGTACTGATGGAAAAGGCGGTGAGAATGATCAAATCGCCAATAATGATGATGAGATAATTGCGAACATGTTGAAAACGATGATGGTGGTTAAGACGGCGACGAAGACGATGAAGAAAATCAAGTAGTTCCATGGTTTTCTTTATGCCGCCTCTGCCAGTTTGACTTCTTCTAATGATATTAGTGAAGAACGCCATCCTTCCTCTGTGTGTGTGTTTAAATTTGACATTGAATATTTTGCAGATGTGTTTATGGATTAGTTAAACAAGGCAAAGATCGTCGAGAAGTCTCTACGCGGCAAATGCTGTTTTAACAAAAATAACCATAACTTTAGATATAGTTGAGATTTAACGAGGAGGTTCTATAGAGCTTTTTTTTCCTATGGAGTTAGCCTGCTAGAGCCAGACAAGGTCGAGAAAGCTCTAAAATTAGACCTATAAAATGTTTCTGATTTTTCATTATTATTTTAATGTTATTTTTGGATTTTACTTATTTTTTATAGTTTCAGTGTTTTTTTTCTATATAGGTTAGGTTAATCTAAGCTGATATGTAAATAGTTCACATATTATTTTTCAAGAGAGCTTAATATATTAATGATTTTTTAGAATATATCATAGTTTTCTTCTATAGTATGAGCGAGAACAATCAAAGGTTAAGGGAAGTTGTGCAAGCCTAACGGAGATAACAAGAAATAATTTTATAATTATGATTATAAAGGTCGGACCAACATGGATAAAGAGATGTTAATGCTAAAGATTTACGAGGATTCACAACAAAACAATATTTTATAATAAATTAAAGTTGATGGCAGTAGTTACAAAAATATTATAAAAAAAAATAATGTTAATAAATTAAATTTTTTATTAGAATCAAGTCTTTAATCATACAAAATTAGATATTTAAGAATAACACAACTATGTAAAGTACTTGTCTTTTCCCATAAAAAATTACAGGGAAAATATACTATAATGTAATAAAAATGAATGCATGTAACTTATATTTTATAGGCATTGACAATATAATGTAGATGCAAAATATTTGGGTAAGGATAATTATATACTTGTACCTTTAAAATAAAAACCCAAATCGAAAGGTTTTAAAGTGGATGGAAAGGTTTTATTTATCATAATTATAACATGAGATACAAATAGATGTTCAAGAGACTAGACATCAATTATTCCAAGTCAATGAAATTGATTTTTTAGTTTTCAAATCTAGCTCCACATGTTTGAATTTGCAGGCTAAAATAGTGAGATCACATGACTCATGCAGGTAATTTTTTTTTTTTTTTTTTTGCAAGAGTCGGAGCTGCATCGCTAGATAAGGATTGGAAAAACCTTTAATATCATCTAGCTATCATCGGTATAAAACCAAAATAATTAAGCTAACAAATCAGTAACAAAGCTTAATTTCAATTTGTCTTGTAATATATTATACTATACTTTAAAACGTGTAAAAAAACATATTATATTAATACTGTTTAAATAAAATATTTACACTGTAAATTACACTATAAATGTTCAGAGAACCATAAAAAGTTCTATCTTTTTAATCTTTTTATTCCAAAAACTTTTAATACAGGTTAAGATATGATCTTTAATATCAAAAAAATAAGTTAAAGGCTATCATCGTGAACTGGAAAAAAAATATCTAATATTAATAACAAAATTCGACTTAAAAGATTATACATTACTTATAATATAATTTGAAAACTAATAAAATTATACTTAACAAAATTAAAATTAGTAAACTCAATTAAAATAATGCAAAGTCATGATTTTTGCATCCAAATTTAGAGTTTATAAAAAGTATAAATTCTTTTAAATTAACTTTTTTTCTCAATCCTAGCACACCAATCAACATTGCCACTTTCTCTTTGAAAATAGGTTCTTCTTCTTTTTACTTCGTCCGATCGTCTCATTCTCTTTCCTCTTTATTACTCACACCAACCACAAACACTAAAAAAAATCTAAACCACATTCACAGCTACATAAGCAACAACTCATCCATGTTGTCCATTGAATCGAGTGGAAAAAACATTATGTTAGTACTGTGTATATAAAATATTTCTACTGTGAACTACAATATTCAGATGATCATTAAAAAGCATTGTCTTTTTCAATTTTTTTATTTTAAAAATTGCCGATGCATGTTGAGTCAAGAAATGACCGCCTAACCCAAGTTTCATAGGTCTGGCATGGCCGCGCAAATCTAAAAGTCTATGAAAAATAAAAAAAATAAAGGATATTAAAAAAATAATAAGATTTTTATTTATATTACTTCAACGATAGGTTAAATGTTTAATTTTTTATAAAAAATAAAAATAATTGATAAAAATTTTTAATTAGAAATTTTGTTTAGAATAGTTTAATTTTAAAAAATAGAAAACATTTATAAAAAAATGATTTACTTTACCTAATATTTTTTAAAATAAATAAAAATATTTTAAAAAATAATTAGTATTTTTATTTAAAATATTTTAAAGGTAGTTTAAATTTTTTTATATATAAAAAATTAAAAAAATTAATTAGGATTTTTGTTTATAATATTTTAAAGATAATTTAAATGTTTTGTTTTTTTTTTAAATAATTATTTATAAAAAAATAATTAATATTTTTTTTAAGATACTTCAAAATTAATTGTTTTTTTTAACACTTAAATGGTATTCCCATAAAGAATCATTGACCAAGATGAACCACAAAATGCATAAGCTCATAACAGGACAAAATTTAGTGTCGCGATGCTAAATGAAAAAAAAGGGCCCATGGTACTTGCGGTCTACATGACTAGACCGTCTTGACTAATCTTGGCCACATGCTAGGAGCTACGTCTGATGCTATTCGTTTTCTTCGAATCCAGCTCATACTCAAAGTCTCTTCCAAGTACTTGAAGATCTTATTAAGATCTTAATTAAGAGCTTATTTGTCAATAAAATTATAATTATTTTTTAAATAATATTTTATATCAAAATATATATCAAAGATATTTTTTTATTTTTTAAAAAATTATTTTTAATATTAACATATCAAAATTATTTAAAAACATTAAAAATATATTAATTTAAAATTAATAAAAAAAATAAAAAAAATTAAATTTTTTTAAAAATATTTTTTAAAACATAGAAACAAACGGTCCTTTAGAGAATATGCTATTATCGGGAGTGACTCAAACTGAGAATTCAATGTCTTAGCTATGAAAATTTGAACCAAAACGGACGAATATTCGCCAGAATTGGCAAAAACAATTGAAGCTATGAACCACTTTGAACTATAGATTTTTTTTTCCATCTTTATTTTATATAAAAAAATAAACTTTATAATTTTATTTTTATTTTTTCTCTATTAAGTTATTCAATTTCTTGATCTAAGCCATAAGTTTGGTGAAATAATTCGAGTTAAGTTGACTCTAACTACAGAGGTTATATTTTCGTCCATCTAATATTATTGTTTATTTTTTATCGTTTAATTAGAATAAAATAATTTATTTGACCCATTTGAATTCGTATATTTTTTTTTTATTTTTTAAATGTGTTTATAAAATTTAAACATTATTTTTATGCAAAAAACAATTATTTGACCCAACAGCTTAGCACGGGTACATACCTAGCATATACTAAATAAATATGTTAGTTTTTTTTTGTTTTGTATTGAATAATAAATAAAATTTAAATAATAAATATTAGGGAAAAAAAAAATAGTGAAGATGATAAAAACCAAAATCATGGATTCACGTTTGTCATCTCTGAATCATATTCGATCGATCACATGAGCATTCCTGTAAAGCAAAACTGTGAGAGCATGTGATGAAATCATATTATCATGTGAAAGGATGGCACTGTAGAATGTTATTAATTATGTGAAAGGCTCTACATAAAAGTTAGGAATCCTTGACAAGAACTTAGATATATGATAGGACCTGCAGGAGGGTTAGTTTCAATATTTCCTGATCGATGCCATGTGCCTGACTTCAATCCCCACGTTAGCTTTTTCATTTGGTAAGCTTTTGGTGGGCATTGACTTCTCCAACAGTTAACCTAATTCTCCCCCGATAAAACTGAATACTCAATTCCCATGAAATGATAGATACCATATATAGGATCAAATTTAAAGTTTTTTATTATTTGATGGAGCTTTGTCCTCGTAAAAAGGTTTTGCAATAGCTTGGATAGGTCTATCTCTGACCTTAAAGGCATAAAAAAATAAAAAATACTAGACAGATATGAAAATATTTAAAAGTCAAAATACAAAATTAAATTGGAAAAAGGCTAAAATTTAAGGGAAAAAAATTATATATCTTAAATGTTTAATTTGAAAGCTTTCTCAATTAACACTAGTTATAGCCGACCGATCTTATATAAAATAGAGCACGTAGAATTATCCGGCAAATTTTAAACATGATCTAATAATAATTAGATCAAAAGTTTAATTTGCATGTTTTTATTATCTGACCAGTTCATTGACGCGACCAAGCCTCTAGAGTTATCCATTTGTTCTAGACTTTTCGCATCATCTAGTTATAACAGATTCATACACGAGTGTTTCCATCCTCTGACACCACTTTCTTTCTTTCTTTTTTTCATTTTCATTTTAAAAAATAAAAGCAGGTTTAAATATGAACTGTTGCAAGCTGTGCTACACCATGTGTTATGCTTTTGAGGCCGAGAATGGACTGAACATAAACATAAATAAAAGCAGAACGAACCAAATATATATCTTTCTTAACGTCGTCCAACTCCTAAGACAGAAGAAAGAAATGAAGAGGTGCGAGCTCTGTGATTCTTTAGCAAAACTATACTGTGAATCAAATGAAGCCAACCTTTGTTGGCAATGTGATACATATGTTCATAGGGCAAATCTTCTTGCTGCAAAACTGGAGGTGATTTGAACTTTTAAAACTTCAGATATGGGCCAAATACTGAATAGTGTTTAGGCTGTCAGACAAATTCGGACTTCTCTGTTGTTGTTATAATTTGAACTTGCAAAAGACCTTCTTAGATCTTGATGAAAACATAAAAATTGTAGGTGTATGTCTTACTGATTCGGACTTATACAACACAAAAGGTATATTATTATTATTATTATTATTATTATTAATACTAGTAGTAGTAGTAGTAATAATAATAATAATAGAAAAAGAAGATGAAGAAATTAATGAGAGCTTTAAGATGAAAGATTAATGTAAGGATTAAACAATAATAAAAATAAATATCAAAGTTAGAGAATCCATCGATAGTTTTTTCAAACATTCAAGAACGCTTCTTTTCCATGTTTGTCAATCTCTCACGCCCTGGACTGGTACTGGACCCAAGCTAGTTCCTACCGTTTCTGGTTGCAGCAGCGACTGCGTAAGCAACTTCAGTTGTGAAGAAGAAAGAAGCAGTGAAGGTGATCAAGTCGGCGATAATATTGATGTTGATGAAGAAGAATATGATAACGAAAAAGACAACGGTGTTTATGATGCAGACGGTGAAGATACGGAAGAAAAAGTAGTTCCATGGTCTTCTACGCGGCCGCCAGCTGCGACCTCATTTAGTAATACTGAAGAAAGTCCATGTAGATTGTCTGATACTGATGGTGGAATATCTCAATCAAGAACTGTGTTTTCTTCTAAACGCAAGCGTGGAACTGTTCCTGAGTCTACCGACTCTGAGTCTTAATTATATGAAAGAAGATTGATGCGAGTCCAGTACTGCTCAAGTAGATTGATGTTAATCTTGATGACCAAAAGCTTTCTTGCAGGCCTGTCAGACTTTAAGCTAAAAAGTGAAGATTGTAATGAAAGAAGTCATTCTTTCTCTTCTGAGGCAGGATCGTATAGACTAGGCTGCTTGTTCTTGCTATATAATCAGCTGAATGTGTTAATGTCAAGTGAATCAGCTTATAAGTGCATGTAAGAATGAAATGTATGACGCGCATGTGTTCTATGAACATATCACAATTGCAATTCACATTCATTAGTGCAGAAGAATTTGTGCCTAAGAGGTGGTAACGATGGACACTAGTTATATCTTCAGAGAAAGGGAAAAGATGAAGAACAATGATACATTGACGACACAAGAGCACGCTTTCCACCAAGTCACTAAAAAAAATAGGTTTATTTAACATGCAAAATTATGAATCTAACTATATTCTATATGGCCACGTAGCTAGAGAGATCATTAATCGTCAAGAAGTTGTTCTACAAACCAGAAGCCATGAACTGCTCTTTGCTCTGCATGATTATTATTTCCTGGGATATAGTGGTAGTACTTGTTTATGCCAATCCCCAAATATATTTAGTAATCATCCACTTCTAGACAAATAAAAATATTGATGAAATTTTTTTATCAATAACTACAGAGAAAATTACAATTTAAAAAAAACAAAAAAAAAAAAGTGTGTCTATATTTCAAATGAAATTACCAAGAAAATATATTTGTTGTTCATACCAGTTGATGAATCCATTAATAATATTCAAGTTATAACCTGAAAAATGACCCCTCCTTTCCTGCTGTCGCATTTCATCATCTTTTTCTTTCTTTTTAACACTTTACAAAACAACAAACAACACCCCCTCATTTTGTCATTGTTCAATAGAAGTCTGACCATGTGTAAGTTTGTTTTACATTCCTATATGATTAAAAAATAAACAATAATAGATAATTTTTGAATAATTAATTTCAATGGACGAATGAAATTTCAAGTTTATAATTAATTTCAAAAAATTATTTATAAATGATGAAATCATTGATGGAAGTGTTTTTGTTTAAGTGGAGTCAGGTTTTCAAAAAACACGTGTAAAAGCCTATGATTAATGCATGGTTCTGAAAGTTCAATGTTAGTATATACATAAATAATTTTTTTTATTATTTTAATCTGATTAGTTTTTTAATTTTAATGAGCTAATTATTTTATAAAATTGATGTGCAAGGAAAAATTTTACTTGGAGTAGGCTGACAATGCTGTTGCTAGGAGGGAGTGAGAGAATCACAACGCCATTAGATAATATTGAATTCAAAATGTTCTATTTTTTAAAAAATATTTATTTTTCATTGTCTTAATCAAACATATTTTTTTTACCATATAGATTGCATGATTTCTAGTAAAAGACGCAAAATTAATCAAAGAAATATGAAAAAAAAGGTCTTCGAGGCCGGGAAAACATTGTTGCGTGGAGGGATTTTAGACATTCGCACATCTCAGAGATGCTAGAGGAAGCTTATATCCAACACATAACATTTGAGTGTTTCATGTGGCGATTCTAGTCTGGTGTGGAGAACTAAATTAGGGAGATCCATGGTTTAATTACCATGCACACTAGTAGATCTATTTCATTTGTTTTACATGTGAAGTGAAAGTTAAGATTCTTTTTCAATACATATCATTTCTTTTAAATTGTTGTTTTATATGAAAATATTTAACTAGCAACATCTTCCTTTTGCAGGTTATGATTCTTGAACATGATCTAAAATCGATGGAGCTTTTTGTTGAAACTAACATGCAGAATGAGAACTATTGAAAAAGTGAGCAGCAAATCATGGATAACCGAGTTCAAAAGTTTATGGTAAGTTGGATTTCAAATTTTTTTTCTTAAGTTATTGTTTTTTTAAGCTGACTTGTTTTTTCTTCTTTTTTTCAGGAAACATATAACACCTGGTTGTAAAAGAGATACAATGACGATCCTTCAACCCATCTAGAACTTGATCCAGATTTGTCTTGGAGGTTGGATTGTATGGTGGAATTGATAGAAATCGACTTTATGGTATCTCAAACACTACGGTCATGTTCGATTATTAGTCATAGTGTATCAATTGTTGGTTCCTCGCAATCAGGTTCGAGCTCTCAATGCTCGGTCATCCAAGCGATTGTACTAGAACAGTTGAAGCTTAGATGACTTAGCTTAGTGCTGAGATGACCTGACTTAGGTTTAAACAGATAAACTTAAACTATTGTACAAGTAGTTGTTGTCATGCCTCAGTGATCCATATTATCTACCTTATCACCCATTTCATCTCAACGAAGATCCAGCTATGCCTCTACCTCCACCTCCTCCTCTTCCTCATTCAGCTTATGTACTCTAGATAAATTATATTTAATAATATTTTTTAAATTAACTAATAAAATTTTGGTTTTTTTTTTATTTTATAATTTTTATAAAAAAATATGAACAAAATCGCCAACAAGATGACCAATGAACTAGGTCCCTCAAAAAGTTTTAAAAAATTAAAAAAGTGATTCCAATAATTGTCACCAACAATATGTGATTCACCAATGAGTTAATTACATTGGTAATATAAATTCAATTATAGTAAGAATTATCATCTGATTTATTCTATCAATGATTATATTATTAATGAAATGATTGATTAAATAGAAATTATCATAATAAGTTTTTCAACAATTATTTACTGTTGATGATTTCGTCAATAAATTATTTTATAACAAAATCAGTGTTTAAATAATGATGAAATAATCCATTAGTATTATGCATTATTTTGGTTGTTATAATAGAAATATGGGTGCAACAGTGATCTTCATTGTTCTTATCATAGCTCGTCCACGCAATTGCGTCCTTTCTGTCTTTTTTTATATTTCTCTCTCTTTTTTTTCGTTTTGAAAATTCAATACATGTAATTAATGTTACTAAATTTAAAAAGGACAAGCGGGTCGATTGAAAATCCAATATTATTAATGCCACCAAATTCGTCAAGATGGATGTCACTAACTAGATAAACGACAGCATAGTGGAAACTGGTCAAATCCTATCAAACTCAATCAAACCTAGCTGATGGGACCAGTGGGTCAAGTATTGAAGTTCTTTAAAAAAAACAAAACTGTAGCTTTCGAAGCTTGACCAGGATACCTTTATTTTCTAAAATTATGCATTCACCACTTTATAACTTGATTGTATTATATATATATATATATATATATATATATATATATATATATATCAAACTATACATGTATTATAGTAAACGATCTACATGATAAGCCAAATTAGAACAAGTTTAATAATAACTAGATATAGGTTAGCATTATGGCGCGGATCCGCATTATTTTTTTCCTGTAAAAACCAATGTATAGGTGACGGAAGCTCATTTTAAAAAAAGAAAAAAACTTCACGACTGGAGTTATAGCCCCGACTGGTTAAATAAACTAGTTTTTATTTTAATATATGACAAAAAAAATGTAACAATAGTAAACGAACAAAAAAAAAAGCTACAACTATAACTTTATAAGAAAAAAAGTGATATTATTCAATTTTTAGCCAATTATACATGGAAAGATGGAATTAAAAAAAAAAATCAGTGTGAGTCAACCTAAATTAGCATGATAGACATCTAATCTTGATAATAAAGGACGAGTTAGCCTGGATTAACCCACCAAAATCTCGTCTCGGAATTAGATTGAGACCCAATAAAAATAAATCAAAAGAATAAGAAATAAATTAGAAAATATAATATACCATAAATTTGGATTGAATGATGAAATTTAAAACCAATAAACTTTTATAAAAGCAGCAAGGAAAAAAAATTAGAAATAAAAAGAATAAAGACGAAATTAAAAAAAATAAATAATACATGACAAATTAAGATTGAATGATGAAATTTAAAATAAATAAAACTTTTATAAAAGGATTAAGAACAAAAATTAAAAAAAAAAAAAAAGGTTTAAAGTTGAAACACTAATAACAAAGAAAATTAAGATATAATGTTCATTGGATAAAATAGAAAAAAAAGGGAAAAAAACCCTACCAGGATCAAATCGTTCAATCGCTGTTAACACACACTGCACCAACAGGAAGATGACATATCTATGCTTTTACACAACAAAAAGACATTTTTTGCCACCAAGAGGTGCTAGGTATGCTGGCACCTCTGCATAAGAGTAAAGTTTTTCATTTAAATAATAATTAATTATTTTTAAATGATTAAAATGCACTTGATAAACCTGATAATGGCGGAAAAAAAATCAAAGTGAAAAGACCCAAAAATGGATGCATGATTTAGTATTTTTTTATTTAAAAGGTCACCTTCATTTTGAAAAAAACACTTATACCCTGATTAATCTTTTAATGATTAAGAGGCCAAGTGAACAGATTAAAATAAAAAGCATTTGATTTTTTTAAAAAAGTCAAAATGGTAATTATTCTGTAACAGTGAATAATAAAATGTATATATGATGGCTACAGTTAATTTTCAACATTAGCTTACTATTGGATGGAGACATATGCTGGAGCTTTGAACACCCTACTCTACTATCACATAATGGATTTGGCTATTTTGTTTCTCCAATTTTATTTTATTTTATTTTCATTTAACACCTTCACTATTGCGAGAGAGATCTAACCAGCAACTATTAAATATCATGACAACACCGTCACAGTATATGAATATCTGCAATAGAATAATAGTTAGATGTCCTAAGGTCCTACAAAGCGACAACTACTCTTCTAAAAAGCCGTAGAATAAGATGAATCACAAAATGTAAGTTCATGAGGAAATTGCTTTGATCCCAATTTATTACATCGCCAGCAGCTACAGGAAGAACATCGCCATCGCCAGCTACAGGAAGAACATCGCCAGCCCCAGTTTCCTTTCGACACCCACGCTAGTGCTGAGCAATTTCCACACGATTAGACAGGCTATAGTAGGTCTTAGCCACATGCTAGGAATTGCTTCTAATGCTAATCGTTTTGTTGTGCCATCTGGAGGCGAGATCAGCCACAAAATCAATTCCAAGTACTTGAGGTCTTCAGATTGTAGGAAAGCCACAGAGTTTATCTTTCAGTAGAACTTAGACATCTGTTATTCTAGGGAGTGGCAAGCATGGCTAAGATGAGGAATGTAAGATCTCATTACATATGGTATTCCATTATAATAAAATGGTGATACAAAATGATTAGAAGATAGAGTTTGGAATCAGATTGAAATTATATTTTTTAAAATTTAAAAAAAAAAATTAAAATATTATTTTTTATATATTTTTATATCATTTTAATATGTAAATATTAAGAATAATTTTTAAAAAAATTAAAATATATTATTTTAATATAATTTTTTAAAAAACTTTGAATCTCAACCACTACTCTTTGTAAAAATAAGGGATTCTGCACTTGAGGTCTTGGCCTAGCGGTGGAAGGGGCTTGTTCCCTTCTTCTGCACCAGGGTTCAAGCTCACTGTGCATGCCTGTCACCCCCGCGGTGCCTTACATGCTCACTGAGTTTGCAGGATGTTCAATGAACCGTGGGATTAGTCGTGGTCCGTGCAAGCTGGCCAGGACACCCACGTAAATAAAAAAAAAAAAAAAGAGGATCCTTCACAAAAATTTAGTATCTAATCAATTTAAATCATAATTATATATTATCCTAATTAATCCTACAATAAATGTGTATTAAAATGATTTTGAACTTGTATTTACACCACTAAAAAATTATTAAATATCCATGAATTTCATCTATATTTATATTTGATTTTTATTATTATTTTAATTACTGACAAAATAATACTGTTAGTGAAATACATGTCAGGGATTTCGTTTCCGTTGACACAATTCAGCTCATAGCTTAGCTTATTATACTATTAGTGAGACCACACCACCTGATCAAAGTATATAAAATTAGTTTACAGGAATTGGAGCTGCATCATTACATGTGAGGATCGGAAAAAACAATAAATATCATTTCTTGTCGATATTAATACCAAGATTTGTTAATAAATCAGGAAGAAAACTTATCTGCAATTCAATTTGTCATAGCATGGGCATTATAAGTTGACGCATGCACAAGAGCACGAGAAGAGGAAAGGCCTGAGGGAGGTTAGGTCTAGTGCTTGAACTCAAGTGCTTCACTTCAATCCCCACCTTAGCATTTTGATTTGGTGAGATCTTAGCGGGCACTGATTTGTCGATAGTAAACCTAATTCCCAGGCAATAAACAACATGCAAGATCCCTTTCTTTCCCTGTCCACAATCTTTTTCTCATTTCTTTCACAATTTTGCCTCACAATGGCTCATGTTTCTGCTTTCTATAGTACGATAATGTGAACGATCCGTTGGTTGAGGCTTGGTTTTGTCCAGCAAGTTTACATTATTGATTTGATCTGGCTTACAGAATCTTGTCTATCCTGAAATTTAATCAACATTTTTTTTATGTGTTATCTAATTTTATTAGATTTAACTTCATAAATATGAAACTCACATCCCTTTTATGGAAGAGAGTATCTGAACTATATAAGTTTATTGATATTTTAAATTTATAATTTTTTGTATTAATGTGATAGCTTTTTTATTATAAATATCTACAGTTGCAAGTTGTCCTGAACCATGTGTTCTGTTTTTTTTAGGCCTAAACAAAGACATAAATAGAAGCAGAGCATGCACAGAAAATTGCAGCTTATTTTAGCCTGTTCTCCAAATAGAGAGGAAAGAAATGAAAAGGTGTGAGCTCTGTGATTCTTTAGCAAAGATGTACTGTGAATCAGATCAAGCCAGCCTGTGTTGGGATTGTGATGCTAATGTTCATAGTGCAAATTTTCTTGTCGCTAAACATTCAAGAACACTTCTTTGTCATGTTTGCCAATCCCTCACGCCATGGACCGGAACCGGACCCAAGTTAGGCCCTACGCTTTCTGTCTGTGACAACTGCGTAAACAACTCAAGTTGTAGAGAAGAAAGAAGCACCAAAGAAGATGAAGACGTCGACAATGATGATGATGATGATGATAGAGAAGAAGAAGAAGATGACGATGATGATGATGATAGAGAAGATGAGAGTGGTGAAGATAACGAAAACGGTGATGGTGGTAATGATCATGGCAGCGAAGATGATGAAGAAAATCAAGTAGTTCCATGGTCTTCTACGCCACCTCCTCCCTGTTTCAAGTTCTTCTAATAATAGCGAAGAATGTTCAAGCAGATTTTGTGACAATGATGGAGGATTATCTCCAACAAGATCAGCTTTCTCTTCGAAATGCTGGCGCAGAACCGCGCCTGCGGCTAGTAATTCTCATCCAGTCTTTTATTTTTGATGTTATTGTTGATGATCAAAATCTTTCATCAGTCCTGATAAATGTTGAAGATGTAATGAAAGAACTTTCTCTTCTGAATCAGAGTCCCTTAGGCTATAGCTCATCTGCTTGTTATTGCAACATAACCTGAATGTGTTGATGTCAAGTGAGTCAGGGCACCTAACTAAAATTTCCTATGTAATAGCCAGGTATTTTTCCTTTAATAGAAATGTTGTCATAACTTCAATGTGATTTTGATTGATCCTTATTACTTTCTATTTAGTCCTATGTTCATGTTTTGCAATTTCCAGTAACAAGGCATATACATATATCTTTCTCTGAATTGATATTCAGATTCTATGGTAAAATTTTAGATGTAAATTTTTTTTTACATAATAATATTAATTGAAGTTCAAATTTTTAAATTAAGATAATTTTTTTAATATAGTATCCAAGTATTGTCCATCAATTAATCACAAGTTTTAACTTTATGAATATGTTAAAAAATAATATAAATTATATTTTAAAATTTTATTTAATAATTTATACTTTTAATATTAAGATATTTTGGTTTAGTTTTTCTTAAGAAATTGCCCTAAATTTTCAATCAACTACAGAATGGAATCCCCAGGTATTGGAAAGATCCATGCCAAACACTTCTATGGTGCCAAATTTAGCTCCAGGTCAAAGTGGGACCCTGCTCCAGAAGGACTGTGGATACTATTGTCTCCTTCATTTATGTTATATTTGAAATCACCTTACATATTGGTTTTTAAAAAATTAATTTTAATATAGCATATAAAAACAATAAAAAATATTAAAAAATAATTTAAAAATTAAAAAAATTCAAATATTTTAAAAAAATACAACTACACCGCTGTGTAAAACAGTATCTAATTGTCTTGATTATGTAACCAATGTGAACAGAAACATAACAGATCATGACAGAATCCATTGACTCTGGGGGTGATGGTGGAATGCATTCATTGTTTCTTTGGCAAGAACCACAAGTTTTGTTGCTCCCTCGTTTTGAAGACCTAGCAAGCTGCTAGCTATTCATATTGCTCATTGCTTTCCTCTAATTTCTTTTATTAATTGGTAATACATAATTTAATGGTTTCAGGCTTCAGGTGGATCGCCTCCTCTCCACATGCATTCTACTAGGGTTTAAATTAAAAAAATGCATTCCCTGCCAACAGAAGAAGACATAGTTTTCCTTACAATAATGCATGATTTGTGGCTGTAACCTGGTGAAAATACCTTGGGATTGTGACCTCAAACTAAATGGATAATAAATATATTATGCACAGCCGACCATGTAAGATCAAGATTAGGAGGCTTGAAACTAGATTATATTAAGAGATTACAACTATAATAGAGACTACTAATCCTCCGACAGCTTCACGTGCCTACCATAGGCCATGAATTAGTATTATAATCGCAATGTGATCATGGATAATTTCCCTCTAGAAGTAAATCCAACTCAATTTATTGAAAGCAATTTTTATATTGTTTCAAAACATTAGGATGGAATCTAGAAATGAGAGATTTAAGAGGAGAGATTTTGAATAAGAAACGCATTAGTACTATTGCATCGTTTTTGTTGTTATGATTTTCGTTTTTTTAACCTTTTAATGAAAAAAAAGGGTTAAAATATTTGTTTTTTTAATCATTATTATAATACAAATATACATAGAGAGTTAGATTTTCATAAACGTCTTAATATTTGGATAAATAATTTAATTACTATGACAAGCCTAAATTTAATATATATTGATATTCAATAACTAACTCCACAATCTTATTATATTTAGTTAGTGTTTTAGAATAAAAATAACAAATAAAAAAAAAACATGTTTAGCTATAAAAGCACATCAAGGCAAAACATAAAATAAATCTGTCACTTAAACAATTTTAAAATAAATTTATATACTTTTAAAACAGAAAATACAAGAAGATTATCCTATCAGTTCTCATTGTCATTATCTCTATTATGCAAATACATTAACTAAAAAACTAAACTGCTTGTGTAAAATCCGTAAATATTGAATTTAATTCAACCACAAATGTATAGGCAACACAATGAATGCATAAAACTATAACGTGAACATATTTTATAGCTTTCTTGGGGAGCATTTTGAATGGATATCGAAGATCCTATATAATTTTTCTGCCTTCATTGATGATGTGATTCTGTTTGTGATTGCTATGGATATCTGCCAGAAACTGAATTATTCATTTATACTTCACAATGTTCATGGCCTTTGTAACTTCAAATGAGAGCCACTTCTTAGCCATTATTCTCTAGAATAGCACATGAAACTACCCATGTGAAGTTCTCGTGTTGCCTTACTTCCCCCTTATCATACAAGCAAAGCCATGCAACATTATTGCATTTTTTGTCTCAATCAATCTAGGCTCACTCCTTTTGTTGGATAACTTTTAAAACAAAAATTGACACCTGCTAATGTGTCATTGTTATTGGATTTCTCAAAATATATTTATTTATGTAGCAAAAACTATAAATTTAAATTTTTTAAAAGTTCCAATGATCTCGCTATACAAATTTAAAGTTGTTTAAGGTTTATACAAAGATTACTTAAAAATCAGATGTTTTTTTCGGCTTTGAATAATTATTTCAAGACTGAGTTGTCGCAAACCATAAATCATCTAAGTGTCCGACCTCTAATAATAATTCACACAAACCGCCAATGAGAAATCTCTTAAACCGTTTTAGGATAGGAAAATTGTTATGCTTTTAAATACTAACTCTTTTCTTTTATGTTTTTTTAAAGTGTTTTGTAACTTATGTAGTTTTTCTCTTTGTTCGAGAGTGCATAAAATAAGAGGCATCGTTCTATTTATAGAGAAACCTTAAAATCCTATAATTGATAAACTATCGATTTTTTCCTGAATAATATCACATATATTATTTCAGGATAATTTTTAGAAATTTATTTAATTAAGTCTCTACTTGATTTTTTTATGTCTAGAATTGTAATTCTCTGTATAAATTACACTTCAATTCACGAATTCTAAAACTTATTTACAATCAAGTGACACTTAATTAATCATTTTAATTTAATTTCTTATCAGTAGTTCTTATATGTGTGACCCATTAGGTTTCCTAATAAGTTGATCCAAATATAAATCACAATTCTAAATTAAATAAATTGTTTTATTATCAATTCAATAATTAATTGATTTATATTTGAAAATCAAGTATAATATTTAATAATCTGTCATGACCCCCCGGATCTTAGAAAAGTCATAAGTAGCTTGACTTAACCTTTTAATGATTAGTTTCTCAATATAATTATTATTCATTTATCAATAATGTCCTGATTTAGATATTATAGCATGAAGTGTTTACTATATCAAATCATATTTATTATTAACACTATAGTCTTTGATTATTTGAATAATAATTGAAGCTCTTTTAATTTTCATTACGCCTTGTGCAAGAATTTACAATCAATACTATTGGAGAACAAATTGAATATTTTTTCTAATACACCTAAGGTGATGAATCATCTCTTGATTACTTAAATGCATTCATATAGTTCATGTTACACTCAATAATTACTTATTTATTACAATTGATTAGGACAACATACGTAGAATCAAAACATAACACACTTTATATAAAATAACTTAGTGATTTTAAGTCTAAGGATTGTTTACACAACCATCACGTGAATCTTTTCATAGACACAAATGATTTCTCCATATGAAAATATTCTCATGCGATTCAGTTCAGTATACATGTCATCTAACAAGCACTTACATATTAGTTTTAGATATCCCTTAAACCTCAGTTTATGAAAAGAATTGTTTACTTTCATAAAAAAAAGAATATAATATGTATTAGTCTCAACAACTCTAATTAATATTTATAGCCCGTTTGTTTGCTGGAAAGTAGTTTCCTTTTAAAAAGTGAATTCCGGGAAAATAAATTATTTTCTAATGTTTGGTAGTGTAATAAAAAATAAGTTGGAAAACACTTTCTAGTGTTTGGTTATGTCATGAAAAATGAGCTGGAAAATAATTTATTAATGTCTTATTTTTCTCAAGTTTATTAAAATAATGAGGAACAAATCTTATAAATTAAAAATTGAATGAGAATAAAATTGAAAAAATATATATAATTTCATAAATTATCTCAAATAAAATAAATAATAATCAAAATAATAGAGATCAAATCTAAAAAATAAAAAAATAATAAAAGATGAAGAAATTAAAATAATATTAATTAACATTTCATAAATTATTTCAAATAAAATAATAAGAATCAAAAGAATGAGGACCAAATTTGATAGATAAAGAATTTCAATAAAAAAAATGATAAGGGAAAAGCAAATAACAACTATAAAAATAAGAACCAAAGTTAATATAAAAATTAAATTTTAAGAGATGAAATTGAAAAATAAATATTCAAAACAAAATATATATAACAATAAAAAATTTAAGGACCAGATTTGATATAATCAACAAATAATATGACATTTCTAAATTTTTCACAACTTCTGCTCAAATTTTTCAGGAAAACACTTTCCTGAAAACCAAGCCAAATTTTTCTTTAACTAGAAAGTGTTTTCTATTGACCAACTTTTCTAATGACAAACAAACACGAGAAAATTTAGAAAATGATTTCCCGGAAACCACTTTCCGGGAAACAAACATAGCCTTAGTTTTAATAAAGCATTGACCACAAACATTTTAGGAACAATGGTTTGATGCAATAAAAATCTTATAATTATAACAACTTTATAATTTTCTTTATAAAATATTTTTTTTCCAATAACTTTATTTTTGCTCTATATTTATTAATCCAATATTATATTCATTAATTAAATATTTGATCAATATTAAAGATAAATAAATATTTATTAATAAATTAAATATATTTATATGAATAAAGTCAATATCATATGTAATTAACTGATTGGTTATATGAGATATACACTAATACCTTAACTTTAGAAACTAATGAAATTGAGTTATCAAATGTGAACCTCTTATAGGAAAAAAATCAATAAATTATAATCTATGTTAAGATTAGTGTGATTGTATTTTTATTTTTGAACTATAAGACAATATTGATTAGTATCTCGAGATAAAAAAAAAATAAAGATAATGTGAACAAAAAGGATATAAATTTATCCTTATTTTGAAAAACAAAAAATAATTATTTTAAAATTATCTGAAAAACAAATTTATTTTATCTTCGTATTTGTCCCTTCAATCGTTTATGTTTTTGTCATTTCCTTATCTATCTTAAAATACTAATCAAATGTGTCCTAAATAACTAGTTGTATGACACAAATGGAATTACAAATCTCCACTGCATGGTTTTGAAACCCAATCTGATCTGGCGGGTTGACCCGGGACCTGGCCGACCTAGGACTGGAATCAGGTCGGGTTAAAGAAAAAAATGAGAGAAGGAAAAACTTGGCGTGAATTGGCTGACCCGACAACCCGGTTGACTCGGTCAAAACCCAGCTGCAAATCCATTGACTTTTATTATTTTTTTATTTTTACTAAAACGATGTCATTTTGATTTTTTTAAAAAAAATTGACCAGGTCAACCCAGTGACTCGGTCATTACCTGGAACTCAAGCCTTGGACCGAGCCGGCCACTGTGCTGGTTCTTAAAATTATGCTCTACTGTTGGTATACGTGCACAATTATGAAAACTAGATTTAAGATTGCAATAAATTTTGTGATTTGTCATATTCAAATTCCTAGAGATGGCTCAATTATCAATTTTTGAGGTCCCAAGTAGTTTATCCTCATCGAAACAGTTGTCTGTCCTGTCATCAAGTCCCAGACTAAATGATTTTATGGAAAATGATATGAGCTCAGTTTTTAGCAAGTTTGATAATAACGTTTGCTTTATCTTCTTGGAAGCATTGATTTTCAATATAAAACATCTGAATCATGCCACCCAATATAGCGCCTTGACACTGAGGAGAAAATTTCCTTTTCTTTATTTTTAATAAAATTACATTTAGCTTCATTGACTTTTCTTGGAGGCATGTTTAAACCCATTCCTGAATAGTCCATATAGAATAACTTGTCAAAATATAGTTATAGATATAGTTTTAGATGATATCCAATCAAAAAATTATTTTAATTTAAAATTTTAAATTATTAAATAAAATTTTAAAATATAATTTATATTATTTTTTAATATATATCTTAAATAAAAGTTATTTATGCTTGAAACTTATATATATATAGACTTATCACTATTTTATGCTTAAGAGTATAAAATAGAATAAAATAGTGAAATTCAAACTTGTAATCACTAGTTAATAAAAGTTTAATATCATATTAAATAATTATTTTAACCAAAATTTTTTAAACTATTCCATTTCATGAAACTCTAATATATAATTTATAGTCATTCATATGAATATATTTTTTTTATCCCAAACAAAGTAGTTTCAGTTTTGTTTTTTAATTATTAGTTTAGCCATTTATTGGTGCTATGCAGAACTTTCAGCATTTTAATAATGTAGCCTGTGTAAGGTATGGTTTGTCCCTCTGAGATATCGAAACTCCCTTTCAAATTTGCAAGAATAGTTTGATGATTCCCACTGAAATGGTAAAGACATGGAGAGAGCGCATTCTTTGACTAACAGCTAGGTCACCGCTTTTGACAGATGATCCTTCTCACTAAACACATTCTAAATACCAAGAAAAGTAAACCCTGATATGGTTTTTCTTCAAAATAAAAGCATGCCAATCTCTCTTTTTCTGAAGTGGTATGCCATGAGAATTATGACCAACAAAGGTAGTGAGTTTCTGAAGTTTGAATGAAGAGAAAAAAACAGGAGACCAGTTATGGTCGAGGGTGAAGGCAGCATTTGGCTGCCATTAATCCAATATTGAGCAGTTCACATGTACTGAAAACAAATAGCAAATACTGAAAACCAAAGGAACCATTGCTGATCGTACACATCCTGCATTGATGCTATGTAATATGAACACTAGTAAAAGAGGTTTTTTGCAGCACTTTCACCAGCCTGAGTAAAAAAAGAACTACTTATATTAAGAGCTCAAAAGAAAGTGTCATCATCCAAACTACACACACAAGTAAACCACACATTTTGAAAGGTGGTGAAAAGCTGGAGAACATAGAGAACAGTACTCCCAAACATTTTTCAAAGACATGGTCATGCAATCATCAGGACACATGTTCTGATACATCAGCATCTCATCTATCCATTCAAGAAGCCGTCTCCATATCTCCAAGACAAAGAAAAGGTGGTTTAAATTTAGCTTTACCAAAAATAGGAATATAAAAGGCAACTTTCTTATAGATACATCACGTACATATATGTTTGTCAACTATATATGTGTGCATGTATGCTTGAACAGAGAAAGGGAGAGAAAGCAGGAAGTATTTAGTATTTCGATTTTATTAAATTCATGCAATTGCAATCTTAACTTCCAAGAAGGGGTCCATGCATGATCGATCCATGTACCTGTATCAGAATCTTCCCACAAAAGTGAATCCAAATTCACTCCAACATGGGAATCAATTAAATCATGAAATTTTCATCAAAGAATAAAATCATGAAACTTTGTAGTCTGAATGTCTCAGTTGAAGCATGGAGGAGAATAGTCATTGAGGCAAATGAATATATCTCTTGTTTGGTATTCATTTAAGTGGTCTGTGAAAGATGATGTTTTAGATCAAAAAAGAAACAAGCTAAAGAATCTAAAGGGGGAAAAACTATTCTCACAGTCATAAATATGATCATAGAGACACATTTTGTCATTGCAAGCACATCACAATATTGGGTTGTAAGGCAGAAATACATATTAAATGACAATAATTCCCAAGAGACCAATTCTCTATGCAGTCTTGAGAGTAAAATATTATGCTCTGAAATGAGCAAATATTTCTATTTTTAACGTAACAGATTATAAACACCCACAAAATGAAATATTAAATGTGCCAATTCTCTTAGATAGGCTAGTGTTTTCTAGGCACGCTAACTACATGGACCATCCTGATATTGTATCACAAACCATAGGGTTAATTGAGGTTTTCTTGGTCATCAATTTTAAAATTCGTGAAATTAGTTAAAATATATGTAAATTAACACTAACACACATATTAATTTAAAAAAAAAATAGTTGAGTCAGGATAATATTTACAATGGTTCCATCAAGTTTCCACTCCCAAGTCCACATTTCCTCATCTAAAATAATTTAGATAATAATTTTTTTAATATTACCTAAATTAACTTTGTTAAATGCATTTACATCTGAAAGGTATTACCTAAAATAATTTATATATCAGGTGTGGATCCTGATCCACCAGGAGGTGGTGTCCTCCAGCAGCTCTGACCATTCAAACCTTATCTAGAAGGTATTACGTAAATCTTGGATGATCTTGTGTTTGTTATGATTAATGTGGAATTGTGATAATTATAAATGTGTAATTGTAGGTTGTGTGTTTAAATTAGTGCAGAAAATAGGTGGGAGTTGTATTATTTTTTCTTTATCATGTGTAGATAAATGGTTAAAACAAAAAGATAAAAAAAAAATTAAATATATTTTTTAAAATTTTTATTAGGGCCAAACATCTTTTTTTTTTTTTAAATATATCTTTTGCATAGTTTAGTTTCTTTTTTAAATACCTTGTTTAAGCAATAAAAAACATAAGAAAAACAAATAAAAATTAATTTTGCATGTTTTTTTTTTTTTTAGCATGTTTCATCTTCAAATCTTTTAAATGTTGGAACTGCCAAAATGAAGCTTTCAGTTTGAATTCCAGTGTCTGAAATTATTTTATGCATACGATTTTGTCCCAGTTGAGCTCATTATGGCTTCATTCATATACATTTGGAAGTTAATTATCTGTGATCTAGAAAATACATAAATTTTCGTTCATGTATAAAAATGACAAAATGTACATGCAATATATAATATCTCCAAGTTAAATCGGATTTTATATATAATAATAATAATCAAGTATATTAATAAAAAAATCATTTAAAAAATATCTTGTAATCAAATCAAATTTAACCTGAGTATTGACATAAAACTAATCAGATCGAGTAACCTTCCACCCCCTTCATCATAAAACTTTTTAAGGCAAATTCTTGAATGAAAAATTGTTTTATTATATTTATAAATGTTAAAAATAGATAAATAATGCTTCGTTAATTTTTTTTGTTGTGATTTTGAGATATAGAATAATCAATAACCCCACACGTATTAGCATGTGTTTTGAGCTTTGAATTTGATGCATTAGTGTGTACGAACCATATTTATGAAGTCCCAGCTACCGCTAACCTAGAATTTCGAGTATTGGAGTACTATGACATACCATAAGTATTAGTTTATTATTAGCTTCTGATCTTTAGCAGGTTGAATTATTTTAAAAAATATATATTAAAAATATTGAGAATTTTTTTTATAATGTTATTAAATCTACCAAATATGTCAAATTTAAAATCTCCTGGCTTAACTTTTTATTTAACTCGAGTTTCTAGTTAAACCGTGTGAGATCTATTTCGATTTAAATTGATCGATTTCATGGGTCCAAATACAACATTAATAACCGGTAAAAACATGACTTAATTTTTTTAAAAAACTTCAAGATAATAATTTTTTCAAAAAACTATCGAGATAATGAAAAATTGGATTGATCCGGGTCCACTTGCGACCTTACTATTTTTATTTAATAAAATTTTCTACAAACTATTTTTATTTAATTATGTAATAAAAATAAATGCAAACCAAAATTGAGAATTAATATAAAAATAGATACTTATTTGAGACAATGATAATCCTATTAAAAGCAAATAAAAATACATCATGCATTATATTTCCCAACCAATACAATGCTAAAGAACGAAATCAAAAAATAATAAATTAAAAACAATTAAAGGATAAAAAAAAAATAAAAAAACATATTTATTAAACCTTTGAACCGAGTAACCAGGACTAACCTGTAAATCAAGTTATGAACTCTACTAGGATTATAATATGTTTTATTTAACTATCTAATAATAAAATTAGATTATCATAATTAGAAACAATTAAAGGATAAAAAACAAAATAAAAAGACATATTTGATGGGTGGGTAAACTTGTTAAATCTGTGAATCGAGTAATAAAGGCTAGCACACCAACCATATAAACCATGTTATGGACTCTTCTGGGATTATAATATGTTTTTTGTTTTTTAAATATGTTTTATTTAACTATCTAATAACAAAATTAGATGATCGCAAAATCAAACATCAATCTAATATTAAGATGTTTTTTTTTTTTAAATCATGATAATCTTAAAAAAAAAAAAAACAAATCTAATTACAAAACTAAATTCCCGATTAACCTAAGATCTAAAAATAAGATTAAAAAAAAATTATTAAAAAAAAAATTAACTTACTAGTCTATGAACCAAGTCAAATCATCAACCATGTGAATAGATGTATGAATTACACAGAGAAGAATTTTTTTTTTTTTTTAATACAGGTCTTTTATACTGATTCTAGTATTTTTACCCATATATCTACTAAAAAAAATATGTCACATCAGTTTTACGGTGCCAACTGCCGTGCATATAAATATCAGGTCACCTGACACTGTGTACGATTTCTTATGAGACAAACCATCTCACCCTTCTCTGCATCTTCAAAACACAGAAGGGCAAAGTGAGATTTTCACTGTGATTCATGATAGTGAAAATCCCACATTTTTTTAGCTTTATAGTTAATTTACCCATATATATATATATATATATATATATATATATCTACTAAAAAAATATGTCACATCAATTTTTCGGTGCCGTGCCGTGATATAAAGACCATGTTACCTGACACCCTGCAGGATTTTTTCTGGAGACAAACCATCTGACCTTTCACTATATCCTGAAAAAACAGAAGCGCACAGTGGGATTTTCATTGTGATGGTTAAAAATCCCAGACTTTTTAGCTTTATAGTTAATTAATTTACCCATATATCAAATCAAAAATATATCACGTCAGTTTTTTATGTCATGCATATATATATATATATATATATATATATATATAGAGAGAGAGAGAGAGAGAGAGAGATGGAGGGAGGGAGAGTCCGTACCTCACAGTAAATATTTCTGATCAAACAATAATAATTCACCCAGTGGGTCGATGGAACTCATTTACTTCACTCTCCTCTTGTTCTATACAATTCTGTTTATGTCCTCACCAGCTCAGTACTCTTTAATTTCTCTCCTCAACAATGGAATTGATAGACCTCCTTATTCTTTGTATTGCCCTTATTCTCTCCTTGTTATGTATAACAATGATGTTCTCCTCAACAATGGATTTGTTCTGTTTCATAACAGTTCTCTTGGGATTTCAGTAATCTTACTACCATCTTTAAATACATATGCCTAAAGTTATGATTCTCTTGAGCTTGTATATGGATAATTATTTGGCAATGAGACAAAACCCTCAACCTGGGCCAAGGTTCATGGTGGAAGGTAATTATTTCTCGGTGTATTGTAATTAATAAAGAATTTTATACCTTTTTCTTTCCCCTTTGAATCTATCTCAATTATTATCTTTGCGAAATCAAACTAATACTGCTGAGGAGTTTCTGTAAGCACTGTAGTTGTAGGCACTTGGGCGGGTTATGATTTTACAAATGTTGCAAATGTTGTTTGTAGGTTCTAAAGACGAGGTGGTGAAATTATTCCTTGCAAAGAAGCTAGTCGATGCCAGTGGCCCAGGTGTGCTTGTTCCATTTTCAAATCTTTTCAATCTTCGAACTGCCAAAATGAAGCTTTCTGTTTGAATTTGATAGTCTGAAATTAGCTGATGTCTATGTATTTGTCGTGGATGAGCTCAATGTGGCTTCATATGATTAGTTAAAAATAAGGTTGTCTCATTTATTCTACTTGGCCCTCCATCCTAAATAGAAATCTATACGTGTTTGGTAATCAATTTGATCCTTTAGAAGTCAAAAGGAAAAAACTAGTTAAAGCGTCAGCTACTTATTTCGCAGCTATTTTGCTTAGTATAGCACTTACAGAATCACTTTCTTATTTAGGTATTTTACCATCTTAGAAGATCTTCTCAAAGCTGTACGATATGTTAATCGGATTCATACCTCATACTATGATGCGGGAGCAGCTCTTGCATTATGTCTTTTCTTCTGCCTGGGGTTTTCTCTTCCTCATGTAGACGCAAAAATCTTAATTTTCCTTAATAAAAAAGAATGCGTTGATGTTCTTTCTTTTTTGAAGTGGATCCTCTCTTTCTTTGTTTGTTTAAAGGCTAGCTTTCCCGATCATGTCACAGTTTTGTCATATTTCGGGCCATATCTTCAAAAGTATAAACTTTTTGTTTCTCCACCGGAATATTCAAGCTCGAGCTTTGAGTATTAAGTGTAATACAGGGGAAATATTTAAGCTACTCCATAGGAGAGTTACCAAAGCAGACTTATCAGTATGTATTGGATAGGGTTCGACAAAGGCTTATGGTGTATAAGCTCAGTATTCTTGCCATAATCAGGTTCTGCATGGTTCAGCGACTGAAGTGTATTTTTTTGGGTGCCATAACCACAGGTTCTTAACGGGATAGTTCAGTTTCTGTTTCAATAGCAAACTTGGCCTAGTTCTTAGGTAGCACATCCTATTTTATGATAATAGGATCAAAATTTACCTTTCACCAAGTATAGGACTGGCTGTCTTTTGTCTCCTTTGTAGGAAGTCTTAGCTTCCTCCACAAATAATATCTAGAGACGGCAATAAAAAGCAGGAATCCACAAGAGTTCATTTTTAGTAAATCGAGTAGGATTACAATCCAGGTTAATTTTTATTTTTTAGGATAAGGATCAGAATCAAAATAGGTCAATAAGAAGTTGTCCTTCATTGGGATTTTATTTTTGTTGTGTGAAATGTTATAAAGTTGCAGTCTACAAATGTGCTTTTTCCGGAAATGTTAAGGACACAAGATGAACTATAAATTTAGAGGAGTTATATAGGTTTAGTTTTGTTAATACTAATATTTAAAAAAATTACTTTAAAAAAAATATATGGTCTCTCAAATATATTTTTGATTAAAGTAACTCTTATATTAGGGAGGACAATAAATCAATATCCAAATCTATCATCAATCCTTGATTTGGTTTTTTCTAGGAGGTTTTTTTAAAATCAATTTGAAAAAAAAAATAATATTGAAAAAATAAATTTCATCTTTCATCCATGAACTATAAAATTAGAAAATAGTAAATTTTAATTATAAAAATAATTCTTTCTACTATAACATTTTAAGATTAATTGAGTGAAGACAGTAACAACTCAAAGTTAAGACAGTAACAATTAAAATTGAAAGAATATAAGTTCAAAAAATAATTGTAATAGATTAAAAGTCGGATATTAAAATTATAGGCAATAACATATCAAAATCAAAAGAGTAACAGATTAAAATTGATATAAACATACAATTAAAAAATAGTCTAAATTTTAACTATAAACATAAAACTATAAAAATAATTCATAAGATAAAAAAGTACACACATATTAAAACATCTCTCTACTGTAATAGCTCTTTTATTGTAACAGTTTAAGATTAATTGAGTTAAGACAATAACAGTTCAAAGTTAAGACGGTAACAATTAAAATTGAAAGAGTACAAGTTTAAAAAATAATTATAACAGATCAAAAGTCATATATAAAAATAATAGATAGGAACAAATCAAAATTGAAAGAGTAACCGATCAAAATTAAGAGTACAAAATTAAGAGTACAAGTTCAAAATTAAGATAGTAACAATTTAAATTTAAGACTAATAGTTTGAAAGTTATATTATTTTTAGTAATTATAAAATTAAGAAGTAATCAAAATTGATATAGTAACTTGTAAAAAATAAGAGTATAAGTTCAAAATTAAAAAAGTAACAATTGAAACAAAATATATTAACAGTTGTACTAATGAGATATTAACTGATAAATATTTATTTTAAACAATATTTTATTCAAATAAACTTATATTATTTATGTGAACATTAAAAAAAAATATATTTTTTTTTTTAATAAAAAATAAATTTATTCCATTAATAGAAGTAAAATTGTAGCAACATAAATAACATGTCAATAGAAGAAAAATAGTAGCAAACTTACTACTAGTACAAGAATGAATTTATTGAGATGTCCTAGGACATCTTTGACGGAGGACTGTTGCAACTTAACATGCAGCCGTACTCTCTGAGAGATGTCGTAGGAGCATCAATGAATTCATTCTTGGACCGATAGTAAGTTTTCCGCTGTTTTTCTTCTATTAACATGTTTATATTGCTGCAATTCTATTTCTATTAATTGAATGAATTTGTTTTTTATTCAAAAAAATATATATTTCATTTAATGATGAGATAAATAATATAAATTTATTTAGATAATATATTGTTTAAAATCAATGTTTGTCAGTTAATATCTCATTAATTCAACTGTTGCTGTATTTTGTTTTAACTGTTAGTTTTTTCATTTTGAACTTATACCTTTAATTTTGATAAGTTACCGTATCAATTTTAAACTATTACTTTTTAATTATGAACTTACTGTTAATAATATAACTTTCAAACTGGTAATGTTTTAATTTTGAATTGTTACTGTTTTAATTTTGAACTTGTACTCTCAATTTTAATATGTTACTTTCTTAATTTCGATCTATTATTGTCTATAATTTTGATATTTGATTTTTGACGTGTTGCAATTATTTTTTAAACTTATATTTTTTCAAGTAGAGTTATAATGTCTTATCTTTGAGCTGTTATTGTTTTAAATTAATTAATTTTGAACTGTTACCGTAGAGAGCTGTTTTAATATAATGTGTATATTTTTATCTTATGAATTATTTTTATAATTTTATGTTATAGTTAAAATTTATAGTATTTTTTAATTTTATAATTCATGGATGAAAATAGAATTTATTTTTTAATTTTAATTTTGATTTTGATTTTTTAAAAAACAATTGATTTTAAAAAAACCCCTAGAAAATCTTTCATTCGACCCAACTAAATTCAGGATATTTGGATATTGATTTATTGCTATTTCTACTTAGTTTTACCAGTACTTATTTTTAAAAAAATTACTTTGATTAGAAATATATTCGAGGAAGCTATGTAACTTTTCTAATTTTATAGTTAAGATGACGTGTTGCCTTTAGTTATTTTTTTTTTTTCCTCACCAGCGTGTCGGTCAGACTTAAAAACCCGAAATCCACTTTCAAATCCCCAAATTCTTAATTCCTAGGGTTTCGTCTGCTTCACCTCGATCAAATACGTCGATCAAACCCAAAATAATATTTAGGGTTTACGTTAAAAATGCCTCAAAGACACTCAAAAAACAACAACGATTTAGCTTTTTTCACGTACGATGAGAAGAGAAAGCTAGGTTATGGGACACAAAAGGAGCGACTTGGAAAGGATTCGATTAAGCCATTCGATGCTTGCTGTCTCTGCTTGAAACCTTTTATTGATCCAATGTCTTGTCAGAAAGGTCATGTCTTTTGTAAAGAATGCATATTAGAATGCCTCTTAGCCCAAAAGAAAGACATTCAAAGGTAACAGCAACTTGGGTTCCTTCTATTTTCTTAAGAATTTTTCTGCTTTGTTGTTTATGTGATTTGGATTTTTGTTTTATTTATTTATTTATTTTTGCTTGTTGACAATAGAGGAAGATTGTTTTTTGAATTTTGGTTATTGTTTTAAATGTTTATTTTTTGGACTTGGTTTAGCGGGGGATTTGTTTTGTTGGTGAATTGATTGGATTCATAGTGAAATAGGACCTCGATTAAGTAAGTTTTGAGTTTAATAGCTCTTTTTGGAGAGCAAGGCTTTCCTTCATAAGGATAAGCAAGGTTTTATGATTATACTAGCAAGGCTTGTTGAGTTTTGAACTGAAATTGATATGATAAGTGGGAGATGATTGTTTAAATTTTGATTGAAAGGTTACAATCTGAATTGGAGATTAAATTGGGAACTTTTCTAGCGGCAGACCATGTTTTTGTGTGTTGAGAAGCTTAGGCTCTTTGAATTTTGTGACGAATGATGATACATGAATGCTCTGATTGATTTGGGTAGTAACTGTTTGGTTGTGTGTGAGCTAAAATGTCGTGAGGAAGTATTCCTGCCTTTATAGATTATTTTGCAACATGGTGTGGGGAGAAGGTTTTTGTTAAACTGCGAAGAGAACTCATGATTCAAGTTTTCCCCGTATTTAAGCAGTTATCTGTTCTGAATGTATGCTGTTGTAGTTTTTTTACCTTATTTCTTTATCTGATATACACTATTTCTTGGAATCTTGGAAATTAGGATCTTTTTCTTGGAATTTTGGAAATTAGGTTCTTGGGCAATTGAGTGGGTTGGAATTCATGGTGAAAGAAAGTTGGTCATTTTAACAGTCTAATCGGTCATCTTAGGTCACCGGCCAGCTTCTACAATTTTCATGGTGACTGTGTCTTTGTGGGCGCAATTGGTCTGCGAAGCTATTTACTACTGATTTTTTTGTCAGAAGCATAGGAGTCTTCTCTGGGAAAAAATTTAAGAAGATATTAATCTTTGCATTTATGGTAAAGATTTAGATGGAAAAGGGTCCTGTGACAATTTTATGTTATACCCGAACTAGAACTGGCTTTAAGTGCAATTTGCCCTCCCCTATCTTTTTTGTTATGAACTTAGAGAGCAGATTGGAACATCAATTAAAGATAAGAGAGCCTTGCTAGCTCAGCCCTTTTACCTGGAGGATCGAACTGTTTTGTACATTTTTTAGCTGTTTCCATGTATTGTGAGATCTTTTATTAATCTTTGCATTTATGGTAAAGATTTAGATGGAAAAGGGTCCTGTGACAATTTTATTTTATACCTGAACTAGAACTGGCTGTAATTGCAATATTCCCTCCCCTTTCTTTTTTGATATGAACTTAAAGAGCAGATTGGAACATCAATTAAAGATAAGAGAGCCTGTGCTAGCTCAGCCTTTTTACCTGAAGGATCGAACTGCTTTGAACATTTTGTAGCTGTTTCCATGTATTGTGTGATCTTCTTATATTCTTTACAGTGCCAATGCTGCGATGAGAAGTGTGTTTTTCTCTTACTTGTCAGGAAGTTAGCTGCTCATGAATTACAGAAGAAGCAGGAAAAGGATGAGGAGAAAGAGAAGTTAATGTTGCAGAAAGCAAGGGAGCTTGATGCATTTGATCAGCAAAATCATGGTGCAGTTCCACAGTACAGTGATAGAAACCACAGCCAAGACAAGCCTGGGTTCCATGGGGCAAACAGTGTGAAGGTCACTTCGTATGAAGAGGAAGCTCTCCGGACAATGAAAGCATTTTGGCTACCCTCAGCTACACCAGATGCTCCTGTTAAAGTAGACGCTCCTTCCACAAGTACTGTCTGCCCAGAAGGCAAGGAAAAGCTCAAGCTGAAGAGCCTGTTCCCTGTTTACTTTACAGAAGACACCAGTGAAACAAAATCATCCAGTTCTCTTGATAAGACCTACATTTGTCCTAGCTGCAAGGTTACTCTCACCAACACACTATCACTAGTGGCACTTAGTTCCTGTGGTCATGTCTTCTGCAAGAAGTGCTCTGACAAATTTATGGCTGTCGATAAGGTTTGTCTGGTTTGCACTAAGGGATGTAAAGAGCGCAATTTGGTGAACTTGGGAAAAGGTGGAACAGGCTTTGCTGGCCATGGGGATCATCTCATGGCAACAGAGTTCAAGCATTTGGGTAGTGGTTCAGGATTGGGACTTGTGAGACCAGCCGCAAAGTCTTAAACTCCAAGCAACTGTTTAATATGGTAATCTTGTTCCAGCTACTTTTGCATCATCTGAAAATGGCAAACCAAGGTCCTTTTGCCTAGACTGGTATCAATCTGGTTTGCAGTGTGATATGTATCATTTGTATACTGTCAGATAACTATTGGGAATACATTTCTGTATATCAAGCTGATAAATTTTGGTATGTCATGGCGTAAACATCATTTATGATGAATTCTGGGTTCAAAGGTCTACCCCTTTTGGATGCTAAGACTTGCTTCATTAGGGCACCATTCATCCTATGAAGTGTTAGAAATCTTAGCTCACAGGTAACACTTATTTGAGAAGAGAACAAAAATCTAAATAGCAGAGTTGAGTATACAAAGATCAATACTTTTAATTAATTGAGAGTACATATTAAAGGCTTCCAAAACAACCTGACAATAATAAAAAGCTCTCAACAAACATGAGAGATTATTGGACTTTAAATAACTGAATTCACAGCAAATTTTGTGGCAAAATCTGTTATGAAAACAATAACATTGAAACTTATTCATATAGCAGTCATCTCAATCTTTTATGTTTTTTTTTTTTTTTGAGGTAGATTTTTATAAACAAATTCTAATACTCCTTGAGATTTGCCTCAGACAATCTAAGTTTTATCATTAGAAATTTCTAGCCTTGATCTAGGAAGTGCTTTAATCATTATATCAGCAAGTTGAATATCGATAGGACAATATTAAAGCTTTATCAGTAAATTCTTTGCAGCTTCTCTTATGGAGTGAAATTTCATATTGATTTGTTTGGTCTTACCATGTTGGATCGGATTTTGAATAATGATAATGGCAGACTTGTTATCACAATAAAATTCAGTTGGTGAGCTTTGTTCTTGGCTCAGATCAGCAAGTAACTTGTTTAACCAGATTGCTTGATTTGTAGCAACTGCTATGGAGATATACTTTGCTTCTGCAGTTGATTGTGCCACCACTTATTTCTTTTTTGCATTCCAACAGATTGCACCTAAACCAATGGTGAAAACAAACCTAAAAGTGTTTTTCATGTCATCAACACTCACTCCCCAGTCACTGTCTATATATCCAATTAATTTAACTCCTTCTGTCTTAGAGTACCAGATGCCAAGGTCGATTGTTTCTCTAATATACTTCAACACCCTCTTAGCAACTCCCATGCGTACATTGCTAGGTGAGCTCATGAACCTTGACAACAAACCAGCTAGAAACATCAAGTCAGATTTGGTTGCTATCAAGTATAGTAGGCTACCTACTAAGCTTCTATATGCAGAGGGTTCCTCAAGTTTCTCACAATCATTCTTTGAAATCTTCTCATTTTGTGTCAATGGAGTTGCTACTTTTTTTGAATGATTCAAGCTTGAATTTCTTAAGTATATCAACAACATATTTCCTTTGTGAAACATAGATACCTGAACTGCATTGATGTATTTTCCATTCCAAGAAAGTAATTCATGATGCCAAGATCAGACATTTCAAAAACATCTTGCATTTCTTTTTTGAACTCTGCTAGTAATTTTACATTGCTTCCAATTACTAGCATGTCGTCAACATATAGTGATATTACCAGCTGCAGACCATCTCTATTTTGTTCCAAATACAAAGTAGCTTCATTTTCACTTCTCTTGAATCCCAATTGAATCAAATAAGTATCAATTCTGTTGTATCAGGCTTCTGGTGCTTGTTTCAAGCCATAAAGAGCCTTGTGTAGCTTGTATACTCTGTGTTCATGACAAGCAACTTCAAAGCCTTTTGGTTGCTGAACATATATTTCTTCAAGGAGTATCCCATTTAGAAAGGCAAACTTGATATCTAAATGATAAACTTTACATTCATTTTGACCCGCAAGTGCAAGTAGAAGTCTTATGGTGTCATGCCTAGCTACTGGTGCAAAAGTATCATTATAATCCACTCCAGCAACATAAGCAATGCCTTTAACAACCAATCTAGCCTTGTGCTTGAAAATTAAACCATCTAGATTGAATTTGGTTATAAGGATCCACTTCGCACTAATTTCCTTTTTGTCTTGAGGAAGCTCTATCAATCTCCAATTTGCATTTCTTTTAATGGAATCAATTTTTGATTTCATAACATCAATCTAAGCTGGAAATCTTGTAGCTTCAGTGTAACTTGTAGGCTCAACATGTACCAGATTACATCTTTCATACATATCAGACAATGGACTCACCTTAAGTATTGCTGAATTTGAAGTTGCTTTAATATCTGATTGATCTTTAACACCAATTCTTTCTACTGCTAGTTCAAGAGCAGCTGTGGTTTTCTGATCAACTTTCTTTAAGTCCTAATTCCAACAAAAATTCTCATTAAAATAAATATCTATGCTAATCTGAATTTTAGCTCCATTATGTAACCTTTAGATTAATTGCATATCCAACAAGAATTCCTTTCTCAGTTTTTTCTTCAAATTTTCCTCTTTTGGCATAAGGCACATGAAAGTAGCACAATTATCCAAACACTTTGAGGTGTTTGGTAGCAGGTTAGACACTATACCATGCTTCCAATGGTGTTTTGCTTTGAACAGACTTAGTTGGTAGTCTTTTAAGCAAATATATTAAAGTGTTTACTGCTTCAACCCATAGAAACGTTGGTAACTTCTTTTCAAACAGAATACACCTGGACATCTCCATCACAGTCCCGTTCTTCCTTTTAGAAACTCCATTTTACTATGGTCAGTATGAAACTGTCAGCTAATGTATAATCCCAGGTTCTTGACAAAATGTATTGAACTCCTTTGAAGTATACTATTCTCTATTATTAGTTTTCAACACCTTGATTTTATGACGACTTTGAGTTTCAACCATACTCTTAAAGTTTCTAAACATAGAAAGTGCTTGTGACTTGTATTTTAGAAAATAAACCCAAGTCATTCTACTAAAATCATCAATAAACAATATAAAATATAAATTATTGTTCAATGAGGTTGTACTTATTGGTCCATAGATGTCTGAATGGACTAATTCTAGCTTGTGAGTGGTTCTTTTGGATAAACTTTGAGGAAATTATTGTCGGTGTTGATTCCCAAGTTCACAGCTTCCATAGATTTGTGCACTAATATGAATTTTAGGCATATCTTTTACCATACCAGCATCATATATTAGCTTCAATGATTTTAAATTGTAATGACCAAATCTTTTGTGCCAAACAATACCTTCATCAACCTTGGCACTGAACACATGCCCTCAACTACATCGAGCTTCAAATAGAAGCTATTACCATCCATTTTGATTTTTGCTATCTCTGAATCATATGTATCAGTGATAATGCAAAATCTCTCTTTAAAAGAGACTTCATAACCATTTCTTAGCATTTGTGCAACACTAAGGAGATTTTGATAATTTTGGAATGTAAAGAATATTTGTGATGATTTTAGTACTTCTATTTGTGCTAAACACAACAATGCCCTTTTCTTTTAGCCTGTACAATATCTCCATTTCCCAACTTGATATTTGGTTGAAATGATCTATCAAAACAAGAAAAAAATGACAGAAACTTAGTCATGTGACTAGTGCAGCCATTGTTTATAAGCCATGTATTCAGCTTATAGGTGTTGCTAGCTTGTGATGCCATAAACAAATGCTCCTCATCATCTTTGCCTTTTTCAGAAACATTTGTTTGTTGTTGTATTTGCTGTTGAGATTGTTTCTTCTTGATTCTGTAATATTTCTCACTATGGCCAAGATGATTATAGAACGTACACTAGATAGAGGGTTTACCCTTAAACCAACAATATTTCTCAGCATGGTTAGTTCTTCTGCAATAAGAGCAAAGTGAGAAAAATTATCTTCTTAAAGATATACTTGTCTTTCCCTTAGAAAATTTGACAGGTTTCTTTCTTGGCAGGTTATTAGTACTCCTTCTTTTGTTGTTTGCTTGGAAAGCATCTTCAAGGCCTCATTTTCTCTCATTTGTACCTTTTGCTCTTGTACATGAAGTTTGCTAATTAACTCTACAATAGCGAGATTTTGCAAATCACAAGACTCTTTTATCGTAGAGATCTTAGCTTCAAAATTTTATGGTACAGATACTATAAGTTTTTTTACCACCTTATAATCTTCAAATGTTTTGTTAAGAAGTCTCATTTAATTTACAACATCCATTAATTTGCCAAAATAATCTTTGACGGACTCAACGGCTTTCATCTTCATCAATTCAAATTCTCTTTTCAATACAAGAAACCTAACTGTTTTGACTCTGTTTTTACCTTCAAATTCAACTTGGAGCTTGTCCCATACTTGTTTTGGTGCTTCCATGTTCATTATTTTGGTGAAAATATAATCTATAAGTCCAAAATATAGGCAGGTATGGCTTTGTCCTTCTTGACTTTTTATTCTTCATGCGCTTTCATCTAAGCAATTATGGGGTTTGTTATCAATGGTGATAGATCAGATTTAGACACAATAACATTTTACAAGCCTTGAGATCTTAGATAAAACCTCATCTTGACAGCCCAAATATGGTAGTATTCACCATTGAACATTGAAATTGCAGATGCAGTATTACTTGAAGTAGACATTGAAACAGAAGAAAAAAAATAAATGTTTACACTCACCCTCTATGTGTTTAACACTCAAAATACTTGCCTTATAGCCTGTAGGATATAAAGCTCTAATACCACTATTAGAAATCTTAGCTCACAAGTAACACTGATTTAAGAAGAGAAGAAAATTCTAAAAAGCATAGTTGTGTATAGAAAGATCAATACTTTTAATTAATTGAGAGTACCTATTTAATGGCTTACAAAAGATACATGACAATAATAAAAAAAAACTCTTAACAAACATGAGAGATTATTGGACTCCAAATAAAAAAATTCATAGCAAATCTTGCGGCAGAATTTGTTATAAAAACAATAACATTGAAGACTTGTTGTTATCCAATTTTGGGTTTCCATGCAAAAAATAAGAAAATACAAAAAAATATTCGGAAGGAATAAAAAAAAAAAAACAGGAGTGAGAAAAGGATGCTGAAATGCCTATAAAATGGCTAGGAATTGGTTGAGGAGGTTCAGAAATACAAGAATTGAAATTTGACGTTATATTTTCTACTAATGAGAGCCCTATTGACAAAGAAAATTCAAGTTGAGAAAGAAAAGTCTAAAATAAGATGTTTATGGACTCAATTAAATTTTATCCAAGGTTTAATTGAATTTATGGAGGGTTTAATTGCAAGAAAATTAATTTTTTAAGTCAATTTAGGCTTTTATTGGAAGTAATTAAAGTTATGGGGTGCAATTATAATTTTGAAGAAATGATTTGGTCAAATCTGGGGCTTACTTGCATAATTATTGAAGTTTGATGGTTAATTAGGGATTTAATTGAAACAATCCAACACCAAGGACTAAACCGAAAAAAGGTGCTAAAATCAAGGGATGTAATTATGATTTTTTTTGGGGGGCTTGATTACAAAATTGCATAAACATTCAAGGACCAAATCGGAAAATATCAGCTAAAATGGAAAAACAGTGCCATTTCACTTAAAGCTATTCATTATCTTCTTCAAATAAAACAACTGGCAATAAAAACAGAGGAAGCATTAGCAGCATAGACAACGGAGCTGCAGTTAAAGGGAGGCACGTCTCACGACTGATGTTCCTCGCTGTTGTGATGCACGCCGACTGTTACCTTAAAGCATGCATCTTCTGGCTATAAAAGTCAGAGGAGAAAACAGAGGAGGAACGAGGATTGGACAGGAAAAAAAGAGAAGACAAAGAGGGAGAAAAGAGGACAGAAAAAAAAAACTTGAGATAGGGAACAAAGGGGAAGGAAAAAAAAAAGAAAATCTAAGAGAAAAAGAGAGAGTAGAGTGAACGGTGAAGCACCAGCAAAAGGCAGGAGGAGGAAGAAGAAAATACAGAGAAACTGAAGCAACGTCCTCCGTGTACCATGGCCCGTCCTCCTCTTCACCGCCACCAGTCGCACTGCTAGCACTAGTCGCACTGCCACGAAGTCGCTGCAAAGAGGCAAGAGTGTTGTTTACAGGGAGAACAAAAAAAAAGGGGGGGGGAGAATAATAGCACACTAAAGTAGAGTGAAGAAGGAGGAGGACCAACGTTTGCCACTACAACTGGTTGCTGTGACACCAACGCCACTGGGAGCCACCAGAACCGTGAATGAAAGCGCCTTCATTCCAGGTAGTTCTTTTATCCTTGTTTTTGTTTCCTATTCATCGTCTTTGTATGCAGAATGTTTCTGCAAGCAAAATGAACATATAATTACCCAGTTACTGTGCATGAGCATAGTAACTGGGTAATTGTATTTGGGCTAGTTATCGTACATGGGAACAGTAACCAGCCTGGGTTGGATTTCAGCCCACCTATAGGGTCGGGCTGAGTCCAGCCCAATAGGAGATAGTTTGCATTTTATTGGGCTGATCTCGGCTCAATTTTTCTTGGGGCTGGGTCCACCCCGTTAAAAATATATATATAAAAAAAATAAAATAAAAAAGTGAAATATGCTTCAAAAATTATTTATAAAAAAATCTAACTTTCCTGCGTATTTTTCTACTAAATTTTGCTTAGTATTTGGTTTGTATTTTTATACCATAAAGATGCAAATCCGGTATTAAAGTACCTAGTTTTCGTCAAAACATAAAAAAAAGGTTTTGTTTTCACGCATATGGCCTAGTCTTTCAAAAAAAAAAATCATATCATATTTTCATACAACAAAGATTCAAAAATTTATATTAGCATGTATTTTGGCTCTAATAACCAGTTTATTAAAGTCACGAGAACTAGACCAATATTTCAAAATTTTCAAAAAAAATTATTTTGTTTTTTCTTTTAAATATCTAGGGTTATGATCTTATACGTAAGACGTATTCCAGATATTAAAATTCTTTTGTTGGCGTTAAAACAATTAGGTTTTACCCGATAAAATAATGATCTCTTTACCGAAAAAGACTTTTCTTAAACCATAGACGAACCAACAGCTAGAAAACACGACAAGACCTTAGATTTTATCGGAGAATTAAACAATGCAGCCTACCTTAGGTAGAGCATATTTGGGGTGCTAAAACCTTCCCTTTAAGCAATCAGTTCTCATACCTGGTCTCTGAGACCAGTTAGGGTTTCTAGTAACCAAAATAATAAGTGGTGAATTCCATTCCATTTTTTCACTAATAAAAGACAAGAATCCCTTGTCTCCCCTTATTTTTCTATGATAGATAAAATTTTAAGGTTGAATGTTTTTGCCGCAATGTTGCACACGTGCGACAAGACTTATTTAAACACTTATCTGCACTTATCTCTATCTTTTATTTTTAAAGCAGATTCTCATAAACCAAATTCTAACATGAAGATGGACCTTCAGGTGACCTGCAAAAGTTATTTGAACGTTGTGCAGACCTAATTAGTAATGAAGTATCTCAAATATTTTGATGAGATATATTATATAGTTTCTGTTAGGCAATTTCATTGTCAATTAAACTAAGATAACTTGAATAGAGGGATAAGCACTCGTCTATGATCATAGGGATGCCAAAAACTAGAACTATGGGGAGAAATGACTTGGGCTGGGATTGTTTCTTATAATTGGAATAATATGCATGGATTGGCTGCATAATTTTGGTAAGGCCATGGAGGGGCAAGGACTGTTCTTAGCTTGTTGGTGCATTTTCAACTGGTTCCAGCCTGCGGCCCTTCTTTGGCCCTTGGTGACATCATATAACGCAACACCTTTCATAATACACATGGTACATGCCAAGGTCCTTGGTGCTCCATTTGACACTATCATTTTCCTTTGATTTTGTCAAATGAGCACTATAAAATGGCCTTTTGCACATGGGTTTGTGGAGAAATTCACATTAGTTGCACAAAAAGTGATATTTATCGGGAATTAGAAGTTTATCTTAGCAAAAACAAAACTCCATGTATGCATGATTTTCTAAAGGTCCCGCCTCCATGATCAGCAGCACCATGATGGCCTTTTATTGAAGGAATTCTCCAAGGGTGAGATAGAGATGGTGATGATGTGTTTATTTATTAAACAGGTAAACCAACAAATTTGTTTGTTAATTATGAATGCTATTTGATTAGGCATTTACCTGTAAAATTAGTTCATCATGGGCATGGCCTGTTCTTCAGTGAACACCTAACGACATGCTCTTCTTTGCCTTCCACTCAACTTGATACCTAGTTTTCCTTCCAATTATAGAAAACACATCCATCTTCTTGTTTCCCCCACAATGTGTGTTCATGTTCAAATATGACAGGCCTCTCATAAAATATTATTTCAATTGGTGTGAATTCAGTTATGTTGTGAGTTTTATTTTAAAACATAATTTTTTGGAGAGAGAGGAGACCCTCATGCATTAGCAAAGAGGTTTCAATTTTCATGCATTGGGAATTTTTTTTTTTTTGCAAGTTTCTTATTAGGTCATCTCATAATTGGATTGATATAATCTTTTTTTGAACATAAACTCTTCTAATTTCCTTTTTCTAGAGTTAGACTCAAAACCATAAATCTCAAGATTAAAAAAAAATATTTTAAAATTAATAAAATAAAATAAATGAAAAATATTCAAAATAAACCTTTTCGTTATGTTTTGTTTTTTATTTTTTGAGAATTTAGAAACTAATATTAATTTTGTTTTTTACTTGTTGTAGTTGTAACCACAGTGAAGACGGTTAGGAAACAAGTGTTAAGCAATAACTCTTATTACATGGCAACAGCTGTACCGTCTTAAAATCCAAGTGGGTCCCACTTTCCATTAATTCCCCGCCAACCCCACCCAACTAGAAGACAGAGAATCGTCTCTTAGAAAACCTAAAAGCAACGGCCTCCCCATAAGTATAAAACAAAGGTAAACTATTATTTAGGTCCTCTATGTCCATATTTATTTTAGTATAGTCCTTATAGTATGAGATTTCTTCACGTGATGTTTGAGAGTGCAACCCAAAATAACTCTTTTAAGTTTTCAGTAATGCTACAAAACAAAACAAAAAGCCCTACTATAAACTTAAATAAAACCATCAAGAAAGAGTTCTTATGGGCTTCCTTTTTTATTTCTATCTTTAGTAATGAACTAATTTCATTAATTTTTTGTTAATAAATTATTCATGTAATTTGATGATTTAATTATAAAAAATAGATTATTTTGGTTACAAAATTGATTATTTCCCAATATCCAAAACCATCTTGTCTCCATTAAAAAAAAATGGATTCAATACTGTATATGCATGAGAAAAAAGCATGTAGCCAAAATGATAAAAAAAAATGAATTAAAAGAAAATAAAATGATAGAGAAGCATGAGCAAGGAAAGGAATATAAAGAAGGAAAAAAAAAATAATATTCGGTCAATTTTGATTTTGCTTTTTTATCAAGATATTGCTATTTTAATATAAAAAAAATTGGATTAACTCACTAACCCATCAATTAACCAAGCTGAAACACAGTTTAATCTCAGTAACTAGTAGCCCTAGTTCTCGAGTCAGGTTAGACCTAGGCCTTTTAAAGCTACAAAGTTTATAAAAAATACTATAAACTATAGAGGACAAAGTAGAGCATTGAGTACTCTATAGGGACTAGAATATAGTTTATCATATAAAAAATAAAACTGAAAACACATTGCCATATATAAAAAGGAGAGAAGCCCTTTTTTTAATGCACAAAGGATAAGAAGGAAGAGAACGAAAGAAAGGAAAACTTTTGGTGTGTTTGCTTACTGGTAAGTGATTTGTCAAACTTTCTTTGTTTGTGAAATGGGGGATTTGGAAAAGCAATTAGAGGTGAATGGAAGGAAGGAGGAAGATGAAGAGGAGAAGCTGTTAATGGAAGGAATGAGTGTTTTGGATTTTGATCTGTTATGTTCTACTGTGGCTATGCAAACACAAGGCAAATATTGGGCCAAACTTGAAAGCAAAGAAGAAGAGGAAGAAGGTGATTTGCGTCATTATAATAATGGAGTTGGAGTTGGAGGTGGCGGTGGTGGTTTCAGGATGTGGGAAGGTGAAGTTCTTGATTGCTTTGATGACCGCCGCATTGCCATTGAATCTCTTTGGTAATCTTCTATCTCTGTTTCTGTTTTCCGAGTGTTCCGTGATTAGAATTTACAAGGAGAAGCTAAACCCATAAAGAAAAGATGGAACTTTTCATTTTGTTTTCGTTCTTTTTTTAAAAAAAATTATTCCTTTGGTTTTGTTGTGTTTCTAGCTAATTATTGCTTTGCGTTAAATTTAATAAAAAAATATTTTAGTTTAGTTTACGTTTGTGTGTAGTCTTTTAATGTTAATGGGTTTGGGGAGTTTAATTGGATATGGAAATTTCATGATGGCAGCTTTAAATTTGTATTTTTAAAAAAAATCAGTTTGGTTTATAAATATATATTTGTATTGTTTCTTTAAATATAACATGAGGTGAAGAATTCATGTTTGTAGCTTTAAATATATATTTGTATTGTTTCTTTAAAAAACTGTTTATGTGTGGATATTGACTTTAATTTTATGGGAATTTAATAGTTAAAGGCAATGCTCAGAAGGGATCTTTTTGTGTGTGTGTTATGATGAATTATCTTCAATGTTGATTTGTTTATTCTGGTCAATTATGCCGTCTTTGGGCCATTGAACATAGAGTGTTTCAGGCAATATTGGATTCTTCCATTTTTTTTTATTGGTATTATGTGTTTGAATTTTGCTCTGACTTTAAGTAACCGTGCACTTGATGTTGCAGCTGTCCATGCTATAGATTTGGAAAAAACATGAGACGAACTGGTTTTGGTTCTTGTTTTCTTCAGGTGGCATTTTCTTGCAATTCTTTAAATTTTAAGAATTTAGATAACTAAAGTAAGAATTTGGCTTTTACAAATTCAAAATGTGATCTTTATGCAAATGAATTCTGAATTCATAAATGTGATTTTGCAGGGAGTCGTATATTATGCTCTTGCTTTCAGTGCCCTTCTCAGCTTTGTTGCCTTTATTGTGACGAAGCGTCTCTACTTTCTGTATTTTTCAGTTGCAATTACCTTCTTTATAGGAATGTATTTGGGTTTCTTCCGCACACAGATGAAAAAGAAATTTAACATCAGGGTGAGCATTTATATATCATTGTGTTTAACTTTTGCTGATTATTTGGTTTAGTTGCAACATGAGATGGTTTTATTCTTAGATTTTTGCTTCTTGTTTTATCTTTTAGATTATGTGCGTAGAAGCACAGCTATATTCACATTTGTATTTGATATCTCTCTTTATGTGAATCAAACTTTGACATTTAAGTGTATTTGATATACATTGTGCCTTCAATTGTCAAATGTAATGGGACTTTGTTGGAAGACCTGCATATATAAGTGTTCAAAGTTTACTGGTATTTATGAGAATCATCATGCAGATTTTTTTGTTCTGGACATTCGAGTGCTAGTGCATATGAAGTGGAGCTAGAAGGAATGACTTCAACTGTTTTTGGTTTGATAGGCATAACTACTTTTATTGTGTGACCTCCAAACTTGTCAGTTCAAATGTGTTGACAGTGCTCTCTCATTAGTTTGAGTTTTGTTTATTTTCTCTATATCGTTGTATCACTTTGAACATCTGTATTATAAACCTAATGGTTGCAGTTTACATTTTCATCAATGTCAAGTTTTGGTCAGATCATCTTATTTGTGCTTTGCATTAACCACATTTGAGGAGGAATTGAACTTCTGTCTAGTAGATCTATTTTAGTTTGATTTCAACACAACCTCCACGGAGATTATCAAAATATTTTCTCTCTCATTTTCTTTCATTGGTTACTTACTAGTTATTTGAGGCTACCTGATTTTTCTACTTTTGTTCCTGAAACTTCTATCTTTTAGACTATAAGTTGCAAATAAATCATACTGACTCTATGTTTTTTGGAATGTGTTCATTTTAGGGTAGTGATAGTTCCTTGGATGATTGTGTCTACCATCTGATCTGCTCCTGCTGCTCATTATCCCAGGTTCTTTTCTGCCGACCTATGTATAAATTTTGATTGTTGTTAATCATAGCCAAACACTTGGACGATTCTGAAACCTAACTATAAGCATTTCATCTATAATGGAGCAGGAATCGAGGACATTGGAGATGAACAATGTCCAAGATGGTATCTGGCATGGTCGGGGTGATACTATATGTGTAGGTAGTTATAGTGAAGGAAATAAAGTGTTCCTGGAATTGCACCCACCTTCTGCTGTTGCAGCAAAGTCCCCTGCCATTTGCAGCATGCAAAAAAGTACTGATCTCAGTGACCAATCTTCAACTTGAGGTGTTTGGGCATCTATGACCTTGATCTCTGCATCAATGTATTATCAGCTTCCGCTTGTTTGTTTCCCTGAAGAAAGGGTTGATACACAGGCTGTATCACCAATCTTATTTATGAGAAACCATCAGAGAGTAGCGTGGAACATTTGCTGCCTAACCTAAGAACGCTGCCTTTTCAAATCAAGGAAGATGGCCTGCTTTACAGTATCCGATAAAGAAGATGTTTCCAGTCCATGCGGACAACTCAGTCTTGCATTTAACAAGAGTTTTGTTATCGGTTAGACCCTTGTTCTTAATGTGCTTTGCTTATCTGTGAAAATTGTAAATATTGTAGTTACGTCTATTCTTGTGAAGCAACACTATTTATTTCACTCTGGCCGAGTGCGATTCTACTGCTTAGATTTTATCAGGAGAAATCAAGTGTATCAACAGCCTTGGCTTTTGTCTTCCCTGAAAGCTCTCATGATAATAGCTTAGAAACTGATCTACTCGGTCCTTAATGCACTAGCACATTGAGAGCATTATAGATTATGAAATGCAATGGTCCACACTAATGATCAAGGTACGCAAACCTTTAAAGTAAAACTTTTAGGTCCCAAATTATATTACCTCTTTAAGATCTTGAATCTCGTACACCACAGATTCCATGTACTTGTGTGTAGGGACTCCATTAAAATTTTGTTCTTTGGGCTGGTTGAATGACCCTTTTCAGTATTTTAGGATTACAGAGGAAGAGTTGAATACACTTAGTTGAATATGGTGTTCTCGGGTCAGCATTATATCCTATGATTCACCAAAAAAATTGCCCATAAAGTTACTGATGTTGCATTTTCCGGAGTTAGTGATGGGGAGAGGGGAAGACTACTTGAGGGATTGCTGGTCTTGGTTGTGCAGTGGTTGTTGTATGGGTCTGCTCTGAAATCTCAGCTGGAGTCCCTTGGTTGTTGTGGGGTTGTTCGACAGCGTGGTGGCTGGACTGGTCTTTGACGTGGACTATTTGGGTTGGTCAACAATGGGTGGCTCCTGTTCTGTGGGTGGTGGCATGGTTATGGCTGTTGATCCGGGGAGGATGAATTGATTTTTTTCCGAAGAGAGAGTAAATGTAGGAAAAGGGAAGAGATTGAAAAAAAAAAAAAAAACTGATATATTATATGCTGGTTTTTCATGACTGTGCAAATACATGAGTAAACTTTATGATATATTATGATGTTTTTTCTCTTTTAATTGCTAATATATAGAAATCTGACTCAATAAATAAAAAACAATTATTTATCAAATAGAAATTTTGTAATTCACATGTTTTTCATCGCCCGCAATCCAGAGATAAAAATCTACAACACTATTTGACAGATGAGAAAATTTGTTTCCTTTCCTTTAAAGGAAAGGACCAAGGGTTTAAAAGCTTCTTACGACAACTGCTGAGGGTTGCTTCGGTTTTCTTGTTGTTTTGAAAGGGAGGCAACGTCTTTCAGTAGAAAAGAGAAGAACAAATTCTTCAAGGAGCCAACAACTTGGAATCCAATTTCCTCAAGGAGACGTGAGCCTCAAGGAGCTAGATTTATCATGGAGCAATCATTTTTTCTGATGTTAAATGTATCAAATACATTGGTATTCAGTTTAATTATGAAATAAGTTTTCTTTTATAGGATTATGGTATAGCTTAATTATGATTATCCAAGTACTTATGTTATTAAATTAATTCATACCTCTCTCTAAACTTATTGCATGCGAATGATTGATCACTATTTATATTATTAAGGAATTAACTATGAACTGAAAAGTGATAAATGTTCTGTTAACATTTGAAATACTATAAAAAAAATTCATAGGATAAAGATATTTATAACCTTATGTAATTGTTAGAGTTTCATTGTTTTTAAGAAATTTTGACAAGTTCAGAATTTTTGCTAGAAATGCCAAAAATTACTTGTTAAGATATTGAGACCGTTTGTCTCTGCGTTTGCACTTGTGTTTGGTGCAAATTTGAATTTTTTTTTTTTGTTAAAATTGAGTTCGGTTTGTACTTTTTAGATCGTTTTAATGTGCTGATGTCAAAAATGATTTTTAAAAAATGAAAAAACATCATTGGCATGTTTTCGGCACGAAAAACTATTTGAAAAGCAACCACTACCACACTGCCAAACACGCTCATTATATTAATGCTAAAAAAAAGATTGATGAATAGGTTTGAGAAACTCAATTATCTTCAATAATAAATATAGTAATTAATTTGATCATAAATGCCGTTTGAACCTTGAATTGGTTTAATTAGTGCAGTTAGGGGTTTAATTAGAGAAATATCAAAGTTCAGGAGTCAATTCTAGTTAAATTTGCAAGGAATAAGGATCCAGGGACTAGAATGAATATGAATTGAGATTCCAAGGGTTTAATTGAATCAGGGGTGAAATTGTAATAATTAGAAGTTTGAAGAGTCAATTAAGTCTGAATTGGAAAAACCCAAAACCAAAGACCATTTTGTAAGGAACGTAGGAAATCCAAGAGTCTAATTGCGAAATTACAGGGGTGAGACTGAAAATATCATAAACTATAAGAACAATGTGGAGCTTAATTGAATGTGTTCAGACGTTTAGGGGGCAAATTGACATATAACTTTAATTTTAACCTAGTTCCCTTTTAACAGACGAAGTGTCGTTGGGATGTAAACCAAGCCCCAAATGACATGTCGTTTTAACACTGTTCATTTTCTTCTATCCTTTGAACCGGAAAAGCTGCCCGAGTGGTTATGTTAGCAGCCATGGTTCAGCCAAATCTCCCCACCAAACCACACTAAAGCTTCCTAAAATCATAGCCCAAATCACAGCCTTCAACTATCACTAAGTTTTGCAGTTTCCTTCCCCCCTAAAATGTTCTCGTGGCACAACAAGAAGCTGTCCCTGACAGTCTAAGAAGATGAGGACAGTCGCGCCCGTTTCTGAGCAAGATAGCTGTTGTGGTTTTTCATTCAAAAGGCTTCGTTCTCCCTGAAAAGTGGAGGAAATCAGATTTAATGGGGATTTTGCTGATACCTTTTGGCCTATAAGAACTTAATGACAAAACCGTAGGGAAGGGTGGAGAGAACACAAAAAAAAAGAAGCCCCTGCTTCTTGATTTTCCCAGTCACAAGTACCAGCACCCTTGCCTTCCATTTTTTCCCAGCAACACAATACATCCATCACACTCCTAAAAACAACTGAGAGCCATGTTTACAACACCCTAAGCAACAAACCCTTTCTAAAAACTAGTCTGGATTAGTGGAAGGAAAGGAAAGAGAAATAGTAGCAGCACAACAACGGGTGTGTTTTTGCCCTTTTATTCCTTCGAACTCCTAGGCCTTCCTCCTGTGTACTTGGATTGGTATGGTACAAGAATATGATTAGAGTCTGTGTTTGATTAGTTCAGATGGTATTCTAAGTGTATATTCAGAGCATGTTAATTTTATTTTTTTTACTTGGAAGTTCAGTTTCTCTTCTGTTAGAGAACGGTATCATTTTGGAATGCAGAGCCTTAGATATTTATTGACAGTGGCTAGTATTTTGGCATAAGTTTCTGGTTTTTCATCTTATCTGTAAGACTGTCAGTATATGTTTGATAATTTTCTATGCTCATTGCTTGATCTGTTTTTCTTGGAAGAGCATATGTTAATCAAAATGATGAACAATTCTGGGGAAGCTTATTTCATCCTTTCTGCCTTTAAATATGCATGCTTTTCTTATAAGTAGAGTGAGTTAAGAGGCTTCTAGTCCGAGTGGAATTTGTGCTAAGCTGGGTGTTTTTTTTCCGGCCATGCTTAAAGTCGTCGCTTTCCTTCAAGTAGAGATCAGGGAAGTCTTTTTTTTTTTTTTTTTTTTTTTTTTTTCCGGGTCTGAATTCTAGACAGTATAGCATATAGTTCATGAGGAGGATATCTGTTTTGTTTAGCTGAATCTGATATTTTAATTTTGCTCAAAAAAGTTGAAAGGCTTGTTATAATAAGTTTCTTTGTTTGGGAGGGACCATTTACACATGAATTAAGTGGCCCGATTTTCTTTTGAATGCTTTTTATGTTGGCTTTTGATATCTGTGATGCCAGTAAACCTAAAATAAGAAGAAAAAACAAATCTTTGTTTTAGCTTTTTTTTTTTCTAACAAAAAAATAAGAACACATTAAATACAAAAAAATATTTTGCATGTATTTTGATGCTTAGTAACAAGTTTATTAAATCTAATTATAAGAACTTGGCAAAAATTAGAAATTATTTTTGATCCTAATATTAACTGACGTCAAAATTAGAAATATCATATATTTTCTTCAAGTAATACTTACCAACACCAAAGTTAAAAGTATTTGTAGTTTAATATTCACCGATGATAGAATCAGGAATATTATAGACAAAATATCAATAGCATAATACAATAGACCCTTAACAATTTAAAACAAAACCAGTAATGCAACTTATCTCAGGTAAGATGTTTTATAGGTGATGGTATATTCTATTTTGCTTAACCAGCTTTGTATTACAAAATCTTTATTGACTAGCTAGTGTTTTTTGTAATCATAATACTAAGTGATAACTTTTTAAACAAAACCTTTTCTTTTAAAAATAAAATATAATGTATTTGTTTCTTTTCCTTTTATATTACTTTTTAAGATCGCCGTGATGTTAGGTGTGACAAAGTTTTTTTTTTTAAATGTTGAAACTATTTGTTACATCGTATACATCATTAAAAAAAGCAATTGAATGATAGTTAAATATTGGTTTCATTTGAGTTAATTTTACAAACACATAAACTGTGTTTGGTTAGCATTTTAGTATAGAAAAGGCAAAAACATGTTTGATTAGATGAACAAAAACAGAGGAAATTTTATTTTTTTTATAATAGTTTTATAATGAATCTCAGTCATTTTTAAACGAGAAAGATACGAGACATGTCCCATCCATCCTAATTGCATTCATTGTTTTTAATTATTATTATTTTTTTGTTGAAATTAATTCTCTCTGAATTCAACCCAAACAAAAAAAATTCTAAGTTTGCAATGAAAACACTTTGAATTAAGCGTCCAAGAATGGAACATATAATGGGGCATTCCAAGAATGCCGACATCAAAAAGTTAAACTAGTTTTTGCCAACGTAGAGCTATTAGATTTGATTTATTATTTTTTTTGACCACTTTTATCAAATTAAATAATTTAATCAACATCCACATTTTGTTAATGCGGGTATCTTATCTAGTTTTTACCTAGACCATGTGATTTAATCATGGAGGTTGACGACTACAAGGGCTTGCTCTTCTATATCCTGTTCTTGAACAATGAACTTAAAAATCACAATCACCTCAAACCATGTGCTACACGCACGGCTTCTTTCCTTGCACCATATTTCTTCCACAATGTCGGTGTCTTGTTCGTTGAAACCGGAGAGGTTAGTCCTCAACAATTGGCAAATATTATAGTTAAGATGAAAGGTTTTGTAGTTATCCATGGATGACTAATCTTGACCTTATAACGGTCAGAATTATTGGTGTTTTTTTAATGTCTCTTTACAAAGTGAAGTTGCTAGCTATCCACCGTCCTGTCCATTAGTAATTCTTAAAATGAAATGAAATTGAATGTGATTTCCTTGGAGTTTTCTTCACCGTCTACAGTAATGAGAAAATGAAGAAGAATAAACACGCACGAAACATGTTTGACAAAATGCCAGAAAGGAGAGATTTTTTCTAAAGGTATTTTCTCTGACTTTTATTCCTTTCATATAATGGAGCTGGAATAGTGAGCATTTATAGCCAACATTACATGACCACATCATAACAAACAATTGCAAGATTAAATCTCAGCTGTACACCCCATCATTTTATGATGCGCACAACAATTCTAGAGGATCACATAAATGGGATTCTGTTATTTTCATCCAGAGGCGTCCTGGCATGTTGAATTGGTGCTGGCATGGTCCAGGGCCTCAATGGTCCCCCTGGAGTCAAGTTACACAGGGGATATAGTAAGAGCTGAGCGAAGTAGGTTGAATCGAATCGGAGAGATAGTGGCTTTGTCAGGATGTCTGCCACTTGATCTTTGCTTGAAACAAATGCAACTTTAAGTGTTTTAGCTGCAACCCTTTCCCTTACAAAATGAAAATCAAGTTCAACATGTTTAGTTCTAGAATGTAATAGTTCTAGGATGTAATATAGGATTGACGGACGGACAGATAAGTAGCAACTAAATTGTCGCACCACAAAGAAGGTGGTGGATCAACTAAGAAGATAGCTAATTCTTTTAACAGTGACTGAATCCAAAGGATTTCACAGGTGGTGATCGCCACTACCTTGTATTCAGCCTCCGTTGAAGATCTAGCTATGGTGGGTTGCTTCTTAGAGCCCCAAGAAATGAGGTGCGAGCCAAAATAGACACAAAAACCACCCGTTGAGTTGATTTGCGGTCATCTGGATACCCTGCCCAATCGGCATCTGAGAAGGCAGTAAGTTTAAACGAAGAAGATGAGGAAAAGTAGAGACCAAGGTTAGACGCGTGATGGAGATAGCGTAAAATACGCTTGACAGCCTGTCAATGAGAGAGACACGTGGATAATTCATGAACTAATAGACTTTGTTGATGGCAAGGAAAGTTCAGGCCGAGTAAAGGAAAGGTACTGGAGGGTCCTCAAATAAAGATGTGTTAATAATATGGAATGTGTTAATAATATGTTTATGGACAAGATAGATAATGAAGCCCATAAAAAAAAAACTCATAAAATATATATTTGAATAAAAACAATTATATTTTTAAATTTAATTGTTAAATCGAATTCAAATTTCATTAAAAAGCTCTATAAACCTAGTCTATAAGAGGATCATGTCGCTGTAATAGATCAGCCAAAGTCTTGAAAGCTTTTAAATTAAACTTAAAAGATATTATTTTAATAATTTATTCTATTTAATTCTGGATTTTACTTACTTTTCCTACTTAACTTTGAATTTTTTTAAATAGAATGGTTTTTTATCTATATATAATTAGTTGGTGTGCTTTTAGTTTTTTTTTTTCCATTAGATTATTGAATTACAACCTTATTAGAAAATATTTCCTCTAAATATTTCTTTTTATTTTAGGATTGTAACTTAAAAGTCTGAAAATCTTAGTTTTTATTCATGTAACTTCCATATTTGCTAGTCAGAAGGTTCATTTTACAATTAGTCCCTTTATAAAAAACTTTGGAAAATTTGAACTTTGAAACACATTTTTTAATTTTTTTAGAAAATATTTCCTCTATCTATTTTTTATATATATATATTCTAGGATTGTAACCTTAAAATCTAAAAATTTTAGTTTTTATTCATGCTATATATTATGCATCACTTGTGACTTACATATTTTCTAGTCAGAAGTTTCATTTTACAATTAGTCCGTGAATACTTTGGAAATCTTGAACTTTGAAACACGTTTTCCAACTGGAATATATATATATACAATGACTTGACTCCGGCAGGTGTTATATTAAATTGAAGAATTAATCAACTGGAACAACTGGTAATCCAGATAGACATGGATTTTACATGCATCAAGCTGGCGACGATGAGAAAGATTGCACGTAACTCTCAGAATCTGCCTTTGAAAAGGGGGACATGGAGTCCTGAAGAAGATCAGAAGTTGATAGCTTATATTAACAGACATGGCATTCGGAATTGGATTGAGATGCCGAAAGCTGCCGGTAAGGAATAAGTAGTACTCAGATCTTTAGTTGAATTTCAAATATTTCACCAAAGAAAATGGCGACAGTGAGGTTTCATTGCTTTCTTCTCCGATTTCTCTTAGGTTTGTTAAGGTCAGGGAAGAGTTGCAGGCTACGTTGGATGAACTACTTGAGGCCGGATATAAAGCGTGGAAACTTCAGCATGGAAGAAGTGGAAACCATACTCAAGCTGCATGAGATTCTTGGAAATAGGTAAATTAAGTACTAAAAAATATTGATATTCTTCGTTAGGGCAAGATTTGTTCCTCAAATTCCATTTCTTTCTGCTTCATCTTGGGTGATCTATTTCACAAGTTCCACTTACCTAGTTCCCCTTCAACAATTATTAAACACATGACAAGTTAGATGCATGATTTCATGCAAAATCACAATAATGATTAACAAGTATAGATTAAACTGAAAACTAACCAATATTTTATTAAAAAACAATTATTGGTCACTTTTTTTTTTCCTGATTTGAAAAAACAATGAAAAACTTGTATTAAAAAATTGAAGAATCTATAAAATGTGTTTTTCAAACCAGTGCAAATATGGAAAACTAAAAACCTAGGTTTTTTTTAGTTTTCTAGATGAAAAAATATTGCATTTAAACCGAAAGTTCCAGTGTTTTTTTTTTAATTCTATTTTTAATTTTTTTTATATCATTTTTCAAGTTTTTTATTAGAAAATAATATAAATAATATCTTGAGATCTCACTTTACAGCTTATGTTATTGGATTGCGATGATTCTTTAACATGATATTATAGCTTTGATAACCAAACGATCACGAATTCAAATCTTATTATCCCTATTTATTTGATAAAAAAATAAGTACAAGATAATATGAATCATATCTTGAAACCTTACGTTACAACTTAAGTTATTGGGTTAAGATGATTCTTTTACACTTTCAAATATCACTTATTTTCTGCATTTCTTAAAGACCATATTTAAGGTAGGTAACTAGAGGTTCGATATCTCACAGCCATGAGGTGTGCACTTTTTGAAGACAAAGTTCCTCCACCTTCTGAGTGGTGAGATAATTCCTGTTGATCCAACAACCCTATAGACAGGGGGCTTCCATGAATATTACTCAAATATATACTCGAGCTACTTCAAAATTCTAACCTCACTACTAACAGCTTCTTTTAATTTACTATGAATTACAAGTATGATGTATTTCAAGGTTTTTATTTTCTTGATCATCAGGAAGAACAATAATTCAGAGCTTCTACATAAGTTCAATGACTTAACTTTCTTTCACCTGTCTCAGATGGTCTGCAATTGCAGCAAAATTACCTGGAAGAACAGATAATGAGATAAAAAATTTGTGGAACACCCGCTTGAAGAAAAATTACGTAAAGAACAATATCAATACTGCAGCGCAAGCACCGAAACTGCAAGGAACACAAACATCCACAGCAGAATTCAAGAAAAGGAAGTTATCTGAAAATATTGACGTTCCACTTCCCACTGCTCCAAAAATATTGAAGCCAGAAGACTCGGAGGGCTCACCGAAGCTGCCTATCAGTTATTTTTCTTCAAGCTTTAATCTTGTGAATGATCTCATAATTAATGAAAATCAGATCATAGAAGAGAACGTTGGATTACTTGAATCAAATGGAGAAGATTGTTTATGGGGTCCGCAATTTTCAACTGAAGGTCAAACATGCAGGGTGGAGGATTATGGAGATACCTGCACAGTTGAAATGTGGGTCCAAGAACTATTGCATGGAGTCTAGCTATATCTACGTCTCTGTGGTTATACATGGTATTCTGGTATTTATATATGCTATTTTTATTAATTTTACAACAAGGACATTTTCTAATAAGCTTTTTATGCCAAAATTACGTTTTTTTTTTCATTGTTAGGTATTAAGCAGGCTCCTATCATATTGACATTGACTTATGGAAATTTCTTTTTCGAAGTTTCTACGGGTGTATGAACATAAATGTTTTTTTTTTTATTATTTTATAATTGGCCAACATTTTAGTAATTTATATGTGTGTGTGTGTGTGTTAGGTTTAGGTTTAGAGATTTAACTTCAAATTCTTTATACATTTGCCCACACAACGAACAACTATAATCGTGTTAATTTGTTGCTGGATATAAATCTAGTAATATAAGCAACAGATTTGAGGTTATTGGCATTGTGGTGATCATCTTTTAGAAGTGGGATCTTTCTATGGTGGAAAAAAAGAAATTCCTTATTTCTTATCAATTAAAAATAAATAGTCATAATATAGTTGCTCTGACGTGTTTGAAAGTGTGGTTGTGATTGTTTTTTCAAAGTTTTTTCACTTAAAAAAATATGTCAATAATATTTTTTTATTTTTTAAAAATTATTTTTGAGATCAGCACATCAAAAACATATTAATTTAAAGTAAAAAAAAATTTTAAATATTTTTAAAAGCGCTTTTAAATATTTTTAAAGCGCTTTTAAAATACAATGTCAAACGCACGTTTAGAGTCTTGATAAGAGGATTGGTTGTATATCACTCATAGTAAATCTCACTTAAAGTAAGCTGTATTATTTATTTGTCTAATCTAAACTAAGGTATTTTTGTGTTGTCTAGTTGTTAATCTGTCTAAGATTTAAGAAAAATATTTCTCGGTAAAAAGATTCTTAAACCATAACCGTTCTCATGCTAAAACATAAAAATAAACTAAACTGTCTTTTTTATTTAATATTGAGAATATATTTTACGTATAAGTTTTCATAATCTCGAATACTAATAAAAAATAAAATAAAATTTTTGATGTTTTTGAAATGTAGGCTAAGTTCTAATGACTTTAATAAATTAGTTATTAAATCCAATAATATAATAAAAATAAAAGGACTATTTTTTATTATTTTTTAATATGATAAATATGCAAGTATAATTTATTTTTGAAAGACTTGACCATATGCAAATAAAAATAAAAAAAATATATTTTTGAAAGAAAGATTTTTATTATTTTTTTATGGAAAAAACCTGATTTATTTAATATTAAAAAGTGACTCGCATGTAGATTATAATTTTAAATATTAAATATGAAAGCATAAAAAAAATAAAAAAAATAAAATTTAATAGCAAGATGATCAAAAAATTTGTAGCACTGTAAAAAGAGGAGTTGAAGATGTTAAACTTCAAAAAAAGAATATTTCTACGACGAAATGCAGCTGCTAGCAAGCTATTTTAGACCATTGCTTTTTTGTTAGTCAATGGAATTCATTAAAGCATCAAAGAACAAAGCCACAGTGAAAAGAACTTAACAAGAAAGAAATTCTCGTCCTTTGAAATTATATTTTTTTAAGACTACAAGCTTGACATGCAATCAAGTCGACTATGCTTTTAAAGATTTTTCTTCACCAGGTACGGTTATTAATTCAACATCACGAGACAAAATTAAGTTCAAACTTGGGGTGGGTACTGTTTCTCGTCTTAGTCAAATTTCTTATGCTTGTGGCTCATAGGTAGTTTTTCTTTTTTCTTTTTTATTACTAGGAATAATTACTAGGTTGGGGATGTTGGGGGCAACGTTCGTGTGATACAGTAAATACATGTTAAGAAAAATTATTAATATTCTTTGAATGGTTAGGAATTTTTGAATGACTAGGTTTTTTTAAACAATTTAAAATTACTATACACACACACACTATGTAACTCTATTTTGATATAATAAAAAATAAAAACTCTTATCTAGAGTACAAATCTCATACGTAGAATATCCGGTTTTTGACGTAATGTGGAAAATATATATAAAACAATTTTGTGCATACGACCATTACCTTAATATATTTTGAATTTTCTCTTAAAAAAACAAATATTTGAAGTTTAAAAGAAAATGTGTTATAACATGGATTTTTTAAACACAAAAAATTATTTTCTTGCATTCTGGATTTTACAATATTTTTATAAAACTCCAAAGGGTGTTGGCCAATATTCCAAAAAAAAATACAAAAATTTTATGTTTTGGAGAATTCATCTATTATTCACTGTTAATGTTTGGATAAAGAAATTCTAAAGTGATGAATATCCAAAATATTATTGGGAATAACGTGTTATTATTCGCTGTTAATATTTGGATAAAGAAGCTCCAAGTTGTTAATATCCAAAATATTTTTCTAGGAATAATAAGTCATCACACATCCTTGAAAGAAGCCTCGATTATAATTGAGAGGATTTCAATTTTTAACTTCACGGTTTACGAGCCGTGAAAGTATGAAACACTAAGGTAAAAAAAGAGGCTTTTAAAGCGTTTTGAATTTTCGTAGATTTCTAAATCTTTGTTTCTTTTCCTTGCGATTTACGAGTCGCAAACACTTGAGATACTAAGAAAAAAATGAGTTCTTAGGCACATTAAATCTATTAGATTTCTATTTTACCTATCTCATAAATCATAGGTTATAAATTTAGTCTGTATCAAACACAAATTTCAAGAGATCTGCATTGGTTCTCCTTGATACTTTGTAGACATATCTAAGAGTGTGATCCACATTGACCAATGGTTCTTTCTTTTTAAATTTTGAGTCCAAGTTTGTTCATCATAGCAAACTTATCCTAGGAAAACTAATGAGATTAAAAAACACCAACACCATAGTAATTATAATGCAAACCAAACACCAAGCAGCTTACTTTAGGTAGGGCGTACTAAGGGTGCTAATACCTTTCCTTTACGCAACCAGTCCTTTACCTTAAAATCTCTGAAAGACTAGTTAGGGTTCCTAGTAATCATAATACTAAGTGGTGATTTCCTTATTCACAATACAAAAAAAAATAATTTAAAATCAATCGAGGGTCGCCACTCCGCTACGAGGGTGCGACATGGCTCATAGGTAGATTTTTTTTTTTCTTTTTTGTTACTAGGAATAATTACTAGGTTGGGGATGTTGGGGCAATGTTCGTGTGATACAGTAAAAAGATGTTAAGAAAAATTATTAATATTCTTTGAATGGTTAAGATTTTTTGAATGACTAGGTTTTTTAAACAATTTAGAATTATTATAAATATATACTATGTAACTCTATTTAGATATAATAAAAAATAAAAACTCTTTGTTCTTGTCTCCATTTCTTTGAAATTTCTATAAGCTGTTTTTATTGACTGATAAGCTTTTTTTTATATATAGAAAAAAAATAGTAATTTTATTATGCTAAATAAAATTCAAATACATCATTATTATTATTTCATCTTATATTTAAAGGAACTTATAATCAACTGCTTGAAAAAATTAGTTGGCAATATCATCGATATAATAATATTATAATAGTCTTCTAGACAACAACTAAGTTCACTCAAGTATTAAAAGCAAAAACTTACATGTATTTAATTATTAGAGTTCTTACCATGGGCTTCACACATGAATTATTCACCTTTATATTTAATACTTAATAATATATAATAGTCTTCTAGACAACAACTAAATTCACTCAAGTTTTCATGGATTGCTGCTATAATTAGTAGCTAGAATATATATATATATATATATATTTCAAGCATTGAATCTCTGCCAAAAAGCTCTCATGCCTGCATGTCTGCTCTATCTCCACGCTTAAGGTATTTAAATATTAAAGCTTTGTTGGATCAAGCCGAGTGCTTCCATAGAACTTCTCTTTAAAGGAACTTATAATCAACTGCTTGGAAAATTAGTTGGCAATTTCATCGATATAATAATATATAATAGTCTTCTAGACAACAACTAATTATAATTAATATATAATAGTTTTGATCATTAATATAAAGTTCAAATGATGTACTATATAGTTTAGGGATGATTTAAGAGGTTTTTTTTTTTTTAATAATATTTAAGATTTTGTATAATGCATGAGTTGGCATATAGAAAACGAAATTAGCTTTTATGAAAAAAGGAAAAGTTCGCATAAGATTTAAGAAATTATTGTTGTTGTTTTATTCTTTTTCTTAATTAGATGCGGAATGGGTACAATTACTACTAATTAGATTTTATGAAAAAAAGGAAAAGTTAATTAAATTATTAATTATTAGCTTGATATGAAAAAAACTAAAAAATCCGTATTAAAATTAATAAAATTTAGTTAAATCAACTATTTTTATATAATATTTATGCTTTTAATATATAGTTATGGGTTTTAAGATAAATAATATAAAAACATGTTTGTATCAATATTAGTGCATAGTTTTAGGCTTTTTAAGCTTGAGACCCATATAATGCTAACCAAAAAACAATTATTTTAATAATATATGGTGATGACGCCACCATTTCATTTCTTTTCAGGTTGTTTGATAATATTAAAAAAAAATAAATTAGATTGTCGCACGTGTGCGGCGTAGCGGTGAAAATATTCTTCCTTAAAATCTTGTATCTATCTTCTATCAATCTGGCAAATATTAGGAGACAAGGAATTCTTGTCTCTTATCAATGAAAAATTTGAATGAGAGTCGCCACCTAGTATTTTGGTCACTAGGAATCCTAATTGGTCTCAGAGATCGGGTACGGGGATTGGTTGCGTAATGAAAAGGTATTAGCACCCCAAATACGTCTACCTAAGGTAAGCTGCATTGTTTTATTGCCAGATAAAATTTAAAGTTTTGTTGTGTTTTCTAGTTGTTGGTCCGTCTATGATTTAAGAAAAAGTTCTCTTCGATAAATAAATCTTTATCTTATTGGGTAAAACCTAACTGTTCTAACGTCAACAAATAATTTAATATCCAGAATACGTCTTAAGATCGTAATTCTAGATATTAAAAGAAAAAAACAAAATAATTTTTTTAGAATTTTTGAAATATTGGCCAGTTCTTATGACTTTAAAAACTGATTATTAAAGCCAAAATGCATGTTAAAACTTTTTTTTTTTTTTTTATGAAAATATAATATGATTTTTTTATTATATATATATATATATATATATATATATATATATATATTTTAGAGAGACTTGGCTGTATATACGAAAACAAAACAATTTTTTTATTATTTTTTAATGTCTTCACGAAAACTGGGTATTTTTAATACATGATTTATATCTTTACATTATAAAAATAAAAATCATGTGGATCAAAATGCAGTAAAATTTTTATGGAAAATCACAGATTTTTTAAAATAATGTTTTTTTGAAGAATTATACACACACATGTAACTGGTTACTGTGCATGAGCACAGTGACCGGTTACGTGAACACACGTTCTGTATGCAAGAGACCAACCGGGGAGACAAGAAGAAGGAGAAGAGTGTTACCTGGAATGGAGGCGCTGTCGTTCACGGTGGTGGCGTTGGTGTCGCGTCAGCCGGCTGTGGTGGCGGCTGAGAAGCCCGGTGGTGCTGCTGTTTTTCTTTTTCTTCCCCGTTGCAGAGACGCCATTGTTTCTCCCCTCTTCTTCGTCCTCTGTTCCACCGTGCTGTCTACTTCCTTTGTTTTTCGTTCCTCCTGTCAACTGTGTTCTTTCATCTCTGCGGTTGCTTCGAGGAGGTGCTAGTGGTGCCGCTGGTGGAGGCGAAGAGGAAGATGGGTGGTGGTACACGGAGGATGCTGCTTCGGTTTTTTTCTGTATTTTCTTCTTCTTCCTCCTGCCTTCTGCTTGTGTTTCTGTTCTTCCTTCACTCTCCTTCTGTCCCGTTCTTTTTTTCTTCTCTTCTCCCCCTCTGTGTCTTCTCTCTGTTCTTTCTCTTCTTCTTTTTTTATCACGTTCTTTCTGCCCCTGCTCTTCCTTCTCTGTTCCTTTTTTTATTTTTACCCTGTCGTTCTCCTTTTTGTCTCCCTCTCTGGTTCACTCAAACGTCCCCTGGAGCTGCTGCCTGAAGATGAAGACGAAGTTGAGGGTGATCAGTGCTGTGATCGAGCGACGTTTTTTTTTTTTTTTTTATTTCCTTCTGCTACTGTTTTCATTCCTGCACTCTTCTTCTTCTTCGTTTCTGATTTTTTGAAATGACGAAGACGATGGCCACGCTCGTTCTGATCTCAACGATTTCCTCTGTTTACATTATTTCTTTCTCTCTTCCAGGCTCCTCTCTGTTTTTCCTTCTGTCTTTCCCTCCTCTGCTGTTTTTTTTTTTTTTTTCCAGTATTTTTGCCACCTTCTTTCTTCTTTTCCTCTCCTTTTCTCCTACTTTTATAGGCCAGAGTGCTTGTGCTGGTAACAGCCAGCTTGATAACGTTTGCAGGGGGATGACAGCCGTGACATATGCTCCATAATTAAAACGAATTGGCGCTGTTGCTGCTGTAATGTCTCACAGCCAGCTGCATGGAACCGTTATTGATGAAGGCAGTGAACAGCCAGCTGCATGAAACCGTTGCTGATGAAGAGGCACCGTGTTTGCAATTTTAAATGATATTTCTGATTTGGTCCTTGGATGTTTTTACAACCTTGTAATCAAACCCCCCGATAAATTATAATTGGATCCCTTGATTCTAGCTCCTTTTCCATTTTGATCCTTGGTTTCGGATTGTTTCAATTAAGTCCCTAATTGACATCAAACTTCAATACTTATACAATTAAACCTCTAATTTAAGTGTAAAAGGCCAAAACGAAGTCGATTCGGTCATGAAGATATATATAAAAAAATAAACTCGGGTTTCAGTCGGGTTTGCCCGGGCCGGTCGGGTCTCGGGTCGACCGGGTTTGGCCAAGCCAATTCCCAGCTTGTTTTTTGTTTAGACCCGGCTCGGCTACAGACTTGGGTTAGCCGGGTCCCGGATTGACCCGCCCGGCCGAGTCGGGTTTTAAACCACTGCTAGTAAGATATATTCAATTTTTTAAAATTCATTTTTCAGGCTTAGTCAATGACCTCGATGTTTGATGTAGGTTGTTCTGTACACGAGAGAATATCTAGTACGTGCTGGCCTTGATGTTTGTTCCTCCACGGTAGAGTGCATAAAATACGAAGTTCTTGATGGTAATGGAACAACGACAGAGTTGCTGCAAACTGAAGCCATGGTAGGTCTCTATCTGCTTCATTTTCTTGGTCCGATGTGAAAGTCTTATCAATATATCTCTCCTTGGAACAGCCCTTGCGATAAAAAGATCCATCATGTTTAATGTTGTTCCTTGATTCCAACTGCCAGACCAAGAATCTGCATGCAGGCTTGGTTTTGTGGGCCTGATATCTAGAGAAACCCACAGTCATTATACAGGCTTTGGGTTAAGGATTATCACTTGGCGAGTCCATGGGGTATTCCTTGTCTCATCTCATTATTTGGATTCTAATTAGTTTTTTTACCATACTATGATACAAGTTAAATTAGATTTTTTTTAATATAAAAATTATTTATATTATTTAGTATTTTTATTAAACTTAGTCTACCGAGTCAATTTCAAATTCTTCTTCCTTAACTCATTACCAAGTCTTAGTTTAAGATTAATTTTATAAGAATTGTCTTGTCAACTAACTTGATAGTTTCAAAACAAAATTAGAAAAATAAATAAAAGCCTGAAATCTTATTTGATTCTATTAATTTATCTAACTAATAATGAGTACAAAATTGTTAAAAAAAAACTAAACCATGTTTGGAAGTGCTGCCCAAATAAAGGTTGGCCAATTTTTTTTTATTTTGTTAAGAGTATTTTTTTTATATGTATTTTTGGATTTATTTTAGTATGTTATCTTAAAAATAAATTTTAAAAAATAATAAAAAGTATTATTTTAATGTATTTTTAATTGAAAAATATTTTGAAAAACAACATGCTACCTTACTTCCCAACACTTTATTATAATATTATAAAATGCTTTTATTTCAGCAATCCAACAAAAAATAAAAATAAAGGAAAAGGCAAACACTTCAAGCATTGCAATGCAAGAGAATAGTCCTGAGATACAGAACAAACTATAGCATGCTCAACGGTGGACCCTCCATCCGCAAACTCTACCGAGGGTAGAGCTCAGAGATTGAAGCCTCATTGATGGAACATGGGACAGATGCACTTCGGGATTGATCAGACTCGGTCCAAGTTGATGTTGTCCCAGGCAGTTCCGTACTGCGAGCAAAAAATGCAGGCTTCTGAGGTACTGGAAGAGTGACGGAGTAAGAACTTAGCATGATAACAACTGAAGCCATGTTTGGTCTATCAGGTGCATTTTCCTGCACACATAGTAATCCAACGTGGATACATCTCAACATTTCATTTCTTGAGCCAGCCCTTAATGTCGGATCTATCAGCTTATCTAAATTTGGTCCGCTATTCCAATTTTCCCACGTCTGCAAAATTTTAAGAAAAAAACAGCAGAGTGTTAGAAGAAAAGTGCTTTGCTCGATGTCTTTCCTGGCAATCTGGATCAAGAAAAATGCAAGTCAGACAGTATCATACTCACATATGTCAGAAGGTCTTCCACCTCCTCCTCATTGATAAAAGTTCTTTTTCTACCACTTACAATTTCCAAAACAAGCACACCAAAGCTAAAGATATCCGATTTCACAGAGAAGTGTCCGCGCATTACATACTCTGGAGGCATGTATCCACTGCAAATAATAATTTGTTATTTCATTCTTTTAGTTCAAGCCAAATAGAAAGAAAATTAACCAAAGGAACTTTGGTATTCCCTGATTTCTGATATACACCTTACAAGGTTCCAACAACTCTGCTTGTACTTTCTTGGGTTTGATCCCCTGCAAACAGCCTTGCCATGCCAAAGTCTGATATCTTAGCATTCATTTCTGCATCTAACAAAATGTTACTAGGTTTCAGGTCACGGTGAATGATCCGGAGACGAGAATCTTCATGAAGGTAAAGAAGTCCTCGAGAAATGCCTTCTATGATCTTGTAACGTCGTTCCCAGTCCAATTGTGAACGCTTGGTTTGATCTAAAAATTCAGTAAACTATGGCAGTTAGATGAATCAAAAATTACTATGCTTTAATAAAGGAACTGCTGGTTTATGCTTTGTTTGCAGGAGTTAGTTCTTTCTCTTTTTTCTATTTTTAGACAGTAATCTCCATCGGAATGTTTTGGAAGAGGAGGCATGGCCGTACCGAAAATGAAGTTGTCGAGGCTTGAGTGAGCATAAACTCGTAGATAAGAAGCCTTTCGTCTTGCTCAAAGCAAAAGCCTAGGAGCCTAACCAAATTCTTGTGCTGAAGTTTGGCCACCAGCAGGACTTCATTCTTGAACTCTTGTTCTCCTTGCGTGGAATCCCTAGATAGTCTCTTCACGGCTATATATTGTCCGTTGGGAAGGGTACCCTGAAAGCAACAAGGGTGTTAGGAGTTATGACCACAACCATGTATAGGAATGCTTGAAACTAACCTTCGAAGAATTCGATTCTCATTAGTTAGCAAAATAAATATAGTAAAAACATCAATATCTCTAGCATGCACACACACACACACACACACACACATATATATATTAACACAGTCAACTCATTTTTGATGGATGCTAATTGATATATAACATTTTGATATTTCGTACCTTGTACACAGAACCAAATCCACCCTGTCCAAGCTTATTAACTTCAGAAAAATTTTCTGTTGCAAGGTTAATGATTTCTAAGTTATATTGCAAGGATTCCACTCTGGTAATTTCATCATCCACTGATCCACCTGAAGCAGCAAGTAGGAGAGAAAAAAAAAAAAACTATTGAATTGAACCAGATTCTTATGTGGCGTAAACTTAAGCAGTTGCTGAATTGAACAAAGGAATTGAATATTCAGAAATCAATCTTTAACAGCCCAGGGAAATTTTTTTTCTGAAATGCCAAATAAAATATTCAATATATAGTCCAAGACCTAATGGGCTTCCAGATGAACAAAAAGAAAAATTATGTCTTACTTTTAACTTTCTCTCTTGATTTCCTCTTTCCTGAAAACGTGTAGAAGCTGATGATAAGAATCACCATGACAGAAATAACAAATGAAAGAATGATGACGATGATGACTGTATTCTTTTTTCCTGGAAAATCCATGAAATTATCCAGTTATAACACTTGTCTATTGTCATTTCACAGGAATTAGTCTAATAACTGGAAACAGTATAAGCTAGACATTTTCACAGCATTTAAAAAATTAAGGCAGACAATGATGCTAAACTTTTCAGGATATATACCTTTCGATGTAGGAGGAGATGGGTCTTCACCAATTGGGATTTCATAGAATTGGTTAATCTCGTACCTAAAATTACAGCTTGGATAAATGACTCTTCCTCCTTGCCTTTCCTGACAACATTGTCCAACACGTGCGGAAGCATTTCGGAGGCAGGAACTGCATTCTGCCTGTGACAAATCAGGAGTGCACTGCGAAAGTGCATAAATAGTCTGAAAGTTTGGTGCATCAGTACTGATTTTTCCCGTTGCATACTTACGACGAGGATCACCAGCTGCAGCTTCATCTTGTAGGCTATCCAACAAGCTATTCAAAGACCTGTTGAATCCTTTTTCGTCCGAGACATTTGTTAAGCTGTACACGAAAAAGTATGGGGCAACTTCATTGAGGCCAAATATGTAACGGCTTGCGTATCGTAATATACAATTGTCCAAACCTATGATAGCCTCCTTTTGAGTCGGACAGAGTGAAGTTAGTGCCAGGCTAGAATAATTGAGGCAGTCGCGGCAAGCACCAGGCTTGACATCTCCTCGACAGAGTCCAATTGCATAAACCTTGTCAGGACTTTCTCCGTAAGAGAAATTGTAAAACCCGTAATCGATTTCTGTGTTACTGTAAACAGAGTTGAGTAGGTACTTGAGATTAGCCTGGTAGGTGCTATTTGCTGTGTAGTTACCGTTCTCTACTACACAAAGGTGAAAGTTGATTTCAGGCTGAGCAGTATTGGGAACAATAAAATGCATGAAAATGGGACAAAGAAGGAAAAGCATTTGCAAAAAAGCCATAAGCTTAATGATACTCTCACTCTTCCTTTGCAAACTTGTCTACGAATCTCCGAATTAAATAAACAAATTTATGGTATGAACATTGATCGTCTTCTCTGACTTGGTATACGTGGCATATAAACAACATTTTCTTGCTAGTATTCAATTCGTCATACACGCGTGGAATAAATTGAACTTAGTTAATGTGAAAGGATTTGTATCCTAATCTGCTACGTTTCCTTGGATTAAATGGCTGATTCTTTCAAGTTCAATCGTCTTTGTGGAAGAAATGATCACATGATAAATATAAAGGGAAATGTCCAACGTCCTGTAAATTTATCTATCCTCCACTTCAGTCCAAAGTTGATTTATTTTATTTTGTTTTTTTTATGATTTGATGTGTTGATGTTAAAATAAAAATTATATATAAAAAATAATTTTAATATATTTTCTACCAAAATATTCTTTTAAAAAAATACCATACATAACAATACAAAAAATACACGAAGTCTATGCGCTTGCCCTGCGCTGTCCATACAATGTGTTAACAATCTACATGTTGTGGAATAATTCGGTTCAAATTAAATTAAATTGAATGAATTAATTCGTTAAAATGTATAATAAATACAAGAATAGTTATAAGACTCGTTAGTAAAAATTCCAATTTTTATATCCAACAAGTTTTCACTCAATAATATTATATATATATATATATATATATATATATATATATTATCGAAGAAATCAACATATATTTAAGAACCAAGCAATCCAATCATGATATGTGGTGTCCAAGAATTTTCTTCTAACATCAAATAACATGTATGATGAGTAGCTGCGGATAGGTAAATTACTTTGTAATTTTTAGGGGCAAGTTAAGAACAAGATGGGGACTTCAATGTAATACACAAAACTTCGTGGTGGCTAACATAAGACCTTATTAAAATAAACTAAAGTGTAAGGATTGTAATGTATGGCTGAAAAATTTGGAAGGCTGTGGCCCCTCACGACCACCTACGCGCTGCCCCCGTCTATAATGTGAAATTAGAGCACTCGTCGTGGAAAGAATATATCAAACATAAAATATTTTAGTTGAATTATCTACTAAAATTATACAAGAATTTACCCTTTGTTAATTTTATCCTTAAATCTATCATTAAAATAATTTACGAATGAATTTATATATTTTTAAAATAGAGGGTATAGAAAAAAAAATGTTCCTTTCACTGCTATGCTGAATGTAGTCTTCAATGGCAATTTTCTTTAAAAAAATATATGCAAAAGATATAGTACATTTAATTACACCATGGCTGCTATTATATCAAGATACACAGCATCCTTGACCACTTAAAACAAGATACGTGAAAAACACATGATATTCATGTAATAAATTGTCTTTGTTGATTTGGAAAAACGGTGGATGTCTTCGTCATTGGCTATACGCGTGAAATTAAATGACCTAGATTTTATCTTAAAGAGTTTTTGTCTCCTTTGCTTTGGATTCTCGTTTGTAAGGCAATCGTTTAATTTAAAAATTTAAATTATTTAAGTGAAATTTTAAAATATAATTTATATTATTTTTTAATATATATTTTTAAATAAAAATATTTTAAACTTAAAACTTGTATATGTATATTATATTTATTTTTTATCAAATAAAATAATAAAATAAATAAATTTAATACCATATTAAATAACATTTTAACTTAAATATTTAAACTTAGATGAGTTCTGAAAAATAATTTATATTATTTTTTAATATAATAAAAAGAAATTTGTCGAAAACATCCTTGCATGTTTTGTCAATTAAGCACTTATTTTTGCATTCATTGCTTGACATTTCAGCATTGAGTCGATTGAAGGCTGCTATCAACAATGAAAAGAAATTCCTTTTCCAAAACGTTATGGGGCCAATTGAAAACGAACCTGAAGTTCGAACGTTATGGGGCCATACTAGTACTAGTACATACGAACAACAGCTGTATTTTTTTTTTATTGTTTGAAGGAAGGAAACTGTACTTTTACGTAAAAGTGGGCTGGCTTATAGTTTCATGGCACAAGTGGTGGTGAGTGAGAAACGATCACAATCACAATGTGAAGTGGTGACTTTCATGTTTTTCCTCTTCTTGACTGCTTTCCTCGGACCAATCTCGAGTGCCGAATTTCCTTGGAAAAAAATTATTGTTCCCCTACTTTCCAGGAAAATCAGATTTTTCAAAAATTCTGCAAAACCTTGTGGAAAATTTAAACGCATTGGCCACGACAAAAAAAAAAAAAGCAAATGACTCTGTCGCATCGAACTTCTTGTGTGGTTTGAAGACTTGTCTAGCTGAATATTTGCCAAGAACGAAAAAATTATTTGTCTACTTTCTCATAAGAGTTGGACCTTAACGATGACCTACAATACTACATTTATTGGAAATTCAGAACTTGGATATTGAAGACTTGGAGTAACAAAACCCTGTAGTAAATTACAATTACAAAAAAAAAAAAAATTAAAGAAGAAGGTAAATTATTATTGACTTCAAATTCAGAATTGTTAGTTTAGTTAGAAAATAACAATTATTTTAATATCAAGATATGGATAAAAGAAAATTATATTTTAAGAAATAATTAATAATTTTTTATTGATTTGAATTGTTAGAACTAAATTGATGACCAAATTAAGTAAATTTATTAAGAAAGGAAAAAATTAAAAGAAATAGGAGTAAATTGAAAAAAAAAAGGTTGACAATGTCAAAATTGATGAGAAAAGTTTACTTTGGTTCTTCTGCTTTCTAAGTTAAAGATTTTTAGTCTATTTAATTTTTTCAATATTCAATTTTAGTCCAAAACTTTATTATTTTTTTTAATTTTTTAATCCTTTATTCAAGAGAAGAGAGTGAGTCATCGAATTCATGTTTAAGAGAGAGAAAGTATCAATTGGATACTAATTCCAACCATGAAAAGTTTGATGGGTTTGATTTGATAAAATGAATTCCACTAGAATATTCTTTGGCATTCTCATCACTAAAGAGTAGATCTAAGCTCAATAAGTTTTAATAAAGACATAGAATTAATTGAACCTTACATAGAATTAATTTAATAAAAATCAATAGAAGTCTGAAATCATAAAATCCTAGAACGAGCAGTCTTCATTGAATTGTTTTGGCAAGAGAATATATCATAATGAACCTGGAGGATCATAAAAAAATAATTGTTTGATTTTTAAGACCTTACAGCATTCATAAATTTTCTTCTCCAATTCTCTTTATAAACTAACATGCATGCATGTTTTGAAGATTATTTTCTTCGCATTAACGAGGATATAGTTCTGTGATAGACATATCATTAACGGACAAAGGCTTCGACGTGGAAGAAGATCGGTCAGACTCCAGCCCTATTATTGGTAAGCTCGAGCCGGTCCTGCTTTGCACACAATATGCCGGCTTCCGAGGCAATGGTAGCGTTACAGAGAAACTAGTGAGCATGAGAACTATTGTTGACAACGTGGGTCTATCGTTTGGATCTTCTTGAACACACAATAAGGCAATATGGAGGCATCTAGTGATCTCAATTCTGGAGTAAGAATCTCCTAAGGTTGCATCCATTAGTTCCAGTGCTGCCCCATTTTTCCATTGTTTCCATGCCTGCAACAATCAGTAGCTATGTATGGAAAATTCTTCTTTTTCTCCCCTTTCAAAATACTCGTTGGTTTTAGCATAAATATAATAAAAATTGTGCAATGAAGTTTCTCTTACATAGCTCACAAGGTCGAGGCCAATGTCTGATTGATAGAAACTGCTGTTCTTTTTGCCACTAATAATCTCGAGTATTAAGACACCGAAACTATACACGTCCGACTTAACGGAGAACTGTCCGTGCAGTGCGTACTCTGGAGGCATGTAACCACTAGAGTGCCCACCAATCAGCATAGGATACAGAAACATAACATCAACAATCAGTGCCTTCAATATATACTTTAAGATAAGGATTTAATATATGGCAGTGTAGATGAACAAAATATTGCATTTAGGCTGTAAGAGTACTTACAATGTTCCAGCGATTTTGCTGGTATTTCCTTGACTTTGATCCCCTCCAAAAATCTTGGCCATACCAAAATCTGCAATCTTGGGGTTCATTTCCCCATCCAACAAAACATTGCTTGCTTTAAGATCACGGTGGATGATTCGGAGACGGGAATCTTCATGAAGATAAAGAAGACCTCGAGCAATCCCCCCTATGATTTTGTAACGACTTGACCAATTCAACAGTCCTTGTTTTGCAGGATCTTCATGAATTTATATAAAAAATTAAATAATCGGACGGAGCTAAGAAAAATAAATAATCAGGATGCCTCACACGCAAAATATATGTTAAGAGAAGCCAAACCAAAGAGGAAGTAGTCGAGGCTCTTGTTTGGAACAAATTCATAGATCAGTATCTTCTCTTCCCCTTGCAGGCAATAGCCCAATACCCTGACTAGATTTCTATGCTCAAGCTTGGCTACCAATACAACCTCATTCTTAAATTCTGCGGCACCTTGTCCAGAATATTTTGATAGCCTCTTCACAGCTATGTGCTGTCCATTAGGAAGTGTTCCCTGAATATAACGGGATCATTATTTAGATGGAATTTAGATTTTAACGACTGAACTCAGGAAAAGTATGTCAGTTTTAACTTCTTACCCTGTAGACATCGCCAAATCCACCCTTACCAATCTTGTTCTCTTCAGCAAAATTGTTTGTAGCAGCTTCAACGGTTCCCAATTGAAATTGTAAGGATTGGACCGAAGTGATTTCATCCCCAACTACAGGAAATGGAAAAAAAGAATTGTTCAAAGCCAGCCGATATAGCAAATTAATTGGACTAACAAAAATAAAATATTGGGTAGATTTCTCTATATGTTTTCTATACCATTTCCCTCTTGAATAGTGTTGTATTCCTTCCTTGCTTTCTGGTGCACACAACAGTAGCATAAGGAGAACAATAGCACCACAAAGGCACCAGTGGGAACTGAAATGTATACAATTGTCCGTGATGAAGCCTTCCTTTCTCCTGCATAAAAATGAACAGTTTTTTGGTCATATGGTAGAAATCATGTCTTAAAAGCGGTAATGAATAAAATGCATACCACTGGGATTTAAAGAGGTTGCGGGTGGTGTTGGCGGAGATGGGGAACTTGCAGGAGGAGGTGGGGCTAGCGGAGCAGTGTAGAAAGGGTAAATTTCAAACCTCATACTGCAACTTGGTGTGAGAACATTACCCCCTCGCTTTCCATTACAGCACCTAGGAATATCGCTGAAGCAACCAGATAAGCATTGTTTGCATTGAGATGGAGATATATCTGGAGTGCATTGTACCGTTCCATATATTCTGTTAAATGCTGTTCCATTTGTGTCTCCCATTGCAAACAAATTACTAGAAGACACAGCGCGAGTAATAAGCTGGTTCATCAAGCCTCCCCAATTGGCATTAAATTGATTTTGATCCGTAACATCTCCAATATCATTTACATTCGACATCCTTGCTTTCGGCCATTCCTCTCTTACATAGAATATAGAACGATTAGAGTAACGTAACATGCACCTATCATACCAAATAATTGCTTCTTTGTAATTCGGGCAGCGAATCATGATATCTTCACTGGTGGTCTTGATGCAACCCTGACATAACTCAGGGGAGTTATCTCCTCTGCACAGGAAGAGCGCATACACTCTATCAGAATTCTGACCGACACTGATGGTGCTAAAATCATCGCTACGAGATGCATTTTCGTAGAGAGAAGAGAGAGAGGTATTGAGGTTTAATGGGAAAGAACTATTCGTTGTATAAGTAGAATCATTCGTACATATATGGGATCGATATTCAAATTGTTGGGCTGCGATTAAAGGAATGTACAAGATAACCGTATAGAAAACCGAAAGCCAAATAGAATGGGCCATGCTGTATTCAAGTATGCAATAAATGTGAAAGAGGTTGAGGATTAATGAGTAAAGGTTTCTTTATAGCTGAAAGAATGAAATGCTAGCTGAACCTCGCAACATTTAGGAGGCCTGAAGGAAAATGTGAAGCTTGAATTCCCTGAAGATCAAGCAGCAAAATCTAAAGTAGTTGTCTAATAGGAAAACCAGATAGCCAGAGAGAAAGTGCTTTTCGTTGCGGGTCGGCCTCGGGAATTCGAGGAGGTACTTACTTTCTTTCTCGTCCTTAAAAATGAGGGTATTGAATTTCTCACAAATCAAGTTCTGTTAGTCGTTTATTTGAAATAGGATAGAAAATGCAGGAACGGAAAACTAATGGCCTTCATTGTTGTTTGGTTTTAGGTGAGAAACACTCAGGTTCGTTGAATATGTAATAGTGACAAGAAAAGCATCAGAGTCAACACGGTGCCCGATCGTAGCGTCTGCCAATTAAAGTTATTGTGGAAATATGATGAAGAAAAAAGCATCAAGAACACTTCCAAGGTAGAGAAAAAGGTGACAATGATTAATAAAACACTAATCGTAGTGAATAATTGTTACAAGTATCTCTAGGATTTTCAATTTAGTTATTAATTTCTATTAATCTTTCTGAATTTTTCTTCTTTTTTTTTTTGCCACATGCTGCTTTCATCCGACCATTCATTCTCCATGCTGTAAGATTCTCCATTCATTCAAAGTTCTTAAGAGAAGAGACGTTCTAGCTCTTATATTATTCTTCTCCATCACAGTAACCTACACTCTTACCATTCAAACACAACAATTACTCTCCTTTGCTCCAATTCTCTTATTTTCTTTCAAATAGGAATTGAATTGAGATTTTCTAAAAATTTCTTTCTTCATGTGTAAATTAATTTGGGGGTGTTTGTTCTTATGGTTGAATATGCTTTATAAACTACTTTTCATATTTTAATCCTTATGATATATGGGTTGATTGCTTGAGTTGTGATAATTCTTTTCGATCTGGTTCATAAACACGTAAATAATAATTTAGTCCCTGTATTTCAGTGATATAATACCTCAATCCTTCTAATTTCAAAAACCACATACCTTGCACACTTGTTTGTCTATGACCGTTAATTAATTTTTTAAAAGTGTACCTAGTTTTTTTTTTTAAATGATCAAATTTCCGTGGGTTTCTTTGCATTTATATATAATCAAAATAATATTTTTAAAATAAAAATATGAGGATGTGATATTGGCTTTTTCAAACTAGAGGGACTAGTTTTTTTTTTTTTAATCTTTTTTCAAGATACTCATCCAAAGAGAAACGATCACAATCACAATGTGAAGTGGTGACTTTCATGGTTTTCCTCTTCTTGACTGCTTTCCTCAGACCAATCTCGAGTGCCGAATTAATTTCCTTGGAAAAAATTATTGTTCCCCTACTTTCCAGGAAAATCAGATTTTTCAAAAATTCTGCAAAACCTTGTGGAAAATTTAAAAACGCATTGGCCACGACAAAAAAAAAAAAAAAAAAAAAAAAAAGAAAGAAAGAAAACAAGCAATTGACTCTGTCGCATAGTATTACTTCTTGTGTGGTTTGAAGACTTGTCTAGTTGAATATTTTCCAAGAAAGAAAAAACTATTTGTCTACTTTCTCATAAAAGTTGGACCTTCACGATGACCTACAATACTACATTTATTGTGTTGGAAATTCAGAACTTGGATATTGAAGACTTGGAGTAACAAAACCCTGTAGTAAATTACAATTACAAAAAAATAAAAATAAAGAAGAAGGCAAATTATTGTTGCCTTCAAATTCAGAAAATAACAATTATTTTAATATCAAGATATGGATAAAAGAAAATTACATTTTAAGAAATAATTAATAATTTTTTATTGATTTGAATTGTTAGAACTAAATTGATGACCAAATTAAGTAAATTTATTAAAAAAGGAAAAAATTAAAAGAAATAGGAGTAAAGCAAAAAAGAAAGGTTCCCAATTTCAAAATTGTTTAGAAAAGTTTACTTTGGTTCTTCTGATTTCTAAGTTAAAAATTTTAGTCTATTTATTTTTTTCAATATTTAATTTTAGTCTAATTTTTTTTTTAAGTTCTTGGTACAAAGAGTCATCAAATTCAGGTTGAAAAAAGAAAATGTATCAATTGATACTAATTCCAACAACGAGAAGTTTGATCTTAATATCAATGCATTTTTATTCGATAAGATGAGTTTCATTAGAATATTTTTTGGCATTCTCATAACTAAAAGTAGTAGATGTAAGCTTGAGAAGTTTTTAAATTCAAGTCAATTGGAGGTTTTTGGACTATTTTTAGGGTTATTTAAGACCATAAGTGAGTTTCAAAGTATTTAGGGTGTTTTTTTAGATATTTTGAATAAAATGTTTGTTAAAAATTAAATTCTTAGAAATAAAATATCTATGACCTGACTTTCTAGTTATCTTTTATTGTTGAAAACTAAGCCAATAAAAAACATGTCATCTATGATGATTCTATTTTTTTTTTTTAAAGAGTGAATAATACATTATTTACCTTTTCATATAAGAAGAAGAAAAAAAAAAGCTAGAACACGGTTAAGACCTCTTTTAATGCTTTAGTCACGCATGCTCATGCTAATGCCTAACCTATTTTTAATTTTTTGTTACTTTGATTAAATAGCATTCAATCAATTGTTTTTTTTATATGAAATTTTATAACACTGTTTGCTGTTTTTTTAGCCCTATGAAATGGTTCTGACTCACAATAATAAAAATTAAATTAGAATAAAAAAACTTCTTCTTGCTATGAAAAATACATTGCTAATGGCTACAATTTTTATTTTTTATTTTTGCATAAAAAAAAAATTTATTAGTTAACAACACGGTTTTGATAATAGCTACAATCTTTTTTTTTTTTTTGGTAGGCCTCCATAATGGTTTTAATTCTAGCTTAGTTTTATTATATATATGCATTGATTTTTGATAACCCTATATATTTATTTATTTTTATGTTAAAGAAAAATTAATCTAACCCATAAAAAAAATATAAAACTCTTTTACTATATCTTTTCGAATTCAACAAAACCGAGTGAGGATTTAACGATATTAGCGACTGCTTCATACACCATCTTTGTAAGTGAAGAACCAAAACAAGCTTGATACTCTTGTATAGCTTCCATGCCATCTTCAAGCCCACATTGGATTAGATTTGCATGGTTGAATTAAATTTACCGCGGCATATTATATTACACTATATACTAAAAAACTGGGTTTTTTTCTAGGTGTTCCATTATTCATATGAATAGTGAAGTATTTTTTTTTCTTTCTAAGCTTTTTTTTTCTTGTAATTGAGTCCTTCTAACCTAATTTGATCAATAGAATTAGGATTGAAATTGTGGAAAAATACCAAAATAATGATAGAGGACTAAAAAGTAATATGTATATATATTCCCAGATTCTCAACAATGAAATAAATAATTTTTATTTTTGATTTAAAATTTTATTTTATTTATTTTTCTGTATTTGACTTTTAAAGAGAGACAAGAAAGTCACTTGAAAATAACAAAAAGAGAAAAAATTGTTCCATCCCGCGATGAAATGTTAAGATACTGGATTATTATTATCAAACAAAGCAAATGTACTAGAATTTGAAAGAAGAATAAGAGAAAGAATGAAGAAGAGAAAGGAGGTGAAAATACTACTCAATCAATGCTGGAATTTTTATTACTTGGATTGCAAGGTTGTACATTGATTCATTTCATACCAGCTTATCCTAAGTACCAAGTGATCTTGTAACTAATTATTAACTTATGTAATTGAATAACTAACTAACTAACATTGCCACGTGTATTCTTGATCTTGCTGTAGAATCATTTGCAACTACAGTTGTAACTCGTGTTGTTGCATTCTACAATTATTTCCTGGTGAACTTCTGCTTTTGATCTTGCTGAACTTCCGCTTGTAAGTCTAATTATAGGATACTTGATCTTGTAACATGAAACTTGTTATTTTTTATGTTAACGAGTATCATATGATAATAAAAGTTTATTGATGGTTGTTTTGAATAGTCATTTTGTTTAGAAAAATAGATTAATCGAGAGAAAAAACTTTTTCTTAGGAATTTGTGTTTTTGGCTATCTTAGGGTTTTTTTGGCTTGATAGACTATATTTAAAGGTTCTTGAATGTTTATTAAGTGTTTTCAAACTAAAATTGATGAAAATAGATGTTTTCATCTAAAATCCCTCGGCTTAAATGATGATTATGAAGAACTATCTAAACTAGTAAAGACTTTGAGACCTAATAACTAATAAAGATCATCAGGATCTTTTGTTTCCGGGAGGAGAAAAAAAAGTCTGCATCCGATAATTAATTTTGATATTTTGTTGGATTAAGAAAAGTGGATGAAGATATTTTTCTAGCTTAAAATTAGTTTTAAGAGGTGTATAGGATAATCTTATATGTTATTCCTATATTAACTTTTATTCGTTTAGCAACGAACCTTCCACTGAGTACCATTAGCTAGATCATTAAAGTCAACTTATCGGATCAATCAAGTTATTTTGAATTTTTTTATTTTTTTTAAGCTCAATCTTGAGTCGCTTGCGCCAACCCATCAAGCCGGGCTAGTTTTTAAAATTATGCTTTCAATCAATTTTCCTTCTACACCCTAATTTAATTTTTATTTTTTGACTTCTACACCCTCATTTTCCTCTTATCATCGACAATCGGTTTGGGGTTCTAAACTCAACAATGCCAACTAAACATGAGTAATCAAAGTAATTCCTCATTTCTGATCCATTCTCTTTAAATTTTTTTTATTCTGACTCTATTTACATAACCAAATTATTTTATTGTATTTGTTTTCTAATTGAGTTATTCATTATCTATTAAATAAAAAAAATAGATATTTATATTTTATTTATTCTTTTACTTAATATATATATATATATATATATAAGTGTTCATTTAAGAATCGAAGGATTTTTCTATTCTATTCTTTAAAATAAACTTGTTCTTCAAGATAACTTAGATTATCAAGTCAAGCCCCAAGCACTTTTTTTTTTTCAAATCTATTAAATAGTCATAGAAATACCTAGATTCAATTCAAGTTTTTCCAAATTTGTTAAATTTAAGGAGATTAAAAAAATCCATGAATTTTGAATTAGACCATTTCCAAAAAAAAAAAAAAACCCTTAAAATGAGATTGACCATTGACTTTTTTTTTCCCATACATAAACGATTCTGTTTAAATAGTTTTACAAAAATAAATTGAACATTCCTCTTGTTTAAAAAAGTAATTATTGAGTTTCTTGACTAGTATTAACCATGTTTAGATTAATATTATTTATTTATCGTTTTTATTTTTATATTTCTTAAAACATAAAAATATTTAAAAGAAAAACATGAAACAGACAAAAAAAAGACTATTTAATTAGTTTTTGAAACTAAAAGGACTAATTTGTAACTCACTCTGTTTCGGTACCGTATTTCCTAAATAAAATTTACGCTTCCATATATTGCCTTATCATTTAATGTAGTACAATTTGAAAATAGGATATTTATCCATGAAATATTCCAACTGGTAGTAGGTTACACTGCATAAAGTTCTGTTAAATAATATTTATGTTGTCTTATTTATTAAGGGTAGAATAGTACTTCAGTTTAACCTATATATACTTTATTTGTAATTAGGTTAAGACAAAGCATTCATAATAAATAGATTATTCAGAAATCTAGCCTCCGTTTTGTGTTTGATCTCAATTAATTTAACATGGTATCAGAGCTGGTTTTATGGAACGAGGCTTAATCCCAAATACAGCTTCGCGGATCCAACATTTTTTTGGAGTGATATTTTGTCTTCCGCTTCTGCAAAATTAGGTATTTTGACAGTTTCTGCAATTATTTTGGTATTCCGTCTTCCCTTCAGCATCTGCAATTTGGTATTTGCATTCAGTTTTTGCAAATTTGTTTTGTGTTTTGGAGTAATCGTATAATTTTGAGAAGAGATTTGTTTAGTTTCTGCAATTTTGTATTTTGTTTCCGCTGCTTTTGCATTCTGGTTATTTGTGATTGTTGATTATGGCTACTGAAAGAGATGATTCACTTCAGTCTGTGAGTGTGAGGTTGGATGGGAAGAATTATTCGTATTGGAGTTATGTGATGAGAAATTTCCTTAAGGATAAGAAGATGTGGGGGTATGTTAGTGGGACTTATATAATACCTAAGAATGTTGAGGAGGGAGATGTTGTTTTGATAGATACATGGGAAGCAAATAATGCAAAGATCATTACTTGGATCAACAATTCTGTTGAGCATTCGATAGGTATGCAGTTGGCGAAGTATGAGACAACAAAAGAGGTTTGGGATCATCTGCAAAGGTTATTCACACAATCAAATTTTGCAAAACAATATCAATTAGAGAATGACATGCGAGCTCTTCATCAGAAGAATATGAGTATCCAAGAGTTTTATTCTGCTATGACAGATCTTTGGGATCAATTGGCTCTTACAGAATCGGCAGAATTAAAGGCATGTGGTGCCTATATTGAGCGTAGAGAGCAGCAACGATTGGTACAGTTTTTAACAGCACTTCGCAGTGATTTCGAAGGACTTAGAGGTTCAATTCTGCATCATTCTCCACTGCCTTCTGTTGACTCTGTTGTTAGTGAGTTATTGGCTGAAGAAATACGTCTTCAGTCTTATTCTGAAAAGGGAATTCTTTTTGCTTCAAATCCTTCAGTATTAGCAGTGCCTTCTAAGCCATTCTCTAATCATCAGAATAAGCCTTACACAAGGGTTGGCTTCGATGAGTGCAGTTTATGTAAGCAGAAAGGTCATTGGAAGGCTCAGTGTCCTAAGTTGAGACAGCAGAATCAAGTTTGGAAGTCTGGCAATCAGTCACAATCTAATGCTCATAAACCACCTCAGGGTTATAAACCACAACACCACAATACTACAGCAGTAGCTTCCTCGGGTTCTATTATCGATCCTAATATTTTGGCTGAGCAATTTCAGAAGTTTCTCTCCTTGCAGCCATAAGCAATGTCCGCTTCTTCTTCCATAGGTCAGTTGCCTCATAGTTCCTCAGGTATGTCACATTCTGAATGGGTCTTGGATTCTGGTGCTTCTCATCATATGTCTCCAGATTCCTCATCTTTTACCTTTGTATCCCCTTTGTCCTCCATTCCTGTTATGACTGCTGATGGCACTCAAATGCCCTTAACAGTTGTTGGTTCTGTTGTCACACCTCACATGTCTCTCCCTAATGTTTATCTTATTCCACAACTCAAATTGAATCTTGCGTCTATTGGTCAAATATGTGATTCTGGTGATTATTTAGTCATGTTTTCTGGTTCCTTTTGTTGTATACAAGATCTGCAGTCTCAGAAGCTGATTGGGACAGGTTAATTGAGAAAAGCATGACAAAGAGGCAATGACAAGTCATACATTTTGAGAAAAAAGGCTACTTGTAAAAAGTCGAAGACTTCTTCCCCAAGATATGATAGGAGGCAACACGAGAGATGAATCCAGCATATGACTTCACAAGCAAGCTCATGTTAAGAGGGAGTCTCATGAACTAGAAGAAGAGGATGGGGCCTATGTTTCAAAACCAGGTACGAATGCATGCATGGCATCTAATCATAAATCATTGCATATATGTTTTTGGATCGTTACAGGAGGAGACCTTAGTGCATTCCAACAAGATTGTGGATGAAGAAAGAATCATTGAGTTGATTTTAGAACAACGAGAAGAGAAGATAATAATTTTCAAACCCTGCCAGCAGGAAGAACGACATCGATAGCAATCGGTAAAAGGGGAATCACCAGATGGGATTCCAGGAATCGCCAGATGGGATTCCAAGTTGTTTGAGATCGCCAGAAGGGATCTCGTATTTCGATATTCATCAATGGAGGTCGCCAGAAGGGACCTCAAATTTCAACTTTTGATAAAAGGAATCACCAGATGGGATTCCAAGTTGTTTGAGATTGCTAGAAGGGATCTTGTATTTCGATGAAGGTCGCCAGAAGGGATCTCGTATTTCGATGAAGGTCGCTAGAAGGGACCTCATATTTCAGCTTTGAATAAAAAGGAATCGCCAGATAGGATTCCAAGTTGTTTGAGATCGCCAGAAAGGATCTCATATTTTGATGAAGGTCGCCAGAAGGGACCTCATATTTCATGTTTGAATAAAAGGAATTGCCAGATGGGATTCCAAGTTGATGGAGATCGCCAGAAGGGATCTCGTATTTTGGTATTTGGAGGTCGCCAGATGGGACCTCGTATCTCATGTTTGTTAGGAGGAATCGCTAGATGGGATTCCAAGTTGTTTGAGATCGCCAGAAGGGATCTCGTGTTTCGTTATTTGGAGGTCGCCAGATGGGACCTCATATTTCATGTTGGTTAAAAAAGGAATCACCAGATGGGATTCCAAATTGATTAAAGGAGATCGCCAGAAGGGATCTCATATTTTGATATTCATCCAAGGAGGTCGCCAGAAGGGACCTCATATTTCAGCTTTGAATAAAAGGAATCGCCAAATGGGATTCCAAGTTAAAGGAGATCGCCAGAAGGGATCTCATATTTCGATATTCATCAAAGGAAGTCGCCAGATGGGACCTCATATCTCATATTTCATATAGGAATCGCCAGATGGGATTCCAAGTTGATTAAAGGAGATCGCCAGAAGGGATCTCATATTTCAATATTTGTCAAAGAAGGTCGCCAGAAGGGACCTCATATTTCATTTTCGTTAAAGGGAATCGCCAGATGGGATTCCAATGGCCGAAGAGGATTGTTGTAAAGAAAGAGTTTCAGATCGATCAAGCTTCGACCAAATCAGTTTCAGGAGTTTAGTTTGGATTATCTTTATAAAACTTACTGCGCAAAACCTTTGCTCCGTAAGCTTTATAAAGAGGGGGCATCTGTTGTAACCCATTTTTGGGTCCCTGCAAAAAAATAAAATAAATAGCCAAAGAAGGTTAGAAAAATAACAGGAGGCAGAAGCGCTTAGAAAATGGTCGGAAAATTGGTCAAGGAGGTTAAAAAATACAAAGATTAGATTTTTGACAGTATATTCTTGAAGGATGAGAGCCTTGTTGAGAAGGAAATTTGAATTTTGAGGAGAAAAGCCCAAGTTTGGATGTTTATGGACTTAATTGGATTTTTAATTGATTTTATAGGGGATTTGATTGCAAGAAAATTTGATTTTTAAGTCAATTTGGGCTTTAATTAGAAGAAATTTAAGTTCTGGGGCCAAAATATATTTTTTAGGAATTTATTAGGCCAAATCAGGGGCTTAATTGCATAAATATTGAAGTTTAATGTCCAATTAGGGACTTAATTAAGAAAATCCGAAACCAGGGACCAAATTGGAAGAGGCGCGTAAATGGAAGGGCTGCAATTATTCGGTTCAGGGGCCTAATTGAAGAAATTGAAAGTTTATTAATCAATTGAGGGCTCAATTGCATAAATCAGAGGCCAAGGCCTAAAGTGAAAAACGCGGCCAACTATGGGGGCGAGGACCGAAATTGGCAGGGACGCAATTGAAGTTTTTTTTTTAAATGAGGATTAGATTGAAGGACTTAATAGCCAAAGTATAAATTAAGGACTGATTCGCAAAAGCATATTCTGGCGCCATTTTTTTAAATGAAACGGCGCGTTATATCCAAAACGACGTCGTTTCATACTTAAAAAAAAAATAAGGACCGAACGATGCCGTTTTGAACGGCACTGTTCCTCTTTCGTCTTCCTCCCTGCACTTGTTGCAGGGGAGAAGGAAAAATGGTTTTTCTTCCTCAAAATATTCCCGCCTCTCTCTCCTCGCACCCACCGACCAACCCGAAACACTAGACCACCGACCAAACTCAATGGCCGACCATCGACCGCTCGCCCCGCCGAAAGCAAGGGAGCGGCGCTTTGCTGTCGCGGGTGGTGGCCGACCAGCCGCCCGCGAAACCCGCTCCAAGGCGCACTAACAATGGTCCCAGCACCCTTTCTCTCCTATAAATGGAGAAAAAAACTGGAAGGGAGGAGAGAGAGAGAACGAAAGAGAGAAGTTAGAAGGAAACAAACAAACAAAAAAAGAGAAGAAAGAGAGAAGGGGAAAGAGAATACCTGAACCCATAGTTTTAAGACCCGGCCCGGTGGTCGGCCCGGTCCAAGGCCCGGGTTCCGGGTTTTGACCGGGTCACCTGGTCTCGACCGGGTCACCGGGTCCACCGGGTCAAAATTTATTTTTTAATTTTTTTTAAAAAATCAAAACGACGTTGTTTTAGCAAAAAAAAAAAACAAAAAAAAAAGTCAATGGGTTTGGGGCCGGGTGTTGACCGGGTCAACTGGGTCCCGGGTCGACCGGGTCTGGCTGGGCCAATTCCAAAGCGGGTTTTGGCCTTCACCCGGACCGGTCCCATGCCCGGGTCGGCCGGGTCCCGGGTCGACCCGCCGGGCCGGTCTAGGTTTTAATACTATGCCTGAACCGACTGAAAACAAAAGGAAAAGCTGAAACGTAAACAAAGAAAAGGGGAAGAAGTCTCTCTCGCCGTCGTTCGAACCGCCACAGCACCGCCCGGATCTGCCGTACGCGAGCCACGCCACCGCCGCACCACCAGCGACCGCCTCCTCCACGCCAGGTAACGTCCTCTCCCCCCCTTGCATCGTTTTGTTTTAAAAAAAAAAAAAACGTTATCTCCTGCATGCATAGTTTTGTTGCATGCAGGAGGAGGGGAGGGGAAAATTAATTCCCCTCCCCGTTTCTATTTTTTCTCCTGGGCCAGACCGGTTCTGGCCCAGCCTTTAGGTCTGGGCCGAGTCCGACCCAGACTAGAAGAAGCATGTGGCCGGTTGGGCCGAGATCGGCCCAACCCAGTCTGGGCCGAGTTCGGCCCAACCTTTCATTGTTGGGTTGAGCCCGACCCGTTTATTTGGGCCGGCCCAGCCCACAATATATAATATATTATATATTATAATATATTATAATGTTATATATGTGTGTATATATATAAAAATATATATATTTTTTGAAAAAATCTTTTTTTAAAAAAATATTGTTGATTTTCTTGCATTTTTATCAAAATGACATAATAATGGTTTGTATTTCTATACCGTAGAGATATAAATTCAGTATTAAAAATACCCGGTTTTCGTCAAAACCTTAAGATTTTCAAAATACAAAAATGTTTTTACTTTCAAAAAATTTTCAAAAGTCCTTAAAAATATTGTGGATATTTTTCTGCATTTTTTTAAGATGGATTAATATTGGGTTGTATTTTTATACTGTAAGGATACAAACCCAGTATTAAAAATACCGATTTTCGTCAAAGCATAAAAAAATAATAATATTTTCCAAAAAAAAATTGTTTTTTTGTTTTAAATACAGCCTAGTCCTCTCCAATATATATATATAAATATATAACATCATATTTTCACACAACAAAGAAAATTTTCAAAACAATATATGTATTAGCATGGATTTTGGCTTTAATAACCAGTTTATTCAAGCCATGAGAACTAGGCCAATATTTCAAAAAAATTCTAAAAAAATCTTTTTGTTTTCGTTTAGCATTTGGGATTACGAATTTATACGTAAAACGTATTCCTAAATATTATTAATAAAGTTTTGGTATAAACGTTAGAACGGTTAGGATTTTACCCGATAAGATAAAGATCTCCTTACCGAGGAGGACTTTTCTTAAACCATACCAACAACTAGGAAAACACGAAAAGACCTTAGATTTTATCAGACAATAAAACAATGCAGCTTACCTTAGGTAGGGCGTATTTGGGGTGCTAATACCTTCCCTTTACGCAACCAGTCCCCGTACCCAATCTCTAAGACCAGTTAGGGTTCCTAGTGACCAAAATACTAGGTGTCGACTCCCATTCCATTTTCTACCAACAAAAGACAATATTTTCTTGTATCCCTATAGATATATATAGATTTACATTGTAGATTTAAGAAAATGGAAACAAACTTTTATTTTCGCCGCGTTGCCGCACACGTGTGACAACTACCGTTGATTTGTCTTCCTTTCGTTTAAGTATTTCATCTTCTAGTTTTTATTTATGGCATTCCCGTCTAGGTCATGTTTTGTCTTCTCGTTTGAGATTTTTGGCATCCACAGGAGCTTTAGGAAATTTGAAAACTTGTGACATTTCTGATTGTAGTGGATGCAAATTGGCAAAATTTTCCGCCTTACCTTTTAATCGAAGTTTTTCTGTTTCTTCTTCACCATTTGATTTAATTCATTCTGATGTATGGGGACCTTCTCCTGTTGCCACAAAAGGAGGGTCTCGATATTATGTCTCTTTTATTGATGATCATACTCGTTATTGTTGGGTTTATTTAATGAAACATCGTTCTGAATTCTTTGAGATATATGCAGCTTTTCGAGCTCTTATCAAAACTCAATATTCTACTATGATCAAATGCTTTAGGTGTGATTTAGGTGGGGAATACACTTCTAATAAATTTTGCCAATTGCTTGCCCTAGATGGAACCATCCACCAAACTTCATGTACAGATACTCCTGAGCAAAATGGTGTTGCTGAAAGAAAACATAGGCACATTATTGAAACTACTCGTTCTCCCTTGTTGTCTGCTTTTGTTCCTAGTGAGTTTTGGGGAGAAGTTGTTCTTACTGTTGTAAGCTTGATTAATACAATTCCATCTTTCTCATAGTTCGGGTCTATCTCCTTTTAAAAAAGTTTATATGGGTATGTCCCTGATTATTCCTCATTTAGAGTCTTTGGTTGTACTTGTTTCGTTCTTCGTCCTCATGTAGAACGAAGTAAGCTATCGTCTCGATCCGCTATTTGTGTCTTTTTGGGCTATGATGAAGGTAAAAAGGGTTATCGTTGTTTTGATCCAATAACTCAGAAACTTTATGTGTCTCGTCATGTTGTCTTCCTTGAGCATATACCTTTCTTTTCTATTCCATCCACTACTCATAACCTGACTAAATCTGATCTTATTAGTATAGATCCGGCACACCTGAAGCTCCATTCTCATCTACAACCCCTCAAGCTTCATCTGAGATTGTGGATCCACCTCCACGTCAGTCCATCCGTATTCGTAAGTCCACAAAACTAACAGATTTTGCTTATTCTTGTTATTCTTCATCATTTACTTCCTTTTTAGCTTCTATTCATTGTCTTGTTGAGCCCTCTTCCTATAAAGAGGCAATTCTTGATCCACTTTGGCAGCAAGCTATGGATGAGGAACTCTCTGCATTGCATAAGACAGATACTTGGGATCTGGTTCCTCTACCTCCTAGTAAGAGTGTTGTTGGTTGTCGTTGGGTGTATAAGATCAAGACTAATTCTGATGGGTCTATTGAGCGATATAAAGCTAAGTTGGTTGCCAAAGGATACTCTCAACAGTATGGTATGGACTATGAGGAGACATTTGCTCCAGTTGCAAAAATGACTACTATTCGTACTCTTATTGTCGTAGCTTCGATTCGTCAATGGCATATTTCTCAACTTGATGTTAAAAATGTCTTCTTGAATGGAGATCTTCAAGAAGAAGTTTATATGGCACCCCCTCCTGGTATTTCACATGACTCTGGATATGTTTGTAAGCTTAAGAAAGCATTATATGGTCTCAAACAAGCACCCCGTGCTTGGTTTGAGAAATTCTCTATTGTGATCTCGTCACTTGGCTTTGTTTCTAGCAGTCATGATTCTGCTCTTTTTATTAAGTGCATTGATGCAGGTCGTATCATTCTGTCTTTATATGTTGATGACATGATTATTACTGGTGATGACATTGATGGTATTTCAGTTTTGAAGACAGAGTTGACTAGACGATTTGAGATGAAGGATTTGGGTTATCTTCGATATTTCCTGGGTATTGAGGTAGCATACTCACCTAGAGGTTACCTTCTTTCTCAGTCGAAATATGTTGTAGATATTCTTGAGTGGGCTAGACTTACTGATAACAAGACTGTGGATACTCCTATTGAGGTTAACGCAAGGTACTCTTCTTCTGATGGTTTACCTTTGATAGATCCTACTTTATACCGCACTATTGTTGGGAGTTTGGTATATCTCACCATTACTCGTCCAGATATTGCATATGCTGTTTGTTGCTACCCAATTTTTGACCCATGTTTTTGATATATATTTTAAAAAATCCAAAAATATGTTTTTTAATATATTTTCATCATTTTAGCATTTTTCAACGTCGTCTAAAAAAAGAATCTAAATTGTTAAAATATTTTCAAACGCGTTCGATTTTTCACGCGTCATTTTTAAAATCATTGATTTTCCGCATTTGAGTCGACGTTGATATTGCTCGTTTTCAAAAAATACAAAAAAATAAGAAAAATCAAAATTTACAAAAAGAAAGAAGTTGAGGGACCAAGTTGAAAAACTTGGCAACATTTTTGCCTATAAATACTGGTCTTTAACTCACACAAAGGGGGGGGGTAATTTTGACAACATCAAAAAAAAATACAAAAAAACCTAAACCTAACCTATCTTTTTTTCAAGAGCAGCCCCCCTCTCTGGTTTGAATTTTTCCAACCGCCAGAGCCAATTCATTTTTTTTCTCCCCACACAGACCTTCTTAGCCGATCTCATCTTCTCTTGTAGCTGCTCCATCCTCCCCCGACCATCATTTTTTTCTTCCTAAAAGAACCGGCCAAACAGCCCCCCCCACCACTTTGATTTTTCAGTTTTCTCTTCTTCCGCCACCGAACACCATTCTCCACAGCCCGGTTCTCCCCTGCTCACGCCCCGAAGCCATCACCATTTTTCCCTATTTTTGCTCATTTTCAAAGCAACCACAGCAGGCCTCCCTTCTCATCCAACAAAAAGGAACCGAACAGCCCCCCACCACTGCACCCTCTCTCTCTCCTTCTCAAAAACAGCTGACCGATCGACAGCCATCACAGGCCGCTGCACGCACCGGACAAGCTCCCCTCCGTCGGCCGCAACAGCGCCCACAGAGTCGTCCCCGTCATCACCAGAACCACAGACCGGCCTTCTCCGGTGATATCTCCACAGCAGCTCCAGCTCCTCCCCCAGCGGCACAACAGAACCGCAGATCGGTTCCCTTCGACAGCGGCTCCTACCTCCACTGCCAGCAGCAGCAGCGCCGTCCTCGCCAGCGGCCCACACATCGAGATCCAACAGCCATCAGCACCGAAGACGCCTCACAACCAGATCTGCCACAGAGGAGGAAACTAAAAAATCTGAGAAAATTAAAAAAATTGAAACCGATTGTGTTGTGTGTATTTCTTGTGTTGCGTTCCCCACAGCTGGCAGGGAGGGGAAGAGAAGGAGAAAACAGGGCAGATCCGCCCGTTTCCAGCATGGTCGGCGGCGCGTGAACCCACGCGCCGCTAGTGACGGTGGCGCGTGGGAAGACGCGCCGCCACTGTGCCCATCACTGTTCCGGGGTGCAGAAGGGTTTCCCTGCAATTTTTTGGAGTTTTAGGGACTACTGTGTAAATTTTGAATTAATTAATGTAATTTTTATTTATTTGTTTTGATTTTGTATTTGTATTTGTATTTGTATTGTGATGTAAAAGAAAAGAAAAAGAAAAGAAAAAAAGAAAAGAAATAAAAATAGTGAAAGTGTAGGTGTGTGTTTGTATTTGTTTTATGAATTTGTTATTTTATTTATTTCTTTATTTATTTTTTAGGATAAAATTGCAAATCTATTAAAGAAGAATTTAATATTTTGATCGGATCACGGTTAAGAATTATTAACTTATACGTAAGTAATATTTCTAATTTCCGATGAAAAGACAATTATTAAAACTTCTTTAACACATCAAATTCACGAAGCAGCTTACCTTAGGTAGGGTGCGTTAGGGGTGCTAATACCTTCCCTAACCACAACCAGTTCCTTACCCGCGAATCTCTGACGAGACCAGTACATCCGGTTTCCTAGTAGCCCGCAATCAATTACTAGGTGGCGACTCCAACGAACCAAATTCAAGAAAACGCAACAACGATAAAAATCACCAGCCGATGCCGCACGCTGATTTTTTTTGGGGTGCGACACTGTTCATGTTGTTAGTCAGTTTGTTGCTTCTCCTACTACTGTTCACTAGGCAACTGTTCTTCGTATTTTACGATATCTTCGGGGTACAGTTTTTCAAAGTCTTTTACTTTCATCCACCTCTTTCTTAGAGTTGTGTGCATACTGTGATGCTGATCATGGTAGTGATCCCACAGATCGCAAGTCTGTTACCGGGTTTTGTATCTTTTTAGGTGATTCTCTTATTTCTTGGAAGAGCAAGAAACAATCTATTGTTTCTCAATCATCCACCGAAGCAGAATATCGTGCCATGGCATCTACTACCAAAGAGATTATTTGGTTACGTTGGTTACTTGCTGATATGAGAGTTTCATTTTCCCATCCTACTCCTATGTATTGTGACAACCAGAGTTCTATTCAGATTGCTCACAACTCGGTTTTTCATGAGCGAGCTAAGCACATTGAAATCGATTGTCATCTTACTCGTCACCATCTCAAGCATGAAACCATTACTTTGCCTTTTGTTCCTTCTTCATTGCAGATTGCAAATTTCTTTACCAAGGCGCATTCCATATCTCGTTTTCATTTTCTAGTTGGCAAACTCTCTATGCTTGTAGCTGCCGCATCATGAGTTTGAGGGTAGATGTTAAATAATTATGTTGTCTTATTTATTAAGGGTAGAATAGTACTTTCAGTTTAACCTATATATACTTTATTTGTAATTAGGTTAAGACAAAGCATTCATAATAAACAGATTATTCAGAAATCTAGTCTCCGTTTTTTGTTTGATCTCAATTAATTTAACAAGTTCTACATTTCCAGATTTTGTAGCTAAATTGAACCTAGTGTTCGCTGATCAACTAAGAAGACATAGAATTAATTTAATAAAAATCAATAGAAGTCTGAAATCATAAAATGCTAGAACAAGCAGTCTTCATTGAATTGTTTTGGCAAGAGAATATATCATAATGAACCTGGAGGAACATAAAAAAATAATTGTTTGATTTTTAAGACCTTACAGCTTTCATAAATTTTCTTCTCCAATTCTCTGTATACACTAAAACATGCATGCGTGTTTTGAAGATTATTTTCTTTGCATTAACGAGGATATAGTTCTGTGATAGACATATCATTCACGGACAAAGGCTTCGACTTGGAAGTAGATCGGTCAGACTCGAGCTCTGTTGTTGGAAAGGTCGGGACGGTCCTGCTTTGCCCAAGGTATGCCGGCTCTCGAGGCAATGGTAGCGTTACAGAGAAACTAGTGAGCATGAGAACTATTGTTGACAACGTGGGTCTATCGTTTGGATCTTCTTGAACACACAATAAGGCAATATGGAGGCATCTAGTGATCTCATTTCTGGAGTAAGAATCTCCTAAGCTTGCATCCATTAGTTCCAGTGCTGCCCCATTTTTCCATTGTTTCCATGCCTGCAACAATCAGTAGCTATGTATGGAAAATTCTTCTTTTTCTCCCCTTTCAAAATACTCGTTGGTTTTAGCATAAATAAAATAAAATTTGTGCAATTAAGTTTCTCTTACATAGCTCACAAGGTCCAGGCCATTGTCTGATTGATAGAAACTGCTGTTCTTTTTGCCACTAATAATCTCGAGTATTAAGACACCGAAACTATACACGTCCGACTTAACGGAGAACTGTCCGTGCATTGCGTACTCTGGAGGCATGTAACCACTGAGTGTCCACCAATCAGCATAGGATACAGAAACATAACATCAACAATCAATGCCTTCAATATATACTCTAAGATAAGGATTTAATATATGGCAGTGTAGATGAACAAAATATTGCATTTAGGCTTTAAAAGTACTTACAATGTTCCAGCGATTTTGCTGGTATTTCCTTGACTTTGATCCCCTCCAAAAATCTTGGCCATACCAAAATCAGCAATCTTGGGGTTCATTTCCCCATCCAACAAAACATTGCTTGCTTTAAGATCACGGTGGATGATTCGGAGACGGGAATCTTCATGAAGATAAAGAAGACCTCGAGCAATTCCCCCTATGATTTTGTAACGACTTGACCAATTCAACAGTCCTTGTTTTGCAGGATCTTCATGAATTTATATAAAAAATTAAATAATCGGATGGAGCTAAGAAAAACAAATAATCAGGATGCATCACACGCAAAATATATGTTAAGAGAAGCCAAACCAAAGAGGAAGTAGTCGAGGCTCTTGTTTGGAACAAATTCATAGACAAGAATCTTTTCTTCTCCTTCCACGCAAAATCCTTGCACCCTCACTAGATTCCTGTGTTGAAGCTTGGCTACCAATACAACCTCATTCTTAAATTCTGCTGCACCTTGTCCAGAATGTTTTGATAGCCTCTTCACAGCTATGTGCTGTCCATTAGGAAGTGTTCCCTGAATATAACGGGATCATTATTTAGATGGAATTTAGATTTTAAAGACTGAATTACTCAGGAAAAGTATGTCAGTTTAACTTCTTACCCTGTAGACATCGCCAAATCCACCCTTACCAATCTTGTTCTCTTCGGCAAAATTGTTTGTAGCAGCTTCAATGGTTCCCAATTGAAATTGTAATGATTGGACCGAAGTGATTTCATCCCCAACTACAGGAAATGGAAAAAAAGAATTGTTCAAAGCCAGCCGATATAGCAAATTAATTGGACTAACAAAAATAAAATATTGGGTAGATTTCTCTATATGTTTTCTATACCATTTCCCTCTTGAATAGTGTTGTATTCCTTCCTTGCTTTCTGGTGCACATAACAGTAGCATAAGGAGAACAATAGCACCACAAAGGCACCAGTGGGAACTGAAATGTATACAATTGTCCGTGATGAAGCCTTCCTTTCTCCTGCATAAAAATGAACAGTTTTTTGGTAATATGGTAGAAATCATGTCTTAAAAGCGGTAATGAATAAAATGCATACCACTGGGATTTAAAGAGGTTGCTGGTGGTGTTGGCGGAGATGGGGAACTTGCAGGAGGGGGTGGGGCTAGCGGAGCAGTGTAGAAAGGGTAAATTTCAAACCTCATACTGCAACTTGGTGTGAGAACATTACCCCCTTGCTTTCCATTACAGCACCTAGGAATATCGCTGACGCAACCAGATAAGCATATTCTGCATTGAGATGGAGATATATCTGGAGTGCATTGTACCGTTCCATATATTCTATTAAATGCTGTTCCATTTGTGTCTCCCATTGCAAACAAATTACTAGAAGACGCAGCACGATTAATAAGCTGGTTCATCAAGCCTCCCAAACTGGCATTAAATTGATTTTGATCCATAACACCTCCAATATCATTCACATTCCACAGCCATGCTTTCGGCCGTTCCTCTGTAACAGAGAATATAGAACGGTTAGAGTAACGTAACATGCACCTATCATACCAAATAATTGCTTCTTTGTAATTCGGGCAGCGAATCATGATATCTTCACTGGTGGTCTTGATGCAACCCTGACATAACTCAGGGGAGTTATCTCCTCTGCACAGGAAGAGCGCATACACTCTATCAGAATTCTGACCGACACTGATACTGCTAAAATCATCGCTACGAGAGGCATTTTCGTAGAGAGAAGAGAGAGAGGCATTGAGGTTTAATGGGAAAGAACTATTCGTTGTATAAGTAGAATCATTCGTACATATATGGTATCGATATGCAAATTGCTGGGCTGCGATTAAAGGAATGTACAAGATAACCGTATAGAAAACCGAAAGCCAAATAGAATGGGCCATGCTGTATTCAAGTATGCAATAAATGTGAAAGAGGTTGAGGATTAATGAGTAAAGGTTTCTTTATAGCTGAAAGAATGAAATACTAGCTGAACTTGGCAACATTTTGGAGGCTTAAAGGAAAATGTGAAGCTCGAATTCCCTGAAGATCAAGCAGCAAAATCTAAAGTAGTTGTATAATAGGAAAACCAGATGGGCCGCCAAAGCGAAAGTGCTTTTCGTTGCCTTAAAAATGAGGGTATTGAAGCTCTCACAAATCAAGTTCTGTTAGTCTTTTATTTGAAATAGGATAGCAAATGCAGGAATGGAAAAGTAATGGCCTTGATTGTTGTTTGGTTTTGGGTGAGAAACGCTCAATTTCGTTGAATATGTAATAGTGACAAGAAAAGCATCAGAGTCAACACGGTGCCCGATCGTAGTGTCTGCCAATTAAAGTTATCAGTTGAATATTCCGGTAGTTGTTGTGGAAATAAGATGAAGAAAAATGCATCAAGAACACCTCCAAGGTAGAGAAAAAGGTGACAATGATCGTAGGGCCTGCAAATTAAAATCATCAGTCAAATAGGGGGCCAGATCGTATGGTCGGCGGATCGATGCGTATAATATCCGCTGAAAACTCCGAAAAGTATACATCTCAGTAGTCGTGGAAAAGAAGATGGAAAATGACCCCTGAACACCTTTAAGTTATCAAACCTGGTTTGGGTTGATCTGGTTAACGGTTCGGATCCTGGATTTTATAGGTCAGTTTGGATCAACCTGAAAAAATTAAAAAAATTATTTAAAATTTTAATATTTCTTATGAAAAAATTAAAAATATATATATGTGATATCGGCTATACATGTTGTAAATAATGAAGTTTAAAAGAATATTTTAAAAAGTTTTTTATTCTATATTAAAAAGATATTATGTTATGCTTTTAAGCTGAAGTAGTTAAACCAAAAAAGTTTTTTATCCCTCATTAAAAAAACATAACGTTTTTTTTTTTGTGAACATAGAATATATATACTAAAGGGCTTCAAATCTCATATTTAAAAGATATTATGTTATCCTTTTAAGTTGAAGTATTTAAACCAAAATATTTTTTATCTCACATTGAAAAAACATAATTTTTTTCTTGTAAACATAGAGTATATATATATAAAATGACTTCAAATCTCATATTGAAAAAAATAACTTTTTTTTGGGAACATAGGAATATATATATATATATATATATATACTAACGAGTTTTCGAATCCCATATTAAAAAAAACATAACTTTTTTCTTGTGAACATAGAATATATATATACTAAAAGGCTTCAAATTCCACATTAAAAAGATATTATATTATCCTTTTAAGTTGAAATATTTAAACCAAAAAGTTTTTTATCCCACATTCAAAAAACATAACTTTTTTTCTTGTAAACATAGTGTATATATACAAAAATACTTCAAATCCCACATTGAAAAAATAACTTTTTTTCTTGAGAAACACAAAGTATATATACTAAAGGGTTTCAAATCCTACATTGAAAAAACATAACTTTTTTCTTGGAAAACATAGAGTATATATATATTAAAAGGGTTTCAAAATCCCACATTGAAAAAAAATAAAATACTTTTATAATATTTATATAATGAACTTTTAAAAAGTGTTAATAACCAACTAAAAATATATATATATATTAAAAAGAGGTATAGGGTCATGGCAGGTCGATATGGTTTGGCCGGGACGTTTCACTGGTCGGTCTTTTGACAAACTCGAACCAGTTCATCCACCAGGTCAACCCGTCGGGTCAATCCGAGTTTAATAACTATGCTCTAAAGTAGAGAAAAATAATATAACTTTTTTTGTGAAGAAATATGTTAATGAGATGGATTTTTTCACACCTTATCCATGACTTCATAAACCATGCTTATTTTTGTTCAGTAAATCTTAACCAGGAAACTGAAACTGTCTTCAATTGCTCTTAATTACTCTCAAAAGCTTGCACATCTTGTCAGCGGAGTTCTTCAATGGGAGTTGACCTCTTCTTGGTTCAATAACCTCCATGAAAATGATCTTCCTTCTTGTTTGGTTAGAAAGACTTTTGTAAGTAACGTGGCAAAGGGAAACAAACTTAATGCTGGTAGAAAATCAAGCACCAGGAAAGCAACAAGGAAAATTGACTTCACTGGAATGGGGTACAATTCGGGCTTGTTGGGCATGTGAAACATGGCCCAACTGAATTCAATCCTTAATTAAGTCTTGGCCCAATATCAGCCAGTGATGACAAGTGCATAGATGGGCTTTCTCAATCTTGAATCATTCATGCCCAATTCTTTAATTTATTAATGGAAGGCCTAGTGGGCCTTATCCTTCTCTTCCATTCCAACTTAGAAATAAGTCAGCATTTCATTTTCATGTTTTAAAAATTGTTCAAAAATTCATTAGGTGGTTAGAGTTGAGCTGAGGCGGTTGGATAAAAAAGATGCAATGGAGCCGCGTTGAAGCCACGTGCTAGTGCAGAACAAAAGTTTTGGCTCATCGTTGCATGTGCTGCGCGGGTCTAGGAAGCGCCTATAAGGTGTGCCTCCTTTTCGTCTTTGTTTTTGTGTTGGCGGTGTTGTTCATTGCCGCTTACAGAAGGAGATCGGGCGACCTAAAGTTCCGTTCTTCTTTCTCTCTCTAATGTAACAACTTTCTCTTTTTAAAATAATAATAATAATAATCAAGGCTGCTATTGTGGTGGTTTGGGTCCTCGATAGGTTGTTAAAGCGATTTTGTTGCTAAGGGTTTCCATCATTGTGGCTGGTGGGTGGCTTCTGGTGTTGAAGTTGTCGTGAAATTGCCGTGAATGGAGGGAATAGGGGTTGCCTTACTGGGTTTGTTGGCTGCGATTAGGGAGGAGGAGCTTGAAACTTGGTTGGTGATGAGTGGGTGGTTGTCATGAGGCACTGAAGATGGCGGTAGTGGGAGATGTTGTGGTGGAGGAGGTTTCCAATGTTTAAATTATTACCTCTTTGTTTTTAATTTTTATCCTCGTTCTTATTTTCTTTTTAATTTTTTCATTGTTTGATTTTTTTTTTTAAATCAATGTGCAAACAAAAGGCGAAAGGGTAAAAAAATATAAAAAAGTGAATTTATTTTTAGGAAATTTTTGCATTTTTTGAATTTTGGAGAACACAATCAACAAAAGCGTCAAGGTCATACTGAACAAAAGCGTTCATACAATGCAAGAACAAGCGCTCTCCATTGAATTGTTTTGGGAAGAAAATTTATCATAGTGAACCAAGAGGCTCATAAAAAAAAAATTGTTCGATTTTTAAGACTTTACAGCTTTCATAAATTTTCTCCTCCTACCCTCTGTATAAACTAACATGCATGCCTGTTTTGAAGATTCATTTCTTTGCATTAACGAGGATATAGTTCTGTGATAGACATATCATTCACGGACAAAGACTTCGACGTGGAAGTAGATCGATCAGACTCCAGCCCTCTTATTGGTAAGCTCGAGCCGGTCCTGCTTTGCACACAATATGCCGGCTTCCGAGGCAATGGTAGCGTTACAGAGAAACTAGTGAGCATGAGAACTATTGTTGTCAATGTTGGTCTATTTTTTGGATCTTCTTGAACACACAATAAGGCAATATGGAGGCATCTAGTGATCTCGTTTCTGGAGTAAGAATCTCCTAAGGTTGCATCCATTAGTTCCAGTGCTGTCCCATTTGTCCATTGTTTCCATGCCTGCAACCATCAATAGCTATGTTCAGAAACATTCTCTTATTCTCCCCGTCGTTGATCTTGGCATAAATAAAATAAAAATGTGTTCAATTAATTTTCTCTTACATAGCTTAGAAGGTCCATGCCATTGTCTGATTGATAGAAACTGCTGTTCTTTTTGCCACTGATAATCTCGAGTATCAAGACACCGAAACTATACACGTCTGACTTAACGGAGTACTGTCCGTGCATTGCGTACTCCGGAGACATGTAACCACTAGAGTATATCCAACAGTCAGCATCGATTACAGAAAAAGAACATCAACAATTAATCCCTTCAATATTTACCATATATAGCTAATTGAAACTGAATCAGTTTTCCTACTTTCAAGTGATTTTGGCATCTTACATGGATTGTCGAATCAAATCTGAAAATTAATGACTCGTAGATTTAGCCTATATCATTTAGAAAAAAAAAAAAAAAAAAAGCACAACAATTGATTATCGATATATGTTATTGGTCGAATGTCAACAATAAGCTAGGCATGACCTTATATAGTTTTTAACATGTATGTTAAATATATGAACAATTTTTTTTTTAATTCGAAGATAGGTTTCCCCATGCTCGGATCAACATACAAGTGAATTAAGACAGGTTTCCTCATGTTAGGAGCACTTTCCACATTATCTTTAGCGTACTTTGAAAAATTAAATAAATTCTCATCTTAAGAATTAAATCTTGAAAGAAATTTGTTATATATATCCTCTTCTTTTATGTAACTTCTCTTTTGATAATGTTTTAACAACATGGATGAAGATATGCTTCACTAAAGATAAGGGTTTCATGAACGATAGTGTAGACGAACAAAATATAGAATTTAGGCCTTAAAAGTACTTACAATGTTCCAGCGATTCGGTTTGTAATTCCTTGACTTTGATCCCCTCCAAAAATCTTTGCCATACCAAAATCTGCAATCCTGGGATTCATTTCCCCGTCCAACAAAACATTGCTTGCTTTAAGATCACGGTGGATGATTCGGAGGCGGGAATCTTCGTGAAGATAAAGGAGACCTCGAGCAATCCCCCCTATGATTTTGCACCGAATTGACCAATCCAACAGTCCTTGTTTTGCAGGATCTTCATGTGTTTATCAAAAAAAAAAAAAATCAGAATGGAGCTAAGAAAGATAAATAATCAGGATGCATCACACGCAAAATATTGGTAAAGAAAAGTCAAACCAAATAGGAAGTGGTCGAGGCTCTTGTTGGGAACAAACTCATAGATTAGTATCTTCTCTGCCCCTTGCAGGCAAAAGCCCAATAGCCTGACTAGATTTCTGTGTTGAAGCTTGGCTATCAACAGGACCTCATTCTTAAATTCTGCTTCACCTTGTCCAGAATATTTTGATAGTCTCTTCACAGCTATTTGTTGTCCATTAGGAAGTGTTCCCTGAGAATGCACTAATTTCATCAATGGTTGAGCAAGCAATTTTTCGTAATTTCTTTAATCCTAATGCAACAAGGTCTTTTCGGTTCTTCAAAATTTAAATGCATTGCAAATTGCTTACCTTGTAAACCTCACCAAATCCTCCTTCACCTAACTTGTTATCAGGGGAGAAATTGTTTGTGGCAGCTTCTATAGAACTCAAATCAAATTGCAAGGACTCCACTGTTGAAATCTCATCTCCATCTACACAACACAGATAGATCTTCGATTGAGTTTTTGAGAATATTATTATCTAACATCGGCAGAGCACACAACAGTCATACACTGTTTTGTTCCAATTAGAAAAGATTTCTAATGTTCTTTACCATCTTTTTCTGGCAAGGAAACTCTGTTTTTTCTTGCCCTTCTTCTCAGGAAACCGAACCCCATGCAGAAAAGCATCATAGAAACAGCAATGGGAATGACAATGGCTACAATCACAATTATTGAAACATGGCCTCTTCCTGAATTAAAACAAAAAGGTGTCAATCATATGCAGTGCACAATAATTCAGTCAGCTAATTAATTGCTTAATTTATTCTTCACGATATATTTGAAGTTCTAATAATAATTTTGGACGTTCAGAAAATAAGAATCACAGCATGTTTCATCAATAAATCCATTTCCCAATCCATCTTTGAATAATGTTAGACTATCTGGTGATTTACAAGACCCAGAAGATTGCAACTAATTACTTTTTCATAACAGAAATAAGTAAAAAATTAAACAAAATCAATTATAAGCAATATTTAATCTTTAATTTTCGTCTTCTTAATTATAAAATAATAAATTATTTTTCTAGTGAGAATTAAAAAAAATTAATTTTTCTTAGATATATGCCATAAATAAATAATTGGAAAAGGAATTGAGTTTAATTTTTTAATCGTTTTTTTAAGTTATAATAAAAAACCTAATACGTGTCTCTTTTTTTTACAAGTCAAAATTAGCAACAAAAAAATTTGCTTGATCATGAAGGAAGGACTGCTATAATCAATTGTTTAAATTGAAACCAAATAAAGACTATGTTGGTCCAAATAATTAATTTGGACAAAGCAAAAAAAAATAAAAAATCAAACCAACTTTACCTTTTGGTCTTGTCAATGGAGTGGGAGGAGGAGGAGGTGGTGGCTTTGCCGCAACCGTTGTCATATTATAAAACTTAAAGGTTTCATACCGGACATTACAACTTGGATATAGGATGCTTGCTCCTGGCTTTTGGCTACAGCAACTAGGCAAAATAGAAGTAGCTATCCTAAGACATCGATTACAATCCGAGCTTGACAAGTCCGGTGTGCACTGCGCAAGGCTGTACAAGTTTAGAGACTTGGTAAAATATACTTCTTCGACTGCAAACTTTTTACCTCCTGAAGTAGCAATTGTAGCCCGCGTGACTGTATCATTCATGGTGGTTGCCACTAGCCGGTTAAAACGTTCAGGTTCGTCTGCGATATTCTGATCAGATTTAAACAGGAACACTCCAGGGTCTTGGTCCATGGTAGCGAAAAAAGCCCTGTTTGAGTAGCGCAAGAGGCACAAATCGTACCATAAAACGACCACTTTTTCAACAGGGCAACGTTGGATTGCGTCTTTGGAAGCCAAGGCGACACAATTATGGCAAGCATTTTTGTTAACGTCGCCACGGCAAAGGAACAGGCCATAAACATCATCAGGGTCCAGCCCTAAAGAGGAGTTGTAGAATCCATTAAGATTATTGCGGGTTGCATTGGACACAAGTGAAGAAAGAAGGAGATTTAAATTGGCTTGGTAAGTGCTGTTTCTCGTGTAAGTTGTGTCGTTACTGCATGAATGATAGAGATAAGAAGGGTCCTGTGATTTAGTGATAGTAGCAAGGCTAAGCGAGGAGAGTATGACTATGAAGAAATTGAGAGACTTCATTTTTGTTTTGTTGATCAAGTTCTCTAGCAGCGAGCAGCTCTTATTTTTTCACCTATCCCAGCCAAAATATGAAGACTGAATCAAGTCAACGAAGAAATAATGCTGCATTCACTGTTTGCTAGCGCTTTTAATGGGAGAAAAAAAGGTACGTGCTAATGGTCTTGATTAACTTTCAAAGCTACTCCATTATTGTTTAGAACTGACCTTTTAAACTTTCAAGGGGACTCGAGTCTTCAACGTAATGCGTGGGTTGCAATGCTAGTGGACGGAGAGAGTCATTATCAATCACTGTTCTTTGCCGTGTTGCTCTCTGCTTTCCTGGTACACATTTTTTGAATTTTCTACAAAATGTTTTTTCGACTAAGGGATTTACATTTGCAATTATCTATCAATTACAGTTTTGAGATGCTTCTACATTTATAATTATAATAATTTTATAAATTTTTTTATAAAATATTTTTATCTCATGAATTTTATTTTTACTCTAGATTTATAATATTATAAATAAATTAAATTTTTTATTAATAATAAATATATATTTATATAAATATAATAATATCATGTATAACTAACTAATTAACTAACTTCCATGTTAATTCAACATCATGTATTCTACCTTTATGGGCAAATGCCTAATACAAGTTACAAATCAAGTATACTTGATAGGTTCTAGGCATGCATAACCTCAAAAGGATTGAGTTAAGTACACTTGGCGTGTTCAACTCGTACTTTATAAATATATTCATTGGAAAAAAAAAAATGATCCAGCACTGGTTAGGAAAATTTAAGTGTTAAAGATTGTTCAGAGGATTAATAAACAACTATAAAAACATTCGCTTTGACTAAAAAGGCAATAGAGTAAGTCGCGTAGACATTTGTTTGGTTTAAACTTTAAAGACTTTCGAACACATCTTAAATAAGATTCTCCAACCAAGTACAATAGTTTAAACCATATAATATTTAAGTTATACAGCCAATATTTATAAAATAGAAAAAAGATACAGAACCAAGAGAGAGAATTAAAAAGTATTAGAAACAGCTTTATTGTTTTGAAATACATCTCATTGAGGCTCATAAAAAATAAATTGTTTGATTTTTAAGACCATACGGCATTCATAAATTTTGTTCTCCAATCCCCTGTATAAACTAACATGCATCCATGTTTGGGAGACTGTTTTCTTCGCATTAACGAGGATATAGTTCTGTGATAGACACATCATTCACGGACAAAGGCTTCGACTTGATATTAGATTTGTCAGACTCCAGCTCTGTTAATGGCAAGCTTGAGATGGTCATGCTTTGCTCAAAGCTTGACGGCTCTCGAAGCAATGGTAGCGATATCGAGAAGCTAGTGAGCATGAGAACTACTGATGTCAATGTGGGTCTATCGTTTGGATCTTCTTGGACACACAGCAAGGCAATATGGAGGCATCTAGTGATCTCATTTCTGGAGTAAGAATCTCCTAAGCTTGGATCCACTAGTTCCATTGCTGCCCCAATTTTCCATTGCTTCCATGCCTGAAACAATCAGCAGCTATGTTAGGTAACATTCTTCTTTTTCTCCCCTTTTAAGATGAGTAGTTGAGTTTGGCATAAATAAAATTAAATTTGTGCACTTAATTTTCTCTTACATAGTTCACAAGGCACAGTCCATTGTCTGATTGATAGAAACTGCTGTTCTTTTTGCCGCTGATAATCTCGAGTATCAAGACACCAAAGCTATAAACGTCTGACTTAACAGAGTACTGTCCTTGCATTGCGTACTCCGGAGCCATGTAACCACTAGAGTGTCCAACAATCAGCATCGATCACAGAAAAATAACATCGACAATAAATGCAAAGTCTTTTTTTTTTTTAAGTAATTGTAAGGGTGCTCTTTTCACATTATCATTACGTAATTTGAAAAATTTAATAAATTCTCATCTTAAATTTAAATATAGAAAGTAAAAAAAAGAAATATAATAGGACAACTTGAATATGTTTTTAAGAGTTTGTTAACCGTAGTTATTTGTTATAGCCTCTTGTTTTTTTTTTTTTTTTTTGTAAATTCTCTTTTTATAATGTTTTAACAACATGGATGAAGATATGCTTCACTAAAGAAAAGGGTTTAATAAACGATAGTGTAGACGAACAATATATAGAATTTAGGCCTGAAAAGAACTTACAATGTTCCGGCGATTCGGCTTGTAACTCCTTGAGTTTGATCAACTCCAAAAATCTTTGCCATACCAAAATCTGCAATCCTGGCATTCATTTCCCCATCCAACAAAACATTGCTTGCTTTAAGATCACGGTGGATGATTCGGAGACGGGAATCTTCGTGAAGATAAAGGAGACCTCGAGCAATCCCCCCTATGATTTTGTAACGACTTAACCAATCCAACAGTCCTTGTCTTGCAGGATCTTCATGTATTTATATAAAAAATTAAATAATCAGGATGGAGCTAAGAAAAATAAATAATCAGGATGGATCACACGCAAAATATATGTTACGAAAAGCCATACCAAATAGGAAGTAGTCGAGGCTCTTGTTTGGAACAAATTCATAGATTAATATCTTCTCTTCCCCTTGCAGGCAATAGCCCAACAGCCTGACTAGATTCCTGTGTTGAAGCTTGGCTATCAACAGGACCTCATTCTTAAATTGTGCGGCACCTTGTCCAGAATATTTTGATAGCCTCTTCACAGCTATGTGTTGTCCATTAGGAAATGTTCCCTGAGAATGCACTTTCACCAATGGTTGAGCAAACAATTTTTCATAATTTCTTAAATCCTAAAGCAACAAGCTTTTCGGTTCTTCAGAATGTAAATGCATTGCAAATTGCCTACCTTGAAAACCTCGCCAAACCCTCCTTCGCCTAACTTGTTATCGGGGGAGAAATTGTTTGTGGCAGCTTCTATAGTACTCAAATCAAATTGCAAGGACTCCTCAGTTGAAATCTCATCTCCACCTACACAGCACAGGTAGATCTTCGATTGAGTTTTTGAGAATATTATCGTGCAACATCGGCAGAGTACACAACAGAAAAGACACTGCTTTTTTCCAATTAAAGTAAAAAAAAAAAAAAAAAATCTTATGTTCTTTACCATCATTTTCTTTCACCGAATCTCTGTTCTTTCTTCCCCTTCTTCTCAGGAAACAGAAACCCAGGCAGAAAAGCGCAATAGAAACACCAACAGGAACGACAATGGCAATAATCACAACTGTTGAGACACGGACTTTTCCTGAATGCAAACAAAAATGTTTCAATCATTAGTTATTTCTTTAAATATATTATACCTTTTTTTATTTATTTACCACCATAAAAGATTTATTCATGTTGGGATTTTATTTACTTATGTTGACATTTAAAAAAAAACTAAAGAAAAATGCTAGAAATGAAATAAATTTTATTTAAGAGATAGAAAAGCTCGAACATATACAATCAAAACTTTTCATGAGAAATTAAATCAAAATATCATTCATTTATCACCATCAATCATGTTTCATCAATAAATCTATTACCTAATCCTTTATTGAATAGTGTTACAAAATCTGTTCATTTATAAGAAGACTCAAATCATTGCTACAGTATTAGCTAATTGTTTTTTCATAACTGAAATATGTAAAAGATTTAACAAAAAGAATTTTTTTTTTTTGTCTTCTTACAAGAAAATAAATTATTTTTTTATTTATAATCGGAAAAAAGTATTAAATTTAAAAAAGATTAACTGGCTTTTTATTTTTTTTTTCTAATTCTTTTTCAATTGTTTTTGTAAAATTACAATAAAAATTCTAATACGTGTCCCTCTGTCTCGGTTTTTTTTTTTTTACAAATCAAAACTAAGAAAAAAAAAATGGATTGATCATGAATGGAAGAACTACTATAATCAATTGTCTAAATTGAAACCAAATAAAGATTTTTGGTTCCATTAATTAATCTGGACAAAAAAAAAACAACTTTACCTTTTGATCCCGACACTGGAGAGGGAGGAGGAGCACGAATCTCGGGCGGAGGAGGAGGTGGTGACTCTGCCGCCACCGCTGTTTTATTATAAAACTCATAGATTTCATACCGAATATTACAACTTGGATACAGGACTCTTGCTCCTGGCTTTTGGCTACAACAACTGGGCAAAGTAGAAATAGCTATCCTAAGACATCGATTACAATCCGAGCTTGACAAGTCCGGTGTGCACTGAACAAGGCTGTACAAGTTTTGAAACTCTTTAAAAGATACTTCTTTAACTGCGAACTTTTTAGCTCCTGAAGGAACACTTGTAGCCCGAGTGGCTGTATCATTCATGGTGGTAGCCACTAGCCGGTTAAAACGTTCAGGTTCGTCCGCGATATTCTGAGTGTTAACTAAGGTCACTCCTGGGTCTTGGTCCATGGTAGAGAAAAAAGCCCTGTTTGAGTAGCGCAAGAGGCACAAATCGTACCATAAAATGACCACTTTTTCAACTGGGCAACGTTGGATTGCCTCTTCGGCAGCCAAGGCTACACAATTATGGCAAGCATTTTTGCTAACGTCGCCACGGCAAAGAAACAGGCCATAAACATCATCAGGGTCCAGCCCTATAGAGGAGTTGTAGAATCCATTAAGATTATTGCGGGTTGCATTGGACACAAGTGAAGAAAGAAGGAGATTTAAATTGGCTTGGTAAGTGCTGTTTCTCGTGTAAGTTGTCTCGTTACTGCATACATGATAGAGATAAGAAGGGTCCTGTGATTTAGTGATAGTAGCAAGGCTAAGCAAGGAGAGTAGAGCTATGAAGAAATTGAGAGACTTCATTTTTGGTGATCAAGTTTTCTAGCCAGCAGCTCTTATTTTTGCTACTAGCCCTGCGAATATATGAAGATTTAAGTCAATGAAGTAAATAATGCTTGCATTCACTGTAAAAATAGGTACGAGCTAAAGGTCTCGATCAACTTTCAAAACTACTCCATTGTTGTGCAGAACTGACCCATCAAAAATTCAATGAGAACATGGAAAAAGATATGAAGAATCCTAATCAAATTAATTTGTGGAAATTTGTTTCGTGAAAACTATTGTTGGATGGCAACAGAAGTGCTAAAGGAGACACAAGTCTTCAACGTAATGCGTGGGTTGCAATGCTAGTGGACGGAGAGTCATTATCAATCACTGTTCTTTGCCGCGTTGCTCTCTGCTCTCCTTGTGTGTGAACATTTCTTTGAATTTTCTACAAAATGTTTTTTCGACGAAGGGATTTACATTTGCAATTATCTGTCAATTAGAGTTTTGAGATACTTCTAGTTTTTTTTTTTTTTTTTAGATAATAGTCCATAGTATTATTAAGAAAATGGCTAAAAAGATAAGCTTTTGAGGTTTTGAAACAGGGGAAGGAAAAAATGGGGGCAAAAGAAAAGAAAAGACAATTGAAATCAGCTCCTCCGTTCTGCAGAACCGTTGGCATTACAACTGCTATGAACATTCTCGCCATTGAGGTCTAAAGAATTGGAATCAAGCCTCAGCCATAATTAATGAGAAACTTCGAAGGACCTTGGAAAAACAGTTTTGAAGGTTTGGGGCAGCACCATTAAAGATGACATTATTTCGATGAAGCCAAAGATTCCATGCAACGCAAAGAAAAGAAGTTTCCATAAGAGATTTTGTTGTTTTCCTTTCACCATGGATAACCATTGGTAGCACATATCCTCAATATATTTTGGGAAAACACTGCTAATACCCCATATTGAAAGGAATTTCATCCAAAGATTCCAAGCAAACTGGCAATGGATAAAGAGGTGACTTGAAGATTTCAAGCTTATTGCAAAATACACATCTTGATTCTTGAAGGGTAAGGAAGTCATGCTGAAACAAGAAATTTTCAGCAGATACTTTGTCTTGAACAACAAACTAGAGGAATAATTGCAGTTTTGGTGGGGCTTGTTTTGTCCAAACTGAAGACTGGAATGGTTGGGCACCATTGTAGAGCAGCTGATCCATCATATTGGAACAGGATTTTACTCTGAAGAGTAAAACTGTATTGAACACCTAAATTTTCTTATCCAGCCTAAAGCATAGCATAGTCTTGGAATCCAATGAGGATGATAATAGTGATAACTGCTCTTCTTCAAATTGGAACTGAAGGCAACACCATTGCAAAGACCATATCCAGATACCACTGATCCATCTACCAATGTTAGCCACCAAAGCAATTTTTGAGTAAGACAAAAGATATAGCCTAGTATCACACTTGGACATTGGGATGACTGATTAAAAATTTCTTGGCTGGAAAAAAAAAAACAGATATCTAACATCTTGTTCTTTGAGAGAAAAGGTCTAATTCAAGGAGTCACCACATAATATTATGGTCACTAGGAATCCTAAATGGCCAGTAGAGATTCTAACGGTACGGGACTGGTTATGCGAAAGGAAAGATGTTATCATCCTTTAGTCGTCCTACTTGAGACAAACCACATTGCTGGTTTTATCTAAAATTGCTAAGAATATGTTCTCCATTTTATTGTTCTCCTTTTTTTTATTCTTCCTATCATGTTCCTGACTCTAGCGTCAATGAACAGTTCATACAAATATTTTCAACTCTGGCGTTGGTAAATATTGCACAAACCCAAAAAGTTGAGATATTCTTAACTCTAGTGTCAGTGAATAATTTTGCAAAAAATTGAATTTGAATAAGAGTTTTTGTATGCTATGTCCTTTTTGGTTTATCCTTTATTATTATTTTCCCTTTTTAGATGGAAATTAAAAAAAAAAAAAAAAAAGAGCACTACACGACAAATTTGCATTTAATAGTAATAGTCCACAGATTGAGCACATAGCTGAAAAAAATACAAAATGCAAAGAAAAAAAAATCAAAGCATAAGGGGCCCACAAATAAATCAACGAAGATCCCCAAATATTTTTGAAATTTTTTGTTATCGAGAAGGGGTTCGTTTGGCCAAATATCAAACTAGAATGAGTATAAAAATTATAGTCAAGATATAAGGGTTAGTAAACACAATTTGGGTTGGCTCGGCCTAAAGACTAGACTCGGCCCCCTATTTTTTTAGGGTTGGGTCTAGCCCAACCAGTATGGGTTGCGTTAGACTCAGCCTGGTCATTGGCCCAAGCTAGTGGCTTGGCTAGGCAGCAGGCATGCGTAAACTAATCAAAAATGCAAAACAGGGCAGGAGAAAGTAGTCTTGCTTGGGCATGCTACTTGAGACGAAGACGCAAGGTGACGATTCCTTGTCTGATTGGTGCTTCCCTCTCTCTGTTTCTACCCTTCTTCTTGCCTTTGTATCGTGTTTTTTCAGTTCTCTCTCTCTCTCTCTCTCTCTCTCTCTCTCTCTTTATTTCCCTGTTTTCTCCTCTTCTCCCTCTGTATATCTCTCAACCTTTTTTTTTGTATTCTAAATCCCCCTATGTTTTTGGGTTTTTTCTTTTTCTAGATTTTTCTCCTCCTGTTTTCTGCTTTTCTCCTCTGGATTTTTCCTCCTCCCTTGTGATTGTTGATTCCCTTGGTATTTATAGGGATCACCCTTCTCTGCCTCAGCCTACGTCTCTCCTCCTGATAAGCATGGCTTGGGGAGTTGGTTTCCTAGCTACCAGGACTCGGACGCAATATTCAATCCTTATCTCCCCGGGTTGTGATCATCATGAAGATAAGGATTGATCTTTTGTGTTTTGATAGGACTAAGATGCTAGCATTTTAATTTCTTCTCTTCTTTGCAAGCAGATTTGCAGTGTTAGAGGAGGAAGAAGAAGAACTGTGTATGCTTGAAGCAGTGCCATTTTGAAATGGGCATGACCATTTCCAAGTTGGTCCTTCAAGTTTCCAAAATTTTCATTGAAGCCCCTGATCTTTTAATTTTAAACTTTAACCCCTTAAAATTAGATTAAAAAGCAAATAGATCAAAATTTGGATTACAACACCTAGGAAAGGCTATTTTCAGAGGGAAATCTCATATCCAGTTATCTAGCTAAAAGGATGTTAATCTACCATTGCCCACAATGAACTTGCAGTGTTTTTTAAAGACACGATGATCATCTTTAAAGAATGTTCATAATATCCCTCCAGATTTTGGAGGGGTGGTTGTTAAAGATAGGAATCCCATTCTCAAAAACTAAATTGTACAGAGTAGTAATAATGGTTTTCCATAAACTTGAACCCGGAGGGGAAAGTCTCCAAATCCATTTTAGCGCTCTATTTTTTGACATAGGGCAGACTACACTGAGGCCTTCTTGTTTCTTATCACGCATCATTAGTCTCCTTTGGATCTTACAGAAATATCTCTGCTTGGTATAGCCACAACATAAGAATCGTCCTTGGATGGAGGAAAGTAATCTATATAACCTTTTTGACATCATGAATATTGACATAAAATAGATAGGTAGGGAGTTGAGAACACTTTTGATGAGACATAGTCACCCAGCCATGCTTAACAACCTCCCTTTCCACTAATTAAGCCTTTTACAAAAAATTTCTATAACTAGTTTCCAAATGGAGATGCGAGATGGATTGGCCCCTAGTGGCAAGACAAGATAATTTTCATGGAAGAGAGTCAGACTTGTAGAAAATAGTCCTAGTCAAAATCAAACATAAATGGTCTTCTATATTGACACCAATAATAAAGCTTTTATGGAAATTAATGTGAAGGCCTGAACTTAAAGCAAACCATCTTAGAATTCTTTTAATTTGAAGTAAATGGTCAATATCTGCTGGGATGAATATTAACATGTCATCTACATATTGCAAATGGTTGAGGAAAAGTCTTGAAACAAACTATAGCCCTCTAAAAATGTTTCCCATAGATACCTTATGAAAAAGAACTTAGAGGCCTTCAGCGGCTATGTCAAAAAGATAAAGGGATATCGAGTCTCCTTGATGCAACCCTCACAAAACATAGAATTGTTTTGAAGGGGATCCATTGATGAGAACCAAGAGTTTTAAGGAAGATAGATATTCATAAATCATGTTTCTCTATTTCCTGCCAAACCCCATATAGCCCATGATATCATCTAAGTAATCCTAGGAGACTGAGTTGAAGGGTTTATGGAAATCAATCTTGAATATCAAACTTGCAGCTTTTTCTTTTTTTCAAATCACAGACCAGCTCATAATGGTGGAATCAGGATATTAGAAACCAGGACGTAACAATTTGGGGTCTTTTAATATTTTAAAATAGTTTGATAAAAGTTATGGAAAAAAAACACACGTTAAAAAAATAATAGGAAAATATAACATTTGAACACAACTGCTATTAGAAATATCTTTTGTTTTAAAATCCATAATTAATTAACATTTTTAAAAGTCATCCTTAAATTTTATAAAGATCAAATGGTCAAGAGATGAGATTCAAGATTCAATGGTCAAGAAAGAAAAAGGAAATAAGTGAATGTGGCGGGAGAGAGAATAGGAAAAGAAAAAAGGAAAAGAAATAAAGGGTCACAAATGACACACTATAGCTTTATTTTTTACTCACCCGGAACTGTTAAAAAGATTTTAACAACATGATTCTAACAACACATTGGAAGACCAGCAAATAAGATCGTAATTGGTTAGGGGTTTTGTTTGGGATTAATTTCGAATCAATTACGACCTTTTTCAGTGGTCTTCTAAAGTGTTGTTGAAATTGTTTTGTTGATATCTTCCTAACACTACTGAATATGTTAAAAACAGAGCATCGGTGTGTCATCAATGACCCATTCTTTCTTTCTCTTTTTTTTTTTCTCATTTCTCTCTCTTGCAACATCATCTTATCCACTCTCTCTTTCTTAACCATTAGATCTTGAATCTTATCTTTCGACCATTGGATATTTATAAAATTTTAAGTTAATTTTTGTTCAAGTTAATTAACTTGCATATAAGACATGCAATTTGATTTTAACTAAACAATTGATATTGAGAATAACATGGGTGTACAAAACTGATATTTAAAATTATGCTATTTTTCAACTTATGTCATTCTTCAGAATTTTTACCAAAGTATGTTATTTTTCAAAAAAAAAAAAAAACATTCAAGCAATTTTTATTTTATTTTTTTGGATGCAAAGTGTAGATTCTTATACTTTAAAGAGTTTCAACTTTTTAGGACTCAAATTTAATTTTCTAATAATTTGATGATATATGATTATATGTAAATTTAGTGGCCACATCATCATATATTTAATGAAATCTAAAATAAATAAAGTTAATCCTTATAAATTAATACTACTATGAAAATTTATTAATTATTCAAGCTATTATTTCACACAGTATAAAACTAACGATATTGCAAAGAAGTAAAAAAAAAAAAAAACATGAAATAAAACAGTTATATGAAATGATGATCATGATATTGCAAATTTGGTAAAAATAAAATATTTAATTTATTTATGATTACAACTTAACATACCCAAATCTCCAGATCTTCAACAGCAAAAATATAGTGGGACAAACTGGAAACTTTCTTGTCTTCATTGAATCATTCTCAGCACCTACTGTATTCCAAGAATTGCCTGAATGGGAAGCCATTAAGGAATCATGGCATTCTCCACCAATCCCTTTATCCATCCATCTCCTGAAACTGTCGATCTTGTTTAGCTCCCTTGATTCAATATTATATGCACATCCATTGTTGGCAATGCTCCCATCTTGGGCAGTAGAAGCAACTACTATATATTTGAGATCCAGAGCGATTATGAAATTAGGGAGAAATCAAGCTCCTGCAATACCGACAAAATGTGAAGCTTCATTTTGTGAATTTCATCGTAGGACCAATTAACCTAATTTCAAAGGAGCATAGAGCATAATGCAAACGGCAGACCTGGATTGCTTTTTTAGGAGCTACAGTTGAGTTTGAGGAGGATTGTTCCATCCACTTTATGTTTTGCGTTTTAAAAAGTATTAAAAAAATATATTTTTTTAATTTCAAATTAATATTTTTTTATATTTTTATATTATTTTTTATGCACTGATATAAAAAATAATTTTTATATATATATATATTATTTTAATAAATTATTAAATAAAAAATACTTTAAAAAAAAAACTGTAAATACAATCTAAAAAACCTCCTTGAACACGTCCCTATTCATTGTTACAGTGCATTTTGCCTCACGGACAGCTGATCTTGCCTGGCTTTTTTTTTTTTCTATCCTTTTGGGTGATGTTGGTGGGCTTGGGCTGGTAGCGTGGTTGTTTTTACTCGTGGGCTTTTTTTCACTTCGTTTGGCTGGGCTTGGGGCTGCTACCTGTTTGCTCAGCAACTCATTTTGCATCTGCCATCCACTCGGCCTCTCTTCACCTGGTTCCCGCGCTGCCCCTCCCTCTCAATTGAAGCCACCATGAGTTGAGAATCTCTCCAATTTACAGTGTTGGCGCGGCTTTCCAGATTTTTTTCTACCATCTCTGGTGAAGGAAAATAACTTTACAGATTGTGGTTTTGGGAATACATAAGAATACATGCTTGAATCCATGCGTTTTTAGCTTTGGTCAATCAACCCATGTGGATGCTATTGTCGTTTACTTTTTAAAGCTATTTCTTCAATACTAACCAGTTGCTTTTCCAGCAACTTTTACGGTGTGTGTTTTACATTTTGGAAATTGTTTTAGCATGCTAAGTCGAGTGGGAATGGTTGTCGACTTAGCATGCTAAAACAATTTGGAAATTGTTTTAGCATTGCTTGAGTAGCAATGGTTAACTTTCATCGGCTGTTGCGTGTTGCAATGGCAAAGCAAATTAGCAACCATTCAGACAAACACATTGACATAAGAAAAACAAAGCTGGTCCCCAAGCATGACGCTACGCAAAGAAGGCTGAACAAAGTTGCTCGCAGCATTCACAATCTTATTTTCCAGCTGCTCCAATTCATTTAGACTCTTTTATCTCAATTTCCTCTCTTTTCCTTGGCTGTTGGCACCAAATCCCTGCCATATTGTTGCTGTTTCTTCAGAAGCAGATTGTCTTATGTTCTGTTGTTTACTCCACTGTTGAGCAGCACTGGTGCCAGGTCAACAGCGGACAGCCGTGGTAGACGTTCACAGTTTCAGAAGAGGACTCTCACCAAGGCATCCTCCCTAGCGAAGGCCCCTCTCTCTTTTTCTTTTTTTTCTTTCCTGCATGTTAGATTGCTGCTCAATATTGCTGTTTTTTTTTTTTTTTTATCTTGTGTCATCTTCTGTTGTTGTTACACCATTTCTTTCCTTCAATGCTGCGCATGTGGCCATGTTTGCTGTTTTGACATGTGCTGCTGCCCACGCATTATTATTCCAATGCAATTGCTCCTCATTGCAATTACTTCTCCGTCTTGGTTTTCTGAGCTACAGGTTCGGCTTGCAATGGCAGCCATTTGAGATGCTTTATGCGATGGATTTGATTTCTTTGAGAGGTGTCTTATGTTATGAATGATGTTTTTTGGATTGTCTTGGTTCGTTTGCGATTGCGTTTGCGTTTGCATTGAATTGCTTTCATCATGCCACCTTGGAGACAACTCTTCGCAATTTTTGAGCTGCACATACTCTTGCTATTGATTTCTTATGAAGCACAAGTTTTGGTTTGATGTTGGGAACCCATTGTTCATTTATTGTGGGTGTTGGTTTCTTATGGCCAGCCGAAACCTTTTAAACGTGAGGCCCATTGATGCTAACAAAAAATAAATTAATTAATAATATATGGTGATGCCGCCGCCACTCTTCTTCAAACGGGACTTTTAGTCACTTGCCACCATCACTAACCATTAACCTTTACGATATTCGTACCCTTCCCCGGGGTAGAAACACCGGAGGGGATACCTTTGGAGGGGATACCAAACCCCAACTTCTATTTTTTTATTACATAAAATGAAAACTAAAGGTGTCTTATTTATTTAATTTTCAAAAAGTCTTCATAACAAAATTAGAAAATCAACTAAACACACTGATCTTGTCTCTCTCTTTTCTTTTCATTATAACGTTTTTTTTCTTTCAATGGAATACTTTTATAGTCTAATTAGATGAAATTATGTGTTATATTATCATAAAAATTCCAAATTAAAAGATAAAAAATTAAAAAAAAATATAGTGAAAATTCATAATTCATAAACAATCTCAAATTCACTATAATTTTTATTTTGATCTTAAAGTTTAATTTAATCATTCTTCGGTTTCTAGATCAAAGAGATTAAAGATAAATTCATTAAAAATAGCTAGGAAAAAGAAAATTATCGGTTAAATCACTTTTCAACAAAGAAACTCATTGTTCATAGTGACAATAAATTCCTTTTGACAATGAAGATTTAATTGTCATGGCTTTGAACCCTTATCTTGCTTGCAATAATAGACTAGACTCAGTTTAAAGAATTTTTATTTGGTTTATTTTCAAAAAACAATTAGATTATTTTGGGGTGTTTTAAGGTTATTAAGTGGTTTAAAAATGTTTTTATGATGTTTATTAGGTGTTTTTTTAAAAATAAAAATTGATTGAAAAATGAATTTTTAACCTAAAAAACCCCTCCCTTGTTTTTTTTTTTTTTTTTTTTGGCCACATAGATGAATTCTAAATTGGCGCCTAATAGGTGATTAATGATGTGTGGTTTGTTAGTAGCTTAAGCACGCAAGCCTATCCATGCACTCAAGCATAAGCCCTAGTTTTTAAATAGAGCAAGCATGTTGGGCCACCAAGGCATGTTGGCCCTCAACAAGCCCGCATACCTAATCTAGTCTAGCCTTTTTTATTTTGATTTTTTTTAATTTTATCATGTAAATTAGTTTTTTATTGGTATTTTTTTTATTTTATCATTTAATATTTAATTAATTTTGAATTGATATTAATATTTTGTAATCATTTGATTAAATTGAAAAAACCTTATTGAACTTAAAACAATTTATAACTCGGATCACAAGTTTAACAGGTTAACATGTATTAGTCTGTGTTAATTTAGTATGCCCCCATCTAAATGTTTTCTAATAAAATATTATCTTGAGATAATTTTTTAAATTCAAACTATAATATTTCAGATATTCAAAGTTGAACTCACACATCTATACTTTTTTTCTTTGCCAATAAAGTTACAATAAAATAACTTCCATATTTTTTTTTATATTTAGGTTAGGCAAAAAATCATGATGAGGATTTTATTTGGATGACCATATATGCGCAACACATGAATATATATATATATATAACCACCTTTTAGTTGTGGTTTTATTTTTTTTATTTTTTCACACATGAATATGAATATAAGAAGACACATTTATACCCAGTAGCAAAGCCATAATGGGGCAAAAAATTGCCCCCTAAAATATTTTTTTTCAAGTGTTTTTTTATATTAAAATATTAATATAATAGCTTTATATGGTTAATTTTCTTTGTTAGCTACTAATTGATTCAAACTCTTTTTTTGTTTCCATTATTGTCCCTGCCTCTCTCTTTTCTATAAAATTTCTCTTCACGCCCTAAGCTATTAATTAGTTAAGTAAGTAACCTCTTATACTTTATGTTTTAGGGAAGTTTTCTTTATCTTTTTTATTTGTTTTATTATCTAATTTTAGTTTTATTTTTTTTATAATTAGTTATTGAAAATTTTGGGATTTATAATAATTTACGAGTTTGTTAAATTAATATGTGTACGAGTAATATTATATGCTCATGGATATAAATTAAAATGAGTTTTGATGATTTGATAAGTATTTTGCTATGAATTTCATATGAAAAATAATTGTGATAAATTTACTAATGTTTAAAAATAATGTACTAGATAACTCAAAAAATTAGGGACATAATAAATAAATTAAAAAGAAAACATTTAATATTTATGTTTAATCCACTTGTACAAACACAACAATTTAGCAAGAATAACATCAATTTGTGACAATTCTTTTAAGCTATGATTTTAGATGTTATATATCATATGTCAACATATAATTGTTGCAAAGATCTTTTCTAGTCCTTAAAAGATTTAGAAATAGATAAATAAAAATTTGTTGTATATATTGAGAAAAGTATTTTTAATAAGATAAAAAATAAAATCATTATAAAGTAGTTTTAAAGTATAAAATCTCGAAGGAAACAATTATAATGTAAGTTTTTTTTTTTAATTTTAAAAGTATTCTTAAATTAATTTTACTTGACTTGAGTTGAGTTGGTACATATATTTCAAATTAATTTCTTTATATAACACATGTGTGTATAACATATAATTAATATCAAATATTGTTTAATAATTTATACTTTCATTTAAAAAATCTTGGCTTCGCTACTATTTATATCATCATTATGAAAATGTACGGAATATATATATTTTTTATTCATATATTGAGATTTCTTGAATAAATCATAAAATATTAAATCTTCTTTTGAAAAACAAGTTAAAAAATTACTGTAGTTAAAAAAATTAATTTATCAGTCCCATTTGTTAATAAAAAAGTAATGTAGTGTTTTAATATATAAAAAATATCAATAAAAAAAGAAACTATGGCCTTTTATTTTATTCTTGAATAAATCATAAGAGATGGTACGCATGGATAACAAACCCCAGTTTAACACCGATGATCTTTATTATTTTATTCTTTTTATCTCCCTTAATTTTCACGCAATCTTTATTATTTTATTCTTTTTATTTCCCTTAATTTTCACGCTTATCACTCTAAATTTTCAAAGAAACTATGGCTTCCTCTCTATCCCTAGATAATAATAATAAACCCCTTAATAAACCCCTAGTTTAACACTGGTGGCCTTTTATTTTTTTTATCCCCTTGATTCTAACATCTATCACTCTAATTTTTCAAAATAACTCTTCAATTTATTTTTTCTTACAATTTAATTCATGTTTTTTTATTATAAATTTATTTATTATATGCATTGTGCAGCAGCCAGTCTATATCTCTCACAGTATTCTCAAAAGCCCGTATATTCCTGTTGATGGTCTTCTTCGGTGCTCGTTGACCTCTTCTTGGTTCAACATCTTCAATGAAAATCAACATACTTCTCGTTCGGTTAGAGAGACTTTTGCGAGTAAAATTGCTAAAGGAAAATGTGAAGGTCTGGCAGTGAAGCAACGAGGGAATTAAACCTTACTTGAATGTGGTACAATTTGGGCTTGTTGACCCAACAAAATTTATTTTGAACTCGAGATCCTTCAGATTTGGCCCAAAGCCCATCAAGCCCAGTGCTTCTATAGAACTCCACTTAACACTATAAGGAGAGATCAAAGACATGAAGTGTTTGATCCAACAATATAAATCGAGCTGACTCATCAAGATTCTGGTCTTCAAATATTCACGTAGAAAAGTATAAGAGGAACAACAATTCTTTTGTTTAAAAATTATTATTAGACAATTGTACCCATCACACACAATTATTTTTTTTAATTATTAAAACTTGTGTGTACAAAATTACCATGGATTTTAATTCATAGACAAGGATTTTTCTTGAATATTTTGATCTGTTTAAGATCCAACAAAACAAAAACTTAAAAATTACATGTACCAAAGTCCAAAGGTGGCCCAAAATACCATGACTGTAAAGCAAATACGTAACTTTAAATAAACCAAGGTGAAAATACTCTTAAAATTGTCCGAAAAGAAACCTAGTTTTAGTTGACACATGCTAATTCAAATATAATTTTATTATATATAAAAAATGTCCATAGGAAATATTTAGTATCAATACCTCAAAAATCTATCGTCAATTATATTAGATAATTTATACTGATATATGAAAATTAACACGCACACACACACCCGGACTTTATGAAAATGTTGGAGGATTTCACACACTATAATACCAAAGGAGTTCCGCATATATCCATGCATTCATATAGGTAATTAAATTAAATTTTGATCCATCTGAATGAGGCAAACAAACTGGATGGGATAAATGTGAGATGGCAAATGAACACGATAATCGATCCATGCTACTAAAGCACAAGATCAGTACATATCGTAGGATGAATTTGATATTAAACAGAGTGAAAGTTGATTAATGAAAGAAGTAAATAGCTGAGGAAGGAAGTCGAAAGTGTAGCAATGAGAGATAAATTGTTTCTAAGTTTTTTAAAGATGAGTGTGATAGTCTTCAACCAGAGAAAAAAGCAATATGAGATCAACATCATCAAAATATCGAGTCACTTAATCATGAATATGAAGATCTTATAAATAAAATAGAGTAAGAATGCTCTAAATCGTTCAATAGGATTTAGAAGTAACATGCAGACTTTTTTATTGGTCATTGAGATTGAAAAAAAAAAAAAAAAAAGAACTCTAGAGTAATATTGATAAAAAAAAAAAAACATGAAGAAATGAAAAGCTATTTTAAATAAAGAGAAAACCTCAGCTAAAAAAGAAAAGCAAGCTTAACATATTGCTTCTTTTAGGGGAAAAAAAAACAGAAGAGTTGGAACAAATTGCTTTATAAAGAAACTTAATGATGAGAAAAAGAGAGGTTTGTGAAAAAATCACCACAATTAATAGATGATCAAATTCCACTTATAACTTCAACAAATAATGATCAACGATTATAACATGCTAGAAAAAAGCTTACATAGATGAATGGTTATGAGATAACTAATCTTTGGTTAATTAGTTAGTTATAATCTTTATTAGATTATTATAATTTGAGGATTAATATATCCAGCGGAGTGTGTGTAGAAGCTAATCAATAAAATTTGGGACATTCATCCAAATACTTGTGTGTTTTAAAAAAAAAAACAATAAAAATCACAATTTTAAAGTGTTTGGTGCTGAAAAATTAACCTCATGTTTTTTATTTCCAGTATTTATTTTAGAGAAAATACACATGCTCCCTATCGAGGATATACTTCAGTAATTGAATCTTCATCTACAGAATAAACAACAGACTTGCTTTTAGAATCTTCTAAAAGAAATTCCTTGCTCGAAATGTTCACTTCATCTGTTATAGTGCTATGGAAAAACAATGCAGGCTCTTGCGGTGATGGTAAGGTAACCGAGTAACTATTGAGTGTGAGAACAACTGTTGCCATTGCGGGTCTGATAGCTGGATCTTCTTGAACACATAACAATCCAATGTGGATGCATCTAATTACTTCATTTCTTGAATATGTATCTGTCAGAGTTGGATCCAGCACTTCCAATGGTGTCCCATCTCTCCAATGTTTCCAAACCTGAAAACAGAAAATTGAATGGTCAAAAGTTGCTACATCTTATGCTACTTGTTTTCAAGAGAGAAAAACTTGCACTCACATAGCTCACAAGGTCTACAGCACCGCCTGTTTGATAGAAGGAACTGTTCTTCTTTCCGGTTATAATCTCAAGGATTAAGACACCAAAGCTATAGACATCGGACTTGACAGAGAAACGCCCATGCATTGCATATTCTGGGGACATATAACCGCTACAAACCAGAAAAACAGAGAAATGATTTCAAAAAATCGAAATGAAAGCACTCTGTCAGCAAATGAATTTACTAATAAATGGGAATTAGATCCAAACTTACTATGTTCCAACAATTCTATTGGTACTTGCTTGAGTTTGATCGACTACGAAAATCCTAGCCAAGCCAAAATCTGAGATTTTGGGGTTCATATCTCCATCTAGCAGAATATTGCTGGCTTTGAGGTCACGATGTATAATTCGTAGCCGCGAGTCCTCGTGAAGATAAAGAATTCCTCGAGCAATGCCTCCTATTATTTTGTACCGTCTTGACCAGTCCAACAGTCCTTGCCTTTCAGGGTCTATAAAATCAAGAAAACAGAACCTTCAAGTCAGAGTGCAGATCAACTGTCTCAAAGACAATTGTGCCTGATTACGAAGAATCGACTATATTCCTAGAGGCAAATATGCATTTCTCGTACTAAAAGGCAATGAGAAGAACATTAGAAAATCATCAATATATACCAAATAGAAAGCAGTCAAGGCTTTTGTTGCTGACAAATTCGTAGACAAGAATCTTTTCTTCTCCTTCCAAGCAAAATCCTTGCACCCTCACTAGATTCCTGTGTTGAAGCTTGGCTACCAAAACAACCTCATTCTTAAATTCTGCAGCACCTTGTCCAGAATTTCTTGATAGCCTCTTCACAGCAATTTGCTGTCCATTAGGAAGTGTTCCCTGAGAAAGCACTTTCACCGATGCTTGAGCAAGGGATTTTCAAATACGAATGCAACAACGTATTTCCTGTTCTAGAAAATTTAAACGCGTCACGAATTTCTTACCTTGTAAACCTCACCAAATCCTCCTTCACCTAACTTGTTATCAGCGGAGAAATTGTTCGTGGCAGCTTCTATAGTACTCAAATCAAATTGCAAGGACTCCTCGGTTGTCATCTCATCTCCAACTGCACAACACAAGTAGATATTCCTTTGAGCTTTTGAAAATATTATAGGCAGAGTACAAAACAGAAAAGACTCTGCTTTTGTTTTGTTTCCCAATTAAAAAAGATTTCTAATGTTCTTTACCATCATTTTCTGGCACATAATCTCTGGTCTTTCTTGCCCTCCTCAGGAAACAGAAACACATGCTGAAAAGCGCGATAGAAACAGCAATGGGAATGACAATGGCTATAATTAAAACTGTTGAGACGCCGCCTTTTTCTGCAAAAAGAAACATGTATCATTCAAAAACGAATTGTAATTCATAAAAGCTTTTAACTTTCACATACAAACATTTTCAAACAGAGACGAATCCATTTTCAATGGGAGCTCTTTTCTTTGTTTGTTTGTTTGTTTTTTTTTTTTTTTTGGGGGGCGGGTTAAGAAATTAGAGAAAAGAAAATATTTAACCATGTCAAGAAACATTTTTTCAAGGAACAAAAGATAATAAATTCTAGATATCTATTTTTTTTTATAATAAAAATGTTATAAACCTGGCTTGGTTTTGTGAGTCAAATCATCGACCCGGTAATTAGCTTAGACAGGTTTTATATCAAATCATTTTGAGAACGAACCATGTCAAACTTGATTATCCCTGACTCGATTTTGTAGTTAAAATCCAAATAAGATATTTTATGAGTTTTTTTAAAAAACAAAATTTCTTTTTCAACCCGGTATCATTTCAAATATTTCTTAAAATAAATCTTGAAATCACTCTAGTTTAGATTTACCCGTATTGACTAATCCAACTAGTAATCCAAGTCTTTCACGGAATTATAAACTTTACCGGGTTTTATAACTTTGCTTCCATGGTCTAAAGTCAAAAGCGGCTTTGAAGGCAGTAATGAACCTTTTGTAACATGTTGAAAATCCAACATGAATATCTTTTTGATTTTGGATCCATTATAATTAGAAACAGGGTTATAAGTTCAGTATTGCTTTCTGTCCATGACCAAGTGCTATCAAAATAATGCTATCAAAATATGTCATTCATAATTTAGTTCAATTTAATTATCAACTAATTTAATTTTAATAGATGAACTTATGAAAAAAAACATTAATTTAAAAACTTGAAAAAAACAGAAAAGATAGCAATAAAAAGAATGAAAATCAAATATAATAGAAAATATATATATATATATATATATATATATATATTATAACAATAAAAAAAGTGATCTCAAACAAAACAAATAACAATCAAAATAATAAGGACCAAATTTAAAAGACAAAACAAAAATAAAAAGACTGAAATTGATAAATATTTGTAATTTTATGAGGCAAGCAATTTTTATTTTATTTTTTAAAATGTAACTTGGACCATAGACCCCACAAAGATAAAAAGGTTGAAATATGGAAAACATAAAAAACAAATATGGTAACCCAAAAAAAAAAACATTCAAAAAAATCATATAGAAGGCTCATAATGAAGATAAAAAGTTTAATCACTAATGATATAAATATTGAATAATAAAATTAAAAAGTCATAAACTTAAAAAAAACATCCAAGAAAAACCAGGCAAACCTTTTAAACATAGGCAAAGATCTTAAACTCACAACCCTTTAAATCTCAAACCCGGGCTAAATTAAGAAACTCAATTCTCAACTAAATTAATATTGATTAGTGATAATAGCAACAAACTTCTCAACTAAACTTCATTGATTAGTGAAAGTAAATCCAATAAAGAACAATAAATAAAAAGACTCGAGAAAATCCAAGTTATTTTTAAAATCAATGAAAAAATATAGAGAAAGAAAATAAATTAAAACAATTATCTCAAATAAAACAAATAGAAATTAAAAGAGTGAGTATACAATCCGAAGGATAAAAAAAAATAAAGGGACATGAAATAGAAAATGAATTTTAATCTTATAAATTGTTTAAAAATTAATTTCAAATATTTAATGATGAAATCAAAAAAAAGATATCAATTTAAAGAATTAGCCAAAAAATCCAACAAAAAAAGATAAATAAAAAGCTCAAAATAACCAAGTCATTTTCAAAACTAACAAAAAATTTAGTAGAAAACAAGCTAAAAAATACATAACCCAGACTCCAATTGAATAAATATTGAAAGATGAGATGAGATTAAAAAAATTAACTTAGACAAAGGAAAATAAAAAAACTAAGCAAATCCACGAAACATTATAAACCTAGTCAATTCTTTAAAATTCGCATCCTGTGAAATTCTAAATCCAGGTTCAATCAAGAATCTTATTACGAACCAATTAAAAATATCAATTTAAAAAACTTGTCAAAACAAAAAAATTAACAATTAAAAGAATGATGATTAAATTTGATAGAAAAAAAAAAAACAAGGATGAAATTGTAAATCAAAATCAATTCAAAAAAATAATTTCAAACAAAAAAAATAACAATCGAAAGAACGGTGATCAAGTTTAAAAGATGAAAATAAATGGCGAGGGATGAAATCGAAAGGTATACCAATTTTATAAATTATTCAAGATAAAACAATTGTAATAAAAAGAATAGGAATAAGTCTGAAGAATTAAAAAATTAAGGGGTTGTTCTAGAGTTATTAATGGGTTGGCATAAAAATCTAAGTTGGGAGAGTGAGAAAATGGAGGAAAAATAGTTATTGATGCCAAACCATTATGAATTTTGAAACACGAGCCATGCAATTACATTGGGCTGAGGCATCACGATGACTCTAACAACGTTAGTGAAAGAAGCATTTGGTGGCCGAGCAACCCCCCCACGCTGCCTAAAAGACTTGGGGGCTATTGACACGTGCCAATAAGATTTGTTTAATATTAAACATTTATAAAAATAAAACAATGCCCCGAACTAACATGACATTAAAAAAAGAAACCATGGTAAAAAAATGAAAATATCTCCATGTGAGAGAGTTGTGTTAATTTTATCTTTAAGGGTATAAAAGTAATTTAACTATTTAAAAAATTAAAAAATACCAAAACACTCCTAAGAGAAAAGCAGCATATATATTTTTAATTGTAGAGGTATATAAATACTTTTACCGTGAAAAAATATTTAATATTAAAAATACCAAAACACTCCTAAGAGATTGATTTAATCCTGATGAATTTTCTAATCTCGTTGCACAATATTTTACTATTAAAGAGATTGATTTAATCTTGATGAGCAAAAATTGAATTGTTGAATCTGGTCGCAAATCTCTACTAGGAAAAGTAAGTAGTGTGGAATTCCTATATTCGTGACGAATCCGTTGTAGCTTTGAGAGGTTCAACTTTAGAGGGCTTAACTTGATCAGGGATTTGTTCTTGCATGGTTTTTTTTTCTTAATTTAGATGAATTTTTTTTAAATTGTTCATGGAGATAGGCAATTCTTGATCCAAACATGGTAAATATTGCAAGTGTTTTTTTTTTTTTTTTTTGTAAGTTTTGCACAACACGCACAAAATCGTGAACAATTTTTGAGGTACAATCACGTGGTGGGATCCGAAAAGAAATGTTGAGCTAACACCAGAATGCTTTCATGGCGTGGGATACACATTAGAGGACTCGGAATTGACTTTCAAACATGTGAGATGCCTTTTGGTGTATAAAATCGTAAGAGAAAAAAAATTAATAAATAATTTAAGGATTTTGTGTTTTGTAATTTAATAAATAAATTTCATCCAAAAAATTTAAGAGATAAATTTAAATTTCGACTAGTGCATTCTATAGTCACTGAACGATTAAAGATATTGAAAACAACAATAAATAGTGGAAAATAACTATACCTTCTGGTATTGTCGCTGAACGAGGAGGTGGAGGAGAAGGAAGAGCCACGGGCGAAGGAGGAGGAGGCGGTGACTCCGCTGCCACTCCCGTTGCATTATAAAATTCAGTAATTTCATAATGAATATAACAACTAGGAAACAAGACTCTTCCTCCTATCTTGCTGCTGCAGCAATTGGGCAATCCAGCTATAGCTGCACTGAGACATCGATTGCAATCAGAGCTAGATAAATCCGGTGTGCACTGGGCAAGGCTGTATATATTTTGGAACGCATCGAAAGCCGTTTTGTTCACGGCAAACTTTTTAGCACCAGGAGGAGCACTTGCAGCTCGAGCAGCCAAATCATTCACGGCGGCTCCCACTAGATTGTTAAAACGCTGGGGTTCGGTTGTGATATTCTGTGTGTTTAACAAGGAGAAAGAGAAAGAAGGGCTTTGATCCACCTTAGAGAAAATGTTCACGTTAGAGTAACGTAGGATGCACGCATCGTAATACACAATGGACGCTATTCCAATTGGGCAACGCTGGACTATATCTTCGGTGGCGAAGGTGACACAATTTTGGCAAACAGAGTTGCTAAGATCGCCACGGCAGACAAACAGGCCGTAAACTTGATCAGTGTTCTGCCCGAAAGAGGTGTTGTAGAATCCAATGGTATTATTCGGGGTTGCATTTGAGGCAAGTGAAGAGAGGAGGAGATTTAGATTGGCTCGGTAGGTGCTGTTTAATGTGGAGGTGGTTGCGTTTTGGCAACCATGATAGAGGTAGTTGGCATCCTCCTGTGCTAGAGTGATAATAGCAAGGGTAAGCAACGAGAGCAGGAGAACGTAGAATTTGAGAGAGTTCATCTTTTTGGTGATCAGCTGGCTAGCAGCCCTCACGGTGGAGGAAAGAAAGTTATATCTTTTTATCAGATGAAATGAAAGGTAATGTGGACAAGGAATGGAGAGAAGCTTAGAAAAACTGGAGATTGAAGTCAATGAAAAAAGTCGTGCCGTGTTTATTTATTGCTGATTGTAAAAAATTCAATGATAGTGGGGACAGAGACCACGGAGTCCCTTGCCATGTTCATTTTCTTAGAAATTTCTATAACAAGTTCAGAGACAACAAATGTTGACTTGGTGGAAAGTTCTTATAGAACATTTGAATGGCAGACAATTTTTAGAGCTAAAGCAACTGCGATAATAATAGTGGACAGAAAGTCATTCTGGATTTGTTGACGAGCGCTAATTTGACGTCTCCATTTCTTTGAAATTTCTATAAGCTGTTTTTATTGACTGATAAGTTCTTTTCTTTTTTTAGAAAAAAAAATAGTAATTTCAATATGCTAAATAAAATTCAAATACATCATTATTATTATTTCATACTATATTTAAAGGAACTTATAATCAACTGCTTGAAAAGTTAGTTGGCAATGTCATAACCCAATTTTGGCCCATTGATTTTTAATTTAATTTTTACAGGGTTTAAAATGTAAAATTAAAATATCAGAGACTTGTTTCGATGAAAAGTGTCATTTGTCAACTTTCGTGAAAATTAAGGACTATAGTGTGCTTTTGTCATTCTATCCTTATCTTTGAGATAATTCTTACTTTCGAGATAATCCTTACCTTCAAGATAATGATAGTTGTCTGATTTCGAATTCGATTCTAATTCGAACTTCAAAAAAGAAAATGCGTTTGATTGAGACTGTATTTCTTATAAGCGATGGGACTCTTGCACTATAAATACTGATCCCAATCTATGCAAAGAAAAGGAGGAGGATTGGAGAGGAACCCTAAACGACACAAAAAAAAACCAGGAGAAGACCATTACCAGAAACCTATAAAAAAAAGGAAAAAAAACATTTACAAAAAAAAAAGGGGGGGGGGGCGGCCGAGTCCTAGACTAGCCGCCGCTGCCCCCTCCCCCCAGCTTTTTCCTCTCTTCTTTCCTGGCCTCAATCTCTTCCCCCATCAAACTGATTTTTCATTCTTCAGCCTCAACCCCCGGGATCTGCAAGCTCCTCACAAAAAAAAAAAAGAAGAAGCAAATAAAGGCCGGAGATCATCTTCCTCCCGGTCACCTTCTAGGCTGTGGTCCCAATCACCATTAATCTCCGCCACGTCTGCCTCTAAACCAGAACCATGAACTACATTGGCATGCGATCCTCGCTCCGAAAATCTGCTGAGTTTCAAGGGACCATGGCTTTTGCTTGGAAAAGCACAAGTTTTGATCGGATGCAGGGGCATGAAAACTTTTACAGTGGACGAAACCAGTATCGTCAAGATTAGTAGCAACTCAGCCACTTCCATGCACCAGGAGCATGCATCAGCAACCAGCAACGCGCGCCTCTTCCAGCTCCAGCAGCAGTACAACGCCCTCTCAGGCATCAGCTGCTTTGTCTCCACTTACACCATCTCCTCCATTCCCTGAACAACAGATAAAAAAAGAAAACACAAGCGAACTGAGAACAAGCAAACACAGGGAGAGAGACAGGAAGAACAAGAGAAGTAATCAAAGCAAAGAAAAGCAAAACCAGAGGAGAAGCGCACGAAGAATAAAAACAGAGAAGGAGAGAGGGTAGCTTTGGCAATTCAGCACACCTTTGCCACCGTCTTCGACTTCGCCTCCTGCACAACGAGAGGGTAGCTTTGGCAATTCAGCACACCTTCGCCACCGTCTTCGACTTCGCCTCCTGCACAGGTAAGTTCTTCATTTCCCTTTGCTTTGCAATTATAATTGCATGGGTACGGTACATAGGCCAATTTAATTCACTACTTTTGCATACACGTCTGAAGCTTAATCCTAGAAAAAAAAAAAATAAATAAAAAAATGTAGGAAAAATAGTCCGGGAAAAAATAAAAAATAATGTAATTTATTGGTTTATTCACTGACGCCAGAGTCAGGAATAAAAATACCGGTTTAAATTTATATTATTTTTATTCGTTATTAGAAAAAATAAAAAATAAAAATGTGTATGCATGAATAAAAATAATGTAAATTTATTGGTTTATTCACTGACGCTAGAGTCAGGAATAAAAATACCGGTTTAAATTTTATTATTATTTTATTCATTATATTTATTTTATTTAGCTAGAAAAATAAAAAAATATGTGCATGCTTAAAAATAAATTTATTTTTATTTATTTATTCGCTGCTAGAGTAGGGAATAAAAAAATATTGATCTAATTTATTTTATAACTATGTAATATTTACCAACGCCAGAGTTGGAGATATTCGTAGTTGAATATTCACTGACGCCAGAGTCAAGAATATTATAAGCAAATTATCATAGCGTAAACTAATAAATATTTAGCAATTTAAGACAAAACCAGCAATGCAGTCTGCCTCAGGCAGAACGTTTAAGGGTGATAATATCTTCTCTTTTACGTAACCAGTCCCGTACCATAGAATCTCTGTTGACCAGTTAGGATTCCTAGTGACCATAATACTAGGTGGCGACTCCTTAAACAAGAATATCCACATTAAAGAACAAGATGCCAGAAATCCGTTCTTTCCAAAGATTCGAGAATTAATTTTTAAGGCCGCCGCGATGTCGGGTGTGACAGAATGGCGACTCCACTGGGGACTAATGGACTAAGCTTTGCCTTTTGTTTATCAATTGTTATAATGTTTTTTATGTTATGTTTATTTGTTTATTTTTCTTGAATTTACTGCTTTAGCATGCATCCATGTTTATATTGTCATGCATCACGTTGAGAGCACACCCCTGAAAATCTAGGATAAGTGGGAAAGTAACGGTACCCCAATGGCTTTAGCCTGGGTAAGACTCGTGAAACCATCTAACTCTCGCTTGATTGTTTACTTGGAAGTGGTTGATATGCCAAACTGATATTACTCAGGGCCTCTATTTTCACACTACTTGTAAGCCTCATATCAACCTTTCATGGACGATCACTGAGCATGCGAGAGACCCTTTGAAACTAGATAATGACCAACCCTTTGATGCACTCAACAATTAGGATCTTCCTATTAGGTTGTCATCCCGTGAAGGACGTGTCTGCATTCCATATACATTTTTAATTGAATCAACATTTTTGCATAAATTGCATGATTTATATTTACAGGTTGAAATATAGGTTCCCATTTGAAACCTACATATAATAAACCCTTTTGAGAAAAGACAAATGGAAAACGAAGAAAGAGCCCAGTTGGAAGCCCAACATCAAAAAGAGGTGGACAATCTTAAAGAAGAAGTCGTAAGGCTTACTAGTCTACTCGAGCAGGCCTTGAGAGATAAATCCGGAAAAGCAACACTTACAGCTCAGCCTGAACCTATACTTGTAAATCCCTTCAATCTACAGAATCTGGGGGCAAATGAGTTGTCATCTGATTTTCAACAAGCCATGCATTTTCATCCAGCATACACCACGAGAATGTCGTTTACCATTGATTCTACAGAGAATGAATCTCAAAAGGGAAAAATAGTAAAAAAAGATGAGCTGAACAAATTCATTGCCCTAGAACAAAGGATGAGGGCATTTGAGGGAATTCACCTATATGATCCTATAAAGGCTACTGAGATGTGTTTGGTGCCCAACGTGGTCATTCCAAAAAAATTTAGAGTGCCAGAATTTGTTAAATATACGGGAACTCAATGCCCTATAACTCATCTCAAAGCATACTGCAACAAAATGGCTGAGGTGGTTCATGATGAGAAACTGCTGATTCATTTCTTTCAAGACAGTCTGAGTAATGGTGCCCTCACTTGGTATATGCGGTTGGACAATGCTAAGGTTAAAAAATGGAAGGATTTAATTGATGCCTTCATGAGGCAATATAAGTTCAATATCGACGTGAGACCTGATCATTTAAGCTTGCAAGCTATGGAGAAGGACAACAAGGAGTCCATAAGAGAATACGCCCGAAGATGGAGTGAGTTAGCTGCACAAGTTAACCCTCCCATATTGGAAAAAGAGATGATCACTTTATTTTCCGACACCTTTAAAGCTCCGTACTTTGAATACTTGGTTAGAAGCTCTGCACAACATTTCACTGACCTGGTTGTTATAGCTGAGAGGATTGAACAAGCCATTGGGTTAGGTAAGATTGCTAACCCGACTGAGAAGAACGGTTTCACTGAAGGTGGTTGCCAAGACAATTATCATTTCTATAGCTAATTGCTTCATATCGACTCTTAGAAATCAACTATCTTGAAGATAAAGCTATTGTGATATTAGGTCGAGAATTATCTACATTTGATTTCAATTGACTATTGAAAAGATGCCCTTGTCGAGGAGAATGAATGATTGAAAGATTCCAGAAAATTCAATCAATGATCGCTAAATGTTTAGCCCCTTTATATGTTATCATGCCAGTATTCATAGCCCAAGATGTTGTCATAAGTTCTTTCTTGTTGAACTTATTTTCTAAAGTTTCAATGAAAATAATGAGTTTGTCATTCAATCGTGTTTACGGTTAGCATTATTCATTTTTTCTGAGAGAGTTTTCTTATAAAGATTCACAAACACATCTTTGAAGCCTTGTGCGATCTCATAGACGCAATTCATCTACTTTACCAAAAATCAGTTTTCCTATTGGAGTTTTGAAAAAAATTGATCTAGCATTTTGATTTCAAAAAATAATTTGATGTTTATTCAAAAACGACATTTTTAACATTCTACTTGTAGAATGACAAGTGAATCAAGCAACTCCATCATTGAGGTGACTAAATTAGAAAAACAATAATAAAAAAAAAAGAATAAACAACCTTACCCCATTACTCTTGAATCATGTGTTTTTAAATGTATGAATAATGGTATGTAGTGAACTTGTTGCTCATAACTCATGAAATGCATCTTTGCAAAGAATAAACCATCACACTATACGAGGTCAAAGTTTATTGATCATAGCTACTTGCGCTTGAAATGAGGAAAGGTCATCTTTGTTATTCCTTTCACGTTCTAAAATAAGTACATCCCTTGCAAACCCTTTTTGAGCCTGAATAATTTTTTTTCTTTCATAAAAAATCCCGACTAAGATCACACCCTACACTAGGGCAAGTGAAATTTCAATGATCAAGAAGGATGATAAAGCCGTGAGAAAGCCAAAAGGCAAAAGAGCCCGAGAAACTCAAATGCTAGGGATCATGCCCACATCAAAAAAAAAAAAATGCAGGTGAAATTTCAATGATCAAGAAAGAGGATAAAGCCGTGAGAAAGCCAAAAGGCAAAAGAGCCCAAGAAACTCAAATACTAGGGGGCATGCCCAAATCACAAGAAAAAGTGATAACCAAGATAAAGTGAGTATGCTCTGGCAAAGCAATGAAAAAAAAAAAAGGAGCAAATCAAAGAAGAGCGGCAAAGGAAAATATGAATGACATCAAAAGCCAAACTATTGATCGTGATCTTCAGTCTTTGAAACCCTGAAACACTCTTTGAGCCTTATGAATCCTTTTCTTTCATAGCCAAAAACCACAGCCTACGTTACGTGCCTGTAGAAGTCCTTTCTAATCAAGCAAGCAAGCAATCTAGAACAATAAACAATGCTCTCAAAATGCAAAGATACTTTTTCATAAGATTCATGACATCAAGAATAAACTACTCATTATTATTCATGCTGATAAAAATAAATGTTCAAAAAGAGACAAGTTTTTCTCTTACAAAACCTCGAGTTTTTTTCTCGAGACCTTCACTTCGAAACAAAAGGTCATCTCATAACATATTCTCACCGAAGACCTCATTACCAAACACAAGAGCAAATAATCTCTTTTCCAAGAAAGAAAATAACCAAGGAGTTGCAAGATTTCAAAAGTAAATTGTTATTTGACTCACATCGAAATAATTTTTGTTTTCAAAATGCAAGATCAAGATTTCAAGATTCATTTTAGACCCATATTCCTCCACCAAACTGAAAAGGAGAGAAATGAGAGAATGGCCTCTTAAAACCTTTATTTATCTAAGTCGCTGACAGAAGCACACTTAGGGGCAATAACCAATACAAGGGGGCAACATTGTGTTTAGAAGGAAAGATTCTAGAAAAGGAGATGGTAATTTCCTTAACCAGACAAGGGGGCATTTTGGTTTACAAAAGACAGCTCGATCCTTTCAGTAAGTGATACCGAATATTTTTAGCAGTGAGACGAGGGGTAATGAATAATCCTCTCAAATTATTTGACGAATTAGAAAATCTTTAGCAAGCAAGTGGGTCACGATGGGCACCACAAATGCTGAGTTGTGCAAACAAATTTGGAAATAGACTTACATGGGCCAACTCGAGTGGGCTAGAAAGCTAAATGACAAAGATGACTCAAATCAGATAGCAAGATCTCACCAACCAAGCAACAAGAAGACTATGAAGAAATGAGGGCCTATATTTCAAATCAGGTAAAGATGCATGCATATCATTTAACTTTGAGACATTGGACACTGAGTTTTGCAAATTTCATATGAGAAAATTCCAACGAAATCCATCAAGTGGAAGGCCAACTTGAAATGGCCAAAGATCAAAATTGTTGTTGAAAATTTTTCATTTTTGAGAATTTTTCAATCTGGGCAGGCCGCCCATGATTAGGCCACCCGAAAAATCTCTGTATTTTTCTACCACCTTTCAGTTTCCACCCCTAAGGTAGTGCATTTTCTATCCTACCTCCATTCGAGCGCGCCTTCGAGCCCTCGTCTTATTTATTTTCGAGCGCGCCTTCGAGCCCTCGACCATCAAAGGTAGTGCATTTCCTATCCTACCTCTATTCGAGCGCGTTTTCGAGCCCTCGTCTTATCTCCATTCAAGCGCGCCTTCGAGCCCTTGTTTGAGTTTCATTCGAGCACGCCTTCGAGCCCTCGACCATCATAGGTAGTGCATTTTCTATCCTACCTCCATTCGAGCGCGCCTTCGAGCCCTCGTCTTATTTATTTTCTAGCGCGCCTTCGAGCCCTCGACCATCAAAGGTAGTGCATTTTCTATCCTATCTCCATTCGAGCGCGCCTTCGAGCCCTCGTCTTATCTCCATTCGAGCGTGCCTTCGAGCCCTCGTCTTATTAAAAAAAAAAATCCTTGTATTGTTCCACTAGGCAGGTAACCCATTACAATGTGACCATTTGGGCCGGTAACCCATTACAATATACCATCCTATACTGGGCAGGTAACCCATTACAATGTGACCATCTGGGCTGGTAACCCATTACAATATACCAACTGGGCAGGTAACCCATTACAATGTGACCATCTGGGGTGGTAACCCCTTATAATATACCAACTGGGCAGGTAACCCATTACAATGTGACCAACTGGGCAGGTAACCCATTACAATATACCAACTGGGCAGGTAACCCATTACAATGTGACCATCTGGGCTGGTAACCCATTACAATTTACCAACTGGGCAGGTAACCCATTACAATGTGCCCACTTGGGCCGGTAACCCATTACAATATACCATCCTATACTGGGCAGGTAACCCATTACAATGTGACCATCTGGGCTGGTAACCCATTACAATATACCAACTGGGCAGGTAACCCATTACAATGTGACCAACTGGGCAGGTAACCCATTACAATATACCAACTGGGCAGGTAACCCATTACAATGTGACCATCTGGGCTGGTAACCCATTACAATTTACCAACTGGGCAGGTAACCCATTACAATGTGACCACCTGGGCTGGTAACCCATTACAATATATCAATTGGGCCGGTAACCCATTACAATATACCATTCTATACTGGGCAGGTAACTCATTACAATGTGACCATTTGGGTCGGTAACCCATTACAATATATCATCCTATACTGGGCAGGTAACCCATTACAATGTGACCATCTAGGTTGGTAACTGACCATCTGGGTTGGTAACCCATTACAATATACCATCAAAAAAAAAAAATTCCTCGTATTTTCAATCATTGGGCAGGTCGCCTGGAACAATTAGACCACTCGCGAAATTCTTCGCGTTTCTTTTATCATTGGGCAGGTTGCCTAAAACAATTTGATCCATTTCAAAAAAAAAAGTGAGTCGTCTTCCAAATAACTCGTCCTCTCTATAAAGGTCATGTGTAAATCTATTGTTTTCAAAGCTAAAAAAAAAAATGTAAAAAAAAAAAAGAAGTAAAAGTTCTTTCGGTATCTAATTTTCTTTATAAATTTACTACACAAAGCTAAAAGAAAATGAAATTTTCTAATATCGTTGCATAGTAAATATCATAAAGAGGGGGCAACTGTCATAACCCAATTTTGACCCATTGGTTTTTAATTTAATTTTTACAGGGTTTAAAATGTAAAATTAAAATATCAGAGACTTGTTTCGATGAAAAGTGTCATTTGTCAACTATCGTGAAAATTAAGGACTATAGTGTGCTTTTGTCATTCTATCCTTATCTTTGAGATAATTCTTACTTTCGAGATAATCCTTACCTTCAAGATAATGATAGTTGTCTGATTTCGAATTCGATTCTAATTCGAACTTCAAAAAAGAGAATGGGTTTGATTGAGACTGTACTTCTTATAAGCGATGGGACTCTTGCACTATAAATACTGATCCCAGTCTATGCAAAGAAAAGGAGGAGGATTGGAGAGGAACCCTAAACGACACAAAAAAAAACCAGGAGAAGACCATTACCAGAAACCTATAAAAAAAAGGAAAAAAAACATTTACAAAAAAAAAAAGGGGGGGGGGGGGCGGCCGAGTCCTAGACTAGCCGCCGCTGCCCCCTCCCCCCAGCTTTTTCCTCTCTTCTTTCCTGGCCTCAATCTCTTCCCCCATCAAACTGATTTTTCATTCTTCAGCCTCAACCCCCGGGATCTGCAAGCTCCTCACAAAAAAAAAAAAGAAGAAGCAAATAAAGGCCGGAGATCATCTTCCTCCCGGTCACCTTCTAGGCTGTGGTCCCAATCACCATTAATCTCCGCCACGTCTGCCTCTAAACCAGAACCATGAACTACATTGGCATGCGATCCTCCTTGCTCCGAAAATCTGCTGAGTTTCAAGGGACCATGGCTTTTGCTTGGAAAAGCACAAGTTTTGATCGGATGCAGGGGCATGAAAACTTTTACAGTGGACGAAACCAGTATCGTCAAGATTAGTAGCAACTCAGCCACTTCCATGCACCAGGAGCATGCATCAGCAACCAGCAACGCGCGCCTCTTCCAGCTCCAGCAGCAGTACAACGCCCTCTCAGGCATCAGCTGCTTTGTCTCCACTTACACCATCTCCTCCATTCCCTGAACAACAGATAAAAAAAGAAAACACAAGCGAACTGAGAACAAGCAAACACAGGGAGAGAGACAGGAAGAACAAGAGAAGTAATCAAAGCAAAGAAAAGCAAAACCAGAGGAGAAGCGCACGAAGAATAAAAACAGAGAAGGAGAGAGGGTAGCTTTGGCAATTCAGAACACCTTTGCCACCGTCTTCGACTTCGCCTCCTGCACAACGAGAGGGTAGCTTTGGCAATTCAGCACACCTTCGCCACCGTCTTCGACTTCGCCTCCTGCACAGGTAAGTTCTTCATTTCCCTTTGCTTTGCAATTATAATTGCATGGGTACTGTACATAGGCCAATTTAATTCACTACTTTTGCATACACGTGTGAAGCTTAATCCTAGAAAAAAATAAAAAAATGTAGGAAAAATAGTCCGGGAAAAAATAAAAAATAATGTAATTTATTGGTTTATTCACTGACGCCAGAGTCAGGAATAAAAATACCGGTTTAAATTTATATTATTTTTATTCGTTATTAGAAAAATAAAAAATAAAAATGTGTATGCATGAATAAAAATAATATAAATTTATTGGTTTATTCACTGACGCTAGAGTCAGGAATAAAAATACCGGTTTAAATTTATATTATTTTTATTCATTATATTTATTTTATTTAGCTAGAAAAATAAAAAAATATGTGCATGCTTAAAAATAAATTTATTTTTATTTATTTATTCGCTGCTAGAGTAGGGAATAAAAAAATATTGATCTAATTTATTTTATAACTATGTAATATTTACCAACGCCAGAGTTGGAGATATTCGTAGTTGAATATTCACTGACGCCAGAGTCAGGAATATTATAAGCAAATTATCATAGCGTAAACTAATAAACATTTAGCAATTTAAGACAAAACCAGCAATGCAGTCTGCCTCAGGCAGAACGTTTAAGGGTGATAATATCTTCTCTTTTACGTAACCAGTCCCGTACCATAGAATCTCTGTTGACCAGTTAGGGTTCCTAGTGACCATAATACTAGGTGGCGACTCCTTAAACAAGAATATCCACATTAAAGAACAAGATGTCAGAAATCCGTTCTTTCCAAAGATTCGAGAATTAATTTTTAAGGCCGCCGCGATGTCGGGTGCGACAGGCAATATCATCGATATTATAATATATAATAGTCTTCTAGACAACAACTAAGTTCACTCAAGCATTAAAAGCAAAAACTTGCATGTATTTAATTATTAGAGTTCTTACCATGGGCTTCACTCGTGAATTATTCACCTATATATTTAATACTTTTATTAAGTCATATATATATATATATATATATAAGGAGAACTTCAAAACATAAATCCTTAAAGATTTGATATAATTTTAGATTTGAATTATTGGCCTTCAATGACTTGTTTTAAAGTATTTTTACAGTTTTGATAATCAATATAAAGTTTATATAGGTTAGGGATGGTTTCAGAGGTTTTTTTTTATATATATTATTTAAGATTTTGTATAATGCATGAGTTGGCATATAGAAAACGAAATTAACTAGTGTTAAGAAATTATATATTGTTGTTTTAGTCTTTTTCTTAATTAGATATGGAATGAGCACGATTACTAATAATTAGCTTTTATGAAAAAAAAAGAGAGGAAAAATTAATTAAATTATTAATTATTAACTTTATATCAAAAACAAATAAAAAATCAGTATTAAAATTCCTATTGATAAAATTATTTAAATCAACTATGCTTATATAATATTTATTCTTTTTATATATATAGTTATGGGTTATAAGATAAATAGTATAAAAACAAGTATGTATCCATATTAGTGCATGGTTTTAGGCTTTTTTAGCGTGAGGCGATCCATGATGCTAACAAAATTATTTTTTTAATAATATATAATGATGCTACCTCTATTTTGTTTTTTTACAATAACAGTTAATTATTTTTTAAAAATATTTTTTATTTAAAAATATAATAAAATAATATTTTTTTATTTTTAAAAATATATTTTAAATATTAATATATCAAAACCAAAAAAAAAAAAAATAACGGCACTTTAATCACTTGCCACAATTCCTAGCCATATCTTAAAATATTTATACCCTTCTCGCATGAACCTTGTGCTATAAACACCAAAGGGTTACATATGGAGGGAATACCAAACTCCGACTTCTTCTATTTTTTATTACATAAAAAAAGTTAAAAATCTTTTATTTAATTAATTTTCAAAGAGTCTTTGGATATAATTATAAAAACAATTATGTTAATGGTAATAAGACAGATGCTCATGGAAACAATTCAACTGCAGCTGTAAGCCAGCAACGTGGAAACCAACATGGAAACGAATCAGCCCTCATGGAAACAAATCAACTGCAGCAGTCATCAGCAACATGGAAACAAATCAAAGAGACGTTGGCTAATTAGAATCGCCAGCAACAATGGAAACAAACCAACTCTCATGGTAACAAGACACAAACAGAAAGAGACGTTGGCTTGTTATGGAAATAAATCAACAGCAGCAGCAATGAAGTTTATGACAGGAACCAGAAAGAGAAAGAGACGTTGGATTGTTATGGAAATAGATCAGCTAAGAATGGCAAGTCAATGTATCCAAATTAAGCAACTTGTAATGTTATAAAAACAGCAGCTCGTATAGAAGAGCAAGTTGTATATTCACGTTAATATTCAAAGAAACAGAGAAACCTTTCTTCCATTGAAACATCCTTATCTTTCTTCAAATTGCCGCTTGGTATCAGAGCCCGTGTGAATATACATCTTAGCAGAACCAACAACATGTCAACTCTGTCACTCAATGTTGGTAATTTCATTACCCTCAAGCTCAGCCCCACAAATTATCCACTATGGAGAGAACAAGCCTTAGCTCTTGCAGAAAGTCAAGACTTGGTTGATCATCTCATCAATGAAGATTCAATCCCAAACAAATATACTGTACCAGATTCTACAACCACCACAGATTCTTTACCAAGACTAACAGAAGAATATATTGTCTGGAGGAAGGCAGATCGACTACTTCGTGGCTGGTTGATTGGTACTCTTTCAGAACATACATTAGGCCTTGCAGTAGGCCTAGACACAGCCTTTGCTGTCTGGAGTGCTCTAAAGAATGAATATGCAGAAGACTCCCAAGAACGAGAATTCACCCTCAGACAACAAGTCACCTATTTTCGCAAAGAAGATGACAGAACCGTTGGAGAACACATTCGAATCTTCAAAGGACTATGCGATGACCTTGCAGCTATTGGGAAACCAATTTCAGATAAAGAAAAAATCTTTTGCCTCCTCACAAGTCTCGGCCCTCAATATGAAACCTTCACTACCACAATGCTGAAACCACCAAGACCTTCTTACTCGGAGTTGGTCTCTCAATTACAGAGCTTAGACCAAAGAAGAAGCTGGTTCACCAATCAAACAAATAACTCATTCACTCCTCAGCTGGCATTCTACGGGCAAAAGCACCAGCGCCCTCAACATCATTTTTCAGGAAACCATGGCAGCAGACAAGGCTTTATATCTACCGGGAGAGGATTCCATGCACAACAACCTAAAGATAAAACTCATACGTACACTGCCAGATCCACTTCAGATTCAAAACAGAAACGACCTCCTCCATCTGGAGAGCATCGAATGACTCCTGCAGAACGTGAGCTATACAGAGATGAAACCTGCCAGTACTGTGGTGTTCCAGGTCATATTGCAAAGATATGCTGGTGGGTGCCTAAACGATCAAATCAACACGGAGACCTACCACAAGCTTTGGCTGCTCTCACCTTGGACAATACTATCACTGAAACGGAATGGATCTCTGATACAGGAGCTTCCAACCACATGACAGGTAATCCAGGTATGTTAAAAAATATTCGCAATCACTATGGTTCAGACTCTGTTCTTATTGGTGACGGTTCTTCTATATCAATACATGGTGTTGGAGATTCCTCCATCACACAGAAAAATAAAATACTGCCACTTAATGATGTATTGTTAGTACCCGACTTGAAAAAAAATTTACTCTCTGTAAGTCAGTTAACATCTCAATTTCCTGTTAATTGTGAATTCTCTGACGTTGATTTCTGTATTAAGGAACGACAGACAGGACAACCCGTGATCACAGGATGGCGCAAGGGTGACCTCTATGCTCTATCCACCATGCCTGAGCTCTACTTTTCTAATCGTTTCAGATCAGGACCAGCAGATATCTGGCATCAACGCCTAGGACATCCACATTTTTCTGCTTTACAATTATTGCACAATAAAAGTTTGATAGATGTTAAAGGAACCACAAAATATGAACATGTTTGTGACAGTTGTCAATTTGGAAAACTTAGTCGATTACCTTTTTTTCGTTCTGAACATTCTAGTTCTGGTATTTTTGAAAAAATCCATTGTGATTTATGGGGACCTGCTCCTGTTTTATCAATAGGAAAGTTCAGATATTATGCGTGTTTAGTAGATGATTTTTCTAAATACACTTGGATAATCCCATTACTACATAAGTCTGACTTTGCTGATGCTTATTTTGCCTTTGAGCATTATGTTACTCGACAATTTAACAAGCATATCAAGGTCTTTCACTCTGATGGAGGGGAGAGTTCATAAATTCCAAACTATCATCACACTTCCTCTCAACAGGAGTGGTTCATCAGATATCATGTCCTTATACACCGGAACAAACAGGTATAGTAGAAAGAAGACATCGAGTAATACGAGAACTAGGTATGACCATGTTATTTCATAGTGGTGTTCCTTTATCTTTATGGGTTGAAGCTTTCACTACTGCTGTTTATCTTATGAATAGATTGCCTTCTTCCGCACTTAAATTTGAATCTCCATATTTCATGTTACATGGTAATCATCCTATATACTCATCTCTTAGAGTCTTTGGGTCTAAGTGCTTTCCCTACACATGGGATACAAAACAAAATAAATTTGACCCAAAAACAGTTCTATGCATTTTTGTAGGATATAGTGATAAACATAAAGGATACAAATGCTTTCACCCTTCTAGTAAAAAAATGATTATTTCTCGTCATGTAGTCTTCGATGAGTCATTTTTTCCTTATAAACAAAAAATTCAGAACTACATCACTCCATCTCCTACACATGTTATAAGCATTTTTGATTCATGGCTGCCACCTACTATCTCTAACTCTGCTGCAGAAATACAACCCCCAATGTCCACTCCACCATGCTCAAGCTCATCACTAAACACTTTACCATTTTCTCTTAATTTACCTGATGTTTATGCAGAACAACATGCTAGTGCCGTTGAAATTGCAGAACACCACAATGCCGATGGATTGGCAGAGCAAGTCACTATACCATCTTGTCTCAATTTACATGATGATGTTATTACTAATACAATTGCAGAGCAGCAGGACAGTGTTGATGTAGTAGCCGAAACACAACAAGAAGAACACAACCATGCTGTTGGAGTGGGAGAACACAACAATGGTGTTGGAATGTCAGAAAAAGTAACTGTACCATCTTGTCTTAATTTACATGCTGATTATGTTATCACTAATACAGTTGCTGAAACAGTAGCCGATACACAACAGGAAGAAACACAACAATGTTGTTGGAATGGCAGAGCAACACCTTAGAACTGATAATATAACTGAAATACATTTGGTAGAATCTGACCATGAAGATGAAATGCATCGACAACACCTCTCTCACTCACAACCCAATCCTGCTTCTCTGGAATCAAACTTGCAACTTGGTTATTCTCCACGTGCAACCCCTCCTTCACATACCATGGTTACTAGATCACAAAGAGGCATCCTTAAGCCTAATCCAAAATATGCCTTAATATCCTCTAGGACTTCAGCAACCATTCCACGTGAGCCTTCTAACTTTCGGTCTGCATTAGCTCACCCTGGCTGGAAAGCTGCAATGGACGAGGAACTTGACGCTCTCCATAGAAATCAGACTTGGGAACTTGTCCCTCGCACACCTGTCATGCATGTTATTGGGTCTAAATGGGTTCTAAAAACAAAACTCAACTTGACGTGAAAAATGCCTTCTTGCATGGTTTTGTTTCAGAAGACATATATATGGAACAACCTCCAGGAACAGCTGATCCACGGTACCCATCACATGTGTGCAAGCTCAAAAAGGCTCTTTATGGTCTCAAACAAGCACCCCGTGCCTGGTTTGATCGGTTTAGTATCTTCCTTCTTAAATATGGGTTTTTTTGTAGTCTTGCAGATCCATCACTTTTTATTTTTCACTCTAACTCTGATACTTTAATCCTTCTTCTTTATGTTGATGATATACTCCTCACAGGATCGTCTGTTCCTCTGGTTACGCACCTGATTCAACTGTTGAGCTCCGAATTTGCAATGAAAGATTTAGGACCCATTCATCATTTTCTTGGCATTGAAATTACTCACACATCTGAAGGACTCCATCTCTCTCAATCACACTATGCGCTGACAATCCTGGAACGAGCTGGTATGGTGGACTGTAAACCAATGAGCACACCGCTTGAAGCTAAGACTAAAATGGCAGCAACTGATATGCTATTGCAAGATCCACAATTTTTTCGTGGGCTTGTTGGTGCTTTACAATATCTCACACTCACAAGACCTGATATATCTTACAGTGTCAATTTTATCTCTCAATTCATGCATGCTCCAACTGTTATACATTTCAAAATGGTTCATCGTATTTTAAGATATGTCAAAGGCACAATTGACACTGGATTAAATTTTACTTCCCATTCTACACTTGATCTTTGTGCTTTCTCAGATGCAGATTGGGGAGGTTGCTCTACAACAAGACGCTCCACAACTGGATACTGCACATTCCTTGGTAGTAATCTCATTTCCTGGTGTGCAAAGAAACAACCCACTGTCTCTCGCTCCAGCACCGAGGCAGAATATAGAGCTATGGCTAATACAACGGCAGAGCTTACATGGCTAACCTTCATTCTACAAGATCTTCACATATCACCTTCTTCACCACCTATCCTCTACTGTGACAATCTCAGTGCCTTACACATGACTGTCAATCCTGTGTTTCACACTCGTAGCAAACACATTGAATTGGATTACCACTTTGTACGTGAGCGTGTTGCCCTTGGTCTTCTCATCACTCAGCACATCTCCACCCATGAACAAATAGCTGACATCTTCACCAAACCCATGTCCAAAAGTGCATTGGCTTACTTCAAAGACAAACTATGCCTCCGACTCCGGCCTAGTTTGAGGGAGGATGTTAATGGTAATAAGACAGATGCTCATGGAAACAATTCAACTGCAGCTGTAAGCCAGCAACGTGGAAACCAACATGGAAACGAATCAGCCCTCATGGAAACAAATCAACTGCAGCAGTCATCAGCAACATGGAAACAAATCAAAGAGACGTTGGCTAATTAGAATCGCCAGCAACAATGGAAACAAACCAACTCTCATGGTAACAAGACACAAACAGAAAGAGACGTTGGCTTGTTATGGAAATAAATCAACAGCAGCAGCAATGAAGTTTATGACAGGAACCAGAAAGAGAAAGAGACGTTGGATTGTTATGGAAATAGATCAGCTAAGAATGGCAAGTCAATGTATCCAAATTAAGCAACTTGTAATGTTATAAAAAAACAGCAGCTCGTATAGAAGAGCAAGTTGTATATTCACGTTAATATTCAAAGAAACAGAGAAACCTTTCTTCCATTGAAACATCCTTATCTTTCTTCAAATTTCCGCTAATTAAACCAACAAAGGTCGGTTTCATTGTTTATATAAAGAACGAAGCTCTTCCCTTTTCTTTTTTCATTTTCAATGTTTTTTTTTCTTTCAATGAATCCTTTTATATTATAATTAGATGAAATTATATTTTAAATTATTATGAAAATAAAAAATTAAGAAATAGAGGACTAAAATGAAAAAGAAAAGTTAAAATACATGGCCAATCTTAAATTTGCTATAATTTTATTTTGATCCTAAAATCTATCTTGTTTATTATTCGCTCTTTATATTAGAGAGATGAGAGAGAAACTCAATGAAAAACAGGAAGAGAGAACATTACTAGATGAGTTATTTCTCAATAAAAAAACTCATTATTCATAGTATAAATAAACCGATTCTATTTGACAATGAAAATTTGATTGTACTATTTTTAAACCTTTATCTTGTTTATAAAAATCGATTGGCCATGTATCTAGTTTAGATGAATATTATCTAGATTTTATAATGTTTGGTGATGTTAATGCTAACAAGAAAAAAAAGGTTGCTTTTATTGATTAGGATGAATATGATATTATTGAAATTGAGTGAGAGTTGATCAATAAAAAAAAATAAAGAGCTAAGAAATGAAGTCAAATGTGTAGTAGATGAGAGAGAGATTTTTTTGGTTACTCAAAGATAAGCATTATAGCCTTCAACTAGAGAAAAAAAACAATACAAGACCAACATCAACAAGATGTTTAGTCACTTAATCATAAATATAAAGATTTTGTGAATGAAATGGAGCAAGAACACTCTAAATTGCTCAACAGGATTTAGAAGGAATATGTAAACTTCTTGTTAGTCATTGAGGTGCAGAAGAAGGAATTGGAGAGCAATATCAATAAAAGGTGTGAAGAGATAATAAGCTATTTAAGGGATGAAAAGAAAGTCTTTGAGCTTGAAAAGAGAAGCGAGCTTTAACATATTGCTGCTCTTAAAAAAAAAAAAAAAAACAAGAAAAGGAGTTGGAACAAGTTGCTTCAAATATATATAAAAAAAACTTATGAGAAAAAAGAGGGGCCAATAAATAAATCACCACAATTAATAGGTGATCAAGTGCCATTGATAACATAGCAAATAATGATCAACAATCACAACATGCTACAAACGGCCTATATGGATGAATAATTATGAGGCAACTAAAATCAATTAATCTAATGATCTACTTGCTCATTTTGCTGTATTCTCATTGTGTGATCATATGACTTTTGAAAATGCTGTAAAAAAATAAAGTGGCAAAAGTTTATGGATAATGAAATTGTTATCATTAAAAAAAATAATACGAGAAAATTAACAAAACTTCTAAAAGTACAAAAGATCATTGGTATAAATAGATGTTAAGAGAAAGTTAAATGAAAATTCTTCATTGTTAAACTGGGTGACACCTGTTTAAGGAAGAGATTGTTAGATAATAGTTATAATCATTGTGTAGGTAGGGATTCTTGAGAAATAGTTAATTAGAATCCTTAATTATTTAATTAGAATTCTTATTAGATTATGAAAGTTAGAGGATTAATTTCCTTATAAATGAGAGCCACTATATTAAGAATTATAAGTGTGTAAATAAGTGTGAGCTAATCAATAAAGCTTTGGGCATTCATTCAAAATACTCGTGTTTTATTTGTCAACAATGAAAATCACAATTTTAAAGTGTTTGGTACTGAAAAATTGACCTCATGTTTTTTATCCTATGCTTATTTTAGAGAAAATACACTTACTCCCTATCGAGGATATACTTCAGTAATTGAACCTTCATCTACAGAATAAGCAATAGACTTTCTTTTAGATTGATCTAAAAAAAATTCCTTGCTTGAAATGTTCACTTCATCTGTTATAGTGCTGTGGAAAAAAAATGCAGGCTCTTGCGGGGATGGTAAGGTAACCGAGTAACTATTGAGTGTGAGAACAACTGTTGCCATTGCGGGTCTGATAGCTGGATCTTCTTGAACACATAACAATCCAATGTGGATGCATCTAATTACTTCATTTCTTGAATATCTATATATCAGAGTTGGATCCAGCACTTCCAATGGTGTCCCATCTCTCCAATGTTTCCAAACCTGAAAACAGAAAATTGAATGGTCAAAAGTTGCTACATCTTATGCTATTTGTTTTCAAGAGAGAAAAACTTGCACTCACATAGCTCACAAGGTCTACAGCACCCCCTGTTTGATAGAAAGAACTGTTCTTCTTTCCGGTTATAATCTCAAGGATTAAGACACCAAAGCTATAGACATCGGACTTGACAGAGAAACGCCCATGCATTGCATATTCTGGGGACATATAACCACTACAAAGCAGAAAAACAGAGAAATGATATGAAAAAAAACGAAATTAAAGCCCTCTGTCAGCAAATGAATTTACTAATCAATGGGAATTAGATCCAAACTTACTATGTTCCAACAATTCTATTGGTACTTGCTTGAGTTTGATCGACTACGAAAATCCTAGCCAAGCCAAAATCTGAGATTTTGGGGTTCATATCTCCATCTAGCAGGATATTGCTGGCTTTGAGGTCACGATGTATAATTCGTAGCCGTGAGTCCTCGTGAAGATAAAGAATTCCTCGAGCAATGCCTCCTATTATTTTGTACCGTCTGGACCAGTCCAACAGTCCTTGCCTTTGAGGGTCTGTAAAATCAAGAAAACAGAACCTTCAAGTCAGAGTGCAGATCAACTGTTTCAAAGACAATTGTGCCTGATTACGAAGAATCGAGTTTATTCCTAGAGGCAGATATGCATTTCTTGTACTAGAAGGCAATGAGAAGAACATTTAGAAAATCATCAATATATACCAAATAGAAAGTAGTCTAGGCTTTTGTTGCTGACAAATTCATAGACAAGAATCTTTTCTTCTCCTTCCAAGCAAAATCCTTGCACCCTCACTAGATTCCTGTGTTGAAGCTTGGCTACCAATACAACCTCATTCTTAAATTCTGCAGCACCTTGTCCGGAATTTTTTGATAGCCTCTTCACAGCAATTTGCTTTCCATTAGGAAGTGTTCCCTGAGAAAGCACTTTCACAGATGCTTGAGCAAGGGATTTTAAAATCCTAATGCAACAAGGTATTTCCTGTTCTTGAAAATTTAAATGCATCACGAATTGCTTACCCTGTAAACCTCACCAAATCCTCCTTTACCTAACTTGTTGTCAGCGGAGAAATTGTTCGTGGCAGCTTCTATAGTACTCAAATCGAATTGCAAGGACTCCTCGGTTGTCATCTCATCTCCAACTGCACAACACAAGTAGATATCCCTTTGAGCTTTTGAAAATATTATTAGGCAGAGTACAAAACAGAAAAGACTCTGCTTTTATTTTTTTGTTTCCCAATTAAAAAAGATTTCTAATGTTCTTTACCATCATTTTCTGGCACATAATCTCTAATCTTTCTTGCCCTCCTCCGGAAACAGAGACACATGCTGAAAAGCGCGATAGAAACAGCAATGGGAATGACAATGGCTATAATTAAAACTGTTGAGACACCGCCTTTTTCTGCAAAAAGAAACATGTATCATTCAAAAACGCATTGTAATTCGTAAAGCTTTTAACTTTAACGTACAAGCATATTGAATGTCATGGGAGCTATTTTTTTTATTTTTTTTATTTTTGGGTTTTTTTTAGTAAAAATGCTATAAACCTGGCTTGGTTTGGTCAATCAAACTGCCGACCAGTAACTAGCCTAAACAAGGTTTTTTATTAAACCGTGTTGAGAGTTATTGGTGTCAAGCTTGATTATTCTGACTTTATAACTTGATTGACCTAGTCAAAATATGAATAAGATCCTTTATGAGTTGTTCTTTTAAAAAGAAAAATCATTTTAAATGTTTTTTAAAATAAATTTTAAAATGATACTAGATTAAATTTACCTGTACAAACTAACCTAACTCATAATTCATATCTTGAGCTGAATCATATCATATAACTGGCCGAGTTGTATAACTTTGCTTCCATGATTTAAAGCCAAAAGCGGCTTTGAAGCCAGTAATTAACCTTTTGTAACATGTTGACAATCCAACATGAGTATCTTTTTGATTTTGGATCCATTATAATTAGAAACAGGGTTATAAGTTCAATATTGCTTTCTCATGGAATGACCAAATGCTATCAAAATATGTCATTCGCAATTTGGTTAAACTTTCTCAAATTTTATTAAATTACTATATCAGAATGCACCAATGCCTCTTTTCATAACATCCGTGCAATAGTGATGGTTATCAAAACCATTGCATTTACTATTATAATGAAATTTCATAGTCCAGATGGACCACATGGACATACTCCAAAAACTTACTCAATAAACTTACTTGAAATATTTAGTAAAAGGTTAAAGAATATAAAAAAAAAAATTGGGATTGAAGAGATGTTCAGATTTATGTTCCCTCTTTATAATTCAAACTAGATTTGTGGCTTGCATACGCTAAATTTATTTTCAACATAGAAAAAAATGCTAAGAAAAAAAATTTGAGAATCGAGATATTGGTTCAATTAGTAATTCAAATAATATGATTAATAAAATACAACAACAATAAATAAATTGATAAAAAAAAAATAAAATAAAAAAGGTAAAAAGAACATAATCTTGAGCTTACCTAGATTATTAAACAACTATAATATTGAAGGGCGAAACAAAAAAAATTAAAAAAAAAATCTAAGTTAAAAAAGGCTAACTTGCAAACTTCACGACCATTGATATAAGATTAAAATAATCTTATAGAGAAAAAAAAAATGCAAGAAAAAAATACTCAAAGTTCAATTTATGATAAATCAAATGAGAACACAGTAACTTTAAATAATAAAAAATAAAAGAAAAAAGTTGCAGTTAAATCTCCAACAAATAAAATATTGAAAGATAAAAATTAAGAAGAAAGATAATTAAAAAGGGATGAAAAACTTGATTTGTACCCATTAGGGTTAAGATGCAAAACATATGACCTAGTTATGATACTAGAATGACCACATTTAAAAAGAAAATTAAATATAATCATGAAATTGAATTATCAAACAATTCAACGTTGAAAAATATAAAAATATATATAATTTAAAAAGGCAACAAGAAAAAATATGAGTTGACCTGAGTTTACCTGCAAACCTATAACCATAGGCATATGATAGAGATAAACCAATATAAGGAAAGGAAAAGAGAAGGTGTGAAGACCACTTTTTAATGAAATTAAATATTGAAAGATAAAATAAAAATAAATCAATTTTTAAAAAGAACATAAACAAGTCAACTCCTATTAAGCTCTGAAAGTGGTGACCTTAGTCATAAACTTGAGACTAATCTCATAGAAGGCAAACCGTAAAAAATAATAATGCAAAACTAAAAAAAAGTTAAGAAATAATAATAAAAAAACATTATCTTTAAGAAAAAGAAAAAGAAAAACTAAGAAAATCCGAGCACACCTTCTAAACTTGGTCCAGTCTCTAAAATTCACAACCGATGAATTCCTAGATTCTAGTTGAAACAAGAAACTTAATTCTCAATCAATTTAATTTTAAAAAATAAAATCATGAAAAAAAATATTAATTTAAAAAACTTGAAAAAAAAAAAAGATAGTAATAAAATAAAATAATCCCAAACAAAACAAATAGGGACCAAAATAATAGGGACCAAATTTAAAAGATAAAAAAAAAATAAAAGGAATGAAATTAAAAAAACATTTGTAATTTTATGAGGCAAACATGATTTATTTTAAAAAAAAAAAAAAACATGAAACTAGCCATAGACCTAACAAAGTAAAAAGGTTAACATATGGAAAACATAAAAAAATACGGAACCGAAGAAAAAAAGAAAGTTAAAAAATAATAATATAGAAGGCTCGTAATAAAAAACAAAAGTCTAATAATTAATTATATAAATATTAAATAACAAAATTAAAAAAGTCATCATCTTAAAAAGGCAAAACAAAATTAAGTGAACCTTTTAAAACTAGGTAAATATCTCAAATTCACAATCTATTAAATTCTAAATTTAGGCTGAATCAAGAAACTCAATTTTTAACTAATTTAATATTGATTGACGAAAGTAAATTCAACACAAAAAAATAAAAATAAAACTTGAGAAAACCCGAGTTATTTTTAAAATCAATAAAAAATTCTAGAGAAAGAAAATAAATTAAAAAAGTTATTTTAAATAAAATAAATAAAAATAAAAAAGTGAAAACACAATCCGAAAGATAAAAACATAAAGGGAAATGAAATATAAAAAAAAATTCATCATATATATTATTTTTTAAATAATATCAAATATTCAAGAATGGAATAAGAAAAAGATATTAATTTCGAGAACTAATCACAAAACCCAACAACAAACGATAAAAGCTCAAAATTACCGGGTTATTTTCAAAACCAATAAAAAATTTACCTATTAAAAAGATTGATTTAATCTTGATGAGTAAAAATTGAATTGTTGAATCGTGTCGCAAATCTCTACTAGAAAAAAATATGTAGTGTGGTGGGATTCCTACATTCGTGCGATTCGGTTGTAGCTTTGAGAAGTTTATCTTAAGAGGGCTTGACTTGAGGGATTTGTTCTTGCAAGGTTTTTTTTTCTTATTTTAGATGGGTTTTTAAAAAATTGTTCATGGAGGAAGGCAATTCTTGATCCAAACATGGTAAACATGAATCGGGCTAAAACCATCACATTTGAATTAAGAATATCAACCGACTAGGAAAAAAAAATTGTTGTATAATTTTAAAATTTACAAAAGGATAGATTTTTTTTCCAAAATAATTTAAGGATTTTGTATTTCATAATTTAATAAATAAATCTCATCCAAAAAATTTAAGAGATAAATTTAAATTTCGACGAGTGCATTCTATAGTAACGACTTTGCTAGAGTGGCAATTGAAGATATTGACAAAAAACAATAAATAGTGCAAACTAACTTTACCTTCTGGTATTGTCACTGAACGAGGAGGTGGAGGAGAAGGAAGAACCACGGGCAGAGGAGGAGGTGACTCCGCTGCGACTGACGGTGCATTATAAAATATATAAATTTCATAATGAATATAACAACTAGGAAACAAGACTCTTCCTCCTATCTTGCTGCCGCAGCAAATGGGCAATATACCAATTGCTGCCCTGAAACAGTTCTTGCAATCAAAGCTAGATAAATCCGGTGTGCACTGGGCAAGGCTGTATATATTTTGGAACGCATCGAAAGATGTTCCATTCACAGCAAACTTTTTAGCACCTGGAGGAGCATTTGCAACTCGATCAGCCAAATCATTCACGGTGGCTCCCAGTAGATTGTTAAAACGCTGGGGTTCGGTTGTGATACTCAGTGGGTTAGACAAGTTGACCCTAAGGCTTTGATCATCCATCCTAGAGAAAATATTCACGTTAGAGTAACGTAGGATGCACGCATCGTAATACACAATGGACGCTATTCCGATTGGGCAACGCTGGACTATATCTTTGGTGGCGAAGGTGACACAACTTTGGCAAACAGTAGTGCTGCTAAGATCGCCACGGCAGATAAACAGGCCGTACACTCGATCAGTGTTCTGCCCGAAAGAGGTGTTGTAGAATCCAATGGTATTATTCGGGGTTGCATTCGAGGCAAGTGAAGAGAGGAGGAGATTTAGATTGGCTCGGTAGGTGCTGTTTAATGTGGAGGTGGTTGCGTTTTGGCAACCATGATCGAGGTAATTGTTATGCTCCTGTGCTAGAGTGATAATAGCAAGGGTAAGCAACGAGAGCAGGATAACGTAGAATTTGAGAGAGTTCATCTCTTTGGTGATCAAGCTCTCTAGCTAGCTAACAGCCCTCATGGTGGAAGAAAGAGAGTAGTTCATCCTTTTAATCATCAGATGAGAGGTAATGTGAACAAGGAATGGAGGTAGCTTAGCAAAACTGGAGACTCTGTTCAATGAGAAAAGTCATGCCAGTACTTTTATTGCGTGTTTGTGTAAGGAAAAAAAATGTTGAAAAAATGTTGAAAAAATGTTGAAGGGTCTTAGTTATTGAAAAAAATATGGAATCATGCAGGAGTGCTAAAGCCTAAAGGTCGTCCTTCAGGATAGTGGGCAGAGATCATTCGGTGTCCTTTGCCGTATTGCTTTGTGCTACTTTAGTGTCCCTTTCTTTGAAATTTCTATAAGTTATTTCTTTTTTAATAAAAGAAAATACTAATTTTATTATTTTAAATAAAGTATAAATACGTCGTCATTTCCATACGTACTATATTTAGAAATTATGTATTGTTTGTTTTTAATAACTTTCCTAATTAGAGATAGGATGAATACAAATACTAAAAATCAATTTCTTACAGACAAAGTTAATTAAATTACTAAAAATTAGCTTTAAACGAGAAAAGGCATAAAAATAGTTATTAAAATGATTAGGTTTTTAATTAGCTTTATATGAAAAAACCATCATTCTTTGCTTCAAACGGGACTTTAGTCATTTGTCACCATTCCTTATTATTTTTTAAGATAATATTTGGTTATTATTCGAAAAACAAAAAAAGAGATAATAGACATAAAAAAGACAAGACATAAAACAAAACTAAGATTAAATTATGATTGGTAATGATATATAAAAACAAAATGATTATCTTTTATATTATATTTGAATATGGTAGATTAAATAAAATAAAATAAGAAAAAAATTATTTTACCCTTTATATATATTATTTATCAAAATTACATATTGAAAAAATAATTTTGTATTTTATTTATATATATACACCTTATATATATATATTGAAAGGAAATGATAAATCAATGTAGAAATAGTAATTTGTAATTTTGAATTTCTTTGAGAAATGATGATTTTATATTTTTATATTTTTTTTTACTATAGCAGTACTATAGAATGGAAGATTTGTATAAGAAAAATGTAATTGATTTATTTTTAATATGTATTTTTTAAAAAAATAATTTTTAATACATATTAAATAATTAATTTTATATATTATGGTTAAAAAAACACATTAACAATACCTACATATTTATTCTCTTGTGTTAGAGAAAAAATATCTAACTCGTAGTGAGGAGAGTCAAATAAATACATCAACACTTTTTTATTTTTTTGTAATTATTAACAAATATATATCTTGATTAATTTAATTAAATGTATGTATAGGCTTTTCAATTCATGATTATATTTTTCTTTTAACTAAATACACATTAATAAAACCTGAATATTCTCTTGATTTGATTTTTTTAAAAAAAAAATTCCAATGGAAAGTAGGCTTTAAGCCCATATTTATACTAACCTAGCTCATTTTTAGGAGATTAAGTGCTAATCAAGTAACTAAATGTCACTATTTTCTCATTGTTGTTATTGAAATTAGACATAAGTTGAAAATGTTCATTGACAAGCATGGCACATTAACAAAGTGGTTAAGAATATGAGACACGTTGTTACTATACACTATTGAAATAATATATCCCCGACCATGCCAGTTGCCAGACACATTAACATAGTGGCAATTTCATTTACAATCACCTCGGTAAGAAACTAGAGACTGTCATTTGATTCACTGAAGGATCTGTTGATGAAGACTTGCCAGCTGGAACAATTTTAACAAGAGAAAAGGCCGGTTGTTGTGGATGAGGAAGAGCTATTGGGTCGCTTGCCAATGCTAAATCCACAAATGACATTGTGGGCCTGTCTGCTGGATCCTTCTGCACACATAACAGCCCAATATGCATGCACCTCAAAATCCCTTCTGCTGGGCCTCTTTCCACCAACAAAGGACCCACAAACTCCATTGCTTTCCCTTCAATCCATAATCTCCATGCCTGTGAGTTTGGTTTCATAACATTACCTGCCAAGACTAAGGGAAAATGTTCAAGGGTAGGGAAAATATTGTACGCACATATGCTAAGAGTGTCTGGCCATGCTCTGTCAGGTAAAAACCACTGCTTCTTTTCCCACTTATGATCTCAAGAAGTATAACACCAAAGCTGAAGACATCCGATTTCACTGAGAATATTCCTTCCATTGCGTACTCTGGAGCCATGTATCCCCTGTTTCACGTGTAAGAAAACCCTAGGAGATTAAAATTACGGATCAAAGTCGTCAGAATACAAGAAAAAAGAAATAGAGGAGAAGAAAGAGGATTTACAATGTTCCTACTACTCTTCTGGTGTTTGCTTTGTTCTGGTTTTCGCCGAAAATTCTAGCCATGCCAAAGTCTGATATCTTGGCAACCATCTCGTGGTCCAGTAGAACATTGCTAGGTTTCAAATCCCGGTGAATGATTCTAAGCCGGGAATCCTCATGTAGATAAAGAAGTCCTCTAGCAATGCCACAAATTATGTTGTAACATGTCTCCCAATCAAGCTGTGCTCGTCTTTCAGCATCTGAAATTTGAATGAGAAGAAACTTCAGCCTCTTGCGTCAATTGATTGTTGAAAATGTAAAATTTAAGAATTCAAATGCAAAATAAATGAATGGAACAGACCAAAGATAAAGATATCAAGGCTTTTGTTAGGCATGAACTCATATATGAGCAGCTTTTCCTCTCCTTCCATGCCACATCCCAACAGCCTCACCAGGTTTCGGTGTTGTAATTTTTCGATTAGTATGAATTCATTTTTGAACTCCTCTAAACCTTGCCATGACTTTATTGAAAGCCTTTTAACAGCTATTTCTTTCACATTTGTTAACACACCCTGAAACAATTTGCAGTGATGAAAATTTTGTGAACCGAAGCAATACTTAACCATGTCAAACTGAATAAAAAACTGGGTTTTCCTTTTAGAGGGATGGACTGCATAGACAGCTGAATCTCAGTGGATTGTGACAGAGAAGCCCCTTTACAACTTACCTTATAAACAGTGCCAAACCCACCCTGTCCAAGCTTATTCGAGTCGGAGAAGTTGTCTGTGGCTGCTCTGATAGTATTTAAGTCCATGAAAGGCAGGTCCTCAGAACTTACCAACTGACCTTCTGCTGTCGTTGTGAACCCCATGGGACCTGCTGATTCCCTTAATAATGTTAGGTGACTTCTTTCCATGGCTGCCAAAAAATAAGAGTTTTAGTACTTTTGAATTGGGATGTAAATTAACCTATTTAATTAAAGTGGACGTGATCACTTGGTTCAGGTACCTCTTTGTCTTCTTCTTTTTCGCCTCAGACAGAAAATGGAAGATCCAATGACTATTAATGTAAGCACCATTGTAGGTATAAACACTGTAATTGCCACCATCTTCCAATTACTCCTGCCTTGCAAAGCAAGAATTTGGTAGCATATCATTTAATAATGGACTAGGATTCTGGACAATACATTACCTTTCAAAGAATGAATTAATAGTAACAATATCAATCATTAACAAATTGGGTACTTATGAGTAAAGCCAGCATTTGAAACACCAAGAGTTACTGGTGGTACTGCCCTTTCTTACTAAAGTGTAATCAAAACATAACTTCTGTTTGCTGACAGATTATCAGTAAAAACAAATTATGTTTACTCACCTTGAGGAGTTGGGAATGTTATCAAGTGACTTGAGGTGTTGTAGTATTTGTACAGCTCAAATCTTACATTGCAATTCCTACTAACAATAATCCCACCTTGCTTCGAAGAACAACATCCCTTGAGATCAATCAAAGCAGAGCTCAAACATTTGTGACACTCATCTTCTCTGATATCTCTAGTGCACTGTACATGGCCATATATGGTTTCGTTCCTTGAAAACTTGATTTCCCCAGTTTCAAACATGAGCTTTGAACGATTGAGCGCCGCCTCATTTGACAGGGTGTCCATGAGGAACCTTACATTGTCATAGAAATGAACAGGATCTGATACGGATTTATTATGAGATTCCATGTCTGGATACTTCCCGGCGTAAACATCCAATGAAGTTATATTCTGAAACGAGTAGTGAATTTGGCATCGTTCATACCATATGATTGCTTCTTTACTTTCGCAATCTTTCAACAGTTTTTGGCTTGCATCTCTCAAACACGTCTGACAAGCACTCGAAGTGACATCTCCCCTACAAAGTGCTTTGCCAGTGACTTTGTCAGGGAATTCACCGATAGCCGCGCTGTTATAGCCGGTTGATGAAGTGATGGAAGTCAAGGTTTCAAGGACAATCTTCACGTTCTTTCCGAATGGGCTTTTCTGATCATAGTCACCATATTCAGTAGTTGAACAAATTTTGAATAGAGGGTCTGCAAGAACAAGGGCAAAGAGCATTGAAAGAAGTATAATCAAGAAGCACATGGCTAAAAGTGCTTGCCTGGTCATAATTATATTTTGGATGAACATCTTAGCAAAAATTTAGACAAGACAAGCAATAAAAAGCTAGGATTGAGATGAGTAAAAAAATTTATGCAAGGCATTCCATTTACGAAAGCAACTTCTGGCGGCTTTACATAAAAAGTATAATAGATGATGTTTTTTAAAGTGTTTTTTTTGTGCTTTTCATAGTCACCATTGACTTGCTTTTTGGTCCTCTTATTTATGAGAAAATGTATTCAAGAGTCACGTACACTCCATGCCACGAGTACTGTCCAGACTTATCCACTCAGAATCTCAAATGCCTATTCGCATATGGTTGCAATTTCCTCGATTGGGTTTAAGAGTTGAAGGTCTTCTCTTGCTATTTTTAATAGACATGATGAAAAGTCACCACCAAAACATTCCCCATTTTGATGTATCTCCACCATCATGTATCTCCACCATCATTTTTTTTAATTTTATCTTTTAAAAATTAATTTTTGTATTAATTTATTTTTATTTTTATAATTGTTATTTGCTTTTTTCTTATTATTTTTTAATTGAAGTTTTTTATGTATCAAATTTGATGCTCATTTTTTTTATTGTAACTTATTTTGTTTGAAATAATTTATGAAATGGTAATTATTATTAATTTAATTTTTTTTTATTTTTAGATTTAATCTCTATTATTTTGATTATTATTTATTTTATTTGAGATAATTTATGAAATTATTTTTTTTTCAATTTCATTATCATTCAACTTTTTAATTTGTAAGATTTGTTCCTCATTATTTTAATAAACTTGAAAAAAATAAAACATTAATAAATTATTTTCTAGCTCATTTTCCATGACATAACCAAATACTAGAAAATGTTTTCTAACTTATTTTTCATTACACTACCAAACATCGAAAAATAATTCACTTTCCTGAAATTTATTTTTCAGAAAGAAATTAGTTTTTAGCAAACAAACAGGGCCTTAAAAAACACTAAGGTGGTGATTGCATTATGGTTAAACTGTATTTTTTTTTAATTGTTTTTAGTTTTAATATATATATATATATGGATTATTTTTATATGTTGAAATTAAAAATAAAATTTTAAAAAATATAAATAAAATTATTTTAATATATTTCTAACTACAGGTAAAGAGAGTTAGAGTTCTAGAAGGAACTCTTGTGGGGTTGTTAATATGAGGGTGTGTTGTAGGGGCTGAGAAGGATTAAAATTTTAGGATAATTTTTTTTAAAAGGAAAGCAAAACTAAAATTTTACTAGTTTTAGTTTTAAAAATTAAAATATTAAAGAGTTTTTTTTTTTTTAGAGACTCGGGCCGTGCCAGCCTCTCTTGTCTTCGCCCTTTGCGTGGTGTGTTTGTATTTTGAGCGTGCTTTAGTTATTCATAGCAGTGTTTTAAAACCCGGACCAGCCCGGCGGGTCGACCTGGGACCCGGCCGACCTAGGCATGGGACCGGTCCGAGTGGAGGCCAAAACCCGCTTGGGAATTGGCCCGGCCAGACCAGGGTGAGACCCGGTCAATTTTTTTTTTATTTTCCCTGTCATTAAACGACGTCGTTTAATGATATCTGAAGGCTAAAACGCTGAACACTGAAGAAGAACGAAGCACTTAACAATTAGGTTACTCTGTATTTGAAGAAGAATGAAGAACTGAAGAAGAAGAAGAACTGAAGAAGAACGAAGCAATTAATCATTGATCTCAGCGAAAAAGGTTTGAATCTCCTTCTTTCACTTTCTGTTTTGTTTATTCTTGGCCGTTTTCTCATTTCTAACATCAATTTCAGTTGCAAGTTTCAAGTTTTCAACCCGATTCAAGTTCATCCTTCTTTCCTCGCTGCCATCGATTTCTCTAGACCAATTTCTGCATCAATTTCCTCAGCCCTCGGGTATGTTTCTCCAACCCGATTACTGCTACAGTTTCTGTAATTTCTTCTACCGCTGTTTCTATAGCCCGAACTGTGTTGTTTCTGTAATTTCTGCTACAATTTCCTCAATGGAACTGTGTTGTTTGCATCAATGGAACTGAGTTTTTTGTCTGCATGATGAACTCTAGATGATTTTATGCCCAATTTCTTTAGCTGTTATATAGTTGTTACCATGATTTTATGCCCGATTTCTGCATCAATCTTTAATTGATTTTGTTCTTCGTCGATTTATTGTTTTGTTGATTTGTTTGATTCTGTTATGTACTTATGGTTTTTTTGATTCTGTGAAGTAATAGACTTATGGTTTGTTTGATTCTGTGATGACTTATGCTGTTAACAACGGTTTGATGTAGGATTGGCAATTAGAAACTTATGCAATTTTATTGCATTATGTTACCATTGCAGTGTAGGAACTAGGAACAAATAGAAAGATTGCATTGTAGGATTGGCAAATGACTGGAGGATTCAGATTTTGAAAGCTCATACTGGGCATATATTTAAATATTACGGTAGAGGTTTGTTCTCGAGCCTAGTCTCATCTTTCTTTTATCTTTCCTTCAACTTTCAAATATGTTAGGTCAAAAAATATACAGGGTGAGGTGTAATGAGTTATTGCTCTCTCTGTGTAAGTTAAGTTGAAATTTGAGAATGAGTTATTTGAATGATTGACAAGTTTTCTCTTCATTGGACTAGATTTTTTGCTTGAACTTTCTAAAGCCATGATAGTCTAATGTGAAATTTAATTGTCATTTTCCCGTGGTAGTGCTGCCAGCATTGTCAATCAATGCTTGCAGTTCTATGTTCAAATTTTTCTTCCATGGAGACGGAATATATAACTTAATGTGTTAATTTAATATAAGTGAATGTGTTGTTTTAAATATTTTAGAATTTATGTTGTTGGATGTTTTTTTAAAAATATTAGTTATGTGTTTTTTTTTTTTTTCTATATAGTTTTTTTGGGTTGACTTGGATCAATCCATCTGACCCGTGATCCGATCACTTGACCGGGTCCATGACCGGATTAAATTTCAAAACTAGGAATTCATAGTGAGTATTGTGAGCTAAATAGAATATTATTATGTAGTTGAACATCACCCAACTTTTCACGGCTAAACTAAGGAATGGTCCCCCCCATTAATTGTTTTTCCCCCTCAATAAACGTACTAGTCAATGGAGGGATTAACCATCTCTATCGAATTGAAGCTGTCATTATGCCATCCAAGACAGTCCATATCCTCTCTCTTCAACTTTAGTGACTTGATATTAGAATTAGACTATTGTTGTCACATAATCTCGGGAGCTATCCAATCCAATAGCACTAACAGATGTACTTTATTTTTTAAATTATTTTTCATTTAAAAAACATTAAAATAATATTTTTATTTTATTATTTAAAATTTATTTTTCACACCAACCCAACCCCCTCCTCTCGGATTGAGTGGCGGCTGAACCTATTCAAAATAATAAAGATGTTCACAAATTATCAGTGTTCTAGATAAGTTTGATGTGATGGAGGCCCCCACAGATGTTAGGTAAAGGCCGGAGGGACCTACCGCAACTCAGAAGCTGAAAAGAAGACGGCCACCGCGAAAGAGGGTAGTGAAAAACACAGTAAAGACTAAACTGCTGCCTCGAAAAATAACGCAGCACTTTTTCTCTGAGCTGATAATTTCTTCGAACTGTTCAGTGTCTCTGCTCCTAAGAACTAATTCTCCATTTGCATCGACAAGAATTGTCTTTTTTCTGATAAAAGAAAACAACTGATACAGCGGAAGCATGGCTTGAGATCAATTTTGGAAACTGAATAAATAATGGAGTTCATATCCCAAACGGGCTTACACACTTGGCCAACCCTCATCACCAACCTGATCGAAACCATTGATCAAGCAACCAGTTGAAAGCTAAAACTAAACACCCCACCTCAAAACACAAATCAAAGAGAGCTTCGGTAGTCATATAGTTTTATTATTTAAGTTCATCAAATTGTGCCGCTCCAAATTCGGTAAGATGTATAAGACTTGCGCATAACTCAACACTGGGCACTAAAAAAAAGAGAGTACAGGGACCAAAAATGATTAATTAATCCAGTGCAATAAAGTTTTACACAAAACCTAACTTCTAACTTGCTAAAATGCATTTGTAATCCCTCAAGTTTTGAAAATTAGTCATATCCAATTCCTTTACTGGAATTTTGGTCATGCAAGTCCCTATACTTTCAGTGACTCACGGTCCCTCCATCCATGTATACCTTTTACATTACTATCAAATAAATTTTTCAATTATCATTGTAAATACCAAATCAAATATTCAGTATCCACATTCAAACTATTGTAAAAAATAATTATATTAAACAATTTTTTTAACAGAGAATTGATTTCATTCCATTATTACTCTTTTCATACCAATTTTTGTAACTGAGAGAAACAATGAAACGTATTTTTGCCCCGTCCTATACAGCCGCGGACATACCTAAGAGGGCTTCGTGGTCACACACTTCAATATTCACGAGCTTCATCAACGAGGTAAAATATCAGAAACTGTTAAGCCATTGAAAGAACAATCATTTGCTTTTGCCTCGTGGTGGTCTGTAAATCTCCCAGCAAAAATGGCCGGCCGTTGAGGTTGGGGAAGATCAATTGAGTTGTCACTTTTCAGCATTAAAACAACGGACGACATGGCTGGCCTTTCACTAGCATCTTCTTGGACGCATAATAAACCGATATGCACGCATCGGGAAAATTCATCAGAGCAGCATGAATCAGCCAACACTGGATCTATCATCTCGAGTTCCTTTCCATTGTTCCATAATTCCCGTGCCTGGTTCAGGATTCGGAAGTGTATTTAACTAAACATTTTTAATTATCATGGTGTCAAGTAAGTGATTATGTGTATTCTATTCCGAAGAAACTTACATAAGCCAGGAGGCTAGGAGCACGTTTCGATTTGTGGAATCCAGAATTCTTTCTTCCGGTTATGATCTCCAGCAGAACAACTCCAAAACTAAAAACATCAGATTTGGTGGAGTAAAGTCCCTCCATTGCATACTCTGGTGCCATGTATCCACTATTCAACAGAAGGGACAGTAAATTTTTAGTAATCCTGCAAAAGTAAATATCCAACAAGACCTATGTGCTGTGCTCCCAGCAGCTAGAGGAGACAGGTGGCCCAAAAAACTCCAGACTCGGAAAAGTTAGAAACATGAAACACGGAAAATGATGGATCATGTCATTATGCTTTGTGATGTTATTATTGTCTAGGAAATCGGGTAACTAATGAAGTGATTATACTTGATATACAAAGACAATTCAGGTGAAAATTCACTTACTATGTTCCCACTATCCTAACAGTATTGGCTTCGCCTTCATTAGCTTCCATGATCCTTGCCATTCCGAAGTCAGAAATCTTCGGATTCATGTTGTTGTCCAACAAGATGTTGCTAGCTTTCAGGTCCCGATGGATGATTCTAAGTCTAGAATCCTCATGGAGATAAAGAGTTCCCTTTGCAATCCCATTTATAATATGAATACGACTTCTCCAACTAAGTTGAGCACGTTTCCTCGGATCTACAGTTAAATCAAAATTGATGCGAAATCAAATTATTGCTTGTATTCACTATTTGAAAAATAAGATTTCAGCATATTGTATCTGAGATCAATGAATGGAAATTTCTGATGTGAAAACATTAAGAAACTTATTAAAGAGGACTAGTTACCAAAGAGGACCATGTCTAGGCTGTTGTTAGGCATGAATTCATAGACCAGAAGCTTTTCCTCTCCATCAACACAAAAACCGAGAAGCTTAACAAGATTTTTGTGCTGGAGTTTCATGATTAGCAGAACTTCATTTGTAAACTCGTTTTTGCCTTGCTCGGACGAAGCTGAAAGTCTCTTTACTGCTAATTCTTTTCCATCACTCAGTGTACCCTTCAAAAACACACAACAAAGGAATTAGTAAAACCTCTTTTATCTCTTCTCTAGAGTACTTTGTAAGGTAATTTGAGCTTGAACATAAGATATTTAATTCATTTACCTTGTAAACTGGGCCAAAACCACCTTGCCCGAGAAAGTTTGTTTCAGAGAAGTTATCAGTAGCTGCATTTATGGATGCCAGATCCATCATTGCGGATTCCCGATCATTAAGGCCATCTCTCTGAAAATCTTGGTGCTGGAAATCATTGCGGTTTGGGTGATCAAACCCACGAAATTTATCATCTTGACTAGTATTTTCTTTCTTACCTGTATGACAAGATTCAAGAAGTCAACAAGGATTACAAAGAAAACTAAAAAGAACATGTTGGTGAATTTCATAAGAAGCATCCTTGCATTTTCGCATTCTGAATTTCATCGCAAGATGGCAGAAGAAGGAGCCTAAAATTGCTACCACCAAAAGTGTTGATGCCACAGTACTGATGGTAATTATCCATATTTCCCTTTCGTTGCCTGTCATTAGGGAAAATAAATTATTTTCAGCTCATGAAGTATAGTTTTTTTTTTTATTAGCAAATACAACCAAATATAACCACTTTTTACGTCTTAATTGATCTATAAGCAAATTGGTACCTTTTCCGGTCACCGTTCTTTGAGAAGATTCAGTTGCGCCGTCATAGAAAGCATATAACTCATACCTTAAATAGCAACTGCGGCTGAAAATCCTTGCTCCACGAGAAAAATAGCAACAAGTCGTAACATTTTTTATGGCAACCTCAAGGCATGTGTAACAATCATTTGGAGACAAGTCTGTAGAGCACTGTACTAGAGAGAAAACGCTGTCACTACCAGTGAAAGGTTCGTCTCCAGTAGCATACATATTCGCTGAAGGACCAAAAGCTGCCTTCTGATAAGACTACTCAAGGTTTTATTGACTACTAAACTAAGATGTTCTGGATTTGAAATGTTCTTTGGATTTTGTTGGGGAATGTTTCCTGAAACATCCAAGTGGCCTAAGAATCTTTGATTCGAGTAGCGCAATTGACATAGCTCTCCCCACACAACTGCTTCCTTATCTCCTGGACAAAGCTGCCTGATGTCTTGGGATGCTGCAGCTACGCAGGTACGGCAGCTTTCATTTCTTACATAGTTGAGGCACATATATTGAGCATACACTCTGTCTGGATCAATTCCAGTAGAGGTATTGAAAATTTTTTGAAACTGAAGCATTTGAAGAAAGAGAAAGCCATGAGGGTCTCGAGATTGTTTTGAAATGGACTATTATCTGTATAGTTAGATTTGTTCGAGCAAAGACTGTATGGAGGATCAGCATAAGCAAGATCAAGAAGGTTAGCAATGGAAAAATACAGCAAAAGAATTTGAAAACTTGTTGTAACAAGAAGGAAATTTTGACCCATATCCTGTGTTTTGAGATTTCTACACTAGCTATAATTTGTAGCTGAAATTGTTTTCTGTCTTCTTTCACCTTACGGCCGAGAGACCATAGTTATATTATATGTATATATAAAGCAGTCAAATATGGTGGGTCATCCAAAAGCATAGCAAATGGGAATTTTCTTGGAAGAATTGGGATAAATCAAGGCAAGAAGAAAAATATTGTTATAGAACGAAGTCCCCCGTCAAATAAGTATAAGAATATAAGGTAATATTAAATGAGTCCCTCATCACTGAATTTTAATATTTTGGATTAAATTCATATTTAATTATCAAATTTAATGTCATATCCTAGGAAAAAATTCAAGACGTTAGCAAAGATCTTAAAGATCATCGATAAGATTAAATTGTTTTGGATGAAATCAAATTTAAACAAAAAAAATCAACAAATACGAATCGAGTTTTTACCCTACAAGTAAAAAAAAAAAGTGATGAAGGATGAGTCATGAAACCGTTTCTTCCTATTTCATAACTTCATTTTTTTTTTCCATTTTTTACAATATATGTGCATGCATGTGTGTGTTGAAAAAGAAAAATGGACTTGCTATGGTCAACAAAACTATAAGAAAAATGGACTTGCTATGGTCAACAAAACTATAAGAAAAATGGACTTGCTATGGTCAACAAAACTATATTGGACACTGAATACTGAATTTTTTACAGAAGGATCTATTCGTGGTGTGTAGTTTCCAGGAAGGTCTTATGTAATTTGTAAGATTTGTCAAGAACATGGATGGACGTTAATGATTTGACCTGGACTAAAAGTTTTAACCAATGTTTCATGAATTTTCAATGTTCGTCTTTGAACAACAATTCCGAGTTTGAACAAGACTTGTTTTGTGATTCATATTTCCTACTTGGAAAACTGTAAGAAACTGCATTTACGATCGGCCCACCTTTACTTAATTAATTTAAATTTCAGCCTCGAGGTACGTGTTCGGTGATATAATATAAAGTTGTTTTTTATTATTATTTTTTTAATTAAAATGTATAATAATTATGATTTTTAGATTTTTTTATTTTTTATATTAACACATTAAAATAGTAAAATTATATCAGCTTAATTGTTTTTAGACAAAAAAAAAATATTTTAAGAAACAAAAATTATTAGAATGTTTCCCTCGTCATACCAAATTTTATGGGTAAAAAATTATACACTCAGTTCCCAATATTTGAAAAAAAGTAATATCACAAGTATATGAGAGGTACGTTGTGAAAAGCAAACGTAAATCGATTCATTATTTTTTTTTGTCTCAATAGTTATATAAAAAATATATTATTTTGAATTTTTATTTTTTTAAAACTATGTTTTTTTTCATAAGTTCAAGGGGGTATTTTTACAATTTAGCTACGATGAAATTAATATTTTTCTTTAAAAAAAAAAAAAAACATTAGTGGTTAGTGTTACAGACCAACGTGACCAGAACCAAAACCATATCACTACCACCTTAAAATTAGTGGACAGTGTCTCGTCATGCTATTTATTTATGGCTTATAATTTGTCAGAACCCCTTATAATTCCAACTAGCTATTCAGACACGTTGTTACTAAACACAATTTGAGGTCTTCTATTCACCATTTTGAGATCTTAACAAAATGGCTAAGAAAACTAGCTATTCTGAACCACACCACTTGCCGCAGACATTGACAGGAACAGTGGCAATCTTATTAACAATCAGCGCGGTGCGATACCAGAAACAGTGATTTGATTTACAGAAGGATCTGTTGGTGAAGACTTGTAGATTGGAACCATTTTACCTAGAGAGAAGGCAGGTTGTTTCGGCTGAGGAAGAACTATTGGGTCACTTCCCAAAGCTAGAACCACAAATGACATTGTTGGCCTGTCTGCTGGATCTTCCTGCACACATAACAGCCCAACATGTATGCACCTCACAATCCCTTCTGTTTGACTTCTGTCCATCAACGAAGGATCCACTAATTCCATTTCTCTCCCTTCATTCCACAATCTCCACGCCTGTCAAAAAACATAACAGTACCTGGTTATAATTTTCAAGCTTCAAAATTCTTTTTGATAGGTTGACAATTATTTGAATGGAAATTTTGATGGCAGCGATGTAGTAATATTGTACAAACATATGCTAAGAGTGTCTGGCCATGGTCTGAGAGATAAAAGCCACTGCTTCTTTTCCCACTTGCCATCTCCAGTAGTATAACACCAAAGCTGAAGACATCTGATTTCACTGAGAATAGCCCTCCCATTGCGTACTCCGGAGCCATATATCCGCTGTTTCGTGCGTAAGACGTGCTTTGGATAAGTTATAAGAATTTAGGACTAAAAGCATCACCAAACTAGAAAAAGAAATTAGAGTTAAAAAAATCAATTAAAAGAGGGCTTACAATGTTCCTACTACTCTTCTAGTGTTAGCTTTGTTCTGGTTTTCGCAGAAAATTCTAGCCATGCCAAAGTCTGATATCTTGGCAACCATTTCATGGTCTAGTAGCACATTGCTAGGTTTCAAATCCCGGTGAATGATTCGAAGCCGGGAATCCTCGTGCAGGTAAAGAAGTCCTCTAGCAATCCCACTAGCTATGTTGTAACATGTCTCCCAATCAAGAAGTGCGCGTCTTTTGGCGTCTGAAATTTGAATAAGAAGAAACTTCAGCCTCTTGCATCTTTTAATTGTTGAAAATGTAATATTTAAGAATCCAAAGGCAAACTAAATGAAAGGAACAGACCAAAGATGAAGATGTCAAGGCTTTTGTTATGCATGAATTCATATATGAGCAGCTTTTCATCTCCTTCCATGCCACATCCCAATAGCCTCACAAGGTTTCGGTGCTGTAATTTTGCAATTACTTTGACTTCGTTCTTGAACTCCTCTAAGCCTTGCCATGACTTCCTTGACAGCCTTTTAACAGCTATTTCTTTCCCATCTGGTAACACACCCTGAAACAAATTTGCAATAGTAAGCGATCGATGGCAAACTGAACAAAAAACTCGGTTTTCCTAGAGGGATGGATTGGAAAGACATACTCTTGAATCTCAGTGGATTATGACAGCAAACCTTTACCACTTACCTTATAAACAGTGCCAAACCCACCTTGTCCAAGCTTATTTGAATCGGAGAAGCTGTCTGTAGCTGCTCTGATAGTAGTTAAGTCCATGAAAGGCAGGTCCTCAGAACTTACCAACTGACCTTCATCTGTCATTGTGACCCCTCTTGGACAGGCCAATTCCTGTAGTAATGCTAGGTGACTTCTTTCCACGCCTGACAAAGAATCGGAGTTTTACTCTTTTGTGGTTCTGATATCAACTTAGCCTAACAATCTGCTGATCGCTTAGTTAATTTACCTCTTTGTTGTCCTCTTTCTTTCAGCAGACAGGCAATGCAAGACCCAATGACAATTACAATCACCACTACAAGAGCACATGCAGCTAATGCCACTATCCCAATCTTCCAATTACTTCCTGCCTTGCAAAGCAGAGAATTGCATAAGATTCAATTTATGAAGAAAAATATTTAATCTCCAAAAATAATAAACTAAAATTCTGGACAATTTTGCGCTACATGTTATCCGTCATGGGCAAGATCAGTCATTAATGCAAGACATGATTACTTCTTTTCGCTCACAGATTTTCAGCAAAAAAATTCCTGTTCACTAACCTTTAGGATTCGGATATGTTAACAAGTAACTCGAGGCATTGCAATACTTGTACAGCTCAAATCTCACATTGCAATTCCTGCTAACAATAATTCCACCTTGCCGTGACGAACAGCATCCTTTGAGTTCAGCCAAAGCAGTTTTCAAGCATGTTTGACAATCATCTGGTATGATATCTCGTGTGCACTGTGCATGACCATATACGGTTTCGCTTCTAAATTTGATTGACCCAGTTGCAGACATGTGCTTGGAAGGATTGACAGCGGCCTCAGTTAACAGGTTAGTCATTAAGTAGATTAGAACATCAGAGAAATGTTTTGGATCTGATAGAAATTTCTCCTGAAAATCCCTGTCTGGATACTTCCCTGAAACGAGTAGTGAACTTGGCAAAGTTCATACCATATGATTGCATCTGTATAATTTCTACAATCCTCAAAGATTTCTTGGCTCGCCTTCTCCACACAAGCCTGGCAAGAGCTTGAGTTGACATCACCTCTGCACAGTGCTTGGCCATAGACCTTGGCAGGGGGTTCTCCAAAAGAGGTGTAGTTAAAACCTGTTAATGAAGTGATGGACGGCAAGTTCTCAAGAAGAAGCTTGAGGTTGCTCTCAAATGGACTGTTGAGAGTGTAGTTGCTTGTGTTATTGGAGCAAGATGTAAAAAGATGGTCTGCAACAGTAATGGCTGGGAGAGCTGAAAACGGTATGATCAGCAAAAACATGACTAAATTTATATCTTTGGTTGTCATCAGGATCATTTTGGAGCAAATTTAACGGGAAAAAAAGGGCGGCTTGGAAAGTCACTTGAAACCATGTGGAGTAATGGGAATATAAAAGGTGTACAGGTGATCATGGGGAGAGAATAACTGTAATCATCTCTGAGAATACGTTTTACTTTGTCAATTAAAAATGACCGGCCTTAGCATTGACTTAATTGATTGGCCAAGAATAAATTGGCATTCAAATGAAAATTTTCTAGATATGACTTTTATATGAATCCTGCCGAGTCTTCTATTTGCTAAGTTCAAATACATGGACCTTTTCCGAGTATAGTTGAGTGTATACTTGTTATTGTTTTGTTTTGTTTAAAAAAAAATTAAATCATATATTAAAATTTCATCAATGAATTTTTATCAATTAAATCATTGGACAACTTGAAATAATTGCTTGATAATATATAAAAAATTTGCTGACCAATTAATTATAAATTTGAGTTTTATTATCCATAGTTTATTTGATAAAATTAAACACGACATGATAATCTAATGCGAGGAATGGAGAAAAGAACACGGAATTTGGTCTTATTAAAAAACTTAAAAAAATGAAATATATATTTTAATTTCATCTAAAATCTTTGATTTGTTTCAATTAGATCTTGTATCTTTTATTTTTATTCCATTTTATCCCCACATCTTTCATTTTTGTTCCAATTTCTCCCTCCCTTGTTTCTGTCAGGTGTGTGGATTTTAATTGTATTATTAAAAATCACAATATCATTAAAGAAGTAAAGAAATAAAATTAAATAATTGAAATTAACAAAGATGAAAACGAAAATCAGTAGAAAATATATTTGTTTATTAGAACAAATATGATAAAATTTATTTAACTCTCTCTTTTAATTTTCTTCATCAAAACATTCCCCATTCTGATCTATCTCCATCATCATTTCTCTTTCTTTCTTTGATGTTTTCATCACGGAGCATCTTTGATTTGTCAAAACGTTATGTGATGTTAAAATTGTCCTATATTCAAGCTACCATTCCATTTATATGGGATATTAAAAATTATTAAGGAATATCATCAAGGCATTGACAATCACATTCTAATTTCAAAGAATCTATGTCCTTATCCGCGCTTGACCCCACGAGTATTTATGAGCCCGTAGCTGCATGTTCCACAACAAGATCCAAAAGCCGAAAGGCTGATGTGCGTTTTCCAATTTCTTGCCCTACCCAGTATATTTGGCCATCTGGTTTTCAAAACATAATCCCTAAACTTAAATTTATATGGGATATTATTGTTTTTTTCCTACGATTTTTGTTCAAGATATATGTCGCACGTCGAAAAATTCCGCACGACATCGACTGGCGATTTTTATTATTTGTGTTTTGCTTGGTTCGTTGGAGTCGCCACCTAGTATTATGGTCACTAGGAACCTAAGATCTGCGAGAGTCTGAGTAAGGGACTGGTTGTGCAAGGGGAAGACGCATCACCCCCAGTGCACCCTACCTAAGGTAAGCTGCATTATTGTTTGATTGTTTTCTAGGTTGAGTTTCTATTCGCTGGTCTTTTCTACGGTTCAAGGCAAATCTCCCCTCGTGAGGGAGTCTCTACCTTATTCGATTAAATCCTAACCATTCTAAAGTCCGAATTTTAAAATTTCTTTTATTTACACCTTGTATCTTTAATACCCAAGGATGTACATTATCAGGTAATTTTACACCCCACAAATATTAAAGTCTACATTCGGATCCTAGAAAAAAATTGGAAAAAGGTTTTTGATATTTTGGCCAAACCCTAATGGATAATCATAAATTAGTTATGATATCCATTTTTTTATTTTCAAAAACGTGAGAAAGATGCAATTTTTTGTGAAAACATGCTTGGAAAATTCTTTAGGACTTGGCCGTATGCAATAAAATATATTTTTTTTCTTCTTTTTTATATATTTTTTCTTTCGGAGAAAACCGGGTATTTTAATACCGGACTTGTATCTTACAATGTAAGTATACAACCCAATATTAAACAAAACTTGACAGAAAAATATTTGAGAAAATTACAATTTTTTTTGAAAAAAATGATTTTTGATTTTTTTGTTTTAAAAAGTATATAATATAATATTATATATTAATTGCAGAACGTGAACAGTAGGTTCACGTTCTGCATGCAACTTCACCGTTGCAGTGGCAGAGCAAAAGCAGGAGGCAACCTTGCGGAGGAAAAGAAGCTGCTGTCACTGGCCTGGCGTGAGGTTGGAGGTGGTCTAGGTAGTCTTCCTGAAGCTGGTGGCAGCGTTGGTGGAGAGCTTGGTGCTGCTGCTGCCGGTTGCTGGTTCTGGTCGCCGCTGCAAGAAGGAGAAAACGGGTCCTAGAGAGGAGAAGGAAAAGCTCACGGCTGGAGCTGTTGCTGTGGCTGAGGAGGGATGCTGCTGCTGATGGAAAAGACCAGCTGGGAGAAGAATGAAGGGGTGGTCTGCTCACGGTGGAGATGACAGAAGAGAAGAGGTGATGATGGTGGTAGTGGCTGAAGCCACGGTGGAGAGAGAAAGAAGAGAAAGGGCAGGTTGCAGGAACTGGGCAGGAAATACTGGTTTTCGGCCAACTTTGCGTTCAATTTTCTCCTCCCCTTGAGCACGAAATTGGCTCCTATTTATAGGGCTGGAGAGAGGGTAATCTTGTCTTCAACGGGGAAAAAGTCTCAGCCCTTGATTCGACTCGAGGAATCCAAGCCGTTGGTTCAAAGAGTGCACCTCGAACTGTCAAATTTGGCCATCCAAGGCTGCAGACTGCCCGAGGGTGCCACTTTGGGCCAATAAACGGAGCCGTTTTCGAGTTGTTCGACCCGACCGGACCACTCTACGAGATAGAGGGATTGCAGGTGGACATGGTGGTGCACGCTTTGTCGGCTTTGGGGAACAAACGAGGTAGAAAATGCGCCTGGAAGTCTGCCACTCGGGCAGCTTTGCGGGGAAGAAGGTGAACAGTAACCAGCCGATTTGTTTTTTTTTTTTTTTTTTCGTTTTTCAATTTAGTCCGCGTTCTTTCAAATTAGTTCAATGGAACCCCTAATTGACCCTAAACCTTTGATTTAATGCAATTTTGGCCCCTAATTTCAATCAATTCACTTGGTAAAAATTAAATTTGGTCTCTTAAAATTCCAATCTTCTTAATTAAGCCTAAATCAGGCTCCCAAATTTAATTTTTCACCAATTAAGCCCCAAATAAAATTAATTTGACCCACTTAAAGTATAATTAAGTCCTTGCACTTAATTAAATCCTTCAATTAGACCTAAATTAATTCTTAAACATAATTAAAATTTAATTTGGCCCATGATTAAATCAAATTGGCCCATTAAAAATTTAATTATGTCATTGGACTTAATTTTTATGCAAATTCGTCCAATAATCGTTTAATTTTACCTTCGAATTTGCATTTTTCTACTCTTGGGCATAATAGGGTACAATTAGGCCTTGAAATTCCTCTAAAAATTGCAGCTTTATTTCCCACTCTGATCTCTCCACGTTGTCAGCCTTTATTTTATTTTTTTGATTTTTATTTTGAAGAAAGAAATTGATTTTTGGGGAATAACCCAGAATTGGGTTATGACAATATATATATATATATATACACACACACTACTGAAAGAGTGTGTGAGAGATAGCGATAATGGTGGTTGATACTTTTATTAATTAAAAATATTTTTTATCATATCTGTTTTTAGTTTAATTTTATTTTTGTATTGTCGAAAGACTGTTATATAATGTTGGTGGGGAAAAAATTATCATATTTTTTTTTAAAAAAAAAATAGTCTTTCTTCGATGATTTTTTCAATTTTTCATTTCACTATTCGCGGTGATATTAAGATTTTTCATAAACTGTTGACGAAATTGAAATTTACACAGTGAAACAAAAAATAAAAGATACGGGATTTAATTAATTGAAATAAATTAAAAATTTTAGGTAAAATATAGAAAACATATAAACCCCAAGAGGACAGATTAAAATTTACAAAAAAAAAAACACACACACACACACAATAGAATGCACAAATTTAACTTTTATTCATTTATTTTTTTTTATTTTTCAAAAAAGCTATTATAATTATTTAAATAAAAAATAAAATAATCTAATAATATAAAATAAGAAAAATAAAAATAAAATGCTAGAGTACAAATTTGCTAATAACACTTGTCTGGATAAATTAAAGGTAAGAAATTATAGTAAGCCTTACAATTAATGAAAGATTAATGGTAAAGGCTATTTTCAGTCATAGATACTGTTTTTTTTTTCGTTTCAAAAATATTTTAAAAAAAATTAAAATTTTTTATTTTTTTATTTCAAATTAATATTTTGTTGGTGTTTTTAGATCATTTTGATACACTAATATTAAAAATATTTTTTAATAAAAAAAATACTAATTTTATTATTTTAAATAAAGTATAAATGCATCGTCATTTCCATACTATATTTAGAAATTATGTATTGTTGTTTTAATAACTTTCTTAATTAGAGATAGGATGAATACAAATACTATGGTAGTTTTTTTTTTTAAGGTAGTTTTTTTTTATTATTATTGATAGAGACAATAGGAATAGAGGAGGCAAGACATAAAATGAGACATAAATAAAATTGTGTTTGGTAATGGTATATAAGATAAAAAAAAAAAAATTGTATCTTATTTGGTTATTGTAGTTAAGACAAAATAAAATATAAAAAAATCTATTTTACCCTTAATATGTATTGTTATCAAACTTATATATTTAAAAAAATAAATTCAATATTTAATTTTATTTTTACTTTAGTTTATATTAAGTGTTAAAATTAATAATATTATAATAACTCTAGTTATAAAACCATGACCGACTTTATGGGTTGATTCAAAACCTAAATTAGTTCGAGTATAAAAAAATAAAGGAAGAATTGACTCGACCTAACTCAGTCAAAAACTCAGTTCATCTTGGGATAAAACACTACTCCTGTTGATTTTTTTGAAAAAAACATTAAAAATTTTGGGTCAGCCGAGTTGACCCTCCTAACTCATGACTTGAATCTTATCTTGGATCGACTCCCGAGTTGAGTTTTAAAACTATGATAATAACTATTTTTATCTATACGCTGACTCAGGTTAACCTGTGTTGAACCTCCTAATTGTGTGACCGGGCCTTGTCTCGGTTGACCCCCGAGTAGGGTTTTAAAACTACAATAATAACAATTTCTATCTTTACATTGCCCCGGGTCAACTCAAGTTAACCCACTTGATTTGTGACTAGAGCCTTGCTCCTTGGTTGATCCTTTAATCAAAATTTTAAAATTATGATAATAACCACTTTTATTTTATATTAACCTAAGTCAACACGGGTTGATCCTCCTAACATGTGACTTGGGCCTTATCCTAAGTTAATTATTGAGTTAAGTTTTAAAACTATGATAATAATTATTTTTTATTATTATTATGTTGACTTGGCTTAATGGTCAATTTCACTAGTGAATCGAGTTTTGCCCGAGATCGACCACCAAATAACATTTTAAAACTATTATCATAACCATTTTTATTCTTACATTGAATCGGGTCAACCCAACTTTTGACCCATGCCTCGACTATTGATCTAGGTTTTGCCCCTAATCGACCCCTAAATTGGTAAAACTATTATAATAATTATTTTTATTGTTACTTGTTTTAGTTGGATATTTTGAAATTTGGAGTTTTTAACAAGGATATTTTAGAAATAAAAATAATAAATATTATCTCTATACACATGTTATTTATTTTCTGTTTTAAAAATATAAAAAATTAACTTTAAATATATTTTAAAAAAAAATTTATTTTTATCTTTTAAATCAAGTATGTTTATGTCTTCACTATTTTCATCGCTTATATCTCACGACAATAACTAGACGTTGTCTAGTATACCTGTACCCTTCTCAAATGAACCGTAGGAGATAAACGCAAAAGGGCCACCTATGAAAGGGATACCAGACGCCAACATCTTATACATTTTTACTAGATACTTGACCCGCGCGCGATGCCGCGGGTCATTTTTTTTTTCCATAAAAAATATTAAAACAAATAAAAATTTAAAAATCTTGGGTTTTTCTGCAAAGCTATATCCAACAATCTTTGGTTTGGCTGCAACGCCTGACCTAAGAGTAATATTTATAATATTAATAATAAAATTAAACTTGCATGACCCAAGTTTAAGTGAGTCTGACTGTAACACCGGACCCAAGAATATTGGATGTAGGTCTAGTTACAAAGTCGTGTCATAAAAGTATGATAATTAAATAGATTAATTTAAAAACAAAAATCAACATAAACGAAAAAAATAATGAAGAAAAAGAAAAATAAAATTGAATTAATTGGGTTAACTCTTTAAACCAGGTTATCCCGTAAAACCTGGGATTCACATCATGAAAGTTTGATAACTAAATAGAAAAACAAATGATAGATTTACTCAGAATTAACTGGGTTAACCCGTCAAGCCAAGACACGTGTCATGAAAATATGAAAGTCTGATAATTAAATAGAAAGAAAATTAACTTTAACAAACTAAATTAAATGAAAAAAATAACTTATCAAATCAGGCTAACCCATCAAACCCGAGATCCGTATCATGAAAATTTGATAACTAAATAAAAAAAATTTAACATTAACAAACTAAATCGAACAAAAAAATTCATTAAAAAAAATTAAAAAGAAAAAAATAGTTATATAATACAATATAATATAACACAATATAATAATATTTATAATTATAATTATAATATAATAATTATAATAATATAATATATAAATAAGTAAATATATTAGTAAAAAGCGTGACATGCTCGCGGAATGCCGCGGGCTTGTAGCATGCTTGTGCATTATTGTGGATTTGTGAAAAAAATCATATAAAAAAAAATTGTTACCATCCACAATATTTTAAAGGAAAAAACTACAAAGCTATATTCTCAACCAGCTCAATATTAAAAAACAAATCGACAAAAAAATTATGAAAAAAAAACAAAAAAACAATGAAAAAAAGAAGATGACAATTTTGGAAGAACAAAAAGCAAAAAGCAAATAATAAAAAAATAGAAAAAAAAAACATGTGAGGAAAGTTAAATCTAAATTTTCAACCAGCTAAATATTAAAATCATTTAAAAAAACACTGCAGCAATCTATAATGTTTTGTGAGGAAATATACAACTATAATTCTCAACCAGCTCAATATTAAAAAAAAAATTCAATAAAGATAATTTTGACAAATATAAAAAAAACGAAAGGAAAAAAAACATTCAGGGAAACACTATAATAATCTATAGTGTTTCATGAGAAAATCTACAGTTGTAATTTTTAACCAGCTCAATATCAAAAACAATAAAAACGACAAAGACAATTTAAAAAAAAAACATAAGAAAAAAAAACATATGAAAAAAAAAATATATGGGAAAACACAGTAGCAATCAACGATGTTTTAAGGAAAAAAAGCCAAATTGTTAACCAGTTCAGTATGAAAAAAATAAATTTGACAAAAACATATTTGAAAAAAAAAACATCAATAAAAAAAATATGTAGGGAAACACTGTAGCAAGACAAAAATTATGTGGGAAAACACTGTACCAATCTACAGTGTTTTAAATAATTACAAAGCTAAATTCTCAATCAGCTTAATATGAAAAAAATAAAATCGACAAAGATAATTCTGAAAAAAAAAAATTATTTAATAAAAAACCATGTAGAGAAATACTGCAGCAATCTAGTGTTTTAAAGAAAAAAAATTTAAAAAAAAACTAAATTATAAATCAACCCAATAGTAAAAAAAAAAAAAATCAACAAAAAGAATTATGAAAAAAAAAAATATAAAGAAGAAAGAATATTTAAAGAATAATAAAATCCATATTATTTTTTTTTTTTTAAAAAACCATAAAGCTAAATTCTCAACCAACTCAATATAAAAAAAAAATCTACAAAAAACCATTAAAAAAAAAAAGAATAAACAAATCACAAAAAAAAAAAAACAATGTATGTATACATTATAGCAATCCACAATGTTTTAAAGAAAAAAGATACATAGTTAGATTTTCAACCAGCTCAATATTTAAAAAAATTAGCAAAGATAATTTTGAAAAAAATTAAAAAAAAGAAAAAAAAAGTCAATTTTGGGTAAAAAAAAAACATGTAAAAAAAATGAAGAAGAAACAAAAGTAGGAAAAAAAAAAGCTCCAAAAAAAAAGAAAAGCAAAAAAAAAAAGAAAAAGAAAAAAAATGCTACAGAAAAAAAACGGAAAAAAAAAACTGCTCCGAAAAAAAAAAAAACCTGCTACAGTGCTGCTGTAGTGAAAACACCACGCGTTTTAGAGTTCTTTAATTACAAACAAAGGAACCTAAAAATATATTTCCTATTTAATTTTAATAGAGTCTTCGGAAGAGAATGGCTCTCTATATTCTTCAAGATACAAGTATCCTCTCTATGACTTTTTTTTTTATAACAAATATGTATTAATACTCTCTCTCTCTCTCTCTCTCTCTCTCTCTATATATATATATATATATATATATATATATATAACAGGTAATTTTGTATTTAATTTTTTAACATTAAAGTCAAAATTAATAAGTCTATAGATTGATAAGAATTCTTAATAAATTCAACATCTTTGATCAATATAGCTTATTTTGGGATTCATAGACCTTTTATTCATAGTTATTAGACCCGATCCAGGGTTGATTCGGCCAAGAAGTCGGGACCCGGGTTACATGGGTTGACTCAGGTCAACTCGAATCAACCCGGAAAAATTTAAAAAAAAATATTTGAAGTTTTAATATTTTATTTGAAAAAAATTATGAAATAATCCATTTGAATATAGGCTATACATGTTATAAATAACAAAGTTTAAAAGATTATTTCTAAATATTTTTTATCCCACATTGAAAAGATGCTATATTAGTATATTATCCTTTTAAGTTGAAGTATTTAATTCAAAAATATTTTTTATCTCACATTGAAAACACACAACTTTTTTCTTGTGAACATAAAGTATATATATTAAAAGGTTTCAAATCCCACATTGAAAAAATATTTTTTTCTTATGAACATATAATATATATATTAAAAGGCTTTAAAATATCCACATTGAAAAAATAAAATATTTTTTTAGTATTTATATAGTAAACTTTGAAAAGAATTAGTAACTAACTAAAAAATAATAATAAAAATCTTTGACTAAAAGAGAAAACAAGTCTCAATCAGATTTTATCAGATCTTTAGATCACAAGTCAACCTACCAGATCAGTCCCAATTTAATAGCTATGCGGTTATCTTCATGCAACATTGCTCGTCAAGCTTTCGCTGTTGTAAAAACTTTCCCTATGCTATCTCTTGTAGGAGGATATATTCATTGTTTTTCAAATATATATATATATTTTTTTTTACATATTTGGAACATTATTTTTTAAAATAATAATTTTCTATATGTGAAGTTAGCAAATACAGTATAAATGGTACTTTTTCTGGGTATGTATAGAAAGGTACAAAAAAAGGAACATAATATTTGTTCTATTTTTCTTTCTGAGGATATATATATATAGGTATATTTCCATCTTCTGGATATAGGTGAATGTTCGACATAAAGCATTCTTGCTTGGTGGTTGAGAAAAGATTTTCCTTAATACTTTTACAAGTCATTCGAAAATAATTCTCAGGAAGCGAATCACCCACCATTATTAGCACAACTATCGGAATCATGCTGAAATTTCTAATCTGGATTTTATGTTGCTTTGCCTTGGGATTAAGGTATGTATAATGATCATTACTTCCGCAGAACATGTACCGTTAGTTCTTCTTTGTGTGTGTTTTTCTACGTTGGAAAGTTATTTTTCTTTTTTGATGATGTCTGAATAGAATTTCCACTATAATATTTAATAGTTTTATTGAAAGAATTATTTTGTCGGTATAAAATAAATATTCTATTAATAATTAATTTATTAACAAAATCATTGACGAAAATACTCCGTTAATGAATCTTTCATCAGTAAATTTAAAAATTCTATAAATAAATCAATTAAAAATTGATTTCATATGAGAAAAAAAATCTCACAACATCATTCATATAATTATTAAGAACAAAAACAATTAAAAATAAAATAAAAAACAAATATAGTGAAAAAAATCATGAAAAAGAAAGAAAAAAAATCTTACCTTAATGTAGTTGCAAGTGAAGCTAAGGAGAGAAAAAAAATTTCATAAAGCATATTAATTAAAAAAAATAAGAGGATAAAAGAAGAAAGAAGAAGAAGACATACTTGAGCATGGGGAGAAGAGAAGGAGATGAGGAGAGAAGAAAGAAAGAAATAGATATTGATGTTTTTTACATATAGGAAAGAAGAAGAAAAAGAAGAAGAAGTAGAAGAAATGAGTCCGTCTCTTGTGAAATAAGGGGATTCAAGTTTTTTTATGGGAGCGCGTTAGCAACGGTTTTACCTATGGATAATTAAATATTAATATTTTTTAATTATTCCACTGGTGATTCTGTCTGTAATATTTAAATGAAAATTTAAAATTAATTGATTTTTTTTATATAGAAAACTACCAAATAACACTAATGACTTTTCAATTCGTCGGTGATTTTGTCCGTAAAGAAGAACAATTAACAGTGCAATTGAAAAGTGAACAGTTTTGAAGCTCTCTGGAAAATACCAACGGAATTGTCCGTCGGTGATTCCATTTGTAATTGACATGATGAACAGTGTTCACAATTTACCAACGATTTTACCGACATAATTCTGACGGTAATTTTGTTAGTAAAAATGACACGTCATCATTTTTTTTGCTTTGTTTTAATTTTTTTTTTACTGTAATTCCTTCTATATATACCTAGTAATATTATAAGTTTTTGGCTTGCATCTTTCAAACACGTCTGACAAGCACTCGAAGTGACATCTCCCCTACAAAGTGCTTTGCCAGTGACTTTGTCAGGGAATTCACCGGTAGCTGTGCTGTTATAGCTGGTTGATGAAGTGATGGAAGGCAAGGTTTCAAGGACAATCTTCACGTTCTTTCCGAATGGTCTTTTCTGATCATAGTCACCATATTCAGTAGTTGAACAAATTTTGAGTAGAGGGTCTGCAAGAACAAGGGCAAAGAGCATTGAAAGAAGTATAATCAAGAAACACATGGCTAAAAGTGCTTGCCTGGTCATAATTATATTTTGGATGAACATCTTAGCAAAAATTTAGACAAGACAAGCAATAAAAAGCTTGGATTGAGATGAGTAAAAAATTTATGCAAGGCATTCCATTTACGAAAGCAACTTCTGGCGGCTTTACATAAAAAGATCAATAAAAATCTTATCAATAAAATAAAAATATTAAAATTTTAATAAAAAACATATTGCCCCACAACCCAAGCATCTTTATTAATCTTATCTATTGGGACCAACGTACCACTGACTTGCTTTTTGGTCCTCTTATTTACGAGAAAATATAATCAAAGTCACACTCAATGCCACGAGTACTGTCCAGACTTATCCACCAGAATCTCAAATGCCTATTCGCATATGGTTGCAATTTCCTCGATTGGGTTCAAGAGTTGAAGGTCTTCTCTTGCTATTTTATACAGCTTGTGATTGTGATTCGCATAAAAGTTTGACATAATTAAAATAATTTGTGATTCCCGCTTGTGCCCTACAATTATTTTTATTAGTGTATTATTTATTATTGTATTTTTTCAAGCTTGTGAAACGGTGTATTATTCCAAACTTGCTGCGTAAGCTACTTTGCTCATAGACTTGAAAAGTCATTTGTTCAAACAATTGATTTTTTGACAAGTCTCTTAAGATATGTTTTGGGATGTAGTTGAAATTAATTTTTTTTTATATTTTTAAATTATTTTGTTATGTTAATATTAAAAATAATTTTTTTAAAAAAAATATTTTAAACAAAAAAAATATTTTAAATCATAACTACAAATTAAAATCTCATGCCTTTATCTCATCACCCACTTGCAATTGTTTTTGTTTTTTTTTCTTCCGTAGACCTGTAAGTCAAGATTCCCAATTATCCACTAGCATCAATCTCTACCCATCAAAATGAATTCGGGGCAAGAAAAAAATAATATAATAAATAAATTATTAAACTATTAATTGTTTTTTTAATATAATAAATAAATACGAGAGCTGAAAATTTTGAAAAAAGAAAAATTATTAAACCATCAAATATATTTTTTTAAGTTGAAAAATTTGTCACAGCCTACAATATTGTGCATATTGATATAGATTTACTTAAGTTATTTTTTTTTTGTATTTATTTTTTTATTTTTTTCACTTTTTATCTTTAAATTTTGGTATAGATTTACTTTTAAATTTTTAAAAGTGAAAAAAATAAAAAATAAATACAAAAAAAAATAACTTAAATTTTATAATATAACACAATATAATAATATTTATAATTATTATCACTATATTGCGTGTTCCATAGAGTAATCAAGTCACACACCATGGTGTTCGCTGTATCAATACCTTTTTTTTAAAATATGGCATGCAACGTGTTTTGAGTATTTGAAAAGTGTTTTAGCTGATATAAATCAAAATTTTAACTTTTTAATATTTTTATTTTTTTTAAGGTTGGAAAAAAATTAATTCTACCCGTGGAGGGCGAAAAACTATTCTACCCTGAAACATCTTCAAAAGCAGTACCAAGACAATAGGCTGTTTGGAAGCTTCTTTGCTAGTGTAAAACCTATTACAACCATGATACCTACAGGCATGTAACCTCTGCTTTGAAATATCAGTGTCGTCTTTCGAACCCTCGCAATGCCCAAATAGCTTGCACACTTTGATTTGTGTTATGTATATATTTTGAACTTGACCTTACCTTAATTTTCAATTCACTTCTTTCTTTCTAAATCTTCAATATTGAATTAGCAGTACAACACTTGCCACTTCTTTAATTTCACACTTTATTTTTAGACTTAGAAAATTTTTATTTTGAAAATGCTCCTACATGAATAAAGCGATAATAGTAAATATCACCAATAGATAATTCCCTAGTTTTTCTCTCATTCAGTCACATGGTTACCACAAGCATTACTTGCGATGGGGGCCACCGCAAAATCTGGCTTTGGGGCCCCTAAAAAATTATTAAGGAATATCATCAAACAATCACACTCTAATTTCAAAGAATATATGTCCTTGTCCGCACTTGACCCCACGAGCATTTATGAGTTTGTTTTTTTTTTTCGGGGCACGGCCCTACCAAACTTCTCCAATCTCCACCCCTGGTGTGGTGTGGTGTGTTTTGAGTGTGCTTTAGTTATTGTGAGTGTTGTGTGAGCTAGTTGGTAAAATACATTTGTAATCCCTCCAAGTATTGAAAATTACTCATATCAACTCCTTTACTGGAATTTTGGTCATGCAAGTCCCTATACTTTCGGTGATTGGTGACTCATGGTCCCTCCATCCATGTATACCTTTTACATTGCTATCAAAGAAATTTTTCTATTATCATTGTAAATACCAAATCAAATATTCAGCATCCACATTCAAAATATTGTAAGAAATAATTATATTAAACAAATTTTTTAAAAGATAATTGATTTCATTCTATTATTACCCTTTCATACCAATTTTTGTAACTGAGAAACAATGAACGTACTTTGCCCATCATATAAGAAAGTGTTTGTTTATGCGGTAGTTTATGCTTTTAAAGCTCACTGCAAAAAACATAACATTTGATTATATTAAAATGTAACTGGCTTTTCGTGTGGGATCCATATATATATATATATATATATTTGTTGAAACACATGCAACTGCTTCACATCTGCAAACCAGGTGAATTAATTCACCTGGGCACTGTTCACTCCAAGAAGTAAACAATGCCCAGATCAATTAATAAATTCAACTTGGCATTGTTCGCTTGAATAGTGCCAGGTGAATTTCAGGTGAACAGTGCTAGGTCAATTTATTAATTGAACAGTGCCATGATTATAACTATTTATATTAAAAAAATATTTTTTTAAAATTATATTTTACTCGAAAAACTAGTGTTTAATATTATTTAATAATATTACATAAACTAGAAGAACATCGCATGATAATGTAACATTTGTAGAATTTGATCGCAATTTCAATTTTATTTCTGATGATATTTTACATGATTTTGTTGCTCAAAAAATCATGAAAACCATAGTCCTTATCAGATGAATTTCATACATAATGAAATTGTAGATAATTTAATGGAATAATAAAAAAAAATTGATATAAAATATTATTTATTTAATAATATAATAATGGTAGTTAAATCTATAATATTTAAATTAAAAACCATCAATATTAATATATATATTTTTTAATTATTTTATAACCTCAATTTAAAAAGTATGTTTAACCAAATACATTAAATTATTTTTTATTCAACCTCAATTTCAATTACAGTTTTAACTAAACATATATAAATATCAAACTAATTTCAATAAAAAATACTTCTTATAAAATATTTTTTTTCAAATTGTAACCACAAAAACTATCACATCACCCGACACGCTGCGGAGATACCTAAGAGGGCTTCGTGGTCACCCACTTCATTCACCAGCTTCATCAGCGAGGTAAAATATCAGAAACAGTTAAGCCATTGACAGAACAATCATTTGCTTTTGCCTCGTGGTGGTCTGTAAATCTCCCAGCAAAAATGGCCGGCCGTTGAGGTTGGGGAAGATCAATTGAGTTGTCACTTTTCAGCATTAAAACAACGGACGACATGTCTGGCCTTTCACTAGCATCTTCTTGGACGCATAATAAACCGATATGCACGCATCGGGAAAATTCATCAGAGCAGCATGAATCAGCCAACACTGGATCTATCATCTCGAGTTCCTTTCCATTGCTCCATAATTCCCATGCCTGGTTCAGGATTCGGAAGTGTATTTAACTAAACATTTTTAATTATCATGGTGTCAAGTAAGTGATTATGTGTATTCTATTCAGAAGAAACTTACATAAGCTAGGAGGCTAGGAGCACGTTTCGATTTGTGGAATCCAGAATTCTTTCTTCCGGTTATGATCTCCAGCAGAATAACTCCAAAACTAAAAACATCAGATTTGGTGGAGTAAAGCCCCTCCATTGCATACTCTGGTGCCATGTATCCACTATTCAACAGAAGGGACAGTAAATTTTTAGTAATCCTGCAAAAGTAAATATCCAACAAGACCTATGTGCTGTGCTCCCAGCAGCTAGTGGAGACAGAGGTGGCCCAAAAAACTCCAGACTCGGAAAAGTTAGAAACATGAAGCACGGAAAATGATGGATCATGTCATTATGCTTTGTGATGTTATTATTGTCTAGGAAATCGGGTAACTAATGAAGTGATTACTTAATATACAAAGACAATTCAGGTGAAAATTCACTTACTATGTTCCCACTATCCTAACAGTATTGGCTTCGCCTTCATTAGCTTCCATGATCCTTGCCATTCCGAAGTCAGAAATCTTCGGATTCATGTTGTTGTCCAACAAGATGTTGCTAGCTTTCAGGTCCCGATGGATGATTCTAAGTCTAGAATCCTCATGGAGATAAAGTGTTCCCTTTGCAATCCCATTTATAATATGAATACGACTTCTCCAACTAAGTTGAGCACGTTTCCTCGGATCTACAGTTAAATCAAAATTGATGCGAAATCAAATTATTGCTTGTATTCACTATTTGAAAAATAAGATTTCAGCATATTGTATCTGAGATCAATGAATGGAAATTTCTGATGTGAAAACATTAAGAAACTTATTAAAGAGGACTAGTTACCAAAGAGGACCATGTCTAGGCTGTTGTTAGGCATGAATTCATAGACCAGAAGCTTTTCCTCTCCATCAACACAAAAACCGAGAAGCTTAACAAGATTTTTGTGCTGGAGTTTCATGATTAGCAGAACTTCATTTGTAAACTCGTTTTTGCCTTGCTCGGACGAAGCTGAAAGTCTCTTTACTGCTAATTCTTTTCCATCACTCAGTGTACCCTTCAAAAACACACAACAAAGGAATTAGTAAAACCTCTTTTATCTCTTCTCTAGAGTACTTTGTAAGGTAATTTGAGCTTGAACATAAGATATTTAATTCATTTACCTTGTAAACTGGGCCAAAACCACCTTGCCCGAGAAAGTTTGTTTCAGAGAAGTTATCAGTAGCTGCATTTATGGATGCCAGATCCATCATTGCGGATTCCCGATCATTAAGGCCATCTCTCTGAAAATCTTGGTGCTGGAAATCATTGCGGTTTGGGTGATCAAACCCACGAAATTTATCATCTTGACTAGTATTTTCTTTCTTACCTGTATGACAAGATTCAAGAAGTCAACAAGGATTACAAAGAAAACTAAAAAGAAACATGTTGGTGAATTTCATAAGAAGCATCCTTGCATTTTCGCATTCTGAATTTCATCGCAAGATGGCAGAAGAAGGAGCCTAAAATTGCTACCACCAAAAGTGTTGATGCCACAGTACTGATGGTAATTATCCATATTTCCCTTTCGTTGCCTGTCATTAGGGAAAATAAATTATTTTCAGCTCATGAAGTATAGTTTTTTTTTTTATTAGCAAATACAACCAAATATAACCACTTTTTACGTCTTAATTGATCTATAAGCAAATTGGTACCTTTTCCGGTCACCGTTCTTTGAGAAGATTCAGTTGCGCCGTCATAGAAAGCATATAACTCATACCTTAAATAGCAACTGCGGCTGAAAATCCTTGCTCCACGAGAAAAATAGCAACAAGTCGTAACATTTTTTATGGCAACCTCAAGGCATGTGTAACAATCATTTGGAGACAAGTCTGTAGAGCACTGTACTAGAGAGAAAACGCTGTCACTACCAGTGAAAGGTTCGTCTCCAGTAGCATACATATTCGCTGAAGGACCAAAAGCTGCCTTCTTGATAAGACTACTCAAGGTTTTATTGACTACTAAACTAAGATGTTCTGGATTTGAAATGTTCTTTGGATTTTGTTGGGGAATGTTTCCTGAAACATCCAAGTGGCCTAAGAATCTTTGATTCGAGTAGCGCAATTGACATAGCTCTCCCCACACAACTGCTTCCTTATCTCCTGGACAAAGCTGCCTGATGTCTTGGGATGCTGCAGCTACGCAGGTACGGCAGCTTTCATTTCTTACATAGTTGAGGCACATATATTGAGCATACACTCTGTCTGGATCAATTCCAGTAGAGGTATTGAAAATTTTTGAAACTGAAGCATTTGAAGAAAGAGAAGCCATGAGGGTCTCGAGATTGTTTTGAAATGGACTATTATCTGTATAGTTAGATTTGTTCGAGCAAAGACTGTATGGAGGATCAGCATAAGCAAGATCAAGAAGGTTAGCAATGGAAAAATACAGCAAAAGAATTTGAAAACTTGTTGTAACAAGAAGGAAATTTTGACCCATATCCTGTGTTTTGAGATTTCTACACTAGCTATAATTTGTAGCTGAAATTGTTTTCTGTCTTCTTTCACCTTACGGCCGAGAGACCATAGTTATATTATATGTATATATAAAGCAGTCAAATATGGTGGGTCATCCAAAAGCATAGCAAATGGGAATTTTCTTGGAAGAATTGGGATAAATCAAGGCAAGAAGAAAAATATTGTTATAGAACGAAGTCCCCCGTCAAATAAGTATAAGAATATAAGGTAATATTAAATGAGTCCCTCATCACTGAATTTTAATATTTTGGATTAAATTCATATTTAATTATCAAATTTAATGTCATATCCTAGGAAAAAATTCAAGACGTTAGCAAAGATCTTAAAGATCATCGATAAGATTAAATTGTTTTTGGATGAAATCAAATTTCAACAAAAAAAATCAACAAATACGAATCAAGTTTTTACCCTACAAGTAAAAAAAAAAAGTGAAGGATGAGCCATGAAACTGTTTCTTCCTATTTCATAACTTCATTTTTTTCCATTTTTTGCAATATATGCGCATGCATGTGTGTGTTGAAAAAGAAAAATGGACTTGCTATGGTCAACAAAACTAGATTGGACACTGAATACTGAATTTTTGACAGAGATCTATTCGTGGCGTGTAGTATCCAGGAAGGTCTTATGTTTTTTTGGAATAAGGAGGAAGGTCTTATGTAATTTGTAAGATTTGTTAAGAACATGGCTGGACGTTAATGATTTGACCTGGACTAAAAGTTTTAACCAATGTTTCATGAATATTCAATGTTCGTCTTTGAACAACAATTCCGAGTTTGAACAAGACTTGTTTTGTGATTCATATTTCCTACTTGGAAAACCGTAAGAAACTGCATTTACGATCGGCCCACCTTTACTTAATTAATTTAAATTTCAGCCTCGAGGTACGTGTTCGGTGATATAATATAAAGTTGTTTGTTTTTTTTAATTAAAATGTATAATAATGATGATTTTTTAGATTTTTTTTATTTTTTATATCAACATATTAAAATAGTAAAATTATATCAGCTTAATTGTTTTCAGACAAAAAAAAAAATTAAAAAAAAATTTTAAGAAACAAAAATTATTAGAATGTCTCCCTTGTCATACCAAATTTTATGGGTAAAAAATTATACACTCAGTTCCCAATATTTGAAAAAGTAATATCACAAGTATATGAGAGGTACGTTGAGAAAAGCAAACGTAGCAGAAGTTTAAAAACAAAAAAGTGCAGCACCAACTAGCACGTGTAAAACATTAAAAACATTAAAAGAAAATAAATTTAATGCTTTTTTAAAGTTAAATGTACTTTTAAAGAGTATTCAAATATAGTTAATAGTCGATAAAAATTAAATATTTAAGGGTATTTGAAATTATAGTAATGATTATTTTTTAAAATATTTTTTATTTAAAAATAAATTAAAATATTTTTTATTTTTAAATAAATTATTTGTAGTATTATTACATTAAAATAATTTTAAAATATAAAAAATAATTTAAAACAAAAAATAAATTTTAAAAATAATGAGATAGGGGTTGCACCGCAAGCCACATAACGTATAAAATTGAGTGTGTTTCAACCTGTGTTTTGATAAATTTTAAATTTTTTTTTTGTTAAAATTGAGTGCGGTTTGTACTTTTTAGATCGTTTTGATGTGCTGATGTCAAAAATAATTTTTAAAAAATGAAAAAAATATCATTGGCATGTATTTCGGCACGAAAAGCTATTTGAAAAGCAACCGCTACCACACTGCCAAACACACTTAAGTGATCTTAGGCATTAATTGTAATGACTACGATGTGTATCAACTATCCATTTGTTAAACATATATAAATCAGTTTATTTGATCATCTATCAGTTTAGGATGCTAAGGATTTTTAGTGAAAAACTATTCATTTTATTAATTATTTTTATTTCTATATATTTTAGAGAAAGATTTTTAATGGTGTTTTATATTTATTTTTTTTTTAGTTTAGAAAATCAAATATTATACTTAATAAATTTATTTTTTCTAATTAGTTTAAAAATTCCTACAATAAATATATAATGATTTATTTTTTTTCTTCAAGATAGATTTAGGACTTATATAAATATTATTATTCTGCTTATATTTTAGATTTTAGGAGGTTAGAGAAAATATTCAATAATAAAATTTTAAATTAAAATTTTTGTATGAAGATTTTATTTGATAAAATTATATGTTTTTTGTGTTTGTTGTTGTTCTTGTGTTGTTGGTTAATATTCAACCAAAAGCAGACAAAAATATATATATATATATATATATATATATATATATATATATATATATATATATCATTTTATATGTTACTTGTGTTTGTTGTTGGTCTTGTGTTGCTGATTCGGGGAAAGTTCAATTTCTATGGCTTCAATGTTCAAATGGAGGAATAAGAAACGAGTGGACAACTATACAGCTAGTCTAGGTAGGGGTGAGCAAAAAAACCGATAAACCGATTAAACCGAGAAAACTGAAAAAAAAAAAAACCGAAAAAAACCGAACAAAAAAAAAAAAACCAAATTAACCGATTAAAAAATCACAAAAAAATTCTGGTTCGGTTCAGTTCAATCTCTAAAGTCTGAAACCGATTGAATCAAACCGAACCGGTTCAACCAGTCAGTATTTAAAAAAAAAAAGTATAAATACAATATTTTCTTACCCTAAAATCACACTTAGCATCAGCCACCCCTCTGCATATCCCTCCCTTCCTTTAGCCCCCCTTCTCTGCATATCCCTCTCCCTTCCCTTTACTCTGCATATCCCTCCCCCTTCTGTGTATATCCCTCTCCCTTCCCTTTACTCTTTGTAAATCTAAAATTACAGGCTTTATGGCGTGCTTGCATGATGTGGGTAAGTGTCAAGTGATTTTTTTTCCTTTCATTCTCCCCTTTTTTTTTTTTTTTTCCTATTGTGTTTCTTATCTTTTACTGGCTTATGTGGCTAAGGGTTTGGACAATTTATTCATACAAGTTTCAGCCAACAAACATGACATCTTTTCTTTATTGTGCGTAGCAGAAGTTTTGATTTGGAGGCTCTTGTTTTAATTGTGGGCAGTCGGGACATAGAGCATCAAAATGCCCAAACAAGGAAGATTTTTAGTTGCCTTCTTCGACGTAGGAATTAGGGATTTTTTTGGGACTGTGAATAAGTTGGAATAATTTTGGTTTGAACCGGTTTGGAAGGGAAAAAAACTAAACCGAACCGAACTGAAATTAATCGGTTTGAACCGGTTTTCGGTTCGGTTCAGTTCAAAAAATAAAAAAAAAATTTGGTTTGGTTGTTTATTTTGGTTCAAAACCAGACTGAACCGAAAATGCTCAGCACTAAATCTCGGTTTTAGCACCATTTATTTTTTATTAATTTTATCCTCAAACTCGTAGAAATTCTCACTACAAGTGGAAATTAACAATGTTTACTGTGAGCGAAAATAATGATCAATATAATAATGCAATGATGATTTTTTTTAATTTTTAATTTTTTTTTAATTTTATTTCTTAATATTAATTTATTAAGGAATTAAAATTTATAATTTTCTTTTATTTATTTTATTTAAGGTTATCATAATCTCATGATCTAGATTATAAGTTTTATAAGTTAACTTGGTTGATTCAAGGTTTTTTTGTTTATTTTTGTAATTGAGAATTTAACTTCAACATATTTTTTTATTTGTTTTTTATAAGATTACAAAGGTCTTATGATTTATATTACGAAGTTTACATGTTGACCTAGATTGACATGAATCGATTCATTATGTTTTTGTCTCAATAGTTATATAAAAAAATATCATTTTGAATTTTTTATTTTTTAAAACTATGTTTTTTTCCATAAGTTCAAGAGGGTATTTTTACAATTGAGCTATGATGAAATTAATATTTTTTTAAAAAATAAAATTAGTGGTTAGTGTTACAGACCAACGTGACCAGAACCAAGAACCAAAACCATATCACTACCACCTTAAAATTAGTGGACAGTGTCTCGTCATGCTATTTATTTCTGGCTTATAATTTGTCAGAACCCCTTCTAATTCCAACTAGCTATTCAGAGACACGTTGTTACTATACACAATTTGAGGTCTTCTATTCACCATTTTGAGATCTTAACAAAATGGCTAAGAAAACTAGCTATTCTGAACCACACCACTTGCCGCAGACATTGACAGGAACAGTGGCAATCTTATTAACAATCAGCGCGGTACGACACCAGAAACAGTCATTTGATTTACAGAAGGATCTGTTGGTGAAGACTTGTAGATTGGAACCATTTTACCTAGAGAGAACGCAGGTTGTTTCGGCTGAGGAAGAGCTATTGGGTCACTTCCCAAAGCTAGAACCACAAATGACATTGTTGGCCTGTCTGCTGGATCTTCCTGCACACATAACAGCCCAACATGTATGCACCTCACAATCCCTTCTGTTTGACTTCTGTCCATCAACGAAGGATCCACTAATTCCATTTCTCTCCCTTCATTCCACAATCTCCACGCCTGTCAGATTGCATGAAAAAAAAAAAATCATAACAGTACCTGGTTATAATTTTCAACCTTCAAAATTCTTTTTGATAGGTTGACAATTATTTGAATGGAAATTTTGATGGCAGCGATGTAATATTGTACAAACATATGCTAAGAGTGTCTGGCCATGTTCTGAGAGATAAAAGCCACTGCTTCTTTTCCCACTTGCCATCTCCAGTAGTATAACACCAAAGCTGAAGACATCTGATTTCACTGAGAATAGCCCTCCCATTGCGTACTCCGGAGCCATATATCCGCTGTTTCGTGCGTAAGACGTGCTTTGGATAAGTTATAAGAATTTAGGACTAAAAGCATCACCAAACTAGAAAAATAAATTAGAGTTAAAAAAACAATTAAAAGAGGGCTTACAATGTTCCTACTACTCTTCTAGTGTTAGCTTTGTTCTGGTTTTCGCAGAAAATTCTAGCCATGCCAAAGTCTGATATCTTGGCAACCATTTCATGGTCTAGAAGCACATTGCTAGGTTTCAAATCCCGGTGAATGATTCTAAGCCGGGAATCCTCGTGCAGGTAAAGAAGTCCTCTAGCAATCCCACTAGCTATGTTGTAACATGTCTCCCAATCAAGAAGTGCGCGTCTTTCGGCATCTGAAATTTGAATAATTAAGAAGAAACTTCAGCCTCTTGCATCGTTTAATTGTTGAAAATGTAATATTTAAGAATCCAAAGCCAAACTAAATGAAAGGAACAGACCAAAGATGAAGATGTCAAGGCTTTTGTTATGCATGAATTCATATATCAGCAGCTTTTCATCTCCTTCCATGCCACATCCCAATAGCCTCACCAGGTTTCGGTGCTGTAATTTTGCAATTACTTTGACTTCATTCTTGAACTCCTCTAAGCCTTGCCATGACTTCCTTGACAGCCTTTTAACAGCTATTTCTTTCCCATCTGGTAACACACCCTGAAACAAATTTGCAATGAGGCCAATTTTATCAACTGAAGCAATATTAAGCCATGGCAAACTGAACAAAAAACTCGGTTTTCCTAGAGGTATGGATTGGAAAGACATACTCCTGAATCTCAGTGGATTATGACAGCAAACGTTTACCACTTACCTTATAAACAGTGCCAAACCCACCTTGTCCAAGCTTATTTGAATCGGAGAAGTTGTCTGTAGCTGCTCTGATAGTAGTTAAGTCCATGAAAGGCAGGTCCTCAGAACTTACCAACTGACCTTCATCTGTCATTGTGACCCCTCTTGGACAGGCCAATTCCTGTAGTAATGCTAGGTGACTTCTTTCCACGCCTGACAAAGAATCGGAGTTTTACTCTTTTGTAGTTCTGATATCAATTTAATCGAGCCTGTTTATTTCTGTGATTCAAAAAGGTTTTAAAAAAATTTGAAAATTTTTTATTTTTTTTTATTAACTTTAAACTAATATATTTTTAGTGTTTTCAAATCATTTTGATGTACTGATGTTAAAAATAAATTTTAAAAAATAAAAAAAAATCATTAACATATACTTTGATACAAAAAATTATTAGAAAAACAACCACAACAATACTGTCAAATAAACTCATAGATCGCTTAGTTAATTTACCTCTTTGTTGTCCTCTTTCTCTCAGCAGACAGGCAATGCAAGACCCAATGACAATTACAATCACCACTACAGGAGCACATGCAGCAAATGCCACCATCCCAATCTTCCACTTACTTCCTGCCGTGCAAAGCAGAGAATTGCATAAGATTCAATTTATGAAGAAAAATATTTAATCTCAAAAAATAATAAACTAAGATTCTGGACAATTTTGCGATCCGTCATGGGCAAGAATTAAGAATAACCATATCAGTCATTAATGCAAGACATGATTACTTCTTTTCGCTCACAGATTTTCTGCAAAAAAATTCCTGTTCACTAACCTTTAGGATTCGGATATGTTAACAAGTAACTCGAGGCATTGTAATACTTGTACAGCTCAAATCTCACATCGCAATTTCTGCTAACAATAATTCCACCTTGCCGTGACGAACAGTATCCTTCGAGTTCAGCCGAAGCAGTTGTCAAACATGTTTGACAATCATCTGGTATGATATCTCGTGTGCACTGTGCATGACCATATACGGTTTCGCTTCTAAATTTGATTGCCCCAGTTGCAAACATGCGCTTGGAAGGATTGACGGCGGCCTCAGTTGACAGGTTAGTCATTAAGTAGGTTAGAACATCAGAGAAATGTTTTGGATCTGATAGAAATTTCTCCTGAGAATCCCAGTCTGGATACTTCCCTGTATAAACATACAAGGAAGTCATATTCTGAAACGAGTAGTGAACTTGGCAAAGTTCATACCATATGATTGCATCTGTATAATTTCTACAATCCTTAAAGATTTCTTGGCTTGCCTTCTCCACACAAGCCTGACAAGAACTTGAGTTGACATCACCTCTGCACAGTGCTTGGCCATAGACCTTGGCAGGGGGTTCTCCAACAGAGGTGTAGTTAAAACCTGTTAATGAAGTGATGGACGGCAAGTTCTCAAGAAGAAGCTTGAGGTTGCTCTCAAATGTACTGTTGAGCGTGTAGTTTCTTGTGTTATTGGAGCAAGCTGTAACAAGATGGTCTGCAACAGTAATGGCTGGGAGAGCTGAAAACGGTATGATCAGCAAAAACATGACTAAATTTAAATCTATTGTTGTCATCAGGATCATTATGGAGCAAATTTAACGAAAAGATAAAAAGGGGCTTGGAAATTCACTTGAAACCATTTGGATAATGGGACTATTAAAGCTGCACAACAGGACGGAGCTGGTATCATTTAATAGATGATCAAAATTAATATAATAAGATATATTATTAAAAATTTTATTTATTTAAAATAAAAATATTATATTATTCTATATTTAAATATTAAATATAAAAAAAATTTACATGTGGCCCTGCTTGCCTTCCCTGGTTCCCATGTGTACAGGTGATCATGGGGGGGAGAATATAACTGGATTAATCATCCCTGAGAATACGTTTTACTTTCTCAATTAAAAATGACCGGCCTGAGCATTGACTTAATTGATTGACCAGGAATAAATTGGCATTCAAATGAAAAATTTTCTAGATATGTTTTTTATATGAATCCTGCTGAGTAGAGCTTATCCTTCTATTTCCTAAGTTCAAATACATGGGGTGTGGCTTGTATTGCTATATTATAAGTTCAAATACATGGCCACTTTTCCCATTTGATAATATATAACAAATTTATTGATTAATTAATTATGAATTAGAGTTTTATTATTTATATTTTATTTAATAAAATTAAATGCGAAATAATAATTTAGTTGATTCATACAAGATTCAAGTTTAAACTTTAACTCGAGATATATACTTTCTTTTCTTTTTATTCAAGTTTTAATATCTAGTTGAACACTTTACAATCTTGGGTTCGATCCTAACAGATCCATTATGAAAATTTTTCTATCATTATCAATTAAATGCATAATTAATAAAATACATAATCCTTGTGTTTAACACGAAATGGGCAATAGATTTGTTACTGTATTATATTATCCATAGAGAATATTATTATTAGGATGTCTTTCTTGACCATTCTATTTTGAAGAGATTATTCTTGAAGTTGCAGGCTAGGGGTGCAGACTTTCTTTAGATACTCATTGCCTACGCGGTTAAACCGTGTTTGTTTTGTAAAAATTAAAATTTTAAAATTAATTTTTTAATATTTTTATATTGATTTAACATGTTGATGTAAAATATAAATTAAAAAATATTTTAAAATCACTATCAAAATAACGAATATACCTTCTAGCAGATGATTGACTAAAGGGATAATGACTAATCTTAGAATCTTAGTATGCAAAATTGAAGTCATAAAAATATTATTATACAGCTTAAAAGCTCTTGTACGTTACCTACAAGGACACTCTTTTTTTATTATTATTAACAATTCTTTCTTTAACATTGACCCAATCCTTGATTTTGAATTCTCAATTTTATTTATATTTTATATCAGCACTTCAAAATCAATAAAAAATATATAAAAACAACAATTTAATATTTTTTTAAGTGAAAAATAATTTTAAAAATATTTTTTAAAAACAAGTTTAATAAAAAAAAATTAATATAATTATTTAATCTCACAATATTTTGTTCAAATATCTTATTTTTAAATGCCAAAATAAATTGACCAGAACAATACATGACATTAGCAAGAGCTGCAAAATTAGAAGAATACTAACCTCGCCCATATTTCATGGCTAAACTTTCCAGCAAGGGCTTAAGAGCCTTGAAAATGAAGTAATAGAGTCATGTCATTTAATCATATCATATTTTAGCTGAGAATCACTTGGACAATGACTTCAAGCTTTAAAAATAATTAAATAAATTATATTTAATGAAATGAAAATAATTTTTGTTTCATAAAAAATTTCAAATACAAAATAAATATTATCAAAAGCTTCACTTGTCAAAACATAAATAAAAAATCATAAAATCATATTTTAAAATATTTTATTTATAAATCTTATCTACATCTCAACTCTGGTTTCAGCTAGTTGTTTCCTCCCTTGTCACATTGTTATTATTTTATGATGGGAACCAGTGCAAGAAGATGTTGACTTTATATATATATAAATTATTATGGAAATCACTGTGATCAAGACATCAACAGTGTAGGCTGTAGCAAATTTCAAAGAATCGGTCACTATCCTCGTAGTTTCCAATCCCACGAGTACTTGAAAAAACTAAGGTCTGGTTATTTGATGAATGAATCAAACTAGTTTTTTTTTTTTTTTTTTTTACTGGTTGGTTGTTAGGTTTAGAAAAAAAAGAAGATACCGAGCTTGATATAGAATTAATATAAACACCAGGGCAAGGATGATAAGCTAAGTTTGACTTCTCTTGCACCACTATAAATAATTATATTTATTTGTATTCTCATTTTGAGTTTTTTAAAAAATATATATAAAAACATAAATAATAATTTAATAATAATAATAATAATAATAATATAACCCATATTAATCAAGCACGTACTTCCATTCAAAATAACAGGTGAATAAACGAATTAGAATTTTATTGAAGAAATATTAGAAAATAATTTGAGAATTTGATCAAAACAATAAAAGACTAATAAAGATAAAATTATAAAGTTGGAAGTCAATTCAGTAAATAAAAACAATGTCGTTTCTAAATCAATTATTCATCCTCTTTTTTCTCATTCTATGAAAGATCAGTCTAAGAAAAACCCACTAAAATTGCACAAAATCTAATCCAAATCATGGATCAGATTTGTCTACCGCAAAACCTATTAGTTGCCTCAGTTTTTATCATCCACACGATGATTCTCCAACGCAAAGATGATTCGTCTCCGACAGTCCTACCATGGCAGGATTGTTGGTGCCTTTTTTCCGTTAAACATGGAAAGATCAAAGCCATGTTTATTCTCATCATTAAGATTGTTATCCTAAAAGAGATAAGACAAACCAGCCCAAGTAGTCTTGAACTAGAGGACCAGAGAGACAAAACAAAAAGAAAAAAAAAAAAAAGGAGCCACAAAGGAGAAAAACAAGGAAAAAAAAAAACAACAGGATAAATAGAGAAGGATTGTGGCAAATGGTTCAACCCAACCAACCATATAGGCATCATCGCCTCACGACTTCGTCTCCAACAACAAATCCCAAGTAAGCCTTCTTCTTCATTTTCATTTTAATTACCCTTCTACTATGCAAGCATATGTGAATTATAATTCACGTATGCTTGCTGCTGCAAAGCTTGGTCGCTAGGTTGGGTCTATTATAGCCCAACCCAATCTATCAGATATTATCCGTTTTGGGCCTTACCACTCTTACGGATTTATTCTTGGTGACTACACATGCCCCCAAAAATTGTTTGACAAATCAACAACCACTATTACTAATAAGATCAGCTACCAAATCATTACTCGCTGATGTGGGATATTACAATTCACCCCCCTTAAGAAGCCCGACAACCCTTTCAACACAACCAGACAGTCAATGAGGCTATCTTTGATATCAAATGTCACAACTTGGCTCAACTTGCCAGATATTGTCCACTTTGAACTTTACCGCCCTCACAAATTTGTTCTTGATGACTACGTATGGCCTCAAAATACATCTGACAAGTTAGCAACTAGAACTACTAATAAAATTAGCCACCAAATCCTCACCTACTGATGTGGGATATTACAATTCACCCCCTCTAAAGAGCCCGACGATCTTATTGGCACATCCGGACAACTTGTGAGGCCAGCTCTAATACCAATTGTCACAGCTCGGCCTAACCTGACAGATATTATCCACTTTGAGCCTTACCGCCCTCATTGATTTATTCTTGGTGACCACACATGATCCCAAAACACATGTGACAAGTCACCAACCAGCATTACTAATAAGGCCAACTACTAGATCCTCACCCGTCAATGTTTCTTTTTATATAGGACACTCCAAGTTATAAACTACCATCAATTTATACATTCAATCCATCATAACAAGGTCCTATAATTCTGGATCTTATTTCAATCATCAATATTCAACACCTCGTGCAATCCACACACACACACACACACACACACACACACATATATATATATATATATAGCCCACAAATCATATTGTAAATTTAAAAGAAAAAAGGTATACTAACATGTAAAGAGAAAAATTAAAACATAATAAGTTTTCTTAAAAATTTCAAAAGTATTAATTACAGGATAACTAAGGAGTTCTGGTTCATTCATTATATCAAATTTTACATAACTAATGTACTACATGCTGAGTTAAGATTTTTATAAACATCAAGGTTTACACAAAAAACATATTGCACAAATTCCATTATATTTAAGTTAAATATTTACATAAACTTAACAAAATGAAGTTCTAAAAACTAATGATCTCCCTGAATATTTGATGGACCTGTTACACAAATAACTTAGTAAGCATATCATTCTGTTAACAAAAGAAAATATACATGATATGTAGAAATGTCTTCATTTCTTGTGGGCAACACCTTTCATTGAACAATAAAGTTTTTTTTTTTTTTTTTTAATTTTGTCAATGAACTTTAATTATTATTTTTTCTAATTTCAACCTTATATGTGGTGTTTGTGATATTTTATGTGTCGGTATTATCATCATCTCTTTTAATATTCTTGATAATTCAAGATGCTTACTAAAATTTTAGAATTGAAATAGAAACTAATTTGATGAAATGTGATTTAAATTTATAATATAAAATTAATTCAAAGATGTACAAAATTAATTACATGGCTATTTTCAATTTCTCATACAAAAGTTCATGTTCGTCTCCTTGCTCAATTAAAAAACAAAGAGTGAGAAGGTCAAGAATGCAGGCTTGGCCTAATAGGCCCACTCTTGTCTCAGCTTCTTTATATTGGACTAGACACGGAAGACAAAACTTCGAGGCTCATGCATCCCTTTTTTTATTCAATATTTTAGTTTTTTATGTTTTTAAAACAAAATTAATTAAAATTCATTATCAATTAAAAATAATTTAAAATATCATTTAATGTTGCCTTTGTTTTAGAATAAGACAATAGCATTTTTTTAAAAATATTTGCGAGGATTCCATTAATTATTTTATATGAACCTAAGATGATTTTCTTTTTTAAATTGTGATGATGAATATTCAATCAAAATGAAATTTATATTTTATTAATTTTTTTATTATAAATATTTTATAAAAAATTTCCAAATTATTTTTTTTCTTTCAATTATATATAAAATATTAAGACATAATTTTCAATGTTTTTTACTTGATACTTTATTTTCATATCATGTTTGTCATACCAGATATTGCAATGACTTTTAAAATTTTCAAATAAAAGAATAAATATTTGATATCTAAAAAAAAAATATCTAGTTTAAAGATTTGCTGTCTAATATTACAGTCATTAAAAAATTTTTAATTAGATCAACAAATATTTATGGTACAAGATTAGTTATGCGAAATGGTATGATATTATCATCTATTAAACGTCTCTTTTAAGATAAGCTGTATTGTTGGTTTTTGTCTTGAATTGCTAAGGATTTGTTGTATTATGTTTTTAATAATCTGCCTATAATATTCTTATATCTAGTGTTAATGAATATTTGATTTGAGTACAAAAATTTTCAAACTCTATTGTTAGTAAATATTACGAGGAAAAAAAAAATATGGTGTTCCTATCTATTTTTAAATTTGGTTTTTTTTTATATAAAAATATCAAAAAAATATTGATTTATAAAAATAAAAAATAAAAAATATTTTTTAAAAATAAAAATAAACAATACCAAAATCCAATCATGTAAGAAATCAAAGTAAATTGTCATTGAACTAATTTTATTACACATTGACACTCAGAACAATGTTGTTCGTTCGAAGTGAATTTGTTTGGGGAGAGAGAACCGGGGGTTGGAGGGGTAAGCCCTAGATGGCCCATTCCTCGAAAAGAGAGTAATAAATGCAAAGAAGGCAGGACTTTTTTGGCAGAAACAGAAAAGATGGTCTGATGTGAGAGGTGAGAAAATGATTTTGTAACGTGTTATATAGTTAAGACTCGTGAGCTATTTGGCTTTGAAACCAATTTTTGGAGGGACTTCAATGTATGAATATATACATGTCACCTTCGTATATATGTTAGATACCTTCTTTGTCTTTGTTCATGAAATATTTTATATAACTCACATATATTATATAATAAACCCAACATGCTTTCACTATTTCTCATTGTAGAAATGTCTCCATTCCTTTTATTGAACAATAAAGTTTTTTTTTTTATTTCAATTTTGTCAATGAACTTTTAATTATTATTTTTTCTAATTTCAACCTTATATATGATGTTTTATGTGTTGGTATTATCATCTCTTTCAATGTTCTTGAAAATTCAAGATGTTTACTGAAATTTTAGAATTGAAATAGAAATTAATTTGATGAAATATGATTTAAATTTACAATATAAAAATAATTCAAAGAAGTACAAAAAAATAATAATTACAGGGCTATTTTTAATTTCTCATCTAAAAGTTCACGTTCGTCTACTTAATTAAAAAAAAAAAAAAAAAAGAGTGAGAAGGTTAAGAATGTAGGGTTGGCCTAATAGGCCCACTCTTGTCTCAGCTTCTTTATACGGAAGACAAAACTTCGAGGCTCATACATTCCTCTTTTTTTTTTAAAAAAAAAAAAAATTCAGTATTAATTTTAATTTTTTAAAAAAATTTAATTAAAATTCATTATCAATAAAATAATTTAAAATATCATATAATGTTGTCTTTGTTTTAAAATAAGACAATAGCATTTGTTTTTAATAATATTAGGGAGGATTCCAAATCTAAGATGATTTTCCTTTTTAAATTGTGTTGATTTTTATTATAAATTAATTTATTAAACACAACCGGGTTAATGATTAGTGTTTTTCTATTAAGTATTTTAATTTATATATTTTTTTAATTTTTTTATTAAATTATTCTAATCTCATAACTTAAAATACACAATAAAAATATAAGCTAAACATATTTCATATCTAAGTTATATATTTTACATGTTAACCCAGCATTGCTCTTGGCATCACGAGAGCCACATTGAGTGAGATTTGTTGGGGACCTATGAGTTCTAATTATCCCATTTTCAAAATAAATGATAGAATAAAATTGTTTGTATATAAAATGTACTCATTACCCAGTAATTTAGGTTTTTGGGTTGGAGTATGCCCATATTGTATAAGCTTTCACACACACTGACCCAATATTAGATATAGAAGCCCATACCCATAACCCAACAATGTAGTCTTTTAGGTTTAAGGTGTGTCCATACTTGTTTATCAGCCTTCCGTACACACATCCAGCAAACATCTTTGTCGTTCCGATGCCAGATATTTTTAGGGTTCATATCCTTTTCCAACAAGATATTGCTAGCTTTCAGGTCTCGATGAATGATTCTGTGCCTAGAATCCTCATGGAGATAAAGAGTTCCCTTCGCAATTCTATTTACAATACAAGTTCGTGTTCGATATCGGTGGAAATGAATTAGCTAATTACAACTCAAAATCCAGTATTTGAAGAAAAATAAGCAGATTGTATCTAAAGATCAATGAACGGGAATTTCTGATCGAAAGCATTGAAGAAAACTAACCGAAGAGGAAGCGTCAAGGCTGCTGTCAGACATAAATTCATAAACCAGAAGCTTTTCATCTCTATCAACACAAAAACCGAGAAGCTTGACAAGATTTTCGAGCTGAATTTTCATGATTAGCAGAACTTGAATTGTAAACTCCTTTGTGTCTTTCTCCGAGAAAGTTGAAAGTCTCTTTACTGCTACTTCCCTTCCATCGCTCAGCATGCCCTTCAAAAATATAAATGAAAGAAGTTAGTATGAACTCTGTTTATTTCTTCTCTAAAGTACTGCGAAGTGTGAATTTGAGCCTGGAAATGAAGGGAATATGTTTCTTTTACCTAATAAACAGGCCAGAATCACCTTCTCCAGGCAAATACTGAAACTTGTTACCAGGATGATCACGGAGGATTCTTATGGAGCATTGGTAGCAGAGGCCACCTTCTTCTGACTGCAAATTCACAAGGAGAGATGTAAGAAAGAAGCAGCCCAAGCTCTTGCTAACGTGGGTCGTTTATGCAGTGGGGAGATTATTCTTATGGAGCATTCTCGTTTTGCAATTTATTCTATCGTATTAAACGATATGCCAAGTTTTATTCTGGTGCATGAAAGTTCGTTCTTATTTATATGGATTATTTTCTCCACATAATTTACTTCTTCAATAATTCTTTTTCTTGTTTTTTTTTTTCCCAATTCTATAACAACAACATCGTGTGATTATTTAACGATTTGGGCAAAATAACTCTCGATTTAGGCATAACTCAATACTAAAAGAATCCAAAGCTGGGCTTCCTCTCCAATTTGGGTTCAGGCAAGCCATGCTACCCAAACCCAACATGGATGTGCTTATTCCCGACTTCTTGGATTCACTTTGCTACCAAACTTCTATTTTTATTAATTATTTAATCTCCGTATCATCTCCTTATCTTGTCTGTCGCATAAAAGAATAACTTCTCGAGTAAATGATAAAATTCAATTAATTAGATTTTAATTTTTTTAAAAAAAAATTATTTATTTAAATTTCATAAATTTTAGTATCATTAAATATTTATATAGCTATTAACTTTATATTTTATAAATATTTATGCTTGGATTTGAGAACCTTAGTTTTATATTTTCTTATGTTGCGTGAGAGGATGTTATTTGAGCTAATTTTGTTAATTTTTCCTTGTTTTTTCTTGGATGTGTGTTATATTATTTTGGATTTTATATTATTTTTCCTTTTATGTTTTAGATAGTTGAGGGGAGACTTTGAATAAAAAAGGAGTGAGAGTTTAGTATGGAACAAGTCATTAACGAAAGTAATGGTTCTATCAAGATCAATGTATTTTAGGGACTCGATTTTGGCATAGTTTATCTTATTCAATTACACATCAGAAGCCTAGAAGTGGTTGCCTATATAGAGCGGCACGGTGATAACAAAACTCAAGGACAAGTTCTTTCTAACTCGAGAAGAATAATGTAACCAGGTTTGTAGAGATTAAGGGTTTTAAATAATTATATGGGGATTTATCATAAATAAATCATTTAAATGGTCTAGCATATACTTTCATTGACTAGTTGAACATGTTTAGACCTAAAAGAATGTCTGATCACGCCAAACCAAAGTAGTAGTTTAAAAAGATGATAGTAAAATATCTAACTGTTAGATCATACTCAAAATTTCAAAGGAAATTCTATAGGTTATTTTACTATAAAAACCCACTTTATGAATTATCAAACATTCAATCTTTTGAGATTGGGCTTAAAAGATGTTATTTGGGTTGATTTTGTTAGTTTTTCCTTAATTTAATGTTTTGTTTAATATTTTATGTTTTAGAATTTTAATTTTGTTTTCTAGTATAAGTCAGTTTTTATAGCCTATAAAAGACATTGTAAACCTTTTTAAAAGTAGACTTAGTCAAATTAATTTTACTAATAAAGTTTTAGAGTTTAATATTATTTCAGCTTATCTTTATGTGCTTGCTGGTATCTTGTTATGCATCACATTCTTCTAGAAATTTTGAAGTACAAGCTAATGTCGGCCGGCTTAACAATTTGTTCGTCATCATAGACTTCGTAATTTTAGCTTGCGTTTCTTTTTACCTAACCAGCCAAGTCTTTGATTGGTGGCTTCGGTGAAATGAGATAGGGTCTTTCCATGAAAATTGGCATTATAAGAGAATGACAATGCTTCTTTTGCTCTGTTCGAAAAAAATCAGTGAGGGGATGATGAAAAAGAAAGAATTTGTATTTCTTCAAATGTAAGGTTAAATCGTTCATAATCAGAGGTATTTATCAAAGCAGCATAAACTTTATCGATATTTTTATATATTATATAAGTTTTACTAACATATTCCTGAATTTTATTTACCCTTAAATTCATCACAACTCTTTTTTCAGCAACAAATAAAAAAAAAATCAAATTATCTAATAAATATGCTTGTATTTCTTCAAATGTAAGGTTAAATCGTTCATAATCATAGACTTCATAGCTTTTTCTTCTTGTTGTTTTACATAACGCAGTAAATGTCATGGGACTGTTAGGACGTGGCCTTCGGTTACACAGTCATTATTTAACTTTGATGAAGGAGGATGACCTGATCGTGGGTCTTGGGGAAAAAGAACTGTTATGAAGTAATTAATTGGGAGTTACGTCCGTTATAGAATAGTATTAATTATGGGTTGTTAATCGTCATTTAATTTCAGTAATTGTTTTACTATTTAAGCTATAAGAATTAATAAGAAGGCAAGCATAATTTCAGCAAAAACAGAGTATCAGGAGGATTTAGCTCCCTCGAAGTAGCTATTCAATTATTGTTACTGAGTGGTATCTTACAAGTGGTATCAGAGCCGTTCAATCCATGGCTGATGGGCATAATACACGTTATTCACAACTTGTAGAATCCTTGGCTTCAGTTAAGCAAACTCAAGAAATTCAGCACCAAAATCAAGAAGCCTTGCAACAGGCAATTGAAGGCTTGTCGAACCAATTACAATTGGTGGTTGCTAATGTGGACACCTTGGTCCATACCCACCGGAAGTAGATAGAGGATACTCCATCTGGGTCAAGGTCCCACGGGAAGCAGATAGAGGATACTTCACCTGGGGCAAGGTCCCACATGCGAAATCCTTTGTTTGAAGAACAGGGTGGCATTCAAACACGGGCTATTCGTCTTGACTTTCCTAAGTTTAATGGTGAAGAACCCAATGGTTGGATTTATCGTGCTAATCAATTTTTTACGTATCATCAAACCAACCCTCATCATCGAGTCCTCTTGGCTTCTTTTCACATGGAGGGTAAAGCTCTCACTTGGTTTCAGGACTTAGAGTCCTCGGGTAGCATCACTAGTTGGGATGGCTTCACACAATCTTTACTTACCAGGTTTGGCCCTTCCATTTTGGATGATCCAATGGAGACTCTTACAAGGCTACGACAAACGACAACTGTGGAGGCTTACAAGTCCCAATTTGAGATCTTATCTAATCAACTTAAAGGGTTGGCAGAACCATACAAGCTCAGTTGTTTTTTAAGTGGCTTACGAGAGGATATTCGTTTCATGGTTCGTATGTTAAATCCCTCTAGCCTCACAATGGCTTTTGGTATGGCAAAAATGCAGGAGGAAAATGTGGTTGCTCTCAGGCGGAGTTCACGGTTGGGATCTACGTCCCCACGTCCACTTCCTAACTCACCAACATCAGATATGAAGGCACTTGTTCCAATCCAACGCTTGTCCCCAGTACAAATGAAAGAGAGGAGAGCAAGGGGATTATGTTACAACTGTGATGAAAAGTGGGGTCCGGGCCACAAATGCAAATCAGCTCGTTTATTTATAATGGAATGTGAGGATTCAGAAGGTGAAGAGCTGCAACTCATTCAGCAGCCTCGACTTTTAGAAGAAACTGATAGTCTTTCAGGAGGAAGTGAGGGAAATTCAGAATCAGCACATGAGATTTCCATTCATGCGTTGGCAGGTTCTCCGAGCCCCAAAACCATGCGCATTCTAGGATATGTTAATGGTTGTGCTGTGGTGATCCTCATCGATATCGGGAGCACCCATAATTTCATGGACCCCTCAATTCCACAACGAACGCATCTTCACTTACAAGCAACAACAGGACTCTTGGTGAAAGTAGCCAATGGGGACAGCTTGTGCAGTACAGGGAAATGTGTGGATATTCCGTTCCACATGCAGGGTAACACTTATCACACAGATTTTTATGTTTTGACTTTGGGTGGTTGTGATATTGTGTTAGGAGTTCAATGGCTCAGTATCTTAGGGCCTATTTTATGGGATTTTGTTAAATTACGCATGGAATTTAATCTCTTGGATTCTAGGCATGTTTTACAAGGCATTACACCCACAGAAGTTTCCTTGATGAATGGGGAGCAGTTTGGAAAGGCTATGAATCAAGACAAACGGGGTTTGGTATTACAGCTACTTTCACCTGATGCACTTTGCATTTCTACTCTTGAAACTGAACCCTTCTTTGTTGAATTACTTGACCAATTTCAGGAAGTTTTTTGTGAACCCGCTGGTCTGCCACCAAATCGTGACCATAACCACAATATTGTTCTTCAACCAGGGGCTAAACCAGTATGTGTTGGACCATATCGCTACCCTTATTTTCAAAAAACTGAAATTGAAAAGATTGTTAATGACATGCTTAGTTCGGGTATCATTCGTCCTAGTCAGAGTCCATTTTCTTCTCCAGTTCTTTTAGTTCGTAAACAGGATGGTAGCTGGCGTCTTTGTGTTGATTATAGAGCTTTGAACAAAGACACCATTAAGGCCAAATTTCCTATTCCTATTGTGGATGAACTTCTAGATGAGTTGCATGGGGCAACTATCTTCAGTAAATTAGACTTACGTTCCGGGTATCATCAAATTCGAGTTAACCCCAAGGATATCCCAAAAACTGCTTTCCGCACTCATGAAGGCCATTACGAATTTCTCGTAATGCCCTTCGGCCTTACAAATGCTCCAGCCACTTTTCAATCTCTCATGAATCATATTTTTAAGCCCTTCTTGCGAAAATTCATGTTAGTTTTTTTTGATGACATTCTTGTTTATAGCACAACTTTGGAAGAGCATCAACACCATTTAACAGTGGTATTGAATATTTTAAAAAATTATCAGCTTTTTGCAAAAAAATCTAAGTGTTCCTTTAGGTGTCAGGAGATTGAATATCTTGGTCATTTAATCTCTAAAAATGGAGTCCGGGCTGATCCTAAAAAAATTGAATCTATGTTAAATTGGCCTTTTCCTTCCACCCTTAAATCTTTAAGGGGATTTCTTGGTCTAACGGGGTATTATCGCAAATTCATTAAAGGTTATGGTTCTATTGCTGCTCCTTTAACTTCTTTACTCCGAAAAAATTCCTTTGAGTGGACCCCTACAGCCAAAGAAGCTTTCACTGCCCTTAAGAATGATGTAACTAACCCCCCTGTCTTAATTCTTCCTGACTTTACTAAACCCTTTATTATTCAATGTGATGCTTCTGGTTGTGGTGTAGGTGCTGTTTTGATGCAACAAGAAAGACCCATTGCTTTTATGAGTCAGGTTATTCATGGGAAGGCCTTGCATCTATCTACATATGAAAAGGAGCTCATGGCCTTGGTTTTGGCAGTCAAGAAGTGGCGTTCTTATGTTTTGGGGCAAACTTTTCGAGTGCAGACGGACTATCAAAGTCTTAAGTACCTACTTGAGCAGAAAATAGGGACACCCATGCAGCAAAAATGGCTAACTAAATTGTTAGGCTTTGATTTTTTGGTGGAATACAAGAAAGGCAAAGAAAATCTGGTCGCTGATGCCTTGTCCAGGAAATTTGACAATGTTCCAGCAATGCTGACTGCCTTGTCATTCCCTGCTGATAACTGGATTTCAACATTACGGGACTCCTATTCAGAGGATCCCAAATTAAAAAAACTGATTTATGATTTTGCAGGGCACAATTTGGATGAGACCAAATATGACATGAAAGATGGGTTGTTATTTTACAAGGGCAGGCTGTATATTAGTGATTCTAGTGTTCTCAAGAATCAGTTGCTCCACTTATCTCACGGAAGCCCTCAGGCAGGCCACTCAGGATTCCATAAAACTCTATCTCGGGCTAGAGCTAATTTTTATTGGATGGGCATGAAGGCTGACATTAAAAAGTTCATTAAAGAGTGTGATATTTGCCAACGCAACAAAAATGAGACCAGCCATCCTGCAGGTCTTCTCCAACCTTTGCCTATTCCTACAAAGGTTTGGGCAGATATCTCCTTAGACTTTATTGAGGGGTTGCCTCTTTCTAATGGGTTCAGTGTGATTTTGGTGGTGGTTGATAGATTGAGTAAGTATGCGCATTTTATCTCAGTTGCGCACCCTTATACAGCTACTAAAATTGCACAGATTTTTATTGCCAATATTTTTAAACTACATGGAATGCCTACATCTATTGTCAGTGATAGAGACCCTGTGTTCACTAGCCTATTTTGGAAGGAGCTGTTCAAATTGCATGGGACTGAGCTCAAATTTTCGTCGACTTATCATCCCCAAACGGATGGTCAAACAGAGATTGTGAATAAATGTGTGGAGCAGTATTTACGGTGTTTTTCTGGGGATAAGCCTAAGGAATGGTCACGCTGGTTGCCTCTTGCAGAATGGTGGTATAATACCAACATTCATGCTTCTACTAAACTCTCACCATTTGAGGTAGTTTACGGATACCCACCCCCACCTTTGTTGGCTCATTCGCCAGGGACAGCTGCAGTTCAGTCTGTGGAAGACACTCTGAAGAGCCGTGATCAGATCTTGCGCCTATTACGTGGGAACCTACAGGTGGCTCAAGAGAGGATGAAGCATTTTGCAGATTTAAAACGTACTGAACGACATTTTGAAGTAGGAGACTGGGTCTTCCTTCGTCTACAACCATATAAACAGCATTCAGTTGTGCAGCGCAAAAATCTCAAGCTTTCTCCCAGATTTTATGGACCTTATCAGATAATAGAACGGATTGGTGGTGTTGCTTATCGTTTGAACCTTCCCTCCACCTCCCTCCTTCACCCCGTGTTTCATGTTTCAGTTTTGAAGAAAAAGCTTGGTGCTCGAAATATGCTGGCGACTACTATTCCTCCATTAACTGTTGGGGGTGGTCCACAAGCGGAGCCTGAAGAAATTTTGCAGCGACGCCTCAAAAAGAAGAATGGGCGGGCTGTCAGCGAGCTGTTGGTTAAATGGAAAGGGCTGGAAGTCAATGACGCCTCCTGGGTTGAATTTCATAAGCTGCAAAGAGACTTCCCTGACCTTGAGGGCAAGGTCTGATGGAGGAGGGATTGTCATGGGACTGTTAGGACGTGGCCTTCGGTTACACAGTCATTATTTAACTTTGATGAAGGAGGATGACCTGATCGTGGGTCTTGGGGAAAAAGAACTGTTATGAAGTAATTAATTGGGAGTTACGTCCGTTATAGAATAATATTAATTATGGGTTGTTAATCGTCATTTAATTTCAGTAATTGTTTTACTATTTAAGCTATGAGAATTAATAAGAAGGCAAGCATAATTTCAGCAAAAACAGAGTATCAGGAGGATTTAGCTCCCTCGAAGTAGCTATTCAATTATTGTTACTGAGTGGTATCTTACAGTAAAGCGTTTGATTGGTGGCTTTCGTGACATGAGATAGGATCTTTCTTTAAAAAATGGCAATGCTTCTTTGGCTAGACTATTGGAAAAAATATATGAGGGGCCGGATTATATGTCAATCTGTAAGATTGTATGAGAACTTTTGATTTGAAAAATCTCATTGTCAATAATAATAATCTCTCATGGAAAATAACAAAAACACGGCTGTTTAAATAGGAGCTTAACCTGATCTATCTAGAAAATATAAATCAAATAAAATCTTAAAATCTAACTAGAAAAGAAATCTAAAATTAACCAGGAAAAAAAAATAAAAAATTCTAGACAGAAACTTCTGAGCTGAATTTGAACAGTTCTTGACCTTGGCTGACTAGTCTAGCCAGCCAACCTCCACACGTAACAGTAGAACACTCTTGTAGAATTTTTCCATGATCTAATGGTCAAATAAAAATTTATGTCCTTTTTCAGCGGAAAACTTGTTTAATGCATCCAGATTTCTTCTTGGATAAAACTTGTTGATATGCGTCCGTGTCACACTGTTCAATATATTTAGGCGTTGTTGAGATCTTCAGCCCTATGATCCCCAAAAAGGCTTAATTCGTCTTTTGCGAGCAAAATCTGATCTTAAAAAGCCAAGTGTCTTGTTGAGAAGTTTGATTAGCTGCTGCTTTCCACCATTCTTTTTTGTTACAAGAAAAAACGAAGAGTTGCAACACAATCACCGAGGTAATACGTTAGAAAGAGTGACCTCGTTAGCAGAACCAACTCTCTGATTTGACGATGTAGCTTCTTCCGCAACAATTCGCCCAACAGAAAATGCAGGTTTTGAAGGAATAGGAAATTTTAAGTTATCACCTGCCAACATAACAACAACTGATGACATTGTTGGTCTGTCTACTGGGTCTTCTTGCACACACAACAACCCAATGTGGATGCATTTCAGCACCTCAGTTGCTACACTTGACTTCTCTAGTAATGAGTCCATCAACTCCAGTCCTTTACCTTCAGACCACAGCTTCCATGCCTGAAATATAATTAAAAATGCCCTGGATTAATATTAGACTATTCTTTGATAGACACAGTAGAGTAATATCTTTTCTTTGGACGAGATACAAGGATAGGAGCATACGAAATTGAGGAGGCTTTTCCCTTCTTCCGAAAGATGAAACCCGCCATTCCTTTTCCCGCTAATTATCTCTAACATGAGAACTCCGAAACTGAATACGTCTGATTTTACAGATGATAGCCCTTCCATGGCATATTCAGGAGCCATATATCCACTGTTAAATCCAAATATAATAACAAAAAATCAATTTAGAGGCATGTGAATGTTGTGAAGGTTTTGTGCAATGCTTGGAATATTCACCAAAAGTGTTCTTTTTAATTTCCTGGAAAGCAATGAACTGGTCATAGAATATGTTCAAAGTTATGGGGCCTATCTTTAATGAAGCTATATATATAAGAAAAAAAGACTACAATCCATTGGTACTAGAAGAACAACTGAGCATGAAAGAGGAGTCTGAGAAGCATTCGTAATATATATTTGAAGTTTAGACCGGTGAGTTTGTGAGAGGCCGTTGGACAAAATGGAGAGTAATACTTACTATGTTCCAACAATTCTGTTTGTATTCGCCTCACTATGATTTCCACCAAAAATCCTTGCCATTCCGAAGTCTGATATCTTTGGATTCATCTCATAATCGAGCAAAATGTTGCTGGCCTTGAGGTCCCTGTGAATAATTCTGAGACGTGAATCTTCGTGCAAATACAAGAGCCCCCGAGCAATTCCGTTTATAATGCTGAGGCGTCTTTGCCAGTCAAGTTGCACCCGCATAGCAGAATCTAAGAAACATGGATGCAAAGTTCAATTAATTAGCTTTTCCACCCTGTTAACAGGTTGTGGTTGCCCATACAGACGCACAAAAAATCCACTACTGGTATTTGTTTTAAAAAAAAAAAGAATATACAGCAGCAGGTTCTTTGAAGTTTTAGAGTCAAACCAAAGAGAAAGACATCAAGACTTTTGTTCGGCATGTATTCATAGACAAGCAGCTTTTCATTTTTTTCGAGGCAGCATCCCAAGAGTTTGACAAGGTTTCTGTGTTGTAGTCTTGCAATTAAATTGACTTCATTCATGAACTCCCTTAATCCTTGACCAGAAGTTCTTGAAAGCCTCTTAACTGCGATTTCTTTACCGTCTTCCATTACACCCTGAAAGCACATATATTTTCTAAATTAATAAGCAATTAAATATTAACCAAAAAAAAAACGTCATCTCTACATAATAATCAAAAAGCATAGTGAAGATTGAATTATGTTTCCAAAAAACAACTTTTTTTTTTTCAATTTAGTACAGCTACCAACTATATAAATATGGACTTTATAGCCATGAGTACCTTGTACACCGGGCCAAACCCTCCTTGACCAAGTTTATTTTCATTAGAATATTGATTTGTAGCTTTGAGTACAACATCTAGCTGGATCAAAAGAGAATCATGGGATTTCACCTCCCCAAAAACAATTTCATTCGAGCAGTCATCTTCAATTGTCCTTCCTTCCATATCAAGTAATTCAATCACTTGGCTGTTTTGTAATTCCTCTAAGGTGCAGATTACGAAATAATAGTAGTTAGAATAACAACAATGATGATGATTATCAGGACCATGATTAATAAATAATGGTATACATATTTTTTTTTACCTCTTTTCTTCCTTCTCCACATGGTGTAAGCGAAAGAACTGAACAGTAGGACTCCGACAATTGTAGATAGAGTTGCACCGATTATAATCCAAGTTTTTTTGCTACTTCCTTTTTCTCCTGCATAGCAGAAATGTTTTTCTTCAACATCGTTATAGAGAATCGAATGTGTATTGTGCTTTACATGAGGCAAAGACAAATTGCAGTACTAATTCCAATTTTCAGAACTAATTCAGTTAGACAAATTCCTAATTCATTTTGTACGAGGCAGGTATACAGGTAGATAATAACCTATGATGATCTATGGTGCAACATGAAAATCAAGCAGTCACAAAGAGGAAAATGAAACTCTTACCTTGTGTTACAGGTGATGGTGCCATGGCTGCAGCCTCGACATAAGTTTCATTGTAATTTAAATACATTTCAAAGTTAACAATACAACTCGGAAACAAGATTCTTCCTCCTCGCTTTTCATTACAACAAATTTGCAACCCAGAATAAGCTGCAAGAAGACATTTATGACAATCGCCGCTAGATAGATCTGGTGTGCACTGCACCAAGACGTACAGATATTTGTCTTCCGTTGTGTAATTAGCTTTCGTGGCTTCAAACTTCTTAGCACCTGCTGGCATATTTGCTGCCCGATAAACTGCAGGGCCTATAGTGTCCACAAGTATCCTATTAAAATCTGCATCGACAGCTACATTTTGTGTATTCCACAACGTGTAATTAGGGTCTCTGTCCATGGTGGAGAACATGGTCTTGTTCGAGTAACGCAGGAAGCACTCATCATACCATATGAGAGCCACCTTTTGGGTTGGACAACGTCGTTGAACTATATCCTTGGTGGCATTGGCCACGCAATTTTGGCAGACTTCAGTGCTAAGATCACCACGACAGAAAAAGAGGCCGTAGACATCATCAGGTTCCAGGCCCGCAGAGGCATTGAAGAATCCAATACTGTTGCTGGTGGCATTAGAGGCAAGTGATGAGAGAAGAGTATTTAAATTGTCCTTGTAGGTTGTTGTGGAAGTGGTTGTGTCGTCGCAAAAATGATGGAGGTAATTGGGGTTATTGAGGTTCTGTGCTTTAGCAATGATACAGAGGGTAAGCAAGTATAGGAGGATTGTATTGGAGAGTTTGATCGGAGAATTCATTCTAGCAACCAAGTGTTCTTTCAGCTACCTTAGACAAAATGTATTTTTATGAACAAAGTTTTCCCTTTACACAGGGGAGAAAATATAATATGGTTGCAAGAGTTATCTAATTCCAAGCCATTTACCGACACTTCAAGTGGTCTGTCGGCTTAATGCTATATATTCTTAAAAAAATATCCACTTTGAATCATTGACGCAAACAACAGCAACAAGCAATGTACCAAGTCAAAAAACGTGTGTTTCGGTACAGACCAAAGTACCCCAACAAGCAATAAAACTGCTTATTCAGAAGAGTAGGCGGGCAGCTTTCTGAGGTTTATTCCGAGAATGGGACGGTAAGTGGGTATACTTTCCAAATTACTATTTAATGTTCAAATCTATGATGATGCTAATATTTCTCACAAATGCATTCGACTGAGGCCGTCAATTACATTTTTCTCGAGCCCCGTTTCGGGTTGGGGCTAGATGAGGGTAGTCAAAATCTGAATATTTTTTTAAAATTATTTTTTTTGAATTATTTTGATATATTAATATTTAAAATAAATATAAAAATATTATTTTAATTTATTTTTTAAGAAAAAAATAATTTTTTTAAAAATAACCATTATTATATTCTAAAACATACTCTGAATGAAAAAAAAAAAAATCAGTTTTTTAATAGACTAAATTTGAAAGGGAAATAGCTGAAAATAGTCAAATTAAGACCAACCATTAAATAAAAATAAATATGAAAGGACGGCAGAACTGACGTAACATTGAAATTAAGGATACCAAATAGAGAGTCATTGAAATATTTTTTTCTCGAGTCAATCTTCCTTTTTCTATCAAAACCGTGTCGAACAATATAAAAAAAGAGTTTTAGACCGTTTCAGGTTAAAACCATAATTTTTTATCAAAATCATGTTCACATGACAATACAAATCAAACCATGTTAACAGGTAAAAAATGAGTTTCAGGCCTTTTTAAATCAAATTGTTATTTTCTATTAATATCCAACCCGTTGGGTTGATATTGATAGAATTTTTCGTGTTTGAAATTAATTTTTTAATAATAAAAATTGATTTTTAACAACTGAAATGGGAAACAAAAATTAATAATCAAAATTTTTTTTCAACGGATCATAGAGATAGAAATTTTCTTCAGGATAGCTACGTGTCTCCTGTCGTGTTTCTTGGAATGATTAGGAGCTTACAAAAACGAATGGGATTTGATTAATTCCTAAAGATTATAGCCTAATAGTCTGAAGAATTTGAAAGACCAGTTCAACATGTGTTTTTTGAGATTGCTAAGATGGAAACTGCTCTGGGTTTTCATCAATTCTAGATTGTTGACACTTCTGTGACTATATATTCTAGACTCTGACTTGCTTATTGATGTCTGCCTTTGTTGACAAATTCCAAAATACGGGAAGCTTTTTCTGGATTGTTTTCTGTGTGTAACAGAACCAAAATATTGTTGAGGGATCGATTTAACCACATCTTACGAGAAGAGGGACCAATATTGATGTTTTCCACACTATCCTGGGCTTTAATCTATTAAGCCCAAATCATGGTACGTACAAGGTATTTTAAGCTTTTTGCCGGGCTTTCATATCAAGAAAAATGTGATCAACGAGAGCAAGATCATATCAGAGATTGAAAGGTTCTTTTGTTAATAAAATTGATAGAATTAAACTTGAAAGGAATTAGATAAATAAAAATGAAACTGCGAAGGGGGGAAAAAACTAAAAGAATACTTGATTTGTTAATAAAATTAAACTTTAAGATCATAGGATATTTTTATATATTACCGAGATAAACTGATATTAATAAAATAAAAATGAGGAAATTAAACTCACAACTAAAGATTTCTTAATATAACACATCTCTCTTGAAGATAAAGAGTGCATTTACAAGTTTTTTTTTAATTTTTTTAATTTTTTAAAAATTTTTTTTATTTGCAAAAATATTAAATTGATGTTTTTAGATTTTTTTTAATAATTTTAATATGTTTATATAAAAAACAAATAAAATAAATTAAAAAAATATATTATTTTAATGTATTCTTTATAAAAAAAATTATTTTAAAAATTATTATCATAACATTATCAAATACACATAAATAATAATAATACCACATCTAGAAGAAAGGACACCAAACCATTATAGATAAAAACCCACTAAAAACAAAATCAAAGACTCCCATACAACATCCAAGCATCCCAAAACCAACAGCACCCGCATCACCTCACAGAAACAGCTCCGCCCTCACACCTCACCTTCACCTCAATCACTAATACACAAACATTTATTAAATCTCATGCATTACATAAGTTTAGGGTTTATCTTCTTCTTCTTCTTTTTTTCTTTGTAGAGTTTTGAGAGAATTTTTTTAAAGCATCTATGAAGTTATCTTAATTATTGATATATCTAATAAATAAAATAAACTCAAAACAATTCTTAAAATAGAGCTAAAGAAATCCTCTAAAAAATAAAAAAGCTAAAAACACTTAAAGAACATGGACTCGAACATGATAATCTCAACCAAACTCCCAATAAGCATTGGCATATGGACTCCAAGTGCATGGGCACCATGCAATGCATTGGGTGTACGCCCAGTGCATGTCCGTTGAGTGCACCCCCATTAGACATACTTATAACACCAAGGGTGCTAAGCATGCACCCTAATGCCCTCGTGGGCTCAGGCAATCATGCCCTAGCCTAGCATGTTAGGGTTCTGGTGGGGCACTCAGATCCACTTTCACATCTAATAGGCTTAGACACCTTTCCTGAACTCAACATTCACCAAAGAATTTTTCCTAGACACCACGCATGTACCTCAGTGTTTTATACCAATAAAATACACATTATTTTGAGTAGAATACAACTCAAAATGTCATAAGGGTAAAATTACACTTTAACCTATTCTCTACAATTCTCTACACAAAAGGATAAGATTCATAGGTTATAAATATACCATGAATCCTTCAAGTCAAAAGTTTACAATCATTTTTATTCTCAATAGTTTTAGCATTCATATTTTCAGAGTCTATATCTCTATATTATCATTTCACTTTCTCTTTATATAAAGTTATCGACTTTATCATAAGAGAATCTCCACGTCTATTAAATGTGATCTTTTATAGGTACCGATTATCAGTCACCTAGTTTACTAGACACCACCCGCTACTTCCACAATTACCAGTCACCTACCTTACTAGGTATCACATGTTACAATTTACCAACCATATGAGCTTTTAATATCAAGTTACTAGATACATTGATTATGAAAAATGAATCATATTGCTTGAACTAAAAGATCAATCAATTATCCAACACATTAGCATTGATTCATAGGAATGAAGAAAAACATGAGATGCACATTCAATATCATTATCATAGAAAGGACATATACAATACTTGTTCTAGTGTAATTAAAAACTTGAGATGCCATTCAATATCATTATAAAGATTGCATTGAAAACAAAAAAAGTTATATTACAAAGAAACTGAAATATATAGGCTATGGTAAATGATTTAATTTTGAGAAAATACATTAATTAAATGAAGAAGAAGAAGAAGAAGAAGACATTAATTAATTTGCTGAAAGAAATCCACTAGTCCTTATTTTCCATTTCTTGGAACGATGCAGCTTAACCCTCTTCTTCTTATCTTTTATTTTCCCATCCGAACCAATAGCAAGAACCCCTTGGTACTTGACCTTATGATGCTTGCTCTTGATACCCCAAGTTTTGTATTTAATGCTAGTAATTAACTCAACATCCAATTTAGCCGTTCCATGAGAAATTTCCTTGGCAAGAGCTCTCCATACCAGAGGATTAATATCCACTGAAGGTACATGTTGATAAGCATTATTGTCTTTGCCTTGATCAAACCTTGGAATTGTATTGTTTCCCACCATGTCTTGCTTATATTTGAAGCTCAACAAAATGTCATCGTACTTGATGCTGGACTCTTTGTCTGAATTTTTAACTTCAAGAACATAATTGAAGGTAGCCCTTGGATTCTCATCACTAACTGAAGTTGGGATGGAGAACTCCATGATGGCGAAATTTGGATCTTTGGGACGTAAACTTAGCCAGAAACAAAGGGCAAGGAGGCCTAAGAGGCCTATAATTTGGAGAAGCCATAGGTGGAGATGTTTAGTTTCACACATTATTATAACATTTGTTGAGAGGTGGAATGAGAGATTTTGAGGTATATTAAGGGTCCCTTAACGGTAGCTTGAAATATGATTTGTTTGCAAGGCAATAGTGCTTTGAGTGAGAATTAAGAAAAGTGAGAAGTTTGATGCTCTGTGCCCAAAGGAAGCAGTTTTGAGGGAATATTTATTGGAGGTTGAAGAACAGAGAATACATGCTTTGCTTTGGAAGGATATTTTAGAAGAAAAAAAGGGTGCATGTAAGCTTCTTCCATGAATGTATAAAGTATGTTGGGTGCTGTTTGTTTTTGTTGGGTGCTGTTTGTTTTTGTGTTTCAAAAATATTTTTGAAAAAATTTAGATTTTTAAATTTTTTTTATTTGCTTTAAATTAATAAATTTTTAGTGTTTTCGGATTATTTTGATGTGTTATATCAAAAAATAATTTTTTAAAAAATAAAAAATATATATTATTTTGATATAATTCCAAGTAAAAAACACTTTAAAAAGCAACCGCAATTACAACCACAACCATACTTTTAAATAGGTTCTTTTTTAAAGAATCAAGCAAGTAAAATAATGAAGAATTACAAAGAATTCTGAAGTGCTGTTCAAGTAGTCTATGGATGCTCAATTTCCTGTTAGCATTATTATCTATTATTGGGCTAAAACCTCACCTTTTCTTACATCCGGATTTGGATTTGGACATTGAGGAGAATATTGATGGCAGTAAATGGTTTTTTTTTTTTTTTTTTTTTTTAAAAGCGCTTTACAGTTTAATCCGAGTCTGGCAAAGAGGAAGAATCACAGCTTTCTTTTCTTTTGTAGGTCCATTCCAAACACGGGATGAACCCTTTGTCAGGATTGGCTGACTGTTTCAAAAAAAAAAAATGTCTTGTGACTGTTTTCTTGGATAATGTTTTGTTATTATTTACACAAAAAAGATATAAATAGTTTAGTTTTTTGTATGTTATTTTTATTTTGAAAGTATAAAAAATATTTCTAAAATTATATTAAAAAAATTATTTTAAATCTTAATTTTTATCTCTCTAATTAAATTTATTTTTATTTTTTATATATCTAATTTTTTTTCCTTGCAATACGAACCATCTTAGAGATGCGGAAAGGAACTTAGAGTGTGTTTGAGGACACAATTGAAATTATGTTTTTTAAAAATGTAAAATTTAATTTTTCTTAAAATTAATTTATTAATTTAATGTGTTGATGTAAAAAATAATTTTTAAAAATAAAAAAAAAAATATTATTTTAATATATTTCTGAGCGAAAAACATTTTGAATCATACCCGTTACCTTATTTTCAAACACAAGCTTAAAAGGTGAAAGTACCAAAGATGAATTTTGATGTAATTTTGTAATCAAGCTAGTTCTCTTCAAAATAAATGGAGATGGCTTTATTTTAATTCAGATATTAATATTAATTGAGTTATAGTTATTTTTTAAGTGTCAATAATTATTGATTGAAGAACTTAATTAATAGAAAACTTAATAAAGTATTAGAAATTGGATCATTTTGAAGGAAAAATATGATGGAAATGTATGAATCACACCCTTCTATCTCTTAGGAAAAAAAATCAATATCCAAGTAAAATATATTAAAATTAAAAAGATAAAGACAACGACAAAGAAAATTAAATAACTTATACTCTGACAAATCAATTACTGAAATATACAGGGCACCTCTTATTTTTATAACTATCCAAGATGGACCCATCTGGGCTAACACCAATTTCACAATCGGAATGCATCCGATGGCGCTTACTATCCCACGTGGACACCTTAAATCGGACCATCGCCGTTACATCTAAACGAAAAACAACTGTTCCGAGCGCACGATCATTCCTAAACTCCGACCAACGGTCACTAGTCACATTTAGGGTGGCCCCACTCAAAACCTTGTACAAAATAGTTGTATTTTTGGGCTCTTGATAAAACGAGTCAACTAGAGGTGCATACCCAATCACTTGATTTCTGTAATGAACAAAGGCTTCCACTGAATCATAATAATACCCGATTGCTTGGTTCGAGTTCCGAGCTGTGACATTGAAGATTATCTCAGCATTATCGAACCCGGTTGGCTGATCCAAACCTGGAATCGAAAAATTCCGGATATGGATCCGAGGGCGATGCGGGCGCAAACTGAGCCATGCTATGAATGCAGCAATGCCTACAATGAATAGAAGGGTTAAGAATATGCCACATACAATCTTGGAGACCCGAGTGGTCAAACTAACACGGGCTCGATGGACATAGTAGCTGGCGGAACGGTGGCGTTTCAGTGGCCGAGCTTCTCGTTCATGTTGAATGGGTACTTGTTGGGCGGTGGACATCTTTTTGGGGCAAGAAAGTGAAGGGAATTTCAAAGAGTTTTGATGAATGGAAGTGTTTGTGGAATTGGGTTATGTATTGTAGCAAGGAAGGCGGGGCTTGAAGTTAAGGATTGTAGGTATTTGCATGGGGAAGAAAAGGATATATTCTTGTCATTGTTTGTTCAATTGCTTTTGCATGTAAATTGTAAAAGCATTATTGTTTTTGTAAAAGCATCCATGTTAAGTGTCTTTAACATTTGCGGGTAATAGGTGACAATTAATTTACTCCATAAAAGAACATCGCTTCTCTCAAACCATATAAAATCAACTTTTACAGTATAATGTTTGGAATTGTAGTAACGACTTAAAATATTTTTTTATTTAAAAATATATTAAAATATTTTTTTTATTTTTTAAAAATTATTTTTAACATCAGCACATCAAAACAATTTTAAAATATAAAAAAATTTATTTTAAACAAAATAAATTTTTAAATTTTTAAAAATATAATTTGCACCGCGTTTCAAAACAAATTTAAAAAAGAGAAATAAAATCTAAGACGACTCCGAATTACCAAGTACAAAACGCAAAACCATATAAAAAAGAGAAGAAAAGTTGTCGATTTGCACCCATTCTCGGATATAAGCAATCATTAATTGTGGTTAAAGCACCTCTATTGAATAATAATCCAAATGGAGTACAAAATGTGATGGCATATACTAGTCTTTGGTGTCGTACGAGAACAAGGCATAAAGGTTCCCTCGAGATCATGGAAGGGATATGGTATATGAATAGTTATAACCTCATAGTTAGTCCTCCGACTTTTTCTATTTGAGCTGTTCCTATTTGAGTATCTCACTTTTTAGACGTTTCGTACAAAATATACTTACGTTGATCAGATACTCTTTTTATGGTATTTTGACATTAGCCACGTTACCTATTATCCCCCATCTGTCTTCTTAATTTTATGCTTAATTTTTTTTTAATAATCATCTAAATTATTTTTCATCAGCTAAGTAGATATCAAATAACTAATTTAACATGAAAAAATGAGCTATTGGGTGAAGTCTCAAAATATAATTTATATTTTCTTAATATTCTTTATGAAGTAAAAGCACTTCAAACTTACAACTTGTGAATATTTATATTACTTTATATTTAATTTGTATCAAATAAATAGAAATGATAAGATTCAAACTTTGTAATAGCTTGATCTCAAGACTCTAATACAATAATTTATATTGTTATAATTTAATTTTGATATGTTGATTTTTAATTTAATTTTATAGAGTTTAAAAGATGTGATTTGTCAACTTTCATTAAAATTATGGATTACAATGTGTTTTTATTATTTTATTTTTATCATCATTATAATGATAATTATCTATTTTCAATTTGATTCAAATGAAAATTTGAAAAAAAAATTGTTTAAAAGATGAGATTCTTCGACTGTAAATATAAATTCTAGTGCATGCACTCAGGGGGGGATCATTACAAGAAAACCAGGCGGACATTAAAAAAAGAAAACCTAGGAAAGACATAAAAAAACAGGGGCGGCAAACCTTAAAGAAAAATAATCATCCTCTACGATAAGCCGCCGCCCCTGTTTTTGATAGTCTCTTCGAGAACCGGCCATAGGACCCCACACCAACCTCTCTTCTCCCTCTCCCTCTCCTGACCAACGACATTCGTCTCCATTTCCAGGAACCAGAAGCCCCTGTCTTTTCCCAATTTTTCTGGTACCCCCGGAGAAATCAACACCCAATACTAGAAGCCGCCGCCCCCTTCATCTTACTCACTTGTCTTCCCCGGCCTAGAATCGCAGAGGGTGCGCCTCCCCTCACTTCTCTTGTTTTTCTCCTTCTAATCTTCTCTCACTACCCGCAAACCAGAGAATCCCCTTTCTCTCTCTACCGAACCCCAACTGAAAACCAAATTTCACTTGGATCCGAAGAACAAAACTCTCTCTCAGATCTAATTACCCATCTCCACTCAACCGACGAAGACCGCAGCAACAGCAACATCAGCCTCTCCATAACCCCGATCCCCCCCCCACCCAGTGACATATCCGGACCGAAACCTACCATCACCAGCACCTTGGCCAACGGAAAAAAGAGAAGAAATTGTTTGAGGAAACGAAGGGAAATAAAATCGACTGCTTGTTGCAATTTCTCTTTGCAGGTCACGGTGAAAGCCAACACCGGCAGGAAAGGGAAGAGGGGAAGAAGACAATCCAGACCCACTCATTCCTGGTTTTTTACGGCGGAGGGTGAAGCCACGCGCCGTCACTTTTTGCCTAAGTCTCCACGCGCCGCCACCCCTTGACTTAGGAGCTTCCCAGCACTGTTTCAGCAACACTTTGGACCCCATTTCATGACCTCAAACCATTTTTGAATAAATTGATTATATTTTGCGAATTTGGAACAATTGTGTTTGTTATTCCTGAATGATATTTGGACTCTTAGAGGCTGTTTGGCATTGAGGTTGAACCTGTTTTTTAAAAAATTTAAATTTTTTTTTTATTTTGCTAAAATTGAGTGCGGTTTGTATTTTTTAGATCGTTTTGATGTGTTGACATCAAAAATAATTTTTTAAAAATAAAAAAACATTATTGGCATGTTTTTCGGCACGAAAAGTTATTTGAAAATCAATAGCTACCACACTCTCAAATACCCTCTTAATCTGGTATGGTGTGCTATTGATTTTGAAATAATTTGAATATTTATGGAATGAGGAAATTTTTTTTTTGGGTCTAGTTTGTTACCCATATATATATATATATATATATATATATAAAAGTTGTTTTTTCTATTGGTTTATTTATTTTTATTAAAATTAAGAATATTTGTATTCATTAATGCTAATAAAGAATATTTATATTCACTAATACTAAAATTAAAAATATTTTAGGTATTTATTAATGTCAGAGTAAGGGATATTGTACTAGAATTAGAAATTATTCTAATCTTCAATATTTATTATGTCAAAATCAACAAAATCATATATTATTATTTGCTACATAATATTTATAAATACCAAAGTTAAAAATATTTGTTGTTAAATATTTACTGACACTAGAGTCAATAACATTACAAGCAAATTATCATAACATAAATCAATAAACTCTTAGCAAGTTAAAACAAAACTAGTGATGTGGTCTATCTCAAGTAAAACACTTAAAGGGTTGATAATATTTTTTTGTTTGCATAATCAATTTTGTATTATAGAATCTTTATTGACTAGTTAAAATTCTTAATAACCATAATACTAAAGACGATTTCTTAAATTAGACCTTTTTTTAAAGAACAAGATGTTAGATATATATATTTTTTCCACCAAGAAAATTATATATGGTTGTCGCGATATCCAAATGTGACATATATTATTCTCTAACAGTAGACCGAATCATTTGAGATAACTTTTACATGGTTTAATAACTCGGATTAGGAAAGGAGTCGAGTCAAAAGGCATTTTCATGTTAACTTTGTCCCCCCCCCAATTTCATCCTTAAATTGTTTTTTACTAGTCAAGCTCCTTGCCTTTAAACCGGCTAATTAAGTTGATTAAGTTATGTTTGAGTAACTTTCATATAATTTAGTTTTAAACCCAAGCTAAGCAATAAGTTCAACATGAGGTTTTTTCTGTCAATTTTATTTTTTCCTTTGAATTTCATCCTTAATTTTTTTTTTTAGGTAAGTTGGGTTGCTTTTAGACAAACCAAGTTGATGGAGTTTAACATGAGGTTTTTTCTGTCAATTTTATTTTTTCCTCTGAATTTCATCATTAATTTTTTTTTAGGTAGGTTGGGTTGCTTTTAGACAAACCAAGTTGATTGGATCATGTCGGAATAACTCTTACATGACTTAATTTTAAACTCGAGCTAAACAAAAAATTAGATTAAGAAGTTTTAAATTTGACAAGTTTAATAACAACGGTAAATAGTTCTATATGCTTAGTTTTTTTTTTATTTTTACATTTTAAAATTTTTTTAATTTAACCCACAACATAGTGCATATCTATAAACTAATTATCATATTAAACGATATCTAGGATAAGTAAATTTTGTTTTTCTTGTAAGCATTGAAGACTGTAAATTTAATTAAGGTGCTAAAATAGAAAAAAATGTAGTTAGGATATAACTCAAATCAATTATAAATAGGTATCGGTATTAAAAATGTAGAGATAAAAAGAAAGGAAAGAAAATAACTAAAACTTGGAATAGTGATTTCTAAATGAGTTTCCTTAGTTTTTTCTGATGTCTATATTATTATTAATTAATTAGGTAAATGTTACTTTGAGCGCGCTAAAGCATTTCTTTGAAGAATTAATGATTTGCATATTTAATTTAACAAAGAAAAAAAAAAGGGAGAAAACAAAAGGAAACAAAACATTTGTTCTTTCCACCTTTTCATTCTAATAAATTATCCATTATAATATTTAATTTGAATTCAATTAATAAATAAATTTAAATAAAATATAATTTAATTCATTTTATTTTCTATATTATATTTATCACCTTCATCTTATCCATTTAAAGATATTTCAAATAAAAATAATAATTGGATAAGTATTTTTGAAAAGCTAGTTTTAATATTAATTTTTATTATAATAAAATAGAGAAGTTCGCATTTAATTTATTTTTATACTATTTTTAAAGATTGAATTTTATTTAAAATTCAAATTTTTACCCTCAAAATAATTTGAAACAAAAGTTTTTATTAACAGCCCGTAAATCAATTACTATTAGATACTATCATAGGACAATATAGCATTGGGATATTAAGTTTTCAAATTAAAGATTTTAAATTTAAATCCTTAAATGCGCGCATTGATTGTGATAAACTTGGAGATTTGAGAATAAGACATCACTAATCTTCTAAAAAAAGAAGATTGAAGAGAATCAGACACGACTGCTACTTTATGCAGAGACGCTGGTAAACAGACAAAGGAGTTCAAAAGAATAAATCTAGTGCTGAATCCAAACAGCTCTTTTATCTTCTTCTTCTTCTTCTTCTTCTCAGGATTGTGGGGGTTATCAGTCGGTGCTTAATCACAATCAGTCAATTAAGAAAATAGCTCACTGCTCTGATTCAGGCATTTCGCAAGCATTAAGATTTGTTTAATGCCTATTGATTTAAATTGTACTTAATACCAGCCCTGGGATATTCGCCATGTTTCAATATTATTTCCTTGAGAAAACCTGCTCTAGGGTATGCCTTGTATGTTTCTATTATATATTTGATTAAGAACATGCAAGGCCAAATCATACGTTTTTTGTTATCGAATCTGGACCAGTGGACTATGACAGCCTACCAAATCGTTGCAATATTGTAAAAAACTTTTTATTTGTTGAAAAAACTATTTTTAAAAGAGACGGAGTTGAATATTCATAAGATAGTTTTAACATAAGTATCTATATTTTGAATATAAAGCATTCATGAATCATGAGAAGTTTAATTCTCATGTACTTTTTTAAAATAAAATCCAAAATGATAACACATGTAACAGTGAGTTTTCTGACACTGGTGAAAAAAAGTTGTGTTCAAATCCTCATTGTCTATATTGGACCAGGAAGATTGGTTTATGCTAATATGGGTGCTGTGGAATTATTGGAATTTGATGCTAACACAGCAGCTACTGTGGAAATGGAGATCCAAATTATATTATCAAAAACAGGTTTAATGGATTGTAAAAGGCTTCAAAGATGCTAACAGCCTAACTAGTCAAAGATGATCATGGAGTTTTTGTTTTAAGTTTTCAAAAACAAAATAAGCATTGTTCTAAATAGGATTCTTCCCTGCTAATACGTTCATTAACTTAATCCCATCTATAAAAGTTGTTCCTATGCTGTGTCCTTTACAGATTAATTGTGCTTTAGTAAATGAGATAATCCACTTCACATTATTACTCTCTGTCAACACAACATGCTCTAATCATATCAGCTATTGTGTGAAGCAATGGAGTAATAAGGTAACTCAAGATTGCTGGAGCAAAAAAGCAGAAGACTCAAACAACACTAGCTAGCTACAATTTTGCTTCTATTAGAGGAGAAATGTTGGGTGATAAAGATAGAAATCTGTTTGGTACTGATGAAGGTGTTTCAACAGCAGCAAATTCTAGCCAGAATGGCAGTGTCGCAGACGAGGAAACAACAACCGTACAATCCGAAAACACTAGATCAAGATCAAGCCAATCATCCTTGAAGACTGTATGGAGGCTGTCAAATAAATGAAAAGAATATTGCTTAGCCTTTTCTTATGGAAAGATAATTATTGCCTATTGTATATAAAAAGAACGCGAGTCTTTTGAGTGTGTTGCTCACGGTTCTCTTAACAAATAATAAACAAGAACCTTTCTTCTGCAATTTCAAAATCTGTTTGTTTATAGATTTTCTTCTTACTCCAAATCTTTGTAGATTAATTTTAGTTGTCCAAGTGCCAGAGTGAAAGTAAATGGACACTAGCCAACGTTGTTTCTCAAAACATCTGTCCTTGCCATGCACAGTTGACTAACTTCCGTACAAATTAAGCACTCGTTGTTCATAAAAAAATATTCTGGAAAAATATTACAAGAATTGCGTTCGAATGGATAGAAATTGTTTAACTGGTTAATATAGTGGAATTTCAGTCTTATTTCAGTCTTTCATTAAGCAGGTCTTATATTTGTATTAATTAGAGCCCACCACAGGTTTCTCTTTCCATTTTTTTAATTATAAAATAATATAAATTATATTTTATAATTTTATTGACAGTTTAAATTTTTAAATTTAATTAATATTTTAATATGATATTAAAGTTTTAATAATCAAGTAATCACGAGTTTAAATCTTCTAATTTTTATTTATTTGATAAAAATATTAAATACAAAGTAGTTTAAACTTATATAAATTTCAAACTTAAAAAATAATATAAAACATAGAACAAAATGTAAGCTATTAATCATCGAGTGTCTTCATCCCGTTATCATAATTCTTCATTTCCTGTTCTTTTACATCAAAGTCCCTCAGAATCTGAACATGCCAACTAATTTTAAACGGTATCGCTTCATTAATTGCCCGTCCAATTTTGAAATTGAATGAATGCAGTTTCATTGGGTTTGAGAGGTTGGCATGCACAACAGACAAAAATTAATAAAAGAGAATAAAAAACTAATCTTGCAAGACTTCATATGAAAGCTTATAAGGTCTTACAATTAATGGAAAAAAAAACATTATTTTACTCTTACTATTATTGATTAATGAATCAATTGCTTTCCACACTTGATTCAATTATTGCATGGCATTAGCCACATGTATCTTTCCATGCACACAAGAAAAATATGTTCCATAATGACACTAAACTTTGTCTAGTTAATTAACTTTGCTGCAAACTTTCCTGATTTCACCAGCTTTACCAGTAAGAACTTCAACCCTTCCCATTTTTCTCATGGAAACACCAAAGTCTTTGAAGAAAGTGGATTCATCGGTAGTAACAGACTGAAGTTTAACATAAGCTTTTGTGTAATTGTTGTCAAGGAGAGCTGCATCAGATTGGAAAAGTGCCCTTCTATTAGCTACGAGTTTATAATAGCTGTTGTCGAATGTCCTGGCGCCTCCAGGATCCATTTCGACTAGCGTAATTTGATCTCCTGCCTTGCATTTTTTCTTCAACCGTGTTATGTATTCTGAATCCAGTGTGGGATCAGTGTCACCCTTTCCGGTGAAGTTGTAAAGCCGAGAATCGAAAGAAGAGCAATGAGAAGTGCCAATGGTGTGCGCACCTACGTGCCAGGAAGAATAAATAGAATTATTCAAGTTCAATTTCTTGTTTCAAGAATCTCTATGAAGAAACTGAACTTGAGATGTTTAAATACCTGAGAGCACTACAAGGTCCTTTTTGCTTAGGTTCTTAGAGCGAAATTGTGTGAACAATTGAGAAATGTTTGCGAAAAATGGTGGCAGGTTTGTTAAAGGCTCTGAAAAGTTAGACACCCTTCCATCTCTTCTTCCAGTTTCAACTCGCCAGGATGGTCCCAAAGTCTGCGAGGATAAATTTTTGTTAAATACAAACATTTTGCTTGCAAAAGGAACTCTCTAATGAATTTGAAAGATATTTCTTACCGCGACCGTGACATCCCTAGCCACAATGGCCAAGATATCTGCACAGGAAACCACTCCAGGGCACTTCTTTTCTAACGCAGCCTTGACCCTGTCAATAACTTGATATCCTCTAAGGCTTAAATTTGGAGGTGAATCTTTTTCAGCTTGGCCTGTACTAGAGTTCAAAAGAATTGACGCATCACAACCCTGTAGACATATAAAGTTAGCTAGTGATCGTAAGGGTTTTGTTATAATTCAAGCAAAAAAGCATAAAATGTTTCAGAATTTCAAATGATCAGAAATGGATTAATGGCTAACGTACCCTAACAAAGCAGTCATGAAAGTGCAACCTCAACAAAGGGCCACTAAGACTAGGAGCAACTTTCAACACTTGATCCATAACCCCTTTCACAATAGCTTCAGCTTGTGGACATGAATCCTTGTAAAACCCTACCTTCAATTGCGCATTTGCCGAGTTAAAGACAGATGCTAGCAAAACCAATTGAATAAAGATTAAACCTGAAGAAAGCTTTAAACTATCCATGTCTAATTAGAGACAATGACTATGTTGTGAACCTCAATTTCCTGATGAGAACACAAGGACACATGCCACCTCTTTTATAACTAGCATTGATCATAAGCCTACAAGACATTTGATATGTTATTCCCTTAAGAATTAAACCCGTTAAATGATTTAATTTTGATATTTTAATCATATGGTGGTGGGAATTATATTTTAATTTGATGTACGTAGACTTAATTAATTGTTATAAGATCATTTTGTTTTTAATATTAAGAAGAAAGCTCGACGATGATCCGTGACAGAGTAGGGATGCTGCATGCGATTGATATCAGTAGCTGGAATCAAAATTGATTTTAATTCCAGCTAACTTAATTGTGTCAGGCGGTAACATGTCCAAGCCATCGAGTAGCTGGAATGAAAGTTTGATTTCATTGCTCGAAAGGAACAAATATTTTAATTCAGAAACATCCCAATTGGACGTTGACGCGATGCATGGCGGCTTCTCTCAAATGCCATACGGGCTAATTATGATTCAAACAAAGTTAGGTATATAATGCAATTACTTCAGGTATACTTTGTTAAAGATGTGAGTTTAAATTCTAATATATGATTTATATTATTTTTAAATAAATATGAATAATAAGATTTGAACTCGTGACTGTTTAATTATCAAGACTCTAATACCATGTCAAAGAAACATTTCAACCTAATATCTTAAGCTGTTAAGTGAAGTCTTAATATATGATTTATTTTATTTTCTAACATCCTTCTTAAATGAAAGCTCTATTTTATTTTCTAACACACCTCCTCAAATAAAAGTCTTTTGGGCTTGAAACTTGCACATGCATATACTGTCTTGTGCTTAATTTTTATCAAATAAATACAGATGATGAGATTCGAATTTGTGACCGTTTGGTCATTAAGGCTCTGATATCATATCAAAGAACCATCTCAACCTAATAAAATAAACTATGATGTGAGGTACCAAGATATAATTTATTTATTCTCTTAACATGTTTGTCATGCTGATGACTAGAATTTTCCTTAGTTAATTTTGAAGTTAAGACATCATTGATCTCATTATCTCTTTGCTACTTCTAATCATCGAAATTAATTTGTGCGTCCTGAACATAATTAATCTTCTAGGCTTGCAATAATATAAAAGAACAATATTGTTTGATAACGCAGAGGTATTCGTTTATTGCAAAATATATAACTTTAGGTGCGATTTATCGATCCAACGAAAAAAAAAAAAAAAAAAACACGATCTTGATGGCACATCTTTCATTATATTGGTATATTGTATTTACATGAATTTAAATAAATTTTTCGGAATACTATTTTCAAAATTTAAATCTAAAAGATTAAGGAGTGAAATATATCTCTTTCAACTAACTCCTTGCTAATTAATATGTTTGTTGAATGGGACAAAACTTTTATTTTTTCTTAAATGAGATTTGGACAAATCTGTTTTAACAAATGCATGGATATTTGTCTTTTTGTCTCAAACACACACGCCTACAAACATTTACTGGAATTAATTAATCCTAATTTGTTTAGAATATTTTTAAATTATTCTCTTAATTACAACAACCATGTCCATCTGCTCCTTTGGCTAGCTCTTGCAGGCATGTATTTATCTAGGTTGCATCTAATTAAAGAATCTTAAAAGACTGCAAACTAACCACTATGATCATGAATATTTAATCTGAGGTACGAACCCTCCAAAGCACTCCATTATTGACTCGTTTTTCATAAGAGAAGAGCATTACTCTGTACGTTAATCATACTTTTCAAACACATTTCTGCGTGTTTATATATATATATATATATATATATATATATATATATATATATATTAGGCTATGTTTGTTTATTGTAAAATGGTTTCTAAAAAATTATTTTTTAAATTTTCCTGTGTTTGTTTGCCATTAAAAAAGTTGGTCAACGAAAAACACTTTCCAGTCAAAGAAAAATTTGGCTTGGTTTTCAGGAAAGTGTGTTTATAGAAAACTTTTGATTGCTATATATATTTTGTTTTGAATATTTATTTTTCAATTTTATCTCTTAAAATTTAATTTTTATATTAACTTTGGTCTTTATTTTTATAATTGTTATTTGCTTTTTTCTTATCATTTTTTTATTAAAATTTTTATCTATCAAATTTGATCATTATTCTTTTGATTATGACTTATTTTATTTGAAATAATTTATGAAATGTTAATTATTATTATTATTTTATTTTTTTCATCTTTTATTTTTTCTATTCTTTAGATTTGATCTCTATTATTTTGATTATTATTTATTTTATTTAAGATAATTTATGAAATTATATTTTTTAAAAAAATTTCATTCTCATTCAACTTTTTAATTTGTAATATTAATTTATTCCTCATTATTTTAATATATGAAGTTGTTGCCTCTCTGCTCTGTTTCCTTTCTCTTTTTTTTTCCATCTAATCACAAAATATCCAAGATTTATTAGTCAATCAATTGAAAAAAAAAATCTTCATCTTGAGATCTTTTAATCATTACCTTTCTATCCTTCTTTCTTGCACATTTGTTATTATTGATATGGATGGTGGTTCAATTATTTCTTGAAAAATAATTTGCCATGATTTTTTTTATGTGGTAATGGAACAAAGTTATGTTTGGTGTTGGTGTTTGATTTAATTATTTTGGTATGTTGAAACAACTGTTTTGGTGCGCTGAAACAATGCTGCTGCTGCTTGACTTTCTGATAGAGTAATTTGTTTCAAGGTGCTGCTGTAATGGAAAGCTACTGCATCATTGTGAAACTACTGATGGGAGATTCAAGGTGCTGCTGTAATTAATTAATGCTATTCCTTCTCTTTCTTCTTTGCTTATGGAGAGGCAAGAAACCAGAAGCAACAAACAAGCCACAGCAAGACATGAGCTATAAAAAAGAAGAAATCAAAAGGGAAAAATAAAACGAACTGCATTAGATCCAAAACTAAAGAGGCCCAGCTCTGATAGTGAAACCTACCTACTGGTTTATGATATATTATTTAGACAATTCTTTATTCTAACCGATCTTATTTATGAGAAAACAAAATGTTCATAATTTTATTTTATTAAAAAAATTCAGGACATCTTTCTAGCATACGTTAGATTTCTAATTTAAAGGGATTAAATGTATCTAATCATGACAAAATATTCGTATACAGTATTTGCTGGCCAAAGATATAAAAAAGAGAAATTAACTAGGCTTAGTCAGTGTTATATGTGTCCCACTCTATAAAGGGACATATGCACACTATAATGGTTTGCTTTTTCGAAATATTCGTACTTCTTTTGTTTACAAAATACTTCTTTATCAGATAATTATTTATTTATGTATTTATTTATTATTATTATTTTGTTGTTTATATATATATATATATGCATAAGGACATCACCGACAAGTACAGCAAAATGGTGGGTGTGTTCTCTCTCTGTATGTACAATAGCTATCCACGGGTTATAATTCTTTTTTTAAAAAAAATACAATATTGGTAAAAGATCGGATAAACAAGTTGATTTAATGTGTTTAAAAAAATTATTGAAAAAAATTTAAAATGTATATTGAAAATTTTTAACACATATCTAAATAAATAAATAGATGAATAATTATTTTTTTAAAATAAAAGGAGAAGAGTCATTAACAAAAAATAAATAAAATTAAAAGATAAATATAAATTAAAAAAAATAAATATTTTTGATTTGGTCCTTGGATGTTTTTACAATTTTGTAATCAAGCCCTCCAGAAAAATTATAATTAGACCTCTTGATTTTAGCGCTTTTTTTTGATTTAGTCACTGGTTTTAGACTATTTCAATTAAGTTTTTAATTGACCATCAAACTTCAATAATTATGCAATTAAATCTCTGATTTGACCAAATTAACTCTTTATAATTATAATTGGACCCCATAACTTTAATTACTTCCAATAAAAACCTAAATTGACTCAAAAAATTAATTTTCTTGCAATCAAACCCTTCATAAATTCAATTAAACCTTGTATAAAATTTAATTGAGTCCATAAACATCTTATTTTAGACTTTTTTTTCTCAACTTGAATTTTCTTTGTCAATAGGATTCTCATCAATAAAAAAATATAATGTTAAATTTCAATTCTTGTATTTCTGAACCTCCTCAACTAATTCCTAAATATTTTATGAGCATTCCAGTATTCTTTTTTTACTCCTGTTATTTTTTATTTATTTCTTTTGAATATTTTTTTATATGTATTTTTTTTTTTTTTTGTTGAGAGCCCAAAATGGGTAATCTTATTAAATTTTTTTTTTTCTTGTTCCTTTCCACACTTATTAATTATGCTTTTGACTATTTTATAGTCTCAAGTTTTATATAATCAAGGAATTAAACTAAGCAATGAAAAATCTAATCTAAAAAGGAAAAGTTATTCTATCAATTTAACTGATGGACTGTTTATGAACCAGTTGACTGGTTCCTAGTGGGTAGACCGACTTCTTTATTTAAAAAAAAAAAAACAACTAAAAATCTAGTTTTTTTCAACAACAAAAATTATCCTGTGAACCTCAATTTTCTGATGAGGGCATGACGAAACACGCCAACTCTTTTATACCAGCCTCGACAATTTCATGGAAAAAGTTGTGATTACAAGACATCTCATGTGTTATTCCCTGAAGAAATTAAATTCATTAGATGATTTAGTTTTGATATTTTAATACTGTGGTGGTGCAAATTATATTATAATGTTGCATGGGATTGCTATCAGAAGCCAGATTATAAAACAAGCAACTAAGGTATACACAATCAAAATTTGAGCAATTTTATTTGGGCGTGAAGGAACAGTTAACACAATCAAAATCTGAGCAATTTGATTTGTGCATGAACAGTTGACCTTGTGGCAGGCGGCAACATGTTCTTGCCATGAAAATTTAATAATTCATTGATCATCTGAGCAATTTGATTTGTGCATGAACAGTTGACCTTGTGGCTGGCGGCAACATGTTCTTGCCATGAAAATTTAATAATTCCTTGCTCAAAATGAGCAATTTTTTTTATTCAAAAACATCCCAATTGGTCATGACACTTTTTTTTTTTGAATTTGAGAAAACCCTATTTTCTGAAAAACGTACTTTGTAGGCCTAGATCAGCGAGTAAAATTCTAGATGTCTAGGCTCTTATAAAAGATACACGTCCTGATTCGAACTCGAGACCTGCCGTGCAGATCTTAAACTCTTTGTCACCGCACCACATCTTTTGAGGACCTTCTACACGATGGTGGCTTCTCTCAAATGCCATATGGGCTAATTAGGATTCTAACAAAGTCAGATATATAGTGCAATAACGTCAGGCTAATGTCTGCTGAATAAAATTTTGCAGACATCTTTGATCTCATTATCATTTGCTGCTAAAATTCTACTTCTAATCATAGAAATCAACTTGTCCTGGTCATAATTAATCTTCTTGGCTTGCAATAATAAGAAAAGAACATAGTTTTTCGAAAAAAAAATGTTAATTATTAGTTTACTTTCACGAGTTTACCACTTTCTTTTCAGTTTTCTTACCGCTTTCTGTACTGTAGTTTTTAAATTCTTAAGGCTTTCTCTACCAAAAATCCTTCATTCTACATTAAAACCTTAATTAACTTATTCAATTTAAAGCTTTTAATTTACTTGGGTTTTCTTTAAACTCTAATATCTTATTTGAACTTTCATTCTTTCATTAGATCGTGAAGTAGCTCGTTACCGTCTCTCCAAAAGATTAATTCCTAAGTCTTGCATCCAACTTCTCGAAGGAAAGGAAATTTAATTAATAGATTTAGCATTTCATTTATTAAAACGTAAATTTAACACTAATTATTAAAATATCTTATGTGAATATTGATAATAGTATAATTATATGCGAATTATGAGTACATGTTTACCTTAATATATACACATACATGTAAATTTAACATTCTTATACAGAGAGGCATTAATTCTTTTTGTGGTTTTCCTTTGTTTTCTTCTTTGCTTATGGAGAGGCAAGAAACCAGAAGATACAGCAAAGGAAGTGCGAGATTTTTAAAAAAAAAAAAGAAGAAGAAGAAGAAGAAGAAGAAATAAAAAAAGGAAAAAACATCCCCAAAAAAATTATATATTTTTGCGAAACAGCCAAAATTGCAGGAAAGAGGCGAGAACCCTCTAAATATATTCTGTTTCTTAGAAGCCCAATCAAGGCCAGCACTTGTAAACTAAAACGAACTGCATTAGATCCAAAACTAAAGAGGCCCATAGCTGATAGGGAAACCTGCCTACTGGTTTGTGCTATTTTTTTTTTTTGAGCCCATCTACTCTTCTTCTACCCTCTTATTTACGAGAAAATTCTTCGTTCTCTGAAAAAAAAATTGTTAATAATTTTATTTTATTTGAAAAATTTAGAACATTTTTTTTAACATACCTTGGATTTCTAATTTCCAGGGATCAGACGCGTCAAATCATGACTAAATATTCACATACAGTGTTTTCTTTTCTGGTGAAAGATAAAAAATGAGAAATTAATCCACTAGGCTTAGTTAGTGTTATAAAAACCAAGTGATCTGTGGTTATTACAAATAATAGTAAATCAAAAAACCAAAATGTGGATGTGTTCTCTCTCTCTCTCTCTCTCTCTCTATATATATATATATATATATAACGCACATAAGAACATAACACGAGGACAGTTTGTGCTAGAAAATCATTCCAATAAAAAACATTGGAATTTGTCACCTTCGAAAACGTCACTTAAAGTAAATCCACAGTTCTTAAAGAGTATTTGGGCCTTTCTTAGGATGAAAATATCAAAGAGAATAATTTGATTCGATCTGCTTCCATTGGTGTTCCCTTCTTTGCCATGGAAGAGGGTTAGGCACGTAGGCTACCACACCCTAGCTAGAGTGCTTGCACAAGTCTCTTGGTGGTTTCTACTCCACGCAAAAGTCAGATTGAAAAAACTAACGCGTATCTTAAGCATGCATGATCTCATTGTATAATGACAGCATATGTCATTTTCTACTTTACTTTGGTTAAATTTGTAGCGTCAATCTCTAAATAGAACTTGAAATGAGTTGGTTCTTCAACTTTTCCCATATCCTAAATTGTGGCCACTTGAGCTTAGAATGCCTCGAAAGATCTAGCAAACCAATCTACTCCATGAACTCTTCTTTCTTCTTCTTTTTCTCGCAAAAGAAACGTTCAAGTAAAAGGTTTTATTGGAGGAACAAAGGATAAAAACACAAGTTGTTCTACAATCCATTGATATGAACTTTTCTATTAAACATCGCGCAATGATGATTAACAGTCAGCTGGACACATAAATTCAGCCGAGTCTTCAAGAAAAAGCACGACTAGCTGAATCACACAAAGTGATGTGTAACTGCACTTGCAATATCAAATGGTTTGGTAAACTGATTTGCAAAGTACAAATCAAACGATAGTTGATATTGTACCCTACACACAATATAATTATTTGTTAATTATGGTATTGGCTCCCCAATATCCAATAGAAGATCACTTTTGATAGAGCATGTATAATATTGATCAGATTATTTTTTTTTGCATTTTAAAAATATTTTTAAAAACTTTTAATTTTTTTTTATTTCAAATTAATATTTTTTAGTGTTTTTAAATTATTTTGATATGCTGATATTAAAAATAATTTTTAAAAACTAAAAATAAATATATTATTTTAATATTTTTTAAATAAAAAATATTTAAAAAAACAATTAAAAATATATTTTCATACATATCATCTCTTCCCGTCACTCTCTACCATCCACGAAGCTACCTCATGCTTTTTATTGTCATTTTTATTAGTGGAGGCTATAATGATACCTTCCACCTCATGCTTCCTTCTCCAGACTTTCCGCCCCTTGTGTCCGTAGTAGGCAGTGTTTGAGAAAGTGGACATGTGTGTCGATAGGTCATTGGATGAGAACTTCATTGGGGGGACATTGTTGGATTTGCATAGGATCGCTAGCTAGGTAGTATGACTCAAACTAAACATTATGTCAAGTTAATATGTTTTTTTATTTAATGGTAATAATATTTTGAAATCATTTTATTTATTAACTAAGATTAAATTTTTTTATTAAAAAAACTGTATCTTCCCATATCATCTTGTGGCTAATCTATATCATCGAATATATATATATATGCTGAACACTACATCATACCATATATATAACTATATGAAGTGCATTAGGGGATTCAAATTTAGCTATATTTTAGTTTGGAAAAATATTAGTATATGGTTTTCTCTTGACATACATAGAAAATATTTGACTTCGATATTCAGAAAAATTGCAACTTGGAAGGAGGTCCCGTGTAATAATTACATCAGCAAAGAATAGAGTTAATTAGGACACAAATATCGGAATGAATTGAATGTGTTGTTTTATAGATAAAATTAAAGTATTGAAGAAAGTAAGAACCTTGTACCAGTTCCAACCTATCTACTAATTTTTAATTAATTAGGTTCTTAAAATGAAAAATCTTTTCACTTTGCTCCCAAAGTACGATACGCTCTTCAATTTAGTCCTCACATCTATGTGTATTACCATCATTATCATCTTATGCAATACACTGACGCTTTTTTCAAGAGAATTTCACATGCTCGGGTAAAAATTGTGATGATTTTAGGTGGAAGAAACTGATTGAGATCATGTCCGATAAATTGGAGATGAAAACGATAAAGTTAACCGAGATATATATATATGCATGTTCCCTCTTCAAAAAAAAAAAAAAAAAAAAACCTGAAGAAAGTACTTTGAAAATATGCAGCATCGTTGATAGTAAATACCACGGTTGTGGTAAGGCTGGTGGCCTGGTCGACACATTGAATAAAAAATATGATAGAGTATGCACCTAAGTGCTTCGAAAACACTGCACGAACATTTTCAATGTCTTTATTTATACAGTGAGAATTCTGGATCTTCTGCTGTATATATTGTTTATTTTAAAACTTGATTCTGGGTATTTAATCGTTGATAGATAATCCCATGATGCGAAAAAAGATTGGGTTTGATTTGATTGAAGAAATGTCTGGATGACTTAAGGTGTGGTGTAGGTTTTTCGTGTCTTAGGTAGTGTTTGAGGCTGCGTTTTTACCTGTGTTTTTTAAAATTTTGATTTTTTTTTTTTTGCTAAAATTGAGTGCGATTTGTACCTTTTGGTTCGTTTTGATGTGTTGATATAAAAAATAATTTTTTAAAAATAAAAAAAATCATTGGCATGTATTTCGGCACGAAAAGCTATTTGAAAAGCAACCGCTACCACACTGTTAAACACGCTCTTAAGGAGCAGGCAAAGCTACACCATTTTGACACAACCATGCATGGGATGCTCTAGAGAATCCACCCTTGTGTGATTTTGCGATGTGGCTGCAGTATCACTCTCCTTTCATTTTGGTTTAGGGTTGTTCTCCATGTGATGTACAAGTATAGTTTTGTTTTATTATATTATATTCCCTTTGAATTTTGATAATCTCCAGAAAGGGGGGACCGAAAATTGAAAGACGGAATAATTACAATGGCTAGTTGGCCTCCAGCGTGTTATAGATTGAAGCTACTTTGTCAATGTTGATTTTGGGAAGCAGCTGTAAATTTTGCTTGCTTTGTGTCTTTATTTGGGGTGGAAACCATCTTTTGGGATGAAAAATTGAAAAAAAAAATAAAAAATAAAAAACAAATCCATGATGCCTTAATTAGTTACCAGAATTGAGGCTTTGAGGTTGGAATTTCACATCTTCAATTATTACTATCTTTTGTTCAACAATTGAAACCCTATTGCCTTTCGGTGAATCTAGTTACAGCCATCATGGTTGAAAGAATGAGCCAAACCTTCAATTTATAGTCTAAAAATAATCAAGCACCGTCTTTACTACTAAAAAAAATAAATATTTATCAAGTTAATTCTTCTCCAAAATCTATAGCTAGGGTCTCCAAAAAGAAATTTTCATATTGAACTAGATCGGTGTCCCTTTATTATTCTAGATATGAAATTATGTTTTTCATTTTTTAAAAAATAATAATGATGATGATGCAAATTAATAGCACCCTTGATTATACGAGTCAACCGATAATTTTATAGCCCTCAAAATTACATATTGAGCCTGTTTAGTCAACAATAACACAAGTTGCATTGATCATCACACTTTATGAAGCAAGAAGACAAACCGAATAACTTTTCGAAACACTAACCTTTGCGATGAATCATTTATGTTCTGGGGACATGTTACAAACTGAACAGAAGAAATTGTTCAGTGTGAAGTCTCTCAAAGTCTGCAACTATTAAATATTTCACCGAACTTCTAACACCTAAAATGTCTCTTCGGAGTTTGAATTCCAATTATCTTCTCTCCTTTTTTTTCTTCTTAGAATAGGAAGGTTCCGTAATTATAATTAAAAAAAAATACAGTATTTTTATGAAATCCCCTCTCCCCGAAAACCAAATAAAAAATCAAAATAATTATATTATCAATTTCGAATTCTTTCCCGACTACTAGATTTAACAATTTTACCGACGGAATTTTCTGTCGATATTTATACTAACAGTCTATCTATGATTATTTTATCGACGGGATCATGGATGGACACTGTCCATCAGAAAAACACTCTTATGTAATTTTTGGTCTGTCAATGAGTCTATCGTTAATAAATTTATTGATTGTTTTGCAGATGGAAAATGAATGTAAAAACAAATTACTCGTTTTATTTCGTCAGTAATTCCTTTGGTACAATTCAACATATCACCGTTAGGAGAAAAATATATAATTCTATTGGTAAAATTATATATCATCAATAGAATACCATCGATAATTTGATCGGTGAGTTAATAGTAGTGGTGGCATTTGCAACAATTGTTTTCCAACTCCTTGGCATATACAAGCAAACTTAATCAATCGGTGAGTTAACAGTGGCAATAACATTTGTTGTAATTCTTTTTAAACTCTCTGAAATATACCGACAGACTTATTCCATCAGTAATACTCTTAGTAATTATTTTAAAATATATTTTTTTAAAAAATATATATTGAAAACAAAAGTAGAAAAATAATTTAAATAATATAAAAATAAATTATCTTAATATAAAAAATCAAATATTTATTAAAAATTTAAATATATGTATGTTCAAACACAATAAAACTAAAATAGAGGTAGCGTTGGAGGAGGATGAAGAGGAGGAGTCTAGTCATCACCGGGATCGTGAGGCCAAATAGGGGGTGCACATGTGCCACCTTTTGTGATCTTATCTCCATTACCACTTAGCAAAGTTCTTCATAATTTGTAGTGAGTTGTTCATATTTTTTATTGAGATGGGTCGTATGTTCCTATACTCTTTGATCAAACAAGGCCACAAACTCTAGTGATTGAGTGCTTAGGACCAATTGTTAGAATCCAACAGTCGAAATACTATAGTTCATCTGCAAGTTCTCAATCGTAGTGTAAGAGAGTTCATACACCTGATTCCTATCGGGTCCACCACATGATCCTGCCTCCAACCACAAATCCGGATTGATATCCAGGTAAATCGAAGGATTGTCCTTGTATCTCTCTTTCAACCAGTTGTTGTATGTCTCCTGAAAAAAAAAATCATCAAATTCAAGTAAATAATAATTTAGGGAAAAAAAAATGGTTGAAAACCAACACACCACAAAGTGTTGAGCTCAGCTATCCACGAACTGTTGCATCATTTTTTGGCATTCATCACTCCGCACATGTGTTTCCACCAAAAGCTTCATTGGGCTTCGCTCACGTCCAAGAATCATAGCCTTTAAAATAAAAATGTTATTAGTTAAAAATAGTTATAAAAAAAATAAATAAAAAAGTGGATGTAATTAAAAAATCCACATCAAAGATGCCTTCATCTAAAAATTATGTTTCTTTAATACATCATAAGTCAAGTTGCAGGAAAACAAACATCTATAATTCAACCTAAATTATTAGGACCAGTTATGACCGAAGATAGAAACATGAACTTCGACGTACACATCTTCAATGATAAGTTGTAAATTGTGAATATAACCAGCCAACAAGAATAAGGAGAAGCAAATGATCCAAATGGATTAAATCTACTTGTATATAACTCAAGACGCACGTTTCTTAATTCATCTGAAACTAAGATGCACACTGTCACACCCCCACAAAAAATTTATAAAGGCACGACATCGGCTGGCGATTTTCGTTGTGTTCTAAGGATTTGGTTCTTTTGGAGTCGCCACCTAGTATTTGGTCACTAGGAACCCTAACTGGTCTTTCAGAGATTCTAAGGCAAGGGACTGGTTGCGTAAAGGGAAGGTACTAGCACCCCTAATACGCCCTACCTGAGGTAAGCTGCTTGGTGTTTGGTTTGCTCTATAGTCTATGGTGTTGGTGTTTTCTAATCCTGTCAACTCGTAAATCGCAAGGAAAAGAGAATAAAAAAAACGAAGAAAATTTCACAATTCTTAAAAAAACAATTACTTTTCACGACTCATAAACCGTGGAGAAAAAAATTTAATTTTTGAAATGTTCTCGATCGCAACCAAAGCTTCTTTCAAACATGTGCGTTGATTTATTACTCCCGATAATATTTTGGATGTTCGTCCTTTTAAGGATTTCTTCATCCAAACATTAGCGGTGAACAATAACCACAACTTCTCCTCCCAAAATAAGATTTTTATAGTTTTTGGAATATTGGCCAATACCCTTTGGAGTTTTACAAACAGGTTGTAAAATCCACAAATGCAAGAAAATGATTTGTGTTTAAGAAATCCATGCGAAAACACATTTTCAAAAAAACTTCCAATATTTTTTTTTATATATATAAAAAGAACATTCAAAACATGTTAGTGTATTGGCCGTATGCAACACGCAAGAAAATATTTTTTTTTTTTGACGAAATCGGGTATTTTTTAATACTGAATTTGTATCTCCACAGCATAAAAATACAAACTAATATTAAGCCACTTTGACAAAAATATACATAAAAATCACAATATTTTTTTTTAGATTTTTCAAAATATATTTTTTTATAAATATTTTTTTTTTATAAATATATATATAATATACACACATATATATATTATAATAATATATAATATATTATAGGGCTGGGCCGGCCCAAATAAATGGGCCAGGCTCAGCCCAAAAAGGGGCGGGCCAATCTCGGCCCGCAATGATATTGGGCCGGTCTCGGCCCAAAACTAAAATGGGCTGATCACGGCCCGAAAAAAATTCTACAGTCTGGGCCCAGACCGGCCCAGACTTGCAAGGCTGGCCCAGCACCTTGCGGCCCAGCGGGGGGAGAATCATTTTTCTCCCCCCTGCCTCCTGCATGCAACATGCAGGAGGCCAGACCACCGAAGAAAAACAAAAATGCAGGGGGGAAGAAATGCGCACCTGGCGTGGAGGCGGTCGCTGGTGGAGCTGCGGTGGCGTGGCTCGCGTACGGCGGCTCCGGGCGGTGCTGTGGCGGTTCGAACGGCGGCGAGAGAGACTTGTTTTCAGTGGCTTTCTCTTTGGTTTTTTTCTTGGTTTTTGGGTTCGGTTTCTTTGTTTTTGGTTTGTTTCTGCTCTCCCACTCTCTTTTGCTCGTTTTTTCTCTTCTCCCCCTGTCCTCGGGTCTCTCTCTCTCTCTCCTCCCTTCGGGTTCTCTCCTCTCTTCGGTTCTCTCCGGTTTCTTTTTTTTTTTCGGTTTTCTTCTCTTATTTATAGGGGCAGAACAGGTGGGGGACCATGGTTAGTGCGCCTTCAATCACGCAACGGCTGGTCGACCATTGATGCTTTCGGTGGTGGTGGTGGGGGCGAGGAGAGAGACGCGGGAGGTTTTTTTCAAAATTTTTTAGTCTTCTGTTCTGCTAAAACGGGGGGAAGGAGGAAGATGAACAGTGTCGTTCAAAACGACACCGTTCTGATCTTCCTCCTTTTTTTTTTTTTTTTTTCATATATATATATATATAAAACGGCGTCGTTTTAGGTAAAACGCGCCGTTTCATTTAAATGGCTAAACTTCAAATCAGTCCTCCAAATTCGGTCCCCGCCCCTCTTGTTGGCCGCCTTTTTTCACTTTGGTCCTTGGTCTCTGAGTTATGCAATTGAGCCCCTAATTGATCAATAAACTTCCAATTTCTTCAATTAAGCCCCTGAAACAATTCCAAACAGCCCCCTCTATCTTTGCGCCTTCTCCAAATTGATCCCTGGTTTCGGATTTTCACAATTAAGTCCCTAATTGGCCCTTAAACTTCAATATTTATGCAATTGAGCCCCTGATTTGACCCAATAAATTCCTAAAAAATATATTTTGGCCCCAGAACTTAAATTTCTTCAAATTAAAGCCCAAATTGACTTAAAAATCAATTTTTCTTGCAATCAAATCTTCTATAAATTCAAATAAAAATCCAATTAAGTCCATAACATCCAAATTTGGGGCTTTTCTCCTCAAAATTCAAATTTTCCTTCTCAAAAGGGCTGTCAAAAAATTCAATCCTTGTATTTTTAAATTCCTTGACCAATTTTCTGACTGTTTTCCGAGCGCTTCTGCCCCCTGTTATTTTTCTAACCTCTTTTGGTTATTTATTTTATTTTTCATGGGGACCCAAAAATGGGTTACAACAGATGCCCCCTCTTTATAATACTTACGGAGCATGAATTTTGCGCAGTAAGTGTTATAAAGATAAACCCACAACGGAACTCCCGAAACTGATCTGGTCGAAGCTTAATTGATCTGAAACCTTGTCTTTTGCAACAATCCTCTTTATCCCAAAAACTATGATCCAAATTTAGTCATCTCGAGATCCTTATCCAGCGATCTTCTGAATTCTTACTTTAGTTTGATCAATATGGAAATCCATCCGAGATCCCATCTGGTGATCTCCTTTAACCTGGAACCCCATCTGGCGATTCCTTTACCCATAATCAATACAAAAAATGTGTGTATGGTCTCATTATGATGGGTGACCTGCCCGAGTGGAAAGGGAAAGAGTGGTCTCATTCTTTGGGTGACCTACCCAGGGGAAGAATGGCCTCATTATTATGGGTGACCTACCCAGGTAAAAAAAAAAAAAGAAAAAAAGATGGAGAATGGTCTCATTCTTATGGGTGACCTACCCAGAAAAAAAATGAAGAATGGTCTCATTGTATGGGTGACCTACCCAAGAAAAACGATGGTCTCATTGTATGGGTGACCTACCCAGATAAAAAAAGATGGTCTCATTGTATGGGTGACGAACCCAAGAAAAATGATGGTCTCATTGTATGGGTGACCTACCCAGGAAAATAATGGTCTCATTGTATGGGTGACCTACCCAGAAAAATGATGGTCTCATTGTATGGGTGACCTACCCAAGAAAAATGATGGTCTCATTGTATGGGTGACCTACCCAAGAAAAAAATGCTGGTCTCATTGTATGGGTGACCGACCCAAGAAAAATGCTGGTCTCATTGTACGGGTGACGAACCCTAGTGCTGGTCTCATTGTACGGGTGACGAACCCTAGAAAAATGATGGTCTCATTGTATGGGTGACCGACCCAAGAAAAATAATGGTCTCATTGTATGGGTGACCTACCCAGAAAAATAATGGTCTCATTGTATGGGTGACCTACCCAGGGGGAAGAATTCTTAGTAAACTCCAATGCTTTTCCAAGAAATGGTTTCAATATGAGGTCCCTTCTGGCGACCTTCCTTGATGAATATCGAAGTATGAGATCCCATTTGGCGATCTCCTTTAACTTGGAATCCCATCTGGCGATTCCTTTTATTCAAAGCCGAAATATGAGGTCCCTTCTGGCGACCTCCTTGGATGAATATCGAAATATGAGATCCCTTCTGGCGATCTCCTTTAACCAACTTGGAATCCCATCTGGTGATTCCTTTTTTAACCAACATGAAATACGAGGTCCCATCTGGCGACCTCCAAATAGTGAAACATGAGATCCCTTCTGGCGATCTCCTTTAATCATCTTGGAATCCCATCTGGCGATTCCTTTTAACAAACATGGAATATAAGGTCCCATCTGGCGACCCCCAAAATAGTGAAATATGAGATCCCTTCTGGCGATCTCCATCAACTTGGAATCCCATCTGGCAATTCCTTTTATTAAAACATGAAATATGAGGTCCCTTCTGGCGACCTTCATCGAAATACGAGATCCCTTCTGGCGATCTCAAACAACTTGGAATCCCATCTGGCGATTCCTTTTTATCAAACATGAAATATGAGGTCCCATTGGCGACCTCCAAATAGTGAAATGCGAGATCCCTTCTGGCGATCTCCATCAACTTGGAATCCCATCTGGCGATTCCTTTTATTCAAACATGAAATATGAGGTCCCTTCTGGCGACCTCCATTGACGAATATCAAAATACGAGATCCCTTCTGGCGATCTCAAACAACTTGGAATCCCATCTGGCGATTCCTTTTTACCGAATGCTATCGATGTCGTTCTTCCTGCTGGCAGGGTTTGAGAATCCTTATCTTCTCTTCTTGTTGTTCTAGAATCAACTCAATGATTCTTTCTTCGTCCATAATCTTGTTGGAATGCACTAAGATCTCCTCCTGTAACGATCCAAAAAAAAAAACATACATGCAATGATTTATGATTAGATGCAATGCATGCATTCGTACCTGGTTTTGAAACATAGGTCCCATCCTCTTCTTCTAGTTCATGAGACTCCCTTTGCTTTTGAAGTCGTATGCTGGATTCATCTCTCGTGTTGCCTATCATATTCTTGGAGAAGAAGTCTTTGACTTTCTTCAAGTAGTCCTTTTCTCAAAATGTATGACTTGTATTTGCCTTTTTGTCATGCTTTTATCAAATGCTTTAGCTTGGTTTTCAAATCTAGGCTTTCGTAAAACTTTTCATAAAACATCTCGTCTTGCCCCCTAGTATAGGGGTGCGATATTAGTCTGGGTTTTTATATAGAGAAGCAATTCATTCAGCCGGTGATAAACTTTTTTAGTGAGTGAATAGATAATGATTTTTTTTTTATTTCAAAATGCCATTGTTATGGTTGATAAACTTTGTTCTTTAAAAGACAATTACAAAGTGACCACTTAAACATTTATCCATGCTATCAGAGATAGGGTTGTACTTTAGGGTTAGCTTTTCTTAAATTTCATATTAAACCATTTTATTGATACTTTATTTGTAACCACTCAAACTTGTTAAAAAAAATGCATAAACTCATCATTTATTTAAAGAAAAGGTAAGCTCAAAGACAAACACAAAAATATGGCTGACAATATGAGCTCTGAATGCTCACTAGAGAAAATAAAAGTAAAGACAAAAGCAAATGACAAAAACATGCTAAGGCAAATAAAGTTGTTTTACATTTTGAAAACTACGAGAAGTTCTTGGGTCAACCCGTTCTGAAACTTCTTCTAGTGTGTGGAAAGTCAACCGAGGCAATGCTTCATCTTCCTTCCCCACTTGCATTTCCTTGTCTTCTCCTTCGATCTCGCCTTCTTCATTATTGACGACTCTTGACCAAGGTTTTCCAACCTTTATCCCCTATCACTTTTGTCATGACCATGCAATGGATTTGAATTGATATTGGGTGTGTCTTCAAATGACACCCATCCTATCTTGATGAGCTTCAACAACTTGTTCTTGAAACCGTAGCACGTTTCAAGACAATGCCCAGGAATACCAGCATGGTACTCGCAAGTCAACTCGGGCTTATACCAGATGGGGAATGGTGGCTGTAGTGGTAATGTAGGGATAAGAGCTATTTGTCCAATGCTTAGTAGTTTGGCATATATATCCTTCAGAGGCATGGGTAATGGCGGTAGTTGTTCTGAAATGTATCTTGTGTTTGGTCGTTGGTGGTTGTTTTGGGTGTTTGACTGGCCATTTGCTCGATTAAGGGAAAAAGGTTTGTTAAAGTTTATGTGGGCCACATGAGAGGTAGGTATTTGTGGGTTATATGAATCTGTTATCTTGTCATTGGACCCACCTTCGAAGTTGTTAACGGGACCTTTCATTTTTCTTCCGATAAAACCTTTCTTCTCTAAAGGCTCTGCTATGCGCCCTGCTTTAATTCCTTGCTCGATTCTTTCCGCCACACGTACAACATCATAGAAATGTTGAGATGAGCTACCCATTAAATGCTCATAGTAAGGTGCCTTGAATGTATTGGCGAACAAAGTCACCATCTCCGTTTCTATCAAAGGGGGTTGCACGTGCGTGGCCTCGTCCCTCCATCTTTGTGCATAAGCCCTCACTGACTCTTGGCTTCTCTTTTCCATTGACATAAGGCTCATTCGATCTGGAGCAATTTCCAAATTGAACTTGTATTGCTTAAGGAAAGCCTCAACTAAATCCTTCCATTTCTTGATCTTGGCATTATCCAGCCTCATGTACCAACTTAGCGCCGACCCCGATAGACTATCTTGGAAAAAGTAGATCAATAACTTATCGTCATGAATCACCTCAGCCATCTTATTGCAATAAGATCGAAGGTGAGTGTTTGGGCATTCCAACCCAGTGTACTTTATAAACTCCGGTATCCTAAATTTTTTTGGTACCGTGATGTTTGGTACCAAACATATTTCAGACGCTCGCATGGGGTCAAACCAGTCATTTCCCTCGACTGCTCTTAACCTTTCTTCCAAAGCTGATATCTTGTCATCATTCATAAAACCAGTGGACCTATTATCAGAAGGCCCATATGCTGTGATGTGAGCTTGAGGGGGCTGAACGGGAATGGCAGGTGCAAAGTGCTGCCCCGTCGCTGAATCTGCCCCCAAGTTCTGAGATATCCCCGGGACATGAACTGACGGCGCTCCTATAGGTGGTTGGGTAGATGTTCCCTCCCCGTTCTTCGTTCTTAAAAGTTGCTCAAGCAGATTGGTCAGTCGAGAAACTTCATTTTTCACAGATTCCAACTCGGTCTGGTAGTGTGACTCTAACTGAGCTCTTTCTTCGTTTTCCATTCTTGATCTGGACCGGGTTTGGTGGACTCTGGATGTGGGACCTATGTTTCACGATCTGGAGATGCATGCATAGATGTATGAGAAAATGTATGATTGTGATGGATGCATGCATGTTTTATTGTGAACGAAAAAAATAACCATCCCATTATAAGCATTCTCTTGTCACATTGCTTTGATAGAAGTTCTGCCTTTCGAGTCGTTTTGCTAGAATCATGTTCACCAAGAGACAGATTTTGCATAAGAAGATGGGTCAACGCCCTTTTCATTAATGCTTGGATAAAAAAAAATACAACATGCTAATCTCTTTCCTCCATAAACTCCTTAGCCAAAGGTAAGAAAGCAAAGCCGCGGTTCTCAATCTTCCCTAAAAAGGCATCGGTTTCGGCTAGGCTTCGGCGATAGCGAATGATGTCTCCTCCCACATTCCGTGCATTGATTCTAATAATTCGAGCATGTGCAGCAGCTTCATCCATTTGCTCATCGGTTTTGGTCATTTTTTCTATGAGCAACATGTTTGTTCTGTTCAAAGCAATGTTGTTGGCGTCGATTCGATCCTTGTGCTTTTCCGTTGCTACTAGCTTCTCGTCCAAATACTTCGACTTTTCGCGTTCTTTGTCGAGCTTTATCCTTGCAACTTTTATCTCACTCCTCTTGGCTGCTAACTCCGCTTTATCATCCTCGAATCCTCCCCTTTTGCTTTCCAACTCTGTATATTTCTTATTCAAATCCTTATACCTCCTAATCCTATCCATTAGTTCGAATTGCACTTGCACAAATTTTTCTTGGTAATATTTTGCACTTTCTTGGCAATCGCTAAAGTCCATCTCCATTGCTTCAAGTTCAGAACAACTTTGCATCCAATCCAAACTCAACCCTTTAAGCTCCTTCTCACTCCCTTCCCTAGCAATCTTCTCCTCAACCAACTTTAACTCAAGCTTGGTTATTTTCGCATCTCTAGACTGTATTTGCTCATCTAGAAATGTTCTCCTTTTATCCTCTTCTAGCATCATTCCTTCCAACATCGCTTGTTCCTTTCTACTCTTGCTCAACTCTATTCTTAGTTTTGTCCACTTGCCTTCTCAATTCACCGTTAACCCTCTTTCTTTTGAGGGGTTCCTCTATGGTTTGAGGAGATTTGACTTCTACACGAGGCATGGCTGAAGCAGCTAAATCATCTTCAATATTAACCTTAATAGGCTCCTCTATAGCGCAAGGCATGGCTGAAGCAGCTGAGGCTCTCCATTTTACATATCCTTCGCTCACACTTGGATCTCTCAAACCTTCTATTTCCACCAACACTAGATGCTTCCAATCTTGTTTGATGATCTCCAAAACTTCTTTTGCTATGGGATCTTTGAACAGACCAAAGAATTGAGCAATTCCCATAGTTTTGGGAACAAACTGTATGCCCCCAAATTGTCTTACCACTAAAGTCGGAGCATAACTCACATAACCCGTAATCCCCACCAATGGTACCCAATGCCTTTGTCCACAACTCATTAGGACCTTCGTTGTTGTTACCCATGGTGCTCTCCATTTAAAATCGCTATTAGGTAATCCTTCCAATTTATCAACCCAACCCTGGTTGTCTAGATCTCCCCATTCTTCTTGTTCCACAATCTTTAGGGTTTTTGAGTGAACCACCAAAAATTATTGAAGACAGGTTTCTTTGTTTCGATATGGCTCACCATCCAAATATACAACAGTTGCGTGCAGCATCTCATTGCTCCTTTTCCAGCTTTTCTACAATGGTTAAGTGTCAAAAATGTTTCGGGCTAAGATAGCAACCACTGGATTGATCTGTGTGTTTCTCATACTCCACATAAGCAGCGGCGGCCTCCAAGCTTACTAAACCAGTCTGACTTGGGAACAACACAAGGCCAAATATACCTAAGGCAATCAATCTCTCTTTTTCTACTTCTGACTCCTTTTCCAACTCTAAGCATCCTCCATTTCAAACCGTGCCATTCTTTTCCAGAAACTTTTCCAAGTTGGAGATTCTGAGCAGTTTTGACAGCTCAGGGATGATCTTGTCGGATCTCAAAGGAGAATAAATCCGATACAGGTCATTCAGAAACTCGGTCAACAATCCATATTCCTCAATCGTGGGGCACAAGTCTATGCTTCCAAAGGAGAAACATCGGTATTCTGGATCCCAAAAATGAACTAAGGCTCGCACAGCTGGGCTTAAAACTTCTACCTTTGCGATTTCCATCAAACGTCCGTATTTCCTAAAAAATGCATCTTTATCCACATTCTGAAAATGAGTCGTTAACTTGTTCACCTCATTCAATATGCAATTCAGGTTCTTGATTGGCGACATCTTCTTAGCATCGCTTCTAAGGCAGTCTCCTTCAATCAATTGTGACAGTTCAGAATTCTTTCCATACTCTATGGAAGATTTAGTGATGGTCATTTCGTTCACAAATCCTGCAATTCAAAATGCATGGGGGGTTAGTCTTGTTTCGATGCAAAAGATTTATATCGGAACATACACCCTAAGGATAGGTTCTAGTTCTTTTACGTGAGACATAGGGTAGGTTTACTACTAGGTCTCTAAAAGAGGGTCTCTTGCTGTTCCAGTGATCACCCTCGTAAAGGCGATATGGAGGTCCAGCAGATAGTGGGATGGCACGTGTACCAATCACTATCAGTCTAAACACTCAGCAAAGAGTTGGGGTTTACACAAACTTAAGCCTTGACTCAAGTCATAAGGCAAGCTGCTAGTCCCCCACTTAAACTTAGAGTTACATGTGTGTGCCCTCCAAAACATAATAATAATAATAAAGTGATGCATGACTATGGCATGTATGATAGAATGTAAAGATATATGCTAAAGCTTTTAAACAAAACATTATAAGAAAACAAAAACCAATAACACATAACATAAACAAACAAACAAATCAAGCTTAGTCCTAACATCCCCAGTGGAGTCGCCATTCTGTCACACCCCCACAAAAAATTTATAAAGGCACGACATCGGCTGGCGATTTTCGTTGTGTTCTAAGGATTTGGTTCTTTTGGAGTCGCCACCTAGTATTTGGTCACTAGGAACCCTAACTGGTCTTTCAGAGATTCTAAGGCAAGGGACTGGTTGCGTAAAGGGAAGGTACTAGCACCCCTAATACGCCCTACCTGAGGTAAGCTGCTTGGTGTTTGGTTTGCTCTATAGTCTATGGTGTTGGTGTTTTCTAATCCCGTCAACTCGTAAATCGCAAGGAAAAGAGAATAAAAAAAACGAAGAAAATTTCACAATTCTTAAAAAAACAATTACTTTTCACGACTCATAAACCGTGGAGAAAAAAAATTTAATTTTTGAAATGTTCTCGATCGCAACCAAAGCTTCTTTCAAACATGTGCGTTGATTTATTACTCCCGATAATATTTTGGATGTTCGTCCTTTTAAGGATTTCTTCATCCAAACATTAGCGGTGAACAATAACCACAACTTCTCCTCCCAAAATAAGATTTTTATAGTTTTTGGAATATTGGCCAATACCCTTTGGAGTTTTACAAACAGGTTGTAAAATCCACAAATGCAAGAAAATTATTTGTGTTTAAGAAATCCATGCGAAAACACATTTTCAAAAAACTTCCAATATTTTTTTTATATATATAAAAAGAACATTCAAAACATGTTAGTGTATTGGCCGTATGCAACACGCAAGAAAATATTTTATTTTTTTTGACGAAATCGGGTATTTTTTAATACTGAATTTGTATCTCCACAGCATAAAAATACAAACTAATATTAAGCCACTTTTGACAAAAATATGCATAAAAATCACAATATTTTTTTTTAGATTTTTCAAAATATATTTTTTTATAAATATATTTTTTTTATAAATATATATATAATATACACACATATATATATTATAATAATATATAATATATTATAGGGCTGGGCCGGCCCAAATAAATGGGCCAGGCTCAGCCCAAAAAGGGGCGGGCCAATCTCGGCCCGCAATGATATTGGGCCGGTCTCGGCCCAAAACTAAAATGGGCTGATCACGGCCCGAAAAAAAATTCTACAGTCTGGGCCCAGACCGGCCCAGACTTGCAAGGCTGGGCCAGCATCGGGCTGGCCCAGCACCTTGCGGCCCAGCGGGGGGAGAATCATTTTTCTCCCCCCTGCCTCCTGCATGCAACATGCAGGAGGCCAGACCACCGAAGAAAAACAAAAATGCAGGGGGGAAGAAATGCGCACCTGGCGTGGAGGCGGTCGCTGGTGGAGCTGCGGTGGCGTGGCTCGCGTACGGCGGCTCCGGGCGGTGCTGTGGCGGTTCGAACGGCGGCGAGAGAGACTTGTTTTCAGTGGCTTTCTCTTTGGTTTTTTTCTTGGTTTTTGGGTTCGGTTTCTTTGTTTTTGGTTTGTTTCTGCTCTCCCACTCTCTTTTGCTTGTTTTTTCTCTTCTCCCCCTGTCCTCGGGTCTCTCTCTCTCTCTCCTCCCTTCGGGTTCTCTCCTCTCTTCGGTTCTCTCCGGTTTCTTTTTTTTTTTCGGTTTTCTTCTCTTATTTATAGGGGCAGAACAGGTGGGGGACCATGGTTAGTGCGCCTTCAATCACGCAACGGCTGGTCGCCCATTGATGCTTTCGGTGGTGGTGGTGGGGGCGAGGAGAGAGACGCGGGAGGTTTTTTTCAAAAATTTTTCGTCTTCTGTTCTGCTAAAACGGGGGGAAGGAGGAAGATGAACAGTGTCGTTCAAAACGACACCGTTCTGATCTTCCTCCTTTTTTTTTTTTTTCATATATATATATATAAAACGGCGTCGTTTTAGGTAAAACGCGCCGTTTCATTTAAATGGCTAAACTTCAAATCAGTCCTCCAAATTCGGTCCCGCCCCTCTTGTTGGCCGCCTTTTTCACTTTGGTCCTTGGTCTCTGAGTTATGCAATTGAGCCCCTAATTGATCAATAAACTTCCAATTTCTTCAATTAAGCCCCTGAAACAATTCCAAACAGCCCCCTCTATCTTTGCGCTTCTCCAAAATTGATCCCTGGTTTCGGATTTTCACAATTAAGTCCCTAATTGGCCCTTAAACTTCAATATTTATGCAATTGAGCCCCTGATTTGACCCAATAAATTCCTAAAAAATATATTTTGGCCCCAGAACTTAAATTTCTTCAAATTAAAGCCCAAATTGACTTAAAAATCAATTTTTCTTGCAATCAAATCTTCTATAAATTCAAATAAAAATCCAATTAAGTCCATAACATCCAAATTTGGGGCTTTTCTCCTCAAAATTCAAATTTTCCTTCTCAAAAGGGCTGTCAAAAAATTCAATCCTTGTATTTTTAAATTCCTTGACCAATTTTCTGACTGTTTTCCGAGCGCTTCTGCCCCCTGTTATTTTTCTAACCTCTTTTGGTTATTTATTTTATTTTTCATGGGGACCCAAAAATGGGTTACAACACACACTATTAAAGTGTTTCCAGGCTTCACCATTGAAAGGGTGCAATATCACTTTATTCACCACATCATATAATTGGTGACATGTCATGTGTTTAACAGTCTTCGATGACATGAATAACCTCTGTAATCTAGGTTGAATTGGAAAGTATCTTAGTTTATATGTGCACCAAGAGTCTTTTCCTTACCAATTTTGGGTTTATAACAAGAATGTCTGCATTTATTGCGCTCAGTCAGCTCTACACTTTCAAGGTAGTACAATATACAGAAGTTTGAACATATGTTAATTTTCTGATATCCTAGATTACGAGGTTTCATCATGGACTTAGCACTATAAAAGTTCTCTTTCATCATATTCCCTTCAAGTAAAATGATTCTCGCCCATTTGACAATTTTGTAATAACCGGCTTCATTCAACCCATGATCCGACTTGATGGTGAATACTTGTCTAATAACCGATAATTTACTGTGATTTATATAACTATCTCATAATGGTTCGTCAAAATATTTTAAAAGATCAAAAAACCTAGTTGAATCTGCATTAGGTTCTTCATCTACGATTGGATATTTACCGGTATGATCTTGATTCATTTTCATCGCATCTATATTCATATTCCTACAAGGATTACTATTGTCATCTACAATTCCATACACGCTGCTAGCACTATAAGTTGACACAATCATCCTTTCTACTATGGTATTGTAAGAACCATATGGTTTTATATGTGCATACCAACACATATATTTCTCCATGAATCTTTTTTGTAAAAGATGCATCGTTACCACATCTAGATCAAGAAAGTTTTTATTTTTTATATCTCTTGCATGAACATCTAACACTGTCACCACTAATATTTCTCGAATTAGATAGTGTGTAATTAATAAAACAATGAACCCCATTACAATAATCTATTCTTCACAACCCTTTGAGTGAATCTCGATACATCCATGAATGATCATCCATTACTTATATCAAACCTATATAAAATAATGATGACAACGTGTATTAATTAACTACGTTAACTAAACAAATTTTCAAAAATATTGATTTAGCTCAAGCTTATTCAATCTATTTTAATAGTTCTTTTAATTCATTATCAATTATCTATATAAATTCAAATTTGTACACATTTACTAGAAATTACAACTTAGCATTAAAATTGACAAAATATAAAACAGAACCGTTAAATAAGCTATTATTTATTTCATCACAAAACATCTAAGTCACAAATTCGACATAAGTTTCATCAATTTACAAACAAATACAATTTTACAAAATCTCAACCAAACCCTAACATGTACAAATTATAAATATCAACAATATTGTTTGAGAAAAAACTATAAAACAAGTAAATACCCAAAAAAATACATATACTACAAAAATATATATAAAAAATTAACATTTTAAAATTGTGTTCAAATGAAATAAAAAAGGATAGATTTCCTTACTTAAGGTGGAGAATCCTCAATAAAATTTGAATTAGAACACGAATGCTAACATATTGAGTGTTGTGGTGACTGAATTTGTTGTGGGAGGTTGAATTGTGTTAAGATTAGGGGGAAGGGGGTGGCTGTTTGATGCAGAAAAAATTGCATAAGAAAGAAGAAATGGAGGGTCAAGAGTTAGGTCATAAATTAAATATTACCGATAGACTAACCAACAGAATTATTCTAATAGTAACGACGTTGGTCATTCTATCAGTAGAAAGTCCACGTCACCGTATGATTTTTCTTCTTGAATCCCACTGTAATACCCTTTGTAATGTCGTTGGTATATACCAACAAAAGTTTTCCATCGGCATATTCACGGATGAATTTTACCGTCGGGTTAATTTCATCGATAACTATGTCTGTAAAACTTACACGTTATCGTATTGTTTGCTTTTTTTATTTTAATTTTTTCTTTTTTCATTGCAATTTCCTTGATAAATACCATGAGAATATTTTTATCGGTATTTACCGGTAGATTTAGCAACAAACAATTTTGCTAGTAAATATCACCGCATATACCAACAACAAAATTTTGTCGAAATATGTATTTATATTTTAAAAAATTTTGATAGTACCCCACTACCATGAACTAGAACCCTCGTCTGAAGGTTAGGAAAAGGATAGATTCAATACGAGATGAAAAGCAGCCCTAGAAGATGGCTAATGGGGAATTTTAGTGGACAGTGACGGGTGACCTTTGGATACAAGTACTGTCTTTTCTTTATAACCTAGAAGATGGCTAATCTGGAATTTTAATGGACAGTGACGAGTCACCAAGGATCCTTATTTTGATTAAATTTTCTAGCATCTTCCGAAATAATTAAAACATTTACAGATTCTAGATGGAAACAGTTTTACATAAAACTAATATTTTTCCTTAAAACTGGGCAAGGGTTTGTTTGTCATGATAGTTAAAACGTAGTTTTAGCTATCAAAAAATATTAATATTTTTCAGTGGTTTAAACTCTGCTTCAACAAATACATTGTAAGTGTCTGTGTAGTCCTACGATGTTGGGTATTGTTTTTTCAAATTATTGATTTTTTATTTGAAAATGTATAGAATATTTTGTTTTTATATATTATTTTTTATTTTTATATTAACACATTAAAATTACTAAAAAAATATTAAATTAATAATTTTTCAAGCCAAACATAAATTAAAATACAATATCTAAGCTGCTGGGATGTCCCTGGGAGGTGCGGTCAGCATGGTTTACGAGAAGGAAATTGTTATGCATATTTATAAGCTAATTTTGACCATATGAAGTTGGGGTTTCATGAGCTCACTTGTCCTATGGCATTTCTCGTTTGCTTCAAGCTGATGTTGGATGGGTCGCGTTACCCTGTCAGGATAGTTTGTTTTTTTACATGGTATCTGGGATTGAAGTAATAGTTATTTTTTAAAATATTTTTTATTTAAAAATATATTAAATTAAATGATTTTAAGAGAAAGTTGTATTCATAATTGGTAGTTTAAATCATGTTTTATCGAATCAAAATTTTGGATTTTTTAAAAATGAAACTGCAGGGATGCATTGCTTAGAGTCAAATGAAGAGTAAAGATCATGCCTTATCCAATCAAAATTTTTAAAATCAGAATGGTCAATTGTTTTGTATTATAATTAAATGATAGTGGGATCGCTTAGAAATGCCTAATTATCAACAATCATTTATGCTGCTAGCTGTTTCCCTTAATAGTTAGCCTGTCGTCAAGGATGTGCTGCTAAATATATTTATTTAAGAATATTTAAGATGGGTTGTTTATTTATTTATTTAATCTGCTAGGTTTAAGAAAAGACACAAGCAATAAGCACGATCTCCATATCCTTGTAAATGGAAGAATTTGGTAGAAAAATATTGCAAGAATGCTTCCTTGACATGCGCCGCAGCTGCTTTAATCATGTGCTTGTCATAGTTATCTAGTGGCGATTGAAGTACTCTCCTAGTCATCTATTGTTTTTGTTCAATGATAAAGAATATTTTTAAGGATATTAAATTCTCTTTTTATAAGATTTTAAAAACACTTGTATGAGCAAAATAAGTTATTTTAAATACTGTTTTTTTTTTAATATAAATTAAAGAAAGTTAGTCACTCCTGATTTTAAAAATCTCGTTCACTTTAGCCGTCTCAGATTTAAGAATTCTACATTATTGAAACTTTATTTATAGTTATCTTACCCTCCGTATAAATCAATATTTTGGCATCTTCGTTGCTAGCTACGGTGGAGCCTGCAATTCTAAAAGCAAGAACTTTTCCCTGTAATCAAATACATACTTCATATATATACATTGTGTATATTATATTAGGTTTAGATAGACTTTGAGTCGGGTTTAATAATATTTATATTTTATTTATTATCTATTAAATTAGATCATGTCAATGTTGATATTGATATTTATGGTTTAAATTAAATTGATATTTAAATGTATACAAATAATCGATCTTCTGAATTAATTTTATAAAAAAAATTTGAAATTTGATTTTTACTATTGATGTGGTGGTGTGGTGTCCAAGTTTTTTTTTTTTTTTTTTGCCTGAGTAGTCCTTACAATGATCAAGGATGAATTTAATCAGGGGTGGCGCTAGCTCCCCTTTAAATGTTTCAAAAGTCCCTTTTAAATTTATAATTAAGAATTTATGGTATTTTATGAAATTCTCTCTTCCCCAAAAAGAAGAAAGAAATCAAAATTATATGCCATTACTTTAGCTATAGTGGAGTCTGCAATTGTAAAAGCAAGAACTTTCCTACATACTCTGATTTTTTTTCTGTATTCTTTCTGTAATCAAATAAAAAATAAATAAATCAATCAACCACATGATAGGAGCATTGGAGGTAAAGTGTTGGTGTCTGCAGTGGTGGTGGAGGTCTAACCCTTATTAGAAAATGTGGTGACCCATCACCGAATCAAACAATGGATTGCCAATCAGGTCATTTGCATCCCGTGAAAATACTTTTTATATTCCCCCCTATTTGACACAAAACCAATTCCATAGGATTTTTTTATTTTTTAAGAAGAGAAAGCTTAGGCTATTTTGAGAACAAGGGAATTTCTGCACATGCAAATTAATCCGCGTGCTTGCATGTATATAAAAAAAATTGACCCTTCTGGATTATCTTTTAAAGGAAAAAAAAGAATTTGGGATTTGTTTATATGTGTGTGTGTGTGTGTGGTGGTGGTGGAGGGCTATCCAAGTTTTTTGGCCTGACTAGTAGGGGTGAATTTAGTTAGGGTTGGCTCTAGGCTCTAGCTCCCCTCTAAAAGTTTATAGAACTCCTTTTTAAATTTATAATTAAAAAAAATTATGGTATTTTAAGAACCTACTTTCTAAAAAGAAAAAAAACCAAAATTATATGAAATTATTTTATCAAATTTGGATTTTGTCTCTAATCATTGTAATTGAAAGTTATCAAACTCATCTTGACATGTTAATTTGATGACCTACCAATCTAAGACTTGATTTGGATCAAGTTTTATTTTAAATTAAATGAAATTGACTCGGTTAAACTTAGTTAAACTTACCCTATTAGAACTCAAGTAAGGTTTGGTTTGATTTAAAAAAAAAAAAAAAAACAACTTTGTTAAAGATTTTTAAACAAAAATCTTGAAAACAATGTCAATTTAAATTGACTCGTATTAACTCGAATTAATTCACTTAATTTATGATTGTGACCTAAATATTAGGCCAGGTCAAGTTAATAATTGTACCATGATCTAAATTCCCTATCTGAAAAATGGTTCAATTTAAACAAAATGGCACACCAAAAGATGCTATTAATTATGAAATTTTAATGGAAACTAGTGTAAGGCTCTACACTTTTTTTTTTTTATGAGTATTGAAATTGAGGGTTGTTTGTTTTACTTGTTTTTACAGTTGAAATCATGTTTCATGATTTTTTAAGAAATATTTCTGTTTTAAATTATTTTTTTATATTTTTGAATCGTTTTGATGTATTGATATAAAAAAATAATTTTTTTTAAAAAATAAAAAATATTATTTTCATATATTTTCAAACAAAAAATACTTTAAAAAATAATTTTTATCACGCTTTCTGTCCTTCGTTCTTCCCAGCGGTGGAATTCAATTTGAGAGGATTAAAATTCAAAGATTGATCAATTGCATTAGCATAATCACATCTGGAAAACAATATAATTTCTTAAACAACAGTAAAAATTCATAGTAGTCAATCAATTGTCAAAGCATAAACTTATTAATGATTAACTTAAGCCCCGCTTTCAAAACTGATAAATCAGCAAGTGAATATATAATGCAATGGTCATTGTCGCCGCCAAGATTGCTTTTCGGTGAGGCTTGCCGAATGTGTAATATTATCCTAGAATTTTAGGTTTAGCACGCAAGCACTGATGTTATAGCCAAGATTATTGATTATTTGCATTATCTAGTATGAAATTATAGGTCCACCGCTAGAGCTAAGACAGATCGATCGATCTGTTCTAATGAATGATAAGCATGGCTGTTCAAAAAATAATGATACAATACATGAATTTTAAGGGAGTCATTTTCATGTTTGCTGTCGTTGCTGTTGTCTCTGTCGATATTCTATGAGTAACTTGATTGATTTCAGAAAATAATCGAGTCTTTATGTATAAAAAAATTAAAAAATTAATTCTTATGTTCATAAGATAGTGGTAAGAAATTATTATGGATATGGGATCGATCAAACGAATCGCATTCAAATTTATTTTGCTGTCGAAATAAATAGTAATATGCAGGTTGCTCAAGATTGTGGTGGTGATTCTATTCAGGAGTTTGTGTTCATGGATTTATATGGAAAATAGTATAAAATATTCTAATTGTAAAAAAAAAAAAAAAAAAAAAGGAAAGAAATTTCACAAGGTGATTGTACCCGGTTTGAGCCTCCTCCCTGCTTTAGATTTTTTTTTTTTAAAAAAAAATATTGATCTTTCGAGATAATGCTAATCGTAGTGATAATTCTTAATATTTGGATTATGAGATTCTCTAGCGAAATCAACTCGATCAATTAATGAGATCTTACGAAAAAATGTATTTGGCAAGAATATTAGTGAGATTAACATTAGTTACTTGCATTGTGCTAATCGAGAACTTGATCCGGACTAAGTTTAAAAAAATAAATAGAAGTTAAGATGACGTCATCTAATTAATTTTATGAATTAATTTATAACTTGATTAATTTGATTTAATTTGAAAAATAATATAATTAATATAATTTATTAATTCAGATTAATTCAAATTAACTATTTTACAGACAAGCTTTGATAACTTTGATTCAAATAAAGAGAATAATTAGCAAAAAAAAAAAAACAAATTATTGCATGAAACCACTTATAATGGATAAATTTACTCATGCGGATTCCACTAATTACTCCCATGAGTAACATAAAATATTTCCTTACAACGAGAGTAAAGAATGGTTATTTTTCCATGATTCTTTATATAAAATATATATACTCTCCTAATTTATAAATGGATAAAAACGACAAATGCTAACAACAACAGCTAATTAAAATAACTTAATTGTATAAATACCAAAGAGAAAAGCCCCCATATATAATTCCTCTGCTTGTCTTCATTTCTTTTTTCATTGCAAACACCAGCACATGCCCATAATCCCACTTCTCTGCTATCCCTCCTCTGTTCTTCTCTGAACAGAATTCCTCTCAATCTTCCTCTTCCAAAAAAAATTATAAATAAAAAGAAAAGAAAAGAATAAAGAAAAACTCCCTCTCCCTCTCTCTCTCTCCCTCTCTCTCTCTCTCTCTCTCTCTCTCTCATAACATAAGACAAAACACAGAGTAGTTAAAAGGCAGTTCATCAACAAAGAACCAAACTTTGCAAACATGCATCTCCCTTTTCCATACTGAATTCTAACAGGGTTCTGTTGAAGAAGCTGCAATACGTACTCCTGTCAAACAAAGTCTATCTGGGCTAGCTGACAAGCTCTTTCCATTTTTACCTCCGTTAAGGTTTGTGGGTTCTTGTTTTCTCTTTCATTTTTTAATGAATTGTAGTAGTTGAAAAAAAAAAAAAAAAAAGAACAAGTCTTTGTTACCTTTGTTTATCTCACAATTTTCTATTGTTTTTGTAATAATTTATGTGTTAGGAAAATATTTTTCTCAAGTCTTGACTTATATAAGGGGTCTGTCTATTTTCTCTTAATCAGGCGGTGGAAAGTGATTATTGACCCATTGGATACGCATTTTGGGACACTCTACTCCACTGTAAATAAAGCTGTCTTCTTTATTTTCTTCTCTATACTTTTTTTTCCCGAGAAAGTGATGGAAATGGCGTATAATCCGAAGGTGGTAAGTATTGTTTTGTTTGCTATCTGGGCACTCTCCATACCAATAATTTTTCTTCCTCGTAAATTTCAAATTTCGCAACTGTTCTATTGGTTTCCGAGTCTTTCTTTTTTTAATGTTTTGTTGTTTGTTCTGTTCATTGATGTTGTTCTTTCCTTAACTGAATAACCTTTTTTTTTCTAACTTTATATCCCTCCATTTCTCTCTTCTTCTTCTTCTTCTTCTTTTTTCCTCTTTTTTGGGTTCTTGATTTTGGATTAGAATATGGATTCGTCTGGTGGAGATGGTGGATTGTTCTTAGAAGAAACCATGGAAGCACAAAAACTCACTGTTTTGGATCGTATAGACGGATTTCAATACACAAAGGAGAAATCAGATAGCTTTGTTATTGACATGGAAAGTTTCTCTCATGGCATCAATAAAGATATCAATACAAATCAAAGAATCACAGTGAGTTTCTGCTTTTTCTTTCTCTTTTCCTTCTTCTCTCCTTTTTCTTTTGTGGATAATTTTGTTTGTAGTTGATTCAGCAACACGCATGCCATTACAATCCAATGTCTTTTTGTCAAATCATCATTATCTATACGATTCTTCTTTTTTTTTTTTTATGAATGAAAAGTTGCAGAGGAACCTTTCAAGAAAAGGGTCGCCACGGGGCGGTGGTGGCGGCGGCGAGAAGAAGATTCATTCTAATCTCTCTCATCTTTGTGATAAAGAGGCTATTGTTGCTTCAGCTTCGCCCAGAGGTATTAGTTTTGCATTACAAGCTCTGATAATTTTGTGTGGAGGCCATGTCCATGTTGGTTGTGCTGTCATTATGATAGTATACATGTCACCATTTTCAGATAGATTTTTAGAAAAACTGTAGATGCTGTTGTCTCTATTCTTCAAGGATAAATGGATCTTTTAAAAAAATTACATATATTTCAAACTGGTTGATTTATAGGTGACTCAGTAGGTTTCCAAGTTTTTTTATTGTTAATTTTTTTAACCTTTCAGGACGTTTAAGTTTCGTTTAATTAATTTTCTAAAAATGATAAATACAAAAGAAAAAAAAAAACATTTGGTTAAAATATAAAAACAGAGACATGAAAATAATTTTGTTTCGAAAACAGTTCTAGAATAAATCTATATATTTTCAAAACCGTCTTTTTTATCCGAGATAATAACTAAATTCCAAGATGCAATTCACTAGCAAACATTAGAAGCAACAAATTAAGATTGCCATACTTAGTGTTTGTGAGAAACATAGACTCGTAATTTTCTTTTCATCAATCTCTAACTATAGTTTTGGGAGGGTAAATTCCAATTATTAGAGAACAGCTTGATGTGTACTCCTGATATTTATTCTAGTAGTTTTTTTCCTTACCTTCTTCAATGTGTTGCCAAACCGGCTCTGATAGGGAGAACAAGACAGATTTAGGTTTAACTGGTGAAGGTTAGGTGGCCTCGATAAGCTAGAGTGTGCACAAAAACAAACCCTCTCTACCACTGTTAATGGGGCCAATATTTACAGTTGGTGAGAGTGAGATGTTACCAAACAGTTGGGTCAACCGAAATGAAACATGGGTGGGTTTAATTATACAGAAATTACAGATTACAGAGCATCATCCATTTTGTTGGTCACCCACCATTGTTGAAGGCATGTGCACTTGTTATTGGGAAGTTGATGAAAATGCTGGCTACCCAAAAACAAATGCTTACACCTATATAGTGTAGTGTTTACTGATCTGTAACTGCTTTAATAGGGCCTAGCACGCCTGAAAAGGCTGCGGTGGTGACGGTTGGGACCCCAGATCATTCCAGTAGCCCACAAGTTCATCATCAAATCACTATCACGACCGGCAGCATCAATGGCACCCCAGAAGGCAGATGCATTAGGAGAAACAGTTTCAAGCGCGCATCACCTTCCTGGGTCCTTGATCCCAAAAGGGTTCTTTTCTTCTTTGCCACACTGTAAGCTTACCAACCCTTGAAAAAGCTGCAAAAAGATCAATCATCTGTCATGATATTTGTTTACAGGCAATTTATTTTAGGTATTTTCATTTGCAACAGGTCGAGTATGGGAACAATGTTGCTGATATACCTCACTCTTTCAATTGGGAAGCACAAAACAGATTGATAATTCCCTTGATTGAAACCAGCAACATCATGTACCATATTCCATAAGGAGGAAATAACTGTAGTGTACACTTGGAGCATGATGTTCGACTGAAACAGAGATGAATGTAATTAGATGATGATGAGGGTCCCTTTTGCAAGAATAGGCTTCTTTACAATGGGGGTTTGCCGCATAGCAGAAAGAATGACAGAAGATAAGGTGATGGCGAACACTAACAGAAGACCTTCCCTAACCACGGCTTCTACTTTCTTCAGCGCTCAACGTTTTTCAGGGCCTCACTAAGATCTTACAGATGCAGACAAGAGCAAATAATGATGTGACAAGGAGAAGAATCTTCTTTAAAGAATACAGGGAAGATAAACATGATGCGTTACTCTTATGCAACCCTACACAGCTTAATGGAGGGCAGGGTCAGATAGTTACTTTAGCTTTCTTGTACCTTTATTTTGCCGCCCCGTGCCTTCTTATTGTGTTTCCTCTCTTGGAAAATCCCACTTGAATATTTGCTTTCATGTGAGTGAAACAAGATCAAGACAGCAAACAACCGAAAGGTTTAAGTAAATAAGATATTTTCTGTGCTCGGAAGCATGCGTACCCGAAGCCTTTCACCTTTTACCACATATTGTGCATTCATGGGGGAGCTCAGAGAAGAAAAAATGGCTTAAAAATGAACACTAGCATCATGCCTACCATTGAATAAACTGGATACTCGCTCAAAGTTGAAGAATTGAAGAGCATAGAGAATCTAAGCTGGGAGACATCAGAAGACAAACCTCAAATGCCTGTCACCGATATCATTGAAAAACTGACAGCAATTTCCTTAAGGATTAGTGCAGGGTAAAACGAAATATGATATGTTACAAGTATGAGTCTGACGTAAACAACACTAAACAAGATAAACCTGGCTTCAGCAGAAGAAATTATAAGACAGTTCTAATGATCGATAGTATGGTTTTTACAGTGAAAAACGGAAACTCTCAATAATCACAGAGACGGAAGGGGTATACTTCTTTACTGCATTCGCTATATTCCATAACAATTACGGATTCATGGTGGATCCATGAAGGGCTTAACACTATACAGTATCCATATCTCATTCTTTGAATACATATGCATAAATTTCAATCTTCAATTAGTAGAGTTTTGAGATTCGTGGCATTGAACATTTGTGTTTCCGATCATGGTATAGCCTTAATATAACTGCTGCGGTTTCTTCAATTGCTTTTCCTGTCACTTCTGCAATCGCAAACAAGTGAAAAGCACCATAAAGGTTCAGTCACTAGCATATCTTCAAAACTTCCAATAAGTAGAACATTTAAGGATTGAAACACATTACCAATTACTGGCCAAACAGGATTCTGTGCAAAGGTCCTGCGAGCAAATTCCAACTCCTCTCTGACATGATCCATCTCAGAGTAGTTACTCCTCACTTCTTCACTGAAACCCAGACTCTTCGCCCTTGCTCTCCTTATCGTTTGTAACACTACAGGATTGATAGTCAAACCAAAAACCTTTTCTGGGTCAACTTCAAAAAGGCTTTTTGGCAATTTTACACCCTTTACAATAGGCACATTTGCTACTTTATATCCTTTCTGTGCCAAATAAATCGACAACGGTGTCTTCCCGGTCCGAGAAACCCCAGCAAGAACAATGTCAGCCTTGTGCAAGTTCTGAGGTAATGCCCCATCATCTTGTTTAATAGTGAATTCAATGGCTTCTATTCGTCGAAAATAATCCTCTGAAAGAGGGAAATTCCTACCGGGAGCTCCACGAGGAAGACCAGAAGGCAAGACACCAAGATGTGAAGCAATGGCTTCTGTTATAGGGCCTAGTATATCTGTAGCAGGGATGCCCCATAACTTACAGACTTGTTTAGCATGTTCAGCCAATGAAGGATCGGCTAATGTGTAGACCACCATTGCACCTTCTTTTGCTGCTTGTTTTATTATCTCCATTAACCTCTCCACATCATCAATCTAACCATCACTACAACATAATTAGTTCAATCCTAGTGTTGTTGCTAAGGTGTAAGCAAATCGTTGTTCAAGAACTTCACCAAAAAATAGAAGATAAAAAGCAGAAGACTGTTGTTTCCTGTAATAATATCAAATAAATTTTTGAACATTCAGTTCGATACAAAAGCATTTACTTTATTCAAATTGAATGTATAAAAATTTAGAGAAAATCCAAACAGAGTTAACCTTGACCTGACCAAGCCAAACCCAGAGAAAATCCAACAGAGTGAACCCTAAAGATTATACTTTTAATTTTTGTCCAAAACACCATTGTTTTGATCTTTTAAAACTTTTTTTTCCAAAACAACACTATTTTAGAATATATATTGATCCACAAACCTTGGATAGGCTAACCTAACCAACCTGGCCGGGTATAATAGCTATGTGCAAACAAACTTATTACCCGAGTCAACACTGCAGGGTAGTGGGACCCATTTAGTAACACTATCTAAAATCTGAACTCTATAAACTAGCATTTCTCATGTTACCATATAGAATTCCACCAAATTATTAAACGACAAGTCAATCAAGAAACTTAAAAAGAAAAGGTGAAAGTTCATGATTACCCCTGAAAACAGATGAGTATTTACAGGACACCCACGATCAACCAAGCAATGCTCGAACTGACCCAAAGAAGCATTAACGGAATGTTCAGCAGTCCATCCAGTTCCGTCGGAAACCATGAAAATAGCCTTCCCAAAAGTATCCTCCACGTCATCATATCCGTCACTCCCCGTTAAAGAAGTAACCTCTCTTTTTTCACTCTCTTTTGGGTTTTGAACTTGTGGGTTCAGCTCCAGACGCTGCGTGGTTCGCTGATGCAGCCGGTCTAGTTTTCTACCAGACCGAATGGACCGAGCTCTTGACCACCGGTTTAGTTGAGGGCTGCCTTTGTGTTTCCGAGCCTGAGGTTCGGAGAGAGATTTGGGGTTAGGATCAGAAGTTGAAGAGCGTGGTGGTGGAGGTGGTAGACGGTGGCTCGAGAGACCCAACGTGGCAGAAGAAATCATTTTTTTCCAAAAAAATTTATGTTCTGATATTTTTTTTTATTGAAATATGTGGCCATAGCTTGTTACCAACTGGCCCAGCCCAATTGGATTTTTCTTGTTACCAGCTGGCCCTAAAAGGAGAAAATTAATTTTGAAACTCCTAGAAAAAAAACATGAAAACTCTTGGAAAAACTCATAAAATTTTCCAGAAAAAAACCCATAAGACATTAAAAATTAAAAATATTAAAAAAATACTAACTTATAAAATCAGATAAATTAAAAAAATCAGATGTCTATAGTAATAAAATAAATTTTGCAGGACATGGATTTTTCTATTTTTTTCATTTTTTATGATATTTTTAAATATATATTTATGGTTTATTTCTTCTTCTTCTTCTTTTATGTTCTTAGTTTTTTTTTTTTTTTTTTAATTTTTTTCTCTTTTTTAATTTTTTTATAATCTGGGTTTTTTAAGTTTTTGAAATTAATTTTCCATTTAATGTTTGGGAAATTAAGTTTGTTTTTCATTTATTTGGTCCTTGTACTTCTCAAATTATTTTAATCGAAGTCTTGTGCTCCTTTTCGTATTGATTGAGCCTTTTTATAAGAGTCCCACATATAACATATTGTGCATCGTGAGATTTTGACAACAATATACAGCGTAGGCATACAAACTTAGAATGGTAACAAAACAAAAAACAAATAGAGAATATATAGATTAATCAATGTGAAAGAAAAGTTTACAAGGTTCTAATCAAAACAATTTCAAGAACAAATAAATGGGAAAAATCCCTTTATTTTTACATGCAAATTATATATCCTCTTCAAGTAACTTAATGTAATTATATGTTATTGACTTGGGTATGATTAAATTGGTTTAAAATTAAACTCCATCAAAAGCAATATGTTATAAAATTAATTTACTAGTTTGAATTAAATTTAATAACTATGTTTCAAAGAGCTCCATGTATGACATGAATCTACAAACCCAAAATCTTATGAACTATATAAGTTGAGTGGGTTAGCAATGTTATTGTTCAAAATTCATGCTTGTAAATCAATAGTTTGAATTTTACAAATATCAGGGTAACTAAAGACTTATATGATTATTAATTTCAGGATATGTGCAATTAGTTGGGGTATGCGCAAATTGACCCGAACACCCACATTAATTAAAAAAAAAAAATCATACTTGCGCTTCTGGCCTCATATCAATTTTTCACAATTGTTTTGTTCCGCTAAGTCTTTTTTTTTTATATATATATATAGTTTTTAGGATAATTAACAAAATCATCTTTATATATTTCAATGCAAAAATTCATCAAAATATTCTTATTTATCTACAGAACCCTACAACAATCTTTATACTAAAAAATCAAACATCTTACTCTCTAACTTAACATGATTTAACCATTTGGAAGTATAAGAACAGATCTATATATAAAAACCTAAACCTGCGTATCATATGAACATGAGTGATGTCATATGAACCATACATGATTAATAATATATTAAAATATTATTTCACCTGAGTTTTATGTTGCTTATGTTCTAATTATGTAATCATTCAATCCCTCTTTCTTTATTGAATCACAAGTCAATTGCTTTTATCCTAAAATCTCTCATACTTTCTTTCATAGAACAATTAAAAATAATTTAAATCTTGATCAAATTATCACACGACTTGAATCAGACGAATTTAAAGAATCCATTTGTTTTTAGAGGGTTTTGAATGTAGATCTCAATTCAAGTGAGGATATTCATTTGATATGTGTATTTAATTTTTTTTATTTATTAAAGTGGGTATTTGGGTTAACTTGAGCGCACCTCAACTAATTTCGTGGACCTTGAAGTTAATGATCGTAAACTTCTAGTGACTCTGAGATTTGTGAAACTCGAACTGGTAACTTTTAAAAAACAAATTTAGAACCTAACCCATTAAACTTCACCCATAATGATTAAATTTTTATTCTATGTAAAAATTATTTATCCTATCATATCCTATTAATGAAGCAATTAAATGACAGGGAAGGGGAGGCATATACGTGGACAAAATAAATAAATCACATCCAAATTTGAGTCCCACACAGAAAATCTCACATTAATTAGTGGTTATGATTGCCCAAAGTAACCAAACCATTTCTCACCTATGTTAAATCGATAACATTAATGGAAGCAAACTGTTTCCATCGTTGAACAAGATGTATGATCTTTAGGGGAACAATACAACGTAAGCAACAAGAAAATCATAAAAATCATTTGTCACTTCATACTTTTTAAGAAAAGGAAACAAAGGAAAACTATCAAAAAGAAACTGACAAGAAATTGAATCTTTTATATTTGAAGAGACTAATTCCCCATTTGATGAATAATTTGAAGTCCAATTGAGTGAAATTGGATATTTTTTTAGTGAGGTTACCACCAGAAAATTATAAGAACAGACTTGGAAAAAAATAATAATTAGAGAGTGAATAGATTATTTTTGGGAAGTCATATATAACTATTATGAAAAACCCTTAAAATATTTCATGTGAATTTTCAATTGAATGAATTGTGGAATTTTCTATGTGAATTACATGTGCATAAAAGAGAACAGAAGCTTGTAAGCATTAAATCCATATATTGGTAGGCTGTTTCTAATTAGGACTGAGTTAACATGGCTACTCATTTATTGAACAAAGGAGAGTTGATATGGCTCCTTGAAAACATGGACTATTAAAAGAAGATAATAGTAAAAAAAAACTACATTTAGGTCAGTCTTTAATGTAGGTATTTGTAGTCTTTTTTCATAATTAACCAAAATGATGCATATGAGAGCATTATTTTTTCCAATCATTAATAGTTTTGGAGGAGTGGATATTCTTGATGAGGAAAAGATTACTAATTTTTTTAATGAAATTGATGTTACTCAATTTTTTACTTAATTTTTAAAAAAGTTTTCAAAAAAAAAAAAGCAAAGAAAAAACAAAAAAAAAACCCAAATTTTTTTTTTTTTGATGTATTTGCATCATTTTCAACATCTTTTTCAAAGAATTTAAAATTAAAAAATTTATTTTCAATGCATTCAGTTTTTAACGTGTTTATTTCAAAATCATTGATTAATTCTTCTCAATGAGTCGATGTTGATGTTCTTTTTTTTCAAAAATCAAAACATAAAAAAGGCACAAAAAGAAAGGAAAATATACATTTAATATTTTAGTGATAATCTACTTGTAATTGTAAAAGGGAAAAGATCAATTTTTAAATAGAAAACATTCTCAATAAGCAACCCAATTTTTAATCAAATGGTTCATAATCAATATTCTTAATCCAATGGTCCATATTTCTTTGCATAGCCTCACTCTCTCTACTGACCTAACAACCTCTCATTTTTTACTTTCCCAAACCCACACAACTACTACCTCTTTTTCCACCCAAAGCACTAAAAAAATAGCCACCGTAAGACCTAAAGTCACCTCTTTATAAACCCAAATTGTGTAAACCCAAATTGAATAGACCCACACATCTCCTTCTCTCACTATCAAAAACCTCATACTATAATTCTTAAGGGATAGCTCAACTGGTCAGGTTTTGAATTTGCTTTCATGTGATCACAAGTTCGAGTCCCCTCAAGGCCATTGGAGGTTTACATGGTCGTTAACTTCAGGGCTCATGGGATTAGTTAAAGTGTGCGCAAACTAGCTCAGGCCCCACGTTAATTTTTTTTTTAAAAAAAACCTCATACCATAGCCAATGTAACACCCTCATACTTTAACTACGATTTCTATTTTTCTAATTATCTTGTACATGAAAATTAGGGATGTTTTTTTAACAACCATAAGAAATATCTTAACTCAACATTTAACAATTTTGTTAAGACATGCAGTGATACACAATCATTATATGTATTTTTATGTGATTACATCACTTTCCTATTTATTTACATAAAGTTTATTTACAAACATTCGTTAACAATATTAGAACCTATTTCATATAAAAAAAAAAAAACTAACTTAATAGGGCTTAATAAGGAGTCATGATATCCTAAAAAAAATACATGTAAAATATACAAAATCATGAAACTCATAATGAATATTTGCATCATTAGAGTTACCGACAATTATCAATAACACAAGTAAAACCAATTTCACTAATTTATTTTTTTGTAGATATATCAATTTATGCTAGATTCAAATTTAATACATTTCCATGAATTATTGTTGAAAGTTGATTTCATTAGAGTGCTTATTTAACAATCATAGTCACATCATAGTAAGTCTTGTTCACTACATGTTTGACTCATACTTTGATTCACTTTCTCAAATAAATTTAACTCGTACGACTGTGTGTATGTGTGTTATCATAACCTAATTTTTGAATTTTCAAAAAAATAAAAATAAAATAAAATAATGAATGAATAGAAAAATAATTTGAGAATTGGGTCAAGACAACATAAATTGAAAGTTTGAGGATTGATAGGGTTAAAATTAAAAATTTAGAAGTCATTTTTTTATAGAAATTAGAAGAATTGATAAGTTTGGGGATTTAATTAAACTTTATAATAGTTTAATTAACGAAATCAGGAGCTTAATTGAAGAATTGATAAGTTTAGGGACTTAATTGAACTTGAAATTAATTTAATTAATGAAATCAGGGGGCTTAATTGAAGAGAAACCAAAGTTTAGAGTTTATTAAAGATTGAATTGATAAAATTAGAAATCAAAGACTATTTTGTAAATGGCGCCAAAATCCAGGGGTTCAATTGCAGTTATTCCATGGGTAAAATAAAAATAAAATAAAATAAAATAAATAAATAAAAAACAACAAAGATTTTCATAAAGACCTAATTGCTAAATGTCAAACATTTAGGGGGGGTAAATTGGAAATATCCATTTCAGGTGAAAACGGCACCCACGTTTCACAGAGAAACTATTCACCACCTTCTTCATTCACACCAGTTCAACTAGAAGAAGAAACAATAGCAAATTAACGGATGCCTGCTACCTACCCCACAATGGATCTTAAGGCAGTCCATAATGATAGCATAAACTAACAAACTCTTAGCAATTTATTTTTTTTTTTAAAAAAACAACAAATATTTTCATAAGAACCCAATTGCTAAATGTCAAACGTTTAGGGGGGCAAATTGGAAATATCCATTTCAGGTGAAAACAGCACCCACATTTCAAAGAGAAACTATTCACCATCTTCTTCATTCACACCAGTTCAACTAGAAGAAGAAACGACAGCAAATTAACAAATGCCTGCTACCTACCCCACAATGGATCTTAAGGCAATCCATAATGATAGCATAAACTAACAAACCCTTAGCAATTTAAAACAAAACAGCAATACAACCTATCTTAGGTAGGACGCTTAAGGGATGATAATTTTATTTTTTTACGTAACCAGTCTCATACCATAAAATCATTGTTGACTAGTAAGGGTTTCTAGTGATCATAAAGGTGGCTACTCCTTAAACAAGACATTTCTCATTTAAGAACTAGAAGCTATAAATTTATTCTTTAAAAAAAATTCATTGAATTTTTAAAAGTCGTCGCGATGTAGGATGCGACATGTGTGTGGATCCAACTATCTCTAGTTCATGTTATTGTTTCAATTCCCAATACATTTAATTTATGACACCTTTTGTTTTACAAATATGTTTATGTCCTTTTAATTTATCAAGTATTCAGTTTGTTCCCTACCACAACTTGTTTTATTTTAACTCATTGTATGCCATTTTAACTTTCCTTTAGTGATTCATTTCATATACACGTTCATGTTCTCTTAACATATATGTTGTTGTTCTAACTTTTTGTGCGATTATTTGTCTAGTTCAACCTCACATAGTCCATATTCACCATCATCATGGTTCATCATTTCTTTTCTTTTCTTTTCTTTTTTCAGATAGACTATGATGTTATCCTTAACAATATTTATTTTTACTCCTTTTCAAAAAGATCTAAGGCTTACAATTTACCTCAACTTATTACTTTCAAATGAAAACTTTCCTGATTTAATAAAATTTTGGCAATATCTCCCCTAAAAATTAAATGATCCCAAGAATCAACATCGACAATCTACAAACATTCCAAACAAATCCATGGTTTTACCATCCTGGACATTTACCATTACATTACTAATAATGAATAGAATTCAACAATATATAAAAAACTATATACACCTATATTTTATTTCATTAAATTGCAGTTAACACTTCAACACAAATATATTATTTTATTATACTAGTCAGCTATTTGATTCCATATAATAACCCGACAAGACAATTGCATTTATTCTAGCAACTCTATTCCGAACAACTTAGTCAATCAAGTATCCTGATAGTCAATGACAATGATGTCATTAGCTTAACCTCGAACAACCAGTCAAATAAATATGTTGGCCATCAACCTCGTTGGTGCCATTAGCTCTAGTCAATTCTAATATGTTAGTCATCAATCTCGTTGATACCACTAGTTCCAAACAAGTTAGCTCATTAAATTAATTATGTTGGTCATCAACCTCGTTGATGCCACTAGCCCCGAACAGGTCAGCTAATCACATTAAATATCTTCTCAGTTAATTTTGATTTACATAAAGATCTTCATTGTTGTGGTTGATTACAAATCATCCACAACACACATTTACATTTTAAAAAAATAATAATCTGATCCACAACATAGCACAGGACATGAATCCAATCAAAAGCTATGTATCAATATTTTTTTTTTCACTTCATCTTAAATGCATCATGTTCTTGTTCCTTCTCCGGTGTTTAGAATGTGGGATATATGCATTTTGAGATTTAATGGCTTGCCTTGGTTATAAGAAGCCTTTAGAGAATTTTTTTTTTTTTTTTATGTAAGTTACATTGGTGGATGAATCCCTAAGAAAGAATCTAATCATGTTCATTGAAAATTGCTAATAATTATTTTCATTCTTCAAAACAACCAATAAAGATATACATTTTCTTTCTTGGAAAAAAGAAAAAGAAAACCTACTAAATTAATCACAACATTTATTTAGTATTATACAAGAAACCTACGGAGCCCTATCTTGTGACCTAATTTTTGAACATCCTCTTGCACTTGTTGTCTATATTCTTTAAAGCTAAATTTCCTATAAACTGAAGGCTCATAGCAACTTTGTATCACCGTATCATACGAAGGACAGAAGAAATATGCTGTTGAGAATCTTTCAACTCGTGGATTTGTGACAACACGGTGTTCGACACTCTTATAAACATCGTTGCTCCAAGCCTGCAAATTTTCATCATGCCCACCAACTAATGAGTTGATATTTTATTGGTTTTTTTATTTTTAAGAAAATGTAGCTCTTTGTGCATGTATATAGGGAATGAAGCATGCTAAGAACATTTCATAGTAAATTTCTGGGTCCTTTTGGCATGATTTTATGATTTTTCTTCTTCTTTTGGATCATAATCTAAAAGTTAATTTGTATAAGTAATTTTAAAGATAAATGAATTAAAATACATTTGTTTTGAAAGTATGCTAAGAAAAAATTGACTAAAAACAATTTGTTTTGAAAAAAGAAATGTATTATAATTTATATTTCATAAGTTAAAAATTAATATTTTTAACTTTTAATTAATTAAAAACTTAACTCAATTGGTAACAAACTTTCTATTAAGTTAAAAATTATTGATTCTAACCAAATAAACTTATGATTTTAAAAAAAGTTTAAAAAATAGCTTAAATTAATTTATAAAAATTATACCATACATAAATTTTATCCCCACTATTTAGTGTAGGTAGCCGAGGATGAAACAACGAATTCACAGGACAGGGTTTTAAAATTGAAAAAGTTACTAGCACAAGTTTCGAAACAAGTTAAGTTAAAAAGATGGTTGAGAAAAAAAAATGATATCTTTGGGAGTGCAAAGTGCTTAACTATCATAAATCAAATTGAAAACTTTCAAAACTTCAGAGGTGCCATGGCCTCTCAAAGCAAAGCCTGGTTCTGCCCTTTTCGTGCCATGGATCATTCAATTTCCTATTAAGAAAAAGTTCCATTAATTACCTGAAACAAGTCTCCGATATTGATTATCAGTGCGTCTGGGTTTGGCTTGACAGCAAACCATTTCCCATCTTTCACTAATTGCAATCCTCCAACTTCATCTTGGTGCAAAATGGTGAGAAAGTCGCTATCAGTGTGTGGCATGAGTGCGAATACCTCGGAAGGGATTGGACATGGTGGATATCGGTTCATTCGTAGATAACAAGTGCTTGACAGACAATTTTCTTTAATGAAATCAGATTTGCAGTCGAATTTCTCAGCCAAAATCTCAGCTAATTTATGTGCTAGATTGGCAACTGTTGTAGCAAATTGTTCCATTGTCGAGCTGGAAGTATATTTGAAAAAGAAAGACAGAAAGAAGAAAATTGTTAACAAAATGGACAATCACAAAAAAGCACCTATCAATTCATATATTTCAAGGAAAGAAGTGAAAATTATCAAAAACAAATGAATGCATGCATGCGTCCATTTGATCAAATTATTGAGACGGAGCTTAAATCCATTTTAGGCCACATCAAGTACATTATGGAAAGAAAAGTTGTTGTTAACAAAAGGGAAAACCACAAAAAAGCACCTTTTAATACATATTTTCAAAGAAACAAAAAATTCCAATCGAACTTAGGAGGTGCACGTGTTAATTTGATCAAATTATTGACAAGGATCCACTTTATGCCACAACAAGAACTTTCACGAAAGAAAATACCTTGTTAACACTCAGGCTAATTAGAAATCAAAGTAAAATTGTAGCCACTTCTATTTAGAATTATGAGACCTGTCAAATTCCAGAAAACAATATCATCCAGCTAGTTGCAGATGGGATGGTCTGATCTTTTATAGCTCATTATTCAACTTTTGACATTTCTTTCACGTTAGGATGTGTGGGCTTTGTGTTGATCAAATACCAGGCCATGCATGCAATACACACACAGAGAGACACTACTCGATCTTGATGTGCTATGTGAAGCAGATGCTGACTTTGCTAGTCTAATTATGTACCAGTAGTTTTATGGCTAAGCATTGCAGGAAAGTTTCCAAGACATTTCACAGTGATAAGGCTAAAGATAAAGAAGGAGTCCTACTCTATCACGTGAAAGCTGAACCTAAAAGGTATGTGATTGTGAGCAGTAAGCAGTGCACAATTTTCCCTATTTTGTAAGCATAAAATAAATAAATTTGATTCCATGCTTTCACTTGCTTATTCAATTTGGAGCATCTAAATGAAACCATGTGATCCATCAAAATCTGATTCTTGGATAGTTCATCGCCTTCAATAGCTACAGATAATCATCTGTGATCTAAAATCTTATGATAAGTGAATGATCTAAAAACAATTATAGAAATTTAAAGAAATAAATTTGCAATTACCTGAGAGCAGTACTGAAACCATTGGAAACCTGTATCTCACTCATAGGAATATGAAAAGCTTCGGACCATGACAACTGCTTAAGGCAAGTAGCTGTAGGTGTCCCCCATCGATAAGTCCCCCTGGACAAATTCAAAAACTCTTCTTCTTTGCTCTTTTCATTAAAAGGTTGTTTAAAAACCTTAACTTGTTCACTTCTCATTTTGTCCAAAATCTCACGCGAAATCCCATGATTTACAACTTGAAAGAACCCCCACTCCTGCGATGCCCTAGCAATCTCCGACTTGCACTTTTCTTTCTCCAAGTTCTTAAGATTCAGACGGCCAAGATCGATCAATGGAAGCTCGCATTCCTCAATGATATCAACAACATCCTTATGATCAGCTGCCCCTTTTGTGGCTTTTTCCAAGAGGGTCGTGTAGGTCTGCTGGAAAGGTGGGTCAACCTCCATCCTTTGAGCCTGAAAGGAGATGTGAAAAGGAAATTAAGGCCTAGGAAAAATTAAAAAATGGTGGTGTATGGATGTGGGCTTTCTAGCTAAGGAGAGATAGGGACAAAGAGAGAGGAGAAGATACTGGGGACAAGAGGTTTTTCCCTTGTTTTTGTTTCCTTCGATCATCGTCTGTTAAAAAGTTTTTGGATCTTGGAAACAAAGTTGATTTCATGTCTTTTTGTGTTCTAGACTTGAAGATATCTAAATTTTCATGTTTTCTTGTTATGCAAATTTGGATTTTTATTTTGATGAGTTGTATAAGATATAATTATTCTAATTAACTAAATATTAAATTTATATATATATGATGAACACAAAGAGCACAAGAAACAATGTTCTCATGATTTTCCATAAAAGTAAACAAGCTTGGTTTTAAATTTTTCTAAGAATAAGGTTTTAATTTTGAAATTGTTTAACAAAAGATAATGTTTTTTAGAATAAAAAACAAATTAGAACATTTATATTTTAAAATAAAAAACACGAGCATATTTACAGTCTAATTGAAAAAATTAGATCAATTGGTTCGATATGGTTTTATATTTTTATTAAAATCAAATAATTACAATTTGAATTAATAAGATTTTAATTGTGTTTTTGAATAATTGAAGAAGTTTTTATTTATAATGAGTTTTTTTTATTTAATTTGGTTTAGTTTGATTTACTTCAAGTTGGTTTTTTATTCTTAAAATCTAAATTAAAACTAAAACCAACTGAAGCAATTCTTTTTAAGAATTTCTAACCAAATTAAACTACTCAATAATTAAAAAAAATATTCAATTCAATTAATTTCAAATTAATGCTAGCATTTAATTTACTTATTCCTAGTAACTAGCACTCTTCAAATTAACCGCACATGAGAAGGGACGGGTGAAATCAATCACAAGCTAATTTATAAAGTGGGGCCTCATTAAATAAATGTCGGTCATGCCTACATGGCCATTGGACCGATGATGGTCCCTACCACAAAATATGGACATTTGTCATCACAGCGGGTTGCTTCTTTCAGCCCTTTTTGGCTTGTGGCCAGAAGCAAAATCATGTAGAACAGGATATCGCGCACAAAATGATTTTTTTTTCAAGACATGTGATGTTAAAAAAAAAAATCTAATTAAATCAATATTTTTATTCCTAATAAGTTTATTTAAATAACAATCAATAATCATTGAATTAATTATAACCCTAGTTATAAGATATTGTTTGTTTAGCATGTTAATTAGATGAAGTGTTACTTTGTAGTCTAACTTGAATTATATCAATAAAAAAAACTTGATTTTTTTTAAAAATTAAAATAAATTAATTTTTTTTTAAATAAATTAAATTAACCTGAATCAACCAATTACTAATCTTGTTATCTTAAACCCACTCCGATTTAACTTGGAATCCTTGTATCCACTCCAAATCACATTGACCCAAATCCAACTCCATATTCTACTCTATCTAGCTCCTTTTTCTAACTAAAAGTTTATGCATAATTTAAGAGTTTCTAGCTTTATTAATTAAGTTATGAATTTGGGGTTACATTTTTAAAATTATGATGATGTTTCGGTTGTCAACTAATTTGTAGGTAAGGTGAATGAAAAAATGTTTGACTGGGTTCCTTTCATTTCCTACTTACTTCTTTATGCCCCACTTATCAAATCATACATAATCAGCTATTATGAGTTTGTCTCTATTGTAGTAGATATGAAATGAGAGAATTCCTTTCAATATTATTAGTATTGTTCTATATATATTTTATTAACACATGGAATGCCTAGAACTCTCTATAAACTTCTTAGAAAAAAAAATAATTAATATCGCTTGAACTATAATTAATTTATCGGATTATTAAGGTTTTAGTTGTTCATGTGCTGCTATTCTTTTTGAAGACGTCTTTTGGATGCTTTGCCATCTACTTGTAGGATACATGTGTAAAATCCTAATTTTTTTTAATTAATATAATGGTCTCATTCACGAATTGAAAGATAAAAATGGCGTGCCTTCTCTAAACATGGGGCCCCTCTTTTTTCTCCTGTGTGGAGCATTTGGTCTCGTGTTGTTAATTTGCATAAGGGTACTTGGCAAAGTTTTGGTTTTGACGTCTAATTGACTCTAATGTCAGATTAAATGCTAAGGTCATGCAGCAAATGATGATATAAAGCCACTCATAATTCAAAAAAAAAAAAAAAAGCCACTCACTATAAAGAAATATTAATATCTCCCAAACAACTTCCCTATTGCCTGTTGCTGTCTCAGGTATCATGTCAAATTTAGTCATTTGATGGACCCATAAAAAATAAAATAAATAAATTAATGAGTCTAGCTTAAAAAAGGCCTAGTTTGTGCTAGATATAGGAGTTAATGGGCAGTGAATATACTCAAGTTTCCCTTCACATTATTAGAAATAAAAAGAAAAAGAAATAAACTAGCCAATAATTTCTTTGTATGAATCATAGAAGGAGATAGATATGATAATATATGAATATTATATAAAGATTTAAGTGGGCCAAAACTGTATGATTGATGCAATGTTATTATGAATCCTATAGGATGATCGGTATCAGATTCGTAATGAATCACCCACCTAAAACAGTGTATTTGAAGGAATTATGTTACATGTATGAATCACAACTGAAGTGTTTCATTTAATAAACTTACCTGGCTTACAATCTCCAAAAAGTTGCTAGATTCCACCATTGAAGCTTTCCTTGATATGCACTTGAATTAAACCTTTTGTGGTCTGCATTCTCAAGAAAATGAAGTGATAAACTATATGTTATTTCAGTCTCTAAACAAAATATAGGAAAAGAAATAATATAGTTTATTGCTGCAATGGATAAACACAAAATATACAGTATCAATTCGACAAGACATTCTCTGACAAAATGTTTCCATCAAGAAATCTATCGGTGATTTTTATCCCGATAAAATTAAATAATCGATGCGGTATAAGTAATTTTACTGTTGTGAAATAGAAAAAATAAAAAAGGCTTGGTAAGTATCTAGCTAGCTAATTACTTGCATGGCAGTGCACGGTAAAGCTAACGTCGAGCTACAAGTAGTTCTCGGCAAGGGGAGAAAAAGAAGCTGATAGTATCATGTAATTTGAAGTACAATATCGTGTCAAGCACTATCCTATCCATGTTGAAAGCAAGTGTAGATAGAGAGAACAAAACTATGAAAACAAATACAAGACGATGACAGGAAACGAAAAAGATCTAAACGTTCATATCAAAATAAGATCAAGAGTTTGGATCAGTAGCGAAGAATATGCGCAAGAACATATATAGAGACTATTTGATGAGAAGAAATATGGTACCTAAAAGAGAAACTCAAAGAGAGTGAGAGAGGGAGGGAGTGAGCTAGAGAAATGGCGTTTGTGTCGTCCACTAAGCTTGGAGGGGAGATATTTTATAGGGAAGAAGAGCTAGACCATCAATGATTATGACCGGCAGAGTACTGCAGGAAGAAGATAATAAGGGTAAGGAGTATATATTTACTTGAGAGGTAATAATCACGCGTGCTAATAATTGTATTAGAATGTTTTTAATTTGGGCAATGAAAATAGAGACAAGTAAGCGATCCAAAACTTATAATCAAGCACATTTAATACTCATTCAATCCCCGATACACTCATATCTTGCTCAAATTTATGCAAAGTGCCTCTAAAAGTAAAATATGATAGCTTATTGTATAGTTTTTTCTCTCTCTTTTTTTTAAAACAAAAATAGATGTAGAAATAGACCAATCGCTCATAGAAATATCTATTTAGACGTAACTTAATCAAACCTAAATATTCTAACAATTCAAAAAGCTAGTAATGGGAGTGAAAATTGCTATACCATCCATCTAGATGCATCTTCTCCTTGTCATATGCACCGATTCTTTAAAAACAATTTATGTATAGTTGACATGACCGATGAACATAGCAGGGTCCAAATTCAAGCATTAGGTGAGGAAATTCAAAGCTTATCATTGAATATTTAAGCGTAAATAAGAAGTGGCTGGTTATTATTATTATTATTTTTATCCTCTTTTTGAAGAGCACTAGGGTAGATAAAGATGATTGCCAAGTACAATTTCCATTTTTAGTGTCGACTGTCGACATCTTTAAGAAAGAGATAAGGGAGTGGTAGACTTGGAACAATAAGGACCAAAAGACATGTTGTGACTGAAACATTAGTAGCCAATAAGGGGAGACTTGGTTCAATATCCACCAATTAAACGTCTGGTATCATCGACTTTCTTTTTTGGTATCAATTTTGAATGAACTTAATTAAGCCCCCCCCCCCCCCCCCCCCCTCTCTCTCTCTGCCAAAAAAAAGCCCCCTCCCTCCCTCTCTCTCTCTCTCTCTGTCTGAAATGAAATCTGAAAGAAAAGGCACGTACTGGACCCAACCGTATAACTGTCACTGCTGATTCCATGTCGGAACCTACGTGGAGGCAACTAGAGTCACATGCATGTTAAATTTTGCACGTCAAGATTTCTAAGCAATGTTAAGGGAGAAATATCAATGTATGGGATTGAGGTTCAAGTCACTTCAAGCATAAAAAGTTCTTTAAACTATTTTCTAGATATTTTTCGGTAGAACATGTTTAAGAATATGTTAACTTTCACTTTTACATATTTTTAAGAACTATGTTTTAAAAAAATATATATCAAATTGATTTTTTTTAATAATTTTGATATATTGATGTTAAAACATTAAAATAAATGGGCTCATCTAGATTTGTGGTATTTCATGCATGCATGTTGTGCCGCTTTCCACCATTTATATATAATCTCTACTCACCCTCACGAAATAGTGAAAAAGTATATAGAATAAATAAATAAATAAAGGCACTTTTCTTTTTAGTTTAACCTTCTCGAATATCCCAGTCTGTTGGATCAGAAATTCTTACATAGAATTAATACATTATTACATTAACCGATGAAGATTGAAGTGATGTTTGTAAATAGGATTAGCCATGATCTAACCAGATGGTTTTCTCTTATAGTTTTGTCCCTTTTATCATGTTAAGCATCCTTAAGTCCCCCTAATTAGATTAATTAAAATCAGGTGTGGAGTCAGAAAATTTTGTGTGGGGATCAAATTAAAAAAAAAATCTAAAGAGGGCCAGAAGTTCAAATTATTCAAATAGGAGGTGGGGAAAACAAATTGACGGGGCTGGTCCATCACCCGCCCCCGATATATTTTCTACAATCATAAATAAGGAACTCAAACTCTGTCTTTTAGATGAATTAATGTTAAGTTTTTTTAATTTTTCATGTATAAATTTAGAGTTAATTTTCTGACTGCTAGGCTTTTAAATAAATGCATATATAGTCATCTTGATGCAGCATACAAGTGAAATGATATTTGTAGCTCTCACTAGTGACAATTATGAGGAGAAGGTGTGCTTGCTTGATAATCAATTTGAAATTCAATTTTTACATTAAACAGGGGAGTTGACTTACAATCCAGTCAAAAACTCATTAAATTTTTAATTTTTTTAAAAAAATATATTTTTAATATATTTATAAAGAAACGATAATACAACATACATACCTATAAAAATAAGAAATAGAGAGGAGATACAAGGGATACAGGATGGCCCAGGATTTAATACGGAAAGCATGTGATGCATCTCAACAGGAGCAGAGCTTTTTACTTGTACAATTCAAGGCCTCCCATCGCAGAGAAAACCCTATCACCAAATGTTAAAGGACACTTGAATTATTGCTGCTGTTGAAACTGCAGCCACATGCACGGTTGATGAATGAATGTCTTGATCATAATTGCCGACGGTGGCGCCTGTTGCCCTCTCTGTGCTTTTTTTAGTGCGGTCATTCACAAGCCCTTCTCGTTCAAGTGGGTGTTTGACAATTGGAGGGTGAGTTTGAGTGGTGGAATGGGTTTAGCAAGTTATGTCATTGCTTTCAGGTCTTGATGATTGGAAGATAATTCTGTTTAATTTCACGGCGTTCAATCATTATGGACTGCCCGAAGATTCTGCTCTTTTCAACTTTAATCATCATCCATGTATTCCTCCTAAAATTCTTAATCGAGGGCACATCCATAGTTCTTTTTTGGGCCATGCCCACTGTTGTGGGGAGATATCAAGACTAGCTTACCTGTAGAATTGATAAACACATTAAAAAAATTATTATTTAATTTAATTCTAATTAAACAATCATAATTAGTCTACAAAAATTCTAAGTAAGAGCTTTATTATATCATAGAAAAGCTATGTGTGTGTGTGTATCATTATCATACCTAAAATAAATTGTAATGTGTTTTAATGTGGTATGTATATTTTTCAAGATATTGTTTTTATTATCTATTAAACAACACCCAAAAGAATAATGTCTGCTATTAAACCCTACCATCATGGGTTATTTGGAAATGATAGGCACACATATATAGGAGGCTTGGTGTAAGTTGAAAAAATCATATTATTTATTAAATAGCATCCAAAGAACAGAACTAATGACCATTCCACCCTAGGCTATTTAATAAATGATAGAAACAATGAATTGATGAGAACATGGAGAATGCCTAGAAAATTATCAAAAACTAGTTGAAAAAAATCAAATTGTACAAGATTAAAAAATTTGATAGTTTAATTTTGACTGATAAAGGCTTTATTAGCAAGAAAAATTCATTCGAAGGAGGAAAATTCAAAATTGGATATTTAAGGAATCAATTAGAATTTTTTAAGGTTTAATTGAATTTATTGAGGGCTTAAATGCAAGAAAACTTGATTTTTAAAATCAATTCAAGTTTTAATTGGAGGAAATTAAAGTATTGGGGTTGAATTGCAATTTTAAAGAGTTGATTTGATCAATTCATAGGCTTAACTGCATAAATATTGAAGTTTGATGAGCAATTAGGGATTTGAATGAAGAAATCTCAAAACAAGGACCGAATCGAAAAAGACGTATGAATATAGTGGTTGAAATTGATCAAATCAATGGTCAAATTAAAGAAATTAGAAGTTTGTTGATAAATTGAGGGCTAAAATGCATAATTTCATAATTAAGGACTAAAATGAAACAAACAGTCAACTTTAGGGCTAACAATTAAGTTTGACAAGGGTGGAAAGTTTAGGAGGTAATTATAGGTGCAATTAAAAGCAATTGAAATAATAGGGACTAAATTAAAGTTTTTTAAATCCTAAATTAAAAACTCTAATTTTTAGGGTTTAGTTTAAACGACGCATCGTTCGACCACTATGTATCTTTTTCTTTGGCAATTTTGATTGATCAATTAGGCATCTCCAGGCAAATGAATGTGATGTTTCCAACTACCTCAAGGGTTGTAACAACCATTATTCGATTAAGAAACACACACTCTATAAAGATTAGCTACTTTCATTAAACATTTACATCATATTTTCTCCAATGATCTTATTAACATCTTGTCCCCGATCAACCTCATTGCATTTTCAAGTTCAAGGTTGATCGAGTTAACACTTTTAAACAAATGAATATGAAGTTACAGACCTTCAAATCAAGCAAGGTTGGATCCAAACTAAAGATGTGCACCTACTCTACCAACATCAGGTGGTATACAATGATGATGAGGCTAGAGTTGTTTTAAAAAAGCCTCAAAAGTGCATAACTAAGTCATTAGGTGATTGTAACACCTATTTTACTGCTCAAATGGTTCTTATCAAGAGCTTAAAACCTTCCTCTCAAAATTAGAAGGCCAAAAACATCTCACTTTGGCCTCCAAGTTTGATATATAAAAAAAAGCCTTTATTGAGTTTGTTATAAAACCATCATCCTAAAATCATTGAAGGTATAAAGTTCATAAGTGTAAAACATACCCAAAACTCTTCTAGTTTGATTAAAGAGCCAAACTTTGATGAATGAGGATCAATCTTTGATCAAATCCATACAAAATCATAGCTTGAAACTCTATAAATACTTGCATGAAAATCATAGTAAGAGGGGCAGAAAAAAGAGGAAGAAAATGGAGGAAGATAGGATACAAGGCATAAAAAATCAAGTTTTGATGATTGATGTGATGCAATGAAAAGGTTAAAGGTAGGAAAATGTCTATCAAGTGTAGAAGGGGTAAGAGTGATTTTAATTGAAGAAAGACACTACAAATATCAAAAATCGATGATGAAGGTAAGAATAAAAAAAGAGAAAAAAGAAAATATTGAATTATAAACATGTCTTTTAATATATGTGATTAAATTTCTTGTGTACTCAAATGATTATGATGGTTATCCATCAAAGAAAAAGTTGGGTTTGCTATATTGTTTTTGTTAAGAGAATATTGATATTTTAGGTGAAAATAGAATGTGTGGCAAGATTATATACTATTTTTTTTTACAAAGATAGTAGAAGAAAAATAAGAAAATGACAAGGCTAATAATTAATAGTGAACATTCTTCTTTCATTTGAATTGAAATATGAGATAACAAAAAGATGGAGTATCATGAGATAAATAATGGGTAATGAGCTTTAGTATTTTTTTTAAGCCAATTTTATTTTTCTCTCCTTTTTTTTGCAGTTATTATTTTAAAATTGAAAACTAAATCAATCATTATATTTTTTCAAATTACATTTTAATAACTAAATTTTTTTTTATTGATCTTTCCTTCTCTTCTTTTTTCTTATGAATTTCTCTTTTATTTTTGAAAATTTTGTCAATACAAAAACAATACGTGAATTTATTACAAATGACAAAATGACCAAAATTGGTCGAATCACGTCAGAAATACATTTTCTGTGAATTTTGGTATTTTTTTTGTTATTTTTCCAAATTTTCCTTAAAAAATATGTTGATAATAAAGATAGAAAATGAGTAATGACACCCACCTGCCAAAAAAAAAAAATCTTGCGGATTTAACTATCGTCCAGAGTAGTCGGCAAAGGCTACATGCCCACCTGATATTTGTCAGAGAACATTGCCAACCTTATTGAAAGGTCACAGAGGGTCGGATCCCCCTGATGATGAGAGAAACTTGACCCTGCAATCACGGGCCACGGTTGGAATAAAGTGAAGATAGCGACGTCTCCATGTTTTGACACATTGCTTTGTGAGTGAATCACACACCATTTATATCCAAATTTGGCGAGTAGAAATAGAATAGAATAGAATAAAATAAAATAAAATACATTTATGCCTTCTTTCTTTCATGAGTTTCTTAGGAGGTTTTTAACTAATATATTTTACAGTGAAGAATTTAGATCCACGCCCTTCGAAGTCCAAATACTTTGAATTCCAAACAATTATATATAATTACTTGGACGTGATTGTCAGTTGAAATGGAATTCATAAAAAAAAAAAAAAAAAAGAAGAGGAAGAGAGATTCTTGCATATTTGTGACCTATAAGGATGGGGGAGGTTGCAAATTACTGTATTTTTTTCCTAAATTGTTTCTGTGTTTTTTATTTTTGGCATTCATCTTTATATGTGAAAAAAAATTTAGAAAAATAAATAGATAAATATTTAACATAAATGAGCTTCTTGTAAAACGCTCGCCAATAAAGTTAAGAGTTCAAATCTACATATCAAATCTCATAGATGAAAATATATCTATATCTTTATATATAATTATAAATATTATTAAAAAAACTTTAACTTTTAACTTTGATATAAATGAGGTAAGGTTGTTTTAGATAAAATAACAGTATAATATCGAATGGACATTCTCTATCAAAAAATATAAAATAATCCATCTATCTTTTTTATTATATATAAAAAAAGCTTTTAGTGTACAAACCAAGAATTAAAAAAGAAGATTAAATTAAGTAAGCAAGGATCTTGATAGGTTGAAAGATGAGGAACATTATTAATTACAGGCTGCAGCTATCATCAAGACTCTGTGAGCCAAGCCAAAATCACCACACAGGTAGGATTCTGCATCATAATCTTCATGTGGTTGCAAACAATGATGATGAAATGATTTCGACATTAATGATGATGAAATGATTTCGACATTATGACTACACTACTTCTCATTTCGAGAAATATCTTTCAATAATTACTTTCACCTCAATAATATCCTCTTATATTAAATATCATTTGAGCTTCTTCCTAAGCAATACAAGCACTTAACAATAATTGATAGTTTTTGTTTTTTGAGAAAACTAAAAGAAATCAATTAATTGATAGCACAATTAAATATAAATCTTTTTTTTAATAAAATTATAAATGTCAATTTATTGGTTTTTCAAAGCTCAAAACACAAGCTACAAAAGCCTCCACAATTAGCTGGAGGCTCTGGAAAATTAACAAGTCATCAACGCATGTATTAGCTTCACTGTAAACATGGGTCATCCCACTTCGAATGCGCAAACTTGTTGCCAATATTCCACGCAAACTCCAACCCCAACTTAATTCACTGCCAAAAGCTTAGGTTTAATGGCATTTCCCCATCAGCAAATGTTGCCCTAGCTTATTTACTTTGTTAGTGAAATAAACCAATCTCTTAGTTAACATTTAACTTGAGGCTTTTTATATATATATATATATATATATATATATATATAGGGTTCTTGTGAGCCCTTCAATCATCACAATTATTCCTCCCCTCCGTCCCCAAGCATTTTTCTTGCGTCATGAGATTTAAATAACTAAAAATTTAAAAATAATAAGAAGTTATTAAAAAATAATATAAATTATATATTAAAATTTTATAATCAATTAAGTTTTTGAATTTAACAGTTATAAGTTTTAATTTGACCGAATGTATTTTTTTTTAGTCCAAATCAAAAGCATAAAATAATTTGAATTCATGTAAGTTTTGAATAACCAATAGAGTGTATTAAACAACAATACAATTCATATCTTTAGACATGAATTTTAGCAAAAATATTCATCTTATTTATGAGTTTAATAAAAATACCAACTCAATATTGTTTGGTCTGTGACGACAAATTAAATATGTTAATCATCTATAAATTACATAGAAACTACAGCAATATTGGTAATATTTGGTCCACTCTCTTGATATATTGCCCATAACCACACTACAAAATGTCTGAAATTAAATCATCGTCTCCTAAATTTCGAATCTTTAACCAACTAACTAGCTATCACACAAAGCCAATGAATAGTACTAACATAACTCTTCCATAACGTCACTAGTTAACAAAGCACCAATTACTCATCACACAAAACTAATGAATAGAGATAACAAGACTATTCCACAACGTTTACTAGCTAGCAAGAAGTTCAAGACGAGCTCAAGTATAAAAGGAGCATTTAGGACAAGAAATAACATGTAGAGCACAAGCTCAAATGCCCAAAATGGAAAGATTAATCAAGACAACGACGCTAACATTTTTGGCAACCTTCTTATTATTACTTCTGCCCAACACCTATGCTCACAACGTTCTACTTCCACATTGCCTGAATCAATTTTCTTTAGCAAGCTATGCCTGTGCTATGCTTCCATACTCCCCATTTCCACATCCATCGCCACCCTCCCCGGCTCCGGCTTCACCCTCACCCTCACCCACACACTCCCCGTCCCCGCCACCACCCTCTCTTGATGATGAACACGAGCATCGAGAGATGATACATATAGAAGAAAACTGTTGCAAATGGTTGGGAGCTTTAGATAAAGAGTGTGTATGTGGCCTGCTTCGTCCCCTGCCTGTATTCCTTTCGAAACCTGCACATCAATATACCCTTTATGTTAGTAAATCTTGCAACATAACTTATGCTTGTGATGGGCGAGCTCTGTAATGGGAATCTGATCGACGGGAGTTTACTTATCTATGTATTCGTCATTTTACTTTTTGCTTATTTTAAGGATAAAATAATAAAATTGACAAAATATAGGGGTGAACTTAGTGGATGACACAAGTTTTCACCCCTGTTGAATTTGTCAATCATGTAATAATTTGCTTTTCGCCACTATCTTGGAATCTTTGAACTTAATTTAAATATTAATTATATCAAATTTGCTATAGTCATTTGAAATTTACTTGCTTCATATTGCTCAAAGAATTTTAGATCATGGTTTGTAGTTTAGTGTGTGTGTGTGTATAATCCATTTATGATTGTATCACTATCTTTCATCCTATATAACTGAAAATGAACCAAAATTACAGGAAAAAAATAAATAATTTCTCACTAATTATACTTTAAATATTAAACTATTCTTCCTAAAATGTTTCATATTTCTATAATAGAGAGGTTACATAAACCATTGCATTTCTTGTTAAATAATTTATTCTTACATTTATTTTTAATTCCTTATTATTAATATTGATTTGGATCTCACTTAATCATTATATTATAAAAGATATGAATTAATTATATTATTGGTAAATTAAATGAAAATTATTAATAGTCATCAAATCAACATATCTATTATCATATCAAAAAATTGTTAATTATACCCAAAATTATACTCTTATTACATAAATATGAAATCCATGAATAAATTCTGATTATATAGAATAATTTCTAATAATATCCCAAAAAATCCAAGTAGCTTAGAAATAGAGCTCCTATATTAAATAATCGGTTAATTAATTAGTCCTAACAATCTCATCAATTCTCCCTAATTAAGGTGGTTGATAGCTTAGGACAAAGTGACTTGTGACTAATATTTGCAAGAGGTTTTTTTTTTTTTTTTTTTTTGAGATGAGACTCCTCGATATTTAAATAAATATCTTTTCAAAGAGAAAAAACACAATAATATTCTAGAGAGAAATATTTTGAAAATATATATGTAATAGAGAATGAAGATTATGAACCTTTATTCTGAAGATTTTATTGTTTATTTATAACTTATAAATTTTGTTATTTTGTGGATAAAAAAAAAAGGCTAAAGTATAACTTCATCTTTGTGATATTTTGAGTTGTATTATGAGTTGTATTTTACTCATTTTATCTAGCTAAAAAATTAAGATATAACTGGTCATGATAGACTCAATTCCACTCGGGGGTGGGTTGGTACACTGCCAAGTCCATCTAAGACTGGGCTTAGCACACTGTCAATCCTAATAGGGCTAGGTTTTGTTAACACCAGACATAACATCCTAACATTGAAGCGTGTTTGGTGTTGGTGTGTGCAAACCCAACACATTCAAGAAAATTATATCTTTATATTTTTCTTGATTCAATATTTATTGGTAAGGATATACAAAGATATATCAAAAAAATTTTGGTTTATCAATTTCTAAAGAAAATTCTAAGCTACTTTGATATCTCAACATCTGAAACATGGTTTTAAACCCCTACACAGAAAAATATAATTTAAAACTTGATTTAGATTTAGTTTCCCATAATATTTTATTTTTATCAATTGTTTTGGTAAAAACAATTAAGCAAACCTGTTTACTCCCGAATTTGACACGATTAACCCATGACCTTCACCTTGGGCTGGGTCAAACCCCTTACGGATTTCATAACTAGGTATTGAATGGCCCATATCCAGTATTTCAAACCGTTGACTTTCTCTCCTTTATGAAATGACATTTTCCCCTCGGCTTCTCTCCTTTCCTCTCAATACAATTGTACACTTTTGTAATTGCACAAAAACCAACAGCCTCTCTTCTCCTCTTCTATTCTCCAAAATAGCGACAAATCAAAATTGAGCTCTACTCCGTTACCATGGCGCCACCGGCAACGATTCGGTGTTGCGCAGCAGCGCTAACTCTGATGTTCTGTATCCTCATAATCTCTCCATCATCATCAGCTATCTATTGTGAAGAAGATGATTGCTACGATTTACTAGGGTCAGCTTTCTTATTTGACTATATTTGTTTTTTTTTTTTTTGATTTTGTCAATTTACTGATTTTGCTTTTATTCTTACAGCGTTACGCAAACTGCTAATGCTTCAGAGATAAAAAAAGCTTATTATAAACTCTCGTTGAAACAGTAAGTTTTATTTTTCATATTTTTATTTGTTAATTTTGTTTAATTTTAATTTTTGATATATATTTTTTGAATGGGTTATGGTTAGTCACCCGGATAAAAACCCAGATCCGGAGTCCAAAAAGCTGTTTGTGAAAATTGCTAATGCTTACGAGGTAAAGAAAAGTATTTTTGCTCAATTTTGTTTATTTTTGCTCATAATTTTTTTTTGCTTAATTTTTTAATTGTTTTTGGGAAATGCAGATTTTAAAAGATGAAGCTACAAGAGAGCAATATGATTATGCAATTGCTCATCCAGAGGAGGTGCATTTCTTCTTCTTCTTCTTCTTCTTCTTCTTCTTTTTCATTTAATTCAGTGTTATATAATTTTATTGAATAGGAAGGGATTGAGATTTTTTTTTAAACTTTTAATTTAGTTTTGTATAATTTTATTTAATTCAAAGGAATTAAAAAAAAGTTCGGGGGAGTGAAGATTTTGGTGAATGATTTGAATTATTAGTTGGTGAATATACTAAGCATTTGTATTTATATGGACCGCTCATGTGCTTATTATAGATGAGTTTTCACATTTTTTGAAACTGAGATTAATAAAATTATTAAAGGTGTTTGCTTTTCTTTCTTATAGGTGTTTTACAATACGGCTCGTTATTATCATGCATATTATGGTCACAAAACGGTGAGAATGCCTATGTTGATTTATTGGAATTTTAGTGTTCTTGCTGCTGGTAGTAGCTGATAGATGTAGCAGTTGGGTTAAATTTGTGTTTTAACATTGATATGTATGTTTTGTAGGATCCACGTTTTGTTCTGGTTGGTCTTCTTCTGATTCTCTCAGGGTTTCAGTATATGAATCAGATGACAAGGTATAATCAGGTATTGTCCTGAAACTTAACTGCGGCTAAACTTGATATTGTTGTGCTTTTTGGATGTAGTTGACCTAGCATGGGTTCTATTTGCAGAAACTTTTGTTTTGATTTATTGCAATACACTAATCATGGTGGCTGTTTCTTTTGCTTTGAAAGTTCTGTCATGTGCAGTGTTCTTTTTTGTGATGAATTTGTATTGAATGTCAGTAAAGCAGGTCAAGTAAAGTATAGGCTGAAGGATTTGCAGTGTGATTTTATGTACAAATATTTTGTCGGAAAAAAAGCTTCTCATATGCAGATGGCAGATTTTTTATTTTTTTTTTAAATCTTCTTGTCATTGCAGGCTGTAGCAATGGTCAAGAAAACTCCTGCTTATAAAAATAGACTACGGGCTTTGGAACTTGAACGCAGTGGAGGAGTTACAAATAAGAAGAAGAGCAACAAGCAGATGGACAAGTATGAAATTATTTTGATCTTTTTTGAGATACGTCAGTCTGATGGTTGTGAATCTGTTCATTAACCTTTATGTCTGATAAGTGTGTGCATTAATCTTGCCAGACTCTCCTTGTGATCATAAGATATATTTTTGTGGCAGGAAAGTGGAGGAAGATCTCAGCAAAGAACTTGAACTGGACATAAAGGGCGCTCATAAACCTTCCATCTCGGAACTTCTTGGTGTCCGATTTATAGTTCTGCCTTACACTATTGGCAAGGTTAGAATACCCATCTTGTTAAATCTCTTTTCCAGCTCAGGCGAGACCTTGGTATATTAGAATATTGTTACTGATCTGCTTCTTTGTTCTTATCGTTGTCTCCACATAATGCTCATTTAGAATTGAATCTTAAGTTATGACTATGAACATTCCTGATTGATTTTCTTTTTCATACAGCTATTACTGTGGAATGGTTGTTGGTTCTGGAGATACAAGGTGAAACAAGCACCATATTCTTGGGAAGATGCCGTCTACCTAACACAAAGATCCCTGAGAGTGCCTCTTGATGCATGGGGCAGCATTGGTAATCACTTACAGATATTTCCAACTACCAACTTAAATGTTCATCCGTTGTGTTTGTGTTAATCAATATAAAGGAAACTTTGCGAAGGCATTAAATAGGGTTTGATTTACAGATTAAAGGATAGCTTAGTTATGGATAGCCTTACAAGCTTGTCTTTTAATCAGTTAAAGGTTGCTCGGTATTCGTAAGATTTCATGACCATGTTACACAGTTGGCCAAATATTTCAAACTTTGGCATCGTCAAACATGTCTTTTAGCTGTATAGGAATCATGTGATGGATGCTATCAGCAGTGGCTTCCAGACTCTGTTCTCGCTCTGGTTTAACATGTCCGGAGGTTATAAGTAATTGGTTCACTGAGTTGCTGCTTTAAACTTTCGTGTTTTTCAGAAGAATCGACGAAGGAAGATCTTGTTCAGAGACGTTTATGGGAGAAGTCTAACTTGGAGACCTATTTTGCAGAGCTTCGTAAAGAATCCAAGCGTAGAAGATAGCTGATTTTCCTGCTTAAATGCTGACAACACAATTTTTTGGTGATAGATAACAAATATATGAGTTCCTGCTTAAATGTTGTACGGAAATAGTTGATCTATTTAATTATTCTATCATATGAAAGCAACGTGAATTTTGCAATTTAAAACAAACTTATGTATTGATAAACATCCAATATATGAAGCTTGGAGGACCCTCGTAGAGGGTTTTATGACATTGTATGAATTCTTTATCGGATCACTTAATTTTTTCTCCAATGAAATATAAATTTTAGTTCTGTCAGCTCTGACATTTTCTTCTTATTCCAGAAATGGTTAGGCTCGGTTTGGTCTTCAAATTGAATCTTTCTTCAAACGACACCGTTTTGTTTTTTCTGTTTAGGCTAATTTGAAATATATCCCCGACTATGGGGATAGTATCAATTTCGCTCCAAAACAAGTTCTTTATCCATTTTCTAAATAATTTAGATTACAAAAACATAAAAAAATAAATAATTCAAAATTGTGCTAGTTAACTATAATATTTTTTTTTCTATAAAATACATTGTTTCTTGCAAATAAATTATAAATTATATGGAATTCATTGTTAATAAAAAGACTTAATTACGAAATATTGGATAAATAAAAATGATGCAAAATTTATTTAAGGGTGAAATTGAAACTATCGATATAGTTAGGGGTTAAATTTGAAGTTTTCCCTTTCTTTTTTATACCAACAAGACACCGTAATAGACACACCGTCTTCTTCTCCAAAACCCTCTCTCGGTGCCTGAGACCGAAATACCGAGTCCGGAAACAATGACTCACTCTCCTATCGCCTACTTAGTTCCACTGAGTCCAAATCTCGAAGAAAACGCTTCAATCCCTAAACTCCCTCTCTCCAACGGCCAAAACACCATCGGCAGGAACGACATTTCGGCCTCCGATAAAAGACTCAGCCGTAACCACCTCTCCCTAACCCTATCCCTAAGCTCATCCACTATAACCGTGGTTAGTTATTATTTTTCTCTCTTTTTTTTTACTATTTAATTGTCTTCAAAAAATTAATGATTAGTTTGTTTGTAGGATGGGACTAATCCGGTGGCCGTGGTTAAATCGGGGAACCGTAGGAGGAAACTGAGAGCCGGAGAGAAAGCGGAGATAGTTAACGAAGATATTATTGAGTTAATCCCTGGTAATTATTTTTATAAGTACGTGTTAATTACTCCTAATAGTAATTTACAGAAGCGAGGTTGTTTCGAGGGAAGAGAAAATGGTACAGGTGAGAGCAAGCGGAAGAAGATTCGAGAAGGGATTAGTAGTAGCTCAAAGGTATTTGATTTTTTTTTTCTGTTTATTTTTTTTTGTGTATTTGTTTATTTGATTGGAATTTATAGGTTGAAATGGAAAGTGGTGGACCGCCGAGGAATTGTGAGGATGAGGAGGCGATTAGGGATTTTGGTGTTTCGGAGGATGAATTGGCGTTGACATTTCGGCTTTTGAGAGTGAAAGAATTGCCAGCTTGGGCTAACACGTCTTGTGTTTCGATAAATGATGTGATTAAGGTAATGGTGTTTTCTTGTTGTTTCTAAATAAGGATGTTGTTGTTACTAAGTTGGATAAGGATGTTATACTTGAGCACGAGACTTTGTGCGAATGTGGACGAGTTATATTGTAGTGTTTATTGGTATATTGATGATGGAAGATTGATTGGTTTTTGGTTTCTTTGTGTAGGGAGATATTCTTGTTGCTATACTTTCAAATTACATGGTGGATATGGATTGGTTACTGTCTGGTGAGCTTTTATTTTTTATTTTTGTTTTTGTCTCACCCTGCATAGTGTTGGTTTTAGGTAGTTTAATCTGGCTTCTTTCATTGTTTTTTCCGTTTTCTGATGCAGCATGTCCGACAATTGCAAAAGTTCCTAATGTCATGGTTATTCATGGGGAGGGTGATGGTACATTGGAGCATATGAAGGTTTTTATAGGAGTCGTCAATTTAAGCAATTGAAGATTTATTTTTTGGTGATGGGATTTTGATTTCGGTAGTATTTTATAGAGAAGGAAGCCTGCAAATTGGATTCTGCATAAACCCCGGCTACCCATTTCCTTTGGGACACACCATTCAAAGGCTATGTTTCTTGTCTATCCTCGAGGAGTGCGAATTATTGTACATACAGCAAATTTAATATATGTTGACTGGAATAACAAAAGCCAAGGTTTGTGGATGCAAGATTTCCCTTGGAAGGAGGAGGAGAAGCATGGAAAAGGATGTGGATTTGAAAATGACTTGGTTGATTATCTTAGCATGTTGAAGGTATAATTATATTGGAGCGGAGATGATTAGGGATATTTACCCTGTGTATTTCTTTCTGTACAAGTTTAATCCTTTTTTTTTTTAATGTCTACAGTGGCCTGAATTTACTGTAAAGTTACCAGACCTTGGGAGTGCTAGTATCAATGCATCCTTTTTCAAGAAATTTGATTATAGCCATGCAGCGGTATGTTATTCAGTCTCTTATCCTTACTGGAATTTTTGTCTGGGAATGTTATATCTTTATGAACCTAGTTACACAATTTTCAGGTCAGGTTAATTGCATCTATTCCTGGATATCATACTGGTGCCAATCTAAGGAAGTGGGGACATATGAAGCTACAAAGTGTTCTTCAAGAATGCACCTTCAACAATGAGTTTAAAAGGTCTCCTCTTGTTTATCAGGTATGGTGGATTCATCTTTTACTAGTATAATGAGTTCTGATCATGTGAGAATTGAGGTTTGATGTGAACAGGTGCTGAAGTGAAATAACATGTCATCTTAATCAGTTTTTTTTTAGTTCTTTTCTTTTGTAAAAAAAGTTTAAACCTGACTAGTTGACTCATGCGTTGCAGTCTGCTGATTTTCCTGTGTTACAGATGAGAGAGTTATTTGAACTGTTCAAAGGGCTGTGGGTGAAATCTTGGAAATTACTAGTGCTACCATGCACTTTCTTCTGCTTTGAGAAATTTTATGAATTGTTTCGTATTCTTTCCTTGTTGCAGTTCTCTTCCCTTGGTTCTTTGGATGAAAAGTGGATGACTGAACTGGCCATTTCAATGTCATCTGGATACGCTGAAGATAAAACACCTCTTGGTCTTGGAGTGCCTCAAATAATATGGCCTACTGCAGAGGATGTCAGATGCTCCTTAGAGGTACTAACATGAAGGTCTTTTCTTCGAGCTTTTTCCACTGCACCTTGCATTGTTTTCCAGAAATCCTTGGTTATCTTTAAACATTTTAAGGTTTTGAACTCTGGCTTTTCTTGAATAATAGGTTGACCTGGGTATCATTTTAGATTGCTTGTCTTTTATGGAGTTATAAGATGTTGAAAGCATTCAAACAGCCAGCCAGTAAACTTGACACATGGTAGCCAGGAACCAACTTATGTTCCCCGCATTGGGATTAAGTTGGACGAAGGGGGCCTAGGGATTGCCTCCAGCTGTCTTCTGAATATTATTGAGATGGGGGTCAAATGAGGCTATGTGCATTGATCTTTTTTGTAATTTTGACATTATCATTAATAAAGCCAGATGGAAACAACCATCACTGTTAACCCACATCTTTATTTCAAATGAATTTGCCTTTGGATATGAATCCCTGGATGCCAAGTATTTTTATTTATTATTATCTTTTGATTGATTTGAAGTTCCCACTGCTAGCAAGTAAAAGATTGCGTGGTTGTGTAGTTTTGTGAACAAGATGTTAAAGAAATTATGCTCATAAACAACCAATTATGATTGATCCAGTGGAGAAGTTCAATGCTGTAAAGAAAAAGTCAAGTTGACTTGGTTTGACCAATCATATTACACAAGTCTAACACTAATTCTATGAGATTTCTTGTAAATTGTGGTATTTTAATGTGTAAATGTGGATCTTGTTGTGCTGCTCTATGAGCTATTGGAAAGTTGTCTTGTTTAATGTTATCTACTGTTAATGTTCGAAAATGAAGTTGAATTGTTCAATTCTCATGTTGTATGCTCTAGGAGTCTATTTTATGTTCATATTTTTCCACTAGTGTTATTGCTATGCTTTGCACTTGTAAAAGTCCAATGCTATTCTCTTATGATTGTTTTACTTTTTTCTTCAGGGTTATGCAGCTGGAAATGCTATTCCAGGCCCACTAAAGAATGTTGAGAAAGGATTTTTGAAGAAGTATTGGGCTAAATGGAAGGCTTCCCATTCTGGCCGCTGGTATATGTCCATATCATTCCCAGTGACAGTTTGGATTACAAAATGCTAACTGGAGTTGGATCATTTAAATTCCATTACCAAATCTTGGTTTTTTCATTCATGACCACTTAAGTTGTGAGCACATGCATTGCCTCTTTTGCTGTGGTTGCTTCTTCAAACTGGGGGAAAGACCCTTAACTTTGTGTATTCCATTGTTTCAGTCGGGCGATGCCTCATATAAAGACTTTCACTCGCTATAACGGCCAGAAACTTGCGTAAGGGTTGCTTTCTTTCACTTATAATGGTTTCTTAAGAGTTTTGCGTGGCCTGAAGAAGAGCTAAATGACTGCAAGAAGTCAATCAATGTTTTACTATTGAACCTGAATTTAAACGTTTTCCAAACAGTTGGTTTTTGCTTACTTCATCAAATCTTAGCAAAGCAGCCTGGGGGGCTTTGCAGAAGAATAATTCTCAGTTGATGATCCGTTCGTACGAGGTATGTGCATGAGGAACTATGCCACCCCCAAAAAAGGTTAAAGTTAGTGTTGAACATCAAATCATGTTTCTGTGACAATAATGTGACAATAAGCAAACGCTAACAAATTATGATTTTTTCCTTCATATTTTTTGGGTTAATTTTCATACATTCACAAGTTCATGTGTTTCCTGCCTTCTGATCCCCTAGAAACATCGATGCCTTAATTCATCTTGTGTGATTCTTTCCAGCTGGGAGTGCTCTTTCTACCATCTTCCATAAGAATATATGGTTCTGGATTTTCTTGCACAAGTAATGGAGGTCCATCCATGGTAATTGCTATATCTGGGCCTTTTGATACTAATTTTTAGTGTGATTTAATGACAAGTCTACCCCCGTTATATGAGATTTATTGACAAGTTACTGCTCTCTGAGTTTCAGGATAATTGTGGATCATTAGCTGATTCTGAAGAGCTAAGAACAACACTAGTGACTCTGAAATGGCAAGGAACAAGCGATTCGGTATCCAAAGTGATTCCATTGCCAGTGCCTTATGAACTCCCTCCTAAACCATACAGCTCAGAAGGTCATTATCTCTTTCCCATTCATTTCTGCCTGTCTTTTGTTGCATGCGTCTGACTTCTTTTATCGTCATGGCAGATGTTCCCTGGTCTTGGGACCGGCGCTATAGCAAGAAGGATGTTTACGGCCAGGTTTGGCCAAGGACCGTACAGCTTTATACTTCTCAGGACTAGTAAAACATACTTCATCTGTTTGCTTACCGTTCTCCCTGCCTTCAACCATAAAGGGCTTTACCTCTCTGTAAATATTGTTAAAGCCAAGGAGAAGAGGTTCATTCTCTTTTTTCATTTTTAATGTATATCTGGATTTTTGATGTTTGATGCATAGCTCTTAATCTCAACATGCATGATTAAGCAGCCCCTAATCTGTTTTCTTAATCGTATTAAAATTCTTAACACTTGAAGCAGTTTGCTGTGTGAAAATGTTTCTGTAAAACACTTCAAAAGAAGCAAAAAGGGAAAGAAAAATGCTTATGATATAAATTAGCAAATGCTCATTGATAGCGATTTAATTACTTAATGGTATCAATGTTATGGACTATCAAATGTGAGTTATAGCGGTATCCCTTGCTAAATAAAATTTATAATTAAACTTACTAAATAATTAGCCAATTATGTTTCTGCTCCCTGCTAATAAGTGTGTGTTCGGTGAAGGTTTTTTAAAGTTTTTTTTTTTTTTTTTTTTTTTTGAAATTAACATATAAAAATTATTTAAAAAAAATATAAATTTCTTATTTTTTCAAGAAAAAAAACTTTCAAAAACAATTTGCATCACAGGTTATGGCCAGCGTTTACTCGGTTTGCTTCAGGTTTTCTCCAAGTCCCGAAGGTTTGAGTGGTGTAAAATTGATGATATTCATAGAAAAAAAGGGAACTGATCATAATAGATTACAAGAAACATACGATCCATTAGATTCGAATAAATCTCGGGTGATTCTGCAATGTTAATTTCTTTTTCTTATAATCTATTTTTGCTATTTTTCTTTAAATTGCTGGTATTTGTGGAAAAAACATCAGATCACAAGGAAACTATGAGCCATTAGATTCGAATAAATCTTATGTGATCCTATTTTTACTATTTTTATCTTTAAATTGAGGATAATTTCATCAAAAAAGAACGACAGTAGATTACAAAGAAAACTACGAGCCATTAGATTCATGAGATTCAATTAAGAACAAATCTCACATGATCCTGCAATGTGATAGCTCAAGGCAAACAGCCATTTACATTCTATTTTTGCTATTTTTCTCTTGTAAAAAAGAGATTTTCTTCGGATGAGGTAGAATTTATCTGTTTCCCATTATAGATTTAGTTTTTCTTAAGAGGAAATATTATGATAAGATTATAAAAGAGTGATGCGAGGAGGCAAAAAAAAAAAAGATAATATCCAACCCTACCCAAATCCATAGAATTGAAAATAAAACAAGATATGCTGCCAGCAGGATTGATGGCAAAAGGGAAACACTTTTCCTATCTCCTCTCAAAACCTTCAAAAATCAACACTAATATTCCTACACACACTATAAATATCCATACTCACATCTCACCCTCCATCTCGGGATCGCCGCACAGTTAGGCGAAATCGCATGCTGTTACAGCAACACATAAAAACCCTCCTCACATCCCAACCCCCACAAAAGCTCCATTGCCATCCATACCTTATCCACAGCCATCATTGTCAATGGATGTCTTTTTTTGAGCCCCGAAGAGGCGGGCCACTCTCCATTGAAGTGGGTTTCTTTGATACGGTCTCGGAGATCAAAGAGAAGATACACAAGTACCATGGTATACCTATAAACAAGCAAACCCTAGTTTTTCATGGTCAAGTTCTTCAAGATGATAAAGATGTAGAATATTGTGAAATCCTCCAAAACTCTCGCATTCAACTCCTTATAACCCCTGAAACCGATCCAGAACCTCAAGTCACGGTTGAACAAACCTCACACTCCAAGAAAGTTCAGCTGCGTATCAAGATTCCATCAAACCAAACGCTTGTCCCTCTGGAAATGGATATGAGCGATACTGTGCTACATCTAAAAGAAAAGATTCATGAGATAGAGCCAGTTCCAGTTAAAAGATTAGTGCTACAATCGAATGGTGCGGAGTTGCAAGATCATCAGTCCTTACATGAATGTGAGTTGAAGTGTAATAGTGAGATTAGCGTCTACGTAAAGCCATCATCACCGTCTGGCTCAGGATCAAAAGGGGGCTCTACAGGTTTCAAGAAACTGAGGGTGATTGTTGTGACCAGGTGTGGCACTAAGAAGATACCTGTCGAAGTGAATCCATCGGATAAAGTTGGAGAGATTAGAAAAGAGCTGCAAGATTTGCAACAGGAATATCAATTTCTTCTTCCACAAGAAGGGTATTTTTTCATACATAAACAGAACGTTATGGACGATGATCGATCGTTTCGGTGGCACCAAGTTAAGCAGGGCGATACAATTGATATCTTCAATGGAACTGTAACCAATGGATCTTAGTATTTCTTGAATTTTCCTTAGGGTAATTTTCATGACATGTGCTTCAATTTTTCTAGGGTTGTTAACTGTATAAATCAAGGCTCAAGCACTGACTTTATGCTCAACATCAACATTCTACTCTCTGAACAAGTTATGATCATGTAGTGTTAGATAGCATATATTGCTTTTGTGCTTCGATTTTTAAGACGTATACCTTTGTGATGAGAAATTACTTTCACACTACTCAATAGTTTGTTCAAGATTATGTTAAAAATTCTTCAGTGTTTTTGGTATCTTTTTATGGATACTTTCTACCATATTCATACGATGCTTTCTTTCTTTAATTTGAGCATTTTGTTTCTTTTCTTTCTTTAATTTGAGCATTTTGTTTCTTTCTTTCATTTTTCCAAATTTTTTGGGAATTTGATCAATATTTCAACTCAATGGATAATTAATTTGTTTCTCTTTTTTCATCCCTGTTAATGTCTCAAAAGATTTTGCAAAATCAAGAAAGCATTCCTTACGTGCATACTTTGGGATTTAATACATGCTTTTATAACCCATAATTAATTTGTAAAATGTTGAATATTTGGTTGGAATTATGGGTACATACCTTTGATATTATTAATTGGTGTAAAATTAAATTTATAATTTATTCCATAAAAAAAATAAATTGTATCTCTATAAAGGGAATTATTCAGTTTATCATGAAACTCATAAATAATTTTTTATGTTGAATCCTAAATTTATGTGAAAGAGGAGTATAATTGTGTAATTAATTATTCTTTTTTATCATTATTGATTGTGGCCACTAGAAACCGTACATCTTACCTTTTAGGAATTTTCATTTTTGTGCGTGGCAATGCTATTCTCGTATTTTTTCAAGGCATGAAAGACAAAGAAAAGAAGGAAGCATGCGCAGTCTTACTAATTATTTTATTATGCTTGTACTAATTAAATAAACTGATTGATCCAATCCAGTCCAATAATCTCTATGTATAAATGAATTTGACTATTATTTCTTTGAAATATATAGTATTTTGCAGACAATTAAGGTCAAGATTGTTATTGATGGTACAAGACACCCTGTGGAAATCCCAGACGATATATGGTATCTTTGAAATATTAGTGAAATATATGGTATCTCGAAACCACAACAGAAGAAACATTAGTGAGTGCTCAACATCAGAAGAACCATGCAATTGCAGTAGATCTGGAGACTTTGGATAATTTGTTATTTCATTGTTCTAGTTCTGGGCAATTATGGGGTAAATTTTATACGTTGATGGAGAGTATCTTGTGCATCCTTTAAATTATAGATTTATTGATTTATCAATAGTCTTTTTTTAATGAAAGGTAGAATTTAGATTCGGGCGTGGAATTTCCTTTTATTTGGCATAGTATGAAGTGCTTGGTTTATAAAAAATGATTTGGTCTTTAATAAGTTGCAGTCAGATTGGGATTCCAGTTTCTCTTTGATCTTGCATAGACTATCAATTTGATTAAAGTGTAGGGAATTTAATTTTAGCTCTACTGAAAATGACTTCATTCATGGATTAAAGTGTAGTGAACCTAATTTTAGCTACGCTAGTAACAACCTCATTCATATATATTGCAGATAATATTTGGATATAGACAACTACACTGTTGAATACCTGAGATGTAAAACTCAGAAGAACACTGATATGCTTGCTGTGATAAAGATTACTGGAAATAGTGAATGCTCGAGAAAATATCTTATTTGATTAGAAAAGTTCTGGGCTATAAATAGCCTTACAAATGAAACAGAGGAATGCAAATTGAAACAGAATTACGAAAAACTTGCAGCTCATGTTCTTTAATCATAGAGACGTGGTGCATGACTAAGTCAGTAGCTTATCTACTGATTATTCCTAAAGACTCGTTCTAGCTGCTATAATCAAGCTTATGCAGCTGGAAACAATGACACTTAAGCAATAAACAATAACACTTAAATAATAAATCTTAACATTCTCCCTTAAACTGAATGCTTGACAGCAATCAGTTTATATCCATGAGAGGATAGACACCCATCAGAGTCCTCAATTTCTGAAACACATCCAACTTTAATGGTTTTGTCATGATATCTGCCACCTGTTCCTGTGATGAACATTGAATTAATTCCACGACTTTATCCTTGGTGAGCTCTCGCAGAAAATGGAATCGAACATCTATATGCTTGCTCCTTCCGTGTAGCACTGGATTCTTCGAAAGCTTAATAGTTGAACTATTATCACAATAAATTGTTGTGGATTTTCGTGGTTCATGCCCGAGCTGCTGCAATATTCTTCGAAGCCACACTGCTTGACATGCACTGGATGCTGCAGCTATAAACTCAGCCTCGGTAGTAGATAGGGTGACCACGGGTTGTTTCTTCGAGCACCATGAAACTACCCCTGCACTTAACATAAAAACATATCCAGAAGTGCTCTTCCTATCATCTTGATCTCCAGCATAATCACTGTCAGAATACCCAATTAGTTCTTGTTCTTTTCCCTTTCTGTAGACCAAACCAAAATTCATTGTTCCCTTCAAATACCGCAACACTCTCTTGGCAGCATTAAGATGCATCTCCGTAGGTCGTTCCATAAACCTGCTAATTAAACTGATAGCATACATCATATCTGGACGCGTCGCCGATAAATACATAAGGCTGCCAACAATTCTTTTGAACAGAGTGCTGTCAACTTCGACTCCCCCTTCGTCTTTCATAATCTTAAAACCAGGAACAATGGGATTGTGGACTGCATTACATTGATCCATTTTAAACCTCTCCAACACCTCCTGGGCATACTTGCGTTGGCTAATAGAAATGCCAGTCGATGATTGAAGCACTTCTAAGCCAAGAAAATAACTCATTTTCCCAAGATCCATCATTTCAAACTCAGTCATCATAGACTTTTTGAAATTTCTGCACATTGACTCATCATCTCCTGTATATATAAGATCATCCACGTATAAACATACAATCAACAACTTACCCTCCTTGCTTTGCTTGATAAATAAGGTATGTTCATGTGGACATTTGGTGAACTTCTCCTTCAGAAAATAGGACTCAATGCGGCTGTATCAGGCTCGAGGAGCCTGTTTCAGACCGTAGAGAGCCTTTTTAAGTTTGTATACCTTGTGCTCAAACCCCTTTTGTTCATATCCAGGTGGTTGCGCAACATAGACATCTTCACTCAAATCTCCATGTAGAAAAGCTGACTTTATGTCGAGTTGAAACACAGTCCAACCATGTTGAGCAGCGATTGAAAGAATGATACGAACTGTATCTAAACGAGCCACGGGTGCGAATACTTCAGAGTAATCGATCCCATACTGCTGGCTGTACCCTTTTGCAACCAAACGAGCCTTATATTTGTCTACCTCACCCTTCTCGTTAAGTTTGGTTTTGTAGATCCATTTAACCCCAATCACTTTTCCATTTGCAGGCACCTCTGTCAATTCCCATGTGTGATTCCTTTCTATTGCAGCAATTTCATCATCCATTGCCTTCTGCCATTTGTCACTCTGCATAGCTTGAGCATATGTAATTGGGTCTAGTTCAACAAATAGAACTAAATGTGCCTGATCCTCTTCTTTAGTGAAATTAACATGACTGATGTAGTCATTCATCCAGCTGGGCTGTCGTTAAACACGTCGTGTGAGTCTGATCAAATTCCTCATCTTGTTCAGGCTGCTCATTGTATGCTGGTTCTGCTACATCATTTTCAGCTGGTGTCCCACCTCCTTGAAGATACTCAATAGCTGTAGTGTTAGTTACATTATTATCATCTTGTGGATTGGCATCTGCATCAACTTCCCATTCAAGATGAACCATGGGTGATTTTTGAGTAGTTTGATTGCAGTCCCAAACTTTTTCTTCCTCAAAGATTACGTCTCGGCTCACAACTATGGCTTGGGAAATTGGATTATAAAGACGATAAGCCTTTGATTTGTCACTGATTCCTAGCAAAATGCACTTCATGCTCTTATCATCAAGCTTGACCCTTCTGCTGTCAGGAATATGAACATGTGCCACACACCCAAAAATTCTGAAATGCTCCACTAGAAGGTTTATAGCCACTCCATGCTTCTTCTGGCGTCATGTTTCTTACTGCAAAAGTTGGACTTCGGTTCAGAACATGTATGGTCTAGTTTACAGCTTCTGGCCAAAATGTTCTTGGGATTTCTTTTTCTGTAAGCATACTACGAACCATATTCATGATGGTTCGATTCTTCCTCTCCGCAACACCATTTTGTTGTGGTGTATATGACGCTGTCAATTGCCTGCGAATTCCATGAGTTCTGCAAAAATCTGTGAATTCCAATGAAATGAATTCACCCCCACGGTCTGTGCGCAACCCCTGTATGTTCATACTGGTTTCTTTTTCAACCTTAGCTTTGAAGTTTTTGAAAACATGAAAGGCTTCTGACTTTGCAATCAAGAAATACACCCATACTTTTCTACTATAGTCATCAATAAAAGAGATGAGATATCGTTTCTTACTGTTTGATATGGGAGTAATTGGTCCACATATGTCTGCATGCACAAGTTGAAGAATCTGAGATGCTCTCCATGTGCTGTTGTGTGGAAAAGAATTGCGTTGTTATTTTCCCACAAGACAGTGCTCACAAATCTGTGTGCGTGCCTGAAATGTTGGTAATCCTTTTACCATATCCTTTTGTTGAAGAAGTTTGAGACCACTCCATCCCAAATGTCCATATCTGCGATGCCATAACTGTGATTGATCTTCTGCAATTGTGGTGAGACATTTCTGTTCTTGTTGTTGTGTGCAAGCCAATATAGTGAACATTTGGTTTGTTGACATTGCTGTTTCCCAGATCAAGCCTCTCTTTGGATGATAAATTTTGCACTTGCCACGTTTGATAACAAAAACAAGACCTTTCTCTTGCAATTGTCCAATGCTCAGCAAGTTATTATGTAAATCTGGTACATAAAAAACTCCTGTGATAACTTGCATGATCCCATTAACTTCCATGTGAACATCTCCCTTTCCCAGAACAGCCAAACTGGAATTGTTCCCCAACTTGACATATTTCCTGAAAGTGTTATCCAAATATGTGAACATCTCCCTCTTGCCACACATGTGGTTGTTACAACCAGAATCCAGGAACCACAATTCCTTTCCATCAACCTTTGTAGCATCAACATAGGCCATGAGTAGCATCTCTTCACTAGTTTCTGCATAAAAACCCCTTGGCATTTGTTCCTTCTTTGGGCATTCCCACTGGAAATGCCCAAAATCATGACAGCTATAACATTTAATTGCAGATTTGTTAAACAAACCCCTTCCTCTTCCTCGGCCTCTGAAGCTGCTGCGACCACCTCTTCCACCATGATGGACTTCATGACCTCTTCCACCATGATGGACTTCATGAGTAATTTTCAGTGCATGCTCTTCCTCTGTGTGTCGTCCCATCCTTTGCTCGTGTACTAGCAGACTGCTCAGCAATTCATTGATGGATAAAGTGTCAAGATCATTTGACTCTTCAATGGAGCACACCACATAGTTAAATGTAGCAGTCATTGATCGTAGTATCTTTTCAATAATCACCACATCTCCCATCTTCTCCCCATGGATCTGCATTTTGTTAGCAATGGTGAGAGTACGTGCGAAATAAACATTCACAGACTCTCCTTCCTTCATATGCAACATTTCAAACTCTTTGCGAAGAGCTTGTAACTGGGCACGTTTCACTCGTGCTGTGCCTTGATACTTCTGCTTCAATGAATCCCAGATGTCTTTCGTAGTGTCTTTCTTCAGAATGGTCTCCAGGATTGATCGATCGATGGCCTGAAATAAGTAATTTTTGGCCTTCAAATCCTTCAGCCTTAGATCAGCAATAATCTTCCTTTGTTCATCTGTTGAACTTTCCTCATCTGCTGCAGCAGGAATGCCAGCTTCCACCAGGCTCCAATACTCTTTGGAACGCAAGAAATTTTCCATGAGCACACTCCAATGATCATAGTGCCCATCAAACTTTGGAATTGCAGGTTGCACAAAACTACTTTCAGTTGTCATGGCTCTGATACCAGATGTTGAATACCTGAGATGTAAAACTCAGAAGAACACTGATATGCTTGCTGTGATAAAGATTATTGGAAATAGTGAATGCTCGAGAAAATATCTTATTTGATTAGAAAAGTTCTGGGCTATAAATAGCCTTACAAATGAAACAGAGGAATGCAAATTGAAACAGAATTACGAAAAACTTGCAGCTCACGTTCTTTAATCATAGAGACGTGGTGCATGACTAAGTCAGTAGCTTATCTACTGATTATTCCTAAGGACTCGTTCTAGCTGCTATAATCAAGCTTATGCAGCTGGAAACAATGACACTTAAGCAATAAACAATAACACTTAAATAATAAATCTTAACATACACATCATTAATTTAGTTACTCTTTCCTCTTGTGTTTCTTTCTTTTTCCTCCTATATCATTTGTAACGTAAACACTTTATTTTTATGTAAATTAATGACTTTTAAACTTTTCAGGGGTCATCTTCTAAATGCCTTTTTTTATTATTATTATTAATACAGTCGATATATATATATAAACCATGCAGTTGCTTCTTCCAATCAGGTGAGCTCTAAATCTAACGCATCTGTCATTTTATCGGAAGACCAAAACTTGAAGGAGGAACCAATTGGGGAATCCATAAGTGAAGTATTGCTAATCTGAATTGTTGCACCTTGGTGGACATTGCGGCAGGAATAAAATATATCATGAAAAAATAATAATCATCACCTAATAATTTAAAGGAAATTAGGGATCTCAAAATATATACTAGTTTTAGAAATTCAGGTAAAAGGTTAGTTATATTTAAAAAAAGTATGTGTCACCCTTGAAACATCCTTTCTTATGAAATGTTACCTTTACATTGTGTTTTCTTCTAAATTTTTCATTTTGATTGCTATTAATTATCCCGATTGTTTTTAGCTTTTTATTTATATTATTTTTATTTTTTTATTGTTTTTGTGAAAAATTTGATGTCTTTGCCAGAGTCAATCCTATCTTGTATTTACCAGCAGAAACAATAGGGGAGTTCTCTGTCTAACCTTTAGATATATCAGAAAAATGATTAGTCCCTAAAAATAAAAGGGTTATAAAAAAATGTTGATGTTAAGTTCTAAAAAAAAATTTCATTGAAATTGTTAAATGTAAACTTAACCCATATTTGATTTTAAAATATGACTATGGATCCCTTAAAAAAAAACGTTTCAATTAAGTTTTTTTTTTTTTTTTAAGTGAGCTTTGACCTGTAAAGATGATTCGTAGGCGCTATTATACATTTGAGAGTTGAAGTGATGCTCCAAATGCCATAAGATATTGACATGACTAATTAATAAATACCATAGAATTTAAGGGGAGACTTTTGAATTACATTATGGTATTTCATTGTGACAAATTTATTTACTACTAGGTTTGCAACATAATTATGAGTTTAATATCAATTGCATATGCATGAGGTTAGTGAAGCTAATGTTAAAGAATTGAAGTTACTAACTTATATAATTTACAAAAGATATTAGACACTATATATCACAATATTTTTTAGGTTGATGTCTCTACATTGGCTCTAACGGGTTACTAGTGTAGAACTCCTAAAATGATAGAAGACTCAATGATTGTACTCGTATGAGCAATATTGACAATATAATGATGTGAGGTGTGAGTTGTGAGATGTAATCCCAACCACATGAGAGTGGGAAATGTTGGAGTTTTTTGGTCTATTTTATATTTGAGTGTTCATGGTTAGGCCTAACACAAATTAGATGGAAAAGAAAAGTAAAAGGAAAGTCAAATTGTCAAGTAATTTGACATAATAAAGATGTATTTTATCTTATTAGAGAGAAAAAATCTCTCAGATAATAAGTCTATTATGAATCAACTCCTAATTTCTATTATGAATATATGCTATTCTGGACTAACAAGTAATAAGTACACACTTAAACAATGTTGTACAATTGAAAGTCTTGTTTTTTTTTTTTTTTTAATTCCCTTTTTTTCTCTCTTGGAGGAGCAAATAACACACATTCCTTGACATGTTAATAGAATGATCTTCTGACAGTCAGTTCACAAGTTCTCTACCAAACCAAAAAAGCATCCAAATCATATTGGAAATATGCTTTAATTAAGAGTTATTGGCATAATCATACCCATCAAAAACTCATAGCCGACCTAAATCACTCTCTCTGGCAGTACTAGGTCAGAATTAAGCTACATACATCTGAAATTGAGAAAAAAAATAATGGTAAGATCTTTCATCGAACTTGATTTTCTTGACGTATGTAGTATTTTCAGTTGCTAAGTTCTATGACAAATTCTTGAGTTAACTATGATATAAATGTGTTTTTTTGCAGACATTGAAGGTCAAGGTTGTCATTGATGGTACAAGGTTTCCCATAGAACTTCCAAATGATGCAACTGCCCAGCACCTAAAAGAGGCAGTCCATCGTATGTTTAATTTCTATGCTGTGGAGAACCAAGAGTTGCTTTTTAACGGGCTGTTGTTGCTAAATTACATAACATTAGAGACTTATGAAGTCGTTGATGATTCTGAAATTATCCTCCAAATATTTTTCACTGTCGGAATCATCGGAAAAAACCCAGACGGGCAATACCAGAGGTATGAAGTAAGAGCCCACCGGAGTAACACTGTTCAGGACTTGAAGCTGAAGCTCAATATGTACCATGGTTTGGACATTACCAATATGAATCTCCAAATGAGGCCTGAATCTTACCTGCAAGATCGTACTTTTTTGTGGGCTAATGAAATTTCTAGCAGCACTGATATTTATATAGTTTAGGATCAGTAGCATGCAGCTTTTGATGTTTCAAATAAAGCCAATATTGGGCTAAATAGGAGTGGTGGTGAATAAAATCTTTTACATTTATTCCATCTAAAATCTTTTATGACCATCAAAGCTAGGTTCAATCGCTAGAAGTTTAGGTTTAAGTTTTTGAACCCTAAAAAATTTATATTTTAATTTTTTTATTAAGATAATATGAAAAAAAAGGATCATATATACCTCTCAAACCTCATATAACTATCTACAAAACATATTTTAATTAAACAAAAAACTTAAAATCAAATCAAATTAAAAAGATCTTCAAGCCCTGATCTACCCTGTTGAACATCATTAAAAGAAATCATCTACATTAAGTTCTCCTTTTAATTATTAAAGGCGCATTCAAAGACACCATAAACGTAATTATTGGTAGCTTGATTTTTTGTTTTGCAAAGAACTTTCTCTCTCTTCTCTGCACGGTGAGGGATTGAAAGACAAAAAAAATTATATTATGAACTGAAGTGTAAAAGCCCAAAGAAGAGGGATTGGATATGAACAAAGTGAAACTTTAGGGAAAAATTGAACATTTCCATGCCAATTGAACATTGAAATTTGAAAGCGTGAAAAGGGTTTTTTTTTCTGTTGAAATGTCAATCTTGGTCCTTGATCTTTTTATTTTGTTTTGAGAACAAAGTTTTAAAAACTTTTATAGTATCAATTCTGTTATCAAACAATTTTATCCCTAAACTTTTATAAATTCTCAATTAAAAACTTTTATATATTTTAAGTATTTCCATCCAGATTTTGTTTTTCTATGTAAGAAACAACATCATTTATATGGAATTTAACGCTCTCTATTAAATAATTTTTTAAAAAATATTAATTAAAAAGTAAAATTAATATAAAATATAGTTTGACTGCAAAAATTTTAATAATCATTTTATATTTTGATGTTAATTTGCTCTTGATTTTTCTTCAAACTCAGTGGATCGATGCCATGTTGTCCAATTGAAAGTAAATAAACACACACATGCCTTGACATGTTAATAGAATGATCTTCTGACAGTCAGTTCACATGTCATCTAGCAAACCAGAAAGGCATCCAAATCATATTGGAAATACGCTTTAATTAAGAGTTATTGGCATAATCATAGCCATCAAAAGCTCATAGCCGACCTCCATCATTCTCTCTGGCAGTGCTAGCTGATCAGAATTTAGCAGCACACATCTGAAATCCTGAACTTGAAAGGAAAAACATGGTATGGTTTTTCATCTAACTTGATTTTCTTGAACTATGCTGTCTTTTACCTGCTAATTTCATAGTTTTATGCCGTGATAAGTTCTTGAACTAGCTATGATACAAATTAAATGTGGTTTTTGGCAGACATTGAAGGTCAAGGTTGCTGTTGATGGCACTACAATGATCCCTATGGAACTTCCCGATGATGCAACTGTTAAGGACCTGAAAGAGGCAGTCCATGATATGTTCACCTCTTTTTCTGTAGAGAATCAAGAGCTGCTTTTTAACGGGCTGATCCTGAAAAATAACACAAAACTAGCATCTTATCGACTCGTTAGTGATTCTGAAATTACCCTCCGACTACTTTTCACGATTGTGATCATTGGGAAAAACCCAGATGGGCAATACCAGAGATACGAAGTGAGAGCCCATCGGAATAATTACGTCGGGGACTTGAAGCTGAAGCTCAGTGAGGATCATGGTTTGGACATCACCAATATAAGACTCCAGATGGGGCCTGAATCTTACCTGCTAGATCATACTCTTTTGTGGCCTAATAGAATTTCTAGTGGCACTAGGATTTATATAGCTGAGGAGTAGTTTGCAGCTTTTGATGTCTCAAAATAAAGCCAGCGGGCTAAATAGGAGTGGTGAATAAAGGAAGGGGATGAAATCAGGGGAAAATAAAATAGCTTTTAGTTTGTAACAATTTCTCTCCAGTATGGTATTGGATGAATTTAGAATAAATGAAGTTTGAATTTGGAAAAAAATAAAATAGCAATCTAAAACTTACAAGTTTCATGCTATCGATCGTTATTTCTTTCCCTATGCAACTTTTTATGTTCTCTATGAACGAATATTTGTGATGAAACGAAGCTTGCGAATGAGAAACTGTTTATTTTTATATTTTAAAAATGTTTTTGTAAAAAAATAATTTTTTTTAATTTTTTTTAAATTAATATTTTTTTGTGTTTTTATATTATTTTGATATGATATGTTGATATTAAAAATAAATTTTTTTAAAAAATATTATTTTAATATATTTTTAAATAAAAAAATATTTTTAAAAACAACCACTATTACATTTCTAAATACTTTTATATTCATTATGGTTGTTTGAGATTTGGATGAAACCACGAGACTTCTTTCATCATACATGAAGCAGGATTCTTTCAATTGATATTTCAGTGGACCAGGCATTGTATTGAAGATGAAGAATTTCATGTGTAATTCTCTAAATTTTTTAGGATGTGTAACAATTAGTTTTACAAATAAAAAATTGTATATTGTGATTTTGAAGTATAAAAATATTGTTTTTTATTTTATTTTATTTTATTGAATGTCGTTTTATTTCTTTTTCATTCTAGAGCCAAACAAGTGAGTTCCCAATATTTTGGTAATTACTCTATATTTGTTAAAATAATAATAATAAAATAAAAACAAAAAAAAGTACTTTGAATTAGCAGCTAATTAAATAATCGACCCTATTCATTTCCCCTACTAACTAGATTGCCATTAACTTATTGATAATCTGATTCTCTTTTGATAAAATCTCGACTATTATTAAAAAAAAAAAAAAAAGAAGGAGAGAGAGAGGGGGTAACAATCGACTCAAACAGGGCCAAATTTAAGCGCCTCTAATACCGGAAATTGTGTCTCAAATTTGGCTTATTTATTGTTGTAATTTTATTTTTATCATCTAATTTAAATAAAATCAACTTATTTTATCAAGTTAGGTTTATAACTAAGTTGTAATTTTTTTAAAAAATTGTTAGTTAATATGTTTTATAGCCAATCAGTTGGTTATATATATAATATTATTATATTCATGTAAATGCATATTTATTATTATTAAAGGTGCAATTTATCTTTAGTATTCATATAATATTATATTAATGAATTTAGAGTAAAAATAAAGTCCACGAGATTAAAATGCTTTTCAAAAAAAATTATGAAGTTGTCATAAGATATATACATTGAATTGGCCCGCATGAGAATTCCATAAAAAAAAAATCACATATATGTATAAAAATGCTCACATAATAGTTGTGTAAGTGATCCTTAAACTTGAGATCATTAAGTTATCTTATATAAAAAAAATATTATGTTTTGATCCTATTATATGTTCTCTTAATTGAGGTAACAAAATGACACATATTTAATATAATATAAACTATATAAAAGTATTTGAGTGGTCAAGAAATAATTCATCACCCTCAATGAATTACAAAAACTATTTTATATGTTCTCTTAATTGAGGTAACGAAATGACACATATTTAATATAATATAAACTATATAAAAGTATTTGAGTATTCAAGAAATAATTCATTACCCTCAATGAATTACAAAAACTATTTTATCTGTTCTCAATGGTATTGACTAAGAAATCCTCAGGTGAAGGTAGAATGAAATTTAAAAAAAAAATTAAATTTTATTTAAACAATCAATAACTATTATGTAAAAAATAAACATGATTTCATTTTCATCCACTTTTTGCCATAACAGAAAACTTACATTAAAAGAGTGTGTGATGGGTTTCTGTTCATAGATACATACATGTATAAACGACCCGTGGGAGAAAGAATTGATCTGCATGAACTCGTTTCATATTCATTTCATGTTGTCGAGCACAGAAAACAGAATTTCATACACCTTTTGCCAGAACAAGAAAAGCATCAATAACAAATCCAAAACTACCAATATATCTGATTGATTGCATGATCAGACTTTAATCAACAACCAAAATATTTTATACTGCTTACTAATTCTCTCCACATATTAGCTCAGAGTTGATTAATTAGTGGCATACAGTTTCTCAGCAACATTTAACCCGGTAATATAACCATGGTAAGATTTTAACTCAGTATTTTCCTACAACAGCGTATCAGTTTCTCGTTTTCTTATCCATATTTATGCTCCATAGCTAATTTCAAAGTAACTAAAATGATGAACTCGAATTGGCTTTCTCACAGCCCATGAACGTCAGCGTTATTTATGGTCACCAGATCTTTTATGTGGCGCTCAGAGACGATTCCACCGTTTTTAACCTCAAACGACTCCTTGGCCGAGAGCTTGACTTGCCGGTGGAGAATCAACTGCTAGATTATGGAGACATTATTTTGTCTAATCACACTCCATTGCAAGCTTATCAAATCGACCCCAACGAACTGATCCTCCTCCGAGATTTGTATGAAATATTTTTTGAAGCAGACTCAGCAGATGGGCATGGCATCCGACGGTTTAGGCTGCTCGTCCATCAGAATAATAAGTTGAGGGAGTTGAAGAATATGCTTCATTTACACCATGGTTTTGCCATTGGCGATAATATGACACTAAGAGTAGAGAGCTCTTTCGGTCCTATTTACGCTAATGATGATCATAGAGATATTTACGAGTATCAGATTTTCACTGGCACTGTCATACGTATACTACAATAATGTACCATGTTTTTGGCATTAAAATAATATATATGGTATGTCTAGGAAGAATAAATAAAACAAGACGAATTAATGCAATAAAATTAGTTTAACCTTTTTCCTTTTCTGGTTGTTTTAAGATCCTTAATCCTAATTTCCTACACATCCTGCACATATACTAGAGTTACTTGACTCGTGCGATGCTGCGGGTTAATTTTTTTTACAAAAAATATATTAAAAAAAAAATTAAGATTTAAAAGTGTTAGGTCTTTCTACAAAGCTATATCCAAAAGTCTTGGGTTTAGCTGCAACACCTGATCCAAAAGTAATATTTATAATATTAATAATAACATTAAAATTACATGACCCAAATTTAAGTGAGTCTAACTGTAATACCAGACCTAATACCTTTGGATATGGGTTTGGCTGTAAGACCGTATCATAAAAGTCTGATAATTAAATAAATTAATTAAAAAAATAGAAAGAAAAAAACTAATGAAGAAAAAGAAAAAAGAAATTTGAATTAACTAGGTTAACCCTTTAAACCAGGTTAACCCGTTAAACCTTGGATTCGTGTCGTGAAAGTTTAATAACTAAATAGAAAAAAAAAATTTGAACATTAACAAACTAAATTAAATGAAAAAAAATTAATTAAAAAAAAAAAAACAAAAGACAACAACCTTTTACTAATGAGGGAAAAAGAAAAAAAATCTGAATCAACTGGGTTAACCCGTCAAACCTGGGATTCGTGTCATGGAATTGTGATAACTAAATAGAAAAAAGATTTAATATTAATGAACTAAATAAAAAAAAGATTTAATATTAATGAACTAAATAAAAAAAAAAGATTAATTAAAAAGGAAAAAGCAAAGAGAAAAAAACCTACATGAAGAAAAAAACTAATGAAGAAAATGAAAAAAAATCTGAATCAACCAGGTTAACCCGTCAAATCAGATTAACCCATCAAACTCGGGATCCATGTCATGAAAGTCTAATAATTAAACAGGAAAAAAAATTTAATATTAAGAAAATATAGAAAAAAACTAAAGGCATCAACTTTTTCACCGTGGACTGCACGATGCAGTCCACAATAAAAGGCTTAAAAAGGAAAAGAAAACGCAAAAAAAAAAAAAAAAAAAAAAAAACAAAAGCATACGCCATGGGTTAATTTTTTTTTTTCTTTTGCATAAAAAATATATATAAAAAATAAGATATAAAAGTGTTAAGTTTTTATACAAAGATATACTCCAGAACCTTGGGTCTAGCTGCAATGCTTGATCCAAGAGTAATATTTATAATATTAATAATAATATTAAATTTACATGACTCAAGTTTAAGTGAGTCTGACTGCAACACCGGATCCAAAAGCCTTGGATGTGGGTCTGGCTACAAGGTTGTATCATAAAAGTGTGATAATTAAATAAATTAATTAAAAAAAACAAAGAAAAAAAACCAACATGAAGAAAAAAACTAATGAAAAAAAAAAATAAAAACATTTGAATTAATCAGGTTAACCCTTCAAACCAGGTTAACCCGTCAAACTTGGATTCACGTCATGAAAGTTTAATAACTAAATAGAAAAAAAAATTAATGGTTAAGCTAGAATTAACTAGGTTAACTCGTCAAATTAGATTAACCCGTCAAGCTCGGAATACGTGTTATAAAAGTCTAATAATTAAATAAAAAGAAATTTAACATTAATAAACTAAACCAAACAAAAAAAATTGTTTAAAAAGAAAAAAAAATATGATACGAAATTTCTAACAAAACACTAAAATACAAAGTACAAAAAAATAAAAAATAAAAATCCTGTCAAGAAAAGCCCAACTAAAAGATTCACGAGGTAATTGGATTCTTTTAAATAAAAAACAGCATCGCTTGGTTTGAACCAATTGTTTAATTTAGTTCAAATTAAAAATAAAATTGATTAAGTTGAATTTTTTTTATTCAAGCCAAATGAAAGTAACCGGTGCTCTCTGCTTTAAAGGTGTAAACAGTCCGTTGTGCTAAGTATGGGGTTAATCCTGCCCTGTGACTACGAGTTCATAGAGCTTCCCTCATGGAATTTATTCACATATAAGTTATTTAACAGTCACAATTTGCATATATTTGTACTTTTTTACCAGAACAGAGGAGCATTCAAACCAAACCGAAACTACCACAGCATCCTCGCGGCATGATCTTTACACTTTATAAGAAAATAACTTTCACTGCGCAAGTATTATCTCAAAATTAAGCGGCATACATTAATCTCAAGTTTTCGGGAGCTAAAACCGACTTATAAGGTGAGTCGATTCAATTTCCTGTTGTCGAATGCATCTAATTTCACTTGCTTAATCTACAATGCATTCTATTTCATGATCAATTTTAAACTAATATTTACAGTCTCAACATCTCCGGCAGATCGTCATGCAGGTCAAGATTAGATTCAATGGAATCTTTGAGTTGCAGGTTAATGACAATGCAACCGTCGGGGACCTGAAAACTCAAATCCGGCAAACTCTAGGGCTCTCGTGCCCAGAATTAGTGTATAATGGGTTTAAACTGGAGGACCACAACACGTTGTATAATTACCATATTGTTAATGATTCTTGCGTCCTTGTCCGAGAGATGTTCATAATCATATGCTGGGTTCGAGAAAGCAAAGTTGGGGTAACCCATACACGTCCCTTTCCCCTCGTGGTTCATGGCAATAACACGTTTGGGGAACTGAAGTGGATGCTCCGAACGGCTTTTGACATTGACATGACAACAAGGAAATTCATTTTGTTTGAATTCCCTGATTTTGAACCTCCGGATAACAGTCCCCTCCTCCATGCTGGCCTTGGTGCTCGCTGTGCTGTCAATGTTGTCGACAAATAAGAAGCTGCGACGTGAACTAATGATAATATCATGGGAAAAATATGAGGCACAAGAGTATAATAATTAATTATGTGTGAGTAGTTAGGAGGAATAAAACGAACCAGCAGCGTGGATGCATGCATGCATCATGTGCCTTGTCTTTCTTATTGAATGCAATAAAATAAGTTTGTTTAGAATTTTGATTTCTTATTGAATGTAACAAAGGTTTTTCAATAATAAAATAAATAATTACTTTTTTTTATTAGTTTAAACTCAAAAATTCAACAACCTTAAGAATCAACTTGAAATTGACGTTTGGATTAACCTTATTGGTGTGATCCTTGTCAAAAACAACATTAATGTTTTTTAGAATTAAGATGCATGTTTAAGTTTAAGTGCTTCCTATTTATGAAAATATTTTTGGCCTAAAATTTAAAATAAAATAAAATTTTTATGGTGGTTGGAATACTCTGTTTATGATGGTTTGATCCCTGTCATATCAATAAATAAGATCAAATGGGTTACGGCCTAGGTAGTACAAGGAAGTGCTTAATACTTCCAAGAGAAGCCGAATCAAGGCATTTTTATTTTCTTATGTTCAAAATTTTAAAAAAATATATAAAAAAATATTAAGTTGTTAATGTTTTTTTAAATTTAAATCTTATAAATGTTGGTTTGATATAACCCAATAGAATTTGCGGATCCAAAAATAATTCATACAACTAGTAAGAAAATAGTTTGAATAAGAAAATAAATATAATATTTTTTTTGTATTAAAATAACAATATATTGGATTGATTCAAGTGAATCTAGATTAACATGTCAAATTCACAACACGAGTTATGAGACTATGATAATCTCATAAAAAGTAAATTAAAATAAATTATAAAATCTAATTCTCAATCAAATCAATACTGAAATATGAAATTGAATAAAAATAAATTAAAAAAAACTTAAAAAGTGACCCAAATTAATTGGAATAATCTCATAAAAAATAAATTAAATTAAAAAATATATAAAAAAACAACTTAAATCAATCCACTAAATTCATGAATAAAATAATTAAATTAAAAAAAAACCACATGAAAAAAAAAAAAAGAAAAAAAAACATGATTTAGTCCAAATCCATAATTTTGGTGAGTTTAAGATAACTGGAAAAGATGGGCCAGTACTAATTATTGAAGCCCACAAGAAGCCAAGATCTTAATAAAAAAAATAATTAAAGGGAGCCAAAATGTTAATTGTTTTATAATTTAGACTAAATATATTAATATTAGAACGGAGGAGTTGGAAAAACAATTTCTTGCAGGGCTCCGGCCCTTGCCAGCCCCCCTGTCTCTACCCTTGAATACATTTGTATTATTTTAATTATATAAATAACAGAAGTAGCTACCTGATTAAACTAGACTTTTAATTATTACAAATTTTATTTTAAGTTTTACCATCTTGATTTATTATGAAACAAGAAAAGGAATTGTTAACTCTTTTAGTTCATTTCTAAAATAATAATAATAATAATAATAATAATAAAAACATTAAACCTACTTAGGCCGGCTAATTGGGCTGAGAGCTTCCACCAAATTTGAACACTAATTTGTTGGAAGGAGGATACATGTGTTTGTTCTATTGAATCTTTGAGTGAATCCAATACAATAGGAACAATTTAACAAAGGTTTTTCAATATTAAAATAAATATGAACTTTATTATTCTTATTCTTTCCCTTCTTTTCTTTTTACTAATTTAAATCCAAACATTGTACAACCTCAAATGCATGTGTTTTTAAACTTGCACCGCAGGTGCAGGTTTTGTCAAAAAATATGCCATCCTTCTTTTTTTTGTGTTTCAAAAATATTTTAAAAAAAAATTAAATTTTTTTTGTTTTAAATTAATATTTTTTAGTGTTTTCATATCATTTTGATGCACTGATATCAAAAATAATTTTTTAAAAATAAAATAAAAAAATATTCCTTTAATGCATTTTGGAGGAAAAAATATTTTGAAAAGCAACCGCAACCATACTTTTAAATGGATAAAATTAACTTGAGGTCACCCTATAAGTGCAACCTCAATTATAAACTGTGATTGTAGTGTGATTCGTGTAAAAATAACATCAATGTTATTTAGAATTAAGATCTGTGTTTAAGTTGAAAGAAGTGCTTTATAGGTGCAAATATATCTTCACCTAAAAATAAAATAAAATTTTAATGGGTTTTGAATAATTTTAACATTATCATTTTTTTAAGGTTTTGCTATAAATTCAAGAAGAGAATATGTCAGGTGAATACTATGGGGTCATACTATTCACCCCCTCATGTTTTACCGTGAACAACATTGTTCACTTTTTTTAGGTTTACTATAAAATTAAAGGGGGGGAATTTTTTTAAATCCAGTTGAGTTTATGATCTGGACTCACCCTATAAGTTTTATTGTGGACGATACTATTTACGTTTTTTGTTTGTTTAAAATATGCTATAAATTTAAAGGAAAAAAATATTGAATCTGATTGAGTTCATGGTCTGGTTTATGAGTTTCTTTTTAAAGGTTGAATATCAATTTAAGAGAAAAAAAAATATTAAACACGACTTGAGTTCATGGTCCAAGATACGGGTTTAACGAGTTAAGCCACAATAACCAGACAATTATTATTTTTTATATTGCTATTTTACTTTTTACTAGTATCTTTTTTATATATCTTTTTTTAAAATAATTTTAAATTTAAGTTTTAATTAATATCTTTCATATGTGATATTTTTCCACTTATTTAACATTTATTTTATAGAGATTGTCTCTTGATGGTGTAATAGTTAATATTAATGAAAAGATATCATATTTTCTTAGTTTATATTAGACAGATAAACAATGCAACTTACTTCAGTAAGAAACATTAAGAGTGTTAATATTTTTTTTTATGCAATCAGTCTTTTTTTCTCAGACTCTAAATCCAGTTAGAGTTCCTAATGATCCAAATACTAGGTGATGACTCTTTTTTTTTTTTTTTCTTTCTTTCTTTAGTGATGAAGGACAATTAATTCCTTGTCTTTCCGCCACACCATTCTTGACTATCCAGACCCAGGAGGATGCTTGTTGCAACACCGCACACGTACGATATAAGATTTGTTTAATGGTTAAAACCAATCAACTCAAGTAGAGTTATTACTACTTTACTGTAAAGGTCAAGCATAGTCATTTTAGAATCAAAATATAAAAATATAAAAATTATTTTTTTATTCAATTTTAAAAATACATTAACATATAAGTTTATAATCTCAAATCTTAAAATAAAGCAAAATAAATTTTTTGTGTTTTTTAAATATAAATCAAGTTCTCATAAGCTTTAATAAATTAGTTATTAAATCTAATATGCATGCAAAATAAAAACTATTTTTTGTGAATTTTTGGTATTAAAAAAAATTACAAAGTTATACCATGTATATATTTTTTATTATTTATGTCAATATATTTTTTTAGAGACTTATCCATATATAATTTAAAACAAAATTGTAACTTTTTTAAAAGAAAGATTTTTAAGGAAAAAAAATTAATTTATTTAATACTGAACAAGCACCTCACATATATATTCCGATTCCAGTTACTAAATATACAGGAATAAAAAATATAGAGAACTTGAAATTAATTACAAGATAATCTTTTAAAAATTTATTAAAATCAAATCGAGATTATATTTGGCAAAACATAAAAACACATTTTAATCAAAGCTATTTTAACCACAATATAACTCAAGACAAATTACTTTACATCAACTGAAAATTAAGAAAACAAAAAAACTCCATATAATTCTTATTAATTTCATGAATTTTATTCAAATTTCTTATTAATTCAAATAAATTAATATAAATCCAAATATAATTATAAATATTTAATATTAAAAAAAAATTCACAACTTATAAAAAAAATATTAAAAAGCAATTGGAACCTCCGTAATCAAATCATTTTAAAATAAAAAACACAAAAACAAATTAATGTGTTCGAACAGCCTAAAATTATATACAATAATTAACATTTTATCCTAAAATTTCAAATTTTTTAGCAAATTGTAAAAAAAAAAAAAAATGATTTGAGGTTATTCCAAAAACTGGGAATTAATTAGAGTGGTTGTTATAAGCAAGGAACCAGTGGTGGAAGACTTTGGGAAGCGGATGGATAGTGGCAGCATGTGGGTTTAAGCGTCGTCGCCGATGAAGACAAAAAATGGGTGGGTCGGGTTGATCTCCTTCTTCTCTTCACTCCTATGTTAGCGGCGAGAGTCACCGTCATAGTGGTGATGGTGCTAGAGCTGGGGTTGTTGGATCTGGTGCTGGCAGGGGTTTCTGTAATGTTGTGGAGCTGATGGTTGAAGGCTTGAAGCTAGTGGAGACAGTTTTGGCCAAGAGGAATACAGAGAGAGTCGTTGCCGTTAAGGAGAATCCATCACTGCTGCTGGTGTTGAGGATTTGAGAGAGTACGCTTCTCACAGTGGTTGAGGTTGGTCATGGAGTGAGAGAAAATAGACTATCGATATGTTGTGGCCGAATGCTTGGAGAAGAATGTTGGAGCATTTTATTTCTTTTGGCCGATGATTCATTGTTAAAAAAATGTCTAGGTTTTTCTTGGATTTTTTGGGGGAAGAGCTAGATGGTGTTGAATTTGTATTTTAAACGATTCAATTTGAGAATCAGATAGGCGTCGTTCTAGTTCACTCTCTCACTAATTGAATCGATTGGTTTGGATAATATTAGTTACTCCTGACAGGATTGCTGGAAAGTCTTAATAGGGCTGTTCAGTTCGGTTCGGTTTGCATTAACTAAATTTTTGAAAGTTAACCGAACCGAACCGAACCGAAGCTGGTTCGGTTTCGGTTAAATTCGGTTCTATAGCAAAAAAATCGGCCACCTCTCTAAATAAATCTTGTGTAACCAAACGGTAACCAAACAATTAGTATTAAAAATCATAGCCATCATCATCAAGCAACTGTTGGGTTCTCATCAAAGAAAAAAGCATCAGATTCAGAGAGGGAGCCCTTCTCCTTGCGATCAGCAAAATCATCATCACCATCGGAATCTTGAGCAGGTTCACAGACTTGTCCATGGCGGAAGGAGCCTTGTTGAGGAAAGGTTTATAAGCCATATCAAAAGCTTGCCACCCAAATGCAAGAGCCCACCACCTGTAATTGAAAAATTGAAAGACAAAAGAAGAATGATTTTTTAAAGGGAAAAGAAGAATGATTTTTGAGGTGCAGAGCCACAGACGGCGACTTTTTATGAGGGAGTGAGAGTGTAAAGGCAGGGGAGGGGGGGTTATGTTAGGTAGGGTTAGGTTAGGTTAATAAACCATTTAGTATTTATACTCCTGGGTTGCCTGCGGGTTTATTATGATTTTTTGGTTGGTCCGGTTCGGTTTGTCGGTTTTATAACTAAAACCGAAACCGAACCTGACCTGTTAAAATTTATGGTTTTAAAAATCGGTTTAATCGGTTTTTCATCTCGATTCGGTTTTTTCGGTTAATTTTTCTTCGGTTTTCTCGGTTTACTCGGTTAATCGGTTTTTTTGAACACCCCTAGTCTTAACATCATAAAATTTCCCGGAAGTGTGTGATATTTTCTTCTTTCATGGAATTTATTCAATTATAAGTTATTCAACAATCATAGTTTGCATATCTTTTTACCAGAACAGAAAAGCATTCAAATCAAACCGAAACTAACCTAGCATCCTCATGGCATGATCTTTACAGTTTATAAGAGAATAACTCACTGTAATTCTCTCTGTGTGATATTTTCTTCTCTCATGGAATTTATTCAATTATAAGTTATTCAACAATCATAGTTTGCATATCTTTTTACCAGAACAGAAAAGCATTCAAATCAAACCGAAACTAACCTAGCATCCTCATGGCATGATCTTTACAGTTTATAAGAGAATAACTCACTGTAATTCTCTCTGTGGAGGTATTATCTCAAAACTTAGTGGCATGCACTAACATCAAATTCTCAGCAGCTAAAACTTACTAAGGTGACTCGATTCAATTTCTTACTATTTAATGCATCTACTTTTCTTGCTTAATCAGCCATTCATTTTATTTCATGATAGGTTAATTTTAAGCTGATATATATGTATTTACAATGTTTAAATGTTTTAGTATCTTTGGCAGATCATCATGCAGGTCAAGATTGAATTCAACGGCGTCTTTAAGATGCAGGTTGATGACTCTGCAACTGTTGGGGACCTGAAAAATCAAATTAGGCAAACTCTCGGGCTCACGCGGCCACGGCTGGTGTATAATGGGGGGTTACTGGACGATCAGAAAACATTGTATAGCTACCAAATTCCTACTAATTCTTGTATCATAGTCCAAGAGATGTATTCAATTGTTTGCTGGGTTTCAGATACTATAAATGGAGTTACCTTATCAGCTCCCTATAACCTAGTTGTTCATAGGCATAACACATTTGCGGATCTGAAGTATTTGCTCCAGAAGGCATATGGCATCGACATGACAGATAGGAAACTCAACTTGAATGCTGAGATCACTTCCTTTGAACCTCCGGATCTTTGTCCCCTCCATCGTGTAAAGGTCGACGCTGGCTGTCCTGTCTATGTTTTTTGAAAAATAAGGAGTACTGAGGTGAATTTATGATATCTCATAGAAAAAAATAAAAAGCACAACAATATAATCCTGTGTGACTAGTACTTAGAATGAATAAAACGCACCAGCAGCATGGATGCATGCATGCATGTGCCTTGTCTTTCTTATTGAATGCAATAAAATAACTTTGTACTTTTATTCTTTTCTTTTATTAATTTAATTCCGAAACTAGTTCTCGGAAATTATATAAGTCCCTTTTGCATTATTTACTTGTTTTGAGATAATTATCGATTAATATTACCAATAAATGAACGCATCTTTTCACTGTCTAAAAAGAAATATTCTAACACTACTAGCTGAAGTTTAAAGTCATGCACAAGATCCATATATATATATATATATATATATATATTCTTCAAAATTTACAAAACTTGATGAGTTCAATTTCCGTGTTTTTTACTGATAAACTTTAGAGCTAACGTTGATTTAGAGGCTTGCCATGCCATAATATTCTTCCAAATCAATCAAATTCCAATACCATTGATCATACCATATTAGTAATAATAAAGGATATATATTCAATCTCCGAAGACTGAAGTTTCTAACTGCATTATGAAAAGGTAAATTTTTTTAAGAATTTTCTAATACAGTTTAAATTATATATGTTTTATTCCATCAAAGAGATGAATTAAATCAGAGTTTAAAAATACCACATAAACATAAAGCCAAAAAAATAAAAAAATTATATAGAATTACTTAAAATTAATCATGTTATATTTTCTCTACGCATGAGTAGATATGAAAAATTTAACTCTATGTGAAAGTTTGCGGCTATCGAACTTCTTCATTTGTCCCAAAAACATAAGCTCCTGCAATAACATCCATGTTAGCATTCCTAGAAGAGTTCAAAAAGTAAAAGAAAAACCCTGAAAGAAATGATTAATCTTACCTAGTGTAGACAGGAGAAAAGACAGAGCAGCAATGCCAGCGATCTCAAGGGGCACTCCTGTCTTGATCATGTCTTTGATCTCAATAGTGAACCCAACAATATTTGAAGGTGTTCCGGTAGGAAGGAAGAAAGCAAATTGTGCTCCATTAAGATGAATTATGATGTGTTCCGGTAGGAGTGAAGATGAACACATCATATTTTTCAATGGAGGTTGCAAGACACTGGTTCTTCGATCAAACTGCCGAATCAGCGATGGAGACGTCATTCAAATGACATAAATTATTATCATTTTCCGTAAATGTGTGATATTTGCTTCCCTCATGGAATTTATTTAATTATAAGTTATTCAACAATCATAATCTGCATATTTTTTTACCAGAACAGAGGAGCATTCAAATCAAACCGAAACTACCCTAGCATCCTCATGGCATGATCTTTACAGTTTATAAGAAAATAGCTTATTGTAATTCTCTTTGTGGAGGTATTATCTCAAAATTACTAAGTGGCACGCACCAATATCAAATTCTTAGCAGCGAAAATTAACTAAGGTGACTCGATTCAATTTCTTACTGTTTAATGGATGTAATTAACTTGCTTAATCAGCCATTCATTTTATTTCATGATAAGTTTTAAGCTGATATATATTACATTGTTTAATATCTATGGCAGATCATCATGCAGGTAAAGATTGAATTCGACGGCGTCTTTAAGATGCAGGTTGATGACTCTGCAACTGTTGGGGACCTGAAAAATCAAATTCGGCAAACTCTAGGGCTGACGCGGCCTCGGCTGGTGTATAATGGGGGGTTACTGGACGATCAGAAAACATTGCATAGCTATCAAATTCCAAATAATTCTTGTATCATAGTCCAAGAGATGTATTCAATTGTTTGCTGGGTTTCAGATACTATAAATGGAGTTACCTTAACAGCTCCCTATAACCTAGTTGTTCATAGGCATAATACATTTGCGGATCTGAAGTATTTGCTCCACAAGGCATATGGCATCGACATGACAGATAGGAAATTCTATCCGAAAGTTGAGATCCCTTCTTTTGAACCTCCGGATCTTTGTCCCCTCCATCTTCTAAAGGTCGACGCTGGCTGTCCTGTCTATGTTTCTAATATATAAGGAGCAGTGAGGTGAATCCATGATATATCATAGGAAAAATAAAAAGCACAACAATATAATCTTGTGTGAGTAGTTAGAATGAATAAAACGCACCAGCAGCATGGATGCATGCATGCATGTGCCTTGTCTTTCTTATTGAATGCAATAAAATAAGTTTAACACTTTTATTCTTTTCTTTGCTTTTTTTTTTTATTAATTTAAACCCAAAAGTAGTTCTCGAAAATTACAAGTCCCCTTTTGCATTATTAAGTTGTTTTGAGATAATTATCAATTAATATTACAAATTAATTAACACATCTGTTTACTATCTGAAAATTAGAAGAATTCAGACACTACTAGCTGAAATTTAAGGTCATGCACAAGATCCATATATATTCTTCAAAAATTACAAAACATGATGATTTCAATTTCCATTTTTTTTTTTTTCTGAAAGGAGCTGATATAATTAATTAGAACATAAGTTTGTTCGGCCATCACAAGAAAGCCTAACATAACATCACACAGAATAGAAAGACGAAAACAATAAGCTGTCTAAACTGGAGGAAAACCAAGCTCCAGGAAAGCTATGAACAACGTAGCCTGCTACGAAGAATGCAAGAACAGGACAAAGAGCAGACAAAGCTCGGATCACCTCTACTAAGTACTTACTGCTTGAGATCCTCCCCCAGAGAAACAGATTTTTTCTATCACACCAATCAAGGGCGTTTCTTTCCACCTTTCAGCATCTGGTCGTGAACAAGCTTTTTGCAGGGCAACTCTGGCAAAGGTTCGCGATAAGATACTATTCATGGCAGAGATTCTGAAGCGATTGCATTTCTGATCCTTCCCTTCATAAGCCAGCTGACTACACATAAAGACAGTAACAAGAGTTTTGCAAGCAAAATCTAACTGAATCGGATCCTGCCTGAGAAACATATCATTTCCACAAAGACCGCAAACTGCAGAGGAATACAGAGGACGCGTAGATCATTTAGCTGATTCATAGCCAAGCAACAAAATCAGATAATCTGTGCCAGGTGGTCTGCCATGTGATTACTCTCACGGAAAGAGTAAGTATAGGTGATTGAACCAAAACATGAAGCTAGTATCTTAGCTGAAAAGAAAAGTTTATGGGCTGGACAAATGTTTGAAACATTTAATTAATGGGCTGGAAAAATGTATGTGATTATGCTAATAACACTTTTATTAAATATTAGATGCCATTATTTTTAATTTAATTTGATTTTTATCACAAAAAAAAATAATCAAAACTAGTTTTTTTTTTTTTTTTTAAAAAAAGAAACTGAAACCATCTGTAGTTCAGGTCATTCAGTTATCTTGGGGAAAAAACTGGTTTTTTCCGGTTTGGCTCGGCTTTGTTCGGTTTTGGTTTGGTTCGGTTTTTTAGTTTAAAGCTTATAAAACCAAAACCGAATTGATAGTTTTTTATTAAATTCTAATCGGTTCTTTTTATAATTCAATTTTTTTCAGTTATTTGTTTTTTTCCGGTTTTCTCAGTTTAATTAGTTTTTTTAGTTTTTTTACTTACCCTTATTAAATATGACTTGATCTGGTGAGTTTATGAGCTGGTTATCAAGACATAGGCTAACTTTTAAAAAATAACATTGTTTTATTGCTTTTTTTTTTTTTAAATATTAATCTAAATTAATTTAAGTAAATTTATTAATTACACCCAAATTTGAATCTTGCGTTAGATCAATCCCGAGTTGGTTTTAATAACCATGGCCAGTAGTTCAATATCGTTGGGTTATGGTGGCTTCCTGGTGTAATTTCTAACATTATGCAAAACTAAATGTTCATGAATGGGAGCTTGGTTTCATGTTAATATCATGTTGTTTAGTACGGTTAGTAATTAAATTACTTAGCATAGAGTTCATTTATTTAACAATTCACATATTTTCTTTTCATAAAAAGAAAATCACATGTTTTCTGCCACATCCCATAAAGGCATTCAAATCACATTGAAATTAGCCTTACATCCGCATGGCATGATTTTTGTTTCTCTTTGCATATAATATCTCCGAATTTCCAAGAAAATATCTCAAGATTTCATTATCCAGAAACTAGTTAACGTGATAATCTAGTTCTTCATATATTGCATGCTTTTAAGTTCTCTCTGAATCTGGTATTTTACTGCTTGAATAATTAGCCATACGTTATTTCATATAAATTCTAAGCTAATGGAAATGCTCCAATGTTTGATTTTCTTTGCAGACCATGCATATAATCAAGATTGTTTACATCAATGCAAAGGAGTATAATATGATTGTTGGAGACGACGAGACCGTCCTGGGAGTTAAAAATCGAATTTTTTCTTCGTTCGGCAGAGAATTACCTGTGGAGAAACAACAACTAGAGTTTAATGGCGTTGAAATGCAAGATGAAAATACAATGCAATGTTATCCAATCGATAATTACGATAGAATCCTTGTTCGGGAGAAGTATGGTATCAGTGTTCTTCGTCCTCTTAACCCGACAAGTGGACAATCCAACGAACGGTATGGACTGATTGTCCACAAGGATTATACTGTTGGGGACTTGAAACTCATGCTTCAGAGACAGTTTGGCATTGACATTACAAGCATCAGACTCACACTGCCAAATCTTCTGGGTAATTATCTTATGGATGATGTTAAAATTGGGGATTATGACATTTCTGCTGGAAGTACTGTAGTATGTCTTTGAAGGTTAGCAGAGATGTGTTGTCTTTGACGGGTTGTCGTAAGATTATTGTAGAAATAAAAGGCAGCATGGATATGCTGTGCAAGGTCTTTCCCTTTCTTTCTTTTTTTTTTCACAAAATGGGCCTGAGAGTTTTAAATTATCAATAAAATAAAAACAATTGTGGTTTTTACAGTGATTTGAGCTACTATAATTGTAATTTCTTCAAGTATATTTAATTGTTGGATTGAAGAACAAATAACAATTCTTAAATTAATATATTTATAAGAAAAAAAAACATAAAAAATGAATAACCGGTGAGTTCATAAAGTTAAGAATTTTTTTTTTTCTACAAGTGAAGCATCTAATAAGATTTTAGACTCTTGTATTATGCATATTTAAAATCAATATTACAAAATTAAATTAAATTATATATATCAATACATATTTTTTTGTATCTCCATAGCATTTGTAGTGTCTTATAAGTCTCTGTACTTGTAAATTACAAAGAATAATAATATATAAGTTTGATGAATATATATTTATAAAATCAATAGTTATTTACAATGTCTTTTTTTCAAATACACAATAATTATATAAATTTCTTAAGAAAATAATTAACACACAATAATTATATAAGTTCTTTTAAGAAAATAACATTATATAAATATTTATTCATTTAAAAGAGTTTATAATCTACATTTTGAATTATGAGGTTTTTTTCTCATTTTTACCATTAATTAACAATTTACTTGAAATGGATAACATTGCATAGAAGATAAAATGTTCAAGTCAATACTAGAATCTGATCTAATTAACTCCATTTGCATCCTAACAAGAGCTCAATCTGGGCAACAACGATCGTTTGGGCTATATATTAAATGAAAACAAAGAAGAAAAGCTTAGTTAACAATGGTCAAATGCTAAAGAGTTAATTAGAAAAAGAGAATATATCTAGTTTGAATCCTCACATGTATAGTTTTTAAAACTCGGCTTGGTTGATCTGGGATTGAAACCGGCTGGATTGAATAAAAAACAGAGAAAAAAAAAAACTCGGTTGACCCAGTTAGCCTGGCAAGTTGACCCAGTTACAACGTGTTAATTTTTATTTTATTTTTTTACTAAAACGATATTATTTTGATTTTTTTAAAAAAAATTAATGTAAACAACCCGGTTAAAACCCAAAACCCGAATCTTAAACTAAATCAGATCTAAAAACTATGCACACATGTAAATATATAATCAATTAAGAATCTTGAATTAGCGAGCTTTTTTTGTTTTTTTTTCATAATTTGACCCTTGAAAGTGGCTGCCCCGCACTACAAATAGATTGCATTAAAGAATATGGTCATGATATCAAGAGAAAAAAAAAATTCTTAATGAGACTTCAATCTTTATCATTGGAGAGAAATTAATCACAAGAAAATTCAAGAATCAGGTTACCACAAATCCCCCTCGCAAGAAATTATTGATTGTTACACATAAAATATATCTCATACTCAGAAATTTAATTTCAGTACATTTAACAAATGAATTTGCATGTAAGTTATTTAACAATCACAATTTGCATATTTTCTACCAGATCAGCAAAGCATTCAAATCAAATCGGAACTACCCCAACATCCTCATGGCATGATAATTACAGTTCATAAGAAAACAACTTATTGTAATTCTCTCTTAGCCAATATTTTTTGCAGATCAGTACCATGCAGGTCAGGATTGAAATCGATGGAGTCTTTTGCATGGAGGTTGAAGATAATGCAACCGTGGAGGACCTCAAAAATCGAATTCGTCAAGCCCTAGGCCTTCCGTTCCCACAGCTACAGCTCAACGGGGTGATCCTGCAGAGTAACAGCACGTTGCGAAGCTATCAAATTCCTAGTCACTCTCGTATCATTGTCCTAGATATGTATTTTATTACCTGCATGGTCGCTCGGACTAAAATTGGAATAACCTTTCACCTTCCCTACACCCTCTTTGTTCACAAGGGCAATACATTCCGGGACCTGAGGTTGATGCTCCAGACGAAACATGGCATTGACATGACAAATATGAGATTCGAACTGCTCGACTTGCCGGGCTCCGAACCTACAGATAATTGTGCCATCTATTATGTAGGACTTGATGCAGAAACTACTCTCTATGTTTCAGAAAATTAAGGAGCTGTCTGGCGAAAAATATTGTATGACATATCATCGGAAAAATAACAACACGATCGTATATTGTATGACTAGCTACTAGGAAAAAGAACTCACCAGCAGCAAGGATGTATATATGCAGGTGTTGTGTGATCTTCCTTTTTTGAATGCAATGAAATTAGTTTACTATGTTAATTTAAATTATAAAAAAAAAAAAAAAAAAACAACAACAGGAGTTGTTTACTCCTAATTGTTCATTTCTCAAAATAGAAGAAACGGAAAACTCAAGCCTTCTTAGTTTGGCCAATCTGTCGATTCAAATGCTCAAGTTTCGTAAATATCCTGTAATAAAAGTTATACAGGTAGATAAATTTTGAACCTCCATTATTGCTTTGTAACGGAAAATAATTGGGATAGGAATTTTAAACCTCCACTTAAGAATGGGTAATACATTGAAGTTTTGGATTTGAACTTCTAAAAAAAATTAAAAACCCTCACACGAGTACACGTAAATTAAAAGATTTGAACTCACGAAACTTTAATATCACATTAAAAACCAACTTTCAAGAACACTAGAGCAATCCAAATATCAACCTTACCGAATATAATTAAAATTAAATTATTATTTTAAATGCACTTTTAATATATAGTAGGTAAGATGGAAAGTTTTGATTAAAAAGAAAGGATATTTTAGACAAAAAAATTAATTTAATTGTGGTGAAAAAAAAATCAAGTTATAATCATATATGAAAAAACCTGATAATTTCTTTGTTGTAATTATACAATGGAAAAGATTGACTTTCATAGTACATATAGTAAAAGTACAATAAATCCTAATATACCAAAAAAGTACATTAAATTCCTAACTAAAAAAAAAGCAAGCAAATTAATGTTAACTAATTTTTTAAAAGTTAATTAAAGATATTTGATAAGGTTTCAATACATGATTTATGTTATTTTTTAATATAAACTCTCACGCTAGCCCGCGCTAAAGTATAAATGATGAAATTTGAATTCGTGAGACTCTAATATCTTATAAAAAAATCACTCAACTTAAAAACTTTAATTATTATGTAAGACCTCAAGATATAATATAATTTCATTATATTTTGGTATAAAAAATTAAATTCTAGTAGCAAGTAGCCATGAGGTATGGTAACTATGTCATGGAATTTATTTCATACTCCAAAACTAAAATGACATTGGCGTGAGATATAATTTCATGTTGTCTAGAATAAGAAATAAATCAAATTACATGATACAAGGAAGCTAAAAATCCCTCCTTCACATCCTTTATATATTAGAAAAGCACCAAAACCACATGCACTAACTACCCTCGTATCCTCATGGCACAGCCATTCTATTTAAAAAGAAAATACTAATCCATTTTCACCATCTCAGAAGTAGCTAGGAAACATATAATTAAGGTGATATTTCCATTTTTCTTCTTGATTAATGCATGCATCTGATCATTTGATACATCTTTTTCTCTAGACCATGCTATATATTTAACTTGCTTGCTTAATCAGGCATGCATTTTTGCAGACCATGCAGGTGAAGATTTCTTTTAATGATAAAGAGCTTGAAGTGGAGGTTGAAGAGAACGCAACCGTTTTGGGCCTCAAGCAACGACTCCATGACAAGTTTAGCCTCCAGCCATTGGCACAGGAGCTAGAGTTTGATGGATTTATACTCCAGAATCATGGAAAAACATTGCGAAGTTACCACATTGGAAATAATGCGAAAATTGTTCTTCGAGAGTTATTTGGTATTTCAATCCATGTGGTGAAGCAAGATAAAGATGGAGAACCACCCCACAATTTCAAAATTGGTAGGAATATCAAGAAAAATAAAATAAACAGTCCATAAAGGAAAAATACTTGCAATTGGCCTATTATTTTTGCCACTTGAAGGAGTATGCTTTCTATAATAGTATGGCTATTGGAGTTTACACACATGAAACTAGGGCTCTCCAGCATGTGGAATAATAATCTTCATGATAGTACTAAAATTGGGGCTTATAATCTTCGTGATAGAAGTATATTATACGCTTTTGAAATGAATATAATTAATTAATCGCCTGTTGGGTGGTGGATTTATCTCTTGATCATAAGAAAAATTATTTAATAAGTAGTTTAAAATGTGTAAGGATTGTTATATTGAAATTTAGAGACAATAAATTTCACATTTATTTTTGATGATGAAGTTATAATATTTAATTTATAAAGACTCTTTAGTCATATAATTTTAAAAAACTTCATTTTGACTTTTTTCACATGCTCAAATCAATATGTAAACTACTATAAATATTGTAGCTAGGCCCTAGCCCGAAGTATCAAGAAAAGGCCCAATTACAACTAAGTAACAAAACAATTGTAAGCCCAACCCATTAAATAACTTCCAGAAAGTTCCAAAAAAACGCCTATATCTACCCATCACCGTCACTCCTTAACTCCGTTAACCATCCCAAAACCTGTACCCCCTCGTCCCCACCTCGCAAACGAGACCCATACAAAACAGCCACCTAACACCGTCAAAAAAAATCCATATCCTTACCGTGTCAGCTAAGCCACCACAACCACACGACACGTAAAGTGCACACACGTCAGAGTCTCATTGGTTCTCCACGTCAATGCCTCTCCTTTGCCGTAACAGACTCGGCTTCCTCTCTATAAAATTCGTTCCCCTTTCCCTTCCTCTCGCACAAACGTTCCATTCATTTCTTTTCCTCAAGTTCTTAAAATTTACTCTTTGCTGTCCGTTCCATCAAATCTAGATAAACAAAGATGCAGATCTTCGTGAAAACTTTGACCGGCAAGACCATAACCCTTGAGGTGGAGAGCAGCGACACCATCGACAACGTCAAGGCCAAGATTCAAGATAAGGAGGGCATCCCTCCGGATCAACAACGTTTGATCTTCGCCGGAAAACAGCTCGAAGATGGTCGGACTTTGGCCGATTACAATATTCAGAAGGAGAGCACCCTCCACCTTGTCCTCCGTCTCCGTGGAGGTATGCAGATATTTGTTAAGACCTTGACCGGCAAGACGATTACTCTTGAGGTGGAGAGCAGCGACACCATCGACAACGTCAAGGCCAAGATTCAAGATAAGGAGGGCATCCCTCCGGATCAGCAACGTTTGATCTTCGCCGGAAAACAGCTCGAAGATGGTCGGACTTTGGCCGATTATAATATCCAGAAGGAGAGCACCCTCCACCTTGTCCTCCGTCTTCGTGGAGGTATGCAGATTTTTGTGAAGACCTTGACAGGGAAGACCATTACTCTAGAGGTAGAGAGCAGCGACACCATCGACAACGTCAAGGCCAAGATTCAAGACAAGGAGGGCATCCCACCTGATCAACAACGCTTGATCTTTGCCGGAAAGCAGCTCGAAGATGGCCGGACTCTGGCTGACTACAATATCCAGAAAGAGTCTACCCTTCACCTTGTCCTCCGTCTCCGAGGGGGTATGCAGATTTTTGTGAAGACCTTGACCGGCAAGACGATTACACTGGAGGTGGAGAGCAGCGACACCATTGACAACGTCAAGGCGAAAATCCAGGACAAGGAGGGCATCCCACCGGATCAACAGCGTCTGATCTTTGCCGGTAAGCAGTTGGAGGATGGAAGAACCTTGGCGGATTATAATATCCAGAAAGAGTCTACCCTTCACCTTGTCTTGCGTCTCCGTGGTGGTTTCTGAAGGCTTTCTTGCTCCGTTTATGGTTTCCAAAATGTTGTGTGTGTTTAAGCCCATGTGAGGCCCTATGGATGGTGTTTTACCATCATCAAATAAAGATTTAAGATATTATGCTGTGTGGCTAATAAAATTCGAAATGTATGGTTTAATGCCCGAGGATATCTCTAATGATTCACAGTTTGCATGTAATTAAAAATGAAATTGATTCTAAATATATTAAAGTAATGTTTTTTATTTTTAAATTTTTAATATCAGAATATTTAAATATTTAAAATTATTAAAAGAATTAATTCGAAGAAACACTGAATGTTTGTTGAAATTTCAGAGAGGTGGGTGGTGTTTGTTAAAATTATTGGAAAATTTATTAAAATATTAATTTTTAATAATTAGTTTTTTTGAAAATTCCGTTTTAATACCATACATATAGTTGAAGGTTAATTTTTTTTAAAAAATTAAAATAATATCATTTTAGTTTAAAAAATAAATTAAAAGTCAATGAATTTTTTACCAGTTTTTTTCTTTCTTTATTATCAGCCCGTTTGGCATTGCTATCAAACCGGTGTTTTGACAAAATTCAAAAAAAAAATTTTTTTTGCTAAATTTTTTTTTTTTTTGCTAAAATTGAGTTACGGTTGTACTTTTTGGATCGTTTTGATGTGCTGATATCAAAAATGATTTTTAAAAAATGAAAAAATATCATTTGCATGTATTTCGGCACGAAAAGCTATTTGAAAAGCAACCGCTACCACACTGTCAAACACGCTATATATCTTAATCCAACCTGATTTTAGTTTTAGATTAATCAACCGAGCCCAATCGGTTTTCAAAACTATGAGCATGCAGCATAATCTTAGTCTCTCTTTAGATGGAGGACATTGCATTATATAATGGAATGGAAGTGAGTTGTCAAACTAGGTTAGGTATAATAATTAGGTTACAAGATTTTCAAGCATAAATATTCATTTCATTGTTAAACTCTTTTTATTAATTTTTATTTTATTTTCACAGTAAAACAATTATTTTGTTAGTGCCAATGCAGCCATAGATTTGAATTAAATGTATATTTTTAATTAAAATCCCAATTTTTTTTCGTTGTTTTAACAGAAATACGTTTTTAAACAAAAACTTATTGAAAAAAGTTTTAATTAAAAATAAAAAATCATTAATTGATATTTTTATACCAAGAGATCTAAAAAATATATATAGTTAAGAAGATTGTATGAAAAGTTAAATTTAAAAAGTGAATATTTTATTCTCATTACAATCCTAATAAATTGATTTAATAATATTTTATTTGTAAAATATTAAAAAAATAATCCAGAAAAGACCAATTATGCGTGAGCCTGCTTTCTAGCCCAGGATTGCTACCCTCCCCCAAGAAAAACAAGGCAAGCACCCATGGGCCTTGAAGGCTAGGTCATGCCCTTGGTTGGTTTGAATGTTTTTATTTTTAATTGACTGCTGACAAGTCGTCCACTTAATTTTATATATAATAGCAGGTGATGTGGCATTAGTTAGTTGCCTTTTCATTTTCATTGGCTGAAAAGTCGGGGTCGAATTTTTGGGATTCTAAAAATCTATTTTTTAATTATTTTTCATCTTCAAAACATAAAATATATTAATCTTAATAAATCAATTTATAACCTTGAAAAAAAAAACACTTAAATCTATCCAAAAACTCAAATTTAAACCTAACCAAACAAACTTTTTTAAGCACCAATTTTTTTTTTTTTTTTTATGAAAAAAATAGTAAAAAAAAACACTTTACATAGAACTCATTTTATTAAAAGAAACACATTGACTTCGTGTTTATTTTTTTTGTGGTCAACTAACCATCTTCTCTCCTCGTATTCTGGTGACTATCTCTCATACTAAACTTAATTGACTCAAAATAAATAAAGTTTGTTATCAAAAAGTGAAATTCATAAAAAAAAAAAAAACATAGACAAAATTAAAAACATAAAAACTATAGGGATCAAATTGTAGTTTTTTTTTTAAATGAAAGAAGTATGTGTTTTTTTACTATGTTAAAGTTGGTCCTGTATCATTTGCTTACAAAAGAATTATTAGCGCACAAACTAAAATTGTATGAATATAATGCAAGGGGATGAACAAGAAATTGATATATATAGTCACGAAACTAAGTAATTTTTTTAAAAGAAAAGGAAGGAGAAGGAGGAGTGTCAGACATCTGACACTCTGTAAAAGTCAACAGGATATTTGTGTCAAGCACCATAATTAAATGAACAAAACAGAAACTTTTCTGTTTTAGTTTCATTTTAATTTAATTAAGAGTAGTGTGTTTTTTTTTGGGCAAAAAGTTACATAGGTGATAATTAAACTCCTGCTTTGTTACCCTTTTTTTTTTTTTAGCTACTAATTAGAGGTTTTTTTTTTTTTTTTTACGTGGGTGTCCGGGCCAGCTTGCGTGTACCACGACTAATCCCACGACTCACTGAACATCCTGCAAACCCAGTAAGCATGTAAGGCACCGTGGGGGTGACAGGCATGCACAGTGAGGTTTGAACCCAGGATACAGAGGAAGAAAACAAGTCCCTTCAACTGCTGGGTCAAGACCTCAAGTGCTCATAATTAGAGCTTTTTAATCATACAAAAGCTAGGCATGCACTGAAATTTATCTTTGCTCAATTTTGGATAAATTTTAAAGAGAGGAGGCATGCAGGCTGGACTTTGTATATATATGGTGAAGAGAAAATCTCTCGAATATAAAAACAGAGCAATGGCTGAAACTTTTGTTCTTAATCTCTCAATATGAGATACTTTAGTTTAATTTGGATCATCTTGACTCTTTTTTATTATATCAATCCAGCTACATTTAACAATTAATTCACATCTTTTGAAGCATATTAAAAAATTGAGCATTGAAATGACATTAAAGAAATCACTCATTGCATGCATCTTGATGGCATGATATATGTAGTTTAAAAGCAAACAACTTTCTTCACATATTGTTATTTTAAAATTAGGTGTCATATCACCTAATTTATTAAGCATCATCATCTGCTATTATTACAATTATTGAATATTTTAACTTATTAAGTATCATCTATTACTATTATAGTTACTGGTCACTTAGCTTATCAGATATCATCTATTCAGTTATCGACCCTCTATGCTTTCTATATTAAATCACTTGATACCTTGATTATAGAGAATGAATCAGATTGTTTGAATTGAAAGATTAACTAATTATTTAACATATTATTTCTAAGCACCCTGGATTTTAGTACTCGTCACATAATAAATAAATTCAAAAAAGCTTATAGCCGTGTTTAATGGTGTGATTGTTGGCACATCATGGAGCTCAAGATTGAATTTGAGGGTGGAGAGCATGATGTGTAGGTTGCAGATGATGCAACCGTTTGGGACCTCAAAGATGAACTATATAATTCCATAACATTAGTGGGGGAGCCACGGCTGGAGTTTGAAGGGTTGATACTACAAGATAGCAGCTCACTGGAATGTTATGAAATTGGTGATGGTGATACAATAATTCTCCGAGACATGAATGTTATTTCAGTGCAGCTTTATGGACAATCCGATAAGCAACATTTGCTAATTGTTCATAGAGATGATACAATTGGGCCCTCGAAGCAAAAGCTTCATTTATTATATGGCTATGTAGTCTTGGTGAATCTGAGACTTAGAAACCGTTTGGCAACGTGGTGGCTTCCACGTTTCCTGCAATTTCAAGCTTGCAAGCTATTTGGTAATTAATAAACGCGTGTTACTGTTCATTGGATTCCATGTGCAGCTGCGTTTGAAACGCGAGAAAAGGAGAAGCAGCTCCTGCCTATTTTCTGCGCGGCCAAACTGATGCTACTATAGTGAACAATGGAGCTTTTTTTTTTTTTTTTTGAAAATAATGGAGGCATGCATCCACTGTTCAATGAACAATGGAGCATGCCTCCACTGTTCACTGAACATGTTTTTTTTTTTTTTTTTTTTTTAACTAGTGTAGTTAATTAATTTCACTTGCACTGTTCACGTGAACAACTTTTTTTGTTTTTGTTTTTTTTTTTAAATTAGTTTAAGGTGAATTAAATTTACTCGTAATGTAATCTTAATTTTATTCTTGATAATATTTTATATAATTTTGTAGTTCTTGTTGGATGAATTTACTACGTAATGAAATTGTAGATAATTTTTTGTTAAAGTAATTTTTTTTTATATAAAGTGTGATATATTTCATGATGTAATAGTAATAGTTAAATCAATAATATATAAATTAAAAACCATCAATATTAATATATATTTTTTAAAATTATTTTATAACCTTAATTTCAAAAGCATTCTTAACCAAACACATTAAAACTATTTTTTTCAACCTCAATTTCAACCACAGTTTTAACTAAACACCTATTTTTTCAAACCAACTTCAACTAAAAGTATTTTTTATAAAATATTTTTTTTTAAACCACAGCCGTTACTGCTACTGCAATACCAAACACACTCTTAGACTGCCTAACATGTTGGATTTTGAACTTCCTGAACATACCCAAACACAGATTAATTTGTGGTATTTGATATAAATATATATATTATTGAAAGTTAATTAGTTTCCCTTGTAGTGAAATAATTGTGGTGAGTCATTTGGGTCGACTCTAATTGAAAAATCTCCTATTCCAAGATTAAAAACAAATAAAAAAAAATCATGTAAGATCTAAGACTAAATATAATATTTTATATAAGTCTTCTCACTTAACGAAAGCTTTTCCTCTACCTAATTAAAAGGCTTTTCACCATCATTTCCACCTATTGTATACTTCTTATAAATCAATTGAAATCTCAATTACAAGAAAATTACAGTGGAACTTTCTCCGTGATAAATGTTCTATGAAATTTGTCGCACGTGTGCGGCGGCGCGGCGATCGTCCACCCCAACCCTTCGTGAGGGTGTGGTATGTTGTCTATTTGGCATGGAAAATATGGTGAGACAAGGAGTTCTTTGTCTCTAAGCTAAAAATGGACTGGGAGTCGCCACCTAGTATTCTGGTTACTAGGAACCTTAACTGGTCTTTAGAGATCGGGTACGGAGACTGGTTGCGTAAAGGGAAGGTGTTAGCACCCCAACTACGCCCTACCTAAGGTAGGCTGCATTGTTTTGTCTAATAAAATCTAAGTCATGTTGTGGTTTCCTATTGTCCAAAATATGCATTACATGTAATGTCATACCCCGGGTTCTATTGTCCAAACAAAAAAGAATTAAATATCCGGAATACGCATTACGTGTAATGTCATACCCCAAGTTCTATTGTCCAAAAAAAAGAATTAAATATCCGGAATATGCATTACGTGTAAAGTCATACCCCGGATACTAAGAGACAAACGAAAATAAAATTTTTGTTGTTTTTGAAATATTGGCCAATATTCTCTTGACTTTAATAAACTGGTTATTAAAGCCAAAATGCATGCTAAAATATTTTTTTTTGGTGTATGAAAAATACAATATGAATTTTTTAGCTTTGAGACACTTGGCCGTATGCACAAAAACATTTTTTTCTCTTTTTTTAATTTTTTTTGTATTTTTGGAAGTTTTTTGACGAAAACCGGGTATTTTAATATCAGATTTTTGTATTTTTAACAACATAAAATACCACCCAATATTAATCAAAATGACATAAAAATTACGCGGAAAAATTATAAAATGCTAAAAAAATGTTTTTTTGATTTTTTTTTTGAAATGGGCCGGGTCAGGCCCAAATACATGGGTTGGGCCGAACCTGGCCCAAATGCATGGGCTGGTTACTGTGCACATAGTAAACGGGTTACTGTGTGCACAGTAACCAGTGAATTAATTAGCCAGTTACTGTGCACATGCACAGTAACCGGGTAATTAATTTGCAGAACGTGCACAGTGCACGTTCTGCATGCAAGAAGATGAACAGTAAAACGAGATAAGGGGTAGAGGGCTGACCTGTGGTGGCTGTCGTCGATGGCGGAGCTACTGGTGGCGACAGGAAGCGGCGCTGACAGTGGGGTGGCCGGCGGTGGCTCTGCGTTTTCCTTCTCTCTCTCCTCTGTTTTTTTTCGTTCTCCTCTGCTTCTTCTTCTTCTTCTGTGTTCTCCCTTCTTTCTCCTTTCCTTTCCTCTTCTCTCTCTTTCTCTCGGTCTCCTCCCTCCTCTTCTCTTCCCTCTCTCTCGGGTTTCTCCTCTCTTTGTCTCTCCCTTCTCTTCTCTTCCCTCTCTCTCCGGTTTTTCTTCTCCTCCTCCTTTTGTTCGTCGTTCCTCCTCTATTTATAGAGCCAGTGAGCGTGGCTTTTCACTGTGGAGCCAGGGAGCGGGTCACGCGGCGGCTGGTCGGCCATTGGGCGCGACAGCAAGGCGCCGCTCCCTTGATTTCGGCAGGGTGTGCGGCAGGTTTTTGGGAGCAGCCTGCAATCATTGGTGTGGGGCTCTAGCAGCACGCGGGAAGAGGAACAGTGTCAAAACGACACTGTTTGTTTGTTTTTTTTTTTTTAATTTATTTATTTATTTATTATTGTTATTATTATTATTTTTGTGGGGACCCAAAAATGGGTTACAACAGATGCCCCCTCTTTACAATGCTTACGAAGCAAAACTCCTCAATGTTTTGCATAGTAAGCTTTGTAAAGAAAAGAAAAAGAAAAATGATCTTATTATCTTGGGCGACATGCCCCTTTTGAAGAAAAGTGGTTTATTTTCAGGGGTGATCGGCCCACACAATACTCACTCTGGTCTATTTTCAAGGGCGACCGACCCACACATACTCAAAGTGGTCTATTTTCAGGGGCGACCGGCCCACACACTCACACTGGTCTGTTTTCCCGGGCGACCTGCCCACACATACTCAAAGTGGTCTATTTTCAGGGGCGACCTGCCCACAAAAAGTGGTCTATTTTCAGGGGCAACCGGCCCACACACTCACACTGGTCTGTTTTCACGGGCGACCTGCCCACACATACTCACTCTGGTCTATTTTCAGGGGCGACCGACCCACACTCTCACACTGGTCTGTTTTCAGGGGCGACCTGCCCACACATACTCACTCTGGTTTATTTTCACGGGCGACCTTCCCTTTTGATTGGGTTTACCTGAGATCCCATCTGGCAATCTAATAAGAACAAAAATCGGTGTGTAGCTCGGTCAACCTGAAATCCCATCTAGTGATTCCCTTTAACCAAAACCAAAATCCTTTCCAATTAGGTTAAACTGAGATCCCTTCGCCGATCCCCTTTAACCATAACCAAGGTCTTGTGTAGTTAGACTGAACTGAGATCCATTCGCCGATCCCCTTCAACCAGAACCAAAATCCTTTCCAATTAGGTTAAACTGAGATCCCTTCGTCGATCCCCTTTAACCATAACCAAGGAATGTGTGGTTAGACTGAACTGATATCCCTTCGTCGATCCCCTCTAACCAGAACCAAAATCCTTTCCAATTAGGTTAAACTGAGATCCCTTTGCCGATCCCTTTTAACCATAACCAAGGTCTGTGTGGTTGGGCTGAACTGAGATCCCTTCGTCGATCCCCTTCAACCAGAACCAAAATCCTTTTCAATTAGGTTAAACTGAGATCCCTTCGTCAATCCCCCTTTAACCATAACCAAGGTGTGTGTGGTTGGGCTGAACTGAAATCCCTTCGCCGATCCCCTTCAACCATAACCAAAATCCTTTCCAATTAGGTTAAACTGAGATCCCTTCGTCGATCCCCTTTAACCATAACCAAGGTGTGTGTGGTTGGGCTGAACTGAGATCCCTTCGCCGATCCCTTTCAACCAGAACCAAAATCCTTTCCAATTAGGTTAAACTGAGATCCCTTCGTCGATCCCCTTTAACCATAACCAAGGAATGTGTAGGGTTGGATTAGACTGAGATTTCTTTTGGCACTCCCCTCTAACCAGAACCAAAATCCTTTCCAATTAGGTTAAACTGAGATCCTTTCGTCGATCCCCTTTAACCATAACCAAGGAATGTGTAAAAAGTGGTCTCATTATAATGGGTGACCTACCCAAGTGGAAAGGAGGAAGAGTGGTCTCATTCTTATGGGTGACCTACCCAGGAGGAAAAAGTATGAAGTGTGGTCTCATTGTAATGGGTGACCTACCCAGATGGAAAAAATATGATGAAGTGGTCTCGTTGTGATGGGCGACCTACCCGTGTGGAAAGAATATGAAAAAGCGTGGTCTCATTGTCATGGGTGACCAACCCAAATAAAAAGAATGTGAAGTGTGGTCTCATTGTAATGGGTGACCTACCCAAAAATGAAAAAAATATGAAGTGTGGTCTCATTGTAATGGGTGACCTACCCAGATGGAAAAAATATGATGAAAGGCGGTCTCATTGTCATGGGTGACCAACCCAAATGGAGATGTGATATGACAAGTGTGAAAAATAGGACTTACCTGGCGAAGTCCTGAGGGGATGATAGAAGAAAGGCTGGAAAACTTGGTGCTTCCTGATAATTCCCGATCATAGGATTTGACAACTCGGTGTTTCCTGATTGCAAGAGTTGAAAACTCGAGGCTTCTCGATTGCAAGGTTGATCTCTTCATTTCTTTGGGATTTTCCTAATGGCGGGGTTCATCTCATCGTCCTTTTATTCCATGATCAAAATCGATTCTTTATTATCACCACAATGCTTCTTTCTTTTTCCACCATCTTGCTGGGCCTCATTAAGGATTTTCCTGTAACAATTCAAAAATATGTGCAAATGTTTTTTTTTTTTTTTTTTGAGGTTAGATGATATGCATGCATCCTTACCTGATTTGAAATATAGGTCCCCCCCCTCTTTGATGCTCCATCGTCATAGGGTGCCTTTGTTTGTATCCCAAAGCTTTCTCTGTTCTTCCGATGCATTGGCTCATTCATGTGCTAGCCATCCACTCAGCTGTAAATGCAGTGCCCATCCCGGGATGTCTTCGATAATTACTGCTTGCATCGTTCATCAAGCTTGACCCTGCCCCCAAGTGTGGTACTGCTTGATTCATCATGAAGGATTTTCTCTCCTGGCTTCTTCTGAGAATTATCCTCTGATTGATTGTGTGCATCATGCCAATACCCATCAAGATTGTTAATCAGTCATGAACTTGCCTTTAGTTGAAACAATACTCTTCAAGTACATGTTATCATCAGCCTCCTTGGAACTCAATCAGTCATCCAGACATGCATCTCATAGCTTGCAGTACAAAGGCTCATGGTTGTATGCTCAGTGCTCTTCTCATAGATTCCTTTCAACTCTTCTAATCAGATTGTGAAAAGAAATGTCTCAGCCTCATCAATGATGCTGCTTTTATCACCCATAGTCATGTGGTGAAGTGCTCATCTGGCTTCAAAACAAATTGTCCCACACAGCCAGTCTTCAGGGTGGGTGCCTTTCTGACATTCATTCAATGCAGTTGCTTGATAACGTCTGTCGATAACCATGTTTCAAAGGATGACAATATGAGATTGTCCTTCAAGTGCAGCATTGTTCCACAATCAGTCCTGGTGGTGCATATGTTCGATGTTCATTCAAATGCACTCACCCGATAACATCTGTCAGGAGTCATAGCCATGTTTCAGAGGGTGACCCAAGATGAAGATATGAAAATATCCTTCAAGTGCAGTGTTGCTCATCAATTGCTGCTGAAGTTTACTAAATCATGGATTGTCTTTGAACAACATTGCCCCTAGTTGATCTGAACATGCTCATTCTTCTGTTTACAACCAAATGGCTTTTGTGAATGCCAGGGATGACTTTGATGACTCATCATGTGATTCTTTCTTTGCCCCCAGCTGATCTGGATACTGTTTGTTTTCCTTCTTAAGGTCCACTGTATTGCCCCCAGCTGCTCAACTTTTCAAGGAGTGTCGAGGACTTCAATGTCATTTATATCAACGATTTTGCATACTCAATCAATGTTCTTCTGTGTTTGATAATCTTCCTTGTTCTGGAATCAACTCTCATATTTCAAAGATCCTGTCTATTCAAAGTCTAGTTTGTTGAAATGAAATCAGAGATGTCCTTTTTGAAAATCTTTTGAAAATCAAGCTTTTTGAACAAAGACCCAACACACGTTATTTGAAATACACAGTCCTTTGATTGTCTTGTATTTTGAAAACAGAAATCGACCCGTTGTAGGATTAAAATGGCTTTTTCCATGGTTCTTTGTATCAATTTGAATCCTTGATATTGGGTATATCATTTGATGGTCTGTGATGAGGTGACAATTTTATGAATTTCAAAAACAAGATGCTCAGGCTTTATCAAGAAAAGTTGTTTCTTTTCTTAGCATTTATTTTATCAGCATGCATAATAACTAGTAGCTTAATTCATGAAGTCACGACCCTTATGGAAAAGCTCTTTAAGTTTTGAGAGCGCCATTTATCGGTTCAAATTGCTTGCTTGATTAAAAAGGGCTTTTAAAAGCACGTAATGCAGGCTATGGCTCATGGCTATGAAAGAAAGGAATTTCAAAGGCTCAAAAGGTGTTTGAGGGTTTCAAAGACCTAGGATCAACATCAACTGTTCATCAACTCTTTTCTATTATTGTCTTTGTAGGGGAAACGACATATAACCTTGTTAACCTCAAAGTTCAGATTTTTCTTAACATAAGTCATAATGCAAATCCACCTTTCCTTGATGAATAACCAACCTTAATCATCTGATAACATCATAGGCTTTATAATGGACACCAAAAGTCACGTTTATAACTTAGTCTTTTTTTCTGGTATTGACTTTTGTTATGCATTTCCTTTATTGAAATTTCTTTTGCTCTTCATAGACTTGATAGGCGTTCTCCTTCCTTTATCTTTGACTTGTCTTTAAGTGAAGGCAATTTAAACTTCTTCTTCTTTTTTTTTTTTTTTATCATAGCCTTCCTTAAAAATTTCTCATATGCCCCCAGTCTATGTGTCTTCTTCTAGCTCTATTTCAATCATTGGACTTTTGTTCTAAGCCTTCCTCTTTATCCATTAATTATATCAATGTCTCCAACATATCTCTCATTTGCCCCCAGTGTGGGGTGTGATCCTAGTCAGGGTTTTCATGAAAAGATATTTTATCCAGCTCAAAATGAGACTACAAGGGATATAATCTTTAGAAAGTGAAGGGAATATCAAAGATGGCCTTTTCTCATTTCAAGCAAGGTCGGTTAGAACCGATAAATTTTGACCTCATCTAGTGTAATGATTTGGACTTGTAAGAGTCATGATTCACGAGTCCATAACTACCGAATTCACTACATGTCATTATGCATACTGCTAAAACTTAGCTATATGATGTGTGGTTCAATTTTGTGTATGAGCTCAAAATATGTTTGGTCACCTCATGTCATTTCAACAAGAATCAAGTCATTTCTGTAATCAAAATACTTTTAATCTTCAGGATTGATTAACCTTTATCGCATGTTGGAGTTTGACCAAAATATTTTGTTAAAATACCCTTTGAAAGAAGTATCTCCTGATTTCAAAACAACAAGAAGACAAAGAAAAGACATGTTTCGTTCAAGGATGAGATGTGATCCCAAAACAAAATGCAAAATGTCAAAAATCCATAACAAAAATGCTTGACAGTTTAACTCCTTCTTGGATCAGCTTCTCTGGCAATATCTATGTTTTGCTTAGCAACTCCGATCACCTGTCATTCTGAAAATGATTGACGACATCATCTTTCGCAAATTGAGCTCGACTCTTGAAACTCTTGCATCTGCTTAACTAAATGGTCAAGGACCCCCACCATCACATCACATCTCTTATCTGGATTGAACCACCTGGAAAATAGTGGTTACATGGGATTTGTCGGAGTCAAGCAAAATTCTGGAATCTGGTAGATCCTGGTCGACAAACTTAAGCGGCAGAGGAATGTCAAACTTGGCAAAGACATTTGAGCAATTGATGCTACCGTGAGACCTGGCTAGACCACATAATTAAGGTTTCACACTGTCAAAGTCATCTCTTGATTCACCTCTCATCATGGTTCTGGAATCCATGGCAGATCCTTCAATCTTTCCTCTCTTCATAGCTTGTTCAATCCTTCGGCAAATCCTCACAACATCATTTCAATCTTTCAATGTTGTTGTGGTTTTAGGATTGTTGGAAACCCGTCAATATCTAGGTAATCCATGCAGTGCGCAAAAACAAAAATGTATGGAATCATATATTGTCAAAATTGGAAGAGAAACTGATGAATCCACAACTCCTCTATTTTCTCTTTGATTCCTCATTGACGGTGCAGCAAACAGCCACTTTTGCGTTTTAATGCCAATACTGGTAGGAGAAAATTGTGGGCAATCTGAAACCACTACATCCCTTCTTGGATTTCCCAATTACAAATCCTCAAGTAGATTCCTGCCGAGAGATCTCTGCAACGTTGAAGTTTGATGTCTGCTCCATGTTTTCAAACCAAGTCTGGCTCTTCAACCTGCTAAAGTGTCTTCATGCTGAAACTGATGAGAGAGATATTTGTAGCATATGCAATTAGTAAATCCCCTCTTGCACTCTCAACTTGCAGCCTCATAAACAGATTTTTGTAAAGAGAGCTCTGCCACGTTGAAGTTCGACGACTACTCATATTTTCAGACCAGGCCTGACTCATCTGCCTATTACAATGTTTTGCTCGTGCCACTGGTGGGAAAAAGTTTCAAAGCATATGAAATTAATACATCCCCTTTTGCATTTCCCATTGACAGATTCATAAATAAATCTCTACAGAGAGCTCTACCACGTAGAAGTTCAGTGTCTGATCATGGTTTTTCAGACTAACATCTTGTGCTGTTGAACTGGAATTGAGCTCATAATTGGGGTAACTTCAAAGCAGACTAATGCACCATGAACAGGAGGCTAGTAGTCGTTTGGTTCCATTAGATGATGTGGAGGCGATGAACACTTAAGAGTGCAACTGGACAGGAATCCGAGTTGTCATTAGTTGATGACTAAAGGCATTGTTGTTGTTGTTGTTCATGACTGAAAAGGAGAGATACAGCTTCACTTGGACGTGGACAAACATTGTTCCCACAGAAGACTGTGCAGACATTCTCTTTCCATTTAAATACTCAACACTTGTTCAAGCAAATCTGAGTCTAGCTATTTCACCTTTGAGGCTCTCAACCTTAATCGGATAATGAGCCTCTATCCGACACCTTTCTTCACTTCCATCATCTTTCTTCAATCACGTGCAGCACAGCTTGTGCGGGGGACCCACCTTTCAACCCGATACATGCATGATAAATTTATGAATATGTAATCTATATGATGAACTCGCCCTTCGAGAGGTGACAATATGGTCGTAACTCTTGTATGATGGAACAAGAATCATGATTTTTGCCCAAACTCTACAATGACAATTTTTGGAGTGACGGCCAATGTGTCACCCACAAGTCTTGAGTTCAAGATGCTTGCTCGGATGCAAAACAAATATTTACGGAGCATACATCCTACAGGCAGGTTCTAATCTTTTTAAGTGAGACAAAAGGTAGGTTTACTATTCGGTCTCTAAAAAGGGTCTCTTGTTGTCCCAGTGATTACCCTCTTGAAGGCAATATAGGGGCCAGTAGGCAGTGAGATGGCACATGTCCAACTTTTACCAATCTTGGCACTCAACGAAGAGTTGGGGTTTACACAAACTTAAACCTTGACTAAAAGTCGTAAGGTAAGCTGCTAGTCCCCCTCCTAACCTGAAGCTTGTGTGTGCTTTAAAAATTACACTATGTGATGCATGAGATAAATATGTACAGAAATTAAAGCGCGCAACTAAATATGAACAAATATATAGAAAATGCATATTTAAAAATAAACAAGCAAACCACAACAATAAAACACAATCATCAGACAAAAACAAAGCTCAGTCCACAAAGTCCCCAGTGGAGTCGCCATTCTGTCGCACGTGTGCGGCGGCGCGACGATCGTCCACTACCAACCCTTCGTGAGGGTGTGGTGTGTTGTCTATTTGGCATGGAAAATATGGTGAGACAAGGAGTTCTTTGTCTCTAAGCTAAAAATGGACTGGGAGTCGCCACCTAGTATTCTGGTTACTAGGAACCTTAACTGGTCTTTAGAGATCGGGTACGGAGACTGGTTGCGTAAAGGGAAGGTGTTAGCACCCCAACTACGCCCTACCTAAGGTAGGCTGCATTGTTTTGTCTAATAAAATCTAAGTCATGTTGTGGTTTCCTATTGTCCAAAATATGCATTACATGTAATGTCATACCCCGGGTTCTATTGTCCAAACAAAAAAGAATTAAATATCCGGAATACGCATTACGTGTAATGTCATACCCCAAGTTCTATTGTCCAAAAAAAAGAATTAAATATCCGGAATATGCATTACGTGTAAAGTCATACCCCGGATACTAAGAGACAAACGAAAATAAAATTTTTGTTGTTTTTGAAATATTGGCCAATATTCTCTTGACTTTAATAAACTGGTTATTAAAGCCAAAATGCATGCTAAAATATTTTTTTTTTGGTGTATGAAAAATACAATATGAATTTTTTAGCTTTGAGACACTTGGCCGTATGCACAAAAACATTTTTTTCTCTTTTTTTAATTTTTTTTGTATTTTTGGAAGTTTTTTGACGAAAACCGGGTATTTTAATATCAGATTTTTTGTATTTTTAACAACATAAAATACCACCCAATATTAATCAAAATGACATAAAAATTACGCGGAAAAATTATAAAATGCTAAAAAAATGTTTTTTTGATTTTTTTTTTTGAAATGGGCCGGGTCAGGCCCAAATACATGGGTTGGGCCGAACCTGGCCAAATGCATGGGCTGGTTACTGTGCACATAGTAAACGGGTTACTGTGTGCACAGTAACCAGTGAATTAATTAGCCAGTTACTGTGCACATGCACAGTAACCGGGTAATTAATTTGCAGAACGTGCACAGTGCACGTTCTGCATGCAAGAAGATGAACAGTAAAACGAGATAAGGGGTAGAGGGCTGACCTGTGGTGGCTGTCGTCGATGGCGGAGCTACTGGTGGCGACAGGAAGCGGCGCTGACAGTGGGGTGGCCGGCGGTGGCTCTGCGTTTTCCTTCTCTCTCTCCTCTGTTTTTTTTTCGTTCTCCTCTGCTTCTTCTTCTTCTTCTGTGTTCTCCCTTCTTTCTCCTTTCCTTTCCTCTTCTCTCTCTTTCTCTCGGTCTCCTCCCTCCTCTTCTCTTCCCTCTCTCTCGGGTTTCTCCTCTCTTTGTCTCTCCCTTCTCTTCTCTTCCCTCTCTCTCCGGTTTTTCTTCTCCTCCTCCTTTTGTTCGTCGTTCCTCCTCTATTTATAGAGCCAGTGAGCGTGGCTTTTCACTGTGGAGCCAGGGAGCGGGTCACGCGGCGGCTGGTCGGCCATTGGGCGCGACAGCAAGGCGCCGCTCCCTTGATTTCGGCAGGGTGTGCGGCAGGTTTTTGGGAGCAGCCTGCAATCATTGGTGTGGGGCTCTAGCAGCACGCGGAAAGAGGAACAGTGTCAAAACGACACTGTTTGTTTGTTTTTTTTTTTTTTTAATTTATTTATTTATTTATTATTGTTATTATTATTATTTTTGTGGGGACCCAAAAATGGGTTACAACAAAATTTTAGCTACAATATTGGGTAACTGTCACAGAAGTGTTCCTAGGTAAATATTTTCGCAAGGAATTTATTTCATATTATTCTTTTAAATTAAAATAATAATGTCATGAGGTTAGTTGGAACTTGGTTCATGTCAATTCCATGCTATCTAGTTCAAGTAACATATTAATTTGAATGTAAGACAGTAAATTCACATTTTTTTTTTTCTTACCATACTGGAAAAGTAAGCATTCAAATCATGTTGCAACAACCTTACATCTCGATCCCATGATAGCACATGATTAATTTAGCACATAATTACATCTCGATCCCAAGTTCATCACCTTTAAGCACTTACTTGTTTGGTGAATTATCTTGTGATCATTAGGAATAGAATGATTTTGTGGGTAAGAAATTGAATAAAATGCATTAGCAGCATCGATGCAAGTGCTAGATAGTGTATTAGGTTATTGGATGCAATATAAGAAGTTTTTTTCTCAAAAAATACAAATAGCCAAGTTTAATCTTTTTGCATTGGCCTTGTTACTACAACTCCTCGAGTCTCTTATCAAGATTTTTAGTAAATCCTTCATGTCCAATTTACAATACTCATTTCTTCTATGGAATTGATAACCTCACACCCCTTGATAATCATCAAACAAAACCCTTTTCTTTTTCTTTTTTAAATTTTGGAAGATAATGTGTGTGTGTGTGTATCGTTCAAGTTTGATCAGTGTAACTCGTTTTGAAGATCCTAAGTTATACTAGTGACAAGAATTCTGAAGCACTATAAAAGAGGGAAATCACAAGAGAAGCTCAAATCAAGGAGTGGGATCTCCCTACATAAGTTCGGGAGAAGAAAGTGTTCAATTCTCACCTTTGGTGTGGGATATTGAACTTTCTTAACAGTAAGTTCTTGAGGGCATTTTGTGGTGTCAGTGAAATCCAGACTTCTCAAATCTAGAGGTTAGACTGACTCGGGTGTCGATAAAAAGGCTGGTGCGATACAATAAATACCATTATTAGATTTATCATACTAATTTCATGAAACTCATATAATGCTAACACGCAGGTCAATTTCTCCGGGCTTAATTTATTTCGTACGTCAAGACTCAAGGATATTAGCATGGGGTGAGAGGACGCTTGGCATGTTAATTTCTTGCTATCTAATACTGGAGAACTGATTAATTTGCAAGAATCTGGAAAGAATTTAGCAGTCAAACACATATTTTCTAGCTACCCTGCTTAATACCAAAGAAAATTAAGCATCCAAATCATATTTTAAATTAAACTAGCCTTGCATTGATGACATGATTATGCAGTTTAAACAGAAAAAAGTACTGAAGAAAAAGATTGGGCTAAAATATTAAGAGGCATATATCTCAGAATTCTCAGCAGCGTCTATTGATTATTACATGATTATACCTTTATTTCCTTCTTATGACATGCGTCTGTTGTCTGCAATTTACATATCGTAATTACTTAACAATAAGATTTATGCTAGTTTTGATTGCTCAAACGTTTGCTTACTACTTTTTGACAGAACAATGAAGATCAACATTCATTTTGAAGGCCTAAACCACGAATTTACAGTAAAAGATGATGCAGCTGTTTTTGACCTAAAAGTGCAAGTTCAGGAGAAGCTCGGGTTCCTAGCTGCGAACCAAAGACTCTTTATGGATGGCTCGACAATGCTATATGACTACAACAAATTGCAAAGTTATGGAATCGTTGACGATACTACTCTCAGTCTCCGCTATAAAATCTTGGTTCATGGACGACCAAACAGGCGTGGAATATCCAAGGTGTATGAGCTATTTGTCCATGAGTACAACACAGTTGCAAACTTGAAGCAGATGCTTAATTTTGAGTATGGAATTGATATTGGAATCATCAAATTAAAAAAGGGCAATGATAACCTTGAAGATAGCAGGAAAATCTGGGATTGTGACATAAGACCTGGTTGTCACCTTCGTATGATTTAGCAAATGTAGTGGAATTTGTTTCATCAAAATAAATAGCTTTGTGATTTATAGCTAGCCCGAATAAAAATTAATGTGCCGGATACAAGCATGGTCCGAGGTTATGGAATTAATGTAAAAGCACGGGGTAGTAGCTTCTCACATTGCCCATCAGCAGGTTAGTTCTTAAGCCTCTGATAAATAATTGGCTTTCTGGGGCCAGTTTTTCAATGTTATTTCTTGGATTTAAAATAAGAATCATAACCTCAAATAATTTTCTTGAAAGAAAAGGTATTAACTATGATACGCTTAATCAATTAACTTCGTTAATTTCTGATTTTAATTTTTTAGATCCTGTAGTCTCAAATATATATATATTCTGAAATTACCTTCTAATATTACCTTTATTTAGTGTTAGAATGAAATATCCATCACATTGGTAGAATTAGCTAAGTGATGAAAGGTTTATTTTGCTTTTATGAGATGAGTTCAAATCTTATATAATACATGTATCAATTTCTTTCTTTCTTTCTTTCTTTTTTGTTTACATGGCTGGTAAATGTTAGAGAATAATATAAATCATATCTTAGAATATTACCTAACAGTTTAAAATTTTGAGTAGAATTGGTTCTTGGACATGATATCAGAACCTTAATAACCAAGCGATCATGAGTTTAAATTTTACCATCTCTATTTATTTGATAAAAATTAAGCATAAAGTGATGTGAGTCTGTGCAAATTTTAAACCCAAAGAGCTTTTACTTGAAAGGGTGTGTTAAAAAAATAATATAAATTATGTATTTGAACCTTATCTAACAGTTTAAATTTTAGGTTGAATTGGTTTTTTTATAGTAAATAAGACTATCTAAATTTATTTGATATAATTTACAAAAAATAAAATTTCAAGAATATTTCCTTGACAAATATATTTTTTTGGTCAAATAAATTAATTACTAATTCACTAGTTAATACAACAATCATTAACAAATCAATAAAAATTGCTTCTAATGGAATATTACATCATGACTTGAAAGAAAAAAATGACAAATTTAATGTAAATATTTATTAAGCCTGCCTATATTAAAACCTAAGTGCAAGTGTTTTTTTTTATTTTTCTTAAAGAGTGTATGACAGATCATCCCTAACTATTTTTTAAAGTAGACATATAACATGTGAGCCATTTGGATAAATGACACGTTACTTGGATAAATAATGCATTGTCTATCTGCCTTCTCTTATGGTCGCTAGAGTTGTCTTTAATGGCCAAAAAATCGAGGTCTAACTTTTTAAACGAAAAAACCTAGATTCTAACAATTTTTCACATAAATCATGAAAACAAATCTTATAAACCCTTATGACCTTATTTTTAACAACAAAACACATTTAATTAGTCTAAAAACTTACAATTAAATTAAATTTAAAAACACTTTTCTAAGCTGTAATCCACTTTTACTGATATTAATGGAGGTGAAAACCACCTCCATTAAGTTTATCTATCAAAGTCAAAGCGATAAACAATAAAATAAAAGTTATTGATAGTTGGAATCCAATCGACTAAAAGCATTTTTTCTACTCAATTTTTTCAATAATCTTCTTTTCTCTCTTGCAAGATCTAGGACCGGAACATATAAAAATAAAGTATGAGATTTAAATAAAAAGAAAACCAAAAAATATATCCAAATACCAAAAAAGAAAAAATATAAATTGAGAGACTAAAATGTTGATTTAGGCACCTCTTTAACAAGTACACATTGAAAAAAAGTTGTTAATTTTTGTCAACGTTATCATTTTTAAAATCTTAGGTTTCACAATGATTAAAAGTTCTTGCATGTAAAATTTGACCGGTCATTTTAACCTCGAATCATCTCTAAAATCTTGGACATGTGATAACATGCAATCTAAAAGTCATATAAATTAAAATTCAATAACAATGAAAATAGAAATCAAATAAAGTTTTTTGGGCAAGGACAAACATGTTGAAGATTTTAGGAATAAAGTAAGGAAACTTGGTGGCGAAGCTGGACGAGCTCGCATACTGAGCCTGTCGAAGCTGGACGAGCCAGCGTGGTAGCCTGTTGTGTCCCGTAAGGATGAGCCCGGCCACGGAAACAGCCCACGCGTGCTGGGTTTATCGACTCTGGACAAGCCGACACGGCAGCCTGCAGCCTGTTATGCACCGTGCAGGCGGGCCAATAAATAGTGATATGAATAAAATGTGAGAGGATGATTGTATCACTGTATTTCACCATCCAAATGGCTTAATAATAAAGTCAACAATTCCTGAGATCTGTTGTTGTTCCATGATCTGTCATTTGCTAGTGGCCAGCCAAATGAATCTGTTGGCTTTGTCATCTTCTCTTCCAGTCTTCCACGTGAGAATCATAAGTCTCCTTCAAACGATTTATAAGTTTTTTTCTAAAAAAAAAACACCACAATCAATGAATTTGTTGGCAATTCGTATGATTTGATAAGATTTTAGCAGAATTCAAGCTAAGATTTGTGTGGCTTTCGATGAGCTCAATATTGGATCCCAGACAAGACGATGTCCCATTTGCGGTACGACTACTGAAGTGCGGTCACAGCATGTTTCAACTACCTCTTTTATTCAATTATATATATGTATACTGTTGTCAGATAAAATAATCTGATGTTTAGGTTTATTACTTAACGATAAACATTATATTTTACTAATTGTTAAGTTTTAAATATCGGTATCAGTAAAATGTTTATGCACATTAAACTATTAGATTCATAAGAAAATCCTAATAAATCCAAATCTAATATATAACCTTTCTGATATCAACATTTTACTGATATGAAACTTGCATTAACCTCCTCCCCCTCGTGCCGATTTGTAAATGGATTGATAACGAAATTGTATTCACCTCAATCTCACACCATCATATAATGGATTTATATTTTTATTCAAGTATTTTTTGTTTGAATATTTTTAGATATTTTTTATTGGTTTAATGTACTAATATTAAAAAATATATATAAAAAAATTATTTTAATATATTTTCGATTAAAAAATATTTTATCAACAAACATTAATGGAACGTAGCTGGTAATTTCAATGCTTACATGAAAGTATAGAACTGTTTTTTGCTCTCCCCCATCATCATGAAGCCTAGAAATCATGACACTTGGGGGGCTAAAAGTCATGCTAATCACAGAATATGGAACGCTCAACAGTGAAAATAATGAGTTCAAGCAGATGCGCCCAAATTGTAGATAGAGACCTTCGCTAGCTGCCATGAATAGGATTCAATTAAAACGATGTTCATGTGTCTACAGCTTCCATAATGGTCCAGCTGGTTTCTAAATAGCGACCCCGGATCTATCGATCTCCTTGGAGCTATGTGAGAAGCAACATATATATATATATATATATATATATATATATATATATATATATATATATATTTTCAAGAATTGGATAAGAACATGCATGCCCTTGAGTTTACAACGTTGATATGTTTGTAAAAGTTGCCCATGATTGCAAAAGTTCAACCACTACATGAATATATGGAACGGTGTCATCTGTAAGCCTAGCCCCATATAGAATACAACATAAATATTAACTTTGAATTTCGAAGGCTCATGTTATAATTATTAATTTCCAGGAAAAAAAACACAGGAAATGAGAAGTTTAAAAATAATATTTTAATAAAAGAGAAGATTATAATAACTCTTGGTGGATCGGATATGGTTTTTTCTGTTCTTTTTTAAATCTGTTTCCTTTCTATGCTATAAATATCAAGTAATTATAATTTAAACATCATAAAAGTTTTCATTACCAGTGAAAAAAACCTTCATATTTTGTCGAAGTTTGTTCATCATAATGTTTTCCCACTTTTACTTTGAATTTAAACGAATGTAATGAGCAATCTCCTCCAATAACCATGCGTGGAAAGACGTGGTAATATTATACTAGGATATGAGGTGTGGAAAAGCGAAAAAGAAAAGGAGGGCATCGATCCTCGATTATCTTAGTTTGGCCTTCTGTATGTGGTCCTGGTTAAGATGACACCAAAATTAAATGCGAAAGAATGACTCATAGCTCCTACTACCTATCAAAGCAGTTGTGCTGCATATGTCCTTCTATGCACAACTACCAGTCTTCGCACCCTTTGCTATTAGTATATTAGTCCTCGGGTGCCTTTAATAGTGTCCAAAAGCTATACCTCCGTTGTTTCTTCACTAAATTCCTATTGGTAACTTTGTGATCCTTCAGTATCTTTACTCCTCTTCCCTATGGCTGACACTGAACATTCTTCTTCTGATGAAACTTCTGTGGATTCTAGAGGTACTGTACACTCGCTTTTATGGGAATTTTCCTTTACCTTCACGTCATCTTGGTAAGAAATATTGCTTGTTTTTACATGGTATTAGTTTCGCCCCTCCTATGTTCGTTAGCCTTCCGGTTTTATGTATGAAATGTTTGTTCTCCAAAGGGTGTAGAGTTTATTGGTTTTGGGGTGTTTTGTTCAGAGGAAACAAGTCAGGAATCAAAGCTTGAATTCTCTGAGGATGAGGAGACGCTTATAATTAGGATGTTTAATCTAGTTGGAGAGAGGTTTGTCTGTTCCCCTTTTGTTTTTCTATTTTCAATGACTTTGTTAGCCTTCAGATTCAAACTATCTAACACCCAAGTTGTAATAATCTTAATCACCAGGTGGTCTCTAATTGCTGGAAGGATTCCAGGAAGAACAGCTGAGGAAATAGAGAAGTATTGGAACACTAGATGCTCTACGAGTGAATGAAGGCGTAGCTTAAGCTTTCTTACTTTACCTCTGCTAAAGCGAGTTGTGCTTCTGTCATTCATGAGCAGAAGATGAAGGGTTAAGCTGGTTCTGTAGCTGTGCTGTGTTTCATGAAGGGTTATTGCAATCATTTATTAGCTACTATACCTTAAATGAGGATAATGTTCCTCGTGAATATCCCATGTCTCTATGTTTTTCTTTTTGTCTTTCCCGAATCTATGTATTTCTTGTGCTCCAATACGTTTTCATGTACCAAATATTGTTGCAAGTGGCTTGAGATTCAATGGCCATTTCTAGTGCCATGTAATTGTCAGCAAGACTTTATCCGTCCCCTGTGCTTATCCCAAAGATCTCCTTTTCAGAGTTTTCCTACTCTTACTAACCTATCTTTTTTAAAAAAGAAAAAGTTGGGCAGCCATTATTATTGTTGTTGTTTGCGTCAAGATTAGCTCAGTATTTTCACTGTTTGGAGCCCACAGGCAACCACTATATCATTTTCTCGTGGAAAATATCACCATGGAAAATAAAAACAATGCAGAACAAGGGAAAGCAATGATTAGGGGTCCGTTTCCAAACTTTTGGCTTTTGGGCTTTATAGCTCGAAACGTCCCAAACTCAAAGGCAAAACCTAGAGCTTCTCCAGCTTTTTGTTTATGAAAATACACGCACTCGCGTATCCTTTCACGTCCTTAAATTTTAGAGTTTGTGTCTAATTCATCCTTATATCCAATCTATTCTAAAAATATGGTTGTTTATTTGCCTTTAATCCATCCTTTCATTATATTTCCTCATGTTGACTGACTGGTATATCCTTCGTTGATTTTCATCATATTTTGTAACATTTTATGTACTTATGTTAGTTTTGATGATGAAAATATAACAAAATGATAGGTTGAAGATGTAGAAACATTTTAAAGATACATTGAATACATGTAAGGATAGTGCCCTGTTATAAATGTATGTAAAGCCATTTCTCTTATATTTAATGATAAAGTAATAATCTATTATATGATATATGTATAATATCAACTACATAAATTTATTATTATTTTCAATATAACTTCACTTTTTCAACCCTATAGTTAACCAGACACTTCTACATATTTTCCATCGTTCTAACAAAAATTATCACTTCAAAAGTTGTATCATTCTAAAAGTTCACTATCTTTAATACCAAACAAGTGTGCATTGGAGGGTGAATCAAAAAAGAAAATGGATATGAAATTGTATACTGTACTCGTAACATAATTTGTTGATAAGCAATAAAGAAACCAACCAAGCGTTCTAGTACATTACATGACTGTCAGCGATTGTTACAGATCCGATTACATATTCATAAGCTTGACGATCACAAGTATATCAGTTATAACACTCAGACCAGAAGTACCAGATAGCATCTCAGTTGTGTTATGCATTGCTTTGTTTATAAAGCTTGGTGTCAAGTACTTGCTTTCCGCACATAGCACAAACTCCTGCAATATTAATAGCAAAATTAGAACTTGTTGCAAAACAATTACTAATATGTTGAACTCGACAAATCTGAATCAGAACACAGAACAGAAGTCAGAACATCAACAACAGTACCTTTGGAATAAGCACAGGTGTGACAGTACTTGCCATCTTGATGTACTTGCTGCTTGCAAATCATGCACTTGGTATTTCCATAAGGACTCCATCTGCAAGAAATAGAACTCCAAATAAGTTAAAACAGAATCACACCACAAGAATTACAAATGCGAAATCCCATTGCTACTGTGAAACACCATTAGTGTCAACAAACTATCATGTCTAATTGAAAAAAAAAAAAAAAAAGAGCAGCAAAAGTGTAATACAAGAACACGAGGTAAACTAGAAGAAAGACAAAGTTTCATTCAACTGGAATATAAAAATAATACGGAAATCAGTTACCCCAACAACAACTACTGCGTCTATACCAAACCCATCCTGATCCTTGCATTCTAATTCCCTAATCACCCACTGGCTATTACTGCTACTTGAGATCTAGATGTCCTTCACTCGGCAAAAGGGGTAACAAAATTTCTAGCAGATACATTAAGTTAGAACACAAACATCGCCAGATAACTTGCTCGTAACCTTCTTAGCAAAGCCAACATGCTTATAAACATAAATACAAGCCTTCTCATTTTTTTCGAAAATTCTAGCCCAGTAGCTCTAATTCCTCATGTAGCACAGGAACTCCATACTCTCTACAGAAAGAAGCTTCAACCCTTGCGGGTGTTCAGATCCAACAAGTCTAAAACTTCTCCAACTCCCACAGTTTGTTTTCATACCCTTAATTTACCCTAAAACTAGCTCACAAAATCTTTTCCTCTACACAAATAATCCAAACAAATAGCAATACTATCGAAGCTAATCTACAATCATACTCTACCAAATATTTTAACACATCCACACCACAAATCCAAGAACGGGAAAGTTGCACAATAAGCAAGAACCTAGTTATTCATCCGCATCGCAATTCATTCATTATTTCATATGCTCAGAAAATACCATAAAAATCACACTATCAAACAGCATTACCACATGTTATTTCACACTATCTAGTCACTACCGAGAAATCCCAAAACGCAAACTAAAAAAAATTATTTTTTCACTGTGTTAACGATCACAGCCAGGAACTAACAAAAAAAAAAAGAAGAAGAAACAGAAGGCTGAAAAAAAAAAAGAAGAATAAGAGAACCTTTTTTTCTTGGAAAGGAGTTTATTCTCGTTGATTTTCCGTCCACCGCCTTCGGTGGTGTTGCTAGCTCCTTCCTTCCACTTATCAGGAACAATCACCTTACTTAACTTCTTTTCACCTAAAAAAATCAAAATTAAAAAATAAATCTCAAAAATCGAGACAAAATTAGATTAATTAATCATATATTAAGCATATTGGGATGCGAGATTAAGAGACTTACACTTTTCGCACACCATTTTTGTTGTTTTTGCTCTGATTTTTGGGGATTTTTGCCCTAAATTGAGATTTCCTGGAGAAGAGGAGATTGGAGAGACAAGTCGTTGCTATGTATGTATAGAGTTTTCGATTGGACGGATGAATTGACTAAAGTGTCCTTACTGCTAAAAAGAAATTTCAAACTGCGGCAAGTAATGTTGACCGAAGAGTCGGTGAGTTTTATAGTGTTTAGATTTTTGGGAAACCTCAATTTTAGTCTCAGACTTATAAACCCATCCTCAATTGGACCCAAATTTATAAATTTTATCAATGAAGTCCTAAATGTTTTCTATATTTTTTAATTGCATCATTTTATCAATTTATTTTAATATTTTAACTCTATTGTGGAAATTTATATACAAGATGCGGTCAATTTGAAAAACAATTGAATGGAAAAGTGAATGAAGATAAACATATTCAGTCTAAAATGTTTTATTCAATAAGAAAAGCTTAATTATTTTTGTTTTTAGCTTTTATCTTGTTAAAAAAATAGATCATGGTTAGAAAAAATTTTAAATTCGAGTTGATTTTTTATTTTTATTCAATGTTGATTTAAAACAAAAAAAAATGAGTTTATTAAGATTTTTATAATATTTTTTAGATATCTTAAAATAAATAAAGTGTTGAAATAAGTTTCTTGGATCCTAAAAAAAAAAAAAAAAAAAACCCAACTTTCCACTATCTTAGATAACCGGTGTTGAACCAATAGACAACATGTTATTTACCATTGCAATGACAAGTAGTTTGTTCTTGTTTTAAAAAAAATTTAGGTGAACGACGTCTACCAAAAATAAATAAATAAAAATTTACATGTTCATCTCTGTTTTGGAACAGGGGCTACCCTGCACATTTCAATCTCCAGTTTGTTTTCGCATAAGATTAAATTTATATATATATATATATATATATATAATATATATAATATATATATATATATATATATAATATATATATATAATATTAAAAACATTCTTTTTAACAATCTGTCATAATTTTATTTTTTTTCTTAAGATTTAATTAGAATTAATTATAATTAGTTTGCTTAATTTCACGTGAGTTGCCTTTTATCATGTATCTTGGAACAAGACAATAGCGTCCTCTTGAATAGAAATGCTCCCATGCGAATAATCAAATGACCACAGCAAGAAATATTAATTAAGTAATATTTTCTATATCCCAGAAAGGCATATCTTCTATTAAAAAACAAATATCAAATTTTATTATTTTACCCTGTTTAAATGTTGAATTTGTTGGCGTGAGTTACTACAACAAAGGAGTTAGAGAAAATATAGGAATATGTTAGGCAAAGGAAATCCTACACGTCAGGGGACAACTTTAATTTCCGCATAAGAGATTGTGTTGTATAGAATAACTTCAACAATGTTTTTCTTTATATATAACCGATTGTACTCTGTTCTGAATTGAATGAATAAAAGGAATAGAAAGACCTTATAAGATTAACATGGTATCAAAGCAGGTTCTTAAAACCTATGCTCAACCCACCCAATAATCAAAAGAGAACTTAAACCGGCTGAATTTCATGGCTGAATCAACTGACTTGACACAACAACTCAACCCCCACACCGAATCAATTCTTACTAGCCTAACGACCAAGATGACAGAAGTCCTTTCCAGATCCCAGACCTCACCACTCTCACCATCAATTGATTCTTCGACAACTCCAATCAGCATCAAGTTGGATGGCTCTAATTTTGCCTTATGGTCGCAAGTTATAGAGATGTATATCTCTGGCAAAGACAAGTTAGGATATATCAATGGAGACTCTCCTCAACCTCCAGAAGCAGATCCATCATTCAGAAGATGGCGAATTGAAAATGCCATAGTAAAAGGATGGTTGATTAATTCAATGGACCCCTCATTGATCGTTAATTTCATTCGCTTCCCAACTACAAAACAGGTTTGGGATTCTGCTGCTCTAACATATTTTGATGGGATAGATACGTCTCAAGTTTATGACCTTCGTCGTCATGTGACTCGCATGAAACAAGCTGGCGAATCCATTGAAAAATACTACAATGATCTTCAAGGCTTATGGCGAGAAATTGATTTTCGACGTCCTAACCCAATGGAATGTGCTGGTGACATTCAGAAATATAACTCAATCCTACAGGAAGACCGAGTTTATACCTTCCTTGATGGATTAGATGACCGGCTTGATAAAACTCGAAGTGATGTGCTCCAGCTAAAGCCATTCCCCACGGTTGAGCAGGCCTATGCTCATGTCAGACGGGAAGATGTCAGACAAACAGTCATGACATCAGGTACAGAGATTGCTCCTGGTATGGTTATGACATCCAAAGGGACCAAGACTGGCTATCATCATACACCACCGAAAACAGGATATCCCTCTCTGAACAATGGAAAGGCAAACCCATTTTTCAAAACTAAGGTTTCATCAGATGGAATAAAATGCACTCACTGTGGCAACACTAAACATACTCGTGAAACCTGCTTCAAATTGCATGGATATCCAGAATGGTGGCATGATCTTCAGGCACAAAAGAAACAAGAGGCTCCTATTATTGATGGCAACACAGGGAGAGCCACAGTAGTCACAGGGGAACCATCATTATCCCTCACCTCCCAAGTAGACAACACACATAATCCAGGTAACAACAACAATGCACTCCAGAGCTCTACTCACAGTGATGAGGAAAAATGGATTCTTGACTCTGGAGCTACAGATCACATGACATTTGACTCCAGTGATTTCTCTCAAACAACCCCACCAAGACGAAGTCATATTGCTACTGCTAATGGGGACACTTGTCCGATTACAAAGGATGGAACAGTGATCCTATCTCCTTCTTTATCATTATCTCATACATTACTTGTTCCTTCTCTTTCCCATAAACTAATGTCTGTAAGCCAAGTGACTGATGATCTTAATTGTGTGGTATTAATATACTCTACGTTTTGTCTCCTTCAGGATATTCTCACAAAGGAGATAATTGGGCGTGGTACTAAGAGGGGGGATTATATTATGTGGATGACATAAGTTTAGGCAGAGCCAATCACATGCATCATGGGGTCAGTAACAATGAAAGGCAGATTCGACTATGGCACCATCGCTTAGGATATCCTTCAATTGGTTATTTGAAGCACTTATTTCCAGATTTATTTTCCAATACAATGCACTCAGACTTTAAGTGTAATACTTGCATTTTAGCCAAAAGTCATAGGGTCTCTTATCCTGTGAGCATGAATAAAAGTGCAATTCCTTTTGCGTTAATACACTTCGATGTGTGGGGACCTTCTTCGGTAACTATGTCCTCTGGTCATCGTTGGTTTATGACTTTTGTTGATGACTGCACTCGAATGACATGGTTGTATTTACTGAAACATAAAAATGAAGTATTTGGTGTGCTCAAATCCTTTCATATCGTGGTACAAACACAATTTTCTGCTAAGATTCAGACCCTTCGATCTGATAATGGAGGGGAATATGTTAATCAACAATTTCAAGCTTATTTTCAGACCCATGGCCTTCTTCATGAGACCTCGTGTTCCCATACACCACAACAAAATGGTATTGCTGAAAGGAAGAACTGGCACATATTAGAGACTACACGTGCTTTACTAATTGGGGCACATGTGCCTAGACACTATTGGGGTGATGTTGTTGCTACGACCGTGTATTTACTGAATCGTATGCCAACAAAGGTTTTAACATTTCAGACTCCCTTGAAGGTTTTGTCCGACCATGTTTAATTACCCACTGTGTTGATGATTCCTCCTCGTATTTTTGGTTGTGTTGCATTTGTACACCTCCATAAGAATCAAAGAACTAAGTTGGACACATGTGCAGTTCGGTGCTTATTTTTAGGATATGGTGTACATAAAAAAGGGTATCGCTGCCTTGATCCTACCACCAAACACACCTACATTACTATGGATGTCACCTTTCTAGAGTCTGACACCTTCTTTTCCTCACCGGCATCCAATTCTACTCTTTAAGGGGAGCTCCAAGATGAACAGCAGAATTGGTTGGACAATCACCAGTACCTACTGGGTGGTGAAGGGCTGGATGTTGAAGACAGTTCAACACTGATGAATGCTGGAAATAATAGAATTGAACCAAATGATCAGAATGTTTTAGAAGGTGATATGAATCCAAGAGCTGAGCCCGTATCATCAACAAATACAGAATCTGTAGATGAAGATCCCCACCTCTTAGTATCTGACCCCGACAACCCTCCTTCTGAGAGTATTCCTGAGGTAAGCTCTCCTACCACACCTTCATACACTAATGCCATGGATACATCTACTGGTTATACTCTACCTTTCAGACACAATAGGGGTAAACCACCAAACAGATACTCTCCAGACATAGAAGACAAACGATCCAAGTACCCAATAGCCAACTATGTGTCTACTCAAAAGCTATTTGAACCACTCAGAACATTCACACATACACTTTCCTCGTGTACTATTCCTAACAGCGTTGAAGAAGCCCTGACAGACTCAAACTGGACTAATGCTATAAGGGAAGAGTTGGAAGCCTTACAACAAAATAAAACATGGGCACTGGTAGTATTACCTAAAGGAAAGAAGACAGTGGGGTGCAAATGGATTTTCTCCATAAAATACAAGGCGGATGGGTCCATCGATCGACACAAGGCAAGGTTGGTGGCAAAGGGGTATACACAGACATATGGAATAGACTATCAGGAAACTTTCTCACCGGTAGCTAAACTAAACACTGTTAGAGTGTTGCTTTCTCTTGCAACAAATTTAGATTGGTCACTACACCAACTTAACGTTAAAAATGCCTTCCTCCATGGTGATCTCGAGGAGGAGATTTATATGGACATTCCTCCTGGATATCTGTCTTCCTCAAAGGAAAAGATGGCATGCAAACTACAGCGAGCGTTGTATGGATTAAAACAATCACCTCGTGCATGGTTTGGTCGGTTTAGTTCAGCCATGAGGAAATATGGCTTTCAACAAAGCAATTCAGATCATACACTCTTCCTAAAACATCGATTGGGAAAGGTGACAGCTCTAATAGTCTATGTAGACAATATGATTGTTACAGGGGATGATGCAGAAGAAATATCTAAACTCCAAGAGCAACTAGCAACCAAATTTGAAATGAAGAACCTAGGAGGGCTGAAGTATTTTATTGGAATTGAAGTAGCCAGGTCAAGACAGGGCATATTTCTGTCTCAAAGGAAATATGTACTAGACTTATTGTCAGAGGTAGGATTGCTGGAGTGTAAACCAGCTGACACTCCTATTATTCAAAATCATAAACTTGGCGAATATACAGATCAAGTGCCGGCGAACAAAGAAAGGTATCAACGACTAGTTGGTAAGCTTATCTATTTATCTCATACTCGCCCAGATATTGCATATGCGGTGAGTGTAGTAAGCCAGTTTATACACCGTCCTAGTGAAGACCATATGGATGCTGTAATTCGGATTCTACATTACCTGAAGTCCTCTCCTGGAAAAGGACTTATGTTCTCAAAAAATAATCAGTTGAATGTTGATGGCTACACAGATGCTGACTGGGCTGGAAATGTGTCTGATAGGAAATCCACATCAGGCTACTTTACATTTGTAGGAGGAAACCTCATCACATGGAGAAGCAAGAAGCAAAAAGTGTGGCATTATCCAGCACTGAAGCTGAATTTCAAGGGATGGCTAAAGGTTTGTGTGAACTTCTTTGGCTCAGAAGACTGCTCATGGAGATTGGCTTTACTCCTAGCTCTGAAATGAACTTGTTTTGTGATAACAAGGCAGCCATTGACATCTCCCACAATCCTGTTCAGCATGACCGTACCAAGCACGTTGAGGTAGATCAGCATTTTATCAAGCAAAACCTTGACGAAAGAATTATTCGGTTCCCATTTGTCAAATCAGAAGATCAGCTGGCAGATATACTCACGAAGGCAGTATCCATAAGGAACTTCTACGACTCACTTGACAAATTGAACATAAAAGATATATATGCACGAACTTGAGGGGGAGTGTTGGCGTGAGTTACTACAACAAAGGAGTTAGAGAAAGTATAGGAATCTGTTAGGCAAAGGAAATCCTACACGTCAGGGGACAACTTTAATTTCCGCATAAGAGATTGTGTTGTATAGAATAACTTCAACAATGTTTTTCTTTATATATAACCGATTGTACTCTGTTCTGAATTGAATGAATAAAAGGAATAGAAAGACCTTATAAGGTTAACAGAATTCACGTTATTCTTTGCTCAATTATATTAAATTTTAAAAGACAATATAATAAATATGATAAAAAAAAATATGAGTCGACATATATATTATTTAATACATTGTTGTTATTATTTCTTATGAAAGCTTCAATAGATAGTCTCTTGGAACACAGAGCAGTGGATACTCAAAGCACACAAGGAATTTATGGCCACGCCAAAGCCAGTTTTTGGCTAAGAACAAAAGGAAGAAAAACAGCCACACAAAGAGAAGATCAAACAAAGGAGTTTTCATATCTAGGCATCTGGATTTGCCAAGAAATATGCCTCGACAGCCTTGAACAAGCCTGCAGTTTTTTTGCCATACACGTCCTTGATTTGATCTTTGTTGATCTCAGCATCACCATTGATGTAATATGTGCTAGTTCTCTTGCAGATGGATCCTCCCTCGGGAGTTGACACAAACTTGTGTTCATAAGTCACCTTCTCAACTGCATCCTTCCAGACATTGGCTTCAACAAGGCTGAAGCTGTATGTTAAGTTCTCTTCGTCAATGGCTTCAATCATCTGCTTCGCATAACTGAGTTCTTTGCCTACACAGTGAAAAATTAATTTATTTCTTCTTCATGCAAGCATATATAGCATAAATATAATGAAAAATATTGTAAATACTAGCCTTCAGCAAAAGTGATCTTTCTGATGGTTCCTGGCCCTCCATTTCCTTCAATTATCTCAGAGCTCTTAATATGTTCTGGCAGAATTTTAGGCAGGAGAGTATCTGTATTAAGACAGTATGCCTTGAAAAGCTTGGCCGGGGCGACAGCAATGGCAAACTCATTTTCTAAAGTGATGACACCCATTATAAATTTATAAGTTAGGATTTCCAAAGATCACGAAGGATTGAAAAGGGGAAGAGAACTTGGTGATAAGGGATGTGTTTGGGGTGCTGACAAAAGAGAAGTAGAGGTGGTATTTATAGGAGGAATTCCATGGCCATGTTGTGTGAAAGGATCACTAAACTCTTAATATTCTGTTCATGGACATTTTTTTGTGATCCAGTCAAATAAAGCACCTCTGAAAACTAAATAAAGATGATCTATATCGTTGATACAGTAGTTTTGTGTTTATATAATTAGTTGCAAGCATGCTGGCGAAAGAGTTAGGTCCTTCTTGCACAGCGCAGCCGCAGCCCAATTTGCTTGGGAAAAACACAAAAACTGGATCTTTAAAAAATAATTATAACACCTACATGTGTGTGTGTGTAGCAAACCCAAACCAATTTTCCAATTTGTCTTAATCTTTTTTACTTCCCATATCGAAAAAGGATACTGATTATTGCAGTTGATTGAAGAAAACCCAACCAGAACCGGTCACAATAAGCATTCCAAGAATATAATCATCAGCTATATAAATAATAAATAGTAACTTTTACATATATATTTTCCAGATTTTTGATTTGTTTTTTTAAGGGTCATTGATTCGAGTTGATAAACTTCAGGATTATTAGAGGCTTTAAGACTTATAAAATTAATCGAAGTGTGTACAAATTCGTCCGAACACTCATGTTAATAAAAAAAAAAAAATTTCTAGTTTTTTTTTTTTGAAAATAGAGTTTAAGTTTTTTCATTAGTATACAAATTGAGAGATAAAAAGCAAAAATGAACATGACGGAGGAAGCAGAACCTTTTTCTGACATGCAAGAGTTTCATTTGATCCCTTATGTTTTAATGATTTTATATTCATCCCTATTCATTTAAGTTATTACATTTTGTTTATAAACTTTGTTTTATATATATATATAGAGAGAGAGAGAGAAGAGACAAAACTATCGGGTGACTAGATTTTACCAACCAATATATTCGATTTTAATTTTTATAGATTCAAGTTTAATAGAGAAACTCAATAAAGATAGTTTGATATTGGAAAAAGTTGTTGATGCTTAAAAAATTTAAAATTTTAATTTGATTTTGATTTTTTAAATTGACTAAAATATATTTTGTTGTTAGAAATATGATTTTAGACATTTATATGATTTTTTTTTCATATTTTGGGGTGAAAAAAATGATCAAATTTAAGTTATAAATAGAGATAAATATAGTGATCGAAGATGGTTATAGATAGATGACGTGAAATTTACTATACGTAAAAAACAAATTGGCTCACAAGTGTCATCAAATGATCAAATAAAGTAGCTATCAATCTAGATTATTTAATGGCTAATCTAGAAGGTGTAATATAATAAGCTTCAAAATTATATAATCATATAGTGTTCCTTTTTTATATTTATATTGAGAGGATTAAAAAAGGAGTTATACATAGTAATTAGATAAACTTTGTATTTTTTTAAAAAAAAATTAGTACCATATAAAAAAAACTGAGATGATTAATTTAGGTTTAATATTTATATTGTAATATTTTTTTTTAATAGTTAAGTTTATATAGAATTTGTTAGCTTAGTCTATTTAGTCAATTGGTTTACTAGAAAATTAGTCATAACTCTAGAATTAGTGCTTCAAAAACTTTCAACAATCCAAAGTTATTTCCTCTGCCAAGCAGGATTGGTGCTTCATCAAAACTGAGATGATGCATCCTCCTCCATCAGGAGAAGACACAAACTTGTTCTTGAAAGGTAGGTAGGTGGGAGTTTTCCTCTTCAATTCAGCTACAATTTCTTCCCAACCAAGAACTTGTATGAAGCATGACTTGATGAATTTGTAATATAACCTTGGTTTTGTAAGCCTTTGATATGATGTTAATGGAGAAAAGGAAAGTCAATCAAGGAGTCCCTTTCAAGCCAATCTTTTTATTTTTTGGATTGGCCTTTCAAGGGGTTTTTTTTTTTAATTTTTTTCTATTAGCAAAAAAAAAAAAAAGCCATCATTTGGTTTCTAGGAAATAAAATTTGTAGGTATTTTTTTTTTTCTTACATCAAATCTTGCTTCCCATATGAAATCCGTTAACATTGCCTCCGGATATGCATCAAGCATGATGTTAACTGGTATTTTATTTTTAAATAGATACTCATACCAAGAGTGAATAATCCTAGATTGATACTTGTACTACTAGAGTTGATGTATTTTATTGTGTTTATGCAATCTATACGGTATTTTCTATAGTTAATATGTTTTTTATATATATTCTCGTGTATTTTTATACTCTCATATATGATAAAAACACAGAGAGAACTTCTAGCCAAGGTAGTAAAAAATTGTTCTAATTGAATATAAATAATTCAATAAATGAAATAGATATTCAATAAAAATACATACTTTGTGATTTATACCCATCTCAAAACGGTATTCAAGAAAAATGATGCTGAATAATAATAATTAAACAGTCACGTGCTCATCAATCCCATGGACTCAAGCTGCACTCCACTGGCACTGTTGGGAATCTTTCAGTGTCTTTGCAATAGTCATAGATCACAAGATTTCTTTGGACCCAGGCGAAGTCCATTTTCTGTTCATCGGAGAGATGCCACGCATCGTATTGATCCCACCAATTCTTAGTCGTAGTTGATACGCATTCAGGGAAGGGATCTTCCCATTGGCAAGCTTCAACACTGAAGTCCTTGTAAGAGGACACAAATGGAGCCTTTTTCCAGTCTGTTTTCTCTAGTCCTCCCCGGGTGGCCCAGTCATCGGCGTTCCAGATGCTAGAGAACAGGTACATCGGCTTCTCGTTGGGGAAGAAATTGTTTGCTTCTCCGTTGTTCTTGTGCACCCTTACTGGAACTTTATCCACGAAAAACCTGCAGTTTGCATCAATATTCAGTGAAAAACTTTCACAAGCTTGCAGTTTGCATAAATTGAAACTATCATTTTGCTGACATCCTCGTATTCAGTCCAATGAATTAAGGTTATGTTTGAATTTGAAAAAGGTTTTAATTGCGGTTTAAAGTTTTTTTTATTTAGAAATATGTTAAAATAATATATTTTTATTTTTAAAAAATTACTTTTATATCAACATATTAAAATAATCTAAAAATATATAAAAAATAATTTTTAATAAAATATTTAAATATAAAAAACACGATTTCCACAGCATTATTAAACGAATGCTTAAACAATACCACATGTTTACACAGTTAATCCATGCAACAATCCCTTTAATCTACTTTATTGGCCTTTTCTTTTTTGCTTTCGCTTTCAAAGATTCCAAGATTTGAAAAATCCCAACATTGATCTCTATTTCGAAACTGAGAGCTCATCAATAATATATATATAACACAACGCTGAAGGACTTACACTATCTGATGGTTATTCCAGAGAATGGAATAGGTGTGATACTCCTCGGTAGGGTCGAACCAAAGCATGTGCCTCATTTCACGGTTGCCAGTCCCATTCTTGTATATATTTGTTTGTATCAAGTAGGGTTCTCCAGTTCTATTTCCCAAGAACTCAAAATCCAACTCATCTCTTGTTGGACCTGCCCCATTCTCTGTACACATCTGCAAACATACGTTAATCCTCTCTAATTAGCCTCCTTCCCCATTAATTCTCTGTTCTTGCTATCGAATTACAAGTATGATTTCTTAGTGAAGCTTCATAGGCACACGATTTCAAGGCTCTTTGAGCCTGTGGGGGTAGTAGAGGAAAGACTTACATAATAAGCTGTCACTACACCTGCAGAGTCGCCTCCAACCAGTTTCAGCTTCATGCTAAACCATCCAAATCTATATCTCTGCTTGGTTTGAAATCCGCAGCCTATATATTCAAGAGATCAAATTAATACCTCAAAAAGAATACCAATCTTGAACATTAAGCAAGCTATATATATTTATTTGATTTAATTAATGTACTGATAAAGAACTTCAGCTGGTTTTGAATGAAGCATCAATGCATAAATTTGCGTACCTGTATCTTTGTCCAGTGAGAGATACCAGATCTGCCCATCTGCAGATGTTTTGAAATGATCTTCAGACCACATTATACTAAAGTTATCTTCAAAAGAAGCTTTTGGTTGAGCTGCTTCAGATGATGTATAAGAAGCAGCCATTAAAGCTGCAATGAAGAGAAGAGCTGCTGCCATTGCAGAAACCTTCTCTCAGTTTTGCTTGGATCAGAAGGCAGAGAAGGAGCTTTCTCAACTGGCAGCTAGCTGGATCTTTGTGAGGAGGTGATGTGCATTTAATGATTAGTACTTTATAATGCAGTACTTCCACTGTGAAGGTTAGAACTGGAAAACCAAGTTGGCATGTCAACGTTGATAAATTATTAGGATATGATAACGGAATGTACAATTTTACCCATCTTAGATATCTTAATCATATGATTAGGGTTTTGATATGGAAGATTATAATAAATTACAAAGTTATAAAATCTAATTCAAGTACTAGATTATTGAGTAAGGTGGATTAATCTTGGCTGAAACGAGATAATTCAAAATATTATGGTCTTTTAAAAAAAAGGTTTAAAAGATATTATTTTGAAGAATTTATTTTTAAAGAGTTAAAATAGGTTTTTTATGGGGTAAATTAGATTAAATATGATCAATTCTAAATAATTTTTTAAAAAAATCAGTTTAAATCAGGAGTCAAATCAGTTGAGTCTTAAAATAACTTATTAAATCAAGTAAAGTTTAATAATTATGATAAGGCATTGAATTATAATATGTTTGGAATTTTGTGAATTGTATTCCATTTATAATTATTGCATTTGGAATTTTTATGTACGTTGATAATTTTTTTTTTTTAAAATGCCAAAGTAAATTCATCAATGATTTGGCCTCAAACAATTTGTAATAATACAAAATTGGCATGGGTATTATAGGCATTTGATAAAAATGGTGTGAGGAGAATTTACATCACATAAAAGATATATGGGGTGGGGGGGCGAGAAAGCCAGGCTGCCCTCCATTGGGTTTTGACAGAGAATTTTAAGGTGGGGTCCATATGTTGCTAAGTGATTTTGATTTGTCATGCAATAATCAGAAAGTTCTTGGATTTGACAACTGGAATTTGAAGCACAGAATAATGTGAAATCTCAAAAGGAAAATAAACAGACAAAAAATTACAGTCTATTTGCAGTTTTTATAAGATTTTTTTATTTTTTTAATATTTAAACTTTAAAATTCTTAGAAATATCTAAAAAATTAATTTATATTTTTTAAATAAAAAATAAATTATATCGCATTACCAAACAAACTATCTATTACAATTAAATTTAACATGGATTATTTTAAAAAAAAAAAAAAAAAAATAAATAAATCTCATTACCAAACATATTATCTATTACAATTAAATTTGACATGAATTATTTTTAAAAAAAAATTATTGAAAAAGTTTATTAAAAATACATAATCATAAAACTTATGTCTCATTATCAAATGATAATTATTATTATTGCAAGACTGGAATTGAATTTCAAATGCTAATGTACATGTACACATGCTTTTAAGATCATCAACACTTGCAAGAGGCACAAAGATTTGAGATTAAACCGTCATATGAACTGCGCGTGCCTTAGCATTTCTAGAAAAACAGAGCACTCGACAGGTTTTTCAAGGCAATCTCTTTGATCGTTTGCTTCACTTTAACGTAGCAATGGAGGAGGTCCAAATATCAAGCTATAAAGAGAAAACATTTACGAGGAAGCAGAGCTTGCTTTCCCGGTAATAAACAAGACCAACATGCTAATCGCAATGACCGAGAAGGAAGGCTAACACTATGCAGTGACAAAACATTATCCTCTTCCCTCTGGTTCAGACAGAGCATGTGGACAGCCAGTGGTATACCTTTTAGGATGCTCAAGGATGGAATCTTATTAGCTGTTTGATGAATTACAAGTCAGATGCTTCAAACATTGGATCTCAATGGAGCACATGCCAGGCAGTTTTGAAGTGATTATACGGTGATAAAGGCATGGGTATAAAACCCGAACCCGTATAGTGATTGACCTGGAACCTAGACGTGTGGGGTCTTGGTCGGGTTTCTATATCTTGAAATTTTAAGGATTAATTAACTGGTTTTATTAAAAAAAAAAAGGAATAAGTTATAAATAACACTTCCAAACTTATGTTTTACTATTTAAGTATAATTATCAAACTTAATCCTGCTCAGTAGGTAGAAACCTTTTTTTTTTTTTTTTCAAATTTGGTTTTTTTTCCTATCTAAAGACCCCTTTTTTTTCATCATTTTTCAGTTGGTTAAGGCTTCTGAGACTGGCATAGTTGTCAAGCTCAGGCGCATGGATTTGCATGGCCTCCCAACTTAAGGTGTTTGGGTCTGACATGGTTGCTAGACACACATTATTTAGGTGTGGCAAATAGTTGAGTGGAGATTTAAAAATTAATCCACTTGATAAGATGTAATAACACTATTAAAATATTTTTTATACTCTTAATATTTATTTATATATATATTTTTAAAAAAAAAATATTGATCCATTGTATTGCAAGCACGGATCAATATATCAATGTATATAAAAGACTATTAAAATAAATAATTGGTTTACTAATAACAAGTTGAAAAAAAGAAGAGTGAGTTGTCCATGTGACAAGCTATTAAAATATATCTAGTTAGTAGTTTGGTCTTACATAAATATAATAGATAAATAGACTATATATAAATGTAACTAATTTGATTTTATATGACACGATCTTCCATATGTTAGTTCAAGAATAGTTTTTGGATTTGTAATGGTAGATTTTTAAATATTGTTATGATCGTTTTTCTTTTCTACCATCATGGGCTAATATTGGAGGAAGTTAAATAGATGAAAACCAGCCATGGTGGCCGCGCGCGATGCCACGAGCCGAGGCAGGAGAACTTTGCCTAGAAGATGATAAATGGAAATCAAGAGGCAGGAATACATGTGTTTATACACATATGCTAAGTGTACATAGCAAAAGTCATGCAGGCTGCAATCAAAAAGCAAGGAGGAAATATAATTTTTTTTTTTTTTTTTTATAATTGTGGGTATTCGAATCCACTTACGCGCATTATTTTCTGAGCCTCTAAAATTAACAATTTGGTAAATCTCTAATAACCTTAAAGTTTGTGGTATTCGAACTATTAATTCTGAAAATTAAATCTAGAACTTAATCAGTTAAATTATACATATTTAAATAAAAAAAAAGACATATAAATAACTTGCAAAAACATGCACCAGCCAATTGAGAGCTAGTCCTACTGCATCTGTAAGCGTCAGCTGTGAATGAAACGGGGAACAACATCAGTGGAAGGGGAGAGAACATAGAAATGAATAGGAGGCAAGGAAAACTTTGTGCAAAGACAAACACTGTGAACAGTGGCGGAGCTAGAATTTTTTAAATGAGGAAGCAAATTATTAATAAATATTATATTATATAAACATGTATTATAAATTAATTTAAAAAAATATATATATATATATATATTAATTCATATCAAGTAAAATTAATTTAAAAATACACATCAATTCATCAAAATTAAAACCTATTTCAATTCATATCTATATGTATATAATAAGTATGTTTATTAAATTATACTTAATCATTTCTAAACATTTAATTGAGGAACAATGCCTAGTATATGTGTAAGAGGAACAATGCTAGAAAAACATGTTTTCTACTTGATATTTTACTTACAAATAAATAATGTGAAAAATATTAAATTTCAATAAAATACTTTTGTCGATGCAAGAAATGTCAAGAATAATGGTTTTGTATGATTATTAATTTATTTATTTATAATAAGAAAAGAAACACTTAATTGATTAAATTAGCATATTTAAATATTTATTTTGAACATATTCATATCAAAACTTCTAAATTATCATAAACTCTAATATTTTTAATAACTAATTATAAAAGAATAAAATTAAAATTAGATAATGAAACAAATGAAAAAATAATAACATTTTACCTAAAGTATAAAGTAAATGGCAAGAAAAATTAATTGATGAGTAAAGCAAGAGGCAGGGAACGGTAGCTAGCTGAACAATGTTAGACAGGGGAAGATAAAGAAAACAAAGGGAAAAAGAAAAAACATATGAGATTATATATATATATATTATATATATATATATATATATATATATATATATATATATATATATATATATTAACATATGAGTTTACTATAAAAAAAAATTAAGGGGGCAATTGCCCCCTTTTGATCTATTGTGGCTCCGCCACTGACTGTGAACAGTCTAGTTTCTAAAATAAACATAGGTGAGTAAATGTTGGTTTATTTAAATGCAAGGAGTGTGTTTGGGTGAAGTATAACAACACCACATGAAGTGGCATATTTGTTCCATGGAAGTTGTAAAATGTATACTTGACATTGGAGCAATGGTGGAGCTTTAAAAGTAAGGGAGCAAATGAAAACCAAGCACACTAGATGAAAGCTAGTTTCATAAAAGAAGCAATCTTCAGATTCATTTTGATTAACTTTCTTCTCTTTCATGTTAATATCATAGCCTTAAATTTTAATAAAATGTTCTCAATAATTAAGGTTAAATAATATATGTCAATTGCAATTTTATTAAACTATGATGAGGGTTAATTTGACACCTAGTTTGAAGTGAGTTTAAAATTAAACTAAATAAAAATTGACTTAACATAATCTCTTATTTATTGGACGAATCACTTGTAGCTTTATCAAAATTTGATTTGATTTTGAATTTTTTTTCAATGTAGTATTTTTTTTAAAAAAATTTCTAAAATAATATTAATTTAAATTGATTTGAGTAAATCTATGAATCTTATAATAAACTGATTTAAACTTAATAATTTTATAACAAATTAAATTAAATTAAACTAAAATTAACTTAACAGGACATTGATTATATAAATTACTCACAATAACTTAATCAATACTTGATTTAATTTTGTTTTTATAATTTAATATTTTTTAAAAGCATAATTCTGAAAAAATATTATTTTAAATTAATTTGAATCAATTCATCAAACTTATAATCAATTAATTTAAATTTAATAATTTTATAACAAATAAATTTATTTTTATGAATCATGAAAACACATGTAAATAATGATTTTAGTCTTAAACACGAATACGTTCCTAAGATCCGATTTGAATTTTATCATTCATGAATCAACAACTTGAATGACTTATCGTTCAAATATAACTCAAAATACCGTCATTCTGAGGGAAGAGCGAGCAACTGTGTGCACAAAAATGTCTCTTTACAGAGCAAACCCAACAACTTCCATGAAATGGAGGATCCAAATCAGACAAAACCAGTTAGTGTTCCAAATATCCTCAATCATCTTACAAAGACACAACTGGGTTTCACTTCTCCAAAACTTCAACCTCTCCACAAAACTAACTCCTCCTCTCTTTAACCAAATCCTCCACAAAACACAAACTAACCCTCAAATTTCTCTGCGCTTCTTCAACTGGGTCCAAACCAATCTAAAGCTTAAACCAGACCTTAAATCCCAATGTCACATCATCAATATTTGTGTCAATTCGGGTCTCACTCTACCTGTGAGACCAATCATGGATTCTTTGGTGAAAACACATCATGTGTCAGTTCTTGGAGAGGCCATGGTTGATTCTTGTAGAGGTAAAAGTTTAAAGTCTGATGCCTTCAGTTTTGTTCTTGAATGTTACTCGCATAAGGGTCTGTTTATGGAAAGTTTAGAGATGTTTAGGAAGATGAGGGGTAATGGATTTATTGCTTCTGGTACTGCCTGTAATGCTATTCTTGATGTTTTGCAAAGAGAGAATGAGATTAAATTAGCTTGGTGTTTTTATTGTGCCATGATTAAAGATGGGGTTTTGCCTGATAAGTTAACTTGGTCGTTGATTGCTCAGATTCTTTGTAAAGATGGGAACTTTGAGAGAATTGTTAAGTTTTTAGATATGGGTGTTTATAATTCAGTTTTGTATAACGGTGTTATTGATTGTTGTAGTAAAAGAGGGGATTTTGAAGCTGCTTTTGAGAGGCTAAATCAGATGTGTGAGAGGAAACTTGACCCTGGTTTTAGTACTTATAGTGCGATACTTGATGGAGCTTGTAAACATGGGAATGAAGAAGTGATTGAGAGAGTTATGGATATAATGGCTGAGAAAGGCTTGCTTCCAAAATGCCCTTTGTCTCAATGTGATTCAGTCATTCAAAAGTTTTCTGATTTGTGTAAGATGAATGTGGCAAAAATGTTTTTTAGGAGAGCTTGTGATGAGAAGATTGGATTACAAGATGCTACTTATGGGTGTATGTTAAAGGCATTGTCTAAAGAAGCAAGAGTAAAGGAAGCAATTGGTTTATACAGTTTAATTTCCGAAAAGGGAATCAGAGTGAAGGATAGTACTTATCATGCATTTTTGGATCTTCTCAGTGAAGAAGATCAGTATGAAGAAGGATATGAGATATTGGGGGACATGATGAGAAGAGGTTTTAGACCTGGTACAGTTGGGTTGTCTAAATTTATCTTGTTACTAAGTAGAAAACGTAGATGGAGGGAAGTGGAAGACTTGCTGGATTTAGTTTTAGAGAAAGGATTACTGCCAGATTCATTGTGCTGTTGCTCCCTAGTTGAGCATTATTGCTCTAGGAGACAGATTGATAAAGCTGTTGCGTTGCATAACAAGATGGAGAAATTGCAAGCAAGTTTGGATGTTGCAACATATAATATACTTATTGATGGGCTTGTAAAAAACGGTAGGATTGAAGAAGTAGTTAGGGTATTTGATTACATGGAAGGACTCAAATTAGTGAATAGTGAAAGTTTTACAATAACAATCCGTGGGCTTTGCCGTGCAAAAGAAATGAGGAAAGCAATGAAACTTCATGATGAAATGCTGGACATGGGCCTGAAACCTGATAAAGCAGCATATAAAAGGCTGATATTGGAATTCAACAGGTAGAATGTACAGGCAGTGTGTTTGTTCTGCGACTTTTCCTGGTCAAACTATATACTTTTGCCCTTTTTTTTTTTTTTTGAGTTAGCAAATATAATGCTCAGGCCAAGCGTTACAGTTTCTAAATTTAAAGAATATTGTTGTGGTCTATTGTCTGAACCATGCAATTTCTGTTATATGAGCATATATTGCTACAGTGCTGCATAATTGTCTGCTGATAACATGTTTTATGAGATGCTCGATGGTAAACGAGATCAAGTTTTTGTCCTCTCACAAACAGGTGATGAACTTCAGATAGATCAAAGGAAGATGGAGAAAGCCTTTGCATTATGTTGTAAGTTGGAGAATTGCATACAAGTTCGGAGGAAGCAACATATGGTTGAACTTCTTGATGGTTGGTCAAAGAAGTTAGGGTTTACAAAAACAAAGAAGAGAGGGTTGATGAAGAGGTTTGGATGTTTGATTACACAAAATAACTTGATGGTGAGTCCATATTGCAAGTTTCACAAATACAATGTGCTAGCTTTCCTACTTGAGGAGCAATGAAACTCCATGAATCGTTGTTGAAGATGGGGCTTATTTGGATGACACAGGTTGTTGGAGACTAAGATTAATTTAATTTATTGTTGTCTTAAAAATTGCTATCTTGAAGTTTTTTAAAAAACAAGTTATATTTTTATAAGTAATCAAAATTTTATTTGAACCCATGAAATTAATTAATTTATTTTGGTTTAGTTAGTGTGTTGGTGGAAACTTGAGTTATGTAAAAGGTTGTGAGGTTTGAAGATTGATTTATTAAGTTAAATTTAATAACACAATCGAATAAAATTTCACACTTGTATATATATATATATATATATATATATATATATATTAGTTTAACCTGTAGCATATTACGAGCCAGTGGCAATGGCATGCATTCCACTATCATTACTGTTAGTTTTAATGTTGTTGATGGCTATACAACATTCAAGTCTGCAACAGTAGGTAAAGATCTCTTTCTTTTTGGTGGAAGTTTCTATACAAATTATGTCTATCTATCTCCTTAATGCATCAAAGAAATTATGTTTTATAATCCATGAATGCAGCGGCTGATGGTGATGGATTCATAGCCCAGGATATTTGGTTCCAAAACACGGCTAGGCCACAGAAACATCAAGCCGTGGCGCTCCGCATCGGAGCTGATCAATCCGTCATCAACCGATGCCGCATTGATGCCTACCAAGACACCCTCTTTGCCCACAGCCTCCGGCGATTCTACAGAGATTGCTATATTACCGGCACAGTAGACTGAAGCTGTGGTGCTCCATAACTGCAAGCTTGTACCACGAAGCCCATGAGTGGACAAAACAACATGGTAACAGCCCAAGGAAGAACTGACCCAAACCAAAACGCAGGGATTTCAATCCAAAAATGTGACATTATAGTAAGTTCTGATCTTCAGCCTGTTAAGGGCTCATTCAAATCATACCTGGGCCGACCATGGAAGGAGTATTCTAGGACTGCTGTAATGCAGTCCAACAATGGTGAATCCAGCTGGGTGGTCAGTGTGGGAAGGGCAAAGACATTGTATTACGGTGAATACCTGAACCAGGTGCTGGTAAAAGAGTGAAGTGGCCTGGTTATCATGTCATTACCAGTGCTAACGAGGCCATGAAATTCACAGTGGCTGAGCTGACACAAGGTGGCATGGCTGAGGGGTAATGGAGTTGCTTATGCACAAGGGCTGTGAAAATGGATTGGGTTTTTGTGTGCTTACCACGTCTTCTAGAAATAAGTGAATTTTAATATAATTAACCGGGTCAATATTTAATTGATTTAATTTAAAATAAATATTTTTTTGTTTCTGTATCTAGTTATAGTTTTGAAATTTGACCTAGCCCGACAGGTTGATTCGAGACTCAGTAAATCCGAGGCTGGAACCGAGCCATGTTAAAAATAAAATAAAAAAAAGAAAAACCTAGTATGAACCAGCTACCCGACGAGTCGACCTAAGACTCAAGCGTTTTGATTTAAAAAAAAAATTGATCCAATTACCTGATCAAAACTCAGATTGGGTCTAAAAACTATAGTGCTAATTGACAAAATTATTTTAATCACTACTATTTGTTTTATTATTTTTTTTTTTTTTGTTAAAGATCATTTAAGTTCCTCATTCAAAAGTCAGGCAGGCCACCAAAGATATAATTTATTTATTTTTTTGCTTAAACGGCACAATGATTTGCCACATAGCGCACGTTCTTCAACATGAATAATCTGTGAGACATGTAAGAAATGTTCCGTCTAATTTCAACTAGTTCATATCCTAAAAGGAGTGTTAGTTTTAATCAGACACAGAGGGAGGTGGTGTTTTGTTTGGCTTTCCTAGCTCTAGACAACGATAAGTCAATTTCTGGGCACCACATACGAGGGCAGTGGTGCTGGTTACATTAATCCGAACTTCAATTTGCAGCCAGGCCAGTTGAAAGTTTTAATAATGGCCATGGATTTATGCCTATCAAGTTCTAAAAATAAGTGAATTTTAATTGATTTAATTTAAAATATAATCCAGGATAAATCCTAAATTGACGAGTAATCTTGTGAAACACTGTAGGTAGAAAAGAAGTAGGGTTGGGATATTGACAAGAGCTTAGTTCGTTTAGGTAAAACTATGCAATCATACCTACCTGTTCATTCACTTAGACACGATAAGCTCACATGAGAAAAAGAAGGGGCCATTGATTATATTTATATTACATGATAGCTCAGTTTTACCACACACACACACACATATATATATTCTCCGATCGGGCGCAATATGATGGTAGCTCTTTCTCTACAGTACTTTCTTTTAAAAAAAAAAAAAAACCAAAAAAATCAGTCAGGATGCCAAGTACCATTTTAACGAACATGTTTGTATCCCAAATCTCGAAATGATATTGCTTTTTATGTTTAATATATAAGAGAAATATGTTTTCGATCTTATGATCATTACAAGAGAAGATAAATGTCACACAACCTAAACTATAGAAAAATAAGTAGAAAAAACTATGATATTTTGTAAAAAATTGTAATTTAATAATTTGATAAAAAAATATAAAGGTAAAAACTGATCTAATTAAAATAATTCAAAACTATATAGGAAAGTAATTATAATACAAAATTAACTACAAAATAATCAAATAATAAAATAGCATCTTTGGAACGTAAATTGAAAGTCTTTTAGACCTTGAACGATTAAAATCAGCCAATTCTCTTGTAGAATTGCACTTGAAGAATATCTTAATTAAATTTGATTCTGATCCAATAATTAAATATAAAATTATAATTATTTTTGTTAAAGTGTATTAATTTGGCATGTTCAGATTTTTTTGTAAATTCAATCTTATTTATATGATCTACAAATATATTGATAACTTGTTATATTATGTTAAATTTAATATCACTACTATTCCTATTATAAGACATTTTATACTATTTTTTTTTTTTTAAATTCAATTATAAGATATAATGAAGGATAAAGGACAAGTTATCAATTGAATCATAGGCTCATTGACTAGATCAACACTTTCTTTCAAATTAAGCATGTTAGATTCCTAGTTTACATAAATCACTTCTTGCCTTCAGTTGTATATATATCGACAGATTGTCCATTGAATCATATATATATATATATATATATATAAACACAAGCAAATCATCAATGACTTCCTATTAGTGGAAAGGTACTTTCCCTTCTAGTTCTTCCCCCTTACCATTTTTCTTCGATGAAAATCTAGTCGAATTCTACTCTACTGCTCTTCAATTAATAATAAGCTATCAAAAATCCCAATATACACATTTTTTTTAAAAAAAGAAATTCTTGAAAATAGGAAATGCATGTAATGCGCCATGTTTCAAAAATGAAATATGAATTAATAAACAAGTTTTATCTAAAGATTATTTCCCTCACTCCTTTACCACAATACTAAGCACTATAATCATCACCCAACTACTAAATGCAATCAAAGATTTTTCTATTCAAAGCACATTGAAGAGAATGTCAAACATCACCTTTACTAAAAAAAAAAAAAATAGCTGACAAAAATAGTAGTTATATCAACTTGATTTAATTTTATGATTATGTTTCCTTCAATGAAACAGCTGCCACAAACGTGGCTCCAATTATCAGCAAATACTTAGCGAGTCATCAAAACACCTAAACCCTTTGTGGGATTTGCCAGAAAAGCATAGGAACTTCGGCAATACTAGTAGATTACAGGATGATATCATTACAGTAGTTGCCGATACATTAAAAAATATAATGGGTTTTTTTTTTTTTCCTATTAAGAACATACAATGAATTACTTGTAGCTTCAACAGGAAGCACACATGGTGCCATATCAGATTTAACATTACAAAAAGGGATTATAGTGTGGGATTATCCATGTAGGGGCAACGAAAGACCAGCCGAAACTCTTCCTGTTATGTATTTACCTAATAAAATTTATGTATATCCTTGTTTTTTAATCTCTTTTTTTTTTTTTGGATAATGAAAAGATCTAGGTAATTAATTAAATATTGGACTATATATGGATAAGAACTTAAGAGTTGAGGATTTAACAATCTAATCCTCTCCCGTCTCAAAGAATTAAAATGACTATATATAGAAGAGTACTAACAGCTCAAAAAAAATAAAATAAAAACCCAAATAGTTAGGTGAGAGTTTTTAGAAATTAAAGCAAATCATATAAAAGTAGAGAAGCAATTGCAAGCGAGTTTGTTTTGTTATTAAAATATTGGCCTTCGCTCATCATCAATAAGTTTGAAGGGTTAGGTATGGCAACAGATATTTCACCTGTTGCCATCTTTATGATATACAGATAAAATAAGTTGGGCAATTAAGGACCTGTATCATATCAAAGGAGAAATAAAGAAAGAAAGAGAACATTTGTAGGTTAGCTGGCTGCTTTCAGGGCCCGAGTTGGTGAGAAATGACTACAATTGATGAAATTCTGATACCGGTAAAAATAGATTTTTCAAGTATTTAATAATGGATATTGTGGTACATAAAAATTAATTTCTTTCTGTTGTTTATTATAGGAATCCTCTCATTTTACTAGGTCGACAATTTATTTTTTAAAATCAACTTACACATAAATCAATATTTTTTACAGATAATTTGAATCATACACTAATTCTCATATTTATCTTCCAACTCTGAAATAGCTTATGAAAAAGGTTTATATATATATATATATATATATTCAATGATAAAAATATATTTAAATCGGTTAGTATGTTAATTACAATTAAATCTTTTTTTTTAAATATCGGATCAGTGAAAAAAAATAAAAAAATATATAGAAAAAGAATAAAAAAGAGTACTACTTAATTTATCCATTTCATAATACTTTTTGCACCCCTTGTCCTCAAGTACCATAATGCTAGACAACTATTATCAAGTCCATATCACTATAATTAAAGTGAATACCCCTTGTTTCTATACGAAATTGATATAATTTAAAAACAATATATTAACACTAAAATTTAAATTAAAAAATCTCGAGAGAGAGAGAGAGAGAACCACAAGACCTACCCTTTAAAGTTTAGTGTAATTTTTCTCTAAGAGTAGGCCAGTCCTTCAGATCATGACAGCTAAGTTTTATAAGATACAATCAAGTCCAAGGTGCCAGCTTACAAGGCATAGTTACTCTTCTTACAAGTCAAACATATAATTTTATTTTTTTTTCCTCTTTAATTGCTCTCTCCTCTCTCTTCTGAAATTTGCCCGCATTTTGAGAGAGCTCCAGCGTTTTTTTAGACAAGAGTCCTTAATAAGACAGATAAAATCGTCAGAGGCCCGCGCTTTACCCTCACAATTTTCTTTGTCGGAAAACATCTCCCATCAACCAAAACCAATTAACGAAAGTCACCACCCAATTTTTATCACCGTCTCTTCTTTCTGGCTTTCGTCTTCCAAACCCCTCTTTGCCTGCCTTGTTTCTTCTTCTATATTTATGGCTCCCCACCTTCTTTAATCTCTCTCTTTCTCTACCTAGCTAGCTATTATATTATATATCGAGTCTTTGACATCCACACAATATTTTCTCTAGCTATTTCTTTTGGCTTTAATGAGGTCTCTTTGATGCCCACCAAGCTCTCCCATGATAAAGTTTACATTTAGAATTCTTGTGTGCACCTTTTCTATTCATCAACAATAGGAATAGAATACATATACATATATATGAAGCAATATTGGTTGGATAAAAGAGAGGAGAGCTTGTTTCTCTCTTGAATTAATCTTTGTACCGTCAGATTCCTGGCCATTAACCCTTTGAGGTATAGTTGCTGTACTGGTTTTTTTTTTTTTTTTTCCCTCTGATTTCAGATTAATGCAGTGTGTTTTTCCTTCAAAGATTCCAACTTCTTTCACGAGGAAATAGTTTGTAAATCACATGCATTTATGATCTTCTCTGACAAGCTCCTAAGCTTTTTTATCTGTTTTTTTTTTTTTTTTCTTACCTTGCTTTTCTTGACTTGTTGTGTTGTAAGATTCTGGTGTGGATTGCATAATCAATCTCAAATGTCTAAGTACATCTTTGTTTTCTATCAGGCAAAAGAACCATCTCTCCACGTTCGTTTGGTACATCTTCCTTCATCAGTTTCGAAATAAATATATTCATCAAGGGCTATTGCATTTGGCTAGCTTCTAAAGATTTTCTCCATGGCAACCAAAATCAAAGGGATCTATAAGGGTTTCAAGTACATCTCCCAAATCTTTGGTAAGCCTTCACATCTTTCTTTTCTTCACAACGTATAAGCCAAACTTTGAAATTAATAAAACTAAAACCAAGCAACTAAATCTGTTTCTCTATAGACTACCTGCTTTGCCAAATAATCTGCTACATGATTTCTTTCTCTAAAAAATATTTATAAAGTTCCCACAAGAAAGGATACTACAATCATTTGAAATTCGTAATATAATTATTGCTTGTTTGGTGTACGTACTTTCTTGCAGTGGTAAAAGAACGAGAGATAGAAATTGGGTATCCTACAGATGTCAAGCATGTGGCCCATATAGGGTGGGATGGTCCTTCTGGCTGTGCACCCAGTTGGGTATGTTGTCTGCAATTCTTGGCCTTCCATCATCTTATGAATCCTATGAACTTCATCTATCAATAACACAAAAATAAAAAGATCATATTAATTAGTAATTGCACCGAAATGCGTGTTGTGATGGCTCATCATGCGATTTTTATAATGATATGTTATTGAAATTATTGGTGGGACAATATTGCAGATGAATGAATTCAAGACACCTCCTGATTTCTCAACAACAACAGTTGCTAATCCAAGAGATTCCAGCTCTGTTATTCTCTCCCCATGGTCCTCTCAAGGTTGTTTTCCAAAATCTTTTCATCAAATTATTTTTCCTTTTTGGCGACTTGGTTTTTCTTTTTTGCCATTGCTGTGTAGCCATATACTGTAGTTTGGTGGGAGAGAAACACTGGACTAAATAAATTTCCATCAAACTCCTTGTGAATTCTTGTGTGGTGGTAAGCTAGCTATGATCATTCGGCTACCACATACAGAATACAGAACTGTTGAGCACTGTAATTATGCCAAAACCTAGACGAATTAGGCTGCTTTTTATGCGAACCATAATAAGAAACATTTCTTTAGTTTTTCAAGATTCACAGCAACGAATAAGACACACCCATATATGTGGCAAATATTGCTCCCATTTGGATGCCATTTGAGTAAATGCCAAAGCTTGAATTTATCACTTCAAAATTATGTTCCCTTAAACAATAATTAATAGATACCATGTGGGGGTCTATGGCATAAGCTGACAAGTAAAAGTAGGGCCTTTTCACGTGTGAAGTTAAATGCAACACATAGGAATGCCTCCCTCAATTTATCAAAGCTAATCTTCAAGGTACACTCAAAGTTGAGATTATTGCCCTCCAAGTGGCAGGAGTTTGGTTTATGTGTCACGAGCCAAAATTATGGAACTGATTGCCTTGGTAAAGGACAGTTCTGGGTGGACCATGCATAGATTTTGTTACTCGAGCCATTCATAAATATAATGGTGTAATAATAATATCTGTAGGGTATCTTGGGAGACTATTATTGAGAATTTTTGGGCAGTAGTGTTTAGAGGGAGGCATTGATCCATTGTTCATGGTTTTGAAAGCTGAAATTCTGTTGGATTTGGCTGAATTTGTTTGGAATACTTTTCAAAATCCATATGAGGTGGTAATACATAATTGGAACCATATCATCCCACTTCGAAATCTCCCAGAGATGATGATAGTTACTCTGAGTTATTTGGGACAAGCTGGAGGCCAGCTCAAAGAACTTGTGACACATGATTCAAGTTTTCAAGGCTACTCTTAGATCCTTAGGCTCCTTTTGAGTTTGTTTTTCAAGCCAATTCTGAAATGTTTTTCCTCTTCGATTGGGAAATACCTCCTTGATGCATGCTCTTTATTTTCTTTTAGGATTTTCCATAATTATCTCCAGATGACATGATCCTATTTCTTGTGATATTTTTGTAACAGATTTTGATCATTCTTTGGGACATCAAACTATGCCAAATGTGTTCAATGACATTCCACCTTCAGTTCTTCCAAATGTTCCCAAGAAACCAAAAATTAGGAAGAAAAAGACAAGTTCTTCCTCTCCCAAATCTTCATCTTCGACATCAAGATCTTCCAGGAAAACGAAGCAGAAGGCTATGCAGTATGAACTTGAGTCAACACCAAAGGTACAAGTACAGTAAGAGTATGAACGTGGTGCAAAGAGCAGAAAAAGATATTAAAGTGCATATCAGAAATTGCGAGTCCCCTTTCCAATATCCAGGACGCTACAGTACTGGCAACGAGATTCGAGTCCCCTTTTCAATATCCAGGATAGCACACTAGAAAAAAAAAAAATCAAGGTGAACGTGGAAGTTTGATCAAAACTTTTGTAAAATATTAAAACTGCATTTCATTTATGAATTGAAGAAGAGAAACTAGGAAGGGTGAGAAACGTGAAGGTATAAAGAAAAAAATCACGGTTCAAAGACGACCGATGTTAGTGTAGGTAGCTGAAATATTTTGGTTTTACAATGACTAATGAGCATATAGAAATGTGGGTTGCTATGTTTTTCTTTTGGAAAGTTTTGCTAATTCAATTTATTTGATTGATCAGAGAGTTTCTTAGCAATGACCTAAGAGAAATTGCAGTAAGTTTTACCTCTCAGCATGCTAAATCTGATATACAGCTATTGTATCTACTTCAGTTGGATTGCTAAACTAATTATACTGTATCGGTTAATTAATTATGAGACTACTGCTACAGATTGTCGAAAATGATCGATGAATAAGGGCATATATCTCACAGATCTTATTGTTGGAAAGTTGTCTATGATTTTGCTTTTAGTGCAGTCTTTATATCCAGATTGCAAAACTACAAGCATTATGAACCGTTCAAGTTCTATCTAGCTATCTTGTGACCCATCATAATCACTTCTTGAAGATTTTTTTTCCAGATATTTTCACATCCCTCCACTTGCTACACATCCTTAAATACCCATCATCTAAAATCTCATCTCTCAAGCCCTCTTCTGTAGCTTTCTTCAATTTCTTTTACACAGTCAAAAACCCTTTAGCAAAACCTTATCAAAAACTCCTTCAATTACAGCCATGGCCTCTACCCTTACCTCCTCTCTATCTATAAACCTCAAATCCTCTTTCTTGGATCACAAATCATCCTTCCATGGCACACCTATCACAACTACTGGACGTTTCACTCCAATCAAATCCACCTCTCCTGCCATTACCATGTCCTTGACACAACCTTCATATGATCTTCAGTCCTTTAAGTTCCAGCCCATCAAAGAATCCATCGTCTCTCGGGAAATGACTCGTCGTTACATGACAGACATGGTTACTTACGCAGACACTGATGTTGTCATTGTTGGTGCTGGCTCTGCTGGTCTTTCTTGTGCTTATGAGCTAAGCAAGAACCCCTCAGTTCGTGTAGCTATAATTGAGCAATCGGTTAGCCCTGGAGGTGGCGCGTGGCTTGGTGGCCAACTGTTTTCGGCTATGATTGTGCGTAAACCAGCTCATAGATTTCTTGATGAGCTTGAAATTGAATATGACGAGGCAGATAACTATGTGGTTATCAAGCATGCAGCTTTGTTCACTTCAACAATCATGAGCAAGCTCTTGGCTAGGCCCAATGTGAAGCTCTTTAATGCTGTGGCAGCAGAGGATTTAATAGTGAAAGAAGGCAGAGTTTCTGGTGTGGTTACTAACTGGGCTTTAGTGTCTATGAACCATGACACCCAGTCTTGCATGGACCCTAATGTCATGGAGGCTAGGGTTGTGGTTAGTTCCTGTGGACACGATGGACCTTTTGGTGCTACTGGAGTGAAGAGATTGAAGAGTATTGGCATGATTGATAGTGTTCCAGGAATGAAAGCTCTCGACATGAACACGGCCGAAGATGCAATTGTTAGGCTTACAAGAGAGATTGTGCCTGGCATGATTGTTACAGGCATGGAAGTTGCAGAAATTGATGGAGCACCAAGAATGGTAAATCTTCGATTACCATAATTTTTTTATTTTTTTTATCAAGTTCATGTGAAAAACATACTGTATCATTAAACTAATGATGATCGTTAACTTAATTTTTGCAGGGTCCAACATTTGGGGCAATGATGATCTCAGGGCAGAAGGCTGCACACTTGGCTTTGAAGGCTTTGGGGCAACCAAATGCCCTAGATGGAACGTTCAGTCTACAGCCAGAGCTTGTGCTTGCTGCTGCTGAGGCTGGAGAGATAGTTGATGCATGAACATAGTAGGGCTTTTTGATTAGGAACTTGTATTTATCTATTTCGAACCTTCGCATAAACTCGATCTCCACATGATGTACTACTTGTCCCGAACTTGAGATAACGTTTCGATTTTTTTTTTATAGACTTGTGTGAGCCGTGGGGTTATTTTCAAAACCTAGTTTTATTTAATTTTGCGGCAATGAAAGCATATATTTTTTAAAATTCCAATAATTTGAATTCTAGATTAAAAATGTATTTCTTCAATTAAAATTTATTTTTATTATTTCTGAATTTATTTTTTATTTGATCAAGTCATGTCTCTTTTATTAACAACATGGTTTTTTTCAATAAAAAAAATAAAAGAAGTCAGAATACATATTTGTAGAAAATTCAATGGTTTAAATTCAAGACAAAAGAAAATATATTTTTTAGCCAAAAATCCCTTTTTGGTATTGATTTTTTTTTTTTTTTATGAGAGCATGTCTTTTTATACAAAAACATGATTTTTTTTATCATATAAAAAGGTATCATTTTGCAAAGAAATTCTCAATAAAAAAATAAAAAATAATGTCCTGTTATTTTTATATGACTATATATAAAAAAATCATTAATTAGAGTAAAAATATAAAACATATACTTTATTCTTATTGAGTATTCATGTGCAATTTATTTTGGAAAACTATGCATATTAGTTTCATATATAATTATTTTAAAAAAATTATAAATATTATAGTAAAAGCTTAAATTTTATTTTAAAAAAAATCCATAATTAAATTATTTTTAAATATTATTCTAATTATTTATTTAAATAGGTTTTTATTTTAAGATATTGAAAAAAGAAAAAAAAAAACAAAAGTAAGAGAACCAAGCCCAATAGCGTGGATATAAAAGGAAGGCTCATGCACCCTTGGCCTTTTTATAAAAAGGACTAGAGTAGGTCTGGCCTGTGAGCCTGCTTGGGTTTGGTAGGTCTAACCTGTGGACTTGCCCTCTTTCTTTCTTTCTTTCTTTCTTTTTTTTTTTTTTTTTTTTTTTTATGTGATGAATAATATGTCTTCTACTTGAGAAGATATGAATTGTTGTGTTGCAACAAGCTTGATCACGAAAGGTGATTGAAAAGTTATAATATGAGTTTTGGAACTTCAAAACTCAATTTTCAATCTTTTGTTCTCCTAGAAACACATACAAAAATCATCCCTATAACCTCAAACTCTATTTCCAAGGCTAAAATACATTTTAATTAGTTTAAAAATTTTAAATTAAATAAAATCAAATGAATTTATCTATATATTTTTTTAGGATTGGTTAGTAAAATATAGAATTGATAACTTACAACTAATGCATTCACTAATAGCGTGTTTCTTCAAACTTACAATATATACAAGTTGTAAATCTAATTGTAAATTTAAAAATAAGTTGATGAGATAAAATATTTTTTTATTTATAGATAACATAATATTATTCTTATCTAATTTAATTCTTATCTCAAGCTTTTAAGATTGCTTTTAACAATATCTATTTCACTTATTTTTCAGTGAAAAAAATTTGAATAAAATATATAAATAGATTTATTAAACACCATTATGAGTTGTTTCACATCTACATATATTTATTAAAATCCCATATATTCAAGATAAAAATTAATAAAGGATATATCTCTGTAAATAAAATTTATTATTTCAAAACTTGGTTAAGTCCAGTGGGTTTACCAGGGACTTGGCTAGTCTCGAGTTTGAATAATTAATTTTAATTAAAGAACAAATAAAAAAAAAAATTTGATGATCTGATAAAAATTATGGGTTAACTTGATAATTTGTTAGACCCAAACTTGACTATTTATTATTGACTATTTTAAAAATAATAATAATTAAAATAACATTATTTTAATTATTTAGAAATTTTTTTAAGAGGGTTGATTTCTCTTATTTTATAGTTAATTCAAGTTAAGTTTTTCACTTAAAATTTATACCTACCTGATATAATTTTAAAACTATATCTTACTTGATATAGGTTTAAAACTATGATAAAATTAGTCAAACATCAACATGGAACGTACTTCTTTAAGCAATCAGTTACGAAGCTCATCTTGAAGATCTAACATTGAATGTGTCTTGAACTTTGCTGCCTAAAGCAACCCTAAGATCAAAATTCAAATACTTCAAAACTATGTTCTTCCCGAGGAGGGGAAACTAGAAAGTCAAAGTGTATCTGTGTGGAAAATGATTTCCAAAAATAGTATAATAATCGGGTGGTTTATATTGTGTCTGTATGGGTCCCACTTATGGGCTATAATGATGAAAAATACAGATTTTTGGACCGATTGCTTCGGTGTATGCAGAATGCACTGCCGATAAGCCTCTCTTTTCACTCCTCATGTTAAGGCCGCTCCTCTTGAATCTTGGGTCGCATGGCCTGTCATCAAATTCAGCGAAAGTGGCGAAGCCAGATTTCAAAAACGAGAAGGTTCTCCTGTCAGAAAGTTAGAATATGTAATTTCACTCATTATAAAATGAAAGTGTTTTTTTTTTTTTTTTAATCAAGTTAAAATTATGTCTTTTTTTATTTTTTTTCTATTAAATCTCCTATTTCTTATCTTTGAAGATAAAAACATTGTTTGATTCTCTGATTCTAAATTTATTCTTTAGAGATCACCAGTTCAAGTTCCACAAATCTTAGCACTACTAGAAACTTACATGAATACATGATCGTTAACTTCAAAGCCTGTAAGATTAGTCGAAGTGCCCAAAAACTTCTTCTTCAAGAATACTTAGACCCAATATGATAAACTACTATGCTTCTCCTTCAAGAATAATTATATAAGTCATTTATATCCGATGTAATGATTTTCTTACACTTATAGGTATACAAAAGATTTCATAAAAGATCTATCATATTTATTATCTCATTAATAATATTTAAGGGATATTTATCGCTCATTAATACCATAAAAAAAAAAGGACTTTTTATTTTATTTTTTTCTCTAAAAATGGAAGGGTTTAGGGGTATAAATATCACTTCAACCATCCAAGTAAGAATTCAAAACTTTTCATCTCTTAAGAAAAACTTGCATATATTTTATAACATTAACCATTTTAAAATTTAAGAACAAATATCTTTATTCATTGAATTGTAAACTCTTTTAAATCATTTATTATATTTTCTATAAATGTACTGATTTTATCATATCAAAGGGTCTTCAAATCTTCATATTAAGACTGTTTTTACAAGCACTTAAGCTTTTACTATTAATCTAGTGTTCCTTGATCTAAAGAGATAAAATCCAATTATCTTGATTTATTAATTAACCGAGACTAAATTACTTATTATTTATATATCTTGAAATCATCACATATTAAAAACAATTGAGGCATATTGTTGGCTCTCACATTTATTTTATGATAATGAAAAGAAAAATTATGTGAATCATTAAAGGAATACAAATCCTAAATATCTTCAACAAAATTAGAATATAAATAAAATTTGTTAGAAAAAGAAGACAAGCAGCGACAACGAACTTCTAACCAACCAAATTCTATTTCAAGAGGAAAAGAATTTTCTCTGCAACATTGCGAATTATATTTTATATTTAACTTTGAAATGTGACTAACCCTTTGATTTTAATAGGGATTATTAAGATTTTTATAGCATTTATTTTTTCTAACTTGGTATCAAATTTTCACTTTTTTATTGATAGAAATTAGATTTAGAAAATTTCTATTCTAAAAATAAAATCAAAAGACAATAAAATTTAATATATATATATATGATGTTTTTTATTAATATAAAATTTAAATTCTTAATTACTTTTGATTATTAAAAAAGAATCTATGATACCATTGATTTCATAAATCTATTAAGAAAATTAATAAGAAATCGAATAATATATAATGCAACTCTTATACTATCATAAATATTTGAACTTAAAGGATTTTGATGTGCATCGATATAGTATAATAGATTATTATTATTTTTTATTTTATTGCTTTTATACTTTATCCAAAAAATATTCAATGCCCATCTTAAATTAAAACTTATGATGTGAGCTTTCAATTTATTCAAGTAAAAATAATTTATAATATAAATCTATGCTATGAAATTACATTCAAAGTATTTAGTTAAAAAAACTTTATTTTCTTTAACTTGGTATTATTTAATTATTTTTTTTATCTTCATACATGGCAAGAGAAAAATCATTACATGCGATAATTTTTTAATAGATAGTATATTATTATTGATTAGTTTTTAAATATATTAACAGAAACGATTCATTTTTCTTAATGATATTAGTTTTTTTTTTTAACCTTTAATTCTATGACATTTGATCCTGATTTGTTAATTGCACTTTGTGCATATATGTGGGTTATATGATATGAATGTTGCTTATGGGCTATAGATCGCCTTAGCTATCTTCTTATCCATTTTTGATCACCTAATAAAATGGTGCAAAGCATGTGGTTAGTCAAAACTTAGGAGCACACAAACATGTGTAATGAATTTGTGGGCTCACGGTGCCGAAATAGTTTTTTTTATTAGTAAAAATATCATAAGCATGTTTTTTTTAAAAAATAAAAAATAACGGAGTATAAACTTAACCAAGAAAAAAAATGATGATATCATTTAATTAGATAATGAAAAAAATATATAACAGTAATAAATGGAAAAATTTAAATAAAAAATCTTAAAAAAAAGTAAAAAAAAAATAAAAACAAACAACGAAATTAAAATCTCAATCAATCAAAGAATAAAACTAAGAAAAAAACTCTAGAGTTTGATTTGAATTATGTATTTATAGATATTTCTCTCTTTTATGGAATATTTTCCACGTACAATCCCATGTGTTCTCTTAACTCACATAATGAAAAAAAGAAAAGAGATATATATATATATATATATATGGATCAGTTGCTTCTTCCAGAGTACCAAATATATACCAACCATTAACAGAGATGCATTATAAATTTCACCTACATTATTTATTGAAATCTACTTCATATGTTCAATTTATTTTAAATTTGTATCTAGAAAACGTGATAACTATAGAAATAAGTACGGTGCATTAAGAAAAATTGTTTTAGAAATTTATAGCGAAAAGTATCTTTGAGATATATATATATGTAAGGATATTATTAGGTCAGATTACCCTTCAATATATATAATGAAGGAATTCTGGCTAAACTGGAGAAGAGTTCTAAAGATATATAGTTACATAAAATAAAATAAATGCAACCCATGGAACTGTTTTTTTTTTTTTTTTTTTAAAAAAAAAAACTAAAAAAGATAGAGAAAATACTGCAACAATTTTATTGTAGTTCTAAATTTATTGGCGCTATGAATTAAAAAGATAAAATTAACTATTTTTCTACTCTCAACAACAAAAAATTTTAGCTTGAAAATCATGGGTAAAAAGGTGTTTTTGTTGGCATGGTAAAAATAACTAAAATATCATTTGAAGCAAGAAATAATGAACTGGCATGTTGGAGCTATTTTGACCCTTCCTTTTTTGTAGAAGAATAAAATTATTACATTGCCCTTTAATTCAAATTATCTTTACCTTGCATTTAGAGGTTTTTTAGTTTTTTATTATTGTTTTCCTTTTGTTTTTACATAAGTAGAATAAGAGGAAATTTGCTTAAAAAATTAACTCAAGTTTACTTGGGTATTTTATGTCATTTTTTACAATTAATTTTTTATTTTTATTTTATAGGGTTATTTTAATATTATGTGTCGAGTTATTTGATTCACATGGATTTATTTAAATTGACTTATATTAATTTTATTTTGTTTAATTTATCTATTATTATTGTATAGTTTTTTATATTATATTATTAAATTATTAAGTTTTGAATTTCCGTTTACATTGAAAAAAGTTTATTCTAGCAGCGGTACAGTGTAAAGTTAAACAAATAGCGTAGCTTAACTCACAAGGTGGAGTAATTAAAAAAAGAGTTAAGATCGTTAGGTTTTAACATAAAAGCACACCAATTAAGCTGAAGGACAGTAGCATGCTCACCTAGCAACCTATCATCTGCGGTACAAGAAGGACTACTTCGTAATTAATATATGGAGGATTTTGGATAAGAAATCGTGCACTAGGTTGGCTGAGTTAGGGAAAGGATATTAAAGAGTTCGAACCCCCTAGTGAAACAAGACTTTATATAAATTAATAAATTACAAAACATTAAATGATGATTCCATTAATTGTTTTCTAATACAATATGGACCGTTACTGTGACCACAGGCTTTTTATTGATTGATTGATTGATGTCACTAGCTAGGTGCGTAAACAAGTGTTTGGGGATGGAGGGAAAAACTTTTGTATCAATTTTCATTCAAAAAACAATTCGTAATGGTACTACGACAACAATTTTTTTTTATTGAATATTAATTTCTGTTTGAGATTGAGTTATTTTTTAAAATATTTTTTATGTTAAAATAAATTAAAATTATTTTTTTTATTTTAAAAAATTATTTTTAATATTAACGCATCAAAACGATTTAAAATATATAAAAAATTAATTTTTACTAAAAACAATTGAATTTTTTAAAAAACACGTGTTGGCCCGCGTTTCGATACAGGTTTTTAATTGGAAAATTAATACAGTGTCTTGTTTGTTTTTGGGTTTTAAAAAGTGCTTTTAAAAAAAATTTAAATTTTTTTATTTTTTTTATTTACTTCAAAGTAATATGTTTTTAAATCATTTTGATGTGCTGATGTTAAAAATAATTTTTAAAAAATAAAAAAATATTAGTGGCATATATTTTAAACATAAAAGGTTATTTAAAAAGTAATCGCAACCACACTGCCAACAGCCAAGCAATTAAGTTATGAAGAAAAAAATTGCATAAGTTCAAGCATATTGAAAACTAACAATGATTAGGTATTGTTTTGGGAAATTACCTCAATTCATCTTTATATTTTATTAAAGATTGTTTCTTATATACTTGCATATATGTGTTTAATTGCAACAATATTGATGTCTTTTGTAGTGATGACATATTTAATAAATAATTTATTTATAATTATGTTGAATGGATTAATTGAGATTATAATAGTAAATTATACATAATTTATAAGTTTACTGTTTTAGACCAAACTATGGTAATTTTTATTCATGCATGGTATAGAAGAATAACGAAATTTATTAATTCTAAGAAAATATCAAAATAACAAGCAACAAAGCTACAAGAAAGAAGCTCTCAAGTTAGTATATTTTATTCAAATACAACGGGCAATCATATGCCTATAAAAGTAGCTTGATAGTCCCTTAAAGAAAAAAAGGGTAAATTAGAAAAAAGTTAAAAATTACCAACAAATTCCTAAATAATAAAAATATGTATAGAAATAAGGAAAATGATAAATAAAAAAACTATAAAACTATAATTTCTAAAAATTATAAATAAATAAAAAATTAGGTTTATTGTATGGATCGAATCACAAAAGAGGCTTGAAGGTAAGTGTAGATTTTAACCTTAAAAATGAGCTTTAAAGGGTTTTCACACACACAGATTTATTCACAATCAGCTATAGGTGGGAGTTAGCCTTTTGAATTGATAAGATTTATTCTAATCAGAAACTATTATCGATTAAAAAAATACTGTACATTTATTTTTTCAAGCTAACTTCTTAAACTTTTGTTTGTTGATCTTGCCTATGTATCCATAAGCTAAATGTCTTGCATCATATATGCCTTAAAATTATTCTTAAACTTTAAAAACTGACTGGATTAAGGCTAATTTAGCCCTCACGCTTATCAAGAAAGAGAAAAGATAGTTTATATTAAATATATGTTTAGTGCTTATCATGAAAAGGGGTAAATAAAGTGCTTCTCTCATGTTTTTAAGATATGAAGAGAATGATAAGTTGTTATACAATTCATATTCATGTGAGATTTAATTATAAAATTAAGAACACAGTAACATATAATTAAGCGATAGTATATCCAAATGATTACAAACAAATATGAAAGCCATTTAATACCAAATTTTAAGTTAATGGATGAAATTTAATACAAAAACTTTAAGTTAATGCATGAAGTTAGAAAATCAGTTTTCAATATGTTTGCTTACACCCACTCAAATGATTTTATATACAATTCCCAAATATATTCTCTTGCACGAAAGCCACTTGGAATTAAATTTTGTGTAGTTATTTTTATTTAGAATAAAATACTAACTCAATCACAAATCTTAAACTTTTGGGGAAGATTTTTAAACTAATTTTATATTTAATTTATAATAAATGAAAGATTTTTAGACTTGAAATCTATATAAATATATTGTTATGATATGTTGCTGAAATTTTTAATAGAATTTCCAACATTAAGATTATGACCTCAAATTAAAAATCCAACTAAATTTAAAAAATTAAACTATTGGATGAGCTCTCTCGCTCTATTATATATATATATATGAAGTTTAGTGAAGTTTAGTAATAAGTTGGCTAATTATTTTTTAGTTAGACTTCTCCTCTGTGGATGGTGAAGCTATTTGATTTTGTTTCAAGGATTTTTCTTCGATAAGAAAAAATACAAATGAAAAATGACATAGTCATCACAGAAAATGTTCATATAAGATTTGTTTAAATACTAACTCAAAAATTATTTTGATCTTCCGACTACCTATAAACACAGGGGAGAATTAGAGACGAGGAGGAGAAAAAACTTTTGAGGAATGAACTTGAAAAAGAGAACATAATAAAGAGAAGGAAGTAGGGGATAGTTTGAGGGAGGAATAAAGATTGTTTTTAAAACAGAGACGAACAAAAGGGGAAAGAAGCAGGAATAGAGGGGGAAACGGTAAGGGTGGTTTTGGAGAAGGGAGACGAACACAAAAAAAAAGAGCAAAGAATAGAGGACAAGAACAAAACAGAGAATAAAAGAGCAAGAGAGGAGGAAGGGAAAAAATAAAAGACAACACAGAGAAAGAAGAGCCACTATTTTTACCAGCAGCATCGCCGAGGATCACCACCTAGTAGCCTAGAACCCGCAGCGCCCTCCGTGAACCACCACTAATCCTCTTCTTCACACCCACCTTGAGCCATCATCAACGACAACAAAAAAAGAAGAGAAGAAACAGAGAAGCAAGAGACATAAACGGGGGGAAGAAGAAACAAAAAAAAAAACATAAAGAAAAAAAAAGAGGAGCCGCCATCTGTCGTCTTTAACAACACCGCCAATGATAGTAGCCACCATAGGTCAGCCCTCCTCCCCTTTCTTCTTCTTCTTCTGCTCTACCACCCCAGTCTCCACTGTTCTACTAATGAATAGTGGAGAGCCACTTTTCATGGCCGGGCTAATTTTGGCCCAACCCAGGTCAAAATAGTTGGACTGGGTTCATTGTAAAAAAAAATCAAAAAATATTTTTTAAAAAACTTGTGATTGCCCTGTGTATTCTTGTATCAATTTTATATAATATTGGTTTATATTTTTATACCATAAAGATATAAATTTGGTATTAAAATACCCGAGTTTTGTCTAAACATCGCAAAAAATATAAAACAAAAAAGGTCTTGTTTTCATGCATACGACTATGTTTCTTGAGAAATTCATATTGTATTTTCATATAACAAAGAAAAATTCAAAAAAATATTTTAGCATGTATTTTGGCTTTAATAACCAGTTTATTAAAATCATGAGAACTGGGCTAAAATTTCAAAAAAAAATTCTTTTTTTTTCTTTTAGTGTATGAGGTTTTGACCTATATGTAAGACGTATTCTAGATATTAAATTATTTTGTTGACTTTAGTATCTGGGCTTTTCTTGAATCATAGATAGACTAACAATTAGAAAACATGACAAGGCCTTAGTTTTTTATCAGACAATCAAACAATGCAGCCTACCTTATGTAGGGGGTATTTGGGATACTAATACCTTATCTTTATGTAACCAGTCTCCATGCCGAATCTTTGAGACCAGTTAGGGTTCCTAATGATCAAAATACTAGGTGACGATTTCCATTCCTGTTTTCCATTGATAAAAAACAAGAATTCATTGTCTCCTCATATTTGCTAGATAGATATAATACCTGAGGGTGGATAATATCGCTGTGACGCCACACATGTGCGACACCTCTCGCTATAAATTCTATGTATAAAAACAGAGAATAATTTATGGAAAGTTCATTACATGTGTTTCCTTATGTTAGAAATGGTCATAATTATTATAGATTATAAAGGATATCTTTTTATTTATTTATTGTTCTATTTTAAGAAAAATGATACTATTTCTTATAAGATCTTTACTTTTCATCCTAAATTAGATTAAAAAAAAACTTATTAAAGGTAATAATATGATATGGGGGCATTGACAATGATCATGTATGAGTTTTATTTATTTATTTTTTACTTCATTTGAAATTAAACTTGTTTACACTATGATTAAGTTAGCTTCACATCATTGTTTGACAACTTATCTTGGCAAATATTAAGTTTTGCTATCCCTCCCTCCTAACACTTAGAAATAATTTATCTATTTACACTACAAAAAAAGAATAAAACAAAATAAGACAATTAAAGACAATTTAATGTAATCTTCAACTCCTAATTTTTCTTACAATTCTAAACTATAGAGAAAAAAAATAAGCTTCTCAAATTCTAAAGTTACAACCCGGTGAAGAGAAGAGTGTAGAGAAAACTCTCTAACAAGTTTATTTCACTAATCTTCCCTGAAAACATAGCTTAGAAGACTATTTCACTAATCTTCCTCTGAAAATTCTAATTTAAATAGAAAAAAGTTTTCAAAATACAACAATGAAAATTAAAAAAAATCATGAGTAGTAACTTCTAGGTTGAATTTAGTCATATTCTCGAACATGGATGATGTTGTCTTTTTATTTTTAAAAGGAACAATGCCTTTATAATGTTCTAGCAAAATTCCACCTCAATCAAATGCTCGAATCAAAAGTTATGCTTGTTTTTATGAGACTACATGCTGTACTTATACAAAGAAATGTGTACCTTGTCATAATTTGAAAAATAATACCTAATGAAACTACTTCAATTAATTTTAAGTATTGATCTTTTCATAAGTTTTCAATTATATGCTTGTCATTAAATGTTTTTTTTTTTTTTAATGAATACTTCCAATGAGAAAACAAAAACTTCTTTTGATGAGCAACCTTACCAAAGTCCTTCACAAAAAAAAAGAAGAGGAGGACATCACATTGTTCAGGAGTCGCCAACCACATGCTACTACTGTATGTAGTACATCATTGCGATCAACGATTTAAAAATTAGACCATAAAGTATATGTATGCTCTTTTTGGAGCCATGACCATGTGTTACTGCTTCCATTATCATATAGAAATATATTTCGCACATAATTAAGGAAATTAACATCAAAGTCCTTCTAATTATTTCTCTTCTTCTTCCTTTTTTATACAATAATCAAGCATATTAATAAAAAAATTAATAATTTAGAAGATGACCCTTGAAAAGTTGAAAGACCATTTACAGGAAAATAAAATGTTTGTGTTACAGGTGATATAAGAGAAAATAAAAAACAAACATAATAGAAAAAAACAAACAAATTAGTGATGTGTATTTCTTCATATTTGAATATTATCTGCACAGCAAATGAGGTCATTACCAGTATAACTAAAATTAGGTTCATTGCACTTTAGCCAAACTGATAGTCTAAGCAAGATCGAAAAGATACAAGAATCACAATCCGTCTGCAACTTGTTAAAAATTGTTGTTACCCATTTCAAGGGCCCACATAAACAAAAAAAGAAAAAAGAAAATAAAAGAGAAAACACAAAGAAATAAAAAATACTAAAAGAAAACAAAAAAAATACATTAGTAAAAAGAATAAACTAGAGCACTTGGGAAATTACTGAAAACTAGTTGAGGAAGATCAAAATATATAAGATTGAAAAATTTGATAATATATTTTCGACTAATAAAGGCTCTATTGGTAAATAAAAATTCAATTTGAAGAAAGATATTCAAAATTGGATATTCAAAGACTCAATTGGAATTTCTCAAGGTCTAATTGAATTTATTAAGGGGTTAATCACAAGAAAAAATGACTTTTGAAGTTAATTTAGACTTTAATTAGAAGAAATTAAAGTTTAGGGTTGAATTACAATTTTTAAGAGTTAATTTAGTTAAATTAGGGGCTTAATTGCATAAATATTAAAATTTGATGGGCAAATAGGGACTTGATTGAAGAATTTCAAAATTAAGAACTAAACTAAAAGAGAGACGTGAATATAAGGGGTGAAATTAACCAAATCAGGGTCTAAATTGAAGAAATTGAAAACTTGCTGGTCAATTCATGGTCGAAATGCATAAATTTAGAACCAAGGATTAAAATGAAAATAGCAGTCAACTTTGAGGCGGACGATTTAGTTTTACAAGGGTGAAATTGAATGAAATTAAAAGTTTGGAAGAAATTACAAGTACAATTAAAAGCAATTGGAAGAATAGGAACTTAATTGAAAATTTTCAAATCCTAAATTAAGAAATGTAAATGATGTGTTGTTCAGACTTAATAAAGAGAAGGTGAATGACACGCCGTTCATCAGCTTGCATCTTTGTTTCGACAATTTTGGCTGATTGAGTTAACAACTTTAAATGAATAAATGTGGAGCTACAGACCTCTAAATTGAGTAAGGTTAGATCCAAATGAAAGGTGTGCACCCCACCCCTTTTATCAACTTCAAGTTGTCTCAAGTGACGATGACATTAGAATTTCTCTGACAAGGCATCAAAAGTGAGCAATTCAGTTAGACTCGACAGTGCAACCATCATGGAAAAATTGATTTGGTTTTCATGTGTTTTATCCATTTTCTTCTAGAATTTTTGAGTTTTTGTGTTTTTTGGATGTTAAATCTGTTTTTTAGCCTTAGTTTTGTTTTTGGATCAAACTAGAGTTTTTGATTCGATTTATGGCTGAACCACAAATTCTGGATTAACTAAGTCGGGTCAACCATAATTTGGATTGCCATAATTTTTGTTAAAGAGTTTTTGGGTTTACATGTGTGTTTGGAAAACACCTCTTAAGCCTATTTTGGTGGTTTTATTACAAAGAAAAATGATTTTTTTCCAAAGAAAGATTTAAAAACTAAAAAAATAATTAAAAAAAAATCTTTTTTCTTACATGTGGTTGAAAACTCCTAAAGTTATTTAAGCAATTTTTTATAAAAGAAAATCTAAAATATTTTTACATGTTTTTTTTTTAAAAAAATTATGCTTGGATTTTACAATAAGTTTGTAAAATTTTAAAGGATTTTTGCCTACATTTCAGAAATACCAAAAAAAATTATTTTGTTTTTTCTAATAAGTGAGATTATGAACTTATACATAAGATTTATTTCTGATATTAAATAAGAAGACAATTTATTTGATTTTTTTTATATTGGCATTAGAACAATTAAGTTTTTAACATGACAAGATGTAGGCTTCCTTATGGAGAAATACGTTTTTAAACCTTAGATGGACCAACAATTAAAAAACACAACATTATCTTATTTTACATCAGACAAATAAACAATACAATTTACATTAAGTAAGACGTATTAGGGGTGTTAATTTATTTCCTTTACATAATCAGTCTCCTTACCTAGACTCAGAGATCATTTATGGTTTCTAGTAATCAAAATACTAGGTGACGATTTCCATTCTCTTTTTTTCTATTGATAAAAAACAAGAATTTCTTGTCCTTTACATCCACATCATTCCTGATGATCTCGATTTGAGAGGATGATCGTTGTGATGCCATACATGTGCGACTAAACCATATCATTTCTTATGAGTCAAACACTCCATTCTATTATGAAGAAAAAGAGATTCCAAATGCAAGTTTGAAATCTAGCTTTCACTAAAGGAAATCATTGATAAATCAATAAATCCAGAGTCAAGGGATGCACCAAGATACTCCACACAAATGTAAGAATTTTACCCATAATTGCCAAGTACTAGAACAATGGATTAACAAATGATCCAAAGTCTCCTACTCTACCGCACAAAATAGACATTTGGATTGCTTTATTGTTAATAACCAAAGTCTGAGAAGAAAGTCATTATAGAAAGTCAATTTTGGACCTCGAATCACATAAATATCTATATTTTAGGTGGGATCATTTTAAACTATACATTAAATTTGAAATGGTTAGATCCTTTCAAAAACAATCATGTCAATAAAAGAACTACACGATTTGATCGTGTATAATGCTATCATTATCTAAGCTCCAAATCTTTTGATCCAAGTTATTATTATAAAGGTGCACTCCTTCTTAGACAACATATAAATTTTTGCTTGTTACTACTAAAAAAGAATAATTCCCGATGCCATTGAAACTTCCATGTCCATCCATATTCCATTTAACCACAAGCTCGTGTCACAAACATGAGAATTGTAATTTTAAAGGTCTATCTCTCACCTAAAAATTTAACCATAAGCCCATATATGTTGCTTACCTTTGCTCTACCGTTTCTTCTTCTTCTCATTTTTTTTTATGTTGTCAATTTATTTATAAATAAGAGACAGAAAAAAAAAAGAAAAAAAAATTGTACATTTATTAGACAATTTGTTATCTAAATTTGTGTGTATATAATCATTGTCACTTATTAGATAGGCATTTCTTACAATGATTTTAAGTTCATGTAGACTTTAATTTATTGTGTGTTATATGTGATATATATTTCACAACTCATGAAAGTTATAATGATTTTGTAAGATAACATGTCCTATTTCTGACCCAAAAAAAAAAAACTCCTAGATATATTCTCATTAATTACGTTTTTATTTAAACAACATTATTGCCAATAATAATAATAATAATAATAATAATAATAATAATAATAATAATAATAATAATATATATGATTTGATTGTGTGTATAATTTAGCCATATTTTTTTCCTTCGTTAATCATGTTGTTCCTAACTAGGCATCAAGACCACAAAATCATGAGGAAATTATGATTTCATACACGAATATTGATCATCTACATACATAAATTTTTGCACTGGTGAAGCAACAACAATGGTGGAAATTTGGAATCCAAGAAGCCGTAATTCACACCACCATACTTCTAGAGGAAATTTAAACATGAAATAATGATCGCTCCTTTTCATCTCTTTTTCACTCTCTCGCATTTACACCTCTCTCCCACCATAAATGCTAGCAAACCCTCTCTATACGCTCTGCAATTACTCCTCTGCTGCCACATCCTCACCACCTGTTCCCTTTCTTCTTTCCTTTCTCAGCTTCTTCAAAACCTTATAATTTGTCTCCTCCTTTTCCTCTTCCGTTTCTCTCTCTGTGTGTGCCCTTTTCTCTCCCATCATAGTTTAACCATACAGTCATCTTAAAACCCTTTCAGAACATAGGGTCGCTCTTCAAAAACCAACCAGTAAACCACTTCTCTATCCCTAAAAACTGGTTTTGTAGAGACCTAAAACCTCTTCCATCACAAATCTAATCCTTGTTTCCATGGAACTTCAAAGGCTTCTATATTTTGGTTAGTTGCATACCTTGTCCATAAAACCTTTCATTTCTCTTCACAATAAGATTCTCTCATTTTCAGTTTTATATCATGTCCTCATCTTTTTCCTAAACATAAAAATGGTGTTTTTTATAATTTTTTGTGCAGGAATGGAAAATGTCAAGTGGGATGGATTGACCTAGATCTTAGTGGGCGTTATAGTCTTGGTAATGGTGTGTTGAAATTTATTTGTCAAAGCTTCAGAAAGGGGTCCATTTAGTGTCAACTCTTCGTGCTCATTTGTTTTTTTATATAATTCTAATCTTTTGGAACGTAAAACTAGAAAGGGCTTGAGACTTTTCTTTGATGTTATCACCCCAACACCCTACAGTCAATCCTCCTCTCTTACTACTTGTAATAACCTTTTTTCTTTTTTGCTTTTGCTCAAACAGCTTGAGAGAATCTATTTCGCAAACTAACCCCACATACCGCCAACGTAAGCAGCAAAATCAATCATGTCATACCCTCTAGAGATAGAAAGAGAGAAAGATAAGGATGCTGCTTAGGGTTTGTTGGTGAGAGTAAGATATGCCTTCTGTAATGGAGTTTAAAGCAGAAAAAGGTTGTCAGATTTCAATCATCCTCTAAGGTTAGTCAATCAGGTAAGGTCCCTCTCACTTTGGTTGAGGTTCTTAAAAAGTGTTTTTATTCACTAAATATGCTTAAACAAAGTAATTAAAACGTTTCCAAGCAACATCCTTCTTGGAATGAACGCAAAACGCTTTTTTTTTTTTAGTAGAGAGAGAGAGAGAGAGAGAGGGATAAAAGGTGTTAACTTGCTTATCTGGTGATTAGCCATCTCTTGTAACTACAGCTACGACAGTGTGGAATACACTTCACCTTGCCCTACAAATTTCACACAACATTTATTATGATGGGAATTTAACTTGGTTTTGCTTTTTTTCCTCCTTGTACTCTTTTTTATAATTCATCAATGTTTCCTATCAATAAATCTTTCCATATAGATGTTAATTTCCTATCTACAAACATCTCCTATATAGCCTTTAACATGTTTACATGGCATACCTTAGGATTATTCTTCTTTTTTTATTTGCTTATTTATGATATTTTTTGTGCAGATTGGAAGTACAGCTTAGCTTAAAATTTCAGGTATTTATACAAATGTTCCACGCAAATATGTTTGAAGGCCATCACATGTTTGATATGGCTCCCAAAAGCTCTGAAAATGACTCGAGTAAGCTCAAAGATGATGACTATGAGACCAAATCGGGCACCGAAACTATGGAAGCTCAGTCCGGTGATGACCGAGATCCCAGTGAACAACACCCCAAAAAGAAGCGTTATCATCGCCATACACAGCGTCAAATCCAGGACATGGAAGCGTAAGCAGTCTTCGTCTTAACTTCGATCGACTGTGCATTGATGGATAGATAGACCGTGCTTTATTTATTTATTTATTGTAGTTTTAAATTTTTGATGATTTATTTATGAGCTTTGTTTGCTTAGTTTCTTCAAGGAATGCCCTCATCCTGACGACAAGCAACGGAAGGAGCTCAGCCGTGAGCTAGGTTTAGAGCCATTGCAAGTCAAATTTTGGTTTCAAAACAAGCGCACTCAAATGAAGGTAACTCATCCGCTACATTTCAGGCACCCTCTACACTCTCTCCAATCTCATAGATTTTGTAATAAGGAAAGCATATAACTCTATTACCAAAAAAAGAAAAAAGAAAAAGGAAAGCAGATAACTTCCCATATTTATTCATGTTACAAATATTTTATTTTTCCTTTCAAAAAAGGATTTTTCCCTTACTTAGCACGAGAAATCCTAAGATACTTGAGTCGTAATACTTACGACATATGATAAAGATAAATACAAGAAGGGAAGATATTCATATTCATATACGACATATAAGTATTGATAGTTAGCATAGAGATATATTTCTAATTACAAATAATTAAAGCTCATATGTAAGAAAAAATATTTGATCATATTAATAAACTCTATTTTTTTTGTTTGCAAAGTTTTTTTAGTTTAAGAATAAAGAGCGGCTTATATATATTGCTAATCTTTCTTTCCATTGTGTAGGCTCAACATGAACGCAGTGAGAATTCAATTCTTAAGGCTGAGAATGAAAGACTTCGTGCGGAGAACAATAGGTACAAGGAAGCCCTACGTAATGCTTCATGCCCTAATTGTGGTGGTCCAGCTGCTCTTGGTGAGATGTCTTTTGATGAGCAGCATTTGAGGATTGAGAATGTTCGTCTAAGAGAAGAGGTTACAAAAACTACACCTTCTGTTACTCTTATCAATTCAAATTTTGTAATCCTTCAACTTGTTTTTAATAAAACTCCTGTGTGGTTACAGATTGACAGGATTTCTGGAATAGCTGCCAAGTATGTTGGCAAGCCTTTGTCTTCTCTTTCCAACCTTTCTCCTCATTTACCGTCCCGGTCTCTTGATCTCGGAGTTAGCAATTTTGGGGCACAGTCGGGTTTCGTGGGTGAGATGTTTGGAGCTACTGATCTTCTTAGATCAGTCACTGGACCTACTGAGGAAGACAAATCAATGATAGTTGAAATCGCGGTTGCAGCAATGGAGGAACTAATGAGAATGGCTCAGGCTGGAGAACCCTTGTGGATTCAAGGAGAGAACAATACTGAGATGCTCAATGAAGAGGAATATTTGAGAACTTTCACTAGGGGAATTGGACCAAAACCTTTAGGAATGAGATCTGAAGCTTCAAGGGAATCCGCAGTTGTTATCATGAATCATGTTAATCTTGTTGAGATTCTTATGGACGCGGTAGGTTTTTCTACTTTTTAAGTTCGCCTAGATCTGTATCTATTTATGATATTTTCGGCTGATTCGTTGGGACTTGGATACAGAATTAGGATGGATTATATCTCTATTTATTCTCTAAATCTCCATTCAATGATTTAACGATTTCTGAGACTTTGAAGTCGGAATTTTTTCTTAGTTCCAAATAACTATAATGTTGATCAAAATTTTTGTTACAGAATCAATGGTCAACTATTTTCTGTGGTATTGTATCAAGAGCAATGACCCTGGAAGTCCTATCAACAGGAGTGGCAGGGAACTATAATGGAGCATTACAAGTGGTATAAACAAATTTTCAATTTCTTTAATCTATTATATGGATCTAATGACTTTTGTGAAGGAAATAGTACCAACACCAAGATGATCAGCATTTGCATTTAGTTCATTGACTTCTCAACATACCTATCATTGCTTTTCACAGATGACAGCTGAGTTTCAATTACCTTCCCCAATTGTTCCTACACGAGAAAATTACTTTGTGAGGTACTGCAAACAGCATACCGATGGGACTTGGGCAGTGGTAGATGTTTCCTTGGACAGTTTACGCCCTAGTCTGCTGTCGAAATGTAGAAGAAGGCCATCAGGTTGCTTGATCCAAGAATTGCCAAATGGTTATTCAAAGGTAGTAACTCTTACTTGAATATGATCACTTTCAAGGCCTCACTTTCATTACCAAATAGGGAGACCTTCAAAACGTTTTGTTAAAATCATCATATAACCCTGGTATCATGATTCTGCAGGTCGTCTGGGTTGAACACATTGAAGTGGATGATAGATCTGTTCAAAATATATACAGACCACTAGTCAACTCTGGTCTTGCTTTTGGAGCAAAACGTTGGGTGGGAACACTAGATCGACAATGCGAACGTCTTGCAAGCTCGATGGCCATTAACATTCCAACTGGAGATCTCTGTGGTAATGGATTTTGATATTTTTTTTCTTTAGTTTCTTAGAGCTTAAAAAGTTTAGTCATTTGGATTTCTTCCAGATGACATAATATCTTGATCAATCTTTGTTCTTCTGGATAGTGATAACAACTGCTGAAGGGAGGAAAAGTATGCTGAAGCTGGCCGAGAGAATGGTGATGAGTTTTTGCACCGGAGTTGGTGCTTCTACTGCACATGCATGGACGACATTGTCCGCAACTGGTTCTGATGATGTGAGAGTAATGACCAGAAAGAGTATGGATGATCCAGGCAGGCCTCCTGGTATTGTGCTTAGTGCTGCCACTTCCTTCTGGATTCCAGTTCAATCCAAGAGGATGTTTGATTTCCTTAGGGATGAGAATCATCGAAGTGAGGTACATGAAATCATGTAGCTTTCAAGCCTAATTTCTTGAAAGAATTCAAGGTTTTAAGCTCTTCAAATATGTAAACCTTTTATCTTTGCATACAGTGGGATATCCTTTCGAACGGCGGCGAAGTTCAAGAAATGGCTCATATAGCTAATGGACGTGATCCTGGAAATTGCGTCTCCTTACTCCGTGTCAATGTAAGTTTCCGAAACATGATTTTGTGTGCGTGCTAGCAAGCCTTTCCTGTTCACGTATCTTATTTCAGAATCATATCATTGCTGAAATCAACCATATAAATTGCAGAGCGCAAATTCAAGCCAGAGCAACATGCTGATATTGCAAGAGAGCTGTACTGATTCTACAGGCTCATATGTGATTTATGCACCAGTGGACATTTCGGCCATGAACATAGTCCTAAGCGGTGGAGACCCAGATTATGTTGCCCTGCTTCCATCAGGTTTTGCTATACTCCCTGATGGACCAGGATATGGCTCTCCAGGAATTCTTGATGTTGGGTCCGGTGGCTCTCTACTGACTGTTGCATTTCAGATATTAGTTGATTCAGTCCCAACAGCAAAACTTTCGCTCGGATCAGTAGCAACTGTAAACAGTCTAATTAAGTGCACAGTTGAAAGGATTAAGGCTGCAGTAATTTGTGACAACGCCTGATTGAAAAGCCTCACATAATGTTAGGAGCTTCTGGTTAACTATATTTTTGTGAAATTATTTCATAACAAGTAGCCAAAATTACAGAAGAACTAACATTTTTGTGCTCAATCATGATTGTTGTTGCAGTTAGGAAGAGGAGAGGAAGCAAGACAAATGAAGTATGCTTTCAACCATATTTAAGTCAAGAACGCACCTAAGATGATCCTTGCTTGGTGGTGTTTGTTAACGCAGAGTAGCTAGCTAATAGTAAAAGGGCATTTCACCACCCTGCAGGGGTTGTAGGTTCGGGTATTGACTTTGCCTGACAAAGATGAAAGTGAAGTCAGAACTTGTTACAAATGTTACAAAATTTCGCTTTCATATATCTTTTGCTTTATCTTTTAGAGTTGACTAGGGTTAGTGTTCCTGTAGGTGTGAGTTACTTTGTATTTGTCTCCTTTTGCGTATCTGTTATGAAGGAGCTTGCCTACTCATTTAACAGACATTAGTTTCATTTTGTGTTGAACTTTTCAGTAGCTTCTTATTGAATAGTTGTTCCTTTCTGTTTGAGACTGCTACTTATCGATCTCTGTCTGAAAAATGACAGCCTCAGTTTTGATAATTAGAATCGGTCCCCTTCCTTCCTTCCTTCTCATTATCAAGGAGGACAAATCCAAGGCATCAATGATTGAATTGGGTGGCTTCTAACTTGTTCAATCTCAAACTCTAGACCAAAAAAAGGGTATTTATCAACTATGAGTTCTTAACATAAGAGATAAAAGCAGCCAAAGGAACTTTCATTAGCCCTTAATTTGACATTAATATATGACGGGAGCTAGGCACTAACAATTGTATTGGAAGAGCCTCTGGGGAACTTAAGCAATACAATATTGCCAACTCGAGGAGAATTCTCAATTCAAAAGCTTAAATGGGGTGGTAAGATCCTAAGAACGGTTTTATACGAACTCTCTAATCCCTTTATATTCCTCGAGAAATCAATAAAAAGGGATATTGAAGATACAAAATAAAAGGGTTACCTACAAAGAGACTGTTATTTGTTTACGCGTTAAAATTTATGTTTAAAGTAAAATGCAGGAGTTAAATGTTTGGTAAAGGAAAAACTACTGATTACTATTTATGGGCCCCATTAATTTCTGTTTTTGCAACGCAGAATTAAAAAAAACAACTGAAAGCTGCTTTTTTTGCACTGTTCATATAATTGCATTGTTCAATGAACACTGCAATTAACATGAATAATGTGCATTAGTACACTGTTCACTTGCATTGCGTGTTTGTTTTTTAATTATTTATTAGTGTGTTAAGTTTTTTAATATATTTTTTTAAAAAAAATTAGTTTAGAGTGAATTTTATACTTAATAATATTTTATCTAATTTTATTATATGCTAAAAAAATTATGGAAACTGTAGTTCTTGTCGGATATATTTTGTACATAATGAAATTGTAAATGGTTTTATGGAATAATAAAAAATATTTTATATTAAATATGATTTATTTAATGATGTAATAGTAATAGTTAAATTCACAATATTTAAATTAAAAATCATCAATATTAATATATAATTTTTAAAATTATTTTATAACTTCAATTTTAAAAGCATTCTTAACCAAACACATTAAACTATTTTTTGTTCAACTTTAATTTCAACCACAATTTTAACCAAATATCTATTTTTTCAAACTAACCTCAACTAAAAGTATCTTTTATAAAATAACTTTTTTTAAACCACAACTACAATAGTTAGTGCAATACCAAAAACACAATCTAAATTTAATTCTCTTCCAAAAAGCATCCCAGAGACACCATTGATGAAGAACACTGTTTGCAGACATGAGAATCGACATTTTGATGATTTATATCTTTTTGAGTCCTGTAGATTTGCTTGGCCCTAAAACAAAGCAAAATCAAAGAGAACATGAGTGGCACCACAATATTGAATTACCAAAAACAATAATTGCATCAGCTACAGTACTTCCATTGAAACTATATTGTTGTAGATTTCAGAGCCCGTTAATTTTGTCGAAGAAACACGGTCCAGCTAAAGAACTTTATGAGCATTGTCGGGGAGATAGAAGAAATTTGAAAGACAGCACGTAGCTCACTAAATATCAATTAGTAGGTGATAAGATTGATGCAATCTTTCTGCGGGATGCAGAAACAAGGTCTAGCTAAAGAATTTTATTAACATTCTCGGGAAGATACAAGAAGTTTGAAAGACAACAGGTAAATCACTAAATATTAATTATTAAATATTAAAAATTAATATAAATTAAATCTTGAAATCTCATTTAAATTTAATAGTTTAAATTTTTAAATTAAATTAATTTTTTAACATAATAGTAATACCTTATATTGTGAAATGTGTTATAGAGTAGAAAAGACTCCATTATTAATTTGTTATTAGTGTATTGAATTATAGCGTGTAGTATGCTACACTATAACATATATATTATCAGAAGGTGTATACCTGATTATGTAAGCACTTAATTATTACAAATCTTGTTTCAATTATAACCAATTAATTATAAATTTAAATATTATTATTTTTATTTATTTAATAAAAAATAAATAGGCTTTCACTTAAATGATGTATTAGAAAATAATATAAATTATATCTTAAGATCTCATCTAATAATTTAAGTTTTTAAATTAAATTGATTTTTAACAGCAAATTATAGAATTAATTAAATTCACAAGGGAAATTAAGTTATCTAGCTAGGTTTGGTCAGCTTTTATGGAGTGGGGTGAGCTTGAGTGATTAAGACATAGATTTGTTCATGAGTTGGAGATGTGATTTGGTTTTTTTCAAGTTTAAACAAGAGGGATTGCATTTTATGTTCCAAATCAAAAGATCACGTTCTTGATTCATAAATAGAAACACATCAAGTTTTCTAGCAAACATAATTAATTTTGGTTGAGTAATGTTAATTAGTGCTGAGTTTATGGCAGTTCTGCTATCATTTGTTAAGCTTGATGCAGCTTGAATGCCATTTGCTGAATTTAGAGCAACATAATTTGATGAAATTAAACAAACAAAAAAAAAAGATTTCATTACATCATTAATTGTTACAAACAAATTGTACGAACACATTGATTAATTCGCAGAACAATCGATATAATTAAATATTTATAATACATTCACACTCAACAGCATTTAGTGACCCGTAGGAGCTCTTTGTGACTCTCTACATCATTTATTTTCTCTTCCAAAACATACATCAAAATTTCCACATTAATGTCATCTGGGATATAATGCATATGGTTGTCTTGAAAAGTTTGTCACACGAAGACAAACTTGTAACCATGCATGGTAGGAAAAATTGCCATGCAAAATGCGAAAACAGCGTGATTTTGATTTTAAGTTAAAAATTATTTAAATTGTTTTTACATTTAACAAGTTGATCAAACGCGAACAAATAATCTAGTAGTTTTCATATAGCTAGAAAGCAAACCTTTGACCTTGTATAAATCTCATAGTCATGCAATCACAGGTTTTTATCTTGGAGTTAATGCCATCTAATATATTGGATGTGATAATAATTATTTAACAACAACAACGACAACGTTAATGAATATATACATTAATTTCTTAATATTCATTGTTTCTTTCTGGTCAGCAAACAAGCATTCACACCTACCATGGCTCGTCCGTAGTGATGAGGACATGACTACCATGAACGAGAAACCAATCACTCGCTAATGCCCCCTCCTACTTTATCATTTAATCATGTAAAAATTAATATGATATAATATATTCAGAGAAATGGAAATAAGATATTAAAATCATGTCACTTTAAATATTATACATTAATTAGTATATATGATTTAATTTATATAGATAAAGTAATTTATATTAGATAAAATTAATACAGAGTGAGATAGAGTATTTTTCCTTCATTTCCAACTTTTACTTACTAACCTAGTTTCCTCCATGTTTTTCCACGAATTCGTATCGACAGCTAAAAATAAATAAATAAATACTTAGCCACTACACAAAGAAAACCCAAAAAGCAAAAACCATTTCTTATGCCAAATTCTACAGAGATTGTTGAATCATGAGTCGTTGCCTCCCTTCATCTTGTGGCAAAAGTGGAGTGACTACTTGAGCATGAGACCCAAATTTGTTCACAACAAAGCAATTCAATACCACAAAATCGAACGCAAAAACAGACAAGGTCTTAGACAAATGATCATTGTACAAACGCTAATAAAAGGAAAGCACTGCTGGTTAAAGGCGAAATTATTGTGTTCATGATATCATTCATTGTTCTATATGCAAAGGGGAAAACTGAAAAAGACGAAAAGGCAGACATGATTTTGTGTGCTCATTATATATATCATTGTTCTATAAGCAGTGGCCAGCCAGCCATGGTTGATTTTTCCTGGAAGAGAAATTGTTAATTTTTTTTTTTACCAACCAATAGAGATTAATTCAACTTTTGCTCTATGTGTATGAATTATGAATTGTTTCTTTACGTAAATAAATTATTTATATTAAAGAAATGGGTTTTTCTATCAGCTAGGGCAGTACGAATATTCAAGGGCGAGTAAACATTCTGTCAGCAATTCAAGTCCATCAGACAAAGTCTTGAATATCTATTACATATTTTTTTTCTAAGCATATTTTATTTGTGTCCAATTAATACACGAACACCATGACCTGCAAAAATAGCCATGACACAAGAAAAAAAACCTTAAATATATCTAATATTATTTAGAAAAGATAAAAATAAATAAAATTCCAACCATAGAAAGAATTGAAGTTGATAAGCATAGTCCAGAGGTGATCTCAAAAGATCCATCCCAAACTAGTGAATACAGCATAATATCAGCTATCAAGCAAATTCCTTATGGCATCATTTCAGAAAAACCATCCAGAAAGGACATTTTAAGATAGTAGCATTAGTACTCTACTTCAAATAGAAATGATGTAATTCAACAAATACAGATAATCAACACCAGGAAAAGGCAAAGAGTGCTTTTGCTGCCACCAATCCATCAATTTGGGAGGAACTAAGCTTATTATGCGACGTTCCAGCCTTGAAGAGAATAAACTGAATGTGACTAACTGGAGATGTTTGCAGTCCCTGCAGAAAATCAAAACAATCTGCAAAGAGTAGACAACCCAGCAGGCTAATAATTACAGTATATTCTACTGGGTGTCCTAGGAATAAAAGGCTACCATTCGTCCATTCCACATCACATTCTTTTCAGCATTATAAGCACCCAGCAGCAAATCTAATAAAAACATTTCTTTTTAGCATATTAAAAAGATGGTTCTAAATATCTTTCTGGATGTTAGAAAGACATAATTTTTCATCTTTTTTTCAAAGATATCATGCATGGTACAAGCCCAAGTAATATTTACATGATTTGGGCTAAGAGCCAATGCATTGCAAGCTCCAACACAACTATAAAAACAAGTAAGCCATACCACTAACACGATGAAACTCAAAGTTACATGAGACTTGGAAGCCGATCTAATAAAGGTTAACTCCGCATTCGTTTTCTTTGATTACCCTCTTCAGAATTTCCCTGCAGATGATAAATCAGAAATAAATCTCAGGTAGTTGGAAAATCAAAAGAAATTGAAGAGCAAGGAAGTGAAGGAACATGGATAATATATTTAGTCAACTGAACTTTCAACTTACATACAAGCTAACATGCTTTCATAAGTTTTTAACAGAATACAAACCATACAGACCCTAATCTAGCAGAATATATATATCTCACATCACATGCTTGCAAGAGCACAGAAAAGATAAAAAAAAAGGAGGTAGTTTAATACAAAACCAACATTCCACCAAAGTCACACTTGTATGGCCATGATTCAATTTGGCTGCAAGCTCAAGACATTAATTTTTCCAACAAAATGTATACGGACACCTTGGATGAAGGTGGCACGAGTGTGCAACTGATTTAAGTTTTTGGTGTTTCAATTAGCACTTTTATTGAAAAATACATCAATAGATAACAACACTTCAAGTAGAAACATAAAAGATAAATTATGCTCTGACCAAAAGAAGCTAAAAGCAGGAGATAGAAATAGAAATGCATACCCCTTCATCATGTCCAAAATCTTCTGGGGGAACCACACTAGAATCGGATCTGCATTTAGCATGTACTATAGGACCTAACTGAGACCTATCCATGCCTGCTGTTGATCCATTAGATGAATTCAGGTAGACAGCTCCTCTATACATCCATTCCTCAGTTTCATCACTGTAGAAATCATCAAAAGGCTCTCCACATAATGCACATGTACTCTGCTCTTCATCAGCAGGAACAGCCATTTCATCATCATCCTTCTTCTCCACAGTGGTCTCAGTGGGCAAAAAACCAGGAGCTGCATCAGTTCCCAATGCCTCTGCACCACTGAGCCACATACTTGCACTTACAAACCAGTTGCGAGAAGATTTCTGCTTCCGGTTCTTAGACATCCGGTTTTTAGTAACATGCCAATCCATGTGAGTACTGTGCTCTTCTTGACACTTGAACCGAAGGCCACATGTTGTGCATTGTCTTGGCAGATCACCATACAATGCACTGATTGCAGATTCATAGCGCAGCTTGAGAAGGTCAGCATTGAACTCAAGTCCCACAGAGTCCTACATATTGAGCCACAGGGTTATTTTCAGGCTAATATTGCATTCTTTGAAAGAAAGAAAGGAGAAGCTATTCAAACAAGTACCTGCACAGGAGTTTGTTTTGTCAATGAGATCAAACCTTGTGCCATGAGAGAGTTAAACAAACCCGAAAATGCACTGCCAGATGGTTGGCCGGGGACACCTGAACTAGCATTCTGAGGGAAAGGCATTGTTTGGGGAGGAGGACCAGGTGGCAGAGGTGGCCGAACCCCCACCTGTGAATGCAACATATTTGGAATATTGTTGACTGGTAAAGGCAGTTGTACAGCAGGTAATGCATTTGAAGGAACCATACTAATGGCAGTGCTATGCCCGTGAGTGTTGTATCCATGACTCAGTGGTGGTGCCAGGGGACGAGGTGGCATTGAAGTTACCCCAGATGGATGAAAATTCTCTCGGGCTTCATGAGATGGAAGTTGTTGTGGCTGAAAAGGATTTACATGTGCCTGGTTTTGCTGATTCAAAGCAGCATGCTGATTAGACATTGGTGTTGGCTTCATCAAATTGTAATCTTTGTTCTTAAAACTATTAAATGGTTGTTCAGATATAACTGAACCCTTTTGTAAAACCTGATTTATGACAGTGCTGCTGGCATTTATTGGATCAAACTGACTTCTACTCTGCTCTGGTGGAGGAAAAATACGATGCACAGGAGGTGGCAGAGACTTTCGTGCATTTACTGGAGGCCAGACCCCTGAGGATGGTGGCGCAACACTTGACCAGGTCCCTGAACTAGTAGAGTCAATATTAGAGCCCCATCTTGATGCAATGGCAGGAGGCCTATTAAGCTGTGCATCAATATCTGGAAGTTTTTCAGCAAGTGGAGAGTAATTCTCACCACCCAAAGAAGACACACCACTTCCAGATAAGGGCATCTGGAAATCCCTTCCTCTTCCTTTAGAATTCAGGAGATGTGCTGACTGATGGGTGTGAGGTGGAAAATTCCAAGCTTCTTGATGATGACGGGAACCCAAGATCTGATTTCTCTCAGTTCGGAATCCAGGAACATTGCCTGTTGATCCACGGCCAGACTGCAGGAAGCACATCAATTTCTTTTGGACATGAGATCAAAGTTTGAACTTGACTTTCTTTCCCAAGATACGCAAAAACATAATTGAAAACAGAAAGAAAAAAATGTACAGCTTGTTTCCTGGTTAATGAACAACACAGTCAACTGTTTCTTAAGACAAATAACAAGGGGAAAAGATAAAACACATGAAGATAACTTAACTGGGTATCTTCTTAATGAGTTAACTGACAATACAAATAATAAATTGAAATGCAAATCTCATCACTTAATAATTTGAACTATGACACAGAATGCAGCAGTAAGCTCTAAAAGGTGCCAAATTGCAAGAGAATTGCCAGATGGAGGTAAAGAGGACGGAAAAAAACTCATTTTCAAATAAAGTCTAGTCAAATCCATTAAAAATACTAACCACCTTATTATAGAAAAGAAATCAAAATACATAAATGGAATCAAACAAGAGCCTAGCTTTTGGACAGTATATGAACAAGTAAATAAACTTAAACAGTAACACATAAGGAAACAAGTTGAGACAGCGTACACCCAGAATTGAGACTGCTTCTTCAGCAATATTAGAGGAGCCATCCACAAATGCCATTGGAGCCAGACTAGATCGATTGCTCCTGATATCAGATTCCGCATGGATAGCACTTAGCCTTCCAAAGGCAGGCCTTGGAACAACACTTCCAAAAGGTGGAATAGATGATGGCAAGAAATCATTACTCCTACCACGCTCTGACAAAGTAGGGTTCATATCTTCCCAATCAAATTCCTCTTCTTCAGTATTCTGCCATGATCTTGAAGCTACCTTATTGCGCACACCATTTACAGCTAACTGTTCAATATGCAGAGGTTTACTAGTAGTTCTTTTCCCCCTATCATCCCCATATGCATCTATTAAAGCTCTGGGTCCTTGATGTTCAAGTCCATTGCTAAGCCTATATCTAGCAGAAGGTTCAAATCGGTTATGGTTATCATCAGAATAGTTATTTCTTCTTAATTCATTTGCCTCCTCATCTCTGACAATAGCTCTGCTGTGTCCATAATCAAATAGAGGATGAGATGGGGACAGCCCCTCAACAAATCTTCGAGGTGAATTCCCTACTACAAAGTCATCAATTTCTGAAGATGAAGGCCTCTCGGCTCCAGTTGTTGAAGGCGACAAGCGTCTTGCAAGCCTGGAAGTTGAAGATGGTTGCAGCTTATTAGATCCAAGAGTGAGAGATGTACGGCCCACCCCAACCTGTGAAGATATGGCCTCTGCTTGATCACTTTCATATTCATCATATCCAACAGCAGGTTTTTTACCATATATTTTCAGATTTGAAGAAGTTCCCGTAGTGTGATGAACATTCTGCAAAGATTGAATTACATTTTTAGCTTTGTATGTTTGTATTGACCACCCTGTCTGCATGCAAACAGATGCACATTGCATTACACAGCACACAACAGAGAATCAACAACAAAATATGACATAATCTCAAAATGTTGCTTGTGTGCTCATTTATTAAACTTACAATCAAATTATTTATTTTGTACATAGTAAACACTAGAGAACCAGCACAGCACATTAGGAAGAATTTAGCCCAGAATAAATTCCACAAAGTTGCAAAACAACTAAGAGGCTTTCCATTTAAGTGTTATAATAGTTGAGAGCCATTAGAATGTTAGGTTAAAGGGAGATGCAACATATAAACAAGCTCCAATGAGCTATTTTGCATAACTTTTACTTTGCTTAAGACTCATCTTGATCTCCACAGTCTACTACTGCAATGTTTAGCATCAAGAAGCCATCTTTATCCACTGATATTTCAGCGTTGAAACATCAAAATGATGATTTAACATGGTATATGTATACTCCACTATGAATTCATTTTACTTAAAAATTAAATTCTAAAGTTTAAACAGGCCATTAGAAAGACCATATAACTGAACCTGTATTTTAACCACAAAATCCCACGTGAAGATTCTAAAACAAGTACATGGTTTCATCAGCAGGACTATAAATTAATAGCAGCAGGCACCAGAGAGGCAGAGATTTCATTGGAAACCTTACATTATCTGCAGTTGAATGATCCAGCTGACGCAAGTATTTTGGGTTCACATGTATGCCATGAGGTGGTCTGGGTGATTCAGAAGCTCTAAAGGAAGTCAAGCTTGATGACTGATCATTAACTTGTGGAGAAAAATGAAGTTGAGTCTCAATCTTGTGAAGTACAGAAGATGGAAACACTGAGGACCATGTGCCAAAAAGGTGGCGCATTGAAGGATATAAGCTAGGGTCAACTTGTCTGTATGCCTCACAAAAAACCTGGTGAGGTGACAAGGTGACAAATATCACAATCATGCAGGATAAGCAATATACAGCATGGAAGATGGCAAGAGAAGAGAACACAGTACTCTGATTAACTCACCTCAGGCAAACGGGACGAGAAGTGCCTAATGTATTCACGGCCAATATTCTTGACAATGCTATCTAGAAGATATAATGAAGGCAGCTTTTGATCTACGGGGGCCTGCAAAAGATTAAAAGTAAACACAAACGACCTCCCCTTAGAAAAGAAAAGGCATAAATATATAAACTCAATTTTCTTTAAGATAGGGAAAAATGATAAGACAGGGAGAAAAGTTCAAACTTTTAAATTGGAGAACACAGTGAAGATGAATATAATGGTCTCAAAATTCTCTTAACTTCAAAAAATTTGAAAGTCAATCCAGTCTTCAGTTTCTCAAAGTTACATAATATATCTTTCCTAACTTCAACACTCAAAATATCTTTCCTTAACCCAAATTTATCCAAGGAACTAGACAAGTAACCATGCAAAAAAACGAATTCATGACAGTGAAAAATCAAAAGGTTCAAAAACCTAATGAATACAACCAAAATAAATTGCAGAAAAAAAAAGAGTTTTTTAAAAGTAATTTCCTAAAATCCACAGACACACACAAAAAGAACAAGATTTGAAGCAACACCATCAACCAAGCAGCTGGAATCTGAGCACTGTAAAATTTCAAATTGTTTTTCCTTTCCACTGTTTCTACTTGAACATACAGACAAAAGCAATAACAAGTAGGGGAAAAAACTAAGACTTTCAATTTTGCAGCCCAACAAAGCTGAAAATTTATGTCTCAATCTTAATTCTCTCACATTTTCCCAACCAATACAAACATTCAAAAGCTCTTAACACACACACACAACCTCTGCAAACCACAAAATACAACAAATTCCCCTCTCCTGCGCCTTCAACTAAACCCGCCATGAATAACATCAAAGAAACCAATTTAAAACAACAAACACCAATACCAACAATACTTTTATTAATAACTAAACCCTAAAACTCAACATTTCCCCCACATTTTACCAACGCCATAACTTATAAATTCATCAATACTAGCAATATTCTCATCCCAATAACTAAACCCTAAAATCCAAGATTAAGCAATACCACCTCACCGATTCTGAGACTACAAGAATATACTAAAATTATCATTATCTCTAGCATTATTCAATATCAAGAACAAAACCCTAAAAAATCCCACACATTCAAAAAACAAAAAGCGAGAAATAAAAAACAGACCTCAACAATGCGGGCACATAGAACATCAGCAATACCCTCACCATGCTCCCGCTGTTCTCCAGCAATAATAGTCAAATCAGTAATTATAGGTTTTGAATTAAACGTCAATTCATTCAAAACCGTCTCATAAATCTCCACCACATCCTCCATACGCAAACTTGCCCCGTCACCACCACCATGGTCCTCCACCGCTAATCCTTGTCGTTGCTTCAATAAAGACCGGAACTTGTCAAGAACTGACGATGCTGATGGTTTCTGTGGCAGCAGTTCATTTGGCATGGTGGTGGTAACGGCTGCCGCAGCAGCCGCCTTGGTGGCGGCTTTAGGGTTTAGGAGTTTTGTGGGTTGCATTTGTTTCCATTAAGAGAGAGATTTGAAAAGGAATGTGGAGAATTTGGGTTTATGAATTGGGGATTTTAAGGGGTTATAGCATTAAATTTTTATTTTCTAGAGAGAGAGAGTGAAATAGAGGAAACAAATTAGTGTGATTCTTTATTATTATTTTTTTTATGGCTAGTATCCTTTTTTTTTTCCATATCATGGAGTTAGTTTTAATATAGTCCCTATACTTTATTAATCTAATCAATTGTCCCTATAGCCTTAGCATTGGCCATCCAAATTAAGTCATTTTTTAATTGGTAATTGCCATATTTCCTAGTCAAGTTCTCTCATCTCACTTACTTCTCATTTCTTTATTCTATAATTCAAAAGAGAGATAGATAAATAAAATTAAAAAAATATATATATTTGAAATTGATGAAAATACTACATCATAAATTTATAAGGATTAAATATAATTAATAATGATTGAATATAATCAGATTAATTTTGCTAAACAATTGTAAATTTATAATTAACTCGTTTTTGTGTGAAATCATTAAGAGATAGGCTTAATAGGAAGCCATTAATAAATACTTATATTGCAACATTCTTCAATTAAGTATTTAAATCAAAGCATTTCACATTTAAAACTAAAGTGTCCACCATTTGATGTGAGTTAAAGAAAAAATAAAGAGATTGTTTGGCTTTCTATTTTTATATATTTCAAAATAATTATAACTAATGCTTTTATTATTATTATTATTATTATTATTATTATTATTATTATATCCTTAATAAAAGCATATATTAAAAAAAAACTACAATTAACAAGGGGTTATTTTAGAAAAGTATAAATAAAATTAATTGATGATATTCTAAATACATGTAAAATAACATTCTTAATATGTTTGAAAGTTAAACATGATAGTTTTTTTTTTTTTTTTGGACAAAGGAGAATGGAAAAATAAAATGCCGACTCATGTTATTAATAACTTAAAATTAAAAGAAAATCAAAATCATTTAAGGAATTATGAAACTTACTTTTTTTAATACTTTTTTTATTTCTTCTTATTTTTCTCCCTAAATATGTCATATATCTCACACAACTACTTAAAAACCTTTTAAAAAAAAAACCCAAAACCAAATTCATGTATGGTTTTTAATGATTAAGGATAATATTAGAATCTCTTTCAAACTAGAATGATAATATTAACAAATTCTAAATAAAAGGGATTGGATTAGATCACCGGTCAATCTAAGGGGACCAAAATGAAGTTTACATGCGAGACGTTAAGACCTTATTGGTTTTGTACTTTTTTTGTACTTTTGCACCGTGTGCTAGTTTTGATCCTTTTATAAATACATAGGTATCCAGCAGTATGCGCTTCTAGTGACAGAAAGAAAGAGCTTTTGGAATATGGGGTGGAAAAAATCTAATCGACTCCCGGATTGAGGAGCAATCAAGCTGCCGTCTTCTTTTTTAGGTAAGCCTGCAACTGAACTTCTCAAGTTTTTCCATATTTAGTATCTATGACTATGATGTTTTGCTAGAATGATTTGCCTAGGTTCTTGCAATTTTTAGTAGTTGGTTGAATTTTGATACCTATTGCTATGTTTTTCTAGTTGGGAAAGAGATATATTATCTTAGATTTGGAGTCTTTTGCTGAGTACAAGGAATAATTTTCAAGTTTTTATGAAAAAATTCTTGAATTAAATTTGATTTTATGGTTTGAGCCAATCGTCAATGGTAGAAGTTTGTATTACCTAGTTTTATATGATTAATGTTGTAGTCTTCCCAAAGTAAGCTTGCTATAATTTGATTTGGTTAGATTAAATTTGCAGCGGTGGTGCCTAGCTAGTGCTTCCGATTTTCATTGTCCTGCTAATTTTTTTTTTTATATACTGAGATAAATCAAGCTTCTATGATTCTTGGTAATTTCCTTATTTTATTTACTTTAGTAAATTAACTGGAATCATGAGTGAAAGTGGTCAGGCCAAAAGCCAGAAGCTTAGAACATGGATGATGAAAAGGACATAATAAAAATTCTGCCAGGCACAATGCTTCTGCATATATTATCTTTCCTTCCTGCAAAAGATGTTCTCAAAACTAACATATTATCTTGGCACAAGGCCTAAGTCGCGGGATGGCCGAGTCAACCCTTAAATGTCATTGTTTCATTTTTAAAAAAGTAAAAACCAAAATGATGTTTTTTTGGACAAAAATTAAAAAAAGAAACCCTTGGATTTGACGTAACTAAGTCTCACTCAGGTTTGGTTGGAGTCAACCAGGTCATGGGTTGATCTGTCGAGTCATATAGGTTTGACCAAGTCAACATTCAACCTAGTTCAAAGGGGCTAGGCTTTGGGTTGGCAGGTTACTAGGTCGACTTGTTGGGCTTGGTTGGGTTTAGTAACTATTCGCACATGAGACAACTTTGTTCCTTCGTATTTAATCCAATTTTTTTTTTTTTTCGTGTCTGCTCATGAGTCATGACAAAATGCAATCCTCACAAACTTGTCTACTTGGCTGTTTGGTATAAAAACCAAATATAAATACTTTTTTAAAAAAAACCATGTATGATCTGCATGCATTTTACATTTGCAACCAGGGCTGTGGGCGCCACCAACGTACTTAGTTCATGTAAGTGGATCCTTAAAACCAAAAATTGCCTTGATATTTAAAACTACATGTGTCTAAATTACAATTGACTTCAAAATAATAAGCATGGTTGGAAGTAATTTTTTTCAACATTTTAGCCTGTTAAGATTTTTTTCCAAACATTTTTTAGTAACTTATCTCTACCAAACATGCTGAATTTTGAATTCAGCTTTGATAAACAAATCACCCTGCTTTTACTTGGATGTTTCGCGGGTCAAATTGGTACCATTGCAACCAAAAACATCTGAAGTACTAGTTTTTGCATACAAAGTAAAACTTTGATTGTTGGCCTAAACAGACATGCAAGCTTGTAACTATTGAAGTTTGTTTCTAGTTCAGAATTTCTGTTGATAGAAAAGGTTGAATATAGAAATATTCATTTTTGTCTGTTCTTATGGAATTTTGTTGTTTAATTAGCTTTATGGCTTTCTCTATGTATATCTAGAAGCTGTTAAAGTTTGCTCAGTCAGTTCTTCATTTTATATCCAATTTTCCGTGTCTTTAACTATGATGTTTCACTAGGAAACTGGAGTTAGTTTTTGAATTCTAAGTTTTGATGTGATTAATGATTATGATGTTTCCCAAGAAGAAACAAAGATATTTGCTGAAAGTTGTACTTTTTCAGTGATCGTAGATAAGAACCTTGTGTATTGGGGTGAAGACATGAAATTGAAAGAATATGGGAAAATTTCAGACTGGGTTTAAAATGATCGCAAAAATTTAATTATTTGTTTTCCAATGAGAAAAACCCTTTGTATTGATAATGATTATGATACATATTCTATCATTATTGATTATTGATTATCATGGAGAAAAGAGTGTAGCTTAGAATTTGTAGTCTTGGAGGACTGATCATAGTATTCTGTGTATTGGGATAAAGAAATGAAATTGGAGGAAAATGGGAAATTTTAAAACTGGGTTTGAGACCATTTGTTTGTTGTTTTAGTGGATGGAACAATTCTGTTGGATTTTTATTTGTTGACCTTTGTTAATTTTCTCAAAATAAGCTTGTTGCTGCTTGTGGAACTTGTAAATAGGAAAACAATTAACAGAATGCACAGAGCTTTCATTTCTTATTTAACTGTTTGATTTAATTTCCGGTGATCTTTCTAAGCTCCTTATTTTGTGTACTTTAGTAAGTCAACAGAATCATGGATGCAAGTGCTCAAGTAATCTGTGGCAAAAGCCAGAAGCTGGAAACAGAAGAGGGAAGGACTTTAATCAGAATGCCAGATGTTATTCTCTTTCCTCCCAATGAAAGATGTTGTCATAGCATATTATATAAAAGATGGAAAAAGCTATGGATGTCGGTCCCCAATCTGGACTTAGAAGAAGAAAGCATATTTGGTGACAGGGTGCATTTCATGAATTTTGTCGAAAGAGTTATGATGCTTTGTAATTTCTCAGATATAAGGAACTTCTCCCTTCATGTGATGTGCACTCTGATGCATCTCACATTAATACATGGATATTTGCTGCACTGTGTTGCAAATTTCAAGAATTGAAACTTGACCTTTACCAATACAATGCAAACAAGTCATTATTACCTCATTGTCTGTTTACTTTTCAGTCATTAACTGTATTGGAACTATACCTATTTCATGATCTTAAACTTCTTTCAACCATATGCCTTCCCAATCTCAAGGAGTTGAAATTGTCATTTATTACATTTGTGGATGATCACTCAACACAGCTCTTTGATGGTTGCCTGAATGTGCGCAAGCTGACTCTTGATGAATGCACATGGAAGGATGAGAAGTTTGTTTTTATTTCTTCTCCTATGCTCAAATTCTTATCTATATGTGATCTTACATGGGATGACGGCGATCCAAATGATTGTCAAGTTGTGACTTGTGGAACAAATCTCAAATTCTTTTCCTACAGCGGTGAACTCAAAACAGATGTTTGCTTATATTCATCCTCACTGGTTAATGGACGTATGGATTTGAGATCAGTGACAGTGTCTGAGTGGGATGGAAAACAAAGGGAAGCTGTTTATCACGTGCACAAGCTTCATAAGGGGTTCTCTAGCGTTGAAAGCTTGACAGGATCACCTGTTGCATTGGAGGTATATATGTTTCCAATTAAGTTGTAATCGAGAACTTGTAGTCATCAAGCTTACTGCTGTTAATTAGATATGTTGAGTTCATGGAACATATGATGTTTAGTTTATTTTCTTCTTCTTCTGTCAAAAGTTTGTTTCCATTGCTCACTTCCATTATCATGTTTCTAGATTCTCACTCGTGCAGAAGAATTATACCCCCATCTGCCAGTGTTTCACAAACTGAATCTTCTTAAATTTGGTTATGGAACTATGAATTTTGATTATGGAGCACTGCAGAGGTTACTTCATAATTTGCCTCACCTTGATTGTCTTGATTTTGGAACAGTACCTTTTTCTAACCACCTATCTTATTGCTGAAAGGTATTTTCTTTGGTTATTGATGCTGAAATATATTTTGATTTGTAGGATACTCCCTTGCCTGAAAAATATGAAAAGAAAAAAAAACTCCGAATTGGATCCAGTACCTCCTTGTTTATTGACACAGCTAAAACCATAGTTTTGAAACCCGACCCGGTGGTCGACCCGGTCTAATGACCGGGCCACGGGTCAGATGGGTTGATCCGGGTTAACCCGGGTCAACCCAAAAAAAATGCCCCCATCTCTTATACTTCTTCCTATCTTTCAATTTGGGATTTTACTACCAGAGCTTTGCCAGAAGAAATAAATGCACAGAAACTAAGAGGTTCGTTTTAGAGTTTTGAAAAGGGGAGAGATTTTGGGATAAGAGAGAGATTGATTTTCCTGTGAGAAGATTTTTAGTATGTTTGAATCGATTTCTAATATAATATTGAGTTATTTTTTGAATTGTAGTCTCTCTTCATCACCTGATCCAACACCATCGAAGACCACCAGCCACAACCCCACCATTTCTTTTAAACCTCTTTCTCCTTTCAATCTTCCTTTTCCCCTCACATGATCGAGTAGCCCGCTACAAACTTCTTCATCTTGAACTTTTCTCTCATTCCAATCTGACCCGAAACAATAAACAAATATAGGGTTCTTTCTAAGTTTTAATTTGGGATTTTGCCACGGGAGCTTTGGGAGAAGAGAAAAATGCATGGAAAATTATTAGGTTCGAATTAGGGATTTAAAAGAGGGAGAAATTCTGGGATATTGGATGAGAGAAGAAGAGATTTGTTGTGCTGGGTTGATTTTATTTATTCGTCTTCATCGTTTTGGCTTTTTAAAAGGCCAAAACGATGTAGTTTAATGTTTCTGTATAAATAATAAAAAAAGCAGAGAGAGAGACCGGGTCTCATCCGGGTCGCCCGGGTTTCGGGTCAACCCTCCGGGTCAACCGGGTTTGCCCGGGCCAATTCCCGAGCGGGTTTTTACCTCCACCCGGACCGGTCCCAGGCCCGGGTCGGCCGGGTCCCGGGTCCACCCGCCGGGCCGGTCCGGGTTTTAAAACACTGGCTAAAACCATTAAAATCTGGAGATTTGCAGCAACTGAAAAGGAGTTGTATTTGATCAAGGTTTTGCTTGATGTTTCATCAGTTTTGGAGAAGATGTATATTTGGGGTGGTTTGTCGAAGCAGCAGGAGATATTGATGCTCCCCAGAGGCTCAACAAACTGTGAAATCATTTTCTTGCGAACCTTGCACAAGTTAATTTGGGCTTGAACCTGTTGGTTTTGTTGTCTATAATTTATTCAGTAGAGTACCATAATTACAGCAGCATCTGGACAATTCATTGAGGTATGTTTTCTCTAAATGATTTCAGTTATTACGTTATGATCGGTTGATGGTGCGTAGGCGATGCCTTATCATGTTGACTTGTAGATGCTTTTTTTTTGGTTCTGTTCAGCCGAAGGCTTGTTTGTATAAGCTGGATTGTAGGTTCATGATTTCATTTTCTTTATTTTTTTATGGCGACAAGCAGTTTATGCACTTAAAAACTTGTCAATACTGGTAAGGATATCGAATCCAAAATATTATTCACACACACATATGATGATAGATGATGAATGATAGCTCAAACTATTGAGAAATAGGGTTATAGCTTCTGTTTTAGTTTAATTTATATGAACTTTTAGTAAAGGTTTATTAATTAAACTTTATTTGTTTGGTTTGATTTATTTATTGTTGGGTATTTTATTTAGTGGGTCATAAGCCAAATTATTTGTTCTAGTTAGGGTTTTAATATTTATATTATACTTTTCTAAATGTTATGGGAGTTTTGATGATTAATTAAAAATATTGCAGATTTTGCATATTTTTAATCCACATTCTTCTCTTCCTTTGCTTTTTTATTTCTCTAAAAGCTTCTTTCTTTTCATGCTTTTAAGTTTTTTGTTTACTGTCCTGCATTAAATAAATTTGGTATCAAAGCATGCTTATGCTTATTCATGACCCTAACCCTAGATCTGGTTTGATCTTTTTTTTAAAAAAACATCCTACTGCTCTCATTAAAAAAAAAAAACTATTCATCTGCAAGAACAGATTGGCCTCCACAACAGCTCGTGCAGTGCCTCCACAGCAGCAAATCAGAATCTATAACAGCTCATCCACCAGCCACCCACAAAACCCATCACGGCCAACATCGATTCGTGGTTCATCGTAGCAAAGCCAGACAGTGCAACAAATCTTCATCTGCCACTGTCCACAATGCCATCGCCGTTAGCAGCGACAACACATTACAGAAGGCAAGGAGGCAAGGAAACAGAAGCTCTCAAGGCAAAATAATTAACATTTTCATGTCATCAGCCAAGTCAGCGCCAAGTCAGCAAGCACTGTCACATAATCAGCCACGCTGCAGCCACCACAAACCCAGTCCAGCACATTCCCTCCAATGCTTCAGCCATGCCATGCCATGACAATAGTTCAGCAGATCAAACCAGCAGCCATATTAAAACGTCTTCACCTGCCATATCAGATCATCTTCTTCGGCAGCTAAATTCAACACCAGTAGCAACCATTAATCCAAACAACCATGCCACGCCACTCCCTGCGGCCACCAGCTCCTTCACAGCAGCTCCATCACTAAGGGATTAAGTATTTTGTCATTGAGTTGTCACAAAAACTCAATTCATGGGTTTAACAATTCATTTGTTTATTATTTAATTTATTATTATTATTATTATTGTTTGTATTTTTTCCCTTTCTTTGGTTCAATTTGTAATTTTGTTTTATATTGACTTATAAAAAAAAAGTTAAAAAAAAAATGTGACTAGAAAAAAAAAATTGCAAAAAAAAGAAGAAGAAAATAAATAGTGAAAAGTGACAGCAAGCCAAAAAAACAAAAAAAACAAAAGGGAGACAAAAAAAGGGAAAGTGAAAGCGAAAAAATAAGTCATTCAAGAAATCACGACGGCATCACCATGACATCAACAACAACTTGCATGATCTAAAAGGTTCATCCGTGATTGAATTCAATGATTTGAGTCTTGCTTGATAAATTACCCCACCTTTTGATTTTTTGAATTTTACTATTTTAGCATTGCACTTATTATTTAAAGTTGTCGTTAATATTATTTTTGTGCCTAAAAAAAATAAAAAAATATCTTATCTTGCATTTTTATCTGTTAACTCTTGCTTATCAACCTCTTTTTTTATTGATATTTAGCAACTAGTTGTTGAGCTTACTGAAACTAATGAAAAGTTGTGACCATTAGTTGATTAATCATTTATACTTAAAAGGTCTAGCATTGCATGTTTATAATTTTCCTGGCATAATTTGTTTTTGATTAATCTTCACATAAAAAAATGGGATTAGCTTTATTTTTGTTTTGTGATTTCACTTGCCAGAACCATTTATGATTTCAATTTCATTTCTAAGTGAGTGTTGCATGTGTCATGAGTCCTAACAAAATAGAAGCCTCCATTTTTTACGGTCGTTATGACCCTTTTGATACTTGATATGTGGATTCATGATATGGATCAATTCTTTGAGTGGCATAACTTGTATGATAATAGAAAAGTTAGATTTGCTAAGATGATGCTCATTGGTGAAGCCAAAATTTATTGGAGAGATATTGAGCATTGTTTAGAGATGAGAGGTAAATCTCATATAACTGATAGGATCAAAATGAAACAAAATCTTTAGGTGAAATACCTACCCTCAATCTTATAGGAATAAGATCTTAGACCAATGGAATAATCTAAGACAAGGGAATAATTCTATCAATGAGTATATAACATAGTTTAACGATTACATGATGAGATGTGCCATAAGAGAGAATGAAGCCATGACTTTGCGTAGATTTTGTAAAGACTTGAATGATGATCTTAGAAGAGAAGTTGTATTTCAAGGTGCATCTACTTTTAATGAAACTTGTACCTTAGTTCAAGACTACAAGTTGGTTATGAAGAATCAGTGGATGAATCATCAGGACCCTTATAATATCCTTACTAGGTCCCAATTCAGAAGTAGTGATTCTTTGTTAGGTGCTCCATCCCACAAACGTAATCCTTGTAGTGCCCAACTTTATAAGAAAGATAAGGGCAAACGAGTTGTCAATGAAGTGTCTATGATGAGTTCAAGAGTTCAGTGTACTAATTGTCTAAGTTTTGGTCATATCATCTTAGATTGCACCTCTAAACCCTTAGTCATCCAAAAATATAAGGATATAGGTAAAGAGAAAGATTGTAGTGTTGAAGTGTATAAGCCTAATCTTAAGGATTTTAGTGATTTAGATAATGAAGATAAGAAGAGGGACTTAACACAGTGAGTCTACGTGAGCTTGAGAATAAGGTTACAAAAGAGTCTGATATGTCTACTTTAATGGTAGAGGAATGTTTAGGAAACTCTTTGGTGGAATTGCTTAAAAAAGATAAGTATGGTTTTAGAAGAGTCTTATGATATTAGTCCTCGTAAACTACCTGATTCCTCACCCATATGCTTAGTGTCCAAAACATCATAGGTTTAGAGCAACATGTTGAGCTTTCTGGCCCCTTACCTTATGCACATGATGAGGAAGATGAAGATAATCCTAGTTTACTTGGTTGTGTCCATGTCATATCTACACAAGTTTCAAACAATGTTTTTCTCATTATAACCCCCCAATCACTTAGTGTTCATAGTTAGAAAACCTGAGAAGCCTATAAAACACCTTTTTATATCTCCTCACGATAAGATGTCTAAGTCAGCTGAGTTGTTAACATGCAGAGTTCATAATTTGCATGTTGAGATCATGAAACAAATTCAAGCAAGTAATGATCAATACAAATTTGGAACTGATTTACTTAAATATCATAATATACTTAATGTTGGAGATTATTTCATGATACAGATTGGACCTGAACAGTGTCCTTTGAAAACCAATCATAAATTACAAATAAATAGTGCTAGACCATTTAAAGTGTTGCAAATGATTGAATCAAATAATTATATCATGAAATTGCCACCAAACTTTGATATTAGCTCTACTTTTAACATAAATAACCTCATTATTTATAAAACATAACATATCCCTGATGCTCCTTTTGATACCCCTACCTTATTATCCATATCTTTGGCACAAAATGAACATATTAATACTACTTTAAATGCACAAATTGTTTTTACTAGGGATGATGAACTTCAACAAATCCTAGTATATGAGCTTGACGACTAGATTCAGAGTATACTTGGATTATCAGAGAGACATCACACCAGCTTGATCCTTATCTTTGAGAGTGTTATCAGAGTCGCCCTGACCTATACTTGACGGGGTCGAGTTCTTCCAATCCTAGAAGAATTGGTGGGGACACCGAACCCAAAACATTTTTTACGCACATATATAATCATATATAATGGAGAATAGCCCAATCCATTGAGAGATTGGGCTTTAGTTTATATTTTAGTTTAATTTATATGAACTTTTAGTTGAGGTTTATTTATTAAGCTTTTATTTATTGGATTTGATTTAAGTATTGTTGGGTATTTTATTTAGTGGGTCATAATCCTAATAACTTATTCTAATTAGGGTTTTAGGATTTATATTCTACTTTTCTAAATGTTATGAGAGTTTTGATAATTAATTAAAAATATTACAGATTTTGCATATCTCCAACCCCCATTTTTCTCTTCATTTGCTTTCTTATTTCTCTAAAAGCTTATTTCTTTTATGATTTAAGTTTTTTTGTTTATTGTTCCACATCAGATACCTTGTTTCAGGGAAGGATAAAGGTAGAATGCAGTTTACATTCTATATTTGACATGCTCACTAGACTGTCCTAGCTTTTGGCTTTTTACATATGCAATTTACATTCTATATCTCCAACCCCCATTCTTCTCTTCCTTTGCTTTCTTATTTCTCTAAAAGCTTATTTCTTTTATGATTTAAGTTTTTTGTTTATTATTCCGCATCAAATACCTTGTTTCAGGGAAGGATAAAGGTAGAATGCAGTTTACATTCTATATTTGACATGCTCACTAGAATGTCCTAGCTTTTGGCTTTTTGCACATGCAATTTACATTTTATATCAAAACATGCTCACCAGGCATGCCATGACTTTTAGCCTTTTGCAAAACCAACAACAAAGTTAAATTATGAATGAGAAGCTTCATTTATCAAATGAGTCAAGTTTGTAGGTACTGAATCATACAAATTATCAACTTTTCTGCTCATTGAAATCCTACATGCAAACCCTTAACTTGCCGAAATCATTTAGTTATTGGTTCTCTTGGTGCAACTGCTTGGTTAACATCACACATGATGAATTTACATTTCTTTCCATCCTAACTTGTCTAATCTTAGTAGGCATCCTATTCATGATTGCATTCCAATGTAAAAATCCATGTCTAGGTGTCTATTCTAGTAGACATCCTCTTTAATATTAGATGCCAAAAGACAAATCCAATTTATAATCAATCAAATATTGAAGGAAGAAATTAAAAAAAAAATACAATTATACAAAAGGATTGAAAAAATAGCAATTAAAATAATGATGATCAAAACTGAAATAAAAATTAAATTTTATATTTGATTGAATGGTAGAATTTAAAAGTTAAAATTTATTTAGCAAAAGGACAAAAAAAAATCAAAAACAATAAGGATTAAAATTGACATAAAAAAAGAATAAAAACAAGATTTTAATTGAAGGGTGAAGTTGAGAAAAATAATAACTTTTACAAAATTATCAAGAAAAAAAATAGAAATCAAAACGATGAGAACTAAATTGAAAAACATAATACTATCAATTTGAATTAAAGAATGAAATTAAAAATCAATAAAACTTTTACAAAAAGCCCAAGGAAAAAATTTGAAATCAAAAGAATGAAGACCAAATTAAAAAATATAATTTTTAGTAAATTAAGATGAAAGGATAAAATTGCAAACAAAAAAACTTATACTAATAGGACAAGAACAAAAATTAAAAATCAAAAGAATAAGGACTAGAGCTGAAATACCAACATCAAAGAGGGTCAAGCTGTAATTTTCAAGGAAGAAGAGAGAAAAAAAAGAAAGAAGAAAAGACCCATCGATGACAAACTAGACTGCCAATGCCAACATGCACCATTCCACATAGAAGACGACATGTCGAACGACACAACTGAACGAGCATTTTTGGACTTCGGGAGATGCCGCACATGCAACTAGAAGGACAGGAGTGCCATCAACACTTCTTTTGGTGCCATACATGTGTCTGTCCTTACATACACACACTAAATTGTTTATAAGTTGACTTAATAATAATGAAGAAATCATTGTAAAATGATGAAAAAGCCCATTGACTCTAGTTTTAAATTTTTTACTTTGAACAACATTTTGGTTGTTTTACTGGCTTTCTAATTGTTAATTTTTTTTTTTATATAATTGATCAAATTTCAAATTGTCTCTCACATTTACATTATATAATAATAAAAAATTATTTTAAAAAATATATATGATTAAATCAATTACATTTATAAAATATGACTATAAAAAAATCCACATTACAAAATTAACCTATGTTAAATCTGTGTCTTATTAATAATTTACAATTAAGATCTACTCTAAATTTTTTACAAGAAAACAACTTTTAACATTAAAGTTTGATGCCTTCAATTTAGTCCATATCTAAATAAAATTTTGTCCAGATAAATTTAGTAATAATTCTGAAATGACTTTCCCTATGAATTTCAGATTGGAAAAAAGATGTAAGACGCAAAGAAACAGTGACTAATTAATTTCTTATATATTTCTTGAAACATAATTGCTTTTGGTTGATTATCACCACAACAACGATTCTTTACTTTGTACTTTGTGGATCACCGTTCCCCAATTTATTTATTTTTTATTTCTCCCTGTTTCGGAGGTTCTGCAACCATCTTTATCTGCAGGCTTTGACTGCCCGGAGAAACCAGCAAAACCATGAATCGCAAGCTACTGTAGCTTCATGGTAAAGAAAAATAATGCACACACTATCTTATTGTCCCTTTAGGAACGAGATAAGGAATTTTAGAGACCACCACTCCTCAAAAAAGATCGATTCAATCTCATCGATATATATATATATATATATTCTAATTCTTTCTTCTAAGCATGCCAAGACAAAGACAAGTTCGAATGAAGAAAAAAAAAAGGTTGAAGGATTCCTTCAAGGGTAGAGACAGGTCAGAAAACCAAGTTGCTCATTTCTCCTTCCTCTTTCGGAAAAAAGTTGGTTATCCAAAAGCTATTTTATCATCATGAACAGATTCATCTTTCCCAATCCATAATAGTTTTATTTCTATTTCTTTTATCCACAATTCAAGCATAATTCACAAACACCTTTTTAGTTTCCTTTCTTCTCATGAATGCACGGCAATAATATACTAATAATGGAAGTTTATTATATTTTTGTATTTTAAAAGTGCTTGTGAATAATTTTTTTTTATTTTTTTTTAAATTAATATTTTTTTATGTGTTTTCAAATCATTTTAATATGATATGTTTAAAATTAATTTTTTTAAAATAAAAATAATACTATTTTGATACATTTTCAAGTAAAAAATATTTTTAAAAAACAACTGCAAATATATTATCAAACACCCCTTGGTTTATGTATCTTTTTTCTTTTGTTGCTGTCTTCTTTTTGTTTTTCAATTCCTCGTTAATGTTTGTATATATCTATTTCTGTGACTTTTAACTCTAGTTTATCAGACTCTTACTGGCGCTAAAATTATCATATATATTTTATATATATATATATTATTGATTATAAAAAAAAAAAAAAAAAAAACCGGAGAAAAAATTATTTACACTTACAAATGTTATTATTATTCTTTTAACGGATAGATTCCTTATAGAACTCATAATCATAAGGCATTGTAATTTTCCATTTCATTTGGTTCAGATTTATCTGTTTTTATTAATTCTGAAATGATTTTTCCTATATGACAAAAAGAGTTTCAGATTGGAAAACAAAAAAAATAAATATGCACACACTATCTTATTATCCCTCGCGGCGTGAGAAAAGGAATTTTGGAGACCACCAGTACTCCTCAAAAAGATCAATACCATCCTGTATTCTTATTCCTTTCTTCTAAGCATGCCAAGGATAAGTTCGAATGGGGGAAAAAAAGGGTTATTCAAGGATTCTTTTAAAGGTAGAGACAGCCAGAAACTCAGCGTTGCTAATTTTTCTATTAGTAATAGAGTAAAGACTACGCTTCATTCAAGTATGTGTTAGGGACTCCAAGAGATTTTAGATTTAGACGATGCTAGCAGCTTGGTGTTTGAATTTAGATTTTTTATTTTGACGATATGATGAAATTTGTGCATAAATGTTTTGTTTAAAATATGATTTAGCTACAATGATTTGGATTAAGCTTAGTTTCGATTTAGTTAAATAAATATCATATTGTTAAAATATGATTTTTTTTTCTCTAATTGTAATAGGCTATATGTGGGTTTTTAACCTCCCCGCCTTTTGGAGAGGTTAACGTTGTTCAAATCCCCACATCCTTTCTTACAATTAATGTAGTTAATGTAGCATTGAAGGGAGGTTTTGTCTTTTTATTATTATAAATGTTTTTTTTCATGAGATGTCCATCTTCCTCCTTTATCTCTTCTTCCTCTCCCTAGTTAGGCTCGTTTAATTCTTCATGTGCTATTTCTTTAATTTCCTTACAAGTAGCCCAATTTTTTGTTTTGCATCCAATAAAAATCATATTGTTTTAACATTATCATATTGTCTCATTCTCAATGTGAATGTGAACTTCATTACCTCTTATATAAAGATGACCTGTTTTTTTCTTCCTTTTTGGTAATAGTCCAAAGAGCTGGTTTCAAGCCTCAACCATAAAATAATACTTTTGAGTAACATGGAGAAATAGATATGGAGGTTAGGGGCAGCATCATTAAAAATAATATAATTCTAGTGGGGCTAAAGATTCCATACAATGCATGAAAAAGAAAAGCTATCATGAGAAATTATGTTGCTTGCCTTTAACCATGGAAGACCTTTCATGTAATCTCTTCTAGTAAGCTAACTTACTATAAAATCAAGCTTGTAAAATCCATTGAAAAGTTTTAAGCCCTATCTAATATTAAAATAAAAAATTATAGATCTTCCCATAATACAAATAATTTGGTGTGACTATGTCTCTTTTTAGACTTTAACCTATCTATTAGTTCAATACTTATCTATTAGGCTATCAACATTGTTTGAATGCAATAAATCCATTTTTTTTTATCTAAACCTCTTACATCAATAATAGATTCAAACTCATTATTGACACCCTCTTTCTAGTAGAAAACTTCATAACAACTCATTATTTTGGATTCCTTTTTAGGTTTTTTTTAATAAGTATGTGATTAAGACCAAAAAGTTTTATGAGTTTTTCCCTTTTACTCCTTGTCAGCTAAGCTTTATCATCTTTTATCAGATGATGATCACTTGAGCTTGCTTCTTAAAATGAATAGATTTCCTATGTTTCTTTAAAAGAAAAAACGTCTTTAAAAATTGTATCATTCTTTGATTTTATTATTGCAGTGAGATGAAAATCCTCACTAATTGGCTACAATCATATCCAATAAATATACAATTCATATTTTTAGGTCTTATCTTGATCTTTTTAGGATCATGTGTTGCTATTTTCTCAAAGCACGCCCATACTTTGAGATATTTATAGAAACATTCTTCTTCCTTTTCACAACTCATATGATAGTATTTTCTAACTTCATGTGACATACTGTACTTGGTAAATAACTAGCAGTCAAGATTTCCTTCACTAGCAAGTTATGAGATGCTTGAAAATTTATCAATATAGCATTAATCATTTCATTAAAGTTTAATTCTTCCGCTTTGAAATGTTATTTTAATTAGATGAATAATAAGCAATATTTAGGCCTCTAATATCATTCTAGAAAAAATAAATCACTAAATTATGCTTTGTACTCTCCACATTTATCTCTTTTTATTACCTTTATCCATTTTTAGTTGATTTTTTATTTTTTTTTAATGTGTACATATTTAAATAGCCTTAACTATGCTTCTTAGCTTATAGGTATAGTAATACCTTGTATGATAATCTATCAAAGTAATATAATATATTGTTTCTCATTTTTAACATGTATAAATTATAAATCATCAATATCTAAGTGGATTAAACCTAAAAGTTCACTGCTTATTTTAATTATCTCAAAAAAAGTCTATGTGAATTTTAATTTTATATAAATTTCACACTTATGATTTTTTTCAAAAACAATAATTGGTAAAAATTCAAGATTAATAAATCTTTATATGGAATTATAATTTACATATCCAAGCCTGTCATACTACAAATTAAAATACTCAAGCAAGTATGAAGAAGAGACACCCTTATCATTATTAATTTTAATTTTTGTTATAATGGTTATTACATTCATTTTGAAAATATGATAACAAAGATACTTTTTTCCTATAAACATCCTTTTTTCAGTAATAAGCTAAACATTAGGTTCTTTCTAATATCAATACCATGAAGCACATTGTTAATAATGAAAAGCTTTTTGAAAGTCATCTTTATAATGATCTTTTCAATATTAAGTACCTTTAAGATTGATGAATTTTTCAATTACAGCTATTCATCATCGACCTCATTATAAGTAGAGAACATCCTCATCTTAGCACAAACAAGTAACATTTTATTCTAGAGGTTATCAATCTTAGCAACATTGGCTTAAGTAACCCTTCCTTTCTTAAAGTTGTCTTGTTGAGATTTATTTTTGTAATCTTTTGCTTTATATGTAATCTTGTTTTAGATAAAGAATTTGTCTTTGAATTTCATAGCAATACATTTGCCCTTCAAAGTATATAAGACTTTTCTTTTGGTTTTTATTATGGGATTTTTCCATAGAACATTAAAGAAGAGTTTGCTATCCTCAAAAAATATATTCTCCTATTCTATCTTCAATCTCAAAATAAAATTTTAAAAATGCCATCTCTTTTGGCTTATATTTAAGAAGTTCTTGAAATCTTTCTAAAAGCGTGATAATTTTTTAAATAATAGCACTCATTTACAAAGATTTATCTTCAAAACCATCTCCTCAACATAAACGTCATATAGGATGAGTTGAAACTCTTGAACTTAATTTATTACAGTTTTCAAATAAACCATGTTGAAGTCTCAAGAATTTTATCGACTATGAATTATTTCATAGTAGCATTTTCAACTTTATACTTTTGACTAAAAGCTTCTTATTATGCCTTTGTTCTATTAATGGAACTATACCCATTATAGAGTATATTCTCCTTTCCATTAAAGATGTAGTTTTTACATGCTAAATTGCATTGTATAAATACATCCATAATTGACATTATATTGGGATCAGATTCATCATATATGTGATAGCTTTGATGAATTTTCAATTAAGATTTTTTTCAAATTCAAGGTAGTTAAATAGATTATATTTTGTATTCTCACCTTTTAAAATTCAAATCAGGTTTTTCACCATGCATCACAAAAAATCATGATGGAATCTCTTTACTTAATAGAACTTTTCGTTGTAGCAATTGTAGGAGCAACAATCTCTTTAGTACAAGTCAAAATTATTTTTAATGTAAATAAACAACCATGCATCACATCACATAAGGTGATGGTGGAATCTTTCTATTGGTGGGAGTGAATTCTAATTAAATTCCCACAATTGTGGGTGTCCTATTGATTTGACAAAAGAAGAATAATCAGAGGGTTAACGCTGGGCTTTTCTTCTATATAATGCCAATGAGGCGTCTACATTTCTTCATTGCATTGCATCCTTATCAGTTATCTAGCCAACGAGGTCTCTTAGCTCTACTGATAATATGGATTGCCTTCAAGAGAGCTTCTTTGAAACACCAGTTCATTTATTTTCTGGTTTTGCTCCCCGTAGCCGGAAAGTTGTCGAAACACCAATTCAATGCTCTACTACTGCTTTTTATAAATTCTTCAAGAAACAAGCAAACTTCTTACCGAATGTCTGCGGTTCTGTTGTGCAGACAATAGGACTTGTTGACAGTAACAAAAGCTGGGTTAATACTGTTGGCTCTCGCAAGGTGATTGAAATCCTGGCTGCCGATTCTTGCCGTGGTACGTACGAGATTAATTAAGGATGAAATTACAATATTACAGTACTGATCCATTCAATAAATGATTTGAATTCTAGCCATAATAGATCAAATCCTGATTAAAATTACTTGGACATTTATAAGATTAATTAGGCCTTGATTTTTTAATTATGATCAGATACTGCGGAGAAATTCAAGTATATAGTTGAAGCCATTGACGACCGCTCCAGGAAAATCACCTACAAATTGCTGGAAGGATCGTTGCTGCAATTATATGACAACTTCACCGTCACTCTACAGGTTACTACTGCCAGCACCGCAAAATGGACCATCGAATATCAGAAAAAAAAGCCAACCAGCGAAGACCCTGATTTTTACTTCAAACTTTTTCCTACTATCAACGCTACTGTTGATATCTACCTTCGTTCTAATGATGACTAAACATAGCCAACATCACAGAACATGCCCTTACTATTGTCCGTATTGAGGAATAAAAAGTTCAAAGGAGCTTAATTATATGCATGCATGTTCCCGCCCACTTATATACTAAGATGTAATAAGTAAGTACCTTTTGGTTTGGCTTGCTAGGCTACCATATATATTCACTTAATTGAAAAGGCTAGCTCCTGATATGCTTCCTTTCTATGGAGGTTGTAGCATGAAAGGGCGATGCCTTCTAATATTGTGGGTATTTATGCAATCAAGGCGGCCATCCCTCTATGTATCTTGTTTGTGTCAATAAATAATAATAATGTGTGCGCTTTAATCACTTAAATTCAATGTGTTTTATAATAATAATAATACTAATAATATATGTTATGGAGTGATATGAGGTGCTTTGAATCTTTTCTAATAATTAATTATAGTAATTAACAAGAATAAAATTATACAAAAATAAATATTTAATATCTAAAAAAGTTTTAAAAACTGTTTTAGACGCACCAATAGCGGACACAACCAGAATGAGATGGAATATTAATAGAGCCATCCCTCTTTCCACGCTTTCAGCCTCTGGAGAGCCATGCCATCACTACTGGACTCTGTTACATCATCTTCTTCCTCCAGCATGAGGTTAAAGGCCTTCATGTTGTACTCAATAGCGTCAAAGACTGGAAAATGCAGAGGATCATGCTCCTCGATCTACAATAACATGATGATCAGTTCCTCTCAGCTTAAAATCTACCGACTCCTTAATGAATCTGCTTTGTCTTGTTCCAACTAAAATGTTAATACAGACAAGACTGCTGTATCAAAAACTAATCTTGTCAAAACTAATTCTGCCATATGCTGACAGAATCTTGTTTGTTGCTATTTACATTCCAATAAACAATTGGTAGGTCAGTGACCTCGAGCCAGGCAAACCGATCGATAGGACCATCCGTCAATGCCAGGCCTTAATTCACCATAGTAAACACTCCACGGTGCTATATCCATTTCGAATGCTTCCATCATAATATCATAAGAATCAAATGATATGAGAACTTGTGTGGCTATTCCTTAGGCACACAATCTCCTCCTCAGAAGGATCATGGATAATATCGAGTGCATAGGCGCGTTGGGACTCCCACTGGCAACTTTACCTTGCTTCACCCGAATCACAGCAGACAACCTATTTTGATTCCCCGATTGTACCACCATAATATTAATGCTCGATTTTGTGAAACAGGATTTGCTTTTTTCGATTAAAGACTGGTTCAGAAGCGTAGTCTTTACCCTATTAATAACTAATAAAACCAAGTTGCTGGAATAGTGGTTTAAATTTGTTTAGTGTATGTATAGTATTATTAATTATAGGATTTAGTAGTATAAAATGAACTCCAATTATTAGTATATTATTGCCGGGCATTCGAGAGCAGAAAGGAAATTAACAAGGTGCCAGCAACACTTCCAAGCAATGGCAACAGCTTGGTTTAAATATCTTTTATTTCATCTCTTTTGGATTGTTCTATGTCAGTTTGTTTAGGTTAATAATTTTTTTTTAATATACATACATACATATATATATATATATATATGGAATATAAGCCATGAGATCACCTATGGTAAAATCCTACCAAAATGAACTATTTGTTTGAATTTTAATGCATGGTTGTGGTTTTATAGTTAATTTATGTTTCATCTTAATATAGATGAAAGAAAATTGGATTTCTAGATTGGGAACTAACAATCATGAAACATGTGAGATCCTTAGTCTTTCTTGTTATGAAAACTATAGAAAAGATGTATTTTAGGTATTGTTGTTTGATTTGAACTAAGCGTGGTCATTAGGTTTAGCAACGAAGATCTTCCCATATTTTTATTGTTGCAAAAAATTGACAAATGGGGTGCAATATATAAGCTAGATTCTATCCAATAGCACTGACCCTCTTTAGAACACGAGCATATATAAAACATGGCATTCACATGCATACCTTTTTTTTTTTATTATTATTATATTTCTTTCTATCCTTATAGAAAATATGAGATAGAAAAACGTATCCTATTTTTATTATATTTTCATCATTATATTTTCATCAATCAAATAAATGTCAAAATGACCCACATGGGGTTTCCAATGTGATAAAAAGAAACTGGAAAGGGTTATTGAGTGTCCCCATTAAACATAGTTTTAAAACCTGACCCGTCCTAATGGATCAACTAAAGACTTGGCTGATCCGGGGTTAGAGCTGAGCTGGGTTTATAAAAAAAAGAAGTGTAGTTAAAAACTCGGCTGACCCGGTTGATTCGGCAAGACTTGGTTGTAATTCGTTGATTATTTTTTTATTTTTTACTAAAACAATATTATTTTGATTTATATATTAAAAAAAAAAAATTAGAATTACCTAGATGACTCGATCAAAACTTGTGACTAGCTAAGTCTTTGAGCCAGGTCGATCACTGAGCCGGATTTAAAAGCGCTGATTTAAAGGTCCACCAAATACCCTAATTCAATCCAAGCACAATGTGATAAGACTTTGAATGGGCCATCAAAAGAATCACAATTGATGTCCATGAGCAATAAATACAAATAAATCTAACAGACTTTCAGCATATGTCGCCAAAACTAAAGGTTTTAACACCATAATGAAATAAATTCAAATAATAAAAAATAACAAAACCAAAAGTGAAAATCAATGCAACGAGTTTAGATTGATTTCTTCTACCACTACTTATGAATCGTTCCTGCACGTGGTTATTAATCCCTCCTATTTCCTTGGCCAGAAGAGAATAGAAGCTTGACTATGAAAAGACCCCACAACCACTTGAATGTATCTTCATGCATGATATTTTGGATTTCTTTTGATGGCACGTTGTGAACGCCGTGGCCCATGTCGTCGCATATAAACTGAAGCTCTCCGACAGTGTGCGCGTGTTATGGTTCTCACAGCTTTAATATAGTAAACTTAAAATTGCATTCAATAATTAGAATTAATTTTTCAAAAAATTATAAACGTGCAGCTGCCAAGGAAAACAATCTTATAATATTGAAATGTTATTTTTACAGGTTTGATACTTCTAGGTAAATAAATCCCACTGTAAAGGACCCCTTTCTTAAAATGACAGCATTATACTCGATGAGCTCACATCGTGAGTTAATACTTGTGTCTCAAGTGCCTGTATTTGGTTGAAACCTAACGACTGATGGTTGTTAGAATTGCTATTGGTAGAACTAGCAGCGATACTCTCAATACAACAAGCTATTTATATTTTTTTTATATTTTAAAATGGTATCATTTTTCATATATAGGAGAATACTTAAAATTATTAAGCCTGTACATACACAACAATTTGAATGGATTGTCACGAATCAGCTGATTTTATTTCAATCTATGTAATAGAATTGAATTGTATGGTAATAAGTTCACTTTAAGGATTGAACACTTCTTCCCCTTCTCGAATTTTTTGAAAAAATAAAATAAAATCCTACAGTTTGTGTGATAAAAACCCTAATTCATACCATTTCAACAAGTCCTTTTCATTTCCAAATTACCAATTATATCCAAACACATAATCTTACAGCTCTCTATTCCCCCAATAATATATCAACAAAAACTCAAATATATAATAACCCAATTGCTTAACCATACCAAATTAAACTCACAATTTCTATGCTATCAATTTACATTAAAGCATATCATTCCCTTTTCCACATTTTTATACAACCAAATACATTAAAACACCAAACTTAATACAATTTAGTAAGTTTTTATATTTTCAATTTTAAACATTCCTAACATCATTAAAACATCAAAATCAATATAATTTAATCAAATTTCCCAAAACCCCCAAATTCCTACCTATGGCTGACCAATTGAGGGGTTTAATTTCCATAATTGATTTCAATTTCTTTCTATTTACTTCCTATTACACCATTTCCCATACCAAAAAAAAACAAACGGATTAGTCAACTACCATTTCTATACAAATTACACAACCCTAAAATTTCAGATTTAGAGATTTTCAACACCAAAAAAAAAAAAACAAAAAAAAGAATTTAATAAAAAATTTCAATGGTTCATTCCAACATTTAAATTTAAAAAACTTAAAAAAAGGGCATATACTCTTTAATAATTAAAGAAAAAAAAATTTTAAAAAATCCTGCAACATTCATACAATCATTCGAGAACATGAAAAAAAAAACAAAATTCATACAATTATTAAGAACATAAAACTTTGAAAAACAAATTAAAAAATATAATGTAATTGTGAGTGAACATGAGAAGAGAAAAAAAATTCACTTTTGAGGAGAAAAAAATCATAAAAAAAAGAAGGAAAAAGAAAAATATTACCTTAATGTCATTGTGAGTGAACATGAGAAGAGAAAAAAAATTCAAACATTATTTTAAATAGCAAGAGAATAAGAGAAGGAGAAAATAGGAGAAGACAACTTGAATGTAGAGGAGAAGAGAAGAGAATGGGTTGATGAGAGAAGAAGAGAGAGAACAAAAAGAAAGATGAAGGTGTAGAGGAGAGAGAAGAGACAAGAAGATGCAAAGGAAGAGAGAGATTGTATTTTTCCCATTTGTTATGAAATTAGGGATTTTTATCATTTAATTTGGAGGATTTTTACTGACAAATCTCCTGATAAAAATTTAAATATTAAAAATTTTTAATTTTTCTTTAAGTGTTTTTATCTATAACATCTAATTGAAGTTTTTAATTTAATAAAAAATAATTTAGAAAGCCCTCAAATATTACCAATAACTTTTCAGTTTGTAGGTGATGCTAAAAAAAAAAAAAAACAGTAATTAACATTGCAATTGATAAGTGAACAGTTTCAAAGTTTTTGAAAAAATACCGACGGCCATTAAATCGTCGGTGATCCCGTATGTAATGGACGCTATGAACAATGAAATTGAGAAGTAAACAACTCCAAAGCTCTCAGGAAAATACCGATGGACATTAATCGTTAATGATCCCGTATGTAATGAACAGTATGAATAGTGCAATCGAGAAGTGAATAGTTCCAAAGCTCTTTTAAATATATTGTAAAACTTAATCTATTGGTGATATCATATATATTGAACACAATGAACAGTTTCAGAGAGAAGGGAACAATTTCAATGCTCTCTAGAATATATCGACGGACTTAATCCACTAGTGATATTTTACAATCCATCAACATTTCCATCCGTTTAAAATAATTTATGTTACTAGATTGTATCTGTATTTTTTATCTATTTATTTTACAAATATTTAAAATCACAACAACATGCACAACACAACAACACCAGTTTTGTGTATAATATTAAAATCATATAAAATAAATGTTTCCTTGTCATTTAATAATAAATTAACATCATTGTCATTACATTAAAGTTAATTTCATCCAGATATATTACATTATAATTTATGGCATTACACATATGTGTTGTGCAAATTAATTAGAATTGTCTTCTTCTTCTTTTTCTTCAACTGCATCATCGTCATCTCTATCGCAATCTTACACATTGATTTCATTTCTATCATCATCTTCATCAACTTGTGTATATTTAGTGGTTCTCAAAACATCATTTAACTCCTCAATGTCAACATTAATAAAAGTATTCTCAGCGATAGAAAAATTTGAATTTTCTTCTAAGAAATTAGACAAAGCAATTCGATATGGATCAACTAACTCATCAAGTTGAAAGACATCATCTCCCACATATAATTCATTATTATCATCCTGAACAACCTAGACATTACTTATGGGTTTGGTTTTTACTATGGATAATCAATCAACTCTTGAAAAATCATTTCTATATGAAGGGGTATATGTGTAATAAACTTGCTAACATTGCAGAACGAAAACAAAGACATTATCGATGTTGCAAAGTTTAGCCTTCGTATTAATTTCAACTAAACCATGATGGAAATCTACTCTAATTCCTCTATCAATGATATCATACCAATAGAATTTGAATAAAAAAACTATATTCTACTCGCTATGATATCTTTTAACTTCCCATAATAGTTAACTTCAAATTCATTAAAAGTCAATCCCTTAACACAAACCTCAATATTAAATGTCTTTCTACCTTGACCCTACTCTTTAGTATAAAACACATGTCCATTGATAAAATACATATTATAGCACTTCACCTTTCTTTCAGGACCCAAACTTAGTAAATATAAAGTAACACTAGCATTCCCTCTCAATTGATAAACTCGATACATGAATTACAACCATTAATAATAAACAAGAAATGTAAAATGAAATTAAGTATCTCGAGAGATAAGAATAATTAAATAGTCCTTACATGTGTTCTAAACTACGTGAAAAATTGTTCATCTTGTAATCGAAAGATTTAAGATTTAATTAGCTGTGAGTTTTAGTATAGTAAAAAATGATGATGTTACCACTAGGAATTCAATAATCTATCAACTCATAATAATATAAGAGATAAATTGTTTGAAAGTAGGGACATGTTAAGTATTATACTTGTCACAGCGCGCGTGGCATCGAGCGATGGCCAGTCTATCTCCTAAGATAAGGGGGTTTGTGTATAATCATAAAGTTATGATTATAAGGTTCAAGAGTCACCACCTAGTATTATAGTTACTAGGAAACCTATGGTCTGCGAGAGTTTGAGTAAGGGACTGGTTGTGCAAAGAAAAGACACATCATCCTCAGTGCACCCTACCTAAGGTAAGCTACATGTTGTTTGATTGTTTTTCTAGGTCATGTTTATGTCCATTAGTCTTTTTAAGGTTCAAGGTAGATCTCCTTTCGTGAGGAGTCTCTACCTTTTCAAGTTAAATCCGAACCATTCTAAGGTCTAAAATTTAGCATCGCATTTATTTTTTTGTATCTTTAATACCCAAGGGTATACTTTACTATGTAGTTTTACACCCCCAAATATTAAAGTCTATAGATAAACCCTAACACTTTAAATATAAAGTGAACAAAATAATTGGAGAAGGGTTTTTGATATTTTGGCCAAACCTAATGGATAATCATAAACTAATTACAATATTTATTTTTGCATTTTAAAACATGAGAAAGATGCATTTTTGTTTCTTTGTTTTTTTTTAAATATGCTTAAAAAAAATTTAGGTTTTGGTTGTATGCATGAAAAGAAATATTATTTTTTCAAAGAGGAAAAATAATTTTTTTTTAATTTTTTTAAAAAATTTTAAATTGTTTTTTAAGTTTCAGAGAAACCGAGTATTTTAATACAAGATTTGTATCTTACAGTATAAATATACAATCCGATATTATACAAAATTGATAGAAAACATGCGAGGAAATCACAAATTTTTTAAAAGGACATTTGGAAAGTTTCTGCAAATTTTTGGTTTTTTTATTGTTATATAATTATATAATATTATATTATTATTATTATTATTATTATATAGGCTGGGCTGGACTTGGCTGGGCTGGACTTGGCTGGGTTGTGTCAGGCTGATAGACCTGACTTCCTTTTTTTTTTGGATAGGCTATGCTTAGGGCCCAAACGCGGTCTAGTTACATCGGTTGAGGCCTAAAACACTTTTTATACTAGGCCAGACTCGGCCCAGCCATCTGGTCGAGGCTGAAAAGTGTTTAGCCCAAGCCCATATGATTGTTGCCCAATCTAGGGACCATGTTAGGCATTTTGCAGAACATGATTCTTCACATTTTGCAGATCAATGAAAAGGTTTTAAGGAGAAAAAATGGAGGGAATGCTTGTCTAGTCAGAGGAGAAAATTTATCGGTGACGTTCCTGGTAGTGCAAGGAAATACAACGTATGGCTTTTGGCGACGATGGTGGTGGGGGAAGTGGTAGAAAACTGGCAGGGAGAGGAAGAATAGAAACAGGGGGGAAATGTTGAGTTTCTTCAAACATTGGCTTCGGATTTATTCCTCTTCAAAACTTTGAATGCACCCCTATTTATAAAGGATGGAAGAGTAACACTTTTTCTTTATTAGGAAAAAATCTTGGCCTTTGATTAGAACCAAACATATCATAACCGTTGGTTCAAAGTTGTTATCATGACCTAAAATGTTGTCTGATTTGGCTATTTTGGGGGAAACACCAATGTTATTATAGTGTTAATTGGCCAAGAAGAACCATACCAAGGTATGGTCAAGTGTCAAGTCATCATGGTGGTGTATGGTTTGGTTGAGAGATGAAGTATTAAATACTCTGAAAAGATGGTCACCTAAACAACTTTCAGATGAAAAAAATGATGAAGAAGATGAACAATACCACATTATGTGTCGTCTGGTCTGTCTTTTTTTTATATATATACTATTTGGGTAAAACACAAAGTTGTTTTGATCAAAATGCATTGTTTCATTTAAATAAAACGATGTCGTTTTGGCTTTTAAGGTTTTAATTTAGGGATTTGGCCAAAGTTCAATTTGATCCTCTAGCTTTTAATGTCTTTCAATTGCACCCCTAATTGACCATAAACTTCTAATTTTATGCAATTTTGTCACTACCGAACTTCAAATCAACCTCGAATTCTAACGCCTTTTTCATATTAGTTCTTAGTCTTAAATTTATACAGATTGACCCTCAATCGACCATTTAACTTTCAAGTTAACATTTTAAAATTGAGTTCAAGTAAACAATGGATAGTTCTGCTTACTTGAAATGTAGAATCCTTAATAAAATTTGAATCAAAATAGAAATGTTAACAAACTAAGTGTTGAGGTGGCTTTGTAGGGGGAGGTTGATTTATGATAAAATTAGATGGGTGTTTTTCTTACAGAAAAAAAATGGAGGAAGAGGAAATGGGGGAGGGGAGGGTTGCTTGCTAAGTTATATATTAAATATTACAAACGAATTTATCTACTAATTTCACCAATGGGTTAACGTCGTTAGTAATTCAATTTGTAAAAATAACACGTCATCATACTTTTGGATTTTTTTTTATTTCATCATTTCTCACTGTAATTCCCTCAATATATATAAAGGGAATAATTATGTCGATGGTTTGTCGCACCCCAAAAAAAATCAGCGATCGGCATCGGCTGGCGATTTTTCATCGTTGTGGTTGTTTGTTTGATTTTGGTTCATTGGAGTCGCCACCTAGTAATTGATTTCGGGCTACTAGGAAACCGGATGTACTGGTCTTGTCAGAGATTCGCGGGTAAGGAACTGGTTGTGGTTAGGGAAGGTATTAGCACCCCTAACGCACCCTACCTGAGGTAAGCTGCTTCGTGGCTTTGACGTGTTAAAGAAGTTTTAATAATTGTCTTTTCATCGGAAATTAGAAATATCACTTACGTATAAGTTAATAATTCTTAACCGTGATCCGATCAAAAAATTAAATTCTTCTTTAATATATTTGCAATTCGATCATTAAAAAAGAAAATAAATAAATAATTCAAAAAAAAAAAAAATAAACACACACATACACTTTCACTATTTTTTGTTTCTTTTTCTTTTTCTTTCTCCTTTTCTTTTCTTTTCTTTTACATCCAACATACAAAATACAAAAATTCAAAACAAAACTAACACTAAACAAAAAATCACATTAAACAACTTCTAAAATTACAAAAAATAACCCAAAACAATCTGGGACAGTGCTGGAACCCTCCGAGTAGCTGGAATAATGCTGTGAAGACCGCTGGAACAGTAAGGCCACTGGCGGCGCGTGGGTCCACGCGCCGCCATGAAATCAAACCAGAAACAGGGGGCCAGAAATGGCTTCCTCCCTCTCCTCTTCCTCGCCGGCGGTGACAACCGCCGCTATCTGCAGAACGGAGAAACACACACAAACAACAGTTGATTTTAATTATTTTTTCCGTTATAGATCTGTTTTTGGCTCATTCTTCCTTCGCCGTTTTGGATCTGCCCTCCCTGCAGCTTGTTTCTGTTTCCTCTTCTTCTGTTCAGAGGGCCGGCGGTTGTGGGTGTCTTCTTCTCCTCTATTTCTGGTGGTGGATCCGGTGGTTGCAAAGGGGGAGCGACGCTGCTGCTGTGTTAATGGCTGTGGCCTCGATGGTGCTGGAGCTGCTGGTTGCGCCGCGGTGGGCGCTGGGTTTCCTTTTCTCCTCTGCTTCCGGTGCGGACGGCGGCGCTGGAGGCCGATCTGGTTGCTGAAGATGAGGTCTGGTGACCGGCGAGAGGGGAGATGGCTGTCGAGAGATGACTGAAAACGCCGAGGGGAAGTCTCCGGTGTTGATGGAGAGGAGGCCGGCAAGAGAGGATGAAGGAGTGGCCGGAAAAAAATGAGAAGCACAGACTGGGGAGGGGGGAAATGGTGATGATCTGTGATTTGGGGGGAACGGAGTGGCTGATCCGGCTGTTTTTTAGAGAAAAGTCCAAACCGGGGCAAAAATAATCACCAAGCAAAGGGGGGGAGTTTCGGTGGTGGTGTGGTCGTTTCGGACGGCGATTATGGGAAGAAGAATTTCAAACTGGGGCTGTTGTTTTGGCCGGTTGAGGGAGCTCGAAAAAAAAATGAGGGGCTGGCAGCTTCTTTGGGTTGAAAATGAGAGGGTCCGGCTGAAGGGGGTAACAGCCGGTTGAGGGAGGAAAAAAAAAATGTCAAGGGTGGGGGGCGGCTGCCTTGAGAAAAATGGGAGATGATAGGTTTAGGGTTGTTGGTATTTTTTTTTTAGATGTTGTCAAAATTGCCCCCCCTTGAATGTGTTGAGAAAAACCAGTATTTATAGGCAAAAATGTTGTTAGGTTTTTCAACTTGGTCCCTCAACTTCTTTCTTTTTGTAAATTTTGATTTTTCTTATTTTTTTGTATTTTTTTGAAAACGAGTAATATCAATCGTCGACTCACATGCGGAAAATCAATGATTTTAAAAATGACGCGTGAAACGTCGAACGCGTTTGAAAATCTTTTAACAATTTAAATTCTTTTTTTAGACGACGTTGAAAATGCTAAAATGACGAAAATATATATAAAAAACATATTTTTGGATTTTCTTTGTTTTTCTCAATTTTTTGGATTTTTTGAAAATATATCAAAACATGGGTCAAAAATTGGGTAGCAACAGATGCCCCCTCTTTACAATGCTTACGAAGCAAAACTCCTCAAAATTTTGCATAGTAAGCTTTGTAAAGAAAACAAAAGGAAAATGATTTCATTATCTTGGGCAACCTGCCCACACACTCACACTGATCTGTTTTCACGGGCGACCTGCCCACACGTACTCACTCAAGTCTATTTTCACGGGCGACCTGCCCACACGTACTCACTCAAGTCTATTTTCACGGGCGACCTGCCCACACATACTCACCCTAGTCTATTTTCACGGGCGACCGACCCACACTCTCCCAATAGTCTATTTTCACGGGCGACCTGCCCACACATTGGGTTTACCTGAGATCCCATCTGGCGACCTCATTCAACTGGAACGAAAATATGCGTAACTCGGTTAACCTGAAATCCCATCTGGCGATTCCCTTTAACCAAAGCTACATGAGATCCCATCTGGCGATCTCATTCTGGTCTCATTGTACAGGTGACTAACCCTAGAAAAAAGCTGGTCTCATTGTACGGGTGACGAACCCTGGTGCTGCTGGTCTCATTGTACGGGTGACGAACCCTAGAAAAAAGCTGGTCTCATTGTACGGGTGACGAACCCTATGTTGGTCTCATTGTACGGGTGACGAACCCTATGGTGGTCTCATTGTACGGGTGACGAACCCTATGTTGGTCTCATTGTACGGGTGACGAACCCTATGTTGGTCTCATTGTACGGGTGACGAACCCTAGAAAAATGCTGGTCTCATTGTACGGGTGACTAACCCTGTGTTGGTCTCATTGTACGGGTGACGAACCCTATGATGGTCTCATTGTACGGGTGACGAACCCTATGTTGGTCTCATTGTACGGGTGACGAACCCTATGTTGGTCTCATTGTACGGGTGACGAACCCTAGAAAAATGCTGGTCTCATTGTACGGGTGACTAACCCTGGAAAAATGCTGGTCTCATTGTATGGGTGACCGACCCAAAAATGGAAAAAATGTGAAGAAGTGTGGTCTCATTATAATGGGTGACCTACCCACGTGGAAAGAATATGAAAAGGTGGTCTCGTTGTGATGGGCGACCTACCCAAATAGAAAGAATGTGATGTGCGGTCTCATTATAATGGGTGACCTACCCAAATGGAAAAAATATGATGAAGTGTGGTCTCATTGTAATGGGTGACCTACCCAGATGGAAAAAATATGATGAAGTGCGGTCTCATTGTCATGGGTGACCTACCCGAAAATGGAAAAAATATGAAGTGGGGTCTCATTGTAATGGGTGACCTACCCAGATGGAAAAAATATGATGAACGGTCTCGTTGTGATGGGCGACCTACCCAAATAGAAAGAATATGAAGTGCGGTCTCATTGTAATGGGTGACCTACCCAAAAAATGGAAAAAATATGAAGTGTGGTCTCATTGTAATGGGTGACCAACCCAGATGGAAAAAATATGAAGAACGCGGTCTCATTGTCATGGGTGACCAACCCAGGTGGAAAGAATGTGAAAAAAAATGGTCTCATTATGATGGGTGACCTACCCAGATGGAAAGAATATGAAGTGTGGTCTCATTGTAATGGGTGACCTACCCAAGAAAAATGTTGGCGAGGGCTCAAAGGCGCACTCGAAATGAGGTAGGGTTAGAAAACGCGCTACCTGAGAAGTGAGGGCTCAACGGCGCACTCGAAATGAGGTAGGGTTAGAAAAACGCACTACCCGAGATGATAGCTCAAAGGCGCTCACAAAAAGAGGTGAGAGCTCAAAGGCGCACTCAAAATGAGGTAGGGTTAGAAAACACACTACCCAAAAGATGATGATGAAACACCGACCTGACAATGTTAAAAGCAATGCATTATGATCAATATGCATGTATACTTACCTGAGAAAAAATATAGGTCCCCCCCCTCCTTGATGCTCCATCGTCATAGGGTTCCCTTGTTTGCATCCCAAGGCTTTCTTTGTTCTTCCGAGGCATTGACTCATTCATGTACTGGTCATCCACTCAGCTGTAAACGCAGTGCCCATCCCGGGCTGTCTTTGACAATTACTGCTTGCATCGTTCATCAAGCTTGACCCTGCCCCCAAGTGTGGTACTGCTTGATTCATTATGAAGGATTTTCTCTCCTGGCTTCTTCTGAGAATTATCCTCTGATTGATTGTGTGCATCATGCCAATACCCATCAAGATTGTTAATCAATCATGAACTTGCCTCTAGTTGAAACAGTACTCTTCAAGTACATGTTATCATCAACCTTCTTGGAACTCATTCAGTCATCCAGTCATGCATCTCATAGCTTGCAGTACAAAGGATCATGGTTGTATGCTCAGTGCTCTTCTCATAGACTCCTTTCAACTCTTCTAATCAGATTGTGAAAAGAAATGCCTCGGCCTCATCAATGATGCTACTTCTATCACCCATACTCATGCGGTGAAGTGCTCATCTGGCTTCAAAACAAATTGTCCCACACAGTCAGTCTTCGGGGTGGGTGCCTTTCTGACATTCATTCAATGCAGTTGCGTGGTAACGTCTGTCGATAACCATGTTTCAAAGGATGACAATATGAGATTGTCCTTCAAGTGCATCATTGTTCCACAGTCAGTCTTGGTGGTGTGCATATGTTCGATGTTCATTCAAATGCACTCACCCGATAACATCTGTCAGGAGTCATAGCCATGTTTCAGAGGGTGACCCAAGATGGAGATATGAAAATATCCTTTAAGTGCAGCGTTGCTCATCGATTGCTGCTGAAGTTCACTGAATCATGGATTGTCTTTGAACACATTGCCCAGCAATGATATGAATGCTCGTTCATCAGTTTATACTCAATGATGTTTTCCTTTGTCATTGTCAGATGATAATCATAACTTTCCGGGACTTTGATGACTCATCATCTGATTCTTTCTTTGCCCCCAGCTGATCTGGATACTGTTTGTTTTCCTTCTTAAGGTCCACTGTATTGCCCCCAGCTGCTCAACTTTTCAAGGAGTGTCGAGGACTTCAATGTCATTTCTATCAACGATTTTGCATACTCAATCGATGTTCTTCTGTGTTTGATAATCTTCCTTGTTCTGAAATCAACTCTCATATTTCAAAGATCATGTCTATTCAAAGTCTAGTTTGTTGAAATGAAATCAAAGATGTCCTTTTTTGGAAATCTTTTGAAAATCAAGCTTTTTGATCAAAGACCCAACACACGTTATTCGAAATATATAGTCCTTTGATTGTCATGCATTTTGAAAACAGAAATTGACCCAATGTAGGATTAAGAATGGCTTTTTCCATGGTTCTTTGTATCAATTTGAATCCTTGATGTTGGGTATATCATTTAATAGTCTATGATGAGGTGACCTTTGCATGAATTTCAAAAAAACAAAAATGCTCAAGTCAAAACTCCGGCTTTATCAAGAAAGGTTGTTTCTCTTCTTATAACTTGTTTTATCAGCATGCATAATAACCAATAGCTTAATTCATGAAGTCACGACCCTTATGGAAAAACTCTTCAAATTTTGAGAGCGCCATTTATCGGTTCAAATTGCTTGCTTGATTAAAAAGGGCTTTTAAAAGCACGTAATGCAGGCTATGGTTCATGGCTATGAAAGAAAGGAATTTCACAGGCTCAAAAGGTGTTTGAGGGTTTCAAAGACCTAGGATCAACATCAACTATTCATCAACTCTTTTCTATTGTTGTCTTTGTAGAGAGGAAACGACATATAACCTTGTTAACCTCAAAGTTCAGACTTTTCTTAACATAAGTTATAATGCAAATCCACCTTTCCTTGATGAATAACCAACCTTAATCATCTGATAACATCAAAAGCTTTATAATGGACACCAAAAGTCACGTTTATAGCTTAGTCTTTTCTGGTATTGACTTTTGTTGTGCATTTCCTTGATTGAAATTTCTTTTGCTCTTCATAGACTTGATAGGCGTTCTCCTTCCTTTATCTTTGACTTGTATTTTAAGTGAGGGCAACTTCAACTTCTTCTTCTTCTTTTTTTTCATCATAGCCTTCCTTAAAAATTTCTTATATGCCCCTAGTCTATGTGTTTTTCTTTTAGCTCTCTCTCTCAATCATTGGACCTTTGTTCTAAGCCTTCCCCTTTATCCATTAATTATATCAATGTCTCCAAAATATCTCTCATTTGCCCCCAGTATGGGGTGTGATCCTAGTCAGGGTTTCTTTTTTTGAAAGAAAATATTTTACCAGGCTCAAAATGGGACTGCAAAGGATATAATCTTTAGAAAGTGAAGGGATATCAAAGATGGCCTTTTCTCATTTCAAGCAAGGTTGGTTAAACCGATAAATTTTGACCTCATCTACTGTAATGATTGGGACTTGTAAGAATCATGATTCACGAGTCCATAAACTACCGAATCCACTACATGTCATTATGCATACTGTTAAAACTTAGCTATATGATGTGTGGTTCAGTTTCAGGGGGTATGAGTTCAAAATTGTTTGGTCACCTCATGTTATTTTCAAGTATCGAGTCATTTCTGTAATCAAAACACTTTTAATCTTTCGACTTGATTAACCTTTATTGCATGTTGGAGTTTGATCAAAACATTTTGTCAAAATAAAATGTTAAACATCTGTTGATTTCAAAACAACAAAAAGACAAAAGCAAGGCATGTTTCGTTGAAGGATGAGATGTGATATCAAAACAAAAATGCAAAATCCATAACAAAAATGCTTGACAATTTAACTCCTTCTTGGATCAGCTTCTCTGGCAATATCTATGTTTTGCCGAGCAATTCCAATCACTTGTCATTCTGAAAATGATTGATGACATTATCTTTCGCAAATTAAGCTCGACTCTTGAAACTCTTGCATCTGTTTACTAAAATGGTCGAGGACCCCACCATGACATCACATCTCTTATCTGGATTATACCACCTAGAAATTGGTGGTTGCATGGGATTTGTCGGAGTCAAGCAAAAAATTCTAGAATCTGGCAGGTGTTGGCCGACAAACATAAGTGGCAGAGGAATGTCAATCTTGGCAAAGACACTTGAGCAATTGATGCTTGAGCGAGACTTGACTAGGCAAAGTAACTGAGGTTTCTCAATCGAGAGTCATCTTCTGATGCACCTCTCATCATTGTTCTGGAATCCATGGCAGATCCTTCAATCCTTCACTTCTTCATAGCTCGCTCAATTCTTTCAATGATCTTCACAACATCATGTCAATCTTCCAATGTTGTCGTGGTTGGTTGAGGATTGTTAGAAAACTTTCTAACAGCTTGGTAATCTTGGCAGCGCCCAGAAACTTGTAGTATCGCCACTACCGACGTGTGGAATCACACATTGTCTCTATTGGAAGAGCACCTGATGAATCTAAAACTCTTTTGTCCCCTCTTTGATTTCTCACTGACAGTGCAGCAAACAAACACCTATAGAGGAAGTCCTGCTCTGTTAAAGTTTCAGTCTTCTTCATGTTTTTCAATCTAGGCATGTCTCTTCTCTCTACTCTTGCATTTTAATACTGACACTGTTGGAGGAAAATCATAGCTGATCTGAAACTACTGTATTCCTTCTTGGATTTCCCATTTGCGGATCTACAAACAGATTCCTGTCGAAAGAGCTCTGCTACGTTGAAGTTTGAAGTCTGCTCGTATTTTTCAGACCAGGTCTGGATCTTCAATGTACTAAGATGTCTCCATGCTGAAACTGATGAGAGAAATATTTGTAGCATATGCAACTTATAGATCCCCTTTTGCCTTCCCAATTTGCAGAGCCATAAATTGATTTTTGTAGAGAGAGTTCTGCCACATTGAAGTTCAGTGTTTAATCATTGTTTTTCAGACCATCTTGCTGCTGAAATGGAATTGAGCTCATAATTAGGGCAGCTTCCAAGAAGACTAATGCGCCATGTACAGGAGACCGGTAGTTGTTTGGTTCCATTAGATGATGTGGAGGCGATGAACATTTAACAATGCAATTGGATAAGAACCAGAGTTGTCATTAGTTGATGACTGAAGGCGTTGTTGCTTTTGTTCATGACGAAAAACGGGAGATACAGCTTCAATTAGATATGAACAAGCAGTGTTCCCACAGAAGACCGTGCAGATATTCTCTTTCCATTTGATGCTCAACACTTGTTCGAGCAGATCTGAGTCTAGATACTTCACATTTAATGCTCTCAACCTTAATCTGATAATGAGCCTCTATCTGACATCTTTCTTCACCTCCATCATTTTTCTCCAATCACGTGCAGCACAGCTTGTATAGGGGACCTACCTTTCATTCTGGTGCATGCATGACAAATGTATGAACATGTAATCTATATGGTGAACTCACCCTTCGAGAGGTGACAATATGGTCGTAACTCTTGTATGATGGACAAGAATCGTGATTTTTGCCCAAACTCTACAATGAAAATTTTCGGAGCAACGACCAATGTGTCACCCATAAGTCTTGAGTTCAAGATGCTTCAAGAAGAGTTTGCCCGTATGCAAAAACGATAGCACATACAACCTAAGGACAGGTTCTATTCATTATGTGAACATGGGTAGGTTTTCTATCTGGTCTCAAAAGGATCTCATATCTGCCCAGTGACGTTCTTCGTAAAGACAGTATGGGGGCGTTGCAAGGAATGGTTAAGGCACGTATACCCACCATTACCAAGCAGGCACTCAGATATGAGTTGGGTGTTTCACGCATCTGAACCCTGACCAATAGTCTTAGGGCAGATCGCTAGTTCCCCACCTAACCTAGAAGCTTGTGTGTGCTTTTAAAAATAAATACAGGTGATGCATGAGACAATTCTATAAAATGCATGGAAATAAATATTAACAAAAAGATAAAAATGCAAAAACTTAAACACATCAAATACACAAAGCTTAGTCCAATAATCGAAAAAATACCTTCCCCAGTGGAGTCGCCATTCTGTCGCACCCCAAAAAAAATCAGCGATCGGCATCGGCTGGCGATTTTTCATCGTTGTGGTTGTTTGTTTGATTTTGGTTCATTGGAGTCGCCACCTAGTAATTGATTTCGGGCTACTAGGAAACCGGATGTACTGGTCTTGTCAGAGATTCGCGGGTAAGGAACTGGTTGTGGTTAGGGAAGGTATTAGCACCCCTAACGCACCCTACCTGAGGTAAGCTGCTTCGTGGCTTTGACGTGTTAAAGAAGTTTTAATAATTGTCTTTTCATCGGAAATTAGAAATATCACTTACGTATAAGTTAATAATTCTTAACCGTGATCCGATCAAAAAATTAAATTCTTCTTTAATATATTTGCAATTCGATCATTAAAAAAGAAAATAAATAAATAATTCAAAAAAAAAAAATAAACACACACATACACTTTCACTATTTTTTGTTTCTTTTTCTTTTTCTTTCTCCTTTTCTTTTCTTTTCTTTTACATCCAACATACAAAATACAAAAATTCAAAACAAAACTAACACTAAACAAAAAATCACATTAAACAACTTCTAAAATTACAAAAAATAACCCAAAACAATCTGGGACAGTGCTGGAACCCTCCGAGTAGCTGGAATAATGCTGTGAAGACCGCTGGAACAGTAAGGCCACTGGCGGCGCGTGGGTCCACGCGCCGCCATGAAATCAAACCAGAAACAGGGGGCCAGAAATGGCTTCCTCCCTCTCCTCTTCCTCGCCGGCGGTGACAACCGCCGCTATCTGCAGAACGGAGAAACACACACAAACAGCAGTTGATTTTAATTATTTTTTCCGTTATAGATCTGTTTTTGGCTCATTCTTCCTTCGCCGTTTTGGATCTGCCCTCCCTGCAGCTTGTTTCTGTTTCCTCTTCTTCTGTTTAGAGGGCCGGCGGTTGTGGGTGTCTTCTTCTCCTCTATTTCTGGTGGTGGATCCGGTGGTTGCAAAGGGGGAGCGACGCTGCTGCTGTGTTAATGGCGGTGGCCTCGATGGTGCTGGAGCTGCTGGTTGCGCCGCGGTGGGCGCTGGGTTTCCTTTTCTCCTCTGCTTCCGGTGCGGACGGCTGCGCTGGAGGCCGATCTGGTTGCTGAAGATGAGGTCTGGTGACCGGCGAGAGGGGAGATGGCTGTCGAGAGATGACTGAAAACGCCGAGGGGAAGTCTCCGGTGTTGATGGAGAGGAGGCCGGCGAGAGAGGATGAAGGAGTGGCCGGAAAAAAATGAGAAGCACAGACTGGGGAGGGGGGAAATGGTGATGATCTGTGATTTGGGGGGAACGGAGTGGCTGATCCGGCTGTTTTTTAGAGAAAAGTCCAAACCGGGGCAAAAATAATCACCAAGCAAAGGGGGGGAGTTTCGGTGGTGGTGTGGTCGTTTCGGACGGCGATTATGGGAAGAAGAATTTCAAACTGGGGCTGTTGTTTTGGCCGGTTGAGGGAGCTCGAAAAAAAAAATGAGGGGCTGGCAGCTTCTTTGGGTTGAAAATGAGAGGGTCCGGCTGAAGGGGGTAACAGCCGGTTGAGGGAGGAAAAAAAAAAATGTCAAGGGTGGGGGGCGGCTGCCTTGAGAAAAATGGGAGATGATAGGTTTAGGGTTGTTGGTATTTTTTTTTAGATGTTGTCAAAATTGCCCCCCCTTGAATGTGTTGAGAAAACCAGTATTTATAGGCAAAATGTTGTTAGGTTTTTCAACTTGGTCCCTCAACTTCTTTCTTTTTGTAAATTTTGATTTTTCTTATTTTTTTGTATTTTTTTGAAAACGAGTAATATCAATCGTCGACTCACATGCGGAAAATCAATGATTTTAAAAATGACGCGTGAAACGTCGAACGCGTTTGAAAATCTTTTAACAATTTAAATTCTTTTTTTAGACGACGTTGAAAATGCTAAAATGACGAAAATATATATAAAAAACATATTTTTGGATTTTCTTTGTTTTTCTCAATTTTTTGGATTTTTTGAAAATATATCAAAACATGGGTCAAAAATTGGGTAGCAACATGGTTAATGATGGATACAACGAGGGAATAGTCTGATATTATAAATGTTATTTCTGGAAACTTTTTCTATTCTCTTAAATCTTAGAGTTTGAAATTTAAGTCGAATAGATTTCATGATTGGAACATAAAATCCTTGGAAAAGGAATCAAAACTAAAGAGAAAACAAATTCAAGGACTAAAGTAAACATATTTATGTTTTATGAATTGTTAAAAAAAGTAAAAAAAAAAAAGGCTTACCTCTTTGTTTCTATGTTAAATTTAATCCTAGATAATTTATTGTTTTAATCAACAAAACCAAATAGTATTTTACAAAATCAAGCATCAATATCATTGAAAACATCTTTTCACATCAAGAATAAGATGTATAACATGACCCAAAACAAATTATTATTCTTTTAGCAATGTTCCATTTCATTTGGTTCAGATTTATTTGTTTTTAATAATTCTAAAATGACTTTTCCTTCATGCTTTGATTGACTGGAGAGATCAGCAAAACCATGAATTGCTAGTTAGTGTAACTTTATGGTAAAGAGAGGAATTTTGGAGACCACCCTGAAAAGCATCAATTTTGAATGGAAGAGAAACTATGAATTGCTAGGTAGTGTAACTTTGTGTCATCCAATATTCTCATTCTTTCTTTTAAGCATGCCAAGACAATTTTGAATGGAAAGAAAAAGAAAAAGAAAAAGAAGAAATTTACTAAAATTTCAAAAGTTTATATATATAAAAAAACAATTATGAAAGACTTCCTTTCTTAAAAGTGGTATTCTTTTAAAAACCAATATAACTAACTTTATAGTACAAGAACTCAAATAAAAAAACCAATATAAATATTAATTTAAAAAAATAAAAGAATTTAAATACCTAAAAAGTGGTTCTTTTTTGCTATAGATTCTTTATTAGTTAGGTGGCTTGCGTTGCGTCGTGGGTCAATTTTTTTCCATAAAAAATATCAAAAAAATCTAAGACCTACGAGTATTGGGTCTGTCTACAAAGAGAGACCCAAGAGCTTGGGGTGCGTCCTTGTAGCCAGACCCAAGGTTGTTGGGTCCAGAGTTGCGGCAAGACCCAAGCTTGGGTCCGAATGTCTAACCCAAATATCTTGGGCCAGGAGAGGCTACAAGACCCAAGGAACTTGTGTAAGATCCCACATTAGAAGCGAGCGTCTAGAGTCAAGGCCTTATAAGTGCATGCTCAACTTGACTAGTAAGACGCGTTTTGAGGCCACGTGTGGCTGCTAAGAACAAACCAGTGAGGGGAACCTGGGTAAAAGCTCTAGATTTGGGTGGACTGGGAGGCCCAAAGTGGATAATATCTTGCTAATGAAGTGGGGTGTTATATTTGGTATCAGAGCCAAGGACAACTCGTCTTAAGGTGGGGGGATTGTAAGATCCCACATCAGAAGCGAGCATGCAGAGCCAGGGCCTTATAAATGCATGCTCACCTTGCCTAGTAAGACGCATTTTAGGGGCATGTGTGGCTGCCAAGAACAAACCCGTGAGGGGAACCTGGGTAGAAGCCCTAGATTTGGGTGGACTGGGAGGCCCAAAGCGGACAATATCTTGCTAGTGAGGTGGGGTGTCACAACTTGGGTTTGCGCTCCTGGCACTCCCAAACAACTTGGATCATGTGTCCCTTTCCAGCCTTAAGTATCTTGGATCTGAAAGGAGATATCAAACCCAAGTCAATAATGAAAATAATAATAATAATAATAATAATAATAATTGATTTTATCCTTCAAATTAAATCTATATATTTTTTTATAGTATTAAAATTTATTTTAAATTTAATAATATTAATATTGATAATATTAATAATAATATTAAACTTGTCTTGCCCAACGCCATGGGTCCTGTTAGCAATAGGATCTAATGTCATTGGGTTCTGCTGGCAGCAGGACCAATGACCCAACCGTAATTTTTGACTTGCAAACAGTAAAGATAATGTCTCTCGGGCGCTATAGTGATGTCCATAGTGCAAACATTCAATGGCTATAGTGCATCCACAGTGCAACAAGTTTTTGTTCACAGTAAATACACAATGTTTTGCACTGTGTTTTTTCCATGCGTTTTAATATATAATAATAATAATAATAATAATTCAAACATCAATTACAATGAAAGAGGCTAACATATTAATTATTTATTTAAAAGAGCTCAGCATTGAAAGAACTTTGAAGAGAATAAACACAAACAATATAATTCACAGTTAAATCATTTACAGTACACAGTAATTCATTGATATGTTTTAGTTTTTGTTATAATAGATTTCTTTATCTGTTTTTAATACTTCTGAAATGACTTTTCCTATATGATGATAAGAATTTCAGTTAATAATTTTATTTCTATTTCACTCCACACCGACAAGTTTCATTTATTCATAATTGAAGTATAATCCTTCATCATTCTTCATAACACTAATCCAATACCAGAGGTCGAGGTATCAAAAACACCTTGTTAATTTCCTTTCTACTCTCGAATGCACGGCAATAACATACTAATAATTGGAGTTCATTTTATACTACTAAATCCTATAATTAATTCATTTGGTTCAGATTTATCTGTTTTTAGTAATTCTGAATTGACTTTTCCTCTATGATAATAAGAATTTCTGAGTGGAAAAAAGAAGACTCGACATTCTTTACCTGCAGGCTTTGATTGACAGGAGAGAGCAGCAAAGCCATGAATTGCTAGCTAGTGTAACTTTATGGTAAAGACAAGTAATTATGCACCCACTATCTTATCATCACTTTAGGCATGAGATGAGGAATTTTGGAGGCCACCACTCCTCAAAAAGATCAAACCTATACTATATTCTTATTCTTTCTTCTATATATGCATGCCAAATCAAGTTCGAATGAAAAAAAAAAAAAAAAAAAAAAAAAAAAACAAAGAAAAGTTATCCAACGATTCCTTTAAAGGTAGAGAACTTTTTAATGATGCTAATGGAATTATATTCTTATTCTGATTTCTCCTTTCTGTATATATAATTCATGAGCAGATTCGTCTTTCCTAATCCGTAATATTTTAATTTCTATTTCACTCCACATCCACAAGTTTCACTTATTCATAATTCAAGTATAATTCTTAATCATGCTTTTGTTTAATAGAAAATATTGATATTCAAGTATAATTCTTAGTTTTATACATAAACTAACCAAATTTAAACTATCTCATCATTTTACTTTTAGTAGTTATTAATAGAGTAAAGACTGCGCTTCATTCAAGAATGTGTTAGGGACTCCGAAAGATACTTGCTTGGTGTTTGAATCTAGATTTTAGATTTTGACGATATGATGAAAATTGTGTATAAATAATATATTGTATTTGTTAAATTATCGAATCATTGTTTGAGAAATCTATTTTGGAAATGTTTTCTTATTAATATAAGTGTTTGGGTAATTTGCATGTACCTCGACTAATCCCACGAATCCCAAAATTAATAACTATATAAATCTCTAATAGTTCTGAGATTTGTAAGACTCGAACTAATGACCTTAAAAAAGCATTTTAAAAATGTTTTTGTTACAATATGATTTAGCTGCAATGATTTGGATTAAGTTTAACTTTGATTTAGTTAAATAAATACTCACATTGTTAAAATATGATTTTTTTTCTCCTTTAATTCTAATTAATATTCTAATAACCTCCCCACCTTTTGGAGAGGTTAACATTGCACAAATGCCCATATCCTTTCTTACAATTAATGTAACATCAAAGGGTGGTTTTCTATTTTTATTCTTCAAAATATTTTTTTTAATATGATGTCCATCTTCCACCTTTCTCTCTCCTTCGTCTCCCCAATTATGTCCGTTTAATTCTTCAACTGCTATTTCTTTTTCTCCTTACAAGGAACCCAATTTTTTACCACATCCGGTCCAAAATCTTATTGTTTTAACAATATCTACAAAATTTAAATAATTGGTTGGTTTTTCAACCAAATTAGTCACATTATATTGTGTGATATGTTAGCAAGGATCTATTATAAACTTCATTGGGAAATTATTTAGTAAAATCAATTATATATATTTATATTTGCAGGATAATATAAAAAAATAATATAAAATATTAAGTAAAAAACAATTATAAACATATAAAGTACTTGTAGAATTTCAAATCAAAACCAAGACATGAAAAAAAAAAAAAAAAAACTATTATTGAGAATTGTACCGTCTATCCTTTAGGTTAAATTACTTGTTAATAGGTAGAAACGATCTCAGTTCAACTTGCCTCGAAAAAATTCAATTACAATACCTCAAAATAATGCACTTCTAATCAAGACCTATGAACTAGAAAATTTACTCAAATTCTCTATTGTCTACGTTCTACTTCTTCAACTTATGAGAATGAACTCCTTTTACCCCTAATATGGGAGGCTAGGGAAGAGAAATTCATTCAAATTAATTAGAATGAATTCATAATAATTAATTGAATTTGAAAAATCCATGAATCTTAGAAGATTTAATTGAATTGAATTGAATTGAATTAATATTAATTAGAATTAATTCCAACAATTCATTGAATTTACATAATTAATGAATCTAAAAGGATTTAATAGAACATAATTAATTCAAGACTAATTAGAATTAATTGATCATGAAAATTTATTGTATTTTTATAATCAATGAATTTGACAAGATAGAAAGAAATTGATCATTAAATTTCACATTACCATTAATGATTTTAAAATATATGTAAATACCATTTCAAAGCCATTTTTCAACAATCCTTCATATGAATGGAAATTGAATGGCCAAAATACAAAATGAATATAGAGAAAAAATGAATTTGAATATCACTATATTAGGATAGGTAGCTTTTGAATTTAAACTTTTCTTGGTCAAGTACTATCCAATTTATTTGGTCAATTAGTAAACATGATGTCTTGAATTATTTAATTTTTTTTTTTAGTGTAAACCAGGATAATAGTACCCACACAGTTATCTTCTTAGAGTTTTCTTTAGTTTTCATAATGGTATTCATTTTGTCCCTAAACAACTCTTAGTTTTATAAATGCTTTAAAGAATTCAGTCTTTCAAAATTCTCAAAGAAACTTTTACATTTCCCACTTATATAGATGATGTCTTATTAAGATTATGTTGTTATACTCCACTTAATAAACAAATATATAAAAATAACTTTAGCCCTAATTTCTTATTAAAAGTGTGATATAAGCACCTTTTTTCATCATAGGAATAGACAAAGAAATAAAATGTGATTATATCATGGATCTTACAATGCATATTTGCTTATAAGATTTCCAATTCATTGTTACTCCATTGAGTGTGAAGAAATATCCAATGATGAATTTTGAACCCTTGGTGTCTGATATACAATTCACATCATTGTAACTTTCTAATACCATAAGATATCAAGTATAGCATAGCCTATAGTATAAGGTGTATTTCAAATATTTTAATACACTATTTATTATTTTTCAATGATTCATACTTGGATTCTTAGTAAATCCATTTAACTTGGTAACTAAGTATGCAATATATTTGATCTTGTATAGTTTATTTCATACATCAAGCTTTCCATTGTTTGAGAATGTTCTAATTGATGTATTCCCTTACCTTTGTTTTTTTAATAGATGCACACTTATATCCATTGGTATTTTAATAATGGTATTGTCACTTTGAAAAATTTATCAAGAACTTTCTCAACATATTGAGATTAAGACATTACCAATTCATTAGATATCCAAGAAATTTTAAATTCTAATATGATTTCAGCAACACCCAAGTCTTTTATGTCAAACTTATTAGTTAAATTATTTTTGGTAGATTTGATCATGTGTTTATTGTTGCCTAAAATTAACATATCATCTACATAAAAACATATAATGACATAACCTTTATTTTTAGTTTTTACATAAACATATTTATATCATATTTGTTAATTTAAAACTTATTTGATAAAATAACATTGTCAAAATTTACATGTTTGTCTTAGTTACTTATTGCAAACCATATAATGACTCAATAAGCTTATAGACTTTCATTTATTGCCTTTTAACTACAAACTCCTCATATTACTTCATATAAACCTCTCATCAAGGTCATCATTTAAAAAAAATTGTCTTTACATCCATTTGATATACTTCAAGATTATTAATAAATGTGGAGGCTATTAATATTCATACGAAAGTTATACTTAACATAGATGAATATGTGTCAAAATAATTAAATCCTTTAACAATAAATCTTACTTGGTATATATCATATTTCCATTAGCTTCCATCTTCTTATTGAATATCTATTTATAGCCTAACAATTTACTTTCGGATGGAAGATCCACTAATTTTCATGTATGGTTTTGCATAAATGATGCAACCAAACCTAAAAAATAGAAATCAAAAAACAAGAAAGACAAGATGTTTAGAAGAACGGATAATATGGAAACCCAAATTCATAGTTTTATTATTAAATAATTATCTTTTAATAGTCTACACTCAAAACAGGGTTACAATGATCTTAAATAGGCCTTAAACCAAAGGTTTACAAGACATGAATAATTAGAGTTCCAATTCAAGAGGGAAAATATCAATTAATCTAAGATCAAGCTAAAAATTAAAAAAAAAAACTAGGAAAATAACAAAATTGATAAAATTAACAATTTATGGATCTAATTTAAAGGCCTTCTCATTCTTGGATGGTTATAATCAACCTATTTTTTATAGAACTGAGCCTATAAAATTTCCTGAAAAAAATTTGAGTCTATTCCAATAGTCAAATCCAAAGTTATAAGTCTTTTTGTCATATAAGTCATTTGGCATGATCAAGCCTTTTCTTAGTTTTTGGCCTGAAATCTGGTCTAAATAATAATATGTTAGGCTATCCACATAGTCAAAATATAATAAATGTGTTTCTACAATCTCAATGGCATTGGCTTGAGTTGCTCTTTCTTTCTTAAAGTTACCTTACGGAGACTTATTTTTACAATCTATTGTTTGATATCTAGTCTTATTGTAGATAAAGCATTTGCCTTTAAATCTCTTAGCAATATATTTTCCCTTCACAACAAGATTTTTATTTAGGTTTTTATTATGAGACTTTGTTAGTTGTTTAATCAAATTCCCCCAAAGGTCATTAAATAAGAGTTGGTTATCTTCTTGAAAAACTTGTTCCCATCTTCTATCCTCAACCTTAAAATAAGGTCTTCAACTATCATCTTTTTTTTTCTTATATTTAAAGTAGTTCTTGAAATATTTCTAAGTTAGTGGTAATGTTTTAATAATAACAATCACTTAAAAAGATTCACTCAAAGTCATCCTTTAGGCAAGAACATCATGTAAGATGAGTTGACACTCTTAAACTTGACTAATTATAGACATTAAATCAAGAATATTCAAGTCAAGAGTTTAATTGACTATGAATTTTTTTATAATGGCATCTTCACCTTTGTACTTCTAACCAAAATATTCTTATAGTACCTTTACATTATTAATGCAACTCTACCCGTCATAAAATGTATTCTCTATTCCATTAAAGATGTAGTTTATGCATACAAAATCGCATTGCTTTAATTCATCCATAGCTACCTCAATAGTGGTATTAGATTCATCATATAATAGTTTTGGCGCATCTTTAGTTAAGAATTTTTTAAAGTTTAAGATAGTCAAATAAAATTATATCTTTTATTACGGCATCTTAAAGTTTAAACTATTAAGTTTTAAGGATTCTCATCATAAATCACATAAGATAATGATGGTATCCTCCTTACTATATATAATAAAACTTGTCATTGTAGCAATTGTAGGAGCAACAATCTCTTAAGTAGAAGACATAATTATTTTTATTGTAAAGAAACAACAGCTAAATATCTATTTTGATTAAAATCTGACTTGGAATGTGCATATTAATTATTATTTTTAAAAAAGTACTGTATTAAAAAAGTTATAAATTAAATAACAACAAAATATATTAAACAAAATAATCAATAAATAAGTAAAAATTTAGCCATAAGATCGTTGGAAAATTGTTTAATAAAACTACAAATAACATTCAATTATCAGAACCATATTACTGCTTTAAAAGGTATATATCGTGTGAACATGAGCTACTGGAGGGATCGAATGCATTCTAAATTTCGACAACTGTGTGAAAGGTGACATGTGAAAATGACCTATTGGCTTGACAAAAGATGAATAACAAGAGGGTTAACGCTGGGCATTTTTTCTATATAATGCCAAGGAGGACTCTACATTTCTTCACTGCATTTCTTCACTACTTGTCATTTATCTAGCCAAGGAGGTCTCTTAGCTACTTGCCAGTCTCTACAAAAGATCAAAGATATGGCTCGCCTTTGCAAAAAAGTCGTGGAAACACCAATTCAATGCTCTACTGATGCTTTCTATAAATTCTTCAAGAAACAAGCAAACTTCTTGCCGAATGTCTGCGGTTCTGTTGTGCAGACAATAGGACTCGCTGACGGTAACAAAAGCTGGGTTAATACTGTTGGCTCCCGCAAAGTGATAGAAATCCTGTCTTCCGAGTCTTGCCGTGGTACGTGCGTTATCAATTTAAGCATGCAATAACATTATTACAGTGCTGATCCATACATTAAATGATTTGAATTCTAGCTATAATAGATTAGATTCTGGTTGAAAAATTACTCAGAAACTTATAAGATTGGGCATTGTTTTTTCAATTATGATCAGACACTGCGGAGAAAATCAAGTATGTTGTTGAATCCGTTGACGACCGCTCCAGGAAAATCACCTACAAGGTGCTGGAAGGAGCGTTGCTGCAACAGTACGAGTCCTTCTCCGTTACTCTACAGGTTACCTCTTCCAGCACCGCGAAATGGACTATCAATTATCAGAAGAAAGATCCTGCCAGCGAAAACCCTGACTTTTACCTCCAGCTTTTGCCAACAGTCAACGCTACTGTTGATATTTACCTTCGTTCTAATGATTACTAAACATATCCAACATCACAGAACATGCCCTTACTAGTGTCTGTATTGACGAATAAAGAGTTCAAAGGAGCTTAATTATATGCATGCATGTTCCCGCCCACTTATGTACTAAGATGTAATAATACGTCTGTACCTTTTGGTTTGGCTTGCTAGGCTACCATATATATTCACTCACATGACAAGGCTGGCTCCTGACATGCTTCCCTTCCATGGAGGTTGTAGCATGAAAGGGCGACGCCTTCTGATATTGTGGGTATTTATGTAATCATGGTGGCGGCCATCCCTCTATGTATCTTGTCTGTGTCGATGAATAATAATAATGTGTGCGCTTTAATCACTAAAATCCAATGTGTTTTATAATAATAATAATAATAATAATAATAATATATGTTATGGAGTGGTATGAGGTGCTTTGAATCTTTTCTAATAATTAATTATAGTAATTATAACAAGAATAGAATTATACAAAAATAAATATTTAATGAAAAAGGTCACCAATCAAACTTCACGGCTTCATCACTGGGCAAGCTTCAACTGTCTATCTAGGGAAGGCTAGAGAAGCTAATAACTTCCATGCACATGAAAGAGCAAAAATGAAAGAAACTAACCAAAAAAAAAAAAAAAAAACTCTCCCTAGTTTCTATTAATATAAATAAATATTAATGTTTGTTTAATGAAAAAGTTGTCTTTTATTTTTTGAATGTTATATCCGAGGGCGGAGCTAGGAATTTTTCCTACCCTAGACTATTAAATAAATATATTGATTTTTTAAGAACAATTATTAATTCATGTGCATAAATTTTTGAAATTAACAATAAAGTTTTAATTCAAATACATTACTCAAAATATTAAAAAATAAATTTGAAAGTATATAAAATTAAAGTGTAAGTAAAAATAAACCTACTGTTGAAGTTACATCCTTCGATGTTTTGTGAAATATAATTCATTTATAATCGAATATGAATTGACATTGTAACAACTATTTAACCAGGATAAAATGACAATCTCATATCAACTAGAAAACAAAGTAGTTAAATTTTTTTTCTCTCTCAATTCCTCCTTCATTCACTTGATTCTCCCTTATTTTAGTCTTTTATAAGTTGAACTTTGTAATTTTACAAAGTTATTCTCTTATTTTTCTTATTTTTTTTCCTTGGATTTTTTTTTTTGATGTTTTTCCCTTACCTTTCTCTCTTTCTCTCTCGCCTTTTCTTTTCTTTTCTTTTTCTATTCTGCTTCTGCCCAGTCGGTAACATATAAAAGAAAGAAAGAGCGGGTTTGTTTTATTTTTTAATGGCAGTAACATATAAAAGAAAGAAAGAGCAGGTTTGTTTTATTTTTTAATGACAAATAATCATTTTACCCTTAATGAATCGTTTTGCTTTTATTTGATGATTTTTGTTTTATTAGCACTACCATGCTCCATTCATCATAAAATTTTAACCAGATTTTATTCAATATATTTTAAGATTTCTTATAAAATTTCAACTTAATTTGATGGTCGGATTGAAACCTACGCCTAATAATGTAAAATTGATCCAATTATGATTTTCATCAAATTTCTGAACTTCTTCAAAAATTCTAAAATTTTAACTTAAGATAAAATATCAATATTAGAAGGCTCCAAGCAAATTTTCTGAATTTTTTTATAACTCAATCAAGAATTACAAATTTATTTATATAAAACTAATAAAAAATATTAATAAAATCTTGAATTACCCACCCAAACCTTTAACATACCTTCTCCCTTGGTTATATGTCCACATCGTTTTTTACAATTAATATATTATTAAAGGGTGGTTTAATTTGTCTTCTTCGTTATTCGAAATGTTTTTTTTTTTTTTTTTTTACCTGTGATGCCCACTTGGCAGAGAGTTAACTATCATGTTAGTATTTCGAGAAATAAAAAAAAAAAAACTTAGAGAGATATTTGATTTATCAAATTTTATGAATATAAATATGCAAATAAAAAAAATCAATATAAATATTTTAAAAAATAAAAGAATATAGATACTTCAAAAAGCTATTATTCTTTTAGCAATAGGTTCCCTATATAGATCTCATAATCGATCAGAGTGCATGCAATGTTCCATTCTTTCTGCGTTGAGTCAATTTACGTCGAAGCTAGTTTATCCCAAGCCATGAGCAGATTCGTCTTTCCCAATCCATAATAATTTAATTTATTTTTCACTCCGCACCCGCAAGTTTCATTTATTCACAACTCAAGTATAATTCTTAACCACTATTTCAATAACTTATTTTTATTAATAATTAATACAGTAAATACTACGGTTCAGAATCAGTTGACCTGATAATTAGAAAAGATGTATTACTTTCTTTTCAGTCTTTAGAATTTAAATCTGATTGATTATTGGTTATAGAAAGTAAAGTTCTATAAATACTTCGAAACCAAATTTGAAATTGAATAAAAAATGATTAGCCTCATTTTTTACAAGGAAAGAGACTAAATTGATAGTTGAGGAGATGTGTTTTAGCTCTCACTAGCCGCTCTTCTTTCTTTTATTATTCTCCTTTTTTCTCTCACTTATCTTCTCAATTTACGCACCTTGCTTTTGTAAAAAATATTAAAATGGATTGTCAGTTTTTTTATATGTATTTAGTCTTTATTATTTTTAAATGTTTTTTTTTTATTTATATATTTTGTAATTTTATTATTTAACACCGAGTTGGTTTTGTATTAGACTTTGTAATTTTTTTTGCTTGGTTTTTATATGGTAATCTTAATTTCATGACTTGGGCTGAGTTGCTTTTTTGCTTGCTTTTCATTTATTTAACACCCAGTTGCTTTTTTGCTTGCTTTTCTTAGATCATAGACGAGTCAAAAACTAGAAAACATAACAAAAATTTAGATTTTATCAGACAATAAAATAATACAGCTTACCTTAGGTAAGACGTATTTGGGGTGTTAATACATTTTCTTTACGCAACCAATCTTCATACCCGATCTCTAAGACCAATCAGGGTTTCTAATAACAAAAATATTAGGTGGCGACTTTCATTCTATTTTTCCACTAATAAAAAATAAGAATTCATTGCCGCCCCATATTTTCCACATAAATATATTTTTAGACAATACAAAAATTTGAGAGTGGATATTTTCGCCATGACACCGCACATATGCACAGTGGCATAAGGGGGCGCTGACAAGGGCCCCGACCCCTGCAAGGAAATGCCCCTCCCTTTGTAAATATTTATAAATTTAATAAAAATAACTGAAATTTTTTCTTGGCTCCCTCTAAATTATAATTTGGCCCCTCCTAATTTTTTTTCCTTGTTCCGCCCCTGCATATGCAACATCATTATCGCAATTAAGATACCATGTGATATGATCATAGCATAACATTCTCTATATAAGATAATCTAGTGATATCAAATCTAAAGATTATTTACACAACCGTCACATAAACCTTTCTATAGACATAGGTAATTTCTCTTTATGAAATTCTCATGCAGATCAGTTCAGTGTACATATATTATGACAAGCACCTGTGTATTAATTCTAAATATCCCTTATACCTTTGCTTATGAGAATAACTACTTTCTTTCATAAAGAAAATATCATAATATATGTCAGTCTTTACTGCTTTCATGAATGTCTAGTATTTAATAAAGCAACAACCAAAAATATTATGAACTTTATCTTTACTCTAAATTCATTAATTAAATATTATATTAATATTAAAGGTAAATTAATTCTTTATAAATAATAAATATGTATTTACATGAATATAATAATGGCATGTGTAACCAATTGATTGGCTATAGAGTATATTAAACTAACAATCTTCCACTTGCACTAAAGTCAATCGCTCATGTATCTAATATCATATTGCTTCCTGTAGCATTAATGCTTATGCATAGATAGTGACTTAGTAAGAGGATCTTTTAAATTCTCTTTAGTAAGTACTTGTTTTATCTTTACATTTTTTATTTCATTGATTTATCAAATCAAATAGAATTTTTTTTATTTTTTTAGATTATTGATGAGACCTTAGTATATTTATTTATGTAATGGCTCAATTGTTATTAAGTATATAATAACTGGATCAATAATGTTAGAAATAAAGCCTAACATTGTCACGATTCCAATTTTGGACCACGACCGTCAACACTATTTAAGAGTTAATCATAGATAATACAAAAGTTTTTTTTCGTGAATCAAGCTCTGCACGTAATAAGAATCTCTCGTTTATATTAAATGAATTATATATATCAATTCAGATATTATTCCTGAAATATAAATTAAAGTCAACAAACTTTGTACAACCTTAATATTGAATCTCAGAATATTGGTACCATAATCCACAATTGAAAATCCATTTAATTTCATATCAGATGCTTTCATGCAAAACTGGAGAAGAGATAGGTCTAAGTATAACCACAGTTAGCAAGTAAAACTCACATATTGTTAGTTTATATCCATGTAGCTAATTAGTTAAATATGATGTTATTTTACTTATATATATAATATATTAAATTTTATTAAATAAAAACATTATTTATCTTTAATATTTATTTATATTTAATTTATGAATTTAATGTTTGATAAATAAAATAGAGTAAAAATAAAGTTCATGAAACAAAAATACTTTACAAAATAAATTATAAAATATAATATAATTATGTGATTTTTATTGCATTAAAGTATTGTTCCTAAATATTATTGGACTAATACTCTTTTAATACTGGATATTTATTAGAGTCATATAAACTAGCATGTATTATGTATTTTTTTATGAAAAAAAAAAAAGCAATTATTCTCATAAGTTAGGATATAAGGGATACTTAAAACTAATATATGGGTGTTAAAATAAATATACTGAAATGACTCATATGAAAATTTTATAAGAAAACATCACATTATTTTAAAAAAAAAGCTCATGTGATGGTTATATAAATGATATTTAAACTTAAATCATTAAATTATTTTATTTAAGTTTATTCATACAGCTATTAAGATTATCTAATCGTATACTTAGTAACAGGAAAAACATAATTGGATATGACTTGGGAGATTTAAATAGGGTTTTATATGGATGTGTTAAGTTTTTCTTAGAAAAAGAACAGAGAAAACAATGAAGGGAATGGACTGGGCCCGCAACGTCTGGGGTAAGTAATCAGGCCTGGCAAGTTCCAATCTTACGTGGGAAACATGGAATATAAAAGATTCAAGGACAACTCCCTTCTTGTTGACACATGAACAATAAAAATAAGGTTTCAGTATAAAGTGTGTGAGGCCACGGTTTTCCTATTTTTCTTTAATGCTTAATGTATATATAATATTATTATTATTTTCACGAACTTAATTTAGTAGATTTCATAGCTTGTAAGATCACTCCAATCACATGCATTTTGGTCTATCTAACCTTTTATTTCAAGTTTGATACATATAAAACAACCAAATAATTGTAGGATATATATAAAATCTTAACTTGAATCTCATTTTTAATTAGGTCTTAAATGTATTCAATGACTATATATTAAAATTTTTTTTTCCAATAATAAGTGGTAAATATTATAAATTGTGACCGACGTAACATATAAAAGGAACATATGTTTATGTTTGGTGGAGTTGTATATGACACATTGTTGTTTGGTAATGGTAGCTAGGAGGCATGTGATTTTCAATCATGTGGAAGGATTGGCTGTCCCTTGGACTTTCGGTCATGAATAGTAGTGAAACAAAATAATGTTTATTGTATACTTACGAGTGCTGTTTTTTATTTCTGTATTTTAAAAATATTTTAAAAAATTTAAATTTTTTTTATTTTTTATTAACTTTAAATTAATATTTTTTATTATTTTTAAATTATTTTGATATATAATGTCAAAAATAATTTTTTTTTTAAAAAAAAAACATTATTTAGCATGCATTTTGACATAAAAAATAATTGCAACCATACTGCTAAACAATCTTTAATCACGAAGTATATAGGACTTTTTCTGCAAAATTCATATCATTAATGCCACAAATCTTGAATGGAAAATCTCAGACGAGGGATAGATTTCCATAATTTTTGCAAGTTTTTGAAATGGTCTAATAATATCAGTATGAATCTCCATGTACACATATTCAGTTTCCTAATACTAACACAGTAAAAGTATATATCACAGATATAATCCGAGAAGAAACATAGAGATCATGAAGAAACGAAGCATCAAAACAAAAACAAGAGCCAAATATATTCTGGGGAAGGTTGGGTAGATCAAAGCACGACCCCAGCCCTCCAAGAAACTCCAAGGGACAACCAATACTTTTTTTTTTATTATTATTAATGAGGGTGTCCGGGCCAATTTGCGTGCACCACGACTAATCTCACAGCCCACTGAACATCTGCAAGCCCAGTGAGCAAGTAAAGCACCGCGGGGGTGATAAACATACCGCATAGGAAAGACCCAATAGAGATAGGAAAGGAACAAACTCTCCAGCCCCACTCCCACTGGGACTCGAACCAAAATTCGAAGAAAAGCTGTCCCAACAACCACTGAGCCAACAACCTGTTGGTAAGGGACAACCAATACTTGTACGTGCATGATGAGGTCGTGCCTCTTACCATCACCAAACATCTATATGTCCAGATATCCCTCATAATTCAACTTTTAGATTTTAATCCGTTTAATATTTGACCCGACCAACTTGACTTTTAAATTAATGATTTGACTCTTGAGTTGCACTTGTTAATTTCTAATTAAAAAAATCGAAATAATATTATTTAAAAAAATTAATTAATTCAAATAACCTGATACATGAATTCGGTGTACACTAGGTTAATTCCTCGAATTTGGTGGTTTAATAATTATGCTTCAAAGAATATACCTTTCAAGTTTCCAAAGAGAGAAATTTGACTGCACGCAGCATGAAGGCATTGACAGACAGCTAAAATAGAGTTGCTTTAATCTCTTATTTATTTGGATCCCATTATTAAGAATAATAACACCATCCCGATCAGCCTAAAAAAAAAGAAAAAAAATCAAGGGAGAATTATATTGTTGGGAAGGTTAGGTTGACCCCTCCAAGAAAGTCAAAGGCGAGGGACAGCTAATGTCTTGCACGCGCATGAAGGTGAGATGCCTCCTGCAATTACCAAACACCAATATGTCATGATCCGAGGAATGGTATTGGAGGCTGTCTGTATGACTATACGGGGTTTATTATTATTATTTTAAATAATCATATGAACTGGTTTCGGTATTGTTCTAGAAAAAAATGGGTGACTTGGGTTTTTTTTTTAATGATTTTTTTTAATAATTACCTCTCAGCTTGTTTGATGTGAAAATCTTTAGTTACATATTGTTTATGGAAGTTTGTTTTAAAAAATATATAATAATTAAATTCAACTTGTTCTATAAGTTAATTTGATATTTTGCTTGGTTTATGTTTAAATAGATTAACCATAATTTTATCAAATTTATAATTTTTTTAAATAAAATTATTTTTAATAAACTCGAATCAATTCAATTTAATACTGGTAAATAGCCAGGTTACAACTAACAAAAACTAAACAAAATCTCCATCTTTACACCATGATTAGGAGTTCCATCAATGGTTTTATTTTCTTTTATTTTTTTAAAAAAAAAAAAAAACAATGTTATTGAAAATTTTGATTTCCAACAACAACCAGAACAAAATTCCCAATAACAAAATCATCCCAGTCGCGTATAAATAACTTAAATCAAGATTTTATATTTTATATTTTATATTTAAAAAATCTCCATCCGTCCATGAAAAGCATGGGAAACATTGGAAATCACCATCAACACATGCAATGAACACAAGGTGACAAGAATCATATACATTTGCCAGCCAAATAGAAGCCAGGTGTGTGTCTTTTCATCGGGGATATTTTGCTCAAAATCAATGAACATAACTCAAGACATTGTCGTTTTATGTTCATTGCTGGAGAGTTGTTGGAGGAAACTAGCGGTGCAGAACTTGTAAGGGCTAAAGACGTGTCTGAATAGTTACATCGATCTCTGGTGGCTTTGATTCGTCGTGTTCTTGGAGAACGGTGAACGATATTTGAATTGATTTTATTTCAATTATTGATGGCTGCGTCTTCGATCCCATTTCCCCCACCATGAAAAGAAAAGGAACGGCTGCAAATTTTGTTGCGGTATACGAGGAAGTGAAGGGGGGAGGAAATACCACAAAAATTGGCACTTCTTGGACATGAGTTACATCAAGACGTCCAAGTGGTGAAGTAGGGGAGGGGAAATGCTGACCTAAATGAAGTGCTTGAGAGGTTTTTGGTGGAGAATTTTAATCAAATTGACATTTTCAATGTTCAAATTGTGTGTACAGTTGGATTTTGGAGATGGATCAACTGGAAAAATATGCATAGTTTTCAAAGTTTAAGAGAGGAAATGGTCTGGGTAATGAATCGAGAATTTAAATATTAAAAAACAATTATTAAAATAATTTTATTTTAACTCAAATTTTTTTTATTAAAATATAAAGGTTAACGGATAGATACTTGTGTTTTGCCTAGATTAATTTAAATTTTTAACTGGGTTAACTAGATTTTTTATTTTTTATTTTTTTCAACCTAAACAAGTTAAAACAGAGGATTGACTGGAGATTTAGATTTTAAAACAATGAAAGAAATACGGAGAATTCTCGAGATTTTAGAATTTTGAATTGCCTACAATCACTCAAAAAAATCCAAAATTTGAATCAAAGGTTAACTTGGAAAATTGGAAGGTTGAAGAATTTGTTCACGAAAAGCATATTTTATAGAATATTCCCATAAAATAAAATCAGAATAGAAAATCCAAAACTCTTTTGTTCAAACGGATACCAAATTTCGAACGGAAAGATGTTTTCCTAAGGTTCATAAGTTGGTCCCCAACCTTTATTTTTTATCAATTGGATCTCCAATTTGTACAACAATCCTCTATCAAACCCAAAAATGGGTCAAGTTAACCCTTTTTAGTTCATTTCCAAACTAAAGGTAATCTAAGATTCTTTATCCAATTACATCATAAAACATAAAATCCATCTTATAATTTAATTAGTATTTGGTATCGAAATAAAAAATATGGGTTGAGTAGCCTTTAATTAGAAGTATGAAAATCGATTTGATCCGATCTATAATAGATGGTTTGATTAAATCAAATGAAAAAAAGAGAGTATATAATACCAATTATATTTAAAAAATAATGGTATGATTTAATAAATTGTATATAACATTTAACACTTGCAAGTTGAAAGCAATCCAATCAAATTAAAATCCTAATCTTTTTTATTTTTTTTTTTTTTACATGTATATGAAGTATGTGACTCGTCAAAATATTTTATTTTTTAAAATACATTTTAGATTGTACAATTTTTTTATTATGATATATATATATATATATATATATATATATATATATATATAACTCACGCATTGTATCTAAACCAATAATACTAAAACAACAATTAACAATGGGATTAAACAACAAACACATGCAATCAAAAAATGAGCCATATTTTTTATGTTATAATACCAATTATATTATAAATACTTTATTTGCATATATATATATATATATATATATGGCTATCTTGGGTTTTTTTAATCGAGACTATACTTTCTCTTTTTAACTTTATATTTTCAAGATTTATAAAAAAAAAAATTTAACTCGCCCTTTCACAGCATTGGTGTCTCTGGTTTGCACAAAGTAGTCGCAACTTGGAGAGCATGAAAAGACGCCACAAATCAAAGTATCTTCAAGTAATACCAAAATATCAAACAGCTGTCACCACTCCGTGTACTTCCTTGCATTGCTCCTTCTTCACTTCCCTCCTATATAAACCTCCTCTCCTCTTCCTTTCCTCAATGAATCCGCTTGAACACTAAAACAAAGCTCATATTCTGAGATTCCGAGGTTAGCAAAAAATACAACCCAAAAAGCATATATATTCTTGGGTTTTGTTTCGATTAGACAACAAAGTTCAAGCTTTTTTGGTTTTTTTAGTGTTTTCTTTGAAGATCCTTCTGCATTTGAAAACACAACCCTCTTGCTATAAGTCTTGAAACATGAATAACACAATGATGTCTTCATTAAACCAATCAAAATTAGCTTTCACTTCTTTGACTAATCCTATACCAAGAAAGCATTCATCTTTCAGTGCTTTGAAATTTTCTCCACTGCCCATTATCCAAAACTCACAAAAAGGCCTGAGCTTTGACAAGATTTCACAAAAACCACTTCACATTTCTTCAATTGAGAGTTTCTCATTTTCAAGGAAAACCCAGCAAGAAAAGCCTGTTACAGTTTGTAATGCATACGAGGCTGATAGGTCAAGGCCACTAGATATTAACATTGAGTTATCAGATGAGCATGCAGCTCAAAAGATTAAAATTGGGTTATATTTTGCTACTTGGTGGGCTTTGAATGTGGTTTTCAATATTTATAACAAGAAGGTCCTAAATGCTTTTCCTTACCCTTGGCTTACTTCTACACTATCACTTGCTTGTGGGTCTCTTATGATGCTGATCTCTTGGGCTACAAGGATTGCTGATGCTCCTAAGACTGATTTTGAGTTTTGGAAGACTCTGTTCCCTGTAAGTCTTTTATGCCCTTTGTGTTTTATGGGTTTTGTTTACTTGGTTTTGAGAATTTGTAGAAAAGATTAGAAATTCGAGTTTTGTTAGTGAATTTTGTTATTTTTTGGACATGAAAACATACGCTGCATAAATTTGTCTTAATGTATTCAAGTCATTTTTGGTTTTTGAGAATGTGGAGGAAAAGATGAGAAGTTTGAATTTGGTTAGTGAATTTTGTGTAATTTTGGAACATGGAAACATTGAAATTGTTGAAGATATGATCATAATACTGTCTTAGTTGACGCAAGATTCAGACTTTAATATAGCAGAGCAAAAATTCTGGGTGAGAAAATGTTTGAATTTGGTTTTATGAAATGCTGATTTATGAGTTTGGTGTTTAGGTTGCTGTGGCTCATACAATTGGGCATGTGGCTGCAACTGTGAGCATGTCAAAAGTTGCAGTCTCATTCACTCACATAATCAAGAGTGGCGAGCCTGCTTTCAGTGTCTTGGTTTCAAAGTTTCTGCTTGGTGAGTCATTCCCCCTGCCAGTTTATTTGTCTCTACTACCAATTATTGGAGGCTGTGCTCTATCAGCTGCTACTGAGCTCAATTTCAACATGACCGGTAAGATCACTTCTCAGGTTATACAATTTTAATAACAATATAGAGCTATATTTTGTTGAATAACCGGGAACTTTTATGGGTTTTAGTGGTCGAGTCCTAAATTATGCTGCTATATTTTTCAGGTTTTATGGGGGCTATGATATCGAATTTGGCATTTGTGTTTCGGAACATATTCTCAAAGAAGGGGATGAGTGGGAAGTCTGTTAGTGGAATGAACTACTATGCTTGTTTGTCTATGTTGTCTCTGTTGATACTCACTCCATTCGCAATTGCGGTAGAAGGGCCTCAGATGTGGGCTGCTGGCTGGCAAAATGCTCTTGCTCAAATTGGACCCAATTTTGTTTGGTAAACTACAATAACCTATAACTTTCATGAACACGTCCAAGTTTTTCGCCACCATACTTCTTGTCTTTTTTTATGCAGGCAAAACACATTGAATGTAAAAGGCAGATATGCTAAGTATATTGAGTATTTACATGTGATATTTACAATAGCTGAAAAAAGTAATTCAATATCTGAAAATAGATAAAAAAGACTAGCTTTGATTTCTTTTTACTATATATATATATATATATATATATATATATATATATATATATTGTAGTATATAGTAAAGATTAGCTTTGATTTTGGTTGGTGACAGTGACTGGCATGTTACTTGAAGACATTGACAAGTTTCTAAGATTGTGTCTGCAAATATTCGCTTAGATATTGTAGTATTTTCTTATTACCAGAGATTTAACATCTAAAATCTCCTTTCATTTTCTTACACTTTTCTCAGAGGGCATGTTCATTTCCCCTTTCCAGTTTGTTTTGTAGAACTAAAGTAGCAATCTTGATGTGATGGTCTCTTTAGTGGCACTAATCTATTGCAAAATCGAGAACACTTTACTGACATTTTGCTAATTATAATTTCTGCGGCACTGAATTGAAACAGGTGGGTGGCGGCGCAAAGCATTTTCTATCACCTATACAATCAAGTTTCATACATGTCTCTGGATCAAATCTCTCCATTGACATTTAGCATTGGAAACACGATGAAACGGATATCCGTCATAGTCTCCTCCATCATCATCTTCCACACTCCTGTTCAACCAGTCAATGCCCTTGGAGCTGCCATTGCAATTCTTGGCACCTTCCTTTATTCACAGGTATATTCCCATCTCCATGCAATTTAAGTTAGATTGGTCATACAGATTTATGTGGGGACCAGATCGTCTTACTTGGGAAAATTTGCTGTTTTTCTTATCCAACTTGTTTGCATGGAGACAAAATCACCGTAGGTAGCCTTTCGACCTTCTTTAGGGCCATTAAGGAATAGGGAAACAAACCAAATTGAGCATGCTTCTTTCTCATTCCCTTGTTACTTCTTGGTTGAGAGATTGATCATACAATCAACTCTATGATCAAGAAATTGACTGCACAAGATTGGTGTGCATATAAAATGATTACATGGTTGAAGTCAGATTAGATTGTCAGGTAAAATGAGCACCATATTGATTTTGAAGTGTCCCTGGTCTTCCTTTCATTAGTTTTAAAGGTATTATATTAATTCTTGAAGTTAGATTGTGGATACCATGAAAACCTCTAACAACATTCTGATATATTTCTGAGCAGGCAAAACAGTGAGAGGAAGTGGTCCAAGATTTTAACTTCAGATGATAAGAGAGTTAAAAATGAAGATGCAGGCTTGGCTGGAATCTCGGGCAATGCTTTTGACAGACAAAATTTGTGTGTATCCTGTGAACAAGAGGATTATCTTTGCCGAGACAGGCTAGGACTGTGGTGTTAGAGAACAGAGAGATGATGCTTGCTTGAACCTAGAATACTAGTGACTTGAGTAGATTACAGTTTCCTTTCCTCCTCACTTTCTTCGGAAGAAAATGCCTTGTAGTATATAAGAATAAAAGAATTTAATGTTTTGAAGCAGAATTATAATAATGAAAGCAATTTCTTTATTTTTTATATGTTTCACCTTTTGTGTTCAGGTAGAAGGGCTAAAAATCATGCATGGTCCTTTTACTTTTGCTTGAATTAAACCCTTGATTTGTTTTTAGAATTTTTTATTTATCAAGGTCGAAATTTATCTAGAAAATTCAATAGCAAGAAAATTAGATGACATGAAAAAAAAAAAAAAGAGAAAAAAAAAATGACACACCAAAGTTATTGTCATTGCTGGGGGTGGGGTTAGGTGGCTCAGACAGGTACGAAGGGGGAAACCCCACCACAATAAAATTTCGTTGGAGCATTGCCTGCCATGATTGAGTGCAAATCTGTGTGGTTGGTGCCTGGTGGGACTCCACAGGCTGTTTTGGGTATTTTCTTCTAGTGCTCCTAGTCCCGTCTCGCCCTCCTGTCATCACTTCTGTGCACGTTTAGCTAGGCTTCACTTGGCTGTCTGAAGATTAGCTAGGGTTCTTAAGCTCCTTGTCAAATGGTCTTCGTGTCGTAGTTTTCAAACTTGTTTGATTTCAAGGTTGGATTCTAGATTTTAACGGAGTCATTAGATCATTTATATTAATTTTTAAAAAAAAATAAAAAAATATTATTTTAATAAAAAAATAAAAAAATCAACAGGTTGTTACTGGGTTTTTGACAGAATCATGCCAAGTCAACTCACCACATTGTACGAGGTTTTTCATTCTTCTATTTTTTTTTAACCCGGCTTGATTCCAGCCCCGAGCGAGCCGAACTTGGGCTCAAAACTATGCTTCAAATTCAGTAGAGATGAGAGTGAATTGCTTCTTTAGTCCCTCTATTTTGAATGAAGTTATGACTTGGTCCTTCAAGTTTGGAAACCTGTAAGCTGGCCTCTTCATGAGCTAGTCTCTTGATTGATTCTTAAATGGTCAAAGGGTACGCTTGGGATTAAGAAAAAAACGAATGAGATAATAGTCAACAAAAGCAAGGGATTAATTTATAGATTTTCAAACATATAAGGACTAAGTTCTGATAACGGTCGAATAGTTCCTTTGCCTAGCCGATTTAAAAATATATATAAAAATTATTTAACAAAAAAAAAATAATTTAAAAAAAAACACTATTTAAAACAAAAATCCAAACAGCCTGCAAAATCCAGGATCACCTAATGTCCTTCTCTAGCAAGGGATTCCCCTCCACACACACAAGAAATATCGGTGAATATTCGAAACTTATCCAGGAGGAGATGCTACTTATAAATGTTTAGCCAGTCGACTGCACCTAATCATTTATATAATGATTGCTTTTCAAATAATATTTCATGTTAAAATATATGTTAAAAATATTTTTTTTATTTTTTAAAAATTATTTTTGACATCAACATATTAAAATGATTTGAAAACATTAAAATATATTAATTTAAAGTTAATAAAAAAATAAAAAGATTTCAAATTTTTTCAAAATCGTTTTTGAAACGCAGAAACAAACAACTCTATATATATGCTGGTTGAACAATGTTATTGGTTTGAAATGAAATACAATAATTTAAACCTATAGCTGTAAAAGAAACATCTCTATAGAAAATTTAAGCTATTAAGTAAGATTTCAAGATATAATTTTTATATTATTCTCTAAGATACCCTTCTTAAGTGAAAGCTTTTTAAACTCGAAACTTGCACAAATTTATGTTATATTATGCTTTATTTTCATCAAATAAAATGAGACGATGAGATTTAAACTCGTGATCACCTGGTTAATAAAGCTTTAATATCATGTCAAAGAAGCATCTTAACTAAAAAACTTAAATTTAATTTTTATCAAATACAATGAGGATAATGAGATTCGAACTCGTAATCACTTGATTAATACAGTTTTGATATCATATCAAAGAACCATCTTATTTAAAAACTTAAATTAGTAAGTGACGTTTCAAGATATGATTTTTATATTATTATCTAATAATAGTTAAAACATTTGTTGCTTATTTGCTTATTTATTTATTTACGAGTTGAAACCTAGAGACAACATGGATGAAATTTTTTAATTCTAAAGCTAAAATTAGGATAAATTACTCATGATAATATTGATCTGATATGACTTGAAATTTAATCAAGTTTCAAAAAAATCTAGTAAGAATTGAATTTTTATTTTTATTTCTAAAATAATATTATTTTAGTTTTTTTAAAATAATTTATCATGGATTAATTTGATTTTAAAATTTTATTAAAAAAAAAATGTTACGCAATATTTGGTTTATTTTATTTTAGTTTATTTTTTAAAATATTTGGGAATGCGGTTCCAAATGCTATTTTGATAAAAAAAAATGAAAATTTTTTTAATTTTGGTATATTGATGTTAAATATAATTTTATAAAAAATTAAAAAATATATTATTTTAATATATTTGTAAATAAAAATTATTATATAAAAAAGACTCTAAAACAACCGTTAGTACAGTTTTATTCCACTAAACTCGTATACTGTTTAACGAATTGGGGATCTGATTGATGTGATTTTTCAGTAGATATTAGCCACAAGAGCCATATTGCCATGCTCATGAACCTCCTCTTATGCTTTTCATGGCAAGGACCCCCCCACCAACTAACATTATACTATGCTATATTTATATACAATTTACTTGCCTTGTATTCTTCTTAACATCGATGGTGATGAGAAGAAAGAGTGAATATAAAATTCGAATAATATAAGGATATTACAATAGATTCTAACAAATAGATCAATCATGCCTTCCTTTTCCTTTTTCCTAAATCTTTATGTCAATATTTCAAGAATTTGCTTTATATATATATATATAATATTTATTATTATAGTAATGATTTTTTAAAGTATTTTTTGTTTGGAAATATATTAAAATAATATATTTTAAAAAAAAATTATTTTTGATGTCAGCGTATTAAAATAATATATAAATAAAAAAATTAAATTTTTTTAAGACAAAATAATCAATCATGACATTAATTGCTCCTGTTCTGTCAAAATATAACGCAACCATTTAGTTGAAGTCTTATTGAATCTTATAAAATTGATCTTGTTTATTTTTGTGTTTCAAAAATATCTTTAAAAAAATTTGAAAATTTTTTATTTTTTTCTTTACTTGAAATTAATATTTTTTATGTTTTTAAATTATTTAATGCGCTGATTTAAAAAATATTTTTTTTAAAAAATAAAAAAAATATTAATTTAATATATTTTTAAATAAAAAATACCTTTTGAGGGTAAACAGTCCTAAATGAGTTTTATAATTGAATGATAAATAGAGGCCATTGGCTAAGCTATTTTCTTGCAATTTTTTAGGTGGATCCAAGGCATTATTGCTTACGTGATCGCGGCAGCGACGGGTTATGATAGAAGATGGAGACATCTCTAGCTTTTTGGTAGTGTGACAGAAATTGTATTTTAACAATTTTTTTTTAATTAAATATATTTTTATTTCTTCTGTTTTTTTTTTCCCCTGTCCTGCAACACTAATATATACAATGATTCAATATCCTGACGCAGCATTCCATCGTTATCAATATGACTTTTAAATTTGTCACATCAAGTGAACATGAAGTCTGCATTATTGTATAATATCAAGTAAACAATGCTCTTATAACTATAATCCGGCATGATTTTAGCTATACATAATTTATTTAGCTTAATTTTTTTGCCATGATTCACTTGAATTTTAGCCCAACCCTACATAGCTTACATGGCAGGGAGGTAACTCCCTTTTGGCTGATAGTATCAGGTCGCAATTGATGTCTCAAGGGTCCTATAAATTCCTTCGTCTATTCATTTGAATCCTCACGGAATTCACATTTCTGATATATACATCTTTTATTTTCTTTGCAGAGTTGTGTTATGGAGTTTTTGTTAGGGTGTTATGCTTTCATTGTGCTTGACTTATGGTTCCTAGTGCTTATGGTGTCTTGCAATCCTATATTTCTCAAGGGGAGTTCAGATACTTTAGCATTTCCAAGCAATTTTCTCTTTGGAACTGCCTCTTCTTCTTATCAGGTTTTGTTGCCTCCATTTCTCTCCTATACATGGGAGTATTTTGAAGTGTTTTCATATCATTCTGTTCTATTTCACCTTTGCACAGTTTGAAGGAGCTTACTTGAGTAATGGCAAAGGCCTCAGCAACTGGGATGTTTTTACTCATAAGCCTGGTAATTAATATGTTTTAGAGCTTCAGTCCCCCCCCCCCCCCACCCTTTTTTTTTTTTTTTTTAATTTAGATTTGATTTTGGAATTTGTTTCAGGTACCATCTTGGATGGAACTAATGGAGATATTGCTGTTGATCATTACCATCGATATCCGGTGCCTCATTTATCTTTTTAACTTTTAAAACAATAAATTCTGATAGATGCTAGGAAGCTTTACAGCAGCTTTTTTCTGTTCTGCAATTATGAAATATGGAAACTTGTCTATCCATTTCTGAGGAACCCTTTTACATAACCACAACTCCCTATCTGAAACAGAAGTAGGAAGTTTCCATTGGTGGAAGGTGGACACAACTTCTTTCATAGTTCTCACAGTATATGAATTTGTGGAGAAATCTTAAAGCCTACTAATTATGAACTATTATGGTGGGCTTAGATTGACAATCTTAAACAAGGCAATTTCTATGAAGATTTGAACTCATTACATATATAATCAAGCTTTGGCATGTGCAGCTGTGTTTTGTGTGCTGACATGCTGAGTATGCAATCATTCTTGTGGTTAACATGTCAATTTGAAAAAAAAGTGCAACATTTTGACAGCTTCCAGGGATATGACCCCCTCCATGATTTGGATGGTAATATATGATTGGACAAGAAGATTATGGACCCCAAATGTCACTGTATGGTCTAGACCATTCTTGTTTCCTCCACACCATGGTGTGTTTCTTTGAAGTTCAGCATAAGCCACAAATTGTTCTAGTTCCGTAACTATGTGTTTCCACTTTCTAATATGACTGACTGTTTAAAGGGTCCAGATGCCCCATGATTCTTCGCCAGTGGAAAATAAATGATGGGAGGAAACTGATCATGTTAACATTTGGATGTCTGAATTGCTGTGATTTGACAATTGTTTTGAGCAGATGAAAATGAACAAAAAGAATCCATCATGCATGGAGATGGTAATGATAAATTTGTTCTGTTATGACCTGATGAAAACAGGAAGATCTGGATCTCATGGAGTATATTGGAGTCAATAGCTATCGTTTCTCCATATCATGGGCAAGAATCCTACCAAGTGAGTTTTCAGTTTCTGTAGAAGGTTTTTAATTTGATTACATTTGTTGATTTCATCTCTAATTCTCACCTTAACTTTGAACCAGAGGGAAGATTTGGAACTGCGAATAGGGCTGGAATCAATCATTATAACAAGTTCATCAACGAGCTTCTGCGTAGAGGTATATACCATTTCCACCATGTTTCATCTGGTCAAGGTACTTCCGGCAGCTGCAAAACTGTCACAATGTGATCGTAGTCTGAAAAACCAACCCAGAAAGCGAGACAAGAAAAAGATATATATTGTCAGAATCACTTTTACTTAATAAGTATTAAGAAGCTCTGGTTTGTGCGAGAATGATGACCTTTTTATTCTTGTATTTACTTCTTCTGATTTCAGGTATCCAGCCATTTGTGACTTTGACCCACTATGACATTCCTCAGGAACTTGAAGACAGATATGGAGCTTGGCTAAGTCCTGAAATACAGCAAGTAGCTGATTCTTTGATCTCCTTGCAGTCCTGCAATATTGTTATGCTATCTGCTTATCATTTGTTTTGCCATGGTGTGAATTCAATGTTTCAGGGAGGATTTCAAATATTATGCAGATATATGTTTCAAATCCTTTGGAGACAGAGTGAAATACTGGACCACATTCAACGAGCCCAATGTTGCAGCAATTCGCGGTTACAGATCCGGAATTTTCCCACCATCTCGCTGCTCTGGGACATTTGGATACTGTAGCAGTGGAGACTCAGAGAGAGAGCCTTTTATTGCTGCACATAACATGATCCTATCCCATGCAGCTGCAGTCAATGTTTACAGAACTAAATACCAGGTACTTCAGTTGATCTCCCCCAACTCCTAACACCATTTTTGTCCAAGGAAAATTGTTGTTGTTACATATCCGAAATTCATTAATACATGAGTATACAAGGACCCGGAAAATAGAGGTTTTGATTTTGTAAACATCAATTAAAGTTTTATTCTTTCATTTAATGTTCAGAAAAAGCAAGGTGGAAGTATTGGAATTGTTATGAATGCCATATGGCATGAACCCATCAGTGATTCTTTGGAAGACAAACTAGCAGTCGAGAGAGCTAACGCTTTCTATATGAACTGGTAAGCATCTCTATTTCTCATTTCTCGTCAGAACAATGAAATCTCAAGTCCTGTTGATATTTTGATGGTTGTAGAACTCCCTATATACATTGTAGAGCTAATCTTTGATGCTATCCTAACATGTTGAGCAGGTTCTTGGACCCAATTATACTCGGGAAATATCCAACAGAAATGCATGAAATTCTAGGATCTAATTTACCTGTATTTTCGAAGTATGAACTGGAGAAGCTGAAGAGTGGAGTGGACTTTATTGGCATCAATCAATATACTAGTTTCTATGTGAAGGACTGCATGTTTTCTACATGTGAACAAGGACCAGGAGTTTCCAAGACAGAAGGTCTCTATTTGAGGACTGCACAGAAGGATGGTTTCTTCATTGGTCAACCTGTATGTAACCTCTGCTTATCTGCATAACTAAAACTTACTTGCCTTCTCCTAATCTTTGGAAGATAACTTTAGCTTCTTACTTATGCAGACCGCACTTGACTGGCTACATGTTTATCCTCAAGGAATTGAAAAATTAGTGACCTATTTTAAAGACAGATACAACAACATACCGATGTACATTACAGAAAACGGTCAGGGTCAACCATGTTGTAAGGTTCCTAAAGACCTACGGTTTCTTCTGTCTTTCTGAGCTTCTTGCATAATGTCATTCTTGTAGGGTATTGTGAGGAGGAAAACGTCAATGTCACAACTGAAGCTGTATTGAAAGATGTGCAGAGAGTGGAGTACATTAGCAGCTATTTAGATGCCCTGGAAACGGCTGTGAGGTAGTAACATACTTGATTTGAGCCTCTAGCTGTCCTTGATATCGTGAATTGTCTCTCAGATTTGTCTTCAAAAAGAGACGCCATTTAAAATGTTAATGTCTAACTACTGTATTTCAGGAAAGGAGCAGATGTTCGAGGGTACTTTGCATGGTCATTGCTTGACAATTTTGAGTGGACATCTGGATATACCGTAAGGTTTGGGCTTTACCATGTCGATTTTTCCACTCTCAAGAGAACTCGAAAACTATCGGCAACTTGGTACAAAGATTACATTGCTAACTACAAGGCTGTCAGAACTAGCACCTGAACATAATCAAGAATGTTAGGAGTTAGTATTTCACACCCAGGTTGAATGCTAATTGGGTTTGGCTTCACTAGATATTGCACGAAGAATTCGATATCGCCCTGTCAAGGTTTTGTGGCGCAGTTTGTAAAAATTTGGTGATTTTTCAGAGGCATTTTCTACCTGTTTTTAATTGCTATCAAATTGTAACATTTTGTGGCAAAAGGTGTAATCATCTGATGGGTGTAATGTGAATAGTTTTGAATGGCATCCATCTTATATGTTGAAAGGAAATAAATTGATCAGGCTGTGTTCCTTTTCTTCTGAAATTATACTTCACTGCATCCTGTTTTTAGTATGGACACCATGCTTTTCTGTGGAGTGACCAGGGATAGACAATAATAATACCTGGATATGTGTCTTCCAACTTTCATCTCCTTTGGCCACCACAGTGATCTCACCCTCAAAATGGGGATGCTGAAATTATATAGAACCAAAAATTCTTGCACTTGTGGGATTTGCATGAAGCTCACAGCAGATACTGTCAAAGCCAAAAAATGCGCAGCACATGAATGATTCCAAATACTTGACAGGGATGCTGGTGAGGGTGGTCCAAATTGATCACTGTTCACATAAAAATTATTGCTTTTGAATATCAAATTGGTAGTCAAAATCACAGAAAAAAGGTCCCATGATACTTTGTTATTCATGCTCTGAAGAATTATCTTTTCTCCTGTCCACACAATTTTCTTCTACTTTATGGGCTTAGTCTTAGCAGAAAAACAGATCTTCATTACAGCAGCTGAATCTACAAGAACACTACAACCTTTTTAACTGTCTTGACAAAGCCCGCCAGAGGTAGTGAACTTACTTGCCATTGGAATTCTTTGAATATTCTTTTAAACTCTATTTGTATTAGAGCTGATCTTGATACCTCCCTTGATATCTTCTCATCTAGAAACCCCTAAAGAGGGCTTAGATCCCTCTCTATTTCCTTCCAACTTCTCTTTGGGCCTGCTTCCTCTGCTTAGATTTGGTTTCTTCTGCTACTCTCCTCTCCTCTTTCTGCTACAGGTATGTTTATACCCGCAATTCAGGTGAGAAAAACTCTCCTTTTCTGTATCTCACAATGGTAATCTTTCAACTTAGATTTCAGAAACATCTTCCAATAATAATACCTTCCGACTGGGAATTGATCCTTATTGAGTTTTAAAATAAATGGGTGAGAGTTGATTTAGTCAACTGGATCCATCTAATAGAACAACCATTATCTTATCAACTTGGTTTGATTGTAAAAATAAAAAAAACAAAGCCATCACTTATATATATTATATATATATATATATATATAAACAATGTTATAACAATAGAAATGACATAATTTCTAATATAAATGAAGAGGTAGGTCTAGCAATGACGAAATCCTCTGACAAAATATAAATACAAAAATGTAAATGAAAAATTTAAGCAACAATAGAAATAGTAATAATAGTTTTGAAAAAATCTTACTTTAATTTGTATTGAAAATGGATATAAGAGATATGAGTATAGAGAATTTTGTATTGGTTACATAAAAATATTGTAATTGGTTTTGTTTACAAAGATTGTCTAGAGAAATTTTCTTCTAGAGAAAAATTTCATTTTGATGTTTTGCCTTGAATGCATGAGAGGAGTTCTTTTTTATAGAGCAATGTGAGGAAGGCATCTTTGAATTTTTGTTAAGCAATTGTATTGCCTTTTAAAAATTTGATGTAGTTGTCTATCATGAAATCCTATTATCAAAAGTCTGATGTTTTCTTCTGTAAGTGAAGAAACAATTTTGGTTTGCAAAGGCCTTGAAAGGGTTTAAAAATGAAAATTAGCAAAAAAAATTTTTGAGCCTCTTAAAATATTTTTTATTTGTATAACTTTAATGACATTTCCATCTATATGTAGAAAATGCTTATGGTTTTTGTACAGGAAGAAGAATAACTATCATCTTCATTGTATAAGAGGACCTTCATGATCACAAAGTATTTTTCTTTGGATTTTGTTGCAACTAAAAGTGTAAAGGCATGAGATCTTTGAGCTAAGAATTTGGATTGAGGGTTTGAGTCCTTAATCTCAGCTTTCTAGTTTTCTTTCAACCATTATGAAACTGCTAGATTAAAACTTTTAGATTTTACTGCAAAAAAATCCTACTATTTAATTTTAAATTATCACATACTCACTAAAAGATTCAAAATCAATGAAAATGATAGTTATGACATTCTTCCTCTTATACAAAAATAATATGCATTTTCTGTTAATAGATGTAAATGTCATTAAAGTTCTTTTAAAAAAGTATTTTAAGAGACCAAAAAACTTTTATAGTCGATTTTTATTTTTAAACTATTTGAAGGCCTTTGCAACCCAAAATTGTTTCTCCACTTGCAGAAAAAGACATTAGACTTTTGAAGGTGGGATTTCATATCAAACAACTACATCAACTTTTCAAAAAGCAACACAATTGCTTTACAAAAATTCAAAGATGTCTTCCTTAAATTGTTTTATAGAAGGGGACCCCTCTTAGTCATTCAAGGCAGAACTTTGAAATAATTTTTTTTTTTTTTAGAAGAAAATTTCTCTAAACAATCCTTTGTAAACAAAACCAATTACAAGATCCTCATGTAACCATATACAAAATTCCATGTACTCATATCTCTTATATCCATTTTCAATAAAAATTAGAGTAAGATTTCTTCAAATCTTATTTATTACTATTTTTATTGTTGTTTAAATTTTTCGTTTACATTTCTATATTTACATTTTTGCAAATTATAAGTATGCTTTGTGCTTGCTTTTTAGAGGATCTTATCATTACCTACCTTCCTCTTCATTCACATCTTCTATTATTATATTTACTATAGCATATATATATGAACTAAGTTGTTTTAATTGATTAGTTAATTCCCTTAACTCAGAATCAAGATCTTGGATTAGGTCATGGTAAAGGTTAAGTTTAATAACTTTACAATTAAAATGTTAAAAAGAAACATGGATTGCTCAATTTAGTTTTTTTTTTGTCAAATTAGCACAATAAACATAAAAATATTGGAGGAATAACACTGTTAAAACTTTTGATGAAATAACACACTTTCATCTTGTAGTGCTTTAGAAGCGTGACATTTACTAAATGTTGTTATTCCTAAGCTTGACAACTATATTGTCGCGCTTAAAAATAACAATATTTAATAAATGTTACGTTTCTGAAGGGCGACAAGATAAAAATCCAATCTTTTGACGCAATCGATTGGTTGGTGGGATCTAGTTATATAAACTGGTTGACCATTTCATATAAAAATCATATTTTTATGAACTTTTTTTTCAAATATGTTTTATGAGTTAGACTATACATATTTATCCAACTTGTAAACTTAAAAATAGACTCTAATTAAAATCTCAAAAAATTATAATTCAAACAATAGTTGTCCTACTATGTTACTATATAGACTATCAAATATTTAGATATAAAAAATCTTATTAAGGCCTCCCAGTTTTGGCAATCCCGAAAGTTTTCCTGTTATTTTTAAAATTGATTAATTGATTTCATTGACCTATTATGAACCACAACTGGTTGAGCCAGAAGATTAGACTTTTATTTTATCGTGATCTAGAAGCACAACATTTATTAAATATCGTTATTATGAAGAAAAACAACTATTTTATCATGTTTAAAAATAACAATATAAATAAATATCATGCTTCTAAAGTAGAACAAGATAACAACATATTATTTCACTCAATATTTTTCAAATGATATTGTTCCATCAGTTTTTTTTTTTATGTTTATTGTCCTAATTTGTCCACTGAATAGAGACCTTTCTTTTTTCTTTTTATATTTTTCCCCATTTTTCCAATTTTGGCAAATGGAGGCAGAATAATTGATGGAAGCAATGGAGATGTTGCAGGGGACCGATATCATCATGATCCGGTACCTACCGACATGTTCGTCCTGCGTTCCAATCACTTCTTTTCCATTCAATCATTTAATGCACTCTTATCATTTGCGCGAACAACCAAGTCGGGCCATTATTTGCTTTTCTTTTGTACAAAAGATTAGAGTATTTTTTTTTTTTTTTTTTTTTTTGGATTTCCGGAAAGCGCACTTTGTGGGCCCAGATAAGCGAGTTGTCCCAGGCTCTTACAAGAAATGCACGCCCTGACTCGAACTCAAGACCTGCTGTGCAGATCTCAAACCCTTTGCCACCACGCTATACTCCTTGGGGACGATTAGAGTAATTTGCTAACAGGTATTTATCGAATATTTTCTTGCAGGATAAATATGTGGTTGGATTAACTAAGAAGGTAGCAACCATGCTCTCCTCTTCATGCAGATCAAAAATCAATTATTATGTGAAAAAATATATGCCTGTTGTTAGTTTTTTATGCATATGATAAAAAATCTAAAATGCAAATTGAAAACTTGACTCTGTGCCAAATAAAATTATCCTACCACTAAATGTTAATAAATGCAAAAAAAAAATTAATAAAATAAAAATAAAATAGTGTGGTTGCGTGTGGCTTTTCGATTTAGCAGGCCAAAAAACAAATTAGTTGCCTCATTCAAATGGTTATCTGGCTCATCGGGATGCTGTTGTTGTTTCAACTTTTGCCTAACTTTATAAAACTTAAAATGCGAAGCAATAAATTATACAAGGATTAAATTAAAAAAAAAATTAGGAAGTAAAATGAAAAGATGATGATATATTGTATTGACATGAATTAACTCGTGAAATTTATAACCAATAATGAACATGATCACGATGAGCTAACATGGTTGGACAATTTGTCTCATTTTTTTTTCCTTTATGTTATTTTCTCCTAATTGGCCCTTAATTGGCTTTGGATTAGATGAAATCTAGAGCTAAATTGAAGAGTTATGAAAGAATTGAGAACAATTTTTTTTAAAAAAATTACCATCTTCTAGTCATCTTAGTGAACCTTATTAACCCAAAAATTCATGACTTGGGTCATGTATATGACCACAATGAGGTAACTTGGTTGAGTAATGTTTCTTTTTTTTCCCATCCCTTATAAAATCAAAGACCCATGATATGATATCGGGATAAATGAAAAACACATTGAAAAATAAAATTGGAATCAATCGAAGTTAATCTAGCAAACCCGCAACCTAGGATAAGAGACTGAGATAAACTCACATAAAAAGAAGAAAAAAAAAACCATGAAACTTAAGGGCCAATAACTTGTAATTAAAGGATGATATTGAAAGATTACTAATTTTTAAAAAAGGCATAAGAAATACTAAAGTTAAATCAGTTTAATTCTCGAAACCAATAACCTATTCATTAGCTCGAGATCACCTTATAGATGATAAACACTAAAAAATCACTAATCAAAACCCTTAATCATCCAAATTTTTTTTTAAAAAAAATAAATAGCAATCAAGACAATGAGAACCAAATCTGACATAAAACCTAAATGAAAGAAAACAATAAGGGACTAAATTGAAAATTAAAATAAATTAAAAAAAGGATAAAAAAATAACAATCAAAAGAATGAAGACCATAATTGGATACAAAAATTAAATAAAAAAAAAGATGAGTGATGAATTTTTTTTTTAAATAAAAAGGGTAAAAAAGTAATAAAAAAATAAGGATCAAATTATATACAAAAATTAAATGAAATAAAATGCTTAAGGATAAAATTAAAAAACAAATAAAGTTCAAAAGACATTAAAAGAAAAACAAATAGCAATCAAAATAATAAAAATCAAAACTGATTGAAACAAAAACCGAAAGACACAATTGATTTTTGGAAGAGTTGGAATAAATTTCTAGGCTAGAAGAGAGAAAACAGAGGCAAAAAAAAAAAAAAAAAAATTCACTAAAGCTCAACTGCACCTTTTTGTGAAGACGCTCCCAACCACTATGAAAAGGATGACCCACTGCTTCTAATATCTTTGATGACGATAACATTTGACCACTTGGAAGCACTGCACATATCATCCAAAAACACGAGCGTCGTCTTTAATTATTTATATATATAGAGTAAAAGACTTAATTTCCCTCGTCCAAATGCATAATTACAAAATAATTGTGTTGAAAAGACCCAAGTGCCCTCAAATATAAGTTTTATTATTTTTTATTTTAAGGGCAATATGATCCTTTTATTTCGCATTGAAATTACAAAAAGACTATAAAGCCTTCCTCTCCAATTTTAATTTTTTTTTTATTTTAATGGTATTTAAAACATTACACTATTCATTTGAAATGCAATAAAACTTACTTGTTCCCTTTAAAAATAATAACGGCTAATGAATCCTATGAAAAAGACCATCCTACCCCTAAAATCAAGTTAAACAAGTTTCTCTTCAAAAGAACAAAATAATAGTTTTACCGTGTGAATCTACAATAAAATATAAGTGTGCCCACACTATTTTCACTAAGCTCTTTTATTTTTTTCTTATATATAATAAAGAAAAAAATTTTAAAGAACAAGAAATTCAAAGGTTATGCCCTTCAGTGAAACATCTCTTGAGGTGTGCTAGTTTCCATTTTTTTTTTCCTCTTTCAAATATGCTATTTTAGAAGAAGAAAAACCAAAAAAAAAAAAAAAACTCCCAATTCATTATCATCGCTCCTAGCAAATAGCAACGACTAAGTATGCCATGTCAATAAAAGCTGGAAGATAATAGCATACTTGGCAATCTAATCTAACCTTCTTGCTCTTTTCTCATGCCTTGAAATATTCTCCTAATATTTATCTTCATCTCTCTCACCAGTTGTTGGAAGTCTAATCACGGGTTTACCTGGTCCAAGCCTGGAAGGTGACTCGCCGGTTTCTTGCCGTCGACAACAACAATCAAACATTAATGGTGGTTTATCCTCATGATTTATCCAAACAATGCCTTGGTCGAGGTCCTGAATATTAGGTGCCTCAATTTCTTATTTTTTTTTCATGAGAATATATTGGTGCGGTAGGTCCACCAACTTTTTGGAACCATATGACTAATAAAATAATTTAAATAATTTGGCCCTTTTGAAGTGGATCCATTTTTATAAATATAACATAGCTTGATTTGCGATACACAAGGGCCAACTTTTTTGAGTAAATGATAAATTAGTCCCTACATGTTTGATGATCTTGTAAGTTAGTTCCTCTGTTTCTGAAAAGTATATGCTAGTCCCTTGACCAAAATTGATTGCTATTTCTTATTTAATTTCTATATTAATTTTTTTTAAATGCTTTTTTAATTTTATCTGGTAAGATTGAGAAATTTGATTGCAAACTAAGAAAGACAAAAGAATAAGTTAATTGTGATGAAAAACCAACAGAAGGACCAAGTTCCAATCAAATATGAAGAAATAGGGACTTAACTGCAAGTTTTAAAACCAAAGGGATTAACTAATCATTGCATTACAAATACAGGGATCAAATAAAATAAATTACTTTTTTAAAAAATTCAATTTTAAACTGCTCACTACCTGTTACTCTAGGAATTTTGAGCCATTCTGGAAAAAAGATTCTCTCTTCATCTTGTCTAATTTCTGACTTTTTCCCATAGCAAGAACAGGAGTTTCAACAACTTCTCTGATTCCTTCTATAATTAGAGTTTTTCCAGCCTGCAACTAGACAACCCTGCACATATCTATTGAAAGTACAAACTTGTATACAAAGGCATCTAGCTTCTTAACTTTGGATACATCATATGAATTGCATTATCTAGAATGGGAATTTCTTCACTTTGTAAAGCTTTAATTCTCTTAGAACTGTTCTTGCTACCTCTCTTTGCATCATCTGATACAAAAACTTTGCATGAAAGTTCAGATTCTTCTTCATTTCCTGCCAACTTTCTCTTTGGGACTGCCTCCTCTTCTTATCAGGTTTTCCTCTTCTACCAGCTTCCTGTTTCTCTTACATAAGCTTAACGATTTCCTTTGTCTTGCACTTTGTAGTTTGAAGGAGCTTACCTGAGTGATGGAAAAGGTGTGAGCAACTGGGATGTCCATTCACATAAGCCAGGTAAGAACTTAGCGGGGATTCAATGAAGATTTAAACGTTAAGAATTAATATTACCACTTTGAGCAGGATTTAAACCTCTCAGGTTCTTGTTGTAGGAAACATAATTGATGGAAGCAATGGAGATATCGCCGTCGACCAATATCATCGGTATCTGGTACTGACATGGTTTTCATCACCCTTCTTCTTGTCTTTTTTTCATCTGTCTGTAAACATGCAGCATTTTTCAGAATAACTACTGTATTTAGGCCTAATAATGTAGTTGATAGTGATATACAAATAAATAAATAAAAGAATAGATATCTTACCAACTTTTATCTCACATAAGAAATCATTAGTCGTATCTCTGTGGATTTATCAGTCATCCAATGGGAGTTTTTTAACAGGCATTGGTTAGGTTAATAGATCCCATCACTAAATGCCAGAAGTAACTAAAAATTTTAATTACAGTTTGGTGGATGATTAGTAATTAATCTCCAAAAGACTCAAAGGAAATTGCTGGAAGTAAAATATAAATATGGACTAAGCCCTATATTCCATTATAATATTCTGGGCTCGATATGCATACGCTGCCAAATAGGATGAATAATTTACAAGTGCTACTGCTCAGGTTTCAACAGTGATGCAGCAACTCATTGAATTTTTGCTTTCTGATTATTATAAAACAATATTATGTATCAGATTCCGAAAATCAAGATTTTGGCTAAAGATTTTTATGTTGACAGGAAGACATTGATCTAATGGCCTCCCTCGGAGTCAACAGCTATAGGTTTTCGATGTCATGGGCACGAATTCTACCCAGTAAGAATTTATGAACTAGCAAAACTTTCAATATGGATTTATATAACCAAGACATAAAGCTCATAGAAACCTCATTGAATATTTCAAACAGAAGGGAGATTTGGAGGTGTCAATATGGCTGGTATTAGCTACTATAACAAGCTGATCAATGCTCTCCTACTTAAAGGTTTGCTTTCTCCAAATAATTTCACTGTCTATATTCTGTATGCACCAGTCTACTCTGTAAACACCACCATAAATAGCTTCATCACTATCAAATTCTCTGCTAAGCGTTTGTTTTCCGCAATCTTCATACGTCCAGGGATTCAACCATTTGTGTCATTGACTCATTTTGATGTGCCTCAAGAGCTTGAGGATAGATATGGGGGTTTTCTAAGTCCTAAATCCCAGTATGTAACTTTCTCTCTTGTAATACTGCACAATCCAGAGTTTTAAGAGCTGGACCATGCTGACCAGCCATTAACTAGACATGACAGGTTATTAACTGATCTTCTTTTTGAATTTCCTGAACCAGACAGGATTTCGGATATTATGTAGACATCTGTTTCAAGTACTTCGGAGATCGAGTGAAGTACTGGGCCACCTTCAATGAGCCCAATTTTCAAGCCATGTATGGTTATCGTTCAGGTGAATACCCACCAAAACGCTGCTCAAAGCCTTTCGGAAATTGCAGCCATGGGGACTCAGAGACCGAGCCCTTTATTGCGGCGCATAACATAATCTTAGCTCATGCAACTGCAGTTGATGTTTACAGAACCAAATACCAGGTATCAACAATGAAATGGATACAGGAAAGCATATACTAAGAGCTAGTAAACGTAACACTAACTCCATTTGTAAATATTCAGAGAGAGCAAAGAGGAAGCATTGGTATTGTCATGCATTGCATGTGGTTTGAACCTATTAGCAATTCAACAGCAAACAAGTTAGCAGTTGAAAGAGCTCAAGCCTTCTTCTTGCGCTGGTTAATTTCTTTATCCTACATTGAATTGGCATGTTTTCTACTTCTTCAATACATGCAAGCACGTGTGTATATAAATCCATTAGTATATGTCAGCTTGTGAATCTCAAGTATAATGCAGGTTCTTGGACCCAATCATATTTGGAAGATATCCTGAAGAAATGAAAAAAGTTCTGGGATCTACTCTACCAGAATTTTCAAGAAATGACTTGAACAAATTGAGGAAGGGACTGGATTTTATCGGTATGAATCATTACACCAGTTACTACGTTCAAGATTGCATCTTGTCTGTGTGTGAACCTGGAAAAGGAAGCACGAGGACAGAAGGTTCTTCTCTATTAACTCAAGAAAAAGATGGAGTTCCCATCGGCAAACCTGTATGTACCCTCTCAAGTCTCAAGCTATGAGACTCTTTAGAATTAGTTCATTTCTCAATAAGTTTTTGAAGTTTTTGTGTCATTCTAGAGTGAAGTGGATTGGCTACATGTTTATCCACAAGGAATGGAAAAGATGGTTACCTATGTAAAGGAGAGATACAATAACACACCCATGATCATCACAGAAAATGGTAAGTACAACAATTAGACTATTAGAAATTCTTTAAGCAGAAGACTTTATACTGCCTTTCTCATACAATTGCAATGACTCCTGTAGGGTATTCCCAGGTGAGCAATTCAAACGGAAACATTGAAGAATTCCTTCATGATACAGGAAGGGTGGAATACATGTCTGGCTATTTGGATGCCTTGCTGACAGCAATGAAGTAAGTTTATACCACAGTCTCCATTTTCATGAAACTACATCCCCTTTAAGAGCTGGCTCAGATTTTTTTTAGCACTCAAGAGAACTGAAAATATTTGAGGATGACGATTTCTTTTCTACTCAAAACCCTATACTTTTCCATGTGATCAGGAAAGGAGCAGATGTGAGGGGCTATTTTGCCTGGTCCTTCCTTGATAATTTTGAGTGGACATTCGGTTATACAAGAAGATTTGGACTTTACCATGTTGATTACACCACAATGAAGCGAACTCCAAGATTATCAGCAACTTGGTACAGAGAATTTATTGCAAGGTATAAGGTAGACAAATCCCAGATGTGAGAAGTGAAGACTGTACTCCAGAAGAAAACAGAGCAGTGTACTTTCTGCTAAATTGTACATTTAATAATATTCAAGCATTCTTAAACCACGCAGCTCCTTATTTTTGAAATCAAGGTCAACTTGAGTTTAACACAATGAATGAACTCATTAAGGAAAAAAATGGAGGATTGATAATGGTGAGACACATTGAGCCAAAACAAATTGATCTACATCCAACTAGTAACACTGACTGTATCTGTTGCCAGAAATGAAATAGGAAGAAAGGGTATAAAATTTCAAGGATATCACACCATATAACACAGCAAATTCCAATCTTCTCTTCATAATTCCATTTGATTTTCTTTAAAACTATTATAACCCCCACATATTTTATAAATATTTGATAGTTCTTTCAACCAAAAATTATATAATTTAAATATTTCTAAGTAATATAAACTTAGTTTTAGATTCAGGAGAAAAATAAAAGCATAAAAATAAATAAAAACACTAAAAATAAGATAAAAAAAATTATGAAAAAATCTAAAAAATAAAAGTTAAAAACTCTACCTTCATTTTTTTTAATAATGAATTTTAAAAGTTAAATAATTAAAGAATTAATTTTTATTATTATTAATAATTGATTAATCATTATAAATTAAAAATTAAATATAAAAAATCCAAAAGTTCTTTGATTGGATTTGATGTCATTAAAGAATCCCTGTGACCTGGAAACAGTAGATTCAGCCCGTCAAGCTTTATGGGTCCCTCTTCTGACAGAGATGGGGGTAATTTCATATTTTGAATTATGGTTAAGAGACTAGAATTCTGTCATATCAACTCAAATAATAATGGTAATGTCTTCTTAAAAATTGAAGGTTGTGCTGCTACAGTTATCCAGGAGTGTTTCAGAATAATTCCAAAACGTGAGATGAGATATTACATCATTGCTTTTGGTTATTGTAAATTACATCCAATCTATAAAGCTAAAATGGCCTGAAAAATGATAAGCAACTTGTCACGAAATCATTTTAATCTAATAATTTAAACGGTTAGGTAAATTTTTAAAATATAATTTATAAAACAAAATACCAGGCATCGAAAATAATACATTTTCTTAGAATTGAGGAAGCTTACTACTTACCTGTTAATGGAATTCAGAAACAGCAAGGAGGCAGCATTGGGATCGTCTTACATGCATTGCGCTTGGTTTGAACCTTATAGTAATTCCACAGCGGACAATTTAGCCACTGATAGAGCTCAAGACTTCTTCATGAACTGGTTAGCTTCTTTACTTTCCAACATCTCAAAACAAATTTACATGATTCGACATATGCAAATTCATTTGGCACATGACACTTTGCGAATCTTGAGTATAATGCAGGTTCTTGGATCCAATCATCTTTGGAAAATATCCTGCAGAAATGACGAAAATTCTGGAGTCTGCTTTACCAAAATTTTCAAGCAATGACAGAGAGAAACTGAACAAGGGACTGGATTTCATTGGGATCAATCTTTACACTGGTTTCTAAATCCAAGATTCAGCTTTGTTGTGTGTAAACCTGGACAAAGAGGCTCCAGGACTGAAGGTTTAGCCCAACAAGTCCAAGAAAAAGATGGAGTTCCTATTGGCAAATCTGTATGTGCACCCTCTCAAGATACTATGTTCTTCAGAAACTATTTCTTTCCTCACATGAAGCTGTTTTAAGGATTTGGTTAATGTAGAGTGAAGTGGACTGGATACATGTTTATCCACAAGGAATGGAGAAGATGATAACATATCTGAAGGAGAGATACAATAACACACCTATGATCATTACAGAGAATGGTAAACATATATAGAAACTAGAAATCTTTTCAGCAGATAACTTTTTAATGTCTTTCTCACAAAATTTCTGAGTCCTGTAGGATTTGGCCAAGAGAGCTATCTAAACCGCACCGTTGAAGAATATCTCCAAGATAGAGAAAGGGTGGAATACATGTCTGGCAATTTGGATTCCTTGATGACAGCAATGCTGTATGTTCTTATTACTGTTCTCATTTTCTGAAACTTCAACCCCTTAAAGATCGGGTTCAGAGTGTTTAGAACACAAGCAAATCCACAAGGTTTGACATTTTATTTTCCTCTAACTTGCTGTACTTTTCCATGTGATCAGGAAAGGAGCAGATGTGATAATTTCGAGTGGGGACATGGTTATACAAGAAGATTTGGACTTCACCAAGTTGATTACACCACACTGAAGAGAATTCCAAGACTATCAGCAACTTGGTTGAAGGAATTTATAGCAAGGTATAAGGTAGACAAATCCCAGATGTGAGGACTAACAAGAAAAATCTGTTTGATTTTTTCATTTTTTTTTCACCAAAGCGATGTTATTTGCCTTTAATTTACAGCTTCGTGAGAACAACTCAGTTTCTAAAGCATGTTTGGATTCTTACAGATAACATCTCATTCCTGCACATTAATTCCCTTTTATTTATCAGCAAACAGTAATGTTCGATTAGAGGATTAAATCCTCCAGTTGAAGCCACAAGGCATTCCCACAAGGGAGATCCTACCTCGTAAATGTGCTTGTCATCGTGTGAAATCTGGAATGGCTGTAGATCATTGGCAACATTTGGCTCCGAGTTGACTGCAAACCAAATGCACAAAGCTGTCTATCAATGCAATCGCTTAATTACCAGTACAAAAAATACTAACCAGGATTAATTCTGGAAGTCCGGGTCCCCCCCTAGCAGCTACCGTTTTGTTTTTCTCCGGTAAGAAAATCTTAATCTGAGTAGCATACTGAAAAGCTAGCAAGAAGCTTTTAAATCAAATTGAAAACACCCTCTGACGGGAATTATAAATAGATCCCCTGAATCCCTGCATTCCTATCCAAATGTTCTGGACAGAATGCAGTGGCAACAGCAGCGAGATAGTAACATATTAGCTATCTAAGCCTCTTGTTCTTTTCACATGTCTTGAAATATGTCACATATTGCTATTCAAAATTCTATTATTAGATGTCAGAGCCTAACCATTTCGTGCCGCACACGGAGGTTTAATCGGTCCAAGACTAGTGTTTGGCATTGAGTTACAGCCTATTTTATTGTCAGATTTTGAATTTTTTTTAGTGTTTTTGAATTAATTTTTTTTATTGTTTTTGAATTGTTTTGTTGTGTTGATGTAAAAAATAAATTTAAAAAAACAAAAAAAAATATTATTTTAAATAAAAAGTATTTTAAAAAACAATCACTACCATACTTTCAAGTATTCTCTAAAAGGTGTTGATGTTATTAAAAAGTAATAACTTGATAATTACAACAATTCTACTATACTCCCAAGTATCCCCTGAAAGGTGCTGATATTATTAAAAAGTAATCACCTGATAATTACAACAATTCTACTATACTTCTAAGTAAGTCCCTGAAAGGTGGTGATATTATTAAAAAGTAATTACAACAATTCTACTATACTTCCAAGTAAGCCCCTGAAAGGTGGTGATATTATTAAAAAGTAATCGCCTGATAACAACAATTCTACTATAATAGAAGGGTGTTTTACAATGATCCATAGGGTGAACTAAAATAATGTTTAGGGTCCAGTGTGTGATCATTTCTAGTGGAGCTATCTGTAAATCTAAAGGGCCAGAGATGTGATTTGCTCATACAGTTTTCGTGTTCCCTTCTTTTTTTCACACAGGTTAAAATTTCCAACACCTTCTCTAAGCTCTCATATCCACTATACAATTAGTTAATTTCTCAAAGGCATATGCAGAGAGCTTCTTAGCTTTTACGAGAGACTGCAAAGGAAGGGCATTACTCATCATGGAGCTTCCTTCAAATTTTCAAGTTATGTTTCTTTTAGTCCTTATCTTCGTTCCTCTCTGTGTATCATCACATGCAGAAACTTTGCAAGCGAGTTTAGATCATTTTTCATTGCCAGACAACTTTCTCTTCGGCGTGGCCTCCTCTTCTTATCAGGTTTGTCACTTCCACTGCTCTCCTTGACTTCCATCTAACTCAAGAACTTAAATGTTTTCTCCTGAAAGTCTATGATAAAAGTATTATCGCACAGTCAATTAAACACTGGGAACCTTTTCTTTTTTTCCCTCTCTCTTGCACTGTGTAGTTTGAAGGTTCTTATCTTAGTGATGGTAAAGGTTTGAGCAACTGGGATATACACACCCACACACCAGGTTAGGAACTCTCTCGCTTTTATATCCTAGAGTCTAGAAAGTGTCAATATTTCACACTTAAAGATAACAAAGTCATGGTGAGGCTTACTCTGATCTACTACTATCTATCTATTCATATATTTCAGGAAAAGAAGAAAACCAGAATTTTCGAGCAAGCAAGATTTTGACCATCCTATTTTCCTTGCTCTTTACTTCTTCATGTTTCCTGTTGCAGGAAAAATAATTGATGGAAGCAATGGAGATACAGCTGCGGACCAATACCATCTCTATCCGGTATACAGATATGACCTTTATCTTACCTTTTGTTGCCTGAATCCACAGCATGGGTCCCTTGTTCGGAATACTTTCTGTACTTATGCCCCATAACAGAAGCTTGACAGGGAAGAATAATGAAACAATATCTTCCTTCCTTGTAGAATTTAGTTTATAATTTTAAAATGATCTAGACATAGTCATATTAGGTAGAAGGCAACTTGTTTATTAAATTAATCACCTCATGTAAGCAAATAATAAGCCTTCTATACGATGATTAGTATCGATCCCTGAAAGAATTTTAAAAGGGGTGGTGGTGGTTAAAATATTCTATAAAAAAGATATGCTTATCTTCATAAATTGCTAAACTACGCTTCTCTGGTAATGCAACAGCATCTCCCTTAATTTTTTATTTAATGATGGGACAAGCTCATCCACTAAAGATTTGTCAAATGATGTTGACAGGAAGACATCGATTTAATGGACTCCCTTGGAGTCAGCAGCTATAGGTTCTCGATTTCTTGGGCACGAATACTACCCAGTAAGAACTTTAAGAATTCAGAATATTATCAGAAGGACCTGACATAACTAAAACATAAAGCTTATATGTAACTTCATTCAATTGAGAACAGGAGGGAGATTCGGAGATATCAACAAGGCTGGTATTAGCTACTATAACAAGCTCATCGATTCTCTCCTGCTTAAAGGTTCAGCTTCTGTAACCAATGAACCTGTAATCATTTTACTGCTGAAGAAATTCCATCAGAAACTAGAAAATGTCTTCATTTTCAATATTTTATTCGGTGCACTTGTTTTTCTCAAATTGCTTCAGGAATCCAACCATTTGTGACATTAGTTCATTATGATATACCTGAAGAACTGGAGGAGAGATATGGTGGATGGCTAAGTCCTCGATGCCAGTAAGTACAAGTCCACGGAGTTTGCAGTTCTATAAACTAGAAAGCATTAACGAAATATACATCTATGCTATGAGAATTAGCTGATTCCTTTCTTTCATTTCCTTAATCAGGGAGGATTTTGGATATTATGCAGATGTTTGTTTCAAGAATTTCGGAGATCGAGTGAAGCACTGGACCACCTTCAATGAGCCAAATATACAAACTATTAAATCCTATCGATTAGGTGAATACCCACCATGTCGCTGCTCCAGCCCTTTCGGAAATTGCACTCATGGGGATTCAGAGAAGGAGCCCTTTATTGCAGCACATAATATGATTTTAGCACATGCAACAGCAGTTGGTGTTTACCGAACTAAATACCAGGTATTAACAATAAAACAATTTCTTAGATATCACTTGTGAGGCAACTAAAAATAATACAAGGAAAGCAGACGCTCAGGACGGATAAGCTTACTTCTACTTCCTGTTTAATTATTCAGAAAGAGCAAGGAGGCAACATTGGAATTGTCTTAGATTGCATTTGGTTTGAACAAATAAGCAATTCCACAGCAGACAAGTTAGCCGCTGACAGAGCTCAAGACTTCTTCCTGAACTGGTTGATTTCTTTAATGCCATTTTAATGTTTGTAAATCCATTTAGCATATGAAACCTGTTGAATCTCAAGTACAACGCAGGTTCTTGGACCCCATCATATTTGGAAATTATCCCGCAGAAATGTCTAAAATTCTAGGGTCTACTTTACCCAAATTTTCAAGTAATGACAAAGAGAAACTGAAGAACGGACTGGATTTCATTGGCATCAATCATTACACCAGTGAATACGTCCAAGACTGCATCTTCTCCGTTTGTAACCCCGGAACAGGAGCCTCCAGGACAGAAGGGCTTGCCCGGAGAAGCCAAGAAAAAGATGGAGCTCCCATCGGCATACCTGTACGTATCCTCTCAAGTTAACCCAATCATGAGAATTAATGTTTCCTTCTCAGGAATTTGCTAATGGTTTTTGGTCTATGTAGACTGATGTGGACTGGCTGCATTTTTATCCACAAGGAATGGAGAAGATGGTTACCTATATAAAGAAGAGATACAATAACAAACCAATGATCATTACAGAGAATGGTTCGTATGAATTGAGTTCCTTAAAGCAGACAAACTTTTTAATGTCTTTCTCATACAAGTGCAAAGTGTTTTGTAGGGTATGGCCAGCAGAACAATCCAAACCTCACTATTGTTTGTCATGATATAGAAAGGGTGGAGTTTATTTCTAACTACTGGGATTCCTTGTTGACAGCAATGGAGTAAGTTCATTTTGTGTTTGCATTTTACCTTTTATACATCATATAGACTCAACTCGCTATTACCATGGTCATTTTCCATAAACTGCATCCCTTTTCAGAGCTAGTTCAGAGTTTTACAAACAAAATACAACTGAAAGCTTACGCCCTTTCATTTTACTTTTGATCAGGAAAGGAGCAGATGTGAGGGGCTATTTTGCCTGGTCGTTGCTTGATAATTTTGAGTGGACATATGGTTATACACAGAGATACGGACTTTACCATGTTGATTTCACTACACTGAAGAGAACTCCAAAACTATCAGCTACTTGGTTCAAGGAATTTATAGCAAGGTATAAGGTAGACAAATCACAAATGTGAGCTGTGATGAGGACTGCTCCCCCTTGAACACAGAAGTTCACTTTCCGAAAGACATCCTCTCTGTGTAGCTCAATTGGCAAAGAAAATCCAGCACATATTACTAACATGTGTTGACCAAGAATGACTCTAGAAGCAAAATAAAATCTCAGCAGAATCTGAGTTTTTTTATGGTATCAGAGTTTGTTTACTGTTGTTATTCTAATGGCTATCTTTTATGTAACAGAAAATCAGATATGCTTGGAGAATATCTTGCAATTCTGTTTTTCCTTATTGTATAAATAAACGTATTGCAATTCAATAAAGGTTGTGTTCTGCTGCATCTACAATAAGAAAGTTTTGTTTTCTCTTCAATAATCTAGCACATATTACTAATATGCAATGGCATTTTTTAATCAAGGAGCTCCTTAGCTTGATTTTGGCAATATATTTTCATCTCGCGGAAATTACTATTTGACAGATCGTTCATCAGATCATTTATCTATTAAAACTAAAAAATCACATCAGACCTAGATGAAGTTGTGGGGCAAGTCATGCCTTTTATACCAAGAGAAGAAACAGCCCAGACAAAGAAATGTGATTAAAGAGATGCATTGAGCCGGCAAGAATGGTGATATCAAATTGACAGTAGAGTGAAAGAAGTTTCATGAATTTGGTTCAAGGAGTAAGAAGTTTCAAAGACATCTCACCATATAACACTAGCCTTGTTCAATCCTCTATTCAGAATTCTATTTGCAATTTCATTACAGCATGATTACAAGTACATCAATCTTGTCTGGAGTCCTGCCTACTGACGGTCGATACCTGCACATTAAATCAGCAGAAATAGAAGAAAGGACCTTTTCAAGTAAAAGAGATCAGTACCTAGGTCAAGCAATTCTGCATCTGTTCCTCGGAGATCAGTGTACGAAATGAGGTTGACATGAGCACCATGCCTAGAGACCAAAAGCAACATGCAGTTCCTTCTCAAACCGTGCAGAGTTCTGCAATAAAGCATGACATGTACAGTTTCCCGCTTGATAGAAACATACTTTGTGTGGCTTAATTGCTACTGTTTTTTACCAGGTTTTTTTTCCTTTTTCACTCTCATTACACTCCAAGTTAACTTTGATCACCCTTCAAATGTAATTTATACAACCTTGTCACCTAGTACAGTAAACTTTTCGATGAATGAACATAGAAAGGTTTTCTCTATCCCTTGAATTTTGCAGGTTGAGGGGGCTTTCATGAGCGATTGTAAAGGTTTGAGCAATTGGGATGTTTACACCCACAAATCAGGTCATAAGCACTCTCTCCATTGCTATATCTAACAAAGCTGAATCTTTGATCCAAGAACTGCAACTCTAGCACAATATCACTTCAAATGTATACTGGGCTTTGGGCTTGAATGTTAGGCCTTGTGCTTCTTGCAAAAACAAGTTTTTTAAAATAGGGGATACTCCGATGATCATCAAGTTAGTGAAATGGTGAGGAAAATTGTTAGCTGAAGGAGGATAATTGTTAGGAAAAAAAGTCACGGGAAAGAGATAGAAAGGGGAGCATGGTTGAAGACAACTCTCTTCCGTATCGCATTACTCTCAATACATTTGTTTATAATAGTGTAGGGATAACTTGAAAGATAACTATATTATTAATGCATTATTTATTCGCTTAAAAAACTAGAATGATATATTTAATTTAGACTTCAAAATTAATTCTAACACTTTCCTTTAATTTTAAAAATCTTGCATTTCTTAAAATTTACAAATATATTGAAGGATCATCTTGCAATATATTCGAAGATCATTTGTCATGGCTGATGTGGTTTTATAATCTCTTGTTGATGATGACAAAAACCTCAATGTCTTCTTTCATTTGTTTTGTACAGCCACGTTGCTGTCACCATTTCTTTTCTATCTTTCATCTTCAGCTTGAAAAGATTTTTCTTACATCTTTGTCTTAACTACTCTTTTTATCATGGCTAGCTAATGTCATCTCGTTGTCACCTCTTCAATTCTCCTTTCTTTGACAATTGAATTTGTCTAAACATGACCATTTTTCTCTTCTTGTGATTGCTATCACATTTCCGGGGTCAATCATCTCTTTTTAATATTTGATTTTATCAAAAAATCATCTCAACTCAAAACATTAAATTGTTAAATAAAACTTTAATATATTATTTATATTATTATCTAATTCACTCTCCCAATTAAAAGCTCTTTGGACTTGAAAAATTCATAGAATTACAATAAACTTATACTTAATTTTATTAATTAGAATGAAAATAGTAAGATTCAAACTCATAATTATTTGATCATCAGAAATTTAATGACATAATAAAAAACATTCTCAATTTAAAAACTTAAACTATTAGATAATATTTCAAGATATGATTTATATTATTTTCTATATATTTTTCAAATAGCCTTTATATTTGGCCAACTCTTTATCAAGATGTTGTCTTCTTCTTATCATGGCTCCTTGGTCATTTTCCATCTTCTTTAAAATGAGTTGTGTTTATATTACCTCATCTTTTGTGTCAGAGTTTTTCAACTTGCACATATCTTGGCTTTCTTTGATGCAATATTTTTTTTTTTTTTTTGAATTTTATTATCTTACACCTCTAGTTTTTTTATTTATTGGATGTCACTTGGTATTCTATTCCCTCTTGGGATTTCTCCCTTCTACACATATGCACAAATCTCTTATACCCTCTATTAAACTTAACTAGCTTTGATAACCATGTTAGCAAAAATTGACATGTTAAATTCAAACTTCAAAATTTAATAAATAAATAAAAAAACCTTAAAAAAAAAAAAAAAAAAACTGGAATTGTAAGATGATAGAACTCTAAAATTGAAACCTTACACCAAGAGAGAAAAATAACACTTTGAATTTGATACAATATGAATGAGATTTGAAGTATTCTAGAGACTGACATACCAAGTCACATTTAATAAGATGAATTTTTCAAGTCATATTTGGGTACCAAACAAATTAACACCCGACATCCCATTGCTCTAACCCTTTTAAAAATGTGTTCTTCCAGAGACTCAAAGATAAGTCGTTTGAAACAAAACATAACATGATCCTATCACAACTAGAGTTGATATCTATAAGACAAAATACCAAGTTCTAGTAATCATACTGATAAAAGCTCATTTCAGATATAATCTGTGAAGGAGTAAACAGAAAACAGGATAAAATTGTGCACTATCTACATTGATAATCTCAGAAAGAATAAGGTGGAAGCATTGGGATTGTCTTACATTGTGATTGGTTTAAGCAAATTAGCAATTGCAACACCGACAATTTAGTTGTTGAACAAGCTTGAGCCTTTGCCTTCGACTAGTTAATCTCTTTATCTTCTTATACCTTTTTATTATAAACAACATATCAATCCCAAAACATCCTAAAATCACTTAAGAAACAAAAATCAACTAAATCAAAAAAACTAAATGGAGCCCAAATTATATTTTCAGGTATTTTTATAGAAAAAAAAAACCAACACCATTGAACACCTCTCATCGAAAGAACCTGTGACACCATGATTAGCCATTTTTATCGTCGAATTATGGTGAATCAACAATTTTCTCTTTCTATCACCATAATCAAATGACTTTCTCTCTCCTCTCTCGTTATAAAGACTGAAAAATAAGAAAAAATAAAGTTCAAGACCAAAATAAAACATCCAAAAACTAAAGGGATTAAAATAGAAACAAAATGAAATATAGAGATAAAAATGAACTTTGTCTTGCTAATTTTAGATTGGCCAACTCAATTTCTCACTTTTTACACTTTGGTCTTTGTCGTGCTAATTTTAGATTGGCCAGCACAAATTTCCACGTTTTACTCTTTGGTCCTGTATATCTTAATTGTGTGTTCCTATAACAAATCATAAGCAATCAATTATCAATTTGACCAAAAAAATAGAATGCAATTGAAAAAGAAGATCCAGGAAAAAAAAGAAAAAAAACCCTCTTTTGACTCCTATTTCTTTTCCCCCAAATCTTAGTGTATTGTATAATAATAATAAACATCTGCATCATAAATAAAGGATGGAAAACAATAAGATGTATTGAAACAAAAAGAGTTAGCGTGCCATACAAATATCATATCAAAAGAAAATATCTCCTAGTAACAATCTATGCATAATGCCATAAAAGGGACTTGGTATAAAAGGTTAGAAGGGTCCACTAAGAATATCTAACCATATAACACTTGCCACGTTATATCTTCCTTTCAGAATTTTATTTGCCTTTGCTTTACAACATGTCACAAGGCCTCCAGTTTATGGTTCTTAAATTGAGTCCCACCTTCTGACAATAGGATACCTGCACAGTGTATCTGTTTTACTATTAGCAAACAGTAAAAGGAAAGACAGTCCATTAAATGAGTTTCAGCTGCAAGAGTGAGTCAGAACCTTTAGATCAAAGAATGATGCTAGATGGACCTCAAACCTCAGCTGAAGAAGAACACTCAACTTGATCCCAATCATCCAGTACCTATTTAAGCCATTCTGCATCTCCACCAGGGAGATCCAGCATTGTAAATGTGCTTGCCATCATCCCATGAAATCTGGCATGCCTGAAGACCAATTGCAACATTTGGTTCCTTTCCGTGACATAAAACCCATTCTTCAACAGCTATTGCTTTATCATCCTCACTAGTGTATTGCTTTTTGTATTTTCCAAATGGATTGCAACCCGGACTGACCATTTCTGCAACTGCAGCTGGCATGTACATTGAGTCACCCACCAGAGGTGCACCGAGGGCAGCCAGTTGAGCTCGTATCTGCACCATATGACTTAAATGTTATAGCCAAAGTAACCACTATATCCCCACCAGATATTCTGTCCATGAACTAAGTAATATAGAAGCTAACTATCAACGCCTATCGCTGACTTACTGCTGAGAGACTCTTAGATCATGATTCCTAGTATCATTCAACTTGGGAATTTTGAACCCTTGTGAAAGATATCATTTATCCACTGTAGTTTGTATAAAATCAACAATATCCAAAATGTTTTTTACGCCTTAATTCTAGGAATTGTAAATTATGCCCTTCAAATCAAAGATAAATTTTTTTCTTCTGTTGCAATTGTCAATTGAAAGACCCATGGTTCAATGAGGATATGCAGCAAATGCTACCTTTTTGCACAGAATGCATAAGATACATATTCGATCCAAATACATGAGAATTATGACTCAACTTATATATATAAAAAAAAGAGAGAGAGAGAGAGAGAGAGAGAGAGAGAGGATTATGACTTGCAAAGAAAGAAAAGGTAAGCTGAATAACCTGATGTGTACGGCCAGTCAAAAGGTTGATTTTACACTCGTATGCATGATCCTTTGAGGGCCACCCACAGTCTTGAACACAATATTTCTCTTCCATAACAGCATCTGGCCAAGGAACTCTCTTGCATTCCATGACCTCAAGTTGACATAAATGCCAACCTTTTATAAATTCTGCATGCCATAAAAGCTTTTATTTCAAATTTATACCACAACCACCTCGCAGAAAGACTATTGATTGCACAGTAGTTCTGCCACCTTCAATAAATAAATAAGCATGATGACAAACCAATATCATTTCAAAAAGAGCTGGCTAAAGATATTCGCTCAGGAAGTTGTGTCCTATCCAGTTGTAATAATTCAAAAAAGCCTCTAATAAGAATGCAACTCTTAACTAATTTCCTGGTAACGGTTTCTTGGTATCAGTTGGCGAGGCATTTGAATACAAACTGGAAGGTATGAAGGAGAGGGGAGAGGCACTTTCTAGAGGTGTATAGCCTTTACGACACTAGATGACAAGTACTCGGTAAGTGCACATCATGGCAAGGTAATATCCAGGAATAACACTGCCTGAGTCGCAACTTCATCAATGCAATGCTTGATGGAGATGATTACCTTCTGAAACAAGTCTCGGAGCCATATTAATAGGACGCATGTAGTGGTTAACTACACCAATGGGCACGGGAGATGCAGCAAGTGCAATATAAAGTTTCTTCACCGTTTTCTCCTGATGACAGCAAAAAAGATGTGGTTGAATTAAGGGCCTTGAGATGCACTAAAAACTTCGTAGGCAAATAATCAAATTAATCCAAATTCAGGGTGACCATCTACTTCTGGAAGTGGTGACCTTGGTGATAATATGCCAAAGGTCCTGCACTTCTGGAGGGTGGCCTGCCCAGCACTCAAGCTAACCAATCAAATATTTGTATGTAAGATATAGTATCAGAAACTTACTCTGATTTTTCCATGGAAAACTGAGCAGTCCTCCTTGGTCCTGGCTAACACAACACTACACATGAAATACACACCATTATTTACTCTTCATGATAACTATAAGAACAACAACATAATTCTATCAGAGTGCATACCAGCCTTCTGTGCAGTTATCAATCTGATGGGTAGTCCTTAATGGGGCTGTCAATCCCAACGCACGAGTCGCAAAGGTGGCACAACTTTCTTCTATGTTGTCTGTAGTTCCTCCAACCTGAATGAAGTTCATGTTTACATATTATATAAGCAATCAGTTCACTAGTGTAAATGGTGAAAAGCACAAAGTACATGTAGATTTTATTCATGGTGTAAAATTGAGCGTGGCTCCAAACTCATGCACTATGAACAGACAAGAGCTCATCAAGGCTTGACAAGTCTTAGTTTATTTGGAGCAGAGGCAGAAGCTGTTAATTTATTTTCTTTTGAGAATATCCTGTATCGTCATAGTTAGTATTTTATATCAAATCCAAAATTATGAAAATAATCTGTTTACCAGAATCTGACTGTTGCTCAAGCCAAATCAACAAAATTGATAAACTAATGAATCAATGCCATACCGATGTACCAGCAGGTTTGTCCAAAACAACAAAAGATTCAGTCACATGTATAATTCTTGATTTCCAATCAATATCATAGCACCTGAAGACAATTAGAATGTCAATGAGTATCCATGTAATGGAAAATGGCAGTAAACCTCCACCTAATATTGTGTTTACCTAGGGAAGCGTTTTGGGTGTACATGAACACGCAAATACATTCCAGCTTCAAGAAACTGATCACCATGAGTTATCCGGAAAGTTTTCTGTGCTTCTCGTACTGTTTTCCCTTTGATAGAAGCTCTCTTCTTTAGAACTGATGGTGCTGTCACTTCTTCAAATACCCTAATCTGCTCAGGAGTTGCTGTTGGAGGTGGCTGTGGGCATACAAGGGCATAATGTACAGCTCCAAAATGGATAAGATCTGCAACAAACCTTCAAAGAATGTAATTTGCTATGTATCACTCTATCTTGATTAATAATGATGTTCATGCTGTGCAAAATCTTGGAATATGTGTTTTAACATCAAGAAAAAACATTTAGAATACAAGAGAACAGCACTTACAGAGGAGGAAGATCCAGAGCTTTACAGATATAGTCTAGAACAGGACCTTCTTCTGAAACAACCAAGTGTTCAATTCTTGGTGGGCTATTGTGAGAGGGGCACGGAAGCAAGCGAGTATATTCCGGGTAACTGAAACAAATTAAGTCTCCACATTCACTATTCACAAGATTAGGCAACATCAAATGTAAATTGCAACAACAAATGAATTTCAAATTAAATGTGGATAACAGGACCAAAAAAGGAATGGCAAGCTGAATTAAATAAGGCCTCAAAGGGCTATCAAGTGTTTTAATTGAAGGCTAATAAGAAGGTAGAAAAATTGTGTAGAAACCTCTCTTCTTATCTTCCATTAAATTTGGCTAAGATCCCGCGTTTCTACAAGTAGGAACAACTTCTCTGTTATCACTAAATTCCAACTCACTCCTTCCATAGAATCAACTTTCAATAGTAGAACACGATACCTTCTTCGAGTAAACAGCAACTTCATTAAGGGCCATTGCTAATACCTTATCATAAACCTTACAAAAGAAAACAAATAAAACTAATACTCACAATACCTCAACAACTCATTGAAACTAAAACTCAAAACTTTTCAAAGACATAACAACTCTCAAATATCATAATTTCTTCAGAAACCACAAATGCTCGCTATTTTCAGGTCAACTTTCCCCAAAGCCAAAATATGCAGGAGCCATTTTTTGCTCTTAAAATTGTTCAGTACCTTCACTTACACCACTGATAGCAACTAAACCAAAAACTGAAACTTTTCAAAGACATTACAATTCTCAAATACAATACACCATCACAAACATTTGGTAAGCCTCAACTTTTTTATCATCATACGAAGAGCAAGCCATGGCACCAGCAATTTACCTCTTACTTCAAAAAAAAGCATTAATGATTGAAACTTTAACCATACCAAGCTAAAATATGAGAAACCCATTAAAAAAAATGGAATGTAAAGGATACCCATTAACAGAAGAAGTGGCAGTTGTGCAAGCAATATCTTGCTTCAATGATTCACAGCTTAACTTCCTTTTACTCAGAGAACACCAAACCAAAGCCTTCTTGTTGAGGGAATAAGCCCTGGTGAATGCTAGCGTGCGCAGGAGGGTCACTGGTGCACTAAAACTCCTGTAACTATAGCTAAAGATTGAAGCTAAATTCAGCGAAGCCATTGTTTACAGTTTGCTTGGAGTGAGCGCAGCCATGAAGTAGTGAAGGTGTTAAAGGATTAGTTTTAGAAGGCATGTCGGTTCTTTCACCAAACGACGGGTCATATAATATTTCGATTTTGTATGTAAATGACATGTCATGCAAATTCAAATGGCGCTAAATGCCATATTTCGTTGGCCATGGGTGACAAGTCATTCAAGGTTGTTGTGAAGGGCAGAAATTTTTGTTAGTGCATGGTGAAAAACAATTTGTATATTTTATCTCGAAAGTATAAGAATTTATTTAATGTTTATGTCTTCTTTATTCAATCAAATATATTAATATCCGTTTATATTTTTTTTATTTTACAACATCAACCAAATTCAATCTCGTAGACTTTATCTTATTTGACTTTTCTCTCTATAGTTTTTTTTCTTTTTCAATATCAATATTAGAGTTTCAAAAAAATTCCAATACATTAGTTATTTAACAGGAAAAAAAAAACATGTTGAAAACTTTTGAAAAAGCATAAGATTAAAAACATAGGAGAATTTATCAGCAAAAATATTTTTCTTTCCAAAAAAATATATAAGTAAATTATAAGAGCTTATGTCATTAATCCCAATAGGTTATCTTAGAAATAACTTCCGCCGGTGTAGCGTAACTAATTTTATACAAGTTGTAATAATTTTTTTCATCTTAAACAAGAATATGTAATTATAGTATCAATATAAATCAACTCTCATCGTTTTTTTTAAAAAAATTAATTCAATTGATAGCAAATAGCACAATTGTTATACCCTAAAGTTTTAGAAATTAATCACATAGTTGTTAATTACTTAGATTTGTATTGGTTTTGTGTGTTCATTTTGCCTATCTAAATGTTGCCAACATATAAATCTAAAACAAACTTATAAGATTTTATTTCATGATTTTAATATCAATTGATTTATTATATAGTTCATAATCCCCACACTACCACAATCTTTAGATTTACAGATGGAATTTTCCGTCAGTATTTGCATCACCATTTCATTGGTAATTAATTTATAAACGAAATCACTGACAGAAATGCTTCATCGATTAATTTTTCATCAGTAATTTTTTATCCGTCGACAAGTCCATTGTTAATTAAAAAAATATTATTACCGATGGATTTACTGATGAAAAAAGCAAGCAAAAAAAAAAGCTTCATTCCATCGGTAATTCCCTCAGAAAAATACCGTATGTAATTCCGTCGATAATAATTTAAAAATATTTGGAAAAAAAATCAATTTTACAAAACTATAAAATAATTAAATTAATATTAATCAACAGTCTATAATACTCAAAATGCTTGAAAAAAAAAATCTACTCGAACAAATTTACAGCAAATAAATAACACTAAAAAATAAATTCAACTAAAAAAATTCATATGAAAAAAATTTAAAAATCCTATAAATAAATCAACTAAAACTTGATCTCATATGGAAAAAAAATCCTACAACAACATTCATACAATTATTAAGAACAAAAACAATTAAAAATAAAATAAAAAACAAATATAGGGAAAAAACATGAAAAAAGAAGAAATTTTTTTTTTTACCTTAATATAGTTGCAAATGAAACTAAGAAGAGAAAAAAAAATTCGTAAAGTATACTAATTAAAAAAAAAAATGAGAAGAAAATATAAGAAATGAGAAGAAGATATACCTACGCATGGAGAAAAAAAGGAGTTGAGGAGAGAAGAGAAGAAAAAGAAGAAGAAGACATACTTGAGCATGGAGGGAGGGAAAGTGAATGAGTTGAGGAGAGAAGAGAAGAAGAAAAAGAAGAAGACATACCTGAGCATGGAGGGAGGGAAAGTGAATGAGTTAAGGAGAGAAGAGAAGAAGAAAAAGAAGAAGAAGAAAGGAGACCGGCCTATTGTGAAATTAGGGATTCTAGACTTTTTATTGGGGTATTTTACCGACGAATAATTAAATATTAATATTTTTAATCACTCCATTGGTGATTCCGTTTATAATATTTAATTTAAATTTTGAATTTAATAAAAAAAATTCAAAAACCGTCAAATATCACCAACGACTTTTCAATCCGTTGGTGATTCCGTCTGTAATATTTAATTTAAAATTTTAATTTAAGCTAAATTTTTTAGAAAACCGTCAAATAACATTGATGACTTTTTAATCCGTCAATAATTTTGTCTATAAAAAATAGTAATTAATAGTGCAATTAAAAAGTGACTAGTTCTCGAACTCTATGTAAAATATTGATAAAAGTTTTTATCGGTAATTCTTTTTATAATTGAAATGAATAATAAATTCAACTAAAGTAATCAATTTATGACAATACGTTCACGTAAATCACTAGTATGCATTGTGTGGTAGTAGTCATAGAAGTTACAAAAATTTGTCCCCATTCCCAAATTCACGAAATAATTGCCTCGAGATGATTGATGCCTTCAAACTGTAGTCCTCTTCATTTAGACTCTTTATCTTCCCCTTTGAATGTCTCTTAATTTATTCTAAAATAAATTATAAAAATATAAATCATTTCTTTAAATTTAATTTATTAATTTATACTATTGAGTTGAAATAATTCTTTAAATAATAATTAAAACATTGTTAACCAGTTGACTATGTATTTGAATCTCATCACTCTCATTTTATTTAATATAAATTAAATATAAGATAATATGAGTTTATAAAAATATCAAATCCAAAAAGTTTTTATTTAAAAAAATATATTAAAAAATAATATAAATCATGTTTTAAAATTTTATCTAATACCATACACTATAAAATTGAATTTTGCAATTTCTCAATGTTGAGTAGTGCAATTAATGGTTCCTTTCTCCAAGGCAAGTGAATAATAGTGTCATAAAGTAAGAATTCAAAGACTGAAGTTGCAACATTATAATGTGTTAGGTAGCTGCAATGTGCTCCATGACACTAATCAAGGAATTGAAATGCATTGTCGACGAAATATATAATATAAAATTGAAAAGATGAATGGACCCTTTGAATTAATGCAGCCATAATTTCTCCATGAGGTCGTTCATAGTTGTCATGTCGATATTAATTGTCCATCACATGCCAAAATATCCCAAAACTATATAATAAGTAATCTTAGTATTTCTTATTATTCGTATGTTATAACATTGATATTTATGATATTTCAAGTTTAGAAGGTTCCTATTGTATATATATAAAAAAATAGATTGTTTATTAAAAAAAATTGAGAGGTTCTTAGACAGCCTCTAGATGGAGCTGAGTTTAATGATTTCGCTATCAAAGAAGCTATACTAACGTTTGAAAATATGAATTAATTCATGTTTTTAAAAAAATTAAAATTTATTTTTTGTTAAAAATTAATTTTTTTATGTTTTGATATGTTGATATCAAAAATATTTTTAAAAAAATATATTATTTTAATATAAAAAAATATTTTTTTAAAAAAAAAAACTTTAATCATATTACCATTACACTCAATCGTCATCTTTCAATTTATTTTCTTTAAGAATAAAAAATTATTAAGTAAAGGTCACCATTGTTGTCTCAAATTCTAGATTCTTTTTAATTCTCGAAGATGTAACGGTGACCCCACCATAAGAGTCGACAAGCTGCAATCAATGTGTGATATATATATATATATATATATATATATATATATATATATATATATATATATATATATATATATATATTCATGATTAATTGCTTGCAAGACTTGTGCTAGTATGGCCTTAATTGCTAGTGAAGCTGCCACAGGTAACCGACAGCATTTGCTCTTAATTTCTTCTGTCTCCCTGCTCTCAATCCCTCGGGTTAGAGTTAGAAATAAATTCTGTAGATGCCATTATTTAAGGCTCAACCAACTCATTCGGCAAGGCTTTCTGTGTGTGATGTGTGAGTGCAACGTTCTTCTGTACTGATCACATCACAAACGAAAGATTTGATAAGAATTCGATAATAAACTTAGCTCAAAAACAACAAATTATACCTTTGGCATTCAAAATCTTCGATAATAAAATTAAATTAATATTTCATCTCGATAAAATTAATGTTTGGATTAAAGGATAGAGACGTTCATGGATCTGCATCCACTCATCCAAGATTTTGATGTAAAATCTTCCTTTCTTCTTCTATTTTATGAATATCGATTAACTTTATTAAAGAAGAGGGGCCATATGGCACTAAAGAAGCAAAAACATTGAAGATCATAGATAACTTGAAGTTAATCGTTCGCATGCATGGAAAGAAACGGGTGTTTATTATGGATTAAGACGGTTGATGGAAATTAATTATCGACACACATGAATAGACTTGTTTAGAGATCTAGAAGGCATCAATATTGTTTGATTTAATAAATAATTTCTTGTTAGTTTTGGCTATAAGATCTTTTTTCTTCTTCTTTATGAGTATTCGAATACTTTTTAAATTGTTTTTTATCCTAAAAAATATCAAATTGATATATAGTTTTAGATATTTCTTGATGGTTTTAATGCCTTGATGATATCAAAAGTTAAAATAAAATCTAGAAAAAATATTATTTAATGTATTTTTAATTAAAAAACACTTTTGTATATAAGCATTATATATACTATATTACCAAAAAACACTAATTTAATTAATTGGCTCAATCACAGTGATCTTTATTCAATTAACAATGTTAAGTTTCTCTGAACACCTCAAGACATATATAGAGATACTTGTGTGTTTGGTATTGTGGTGTAGCATGTTTTTTAAAAATTCTTTACATTTAAAAATGCATTAAAATAAATGTTTTTCAGATTTTATTTTTATTTTTTATATCAAAACCATCCAAAAACATATAAAAAGCATAAATTTAATACCTCTTTAGGAAAAAAAAAATTAAAAAAATTTTAAGATTACCCTAATGAACCCGTCGTTAAAATCATGACTCAAGTTATGCACTCTATTATGTTAAATTAATTTTTGTGAACACCTCAAGACATACAGAAGGAGATTTAGATTATGTTTGGTAGTGTGGTAGCGGTTGCTTTTCAAATATTTTTTTTGTGCCGAAATACATGCTAATAATATTTTTTTATTTTTTAAAAAATCATTTTTTTATATCAATATATCAAAACGATCCAAAAAGTACAAACTGCATTAAATTTTAGCAAAAAAAAAAAAAAAACTTTTGAATTTTTTGGGAACACAGTTTCAACCGCGTTCCCAAACACTACCTTAGTGTGTGTTTGGTATTGTGATATATCGTGGTTTTTAAAAATTCTTTATATTTAAAAATGCATCAAAATGAATGTTTTTTATATTTTATTTTTATTTTTTATATCAGTATATCAAAATCATCTAAAAACACCTAAAACATATAAATTTAATATATTTTTTAAGTGGAAAATAATTTAAAAACAGATTGTAACACAAAAACACTCACTTAATATTCAAGAGATAAATAGATATTTAAACATTAAAAAAAAAAAAAGGTATGATAAGCCTCCCGAGTCGACCTCATGCTCACTACAATTAGTACTGCTACGTTGTGAAAACTTGTCTAAGAAAATTAATGGAGAGAAAAACCAGATGCTAGCTCCGACAAGTTCCATGTGCTAGCTAGGTCCTGCACACCCACCAAACATACATACCCACCATATAAACCTTATTATATATCATGTGAATGGTTAATTTTTCCCTTTTTTTCTTTTTTCTTAGACCTTTTATTTTTTATTTATAAAAAGATGTTCAAAGGTGAGGGAGAAACATATAGATGGCAATTATGCTGTCTACTCATTAACTATTTTCTTCAACACATCTATTATGCTTGTATATATGGCCTTTTTCTCCGAATATAGAATTGAGAATTATTTTTATCCATTGCTTGGTTTGGTTTTATATTCCGAATCAATGCCGAAGCACATGGGGTGGATCCACGATGGGATGCACATAAATGATTTTTGTTGGATGGATAAGTGAAAAAGAATCAAAGAAATAAAGAAAAAAAATTTTAACTTTACCCTAATGAACCCCTTTTTAAAATCAATCATAACTCAAGTTATGCACTCCATTATGTTATTTTTTTTAATATTACTACATAGTAAAAAAAATATAAAATTTAATTCATAATCAATACAATAATAAATAATAAAATTCAATAAAACTCAATATAAAATAAAATAAAAGGCCACTTAAAAAAGCCACTGGCATGATACAAAAGTTCCATGCGCTTAGTTTTTTCTAATTAAAAAAATACAAATAATTTGTTATTTGTCTACTCAAAGTCAATAATATCCGGTCTTTAGAGTGCGTTTGGAAACGCGGGCCAACCTGTATTTTTAAAATTTTAAAATTTAATTTTTGCTAAAAATTAAAATTTTTATATATTTTGGATCATTTTAATATACTAATCTCAAAAATAATTTTTTTAAAAAAAATAAAAGGATATCATTTTGATACATTTCAAAATAATAATAATAATAATAATAAAAACTTTTAAAAAACAACCATAACCATACTCCTAAACACACCCATGTCTCATACTCACAATCTCCACATGACTTTCCTGCATTAATTATTGTGTTTCGACAGGAAGTTATTAAATAAACAATTAAAAAATTATATTAATTTAAATTACTGTTCATATAAATAGTTAAATCAACTGTATTTCTTTGAGTTGTTTTTAGCAATGTTATCCTAGACTTATAGGGCCGGTGGCTTAAAGGGGAAAAAGATAAAAGATAAAAAAAAAAAAAAAAAAAAAAAAAAAAAAACATATATGATACTTGTAGGGATGATTTATCAGCCTATCTAATACAAATCATGTCCAAATTTAGGACACCATGGCTTAACAATTGACCGATCGTTTCCCCCTAATCTCTCTAGCCGGCATGCACACTCTTAGAGTATGTTTGGTATTGTGTGGTAGCTGTTGTGGTTGTGGTTTTGAAAAAAGTTGTTTTATAAAAAGTATTTTTAGTTGAGGTTGTTTTTCAAAAAATAGGTGTTTGGTTAAAACTGTGATTAAAATTGAGGTTGAAAAAAAAATAGTTTAATATGTATGGTTAATAATGTTTTTTGAAATTAAGGTTATAAAATAATTTAAAAATATTTATATTAATATTGATGGTTTTAAATTTAAATATTTTAGAATTAATTACTTCTATTATATCATGAAATAAATAATATAATTCTATTACGTATAAAATTCATCCGATAAAAATTACAGTTTTCATAATTTTTTGAGCGTGTAATAAAATTAGATAAAATATTATCAGGTATAAAATTGATATTACAATGCAAGTAAATTTAATTCACTCTATACTAGTTTTTCAAGAAAAAAAATATTGTTCCCATCGTAGTACGAAAAAATTTAATTCAATTTAAACTAGTTTTTTTATAAAAAATAAACTATTAAAAAAATTAACAATAAAAAAAATTCATATAATTGCATTGTTCACATAGTGCAATTATAGTTATCTGTTAAAAAATAACAGAAAAAAAAAAAAAAAAGTTGATGTAATTGCACTGTTGAACAGTGCAATTACAGTGCACAGTATACAAATCACATGAATAGAAACGAAAAGCATGAATTCACTGCTTTCTGAAAATCAAGTTTCTGCCGCAAATAAATACTGGGACCCATGTTTTTTATCTTTTGACATTTCGTAACCAAACAGTTAATTAGTGCGTTTTTCAAAAAACGTAAACGCTAACGCGTAGACAAACGGACTCTAAACTAAAGAGCTTCCTTTTTTTAATACAAAAGTACATATAATTAAATTCTCAACAACTCCCGTTTACTCCACCACCACACAAATCAGAATCACTTACATACCCTAAACCAATTTTAATTTATTTTCTTCACCTGGGCAAGATGACTGCTTTTAGAGGGTTCTTCATGACAACCGTGAAAGCAAAAGCCTCTGTCGGGTCGGGTGGAGCATTCGGTGCGGGTAGCCACTTGAAAGCTTGTACCATTCTTGCAAGCGTTAAATTTACATGCAACAAACCAAGAGCCAACCCTGGGCAAGTCCTCCTCCCGGCTCCAAACGGCAGCATCTTCACCTTGCCCTTCGTTCCGGTCATGTCTACGTTGACACCATCACCATCTATGAACCTCTCGGGCCGAAATATACCCGGATCCTTCCACAAACTCGGATCCTCGGTCATCCATTCAATGTAGAACTCAACATTCACATTGCTCGGAATCTTGTAGCCACCAAGCTCCGTGTCCTCCGTCGTGGCGTGTGATAACGTGAAATGCGCCGGAGAATGTACCCTTAGGGTTTCTTTAACCACTGCGTTAAGATAGTTCATTTTCTCCACATCGTCTTCGTTGATTACTCCATCTTTGCCCACAGACTCAACAATTTCTCGGTACAACTTTTCTTGAATGTCTTGGTTAAGGACTAATTCAAGAAAAACCCATTGTAGCACACTTGTGCTAGTATCGATTCCAGCCACAAACAACTCTGAACAAAGTGTAACAAGCTCTTCTTCTCCTAAAAGACCCCTCCCCGGTGCCTTAAGGGTAAAAAGTGAGTCAACATAGGCTGCACCAACTGGACTCAACATTTCCATTTTAGGGTTTTCACCTCTCTCTACAAATGCTCTTCTGTTCCTTATCAAAGGAACCAAGCACTCAATTTGAGCCTTTCTTAAATCCTTTGCCCTCTTCATTTGCTTGCGAAACAAGGGAGTTAGAATAGGCAAGAAATCGGGAAGCTGTGGTACTGTTATTAGCATGACATCTTTAGTCACATTATCTATATCATGAATCCAATGTTCAGAGATTTTTGCTCCGAAGCAAATAAATACTAGAATGCTACAAACAGTGAATCTACAAACATCCATTACATCTACATACCCGTTTTCTAAAGCTTCACTTTTGAGCCTCTTCATGTGACTTTCCAACGCCCATTCTCGTATCCAACTACACTGTTTGATCCTGACCGGGCTTATCAACTCCGTGACAAAGTTCCGACGAAGTGTCCGCCAAAGAGGTCCATATTCAGCTGAGTTGACGGCACATTTCCCGACACTGAACACCAACCGGATCGGTGAGTCCGGTGGCCGACTAGCAAAGATAGGGCCTTTTTGAACAAGGGCTTCATGGATTAGTTCAGGGCTAGTGACTATAACAAGAGTACGTTGGCCCATTTGCATGGAGAAGATTGGACCGTATTTCTTACGTAAATCACGTATGACAAAGATGAAATGACGCCGTTCAAGTATTATTTGAAACAAGTTGCCCACGAGAGGCCAACCTGGTGGTCCTGGTGGCAAGTTCTTGGCTCCGTCGCCATTGACGACAGAGAAGCTCCGCCACCATATAGCAAGAAAAAAGAGTGTTAGACCAAGAATGAGAAGATCTATCAGCTCCATAATTAGGTAGAGAAGGATGTGAGTAATGCAATGCACAGGTTACGAGCGATTCTCTTATATAAAGAGAAATTGATCGGTGGGAAATTAATGAATGTCTGATCTAACCACCCGCATTAATGCAATGACTTAAATGTATACCACAGAAAATTTTAAAAAACAATTGTTTATAATTTTTGTATTTTACCTGTAGCTAGCGGTACTTGGTGTATTTAAGAAAACGGCTCATTGCCAGCAATGGAAGAAGGGAGTAATTGTGAACCGGACAGCTGCAAGTAAAATACAAAACCACGTCAGTAAACATGTGGAGGACAGAAAGCTTATTTCTCAACTTGAATGACCAGCAAGAGAGAAGGTACCAAACTTGGCAATTTGCACTTAATTACCATGCCCGAGTCCACCACCACAACCACACTTGGCACAGATATATATATATATTGATTCTTTGTAAAAATTATGTTTTATTTAAAAATATATTAAAATAATATTTTTTTATGTTTTTTTAAATTAATTTTATCACTAGCATATTAAAATGATTTAAAAATATAAAAAAAATATTAATTCAAACTAGAAAAAATAAAAAAAAAATTGATTTTTTTTCAAAAACATTTTTAAAATGTAAAAACAAACGCTGCCTACTCAAATGTTGAAACAATATATTTAACAATTGTCAGTCATTTATGATATATTGATAATAGATATATTAATGAATTTATACATGAACAAATTATATTAAAAAAAAATTGTTTGTTTTATTTTATTGGTATATCTATTAATAAGAATAAGATATCACCAATAGAATGTCATTTATAATTTTATCAATGCGTTAACAGTAATAGTGATATTTTCAGAAATTCTTTTTAATTCTCTGCAATATTCTAATGATTTACTTCCATTGGTAACCCTATCAGTAATAGTGATATTTGCAGTAATTATTTTCAAACTCTTTAAAATATATACCGACAGAGTTGTGTCATCGGAAATCCTATCGGTAATATTTTAAAAATATTTTTAAAAAAACATATATTGAACAGAAGTAGAAAAATATAACAGTGACATTTGCAGTAATTCCTTTTCAACTCTACGTAATATATCGATAGAGTTGTGTCTTTGGTAACCCCGTCAGTAAAATTTTGAAAAATATTTTAAAAATAAAATATTGAAGAAAAGTAAAATAATAATAATAATAATAATTTAGTATAAAAATCATATATTTATTACAAATTTAAACAATTGTACGTTCAAATATGATAAATCTAAAATAAAAGTGGTGCTAAAGGAGGACGATGGTCATCACAAGGATCATATGGCCAATTAGAGGGTGCACATGAACCACCCATATATGATCTCATCTTTAATATCACACGTACCCCGCACGGCATCAATGATGATTTTTTGCTCGTTTGCTTGTTCTTGGGAATCATCACCTAGTATTTGATTCAGCGTTACTAGGAAAACCGGATGTATTAGCCTTTGTCAGAGATTCACATGTAATGGACTGGTTGTGGCTAGGAAAAGTTGGCACCCCTAGTGCACCCTACGTGAGGTAAGTTGCTTCATGATTTAATGTGATTTAAGAAAATTAAAAAAATAGCAAAATTCTTAAAGCTTTAATAAATCAGTTATTAAATCCCAAAATATATGCATAAACATTTTATTATATTTTTACATAGAATACAACATGATTTTATTTTTCCTCAAGATACTTGACCATAGATAAATTAAAGCATGAAATTCTTTTTTTGCCTTTTTGATTTTATAATTCAATAACATTCATAAAAAAAAATTACAAACACACACATCACCTTTTTAACTATAATATACTCACACATCATTTTTACATTTTTCAAAATAACATAAATTAAACAAAAAAACACTATAGTAATTTTAATACATGTTCCAGCATGTAAAAATTACAAAATAGACCCTTAAAACTCCAGGAATTACAGGTGATGACTTTCTGGAACTGCAGGAATGGTGGCGGTGCTTCTTCTCTATGCGCCTCCGCAATTGCTAGCACGTGGGTTCACATGCCGCCGCATAATCCTAAGAGCAGATCCGTAATGGCATCCTCCCCTCTTCACCTTCTTGTCGGCTGTAAGGAACGTCGTTACCTGCAAAACACCTAAAAATGCAACAAGGAAGTCTCCTTTTGTTTTTCTTTCTTTATTTCCAGATTTGCTTCTCTTCCTTCTCCTTTTTCAAATCTGCTTCCCTCTTTACAAATCTGTTTTTTTCTTTTTTGTTTCCCCTTATTCTCTATTTTGGGTGGTCGGCGGTATAACTAAAGAGCTACTAGCGACTGGGTTTCTGTCGCGTCTATACAGCTAATAGAGGTTGAATGGAAGGGAGACCTGGTTCGGTCAATGATGGACACGAAGAAATTGAAACGGCCAGCAAAAGGGGAGAGGGGAAGGAGAACGACTCTGCTCTCTTTTTGGTCTTGGCGAGCTGGCAGTTGGTTCAAGAGGAAAGGGGGTCTCAAGTCTTTTAGGTTATTGGTTCAAGGAGAGCTAATGAAGATGTGAAGGAAATAGGGGGGGTAGCGTGTTGACGACCAAAGAGAGATGTTATAGTCGAGTGAAGGGGAAATGGGAGGAGACCAGGTGCTTTCCTTAAGGGATGGGCGAAGGAAAAGAAAGGAAATGCAAAGAGTACTAATCTCTGTGGGGAAGGGAATAGTGAGAGAGATGGTGAGGTTTGCTGAAGGAACGAGGAGGTCTCTAGAAATGGGGGACCCCCCCTAGCTGGCTTTGGTTCTCTCTTTTTTTTCAAATGGGTGGGGGCAGCGACTAGTAGAGAAGATAGATTTTTTTAGGGTTCCCTCTCTTTCTTTCTACTTCAAATTTTCTACGCCCTCATAAAATTTTCTCAACCCCCTTTTCAACATTTTCTACTATATTTATAGATAAAATATTGTTAGGTTTCCAAACTAGTCCCTCAACTTTTCCTTCTTTTTTTTTGTATTTTGAAAAAATACAATATCAACGTCGACTCAATAAGAAAAATCAATTATTGTAAAATTAACGAGTTAAAAGTTGAGCGCGTTCAAAATATCTTTGAAAATTTAAATTCTCCTGAGATGACATTGAAAATGCTAAAAACGATGCAAATATATTAAAAATGCATTTGTTAGGGTTTTTGTTGTTTTTTTTTTTTTTTGCTATTTTTGGTTTCATTATGAAGATTTATAAAAAACACGGGTCAAAAATTGAGTAGCAACAATCATTACCAATCAACATATTTCTTTATAATTAACAGTGAGTCATTTATATTTATCATTATAATGGATCACTTGATCATGTACATATTGGTCTAACATCTTTGCAAACTCTGGAGTTTGACTACTTAGAATCGACTGCGAGCATCCAATGGTCAAAACACTATGAGTCGTCTGCAAGTTCTCGATTGTAGTGTTAAAGAGTCTATACACTTGATTTCTATCAGGTTCACCAGACAATCTTGCCTCCAACCATATACCATACATACCACAAAGTGCTGAGCTCGGTTATCAACGAACCGGTATACTCTTTTTTGGCAGTCCTCACTTCGCATGCGTGTTTCCATGGTTGTCAAACTCGTGAGTTGACTTGTAAAATCGTATAATTTTACGAGTCAACACAGATATATCGTGTTAAATCGGGTAGAAAACCTGAAAATCAGCAAACTCTGTCAAACTCAGTCAAACTCGATGAACTCGAGTTACCGAGTTTGACAAAATTAACAAAAACTATTAACACTTCTGGTTCTTTTGACTTCGCCTTTCCTGAAAACAACAATTATTAACAAATCGTGTGCTTTAGTTTTTAATGAGGTAGAAGAGAAAGTTAAATCAAAGTTATATTTATTAAAAGAAAATGGGGTGGTAGAAGGTGGAGGAGGGGAGGAGGACTAGAAGAGAAGGAGGTGCTAAAGAGTGCATCTTTTGTGAGATCTGAGGGTTAAATGGGAATGACAACCAAGTAACAAGCAAAAGCCATGGAAATGACATTGAGTTGTTAGTCTTGACAAAGAGAGCGCAAGAGATGAGCTTGAAAGTGAGAGAGCAGAAGGAAAAAGAAAATTGATGATGATGATGAAGATTTGAGAAAGAGAGTGAGAGAGATTGTGATTGCCTGGGGGGCACGTGCGGGGCGGTCATTTATCAAGTTACTTTTTCTCTTTTTTAAAAAAAATAAGAATTCAAAATTATTTTAAAAAATTAAATAAAAAAATCAAATTTTTTTTTCAAATACAAAAATAAATAAACTTGTTAAACCCCATGCCAAGTTAATTTTTTCATAACATTAAAAAAAAAATTATGTAACATCAATGATTTCAAATAAATAAATAAAAAATCTAAAACTAAGGTAATTGGAAAGGACCATTTATATTGTTAGAAAGACAATCAAAATAGCAAATTTAAAAATAATATAAAATAAGTATATTGAATTTATATTTAATATAAGTTTTAGTTTACATGAAAACACCATATTGTTTGTTTTAAGTTTGTTAATTATTAGTTAATTAAAATTTATTTAAATTATAGATGAATTTTTATTTGAACAATATATTTAAAGATGTTTGAACTATATATGAATTTTTATTTGAACAATGTATTTTAAGGTGCTTGAACTATCTATGAAAAAAATTACTTACGATTTTACGATCCAAGTTTATTTTATACTTTTCATGTCGTGTTAAAAATATGTTTTTAACAACCTTGCGTGTTTCAATGAAAAGCTCCATCAAGCTTAGCTCATGTCCAAGAACTGTAGCCTACGATAAAAAATATTGTCAGTTAAATATATTTATAAGAAAAAACTAATAAAAAATGGATGTAATGAAAAAATCTTACCATTTGATTCACATGCAAAATGAATGAAACAGAGCCGTTAATGTGCATGGTAATGAAATCATGAACATGTCGATTCTAGTTATTCATATTTGACTATAATTGTCTAGTGAAATGCGTGGACGTCATATGCTAAATGGATTCTTCTTATACAGCCTCTAAGACGTACAGTCGTCTAAAATCTTTCCAAATTGTCATGCCATTCTAGGCTAGAAGCTTTCATTCTTTTGCAAATGTTTTGGTATTTTTTGTGCCTCGTACCAGAAATCACACAACTTATATGATAAAAATTAATTATCTATTAGTAAATGAAAAATTAAATTTTAATATTTAGAATAAAAAAAAATCATGAATTCAATCTTACCTAGTTGCAGCATGATTCTTTCAAATCTTCCTCGCAACACTATTATTATCTCTCTCCCATTCAAATTTTTTTCTTGAAGTAGAAATTTATAAAAGAAAATTTTCAGTAATTTCAATAAATGGTCCGAATTAATATAAAAAAATATTTAAATTAGTACTAACCTTAAAAACCATGCATCAACCTTTAATTTTCATTTAGGATGTTCAGAAACATTGATCCATTGAAACAATGAAATTTCTATCGGTGATTTAAAGGATGCTGTTATTGTTCTAATAGTCTCAATGTTTGTAAACCTGAAATTGCATTTGTGAAATGATATTATTTTTAAAGAAAATTATTAAGCATGTCGTTGTGAAAGAAAAATAAATTTACATTGAAAGATCATCCTTCCACTAGGAAATCATTGATAATCCCCATCAAAATTGCTTTCATCAGAAAAGTTTGTTTTCTCAATACATCATAAGTCAAAGCCTCAAATGACAAAAACTACTCCAACTCATCAATCAATGATCGAAAACAAACATCTATATTTCGACCTAAACTTTTAAGATGAGGAATGACTATAGATAAAAACATGAACTCTGACCTTATATACCTTATATACGAGGTATAATGAGAATGTCCATATATTCTACACTCGGTCAATTTGGAGTCTTAAAGTAGTATAACATACAGGAGTTTAGACACATGTTAATTTTCTAGAATCCTAGACTAAGAGGTTTTATCATGGACTTAGCAGCATAAAAGCTCTCTTTCAACTTGCTCCCTTCAGATAAAATACCTTTTGCTCATTTGATAATTCTATCATAACCAGCCTCACTTAACCCATGATCTAACTTGATGTTGAACATCTATGTAATGATTGATAATTTATTGTGATTTGTGCAAATATCTCATAATGGCTCATTATACCTTTTTAAAATATTAAAAAACTTGGTCGCATATGCATTAGGTTCTTCACCTATGGTTGAATAATGATAAACATGACCCTGATTCATTCTCATTGCATCCATAATCACATTCGTGTGAGAATTACTATTGTCATTTGCAACTTCATGTGCATTGCTAAAACTAGAAATTGACTTAACTATCCTTTCTACTATGGTAGCGTTATGAACATATGATTCTTCTTGTGCATACTGATTAGTACTTAAAAGTGCATGTTTATCAAGGGTTTATATCATCATTTTGCACTTAAAGTATCAATAACTCCTTAACTAAAGCATGTTTTATAATAACAAGTCTAATATTATAAATTACCCTAATATATGGTAAATGTTCATCTTAAATGCAGGCATATCACATAAATCAAAGGATTGATTGATGAATTCAACTACGGAAATTTTGAAGATAAAGAAGGGTGAAGCTTAGAAAAGAGACGTTGGTGCAGTCCAAACTGGAACACTGTTCGGTAATTGGGTCATATCTCGAGTTCTAGATATCCAAATGATCTGAAATTTTTACAGAGATTTGATAAGACATAGGCCTACAACTTTCATTTGGACATCAAGATCTAAGAAGGCCGTTTTCAAGTTCAAATTATAGCAACAACGGAGAAGTCCGAATCTGTCCTGCAGCCCAACACTGTTCAGTGTTCAGCCCATATCTTGAGTTCTAGAAGTCCAAATGACCTCATTTTTTTTTTCCTGGAAAGCTAAGAGAGTTTCCTAGAACTTTCATTTGGACATCGGGACCCAGTTCTGATGCTAGCAGTTTCGTTTTATTTAGACAAGATGATAAGGATTTTCACTAAGTCAAAAGTTGGCCACCCACTCAACAATGAGTCATCAAAGCAATAATTCCGAATTTTGGCCTATAAAAGGAGGCATTTGCCATGTATTTAGGGGCTTGGTTGTTCAGATCAAGTTCATGCTCTTTATTTCTCTCTTTATATTTTTTTGTAATTCTTAAGTTTTGCTTTCATTAATTTCTTGTTTATGCTTTTCATTTCCTTTCCTTTCCTTAGTTAACTTGTATTTTATTTATGTTTTTATTTTGTTTATTTATGTTTCTTTTCTTCATTATGTTTGGCTAAGTTTATTATGTCAAGGTGAAAAGGTTACACTAATGGTGTAAGAACAAGTATGGTGTAAACTCAATATGGACCTTAATGTTTAATATTAACATGTCTTATCTTTTTATCTTACTAATTCTTAATACCTTGCTTGTTAAATGGTTAATCTAAATTTGTGTTGTATAATACTTGGTACAACAAATGCTTGGCACTCTCATAACCCAACCGTATGGTATTACCTACACCTGGGGCTATGAAAGGTACTTGATTTGTTGTTAACATCAATTAACATCATGAATTCCTGATAATATTTAAAAGTTTGGTGTTATGTAAATGAGATAATTAATATGATCATGTTAATAATTTATAATGAGCTATTAATGACAAATCATCTGATTGGAACCTCCCTCGTGTGTGGTTTCCAAATTGAGTAATAAGAGTTTATATTATACTTGTTTGAAATACCATTGGTGGATCCTCTAACCTTGACATTTGTTTTTATTATTGTTTAATCCTTACATTAATCTTCCATCTCAAAGTTCTCATTAATTTCTTCCTCCTCTTTTTTTATTATTATTATTATTGTTGTTGTTGTTGTTGTTATTGTTGTTGCTGTTGTTATTGTTATTGTTATTGTTATTACTATTATTATTGTTATTATTTACATTCTGTTTATATTATATAATATATCTTTTTCATTTTTTCATAAATTCAGTATATAGGCTGGAAACCTGTGACCCGATCTTTAGATCATTCTCAGGTATAACAACGCCACGTACTGATTATTTATTGTCTGAAGTACTTGGCCGGTATTACCGCCTCTTGTTTATTTTATTTTGTATTATTATTATTATTGTTATTATTATTGTAAATTCTTGTTATTATTGTCTGAAGTACTTGGCCGGTATTACCGCCTCTTGTTTATTTTATTTTGTATTATTATTATTGTTGTTGTTGTTGTTTTAGTATTGTTATTTATAATTTGTACAATTAACCTCTTTGTGGTTCGACCCCGGTCTTGCCGGGTTATTTATTACTTCGACACTCCTGCACTTGGGAGAAGACATCAATATTTTCGTCGTGTCAAGTTTTTGGCGCCGTTGCCGGGGAGGTAATTTCTTGTACAAATCATAGTATTTATTTTGTTTTCTCTTTTCACTTTTCTTGTATCTAACTTTGTTTCTTTTTTCTTTTTTTTTTCCTTTTCTTTTCTTTTTTGTTTCTTTTTCTTTTGTTTTCTTCTTCTTTTTATTCTCTTTCTACACGTGCATGAGTGTTTGGTCACGTACATTAAGTGGTAGACTTTCTAGGATATCCTCATCATTTTCAGAAAATATGGCCGAAGAAGATAACCAGTCACTTCATAATGAGAATAATGAGAATAACCGTGTTAGGACACTTAGAGACCACATGAATCCTACAAGAACAAGTGCACCCTCATGCATAGTTTTCCCTCCTGATGCATCCCATTTTAATTTTAAGCCAGGCATTATTCAACTTTTACCTTCTTTTCATGGCTTAGATCTAGAAAATCCATACTTGCATTTGAGAGAATTTGAAGAAGTTTGTAACACCTATAATAACTTAAATTGTAGCATGAACACCATTCGATTAAAGCTTTTTCCTTTTTCATTAAAAGATAAAGCTAAAACATGGCTACAAAATCTTAGGTCAGGATCCATTCGTGCTTGGGATGAAATGCAACAACAATTTTTAAAGAAGTTTTTTTCCATCTCACAGAACCAACTCTTTCAAAAGACAAATCACCACTTTCACTCAAAAACCAAGTGAAACATTTTACCAATGTTGGGATAGGTATCGAGACTTGCTTAATACTTGCCCTCATCATGGTTTTGAAACATGGAGATTGGTTTCACAATTTTATGAAGGATTAACACCTAAAGATAGGCAAATGGTTGAATTGATGTGCAATGGAACTTTTGAAGATAAAGACCCTAATGAAGCAATGGAGTACTTAGACTTGCTAGCTGAAAATGCGCAAAATTGGGACACTAAAGGCACTTATGAGGCACCAAGTAAAAACCCAACCTCATACATCTAGTGGAGGTATGTATAACCTTAGGGAAGATCATGACCTCCAAGCCAAGTTTACATCTTTAGCTAGAAAAGTCGAGGCACTAGAATTGAAAAAGAGTGGTCAATTAAAATCTGTTCAAGACATTGTGTGTCAAATCTGTGAAACAAATGAACATACAACCAATGACTGTCCAACTTTGCCTTCTTTCAAGGAATGCCTCCATGAACAAGCCCATGCTTTAAACAGTTTCCAAAGGCCCAATCATAACCCATACTCGCAAACATACAATCCTGGTTGGAGAAATCACCCAAATTTTAGTTGGAAGAGTGATAACAATAATGCACAAACTACACAGCCACCGTTTCAAGCACACCATAATTTCCAAAATTCTCATGGATATGCACCTCCTTATGCTCCACCTCCTAGAAGAAATCTTGAGGAAACATTGCATGCATTCATTGAAAAGCAAGAGACAATCAACACTCAACTTACCCAAAGCATGACAAATTTTAAAGATGCTCTTGCAAAATTCACATCTGCTCTCAGTTTTCAAGAGAAAGGTAAGTTTCCATCTCAACCACAGCAAAATCCAAAGGGGCAATACAATGCAAATGCAAGTAGTTCCGAAAGCCAACACATGGATCAAGTTAAATCAGTTATCACTCTTCGCAGTGGTAAGGTTATTGAAAAACCCACTCTTGAACCTTGTGAGAAAGATGATGAGTCAATCTCTGAGGGTAAGGAAGGGGTTGAATTTGAACATTGTGAAGAAAAGACTGATTCTCCACAAGCACTTCCATTTCCTCATGCCATGACCAAACAAAGGAAAGTCAATCACAATTCTGAAATCCTTGAAATTTTCAAACAGGTAAGGATCAATATACCTTTGTTGGATGCTATTAAACAGGTACCTTCCTATGCTAAATTTTTGAAAGATCTATGCACTGTGAAGAGAAAACTGAATGTGAAAAAGAAAGCCTTTTTAGCCGAACAAGTAAGTGCTATTCTTCAGAACAATAATGCTTTGAAATATAAAGACCCTGGTTGTCCTACAATTTCTTGCTTTATTGGAGAACATAAAATTGAAAGAGCTTTAGTTGATCTTGGAGCTAGTGTGAATTTACTTCCATATTCGGTTTTTCAAAGTCTCAATCTAGGTGAGTTAAAACCAACTTCTGTAACTCTTTTACTTGCTGATAGATCTATAAAAGTGCCTAGAGGAATAGTTGAGGATGTGTTAGTACAAGTTGATAAATTCATTTACCCTGTAGATTTTATTGTCTTGGATACACAACCTGTTGAAGCATGTAATTCAATTCCTGTTATTTTAGGACGTCCATTTCTTGCAACTTCTAATGCATTGATTAATTGTAGGAATGGACTGATGAAACTATCATTTGGAAACATGACATTGGAGATGAATATTTTCAACATTTGCAAGCAACCTGGAGATGATAATGATTTACATGAAGTGGACTTTATTGAAAAATTAGTTCATGATCAATTTCAAACCACTTCTAGTGAAACTAAGATTGATGAACCTGACGAGTTGCAAATGGTTTATTTTCAGGAAGAAGCAAAGGCATGTAATTGGAGACCACAAATTGAAGAATTGCCATCACGATCAATTGAGTCTATACCTTCAAGTGTTCAACCACCAAAACTTGATTTGAAGCCGTTACCAGTCAATCTCAAATACTCATTTTTGGGAGAAAATGAAACTTTTCCGGTAATAATCTCTTCCAAACTTAATGCACATCAAGAAGGTAAGTTATTACAAACTCTGAAAATGCACAAAAATGCATTAGGATGGACCATAGCTGACATAAAAGGAATTAGTCCTTTGATTTGCACACACAGGATTTATTTGGAGGAAAATGCTAAACCATCTAGAGAAATGCAACGAAGACTTAATCCTAATATGAAAGAAGTAGTGAAAAATGAAGTCATTAAGCTTCTAGATAATGGAATCATTTATTCTATTTCTGACAGCAAATGGGTAAGTCCTACCCAAGTTGTACCCAAAAAGTCTGGAGTCACTGTGATAACAAATGAGAAAAATGAGTTAATTCCAACTCGGACTATTACTGGTTGGCGCATGTGCATTGACTATAGGAAACTTAATTCAATGACTAGAAAAGATCATTTCCCTTTACCTTTCATGGATCAAATCCTCGAAAGAGTTGCAGGTCATGAATTTTATTGTTTCCTAGATGGCTATTCAGGTTACAATCAAATTGAAATTGCATTGGAAGATCAAGAGAAGACCACTTTCACATGTCCATTTGGTACTTTTGCATATCGAAGAATGCCTTTTGGGTTATGTAATGCACCAGCTACGTTTCAAAGATGCATGCTTAGCATATTCAGTGATATGGTTGAACGTTTTCTTGAGATTTTTATGGATGATTTTTCTGTTTTTGGTGATTCATTTGATGATTGCTTAACTAACTTGGAAAAGGTTTTGAACAGGTGTGAAGAGAAGAATCTTGTACTGAATTGGGAAAAATGTCACTTTATGGTAACAAACGGCATTGTACTTGGTCACATTGTTTCATCGACAGGAATTGAGGTTGACAAATCTAAAATCGAGTTAATTGCCAACTTACCAACACCAAAATCTGTTAAAGATGTTAGATCATTCTTAGGACATGCTGGTTTTTACAGAAGGTTCATCAAAGATTTTAGTGTAATATCTAAACCATTGTGTAACCTTCTATCAAAGGAAACTGTTTTTGAATGGACTGAACAATGTGAAAAAGCCTTTGTTAAACTTAAAAGTTTGCTTACTTCTGCTCCTGTCATTCAACCTCCTGATTGGTCATTACCATTTGAAATAATGTGTGACGCTAGTGATTATGCCGTGGGTGCTGTCTTGGGACAAAGAAAAGATAAGAAACCTTATGTGATTTACTATGCAAGTAAAACTTTAAATAGTGCTCAAATGAATTACACTACCACTGAAAAAGAATTACTTGCAGTAGTATTTGCATGTGACAAGTTCAGATCTTATCTTGTTGGCTCACCTGTTGTTGTTTTTAGTGATCATGCAGCATTGAAAATATCTTCTCTCTAAGAAAGATTCTAAGGCTAGATTGGTGCGGTGGATTTTGTTACTTCAAGAATTTGATATCACAATCAAAGACAAGAAAGGCACCGAAAATGTTGTCGCAGATCATTTGTCAAGATTGACAACCGATTCGAGATCTGACATCACACCAATCAATGACTACTTTCCTGATGAATCTTTATTTTCTGTCTCTATGATGCCTTGGTTTGCTAATATTGTTAATTTTCTTGTTTCAGGACAATTGCCAGCTCATTGGAGTACCCAAGACAAAAGAAAGTTCTTGAACGAAGTGAAGAACTTTTATTGGGATGACCCTTATTTATTCAAATATTGTCCTGATCAAATATTTCGAAGATGCATTCCTGACAATGAGGTAAGTAGTGTCATTAAATTTTGTCATTCTGAGGCATGTGGGGGTCATTTCTCATCAAGAAAGACAACCGCAAAAATCTTACAAAGTGGATTTTACTGGCCCACCATGTTCAAAGACTCACATGCATTCTGCAAGACTTGTGAAAATTGTCAAAAGTTGGGATCTATTTCAAAACATCACATGATGCCTTTAAATCTTATTCTTGTCATTGAGATCTTTGATTGTTGGGGTATAGATTTTATGGGTCCATTTCCTCCATCATTTGGTTTCTTGTATATATTGGTCGCAGTAGATTATGTTTCAAAATGGATAGAGGCAATTCCAAGTAGAACCAATGATCACAAAACAGTGATAAAATTTTTGAAAGAAAACATTTTAAGTCGATTCGGAATCCCTCGAGCCATGATAAGTGATGGTGGAACACATTTCTGCAACAAGCCATTTGAATCTTTAATGAAGAAATATGGAATCACACACAAAGTTGCCACCCCTTATCACCCTCAGACGAGTGGACAGGTAGAACTTGCTAATAGGGAGATCAAACAAATCTTGGAGAAAACGGTGAACCCTAATCGGAAAGACTGGTCTTTAAGACTTAATGATGCACTTTGGGCTTATCGAACTGCATATAAAACATCATTAGGTATGTCACCTTATAGACTAGTCTATGGAAAACCTTGTCACTTGCCTGTGGAAATTGAACATAAAGCTTATTGGGCTATCAAAGCTTTCAATTCAAACACTGATGATGCTAGTCAGCTGCGAAAATTGCAAATAAATGAGCTTGAGGAAATAAGAAATGATGCATATGACAATTCAAGAATTCATAAAGCAAGAATCAAAGAGTTTCATGACAAGAAAATACTGAGAAAAACATTCAATGTTGGTCAAAAAGTCTTGCTTTATAATTCTCGACTCCATTTATTTCCTGGAAAACTAAGATCAAGATGGAGTGGTCCTTTTATTGTGAAATATGTGTATCCATATGGTGCCTGTGATATCGAAAATCCAAAGAATGGCAATGTTTTCAAGGTAAATGGGCATCGGTTGAAAGTTTATTTTGACAATTTTTCAGTTGAAAATGACTCTATTGAATTGAGTGATCCTGTATATAAAGATTGATTCTTTTTCTCATATTGTTTTGTGTTTGTTTTGGTATAACTTTTGTTTTGCTAGTTTCTCTCACCCCGGTCAAATGGCGGATAACGGTACTCCGTGACTTTTAAGTCGGTTCTTTCAGTTTCCCATGATAACTGATATCTGTGTATATAATTGTGCAATTCTCTGCTCTTTCTTCTTTCTTTGAAACTCTCCCCCAATTCTCAGTTGAAAATGGACACCACTCTTGAAAAATTGAAAAAGTATTTTCCCGCTCTGCCTCAGAATGCGATTACAAAAATTTACCGTGCTAGATGTGCAAGATTGAGGTTGTTAATGAACCATGGAATTCCTGAAGATATTCGCTGGATGATTGAAGCAAAGGTCCGATTATCAGGTGAGTCCTCCAATTCTTTCATTTCATACATGCCTGGAACAGGTAAAAGCACTTTTGCGAAGAAACGTCGTGCAAAACGACTGAAAGTCTGTCACCGATGTGCCAGATGGACTTGTAATGCAACATGTCGTTCTTTAGGAATGGTATCTGTAAACCGTGAAGATAAAATACAATTCATTAAGGATGGCCTGAGTAAGGGGTCTTTAGATAATCTTCTATTGACTCTTGAGACGCACCCTAGTGGAGATGTGCATCGTGCAATTTATGATTTATGGCCCCAATTCCATAAAGAACATGCTCGACTTAGTCTTGGGAATCTGACTAAAAAAGACCCTGTTTGCCAGTTTATAAGAAAACTGGATGGGAAGCCTATCCCCGACCCATAGAGGGCGTTTAAGCCGTTCTTGGACGTAAAACTAAGGGAAGATGTGAGCCATAGTCACAACTACTTGTACATACATATGCTTTTTCAAAATAAATAATTAATAAAGAGAGAGAGAGAGAGAGAGAGTGTGTGTGTGTGTGTGTGTGTGAGAGAGACTACAGCTGGCCTACATATAGGTGGTATGATTGCATTTTCAATTTCTCATCTATAAATTCTTCTCTTCCTTCCCTTCATTTCTACTCAACCCATACATTCATCAAATACAGACGTGTGTAGAAATGGCAGGTTCCTCAAGTAATCACATAAACAAAATTTGTGTTTTTGGTGGATCCAGTCCTGGGAAAGAAAAAGAGTTTTTAGAATCAGCAAATCATCTTGGTCAAGTACTAGCTGAGCGAAAGATTCATTTAGTGTATGGAGGAGGCAACCTTGGGTTAATGGGGGGAGTGTCAATAGCTGCATCTTTAGGAGGTAGTCAAGTTTTGGGGGTTGTCCCCAAAGCTTTAGCACAAGGGGACATCATTGGAAAAACAATAGGAGAGGAATTACAGGTCCCCACAATGTCTGATCGACTGAATGCAATGTTTAACCATGCTGATGCCTTCATTGCCTTACCAGGTGGTCTGGGCACATTGGAAGAGATCTTTCATATTTCCTCTTGGGCCCAACTGCACATTCACCATAAACCCATAGGTTTGTTAAATGTTAATGGTTTTTATGATAAGTTGTTGTCTTTTCTTGATCATGCTGTGGAACAAGAATTTCTAACATCTTCAGCACGACAAATCATAATCTCTGCTGGTACTGCTGAACAATTGATTGACCAACTACAATCTTTCATCCCTGAAATTAATCCCTCAATGAGTCGCATAAATTGGTCAACTCAGGAAAGCCGTAAAAAGCTTAGATTGGATTTGAGCCTTCGTTTGTAAAAACTTTGTGTCTTTTGGTTTTATTATTGTGTTTTGTTGTTTATTCTATTTGTTTAAGTGTGTTTCAGGTTTGCCAGTGTTCGTTATTTCAGGTGATGTCTTCTATACTCTATCTTTCTACCTTAAAACATTGAGGACAATGTCTCATTTTGGTTGGGGGGAAAGGGTATAAAAAAAAAAAATGTGTTTTCTATTTCATAAACTATTTGCAAAACTGTTGTTGCTAGGATGGCAGAGTAAAAGGAGTTCTTTTGTTAAAGTGACTCTTGAGACGCATCTTAGTAAACATTCTTAACAAGGTCTATCATAATACTTCTTGAAATATCTAAGTTTACAAACTCTCATATTGTTAACACTTGATTCTGCTCATATGCTCATTTAACAAGTATTCTTAAATCTTCATTTTCACACACACACGCTTTAACATATGATTGTGGGTTGCACATTGGATTATTACATTATTTATGTTCTTTTGTTAAAGGTAACAACTAAGGGAAAAGGATAGTACATAATTTGCATAAAAAAAAAATTGTGATAATAATGATGAATAAAAACGTAGATAAGTTTGGTTTCGTAGCCTCCCTAACCTAAGCAATTAAGCCCGAAGGGGTGTTTTAACACTTAATACCCTAAAGTCAACTGACTTGGGAGCTATTGGCCCAAAGCTTGTTACATGGGTTAAGGAGAAAAGCTTAAGGGAATCAAACATTGCACTATCTACGTATCAGTATCTGCAACCCGAGTTGCTAAGCTCGTAGAGGTGTCTCAACACCTAATGCCCTAAGACCAACTGGTCTGGGAGTCATTAGCCTAAAGCTCGTTACATGGGTTAAAGATGCATTGTGTTTTAAGTTGTATGTGTAAATAAAAAAAAAAAAGAAAAAAAAAAGAAGAAAAATAATCTCAACCCAAGGAAGTTAACCTTAAACATTAGAACATCATATTGTTTTCTTCCAACAATAGCCCCATCATATATGTTTCATACATTGAGCACATAAAAAGAAGATTTATTAATATCTTGTTTAAGTAATATGAAGCAGAAATGAGAGTTTGTTTATCTGGATAGATTAATGGAAGTTGAATGATGAATGCCTTGCTTTGTGGAACTTGCAAATTGTTTTTCTATTTTAACGCTTTGATTACTAGGGACTAGTAATAAGCTGGTTGGGGGGTGTGATTAGTACTTAAAAGTGCATGTTTATCAAGGGTTTATATCATCATTTTGCACTTAAAGTATCAATAACTCCTTAACTAAAGCATGTTTTATAATAACAAGTCTAATATTATAAATTACCCTAATATATGGTAAATGTTCATCTTAAATGCAGGCATATCACATAAATCAAAGGATTGATTGATGAATTCAACTACGGAAATTTTGAAGATAAAGAAGGGTGAAGCTTAGAAAAAGAGACGTTGGTGCAGTCCAAACTGGAACACTGTTCGGTAATTGGGTCATATCTCGAGTTCTAGATATCCAAATGATCTGAAATTTTTACAGAGATTTGATAAGACATAGGCCTACAACTTTCATTTGGACATCAAGATCTAAGAAGGCCGTTTTCAAGTTCAAATTATAGCAACAACGGAGAAGTCCGAATCTGTCCTGCAGCCCAACACTGTTCAGTGTTCAGCCCATATCTTGAGTTCTAGAAGTCCAAATGACCTCATTTTTTTTTCCTGGAAAGCTAAGAGAGTTTCCTAGAACTTTCATTTGGACATCAGGACCCAGTTCTGATGCTAGCATTTTCGTTTTATTTAGACAAGATGATAAGGATTTTCACTAAGTCAAAAGTTGGCCACCCACTCAACAATGAGTCATCAAAGCAATAATTCCGAATTTTGGCCTATAAAAGGAGGCATTTGCCATGTATTTAGGGGCTTGGTTGTTCAGATCAAGTTCATGCTCTTTATTTCTCTCTTTATATTTTTTGTAATTCTTAAGTTTTGCTTTCATTAATTTCTTGTTTATGCTTTTCATTTCCTTTCCTTTCCTTAGTTAACTTGTATTTTATTTATGTTTTTATTTTGTTTATTTATGTTTCTTTTCTTCATTATGTTTGGCTAAGTTTATTATGTCAAGGTGAAAAGGTTACACTAATGGTGTAAGAACAAGTATGGTGTAAACTCAATATGGACCTTAATGTTTAATATTAACATGTCTTATCTTTTTATCTTACTAATTCTTAATACCTTGCTTGTTAAATGGTTAATCTAAATTTGTGTTGTATAATACTTGGTACAACAAATGCTTGGCACTCTCATAACCCAACCGTATGGTATTACCTACACCTGGGGCTATGAAAGGTACTTGATTTGTTGTTAACATCAATTAACATCATGAATTCCTGATAATATTTAAAAGTTTGGTGTTATGTAAATGAGATAATTAATATGATCATGTTAATAATTTATAATGAGCTATTAATGACAAATCATCTGATTGGAACCTCCCTCGTGTGTGGTTTCCAAATTGAGTAATAAGAGTTTATATTATACTTGTTTTGAAATACCATTGGTGAATCCTCTAACCTTGACATTTGTTTTTATTATTGTTTAATCCTTACATTAATCTTCCATCTCAAAGTTCTCATTAATTTCTTCCTCCTCTTTTTATTATTATTATTATTGTTGTTGTTGTTGTTGTTATTGTTGTTGCTGTTGTTATTGTTATTGTTATTGTTATTACTATTATTATTGTTATTATTTACATTCTGTTTATATTATATAATATATCTTTTTCATTTTTTCATAAATTCAGTATATAGGCTGGAAACCTGTGACCCGATCTTTAGATCATTCTCAGGTATAACAACGCCACGTACTGATTATTTATTGTCTGAAGTACTTGGCCGGTATTACCGCCTCTTGTTTATTTTATTTTGTATTATTATTATTATTGTTATTATTATTGTAAATTCTTGTTATTATTGTCTGAAGTACTTGGCCGGTATTACCGCCTCTTGTTTATTTTATTTTGTATTATTATTATTGTTGTTGTTGTTGTTTTAGTATTGTTATTTATAATTTGTACAATTAACCTCTTTGTGGTTCGACCCCGGTCTTGCCGGGTTATTTATTACTTCGACACTCCTGCACTTGGGAGAAGACATCAATATTTTCGTCGTGTCACATACCAACACATGTATTTCTTCATAATTTTTTTTTTTTTTTTTTTGTAGAAGGTGCATCATTAAAATATTTGGATTGAGAAACTTTTTATATTTACTCCTTTTGCATGAGTATCTAATATCCCCTCCACTAATATTTCTTAGATTAGATAGTTGTAATTAAATAAAACCATGAACCTCATTATAATAATTCATCATCCGCAACCCTTGGGATGAATCTCTATATATTTATGAATGATCATCTATTACATATATCAAACTTATATAAAATAATGATGACAACATGTATTAATTAAATATATTAACTAAATAATTTGCAAAGATATTGATTTAGCACAAACTTATTCAATCTATTTTAATAGTACTCTTAATTCGTTTTCAATTATCTATATAAATTCAAGTTTTTACACATTAACCAAAAAATTCCAACTCGGCAATAAAATTGATAAAATATAAAACAGATTCATTAAATAAGTCATTATTTATTTCATCACAAAACACCCAAGTTCAAATTTCAACATAAGTCTCATCAATTTACAAACAAATATAATTTTATAAAATCTAAAAACAAACCCTAATGTATACAAATCATAAATCCATACTACAAATTTGTATGAAAAATTAAAAACTATAAAAACAAGTAAACACTTAAATAAATTACATATACTATAAAAAATATGAAAAAAAAAACATTTTAAAATTGAGTTCAAATTTAAAAAAAAAAATGATAGATTTACTTATTTAAAGTGGAGAATCCCCAATAAAATTTGAATCAGAACACGAATGCTGACAAACTGAGAGTTATAGTGGCCGAATTTGTTATTATAGGTTGCATTATGTTGAGATTGGAAAGGGGGTGGCTATTTGTTACAGAGAAAATACATAAAGAAGAAGGAGAAATTGGGGAGAGGGAGAGGAGGGTCGATCCCCAGGTCATAAATTAACCGACAACATTACCGATAAAATTATTATGTCAATAACTCTATCGGTAAAAATATCATGTCACCGTACAATTTTCCTTTTAAAATCTCATTGTAATACCCTCCGTAATTCCCTTGGCATATATCAAGGGAATTTCTTCACCGGTATATTTACAGATAAACTTTACCGTCGGTAATACTGTCTGTTAAAGTTACATGTCATCGTACTGTTTGACTTTTTGTCATTTCTTATTTCTCCATTGCAATTCCATCGGTATATATAGAGTAAATATTTATATTGGTATTTACTAATAGATACAGAGATATGGAAAATTTTATTGATAAATATCATCACAACATATAAATAAAAAAAATTACATCAATATTTTTATTTATATTTGTTAATTTTCTTGCAGTAGAGCACCTTCCACATCTTTTATTATTCCTTGGCATGTTGACACCTACCCACTCCATGGAGACAGACCTAAATATAATTACAATAAGAAAATTATAAACCATTATTGCGTTGGGACATCTTATCAAAAGCAAATATAGATCAAAAGAATGTAAACAGGTGGTGGACTGAGATTTCTAACAGGGAATCTTGGAAGCAGGCTCTTGAAATGAGGAAAAATGCTTGAAATTGGTGGTCGTTTTACGCTCGGTCTGCCAGCACTCTGCACTCTGCATGCAATTTCCAAAACAAACTTCTTCTGCGTCGGGACCCTTCAGGCATCGCTGTAAATACAATAAAATTATTTGAGTGTGCCAGTCCTCACAAGTCAAATCTATTTTAAAGTATGTTTTAAGAATATAATAATAATTATTTTTTAAAGTGTTTTTTATTTGTAAATATATTAAATTAATATAATTTTATTTTTTTAAAAATTATTTTTAATATCATTACATAAAAATCTGAAAATATTAAAAATTATTAATTTAAAATAAAATTCAAATATTTTTAGAAAAATTTTTAACACACAAAAACCAACAGTAACTTCATTTTATACAATTAGTTTAGGAATATAATTGCTGTTGATTTTTAAAATGTTTTTTATTTATAAATATATTATAATAATATTTTTTTATTTAAAATTTTTTTTGATATCAGTATATGAAAATGATCTAAAAATACAAAAAAAAAATATTAATTTACAACAAAAATAAAAATTTTAAATTTTTTAAAAAATATTTTTATAATATAAAAACAAACCTTTCTTTCTTGTAATTGCGGCTGGCAAAATGTTGTCGATCCCAATATTAAAGTATAGGAATTAATTAAAATGAAAGGGGACCAGATACCCGAAAAACATAGTACTCTGGTGTGAGTCAGTACGATGATATCACTTCGAGCTCCGAGGTTCCATGAACAACCTTTGTGGCAGTGGTAAAGCGTTTGTTCATTAAAATTGGTTTTTTAGAAATAATTTTTAATTTTTTTTACATTTATTTGTCATTAAAAAAATTCATTAATAAAAATTTTTTTTAATTAAAAATTTTTTTAGGATAGTTTCCAGAAAAATATTTTTTTTATTTTGGATAAAAAACACTTTCTGAAAATTGTAAAAAATTTAAAAAAATCATATTATTTGATGATTATATTAAATTTGATCCTTAAATTTTTTATTGCAATAAATATTTTTTTAAAATATTTATTTTTTAATTTCATCCCTTAAAATGTAATTTTTATATTAACTTTGGTCTTTATTTTTATAATTGTTATTTGTTTTTTTCTTATTATTTTTTAATTGAAATTGTTTCTCTATCAAATTTGGTCTTCATTCTTTTGATTGTTATTTATTTTATTTGAAATAATTTATAAAATAATAATTATTATTATTTTAATTTCTTCATCTTTTATTTTTTTTATTTGTTAGATTTGATCTCTATTATTTTGATTATTATTTATTTTATTTGAGATAATTTCTGAAGTTATAATTATTTTTTTTTAATTTCATTTTCATTCAACCTTTTAATTTGTAAGATTTATTCCTCATTATTTTGATAAACTTGAAAAAAAAATAAAAAATTAATAAGTTATTTTTCAACTCATTTTCCATGACATAACCAAATATTAAAAAGTATTTTCCGACTTATTTTTCATTACACTACCAAACATAGAAAAATAATTAACTTTTCTGGAATTTACTTAAAAAAAAAAAACTACTTTTCAGCAAACAAATGGAGCTCAAAAAAACACAAGGAGTTTTACATCATGTTTACAATCTTTTTAATTGAATGTCATTTAAAAAATTTTAATGAAATTTTTTATTCAACATCTTTTTAAGTGTTAAAGAATTAAATTCTAAATAGAATTTAATCTCTAAAAATATTTAAAAAATAAATTAGAAATCAACCCTTCTCTTATTTACAATTCTAAAAAGAAAAAAAATCAATGTTAAAATTAAATTTACAAAAATAATTATTTATTTATTATTTTTAAAAACAATATTTGAAGAAATAAGATGAAGGTAATGAGAGTGATATAAAAAATAAAATAAATTCAATTTTATTTCATCAAAACATGGAAATTCAATGTATTTATTAATTAAATTTAAATTAAATATTATAATTAAATTTAATAATATTAAATTGATTCTAGAATTTGTATGGCAATGTTGAAGCAGATAGCAGCATTTATCGTACAAGCAAAAAAATCGGTGAACACGGGGGGCATTGATGTACGGTCGTTGTGGCAATAGCGAGGCAGCTAGCAGCATTTATTTTGTCGTTGGGAAACCAAAAATATGGGTGAACAAAGGGGGTGTTTGTTTCAAGAGAAATATTTTACAACAAAACTTCTGATTTTTATGTATTTGTTTTTTATTTTATTTTTAATATTTTATAGTAACTTCATGACTGTAACTTATTATCTGAAAGGAGTTTCAAAACCCATTAAATATTGATGAAAAGCTTTATAGCTCTACATGCATGCTCAAGTGCTACAGCTCCTAGCAGCCTGTTTTGGAGCTCTAAACCCATCATTTAAGTGCATTTTTTTTTCTAGCCATTTAATTTCTTCATTAATATTCAGGCCATAAACCCACTTTTGTTTTGTATTTACAGCAGCTATTACATATATATATGTATCTTCTTTATTTCTATAATGGACTGGTATTATTAATTATGTTTTAGGTTTTGTTCCTCCCTTGTTTTCTCTCGTTTTTAGGGTAGAGTTTAGCTCCTTGTGTGGAGCGTCAAAAATCAATGCTTTTGAATTATTAAGTTTGTATTTGAAGAGGGTTTTTTTTTTTCTATTATTTTTTTGTGGTTTTCAACCATTTCAAGCAAGAAACAATTACTAGCTGGTAGCATTGTTCATACACCAGCTGTACTTGAAATGGCAGTAATATTGAACAAAAAGTCAAACTGCCAAGTCTCTGCACTGGTATCATTGAAGCCACAGGCTTAGTTCATCATTTTTTTACTATAGAGCTTGGATCAAAATCATTAAAGAAGGGGGTCCTATACTCTTGGATCGTACAGAAATAATAGACGTCCCACGAGAAGGATTGATGGCAGCCTCCTTGTGGAGACCCCAGCCATCTCATCTAGGCTCGCCTGGTCGGAATTGGCGTCATCTCATCTATCAGCTTCTGAGCTATAGATTGCACGCCTGTTATGTCCTTGGATATATGGCAGCCATCTCATTTATCACCGATCAACCCACACCAGTATACAACCACCGCAACTGTCCAGTCACCCGTAACTTTGTAAAAAGTCACTACTACACAAGTAAGCAGAACGAAAAATATTGAAGCCCTATTTTGTATGAATTTCACAATTTTCAGTTTTTGTTAACTAAATATTTATTTTGGACATAGTTTTGAAATCCGGCCCAGCGAGTCTACCCGAGACTAAAACCAGGCCGGGTTGTAGAAAAAATAAAGGAAGGAAAAACCCGGTGTGACCCGGCGGGTTGACCCGGTCAAGACCCGACCGCAAACCCGTTGACTTTTATTTTTTTACTAAAACGACGTCATTTTGATTTTTTTAATGAAAAAATGACCCGTTCGACCTGGCGACCCGGTCAAAACCTGAGACCGAAGCTAATAGATAATTGCATTCAGCTTCAAGGATTTTTGGTTTTTTTTTTTATATTGGTTTTGGCTTATGATCTTTGTTTCTAGAGGGGTATTTGTATTAGTTATTGAATGAAATTGAAGACAGGGAAAGAAATTTTAGATGAATTGTTTGATTTGTTTGATGGTCTTTGTAAAGACAAAACCACATGTCGGCAGTTGTAGAGATGCAAAGAGACCAAAAGACTTGAGAAATTAATGTGGCGGAAGACTCGAGAGGTCATAAAGACCATCATTACTCTGACCGGAAATGACAACTTCTTTGGTGATGAGATCCTTGATATAAAACATATATAGAAGTATGAAATTAAAAATAAACATGATTATTATTGCAGAATTTATGAACAGATAACAACGATTTAATAATATGAGGCATATAAAGAACATTAGATAATGTAAAGATGCGTTTTGGGGAATGTAATGTAGTATGTCCAATATGTGATATGTCAAGACTCTTATCGTCACCAGTATGCAAATGATCATTGTCACACCCGGACCAAGGAGATAGGGTTTTATCTGCATTCGCTAGTATAAATAATTTGTGCTTATAAGTTTCAACAAAACAACTTGGTGAGTGTTTGAGAGAGCAATGATAGCTGGAGCTTGTGTGTCTATAATGTGCAAAGGAATGACAGAACTTGTAAGAAGGAGTCATTGACTTGTTCTACAAGGGAAGGCTACTGTTGTGGAGGAAGAACACCACCAGCAGCAACTTGTAGAGGGCTGGCCGGCAAGGCTACACCACCGGTGGTGAGGGAAAAGTTGGCTATAGAGTCCATTTAGGAGAGGGGGAGAGAAGACCGGCTACAAAGATGAGTGGAAGAGAAGAGTTCAGATGATAAAAAGCTCTGATACCAAGTTGTGAATAATTAAGAGGCTTAATCTAGTGATTAGCCAACCCTGTCTATATATATATATATATACATATGTATATATATATATAGGGCAATATACAATAATAATAGTGGAGGTTACCACATAAAAATATAACTACAATATTTTCTATATACAATATTTCAAGTACATTCTATATTACTCATGATTATCCAAGTGAATTATAGCACAAAAAATGATTGGCTTTTTATGCTTATAGTAAGAAAAAAAAAAACTTATTCCATAACTCATTCCGAGAGTTTTTATAATTACCTTAGCGATTCATTTTCTATTATTTAGAGTTATCTAGTGGATTAAAATTGGAAACACAACATCAATTTATCAATGAAAAAATGTAAAACTAAGAAATAAAGATCAATGAATAATTAAGTACTGATTAATACAAAAAATGTTATATCAATGAAGAAACGGCTTGATTAATACAAGGTAAATTTTAAACAATTAATCTATTATCCTATAATAATAAACTTTTGACTAATTAGAAAAGGGCCTTGAAATTAGTTTTAATATATAAAAAAATGCAATGTACATTTTAAATTAAGGTTTACAACATAAGATTTTATTTAGCAATGATCGTTCATTTGATATCTATCTTTTGATGTTAAAAATCAACGAAATTTATTTTAAAATAGTTTCTTCTTTTCTCTACGTGACACTAATTTTTAATGTACATGACAAGAAACATTATAAAGAGATGACTACGACACCATATATGCACGATATTAGAATGAAATTCAAAATGTTAGATTAATGAGTTCTGGTTTCAATTGATATCAACTCTGGTAAAGCGACTATAGGTATAAATTACCTATGGAATCTGGAAATATTGGAAGAAATTAATAGTCAAGCTCTAGTAACAGTGAGATTCCTAATAATAATTCATGAAGTTGGATAAAAACTTTGCTAAATCTTCTGGTTTTTTCACAGTTGATGATGGATTAGGTTTATTCCAGTTGGATGAGTTGTTGTTTCAGGGATAAGCAGTGGAAAGGTTATCCAGTGAGTAAAAAATGGATATCCTCATTTTTTTCTTCATTTCCAAAAGCTCAAGTATGACTTAGAAGAACCTCTTCTTTACAGTGGAAGGGTGACAACTCGTAGCTCATCCTACAACGGTGGTTGGGGCGGCTGAAATGGTGGCGCTGCCAGTACAGCTATGTCATGTAGACTGAAGAAGATTTTTATCGTGTGAAACAAGATGCAAACCCCATTTGCTGTAGAAGAGGTTGGCTGATTGGCCGTCTTATTTGGCAAAGGAAAAAAAAAAAAAAAAAGTCTCGAAATATATCTTACATTACAGGATTGCGTGCAGAGAGAGAGAGAGATCAGGTTGGACCGGGGGGCCTGGGTCTGACCCAGGGTGAGTTAGCACTCGCATGGGCCGGCCCAAAATAGATGGGCCCTTTTGGCTGAGACCGGTAGTTTTTTTTTCTTTTAAAAAAAAAAAAAACAGCACCCCCTGGTGTATATTATATTTAAACTGATAATTACACAACTATACATGTGGAGTCTTGTCATCAAGTCAACCAGCACGGTTGACACTTACGTGTTTCCTGCACCGTGCTTTTGGAACAATAGAATATAATTTACTTAATTATATGATTTTTATATAGTTGTTAATTAATTTAATTCTAGATTTCTTAAGATCTTAACTTTAATATTTAAGAACATGATTCAACTCATACATATAATGTTTTGTTACATTAAAAAAACATTATTTTTTATTCCTTTTCAAATATATCATAAAATACTTGTGAATATATTCTATATGGAATAAATAAATAACAAAAAATAGTACCATAACATAAGAATAGGATTTAAAGTTTTTTTTTTTTTGATGAAATACAAACTTAATTAGTTATTAAATTCAATTAAATTATAGAAATATTTTAACCCAACATACTTGGAATCCAATCTATTTAACAATCTTAAAATATAGATGATAAAAGAGACTATTTGTGCTTTTCCATGTATATTCAACTTTATATTACTTCATATTATGAAATTATGGTAGTGGTAGTGGTATAAAGTATTTTTAACTTAGAAATGTATCAAAATAAAATTTTTATATTTTTTAAAAATTATTTTTGATATTATCACATCAAAACGATTTGAAAATATAAAAAAAATATTTTAAGCTAAAAAAATTCATAATTTTTTGGAACATAGTTTATACTGTGTTTCCAACCATGCCCTATAAATGAAAATTTTATAACCCATTTGCAGTACATGCGGATGATATTTTGATATTTATTTTAAATTATTTAAATTTTTTAAAAGTTAAAGGTTAAATTATAATAAAAAATAATGTTAAAAATAATTATTTATTTTAAAAAGCCTTCAAAAAAATAAGATAAAAGTAATGATGATAATATAAAAAATAAAATGAATTGAATGTTATTATATATCTAAAAATATAAATTCAATTTATTTATTAATTGAATTTAAAAAAAACATTATAACATTATAGCAAAGAATTACTATATTAGAGAATTGAACAGTATGTTAATGTAGAATCTTTATGGCAATGGTGAAGCAGATAGCAGCATTTATTGTATAAATGGGAGGAAAAATTATTGGTTAGCACATGGGGCATTGATGTGCTGTCGTTGTTGCGATGGCGAGGCAGCTAGCAGCATTTATTTTACCATTGGGAAACCAAATATATTGATCAACAAAGGGGGCGCTTGTTTCGAGGAAAAGATTTTACAACTATACTTCTGATTTTCATCTATTTTTTTTAATATTTTTCTTAAACAATTAATGGATGGATTTCCACCTAAGTATTTACAAAAAAAAAATAATAGATAAAAAAAAATTAAATGATTGCTTTTTTCTTTTTTTTTTTTTTAATTTGGCCACACCTTCCTTGTACGGAAAACTATGCAAAATCTTTAAATCTAGAAATACATAACATATATGTCAAAAACATGTTGACTTTTATTCAATTTTTTTCTAATAATTTAGTATAATTTAATTTTGTAGAAAATTTTTGTTTTCTATGTGATTAATATTTTTAATCCTAAATTTATATAAAAAAATAGTCTAAATATATAAAAAATTACAAATAATAATTAAAATTAATCCTAGACGTTTAATTGAAGTTTAACAACAAAATTGAAATAAAAAAAACAAAAATTCAATAAAATAATGCAAAACTTATTACAATAACAACTAAAATTCAACACAATTATTTTTAAGTGATAATATTTTTAATCCTAAATTTTTTTTAAAAAATTATTCTACATGAAATAAATACAATATATTAATCAAAATTAATTATACATATTTAATTGAAATTGAACAACAAATTTGAAAAAAATAACTAAAATTAAACAAAATAATGTAAAAATTATTTCAATAACAACTAAAATTCAATATATTTATTAACTCATAAAATTATTAAGAACACAAAATTGAAAAAAAAATGATGATGAAAAAAATACACAAAAAAAACACAAGAAAGAAAGAAAAATGAATGAAAAATTCTTACCTTAATAGTGTATATACTTTCGATTGATAATTAAAAAAAGCAAAGAAAAAAAATATTGTTAATGAAACTATAAAAAAGAAAAATATGAAGAAAAATTAAGAAAGACAACATACTTGAAGATGAGAAGAAAAAAGAATACTTGATTTCAGATGAGAAGGAGAGAGAGAGAAGAAGAGAAAGAGAGAGAAATGGATCCATGAGAGAACAAGAGAGAAGAAGATGAAGCCCCATCTCTTTTTATTATAGTCTTTAAATTTAGTTTTACCGATGAAATTATCATCGATGATTCTGTCTATAAAATAAAATAAAAAATCTTAACTTGCATGTATATTTTCAAATAGCCCTTGAAATATTATCATCAACTTTTCATTCTCTCGATGATACCATTGGGAAAAAAAATAAATAGTCAAAAGAACATTGATTATCAGTACATTGAGAAATCAATGGTTTCAATAGTCATTGAAATATATCGATAGACATATTTCTTCAATATACCCATATGTAATCTACAGTGTGTCGGTATTTCATCGGTGTAAAATAGTGTGTGATGACAAATTGTATTAGTATTTCCTATATATCCATCATGTCGCACCCGACATCGCGGCGGCATTAGAAAATTAATTTTTCATGGAAAGAACGGATTTCTGGCATCCTGTTCTTTAATGGGGAATGGTCTTGTTTAAGGAGTCGCCACCTAGTATTATGGTCACTAGGAACCCTAATTGGTCAACAGAGATTCTATGGTTCGGGACTGGTTACGTAAAGGGGAAGATATTATCACCCCTTAAACGTCCTGCCTGAGGCAGACTACATTGCTAATTTGGTCTTAAATTGCTAAATATTTATTAGTTTATGCTATGAAAATTTGCTTATAATATTCCTGACTCTGGCACCAGTGAATATTTAACTACAAATATTTCTAACTCTGGCGTTGATAAATATTACGTAGCTATAAAATAAATTAGATCAATTTTTTTTTATCCCTGACTCTGGCGTCAGTGAATAAACAAATAAAATAAATTTATTTTTACGCATGCACACACATTTTTTATGTATCTAATTTTAAAACAAAATAAATTTAAATCAATATTTTTTATTCCTGACTCTAGCGTCAGTGAATAAAACAATAAATCTATATTTTTTTCATTTTTTTATACACATATTTTTTATTTTTTTTATTTTTTCTGTTTTTTTATTTTTCTGTTTTTTATTTTCTGGGCTGGACCGGGCCGGACCCAGCCCAGCCCAGCATTTTGTGGGCTGGGCCCAGCTCAGCACATATGGGCTGGGCTAAGCCCAGCCGGCAACATGCGTGCGCTGACGCACGCGTGTTGCTGCACTGTGCAAGTGAATTAAAATTCACTTGCACAGTGTAAAAAACACATAATCGAAACAATGCAGAGGAAAAAGTTGCTTTACCTGGTCTGCTGGAAGCGAAGGCGCGCGGTTGCTGATTGAGTTGAGGGTGTGTTGTTCCTCCTTTCGTTTTTTATGCTTCTTCCTCTGTTTTGCTGTGTTCTCCCCACGTTTGTTTTTGCTTTGGTTCTTGCTCCGGTTCTGGGTTTTTTCTTCTCTGTGTTGTTCTTCCTTTGTTCTTGCATGAGCGTTTCGGTTCCTTTGTATGTCCTCTGTTGTTCCCTTCTGTCTCCTGCTCTGGTTTTCGGGTCCCTCCTTCGGTTTGTTCGGTTCTTTTCTAGCTGGTTTCTCCTTTCGAATTTGGGTCTGGGATTGTGCTCTGTGTGTGGCTTCCTTCCCCGTTTTCCCCCTCTGTTTTCTGTTGTTTGTGCTTGGCTCTCTGTTCGTTGCTCCTCACTCCTCTGTTTTATTTTTCGTTTCTGTTTTCCTCCTGTTCGTTCGTCCGATGGGCTGAGTTTGCGTCTCCTTTGCTCTTGGTTTGAGATTCTGTCACCTTCAGTTCTGAGGTGAAGGGACAAAGAAGATGGTGGGACTGCTCCTTGTCGCTGCGTCGCTCCTCTGCTTTTATTTTTATCAGTCTTTTTTCCGTCCTGCTTCTCTGTTGCTGAGTTCCTCCTGTGATTTGTGTTTTTTGCTTCCCCTTTTTGTTCTTGACTCTGTATCTTTCTTTTTTTTGGGTTGATTTTTCTGCCTCTTCCTCTCTTTTTTTGGATAAACTTTGATCAATATTTATTGTGCAAGATAAGTCATATCACTTGTAAGAAGTCAAACTTATTTTTTTTTTTAAATTCAAATTATAATCAAATTTGAAATCAAACAACTTTCATTATCCTGAAGGTAAGGATTATCTTAAAAATAAGAATTATTTTGAAAATAAGAATTATTTTAAAGATAAGAATAAAATGACAAAAGCACATTATAGTCTTTAATTTTTACGCAAGTTGATAAATACATATTTTTTCATCGAAATAAGTCTCTAGTATTTTAATTTTATATTTTAAACCCTGTAAAAATTAAATTAAAAGCCAATGGGTCAAAATTGGGTTATGACACATCCTACAAATATTTAAATTCACAACTGCACACACAACATACTAACATTAGTTCACATCACAATAATTTAATAAATATTTCCTTATCATTCAATAATAAATTAACATTATTGTAATTACATTGAAGTGAATTTCATCCATAAATCAACATGAAAAATACAATACAAGCTTGAATCGTAAACTTGGATCGTAAAATTATAAAATCATAAGTAATTTTTTAAACTAATTATATATTAACAATTTCAGCCACAAAGTTAAATTATATTGAAATCTAATAAAGTGAGTCAACAATATCATAAACAATGAGTGATTTAAATAAAATAAGACAGATTGATAATATGAATTAATAAATTAATTATATAGAGAAATAAAAAGTTTCAGAACAAAATTTTTTAATACAAGGGAATCACTGAATGGTAGGAAGTACACACTTGGTTGTTCCTATCATAATAAGTCATATGGATCTCTTTTAGGTTGTAAGATAATGACCCTAAACTAGTGATTAACTAACATAAATTCAATAACAAAAATTTAATAATGGAATGTTTCAATATCGGAGTGTTTCGACGTGTCATTTCGGGGTTCTACTGTTCATATAATATATAAATTCAACAAATATAATTCAAATTCAAGATAAATTAATTATAAATTATGCAATACAAACACAAAGCCAAACAAATATAATTTCAAAATTTAAAATATATTCTAAATAGTCAAGATTAAATATATCTTTAACTTAAAGTAATTCAACTTAAACAAAATATCAAAATATTATGAAAGTAAAATGTTTTAACACAAATATTTTAAATATAAAGTTAGGTCAATGTTATCAAGACTAATGGAAATCTAAAGCATCCTTTATTTTGCTCAAATTCCTACAAAGTATAAACATGAAAAAAAAAAAACATGAATATAAACCATATATATTAGTGATAAATCTAATTTTAAAAAATGAATATCATTGTTAATGAAAATAGTTATAATAATTTTCAATATTATTATTAATATTATTGTTATTGAAAATAGTAATGAAAAAGAGCTTTTTTACACTTGGTTGGTTTAATTAATTAAATTGAATAAGGTTTAATTTGATTCAATGGCTTTTCAAGAGCGGAACAGAACATGTGGAATGAAACCGGAACGTTCCGACCGAAATTTAGCTGAAAAATCTGGAACGGACTAAAATTTAAAATGAGATGAAAATTGTTTTGTTTTTTTGAATTGATATAGAATGTTTCGACCATTTCAAACAAAATAAAAATGGAATTGACAACCTTGGTTAAGGGGGGTGAGCTTAGACTTGTACGATCAATAATTTTGTATGTTTATATGCCCAACTGTTTAGGCACGAGGATTTATATTCTCCTTTGCTGGTAAAAGAAATAAAAGGTTATTCTTTTAATTTTATTATTTGGGAATGAGGCACTCGGGTGGTTTAGTAAGCATTAAACAATTGCCATTTTAAACATCGATCCTGAACTTATTTTGAAATTATCCAATTACGGGTTGGTGGAGGCTTGTGGCAGCAGGTCGTCATTTTAGACGTTTGCGTATTTTGGAATATATATCATGAGAAATCTAACCGTTGTACCCGCGTTAGATATTCCTTTTACCTTCTTTCTAATAAAGAAAAAAGGGAATATGGAAAAATGTTCGTTTCAACGAATTACAAGTAGAGATATGGATAATACACAAAGAATTAATGGTATTTCATAACTAATCGATTGAGCAGCAGCTCGTAAACCATCTAAAAAGAAATATTTATTATTTGATCCATCTCTTGACATAAGAAGCCCAATGGCAGCAATAATTGAAATAACAATTCATAAAAAGACACTGATATTTAGATTCGCTAAAACAAAGTGATAGCAAAAAAAAATTACTGAATAGCTTAATAGAGTTGAGGATTGATATTCATTGTGAATTTCAAATATAATATTGCAGGACGAGTTGCTCCGGGGAGCAGTGTGGTTGCACAAGGCTTCACGCAGGCGCAGATACAGAGAGTACACCGTGAAAAAGGAGGTAATATTGCATGCTGGAGATACCATGGATGAGTTTTGTTGGGATAACAAGCATGCTGGCATCAACGTCCTCATTTCCGAGGTAATTTTTTTCAACTTTCTTAGCTCCTCACATTAGCTAGTAACTACTACTAATATGTTTGCATCATATTTAATGTTTTCTGTATTATATTCCATCACATATATATATATATATATATACACGAATTGCATTGATTACAAGAATGATTCTACTTACATCTCTGATATTTTTCTTAAGAATAATGCTGGAATCAACTTATAAATGGAAGAAAAATCATGACAGTAAAGGAAGAAGAATCATGACAGAAAAGAGAGAAAGGATCATATCAGATCATATAGATATATCTGCCAATATAGACACGTTTGGCTTAGATAAAAGCCTGGATCAAAGGGAAATGAACCCTGCAAAGCTTGAGCCATGTTATTGTGGGGTCGTCGTTATAATTGAGACCCTGCTAGCTATTTTTAGATCCCTGTGAGCATATGAAAAGATGGGGAAGTGAATATAAAATAATCTTGATAACAATGATAAAAAGCTTTATAATTTTGATGAGTGTTCATGATAATATCTGGTTCTGGTTTTCATGTCGACTTGCACCATTTCATGGGAAGTGAATATGAAGTAATGACGATGAGAATCAATCAGAGGGGTGCTGTCCCTCTCTTCAACCTGGCGGATGCATGTGCCAAAAAGCTGGGTCTATGTCCGTACCACACTCTGAGCCATTTTATCTCTTCGACGTCCACTTTTCCTGAAAATGAAAGCGACAATTCTGTTAGCTGGACTTTGAATTGGTAAGAAAAAGACTTTTTAGTCTAAATTGGTAAAAAAAAGAAGTAATTTTATGATAAAACCGCGGTTACCAAGGTTAAAATCACCATTTTCTAGTCAAAACCAGCTTTCCAGTTAAAATTTGTGAAAACCTTAATTTCATGATCAAAACAAAATTTACCGTGTCGAATTTGGTTTTTTTTAAAACATTTTTGACGGGCAAAATTGATTTTTTTTTTTTTTTGTTAATACAGGTCTTTAATACTGATTATCTAGTATTTTACCCATATATCTACTAAAAAAATATGTCACGTCAGTTTTACGGTGCCATGCATATAAATATCAGGTCACCTGACACTGTAGGACCTTTCTCTGCATCTTTAAAAAAAAAAAAAAAAAGGGCAAAGTGGGATTTTCACTGTGAATTGTGAGAGTGAACATCCCCATTTTTTTTAGCTGTACAGTTAATTTACCCACATGTATACACACACGCACTAAAAAAATATGTCACATCAATTTTTCGGTGCCGTGCATTAAATTCATGTTACCTCAAGCCCTGCATGATTTTCCGGGTCTGCTTGAAAGTTTAGCTGTGATTATTTTTTTAAAAAAAATTATTTAAAAATATATTAAAATAATATTTTTTAAATATTTTTTAAAATATAAAAAACATACAGAGCTATGGAAGTGCAGGATTTTCACTGTAATTGTTAAAAATTCCAGACTTATTAGCTGTATAGTTCATTAATTTACCCATATATCTAATAAAAAATATATCACATCAGTTCTCTGATGTCATGCATATAAATACTAACTTACTTGACACCCTGTAAAAAAAATATCTTGATACAAACCATCTCACCTTTCTTTGCATTCTAAAATACATAAGGGCAAAGTGAAATTTTTACTGTGGATTCCAGTGAAAATCTCATTCTTTTTAGCTTTATATTTAATAGTTTTTGTTTGTTTTTGAGGTAGTTTTTGTAATTATAATTTTTTAAAAATATAATTAGGTGTTGTTAGTTGGATTTAAATATGTATTTGGTAAAAATTATAATTAAGGTTTATGTATAGTAAAAAAACATGTATAAAATATTTGGTTATGATTGTTTTTTACTTGAAAATGAATCAAAATATATTTTTTATTTTTTAAAAATTATTTTTGATATTAACGCATTCAAAATGATCTGAAATACAAAAAAAAAATTGAAGTAAAGAAAAATATAATAAAATTTTTTTAAAAAAAAAATACTTTTGAAACGCAAAAACAAATAAAATTTTACGAAATTCAATTTAAAAAAAACATGTAAAAGCTGTTTCATATAAACAGTGTTTCAAACTTAATTTTTTAATGAAATTATAAAATGCATACTTAATTCTATTTTTTACATGGCAAGCCAAAAAACAACTAAACAAATGAACCCTTGATATATGGTAATTACTTCAAAACTTATGCTAGGAACTCCTCTACCAACCCAGTTTCCATTAGAAGTGAGTTTCCTTTACTATCTCAAAACATATTTATGACTCCAAGCCCATTAGCTCATCCATCATATACATAGCACCGTACATCACAGTAAATATTTCTGGTCAAACAATAATAATTCACCCACTAGGTCGATAGAACTCATTTACTTCACCCTCCTCTTGTTCTATATAATTCTGTTTATGTCCTCACCAGCTCAGTACTCATAAATTTCTCTCCTCAACAATGGACTTGATAGACCTCCTTATTCTTTGTATTGCACTTATCTTTGCCCGCCTATGGTGGCGACATTGGTCCGTCACCGGCAGCGGGCCAAGGAATCTTCCTCCGGGGCCTCCAGGTTGGCCTATTGTGGGCAACTTGTTCCAAATCATCCTCCAACGCCGTCCATTCATCTATATTGTACGTGATTTACGTGCAAAATATGGTCCAATCTTCACCTTGCAAATGGGCCAACGTACTTTGGTTATTGTCACTAGCTCTGAGCTCATCCATGAAGCCCTAGTTCAAAGAGGCCCTACATTTGCAAGCCGGCCGGCTGACTCGCCGATCAGGCTAGTGTTCAGCGTTGGTAAATGTGCTATCAATTCTGCTGAATATGGTCCTCTTTGGAGATCTCTACGCAAGAACTTTGTCACACAGTTTATAAACCCTGTGAGAATCAAGCAATGTAGTTGGGTTCGACAGTGTGCTTCAGAGAACCATATGAAAAGACTGAAAACCGAGGCCCTTGAAAATGGGTTTGTTGAGGTTATGAGCAACTGTAGGCTCACTATATGTAGCATCTTAATATGTCTTTGCTTCGGTGCAAGAATCTCTGAAGAAAGAATCAAGAACATTGAAGCTATATTGAAAGAGGTGATGTTAATGACAACACCAAAGCTTCCTGATTTCTTGCCTGTTCTAGCTCCTTTATTTCGCAAGAAAATGGAAGAAGCCAAAGAATTGAGAAAGAAACAAATGGAGTGTCTGGTTCCATTGATTAGAAACAGGAGGGCCTTTGTGGAGAAAGGTGAGGACCCTGATTCGGAAATGGCGAGTCCAGTTGGAGCAGCCTATATAGACTCTTTGTTTGACATGAAATTACCAGTAAACAGAGGTCCCTTGGGCGAGCAGGAATTTGTGACGTTATGCTCTGAGGTGATCAGTGCTGGTACTGATACCAGTGCAACAACGATTGAATGGGCTCTTCTAAACTTGGTACAAAATCAAGAAATCCAAGAAAAGCTTTACCAAGAAATTATTGGATGTGTAGGGAAACATGGGGTGGTCAAGGAAGAGGATACTGAGAAAATGCCTTATCTCGGTGCAATAGTTAAAGAAACTTTCAGGCGTCACCCACCAAGCCATTTTGTGTTATCTCATGCTGCCACTAATGAGACTCGGCTTGCTGGCTACACCATTCCAGCTGACGTTAATGTGGAGTTTTACACTGCATGGCTAACTGAAGATCCGGATTTGTGGAAGGATCCGGGTGAGTTTCGACCCGAGAGGTTCTTGGAGGGCGATGGGGTTGGTGTGGATATGACCGGGACTCGCGGGGTGAAGATGATGCCTTTTGGCGTCGGACGAAGGATTTGTCCGGCGTGGAGTCTTGGTGTATTGCATGTTAATATGTTGCTTGCTCGGATGGTTCATGCTTTCAAGTGGTTGCCTTGCCCGACCGCCCCACCCGACCCGACGGAGACTTTTGCTTTTACTGTTGTGATGAAGAATCCTCTAAAAGCTGTGATATTGTCTAGGTAATTGATTCGTAGAACAATTTGTGTGGGAAATTCGTGCTTATGGAGAATTAATTGCAGCTTAAGCATTGTTGCAATTTTACTGTTTTTATGTATTGGAAATTAAAAATTTATGAGATGGATGTGTTGGTTTTTGTTTTGAAATACAAATGAATATGCCTTTTGTATTCTACTAAGTGCTTGTATGTTATACCTCACCCCTCAGCCGCAATCATAATTTTTACTGTTTGGTAATGCTTTTATCATAATTTTTTAGTGGTGGATCTCATCTTTAACTATGGCTGAACCACATGTTACAAGAAGCAGCTCTTTGTCGACAGAATAAAATGATTATAGCATATTACCGACAGAATAAACAGTTGAGCATAGCTTCACTGGTTCTTCATTTTTTTTCAGCAGAGCCATTTTATTCATTTATTTCAATGCCGAACTGGTCTGCTTCAAATCTAAAAATATATTAAACTGGATTCGACCCAACAAAATAAAAAAATATTTTTTTATTTTAATTATGTTTTATTAGAAAAACTAGTATTAAACATTATGCAATGAATACATAAATTAGACGAAAATCGTTTGATAACGCCGCATTTATAGAATTTTATCGCAATTTCAATTTTATTCATGATTGTATTTTACCTGATGTTGTTGCGCTTTTAAAAAATTTGTGAAAACTGTAATCATTATCGGATATATTTTATACGTGATGAAATGGTAAATAGTTCAATGGAACAATAAAAAATATTTTATATAAAATATTATTTATTTCATGATATAATAGCAATAGTTAAATCTACAATATTTAAATTAAAAAACAGTCCAACATTTTCACTTTTCCTTTTTTTATTTTTCACAATACAATCTTCTTACTCCATGCACAACCGGGACATTCAAAACAATGTATAATATTTATAGAATATTTCATCTGATGGGATCATGGAAGGAAGGTAATTGATTGATTACTTTTGTTCTTAGTTTTATTATGTTAATAATATAACAATGATAGATTTACAGATAAAAAAAGTGCGTCAAATATAAAAAATTTACCTGCATCATTTCATTAGTAATCTCATCGGGGATTATAGCATATTACCGACAGAATAAACCGTTGGTAATTTCATTAGTGATTGAATGTACATTACCGACAAAATTAAACCATAAGAGATTTTCATACTATCAATGGCAAGTTCTATAAATTTGTTTAACTCTTTGGAACTTTTCGAGAGATTTGGTCCATCGATAATTAATTCCATTAGTAATTGTGGCAAAGTTATCTAAGTTTTTTCAACTTTCTAAAACTTTCTAAAGAATTTAATCTGTCGGTAATTATATTGGTATTTAACATTTTATCAATAATTCTATTAGTATTGTATTTAATATTTTTTAAAAAATAAAATAAGCAAAACAAGAAAAATAAAGAATAGAAATAAAAAAAAAACCATTTTTTATTATTAATTTAAAAAAAATATTATTGAATATAGTTTATTTAGTGGACAGAAACTACAATAGGAAGAGGAGGTGAATCTTTTCCAGGACCAGATGGGCGCCAAGGTAGACTATATGTATCGGTGAGGGTTAACAACAACTATTCGAGAAGATTCTCTTTATCCCTTATGTCGATCCTCTCAGACCTAACTTAGGTTGTCTCAGCACTGAGTTTGGTTGTTTGAACTGGAACTTGTTCTTATATAATAGCCTGGATGGCTAGAGATTAGGAGCTCCAACCCGATTGTGAGGAACCAACAATCAATACAATACGGCTCATCCACATACCCTCAACTATAGTGTTTGAGATACCGTAAATCTTATTTTTACGGAATCCATCAGATGATGTAGCCTTCAACCATAAATTTGGATGGGTTGAAGAATGTTTTTATATCTCTTCTATAATCGGATGTTATATGTTTCATGAAATAAATAAAAAAACAATCAGCAAATTTTTTTAAAAAACAACTTGAGAAAAATATTATTGAAATCCAACTTGCAATGAACTTCCAAGCTCAGCTATCCACGAGCTATTGCATTTCTTTCTCACGAACTTCATTACCCACATGAGTTTCAATAAAAAACTTCATTGGTTTTGAATTGCATCCAAGAACTGTAGCTTGCAAAAAAATATCTTTTGCAAAAAAAACCCTTACCTTTTATATATTTCTTTGATGTTTTATGCGTCTCATACTAGAAATCATGCAACCTATGATAAAAATAAATTATCGGTTAAGATAATAACAATAAAATTTGAACATTAAAAAAAAGTATTTTGAATTCAATCTTATCTAATGACATTATGATCTCTCATAGCCTCCTGGCAACAGCTTTAATAGTCTCCTCATAGTAAGATTTTTCTTGGCATGTTAATTTTATAAAATAATCAATTAATTACAATTAAAATAATAATAATAAATTAATCTTAACTTTAAATTTCCTGAACCAAACATCAATCATAAGGTTCCGTTCAAGATTATTAGAAATCCAACTCTTCTTAAATAACCTCTAAATTTGTAAATCTAAAATTATATTTATTCATTAAAATTAACTATTAAAAAAAAACTCATTATTGTTTATCTTTTAATCATGCATGAAATGAAAACAAAAATACAAGCTGCGGTGGAACTTTCACCAAGCAATACACTTCCGAGTTTATTCATATGCCATGAGGCTTTCATATTTTACATCCCCGTCCGAAAGGATTTCAGCTACTGTTATTTGTTGATCCTATTGGAGTTGCTATGCCCACTTCAAGTACTGTTTCTTTCTAATCTCTTTAGACTTAGCCCTGCATGTCATCGGAAGAAAATCATCCTCCGATGTATCTCTTTGTGCAAGTTATGATATGCTACTTGAGGACACAAGTTATGATATATGGTCCCATAAGATCTTCCCCATTGTAGAAACATGATTTTGACCGATAAGAGTTCTATATATCCTCTTGGTAAGTGGAAATATTCATGGACATGAAGGAGATTTTCATTATTGCTTGCACCTATTTGTTTGGTCCATGCAAAACAAATGATTCCTTGATGTATCTCTTTTTCTTGAGAAATGCTTGAGATGTATAGATATATTTCACCCCCAAATAGATAGTTTATAATATAGAAATTAAATCTTTTCATAAATATTAGTGTAGTCTTGATACCTGATTTTGGGATTCCCTCGGGAAGAAACCTGGATTATTAAGTTATTGGATCAAATATCAATATATTAACTAAGAGTGTGTTTGGCAGTGTGGTAGCGGTTGATTTTCAAATAATTTTCGTGCTGAAATGCATGTCAATAATATTTTTTTTATTTTTTAAAAATTATTTTTAATATCAATACATCAAAACAATCCAAAAAATATAAACTGCACTCAATTTTAACACAAAAAAAAAAAATTGAAAATTTTTGAGAATACAGATTTAACCGCATTCTCAAACTGCCTCTAAAAACTCAACCTGAAAATTCCAGGTTTATCATGTCCACGCGCTAAAGAGGTTAGGTGTAAAAACTATGAACACCCTTCATAAAAAACAGACTGCTTTTTCAATAACAGGGGGGGCAAATAAATGCAAGCTGCTCGTGATCATGATCTTATGGACGCTGATTTACCCCATGCATCGATAGTTCGACGTCTCTTGTGAAAGAACAAGAGTAATTGAAATTTGATTTTTTTTTTTTTACTTGGAGACGATTAAATGCCTATCCATACTGACAAGTAGATTAATACTAGATAGGGGCAGTGCCAAGCTAGTGTCGGTATAAATTTTTTTCAATGTAGACATTACCATAAATTTAAGTTTGTCGTAGCATTTATGATCTTCTAACCAAGAAGTGAGAGGAAGTGATGACATTTGCAGTAGTATCTAGATTTATTTGAAAGTGTAATAACAATTATAATTTAATATAATTTTTATTTAGAAATATATTAAAATTATATTTTTTATATTTTAAAAATTATTTTTAAAATTAATCATCAGAACAATATAAAAATATAAATTTTAACAAAAAAAATAAAAATAAAAATACGCCATTGAAACCGCGTTCCTAAATAGTTTCCTAACCCACAGATTTCATTCTATGATGTTTTAGAGGTCGTTTGGGACTGTGGTCCAACCTGCTTTTTGCAAAATTTCAAATTTTTTTTTGGTTAAAATTAAGTATAGTTTGTACTTTCTGGATCTGTGCTGATATCAAAAATAATTTTAAAAAAATAAAAAAACATTATCAACATATTTTAGACATGCATCAACATTGGACGGTGGGTGAAAGGCACCAGCCAAAATTTATGCCCTAAGCACCATTAATGCCGAGCAATTTGTTTCTCAGGAAAAATGAATCCATTGATTCTCTCAATGCAAACCACCCTCCCTGGCCTTTAATGCAGGGTCGTAGGAATTACTAGGGGAGGTGTAGAAGAGTTAAAATTGCTTAATGATTTTTATGCTTTTCAACTCAACGTGATTATTAAAATTAAATACAACGATAATTTCTTGAAAAATCACTGTGTAACTGTAGGGAACATTAAACATCTGCTCGCATGCTACCATATTGTATGTTTACGGATCAGGTTATGGATTTGTTGTGTTAATTCTAAAAGTATGTTGTTTCGGTCTTTTAATTAAATGATGTAATTTTGGATAAAATTAAAATGATTTTGTTTTTGATAAAAAAAATTAAAAAGAAATCCTTAAAATTAACCTCGTTAGATTTTGTCTGGGTTTAGATAAGTGAAATAAATGCAGCTAAGCTGGCCCGCAGAGTGACAAAATATATAGGTGGGCTGGCACTGGTCTTGACACATGGGTTCCAGTCCTGCGACCTAGATAGCTAGCTAGGTCTCTCTATTAATTAATGATCCCATTTCCTTTCCTGTGAAGATTTGCAGGCAATCCGATATATAAAGACTACTGGCCTGGGATTCAACGGCAACAACTAATGACACATTTGACACCTTTCAAAGTTTGGTGAGTCAAATTAATGCTGAAATGATTTCTTTGACAATCTTTCTAAATACCGAATTATTAATAAATAGGTTAGGATCGTGTCTGTTTATTAAAAAAAATTTAAAGTGAATTTTAGAAAAATAAATTATAAAGAAGTAAATTATTTTCTGATATTTAATAATGTAATGAAAAATAAGTTAAAAATATTTTTTAATATTTGGTTATATTATGAAAAATAAGCTGGAAAATAACTTATTAATGTTTTATTTTTCTCAAATTTATTAAAATAATAAGAAAGAAATCTTACAAATTAAAAAGTTGAATAAGTATGAAATTGAAAAAAATATATATAATTTTATGAATTATCTCAAATAAAATAAATAATAATCAAAATAATATAGATCAAATCTAAAAAAATAAAAATAGAAAGATACAGAAATTAAAATAATAATAATTAACATTTCATAAATTATTTCAAATAAAATAAGTAACAATCTAAAGAATGAGGATCAAATTTGATAGATAAAAAAATTCAATAAAATTAATAAGGGAAAAGAAAATAACAATTATAAGAATAAGAACCAAATTTAATATAAAAATTAAATTATAAGGGATGAAATTGAAAAAACAAATATTCAAAACAAAATATATATAGCAATCAAAAGTTTGAGGGTTAAATTTGATATAATCAGCAAATAATATGATATTTCTAAATTTTTCACAACTTCCAAAAAGTATTTTCCGCTTAAAATAAAAAGAAAACACTTTCTTAGAAACCAGACCAAATTTTTCTTTGACTGGAAAGTATTTTTCATTTATCGGAAAGTGTTTTTTCGTTGATTAACTTTTCTAATGACAAATAAACACAGAAAAATTTGAAAAATGATTTATCAGAAATCATATACATATATGTATATATAGGTTCTTTAATATAATATAATATATTCATATATACATATTTCAATATTAAATATTATATATATATATATATGTATCAAATATATTAAATAATACTTAAATAATGAATACCCAAATAAATACTTGAAATCTAATAAATAAGATATAAATATATAATTGTTTTACTTATTGTACTTGATGATAATATCTCATAACCATCAAGGATCATGCGAATAGTGGCGGGCAGAATGGTGACGGTGGGTAGCTGATATTTAAGTAGTGTTTGTTTATTATTTCTGAATAAAAAAAAAAATAGTGAAGATATGATAAATAAATAAAAAAAAGGATGGAGTTAAAATTGTGTTTGATGGTGATATATAAGATAAAATGATTGTTTTTGTAACATGTTTGGTTATGATATATAAGACATGATAAAATATTAAAAAAAATTTATTTTAGCCTTATATGTATTATTGCCAAACTTACATATTTTTTTAAAAAAATTATATGTTTTTTTTCTTAGTTTTGTTTATATTAAGTATAAAAATTAATAATATTAAAATAACCTTAGTTATATAAACAATACTGACTTAACGAGTTAACCTTGGACTTAGACCGGTTGAAGTTTAAGAAAAAATAGAAGAATGAATGATTGACTTGACAAGTTAACCATGGACCTCGACCAGCACAAGTTTAAGAAAAAATAGATGAAGGATTAACTCGACTTGATTCGGTCAAAAACCCAAGTCAACCAAGAATAAAACATATGTCAAAAACCCGTCGACTTTTTAGAAAACAAAATTGGTCAAGAAAACGTTATTTTGATTATTTTTTAAAAAACATAGGTCAACTAGGTTGACTCTCCCAACCCATGACTTACCTTGCCTCGGGTTGTGATAATAACCACTTTTATCTATACATTAACTTAAGTCAAATTTTGTTGACTCATCCAATTCATGACCTAAGCCTTATAATCGTTGATCCTCAAGTTGGATTTTAAAACTATATAAATAACAATATTTATCCTTATATCGACACGGGTCAACTTGGGTTGATCCTTTATGATATGTGACCCAGGTATTGTCCCAGATTAACATTTGAATCAAGTTTTGAAACTATTATAATAATCATTTTTATTTTATGTTGACCCAAGTCATTCTAGGTTGACCCTTTTGACACTTGATCCAAGTTTTACTGTGGGTCGACAACTGATTCGAGTTTTAAAACTATAATAATAATTATTTTTATTCGTATGTTGACCCGAGTCCATGATCAACCACACTCGTGATCGGGGCCTTGTCCTAGGTCAACTCTTAAATTGGATTTTAAAACTATAATAATAATCACTTTTATTCTTACGCTAACTTGGATCAACCTAGATCAACTCGATTAGTGACCTGAGTTTTGTCCTGAAACGACTATCAAGTTGAATTTTAAAATTATTATAATAATAATTTTTATCCTTATATTTATTAGTTTATTTTGAAATTGAGAGTTTTTTACAATGATATTTTAATAATAAAAAATAATGAATATTATCTTAGAAGACATGTTCTTTTTATATCTCTTATTTTTAAAGTAGAGAAATTAAATCTAAATTATCTTAGAAATATATTTATATTTATATCTCTTTTTTAATTAAATATATTTATGTTTTTATTGTCGCGGCCTTTTCTATCTTAATACTTTTACGGTCACTAAGAGCACTTCACCATTTACCCCATTTACTTTTTTATTTTAAAAATATTTTTAAAAAGTATTGAAATTTTTTCTTCACTGCAAATTAATTTTAACATTCATGCTATTATATCTCGGCAAGGCTTCCTTTATGGTCCTTTGACATTTACATTGTCAGTTTTAATCCTTTCATATAAAAACTTTACATTCCAAAAAAAAAAAAAATCTTTTATTGCCCAATGGATGAAAAAATCATGATACGAAAAGAGTATTTAGAATCACGATCACCCATATTTCTAAAGAATTCATTTTAGTTTTAATAAATGGATTTCAACCTCCCCAATTCCTTGACAATGATTTTGAGGTATAATACTAAAAAAAAAAGTATATCAAAAGTTTGATATAAGAACAAGAATTGATATTTTAATTGATTAACTTTTCTTTCTTGAAAACGGAATTAAAAATGGATTTTTTTAGGTTAGAAATAGCTTTCTTAAGGTCTTTAGCATAGATTTAAGGTATTTTTTTTTACTGTAAAAGAAAAAACAACGAGGTAGATTTCTAGCAAAAGTTGCTTTTTGAAAATTTTAATGAAAACAAACTAAATAAAATTATGAAATTTATAATCATTAAACAATTCGATATTAAAAAGCAATATAATAGGATTATTTTTAAAATTAGTAAAAAATTAAATAGAAAACAAGTAAAAAAAATAATGAAACACAAACTAAAATAAAAAAATAAATACTGAAGGATAAAAAAAAACATAAGCTTAGAAAAAAAAATCAACAAAATTCAGTGAATCTCATAAATTTGAGTTAATCCTCAAAATTCACAATATGTTAAATCTCAAATCTGGGCTCAATTTCCAATCAATTTAATATTATAAAATAAAACTGGAAAAAAATATAAAATATAAAATATAAAATATTGTCAAAGTAAAAAAATCAAAATCAAAAGAATACAGATTAAATCTGACTGGAAAATAGACATCAAAGGATGAAGTTGAAAAACAAATTTAATTTTAAAAATTATCTCAAATAAAATAAGCAGCAATAAAAAAATAATAATCAAATCAGATTGAAAAACAAAAAAAAATCCAATCTGAAAAATCATTTCATATAATATAAATAAAAATAAAAATAATATAAATTAAATCTAATTTTTTTTTTCAAAGGGTACCATAAAATTTTATTTTGAAGGTCAGACGTTAAATTCAAGGCAGAAGAGAAGAGAGGGAAAAAAAAACAAAAGAAGAGAAACCAATGGATACAAAACCTGAGACTTGCTGACCACATGTGTTGCTGTATAATGGAGGGGCCACAGACGATTAAAACACCTTGGTTAAAATCAATGTACGGTCACTGGACGACCCATTACACGCTGCCACAAGAGCACGGGGTGTCCAAGTGCAGACGCCACATGCGTGACAGTTTTTTTTTTTTTTTTATTAAATTTAATATTTATTAAATTACAAAGCAACCCCTAAATGCAATTCAATATTACAAAACAAACATAATAAAAAGATGAAAATATCATTTCACACCCTCCTTAGTTTTTTTTTTTCCTAAGGGAAAATCTATCTTTTTACTGTGCTAAAAATATAAAAAGATAAAATAAGCTCTTCTTTGCAATTTAATATATATTTTTTACTTTTAAGGATATTCATGTTATTTTATTATACAAAAAAAAATTAAAAAGATAAAAAAATCTGGACAATATATATATAAAAAAGAGAGTAATAGAATCATTTTTATTGTGTTAAAGACAATTGAATACATCAATTTATCCTAATCAATTTGCTAATAACAAACGAATCCCTAAAAAAGATAATTTTACCCCATCAACTAGGTAATTGTGTTTTGTAGAAAAGGGCAAAAACATAAATACATTGTTGCAATCCAATGTGCTTTTTGTCGAGGCCACACAGTGTATTCCTTTTATATATATATATATATATATATATGTATATATATATATAATTATAATATGTATAGTATTGTATACATGTGTTATTGGTTGTTTTTTTTTTTCCTGATTTTTTCAATAATAAAATGATTTCAGTAACAGATGTGTTATTAATTAGAGCTTGCATGGATCGACAAGACTGGAGTCATTCCATCATCTAAAATGTAGAAGTAAGACTATCAAAACTTTGTTTTCTACTACGTTATACTTAATAAAATGATTCGACGTGTAGCATGCTATCATGAAAAATGTCCTTTTTCATGCTCTATGGTTGTTTTTGTGTTTGGTTGCTGAGAAAGTATGTGAAAGAAGAGCAGTTTAGAAATGTAAATTTCGACCATTTCGTCTTGTTCAATGAGGAAAAACCTTGAGCAAACTGTAGCACTTGTGATTACATGGTTTTACCTTTAAGTTAGATTATTCTTCTTCATAGGCCAGCAAAACACTTGTATATTGTTTGACCTCATTCACATTCTCTCTGCTGATCACAAAACGATGACCAGAATCACATAAGAAATATGCCACCAACTTACTGTTCCTTGATTTGTTTTTGAATCTCAAAATCTGGTGCACTGTTTTTAAAATTTTCATAAAACAGGAGGTATAGAAGATGTCGCTTTTGTGAATGCTGTGCATCATAGAGTTAAGAACAGCTCCAAAGGTACTTTCATGAGAGTTTGAGGTTTCAGTTTATTGTACTGGTTTATTTTGTCGGGTCAAAGCAATGTGTTCATGTTTTATTGATGAAGTAATTCGTGGTTCCATGTTATCCAGAAAAAAAATGATTCTATTAGAATTAGCAAAGGTTTAAGGGCTGTTACTGCAGTAGATATAGGTTTTGTTCCTCATAATTTCGACACTTCAGCTTCATTGAATTCTATTGCCATGAATATTACCTGTGATGGAGCTAAAAGGAAATGGATACATGTTAGACTTCTTCTCGATCGGCAGTGATGAGACTACTTTGGCATTAAGGTTGAACGTGTTTCTTAATAAAATTTGATTTTTTTAAATTAATTTTTTTAATGTTTTTAAATAGTTTTGATGTGTTGATACAAAAAATAAATTTTAAAAAATAAAATTAACAAAAAAATACTTTAAAAAACAATTTTTATCACATTTCTGAATACGCTCCAGAAATTCAAGGATGTTTGTGAGCTGCTAGAGATTATGAACTGGGTAAGGCTTCTAACCAACCAGAATTCCCCCCTTTTGTTTCTTATTTGCAGGTGAAGCTTGCCCTAGAAATGAGGAATTTAGATGTTGTTGGTATTGACCTTTCTGGAAATCCTGTTGTGGGTGAATGGTACTTCAACACTGATAAATATTATTTATTAGCAGATAAAATGTTAGTCCTGTAGTCCTTTTAAAGAGATGGCAATCTCAAATCCTCTTTTCATCAAGTTCAGGAACACATTCTTGCCGGCACTAAAATCTGCCCAGGAACAAGTTCTCTATTTAACTCTACACTATGGAGAGGTCTGTTTGCATTTCTAATGCTTGAACCTGTTTCTGACATTGATTTATACAATGCTAAACACCCTCTAACGAGTTTTTTTCCACAAGTCTTCCTAACGAGTATAATATTGCTTCGACTGCTTTTGCCAAGTATAAATAACATCTGCTGTGCTTGTGACATGAATTAGATCAGGTAGCTTTCATCATTGTTGATGGGAGATCATGTATCTAACCACTAGTGGCTGTATGTTTTTTTTGTCAAACATGAAGGTCTTGGAAAGAGGGAAACGTTTGAGCTCGCAAGAAAAGGGTTTGAGTTTATGTGTGCTGGTGATGGAGGCAAGCAGGATTCAGCAGCAAAGAAACTAAGAGGTTTGAGCTACAGAAATTTTTTTTTTTTGGATTCGAGGAAACCTCACTTCTTGAAAAGCACATTTTGTGGTCCAGGTGAGTGAGTAAAACCCCGGTTATTTCAGGCTCTTACAAGAAACGCACGCCCTTACTTGAACTCGAGACTTGCTGTGCAGATTTCAAATCCTTTACCATCACGCTACGCCCCTTGGAGACTTTGAGCTACAGAACACTTTATCCGTAGCTCGATGCCCTGTTGATTGAACTTTGCAGAGAGATCTTGTCAGTTCAGAAGTATTGTTAGATTGAAAGAAGGCGTATCCATGCATGTTGAACATGAACATACTTGAATTTGGAACCCATGCGCTCTTGGCATTCCACGAGTAAAACCATGGCCGCTCATTGGAATCAAATTTGCAAATCCCAGAATTTGTCTGTCTGATAGTTTCTGCTGACAGTGTTTCATGCATCAATTGTTTTCAACATTAGCACTGCTATGATTCGTTCTGTCATCAGTTTTTATAGCCTTGGCAATGGCCATCTCCATGGTTTCCTCAAATTGTTCCAACCTGTGATTCTCATCTACAAAGGAAGATTGGCTGTGGCAGCTGCACATTGTTTAGACTTGTAGAAGATGCCACGGCAAAGGCTTGGATATGGCATTGTCAATCATCATTTTTTTTTTTTTTTTTTATTTACGTGGGTGTCCGGGCCAGTTTGTGCGCATCACGACTAATCCCACGACCCACTGAACATCCTACAAACCTAGTGAGCATATAAGACACTGCGGAGGTGACAAGTGCGCAAAATAAAGTTTGAACCCAGATACAGAGAAAGGGAACAAACCCCTTTCACTGCTAGGCCAAGACCTCAAGTGCCATCAATTTTTTTTTTTATTATTAATATGAATATCTAAGTTAATTTATATACAACTCAAATAATTTTATGATTTTTGAATTTAATAATTTTATAAGTTTTTAATAATTTATGAGATTTGAAGATTTTTTAAAAAGTAAATTCAAGATTTAATGATTTAAATTACACACCTTTATATTAATAATTATCATGATGATAGGTGGCATTGCAGAACAAGTCCTTGGCATTGCTTGAATGCTCTTACGTTTTTTTTATCCATGGACTCGGTGACTAAGACCTCATACCTAATTTTGACTCGAAAACAGGTTCCTTGAGAGGGGGGGGAATGGTCAATGTTAGATTGATATTCTTCTTTGACGTTCTTCGAGAGAATCAATAGGATATATATTTTTATATATTTCTTATAAATTTATTTAAAAATTATTCAAGAGATAAATCTATTTTATATTTTTATTTTCGTTTCTCCAATGAAATATATTTTTATATTTTTGTATTTGTCTCTTGTATTTGAGAATCTAAGTGAAATTTTTTCTAACTTTTCTAACTTTGCCCATACTTTCATTTTATTTCAACCCTAAGAAAATCTAGTCCTCTCAAGAACATCCCACCTCAATTTGAAATTATATTTAAATTTATTTTAAGAAAATATTTGATTTAAATAAAAAATTAAATTAATATTTTTAGATATTTTTTATAAATTTAATGTGCTAATATAAAAAATAAAAAAAATCTGAAAAAAATATTTTCAAATGAAAAATATTTTCGTTTTTATAGTTGAAAATACTTTTGTGAAAAATTGAATTTTTTTGTTTTAAATTAATTATTTTATTTTTTAAATATTTTTTTGATATTTAAATATTAAAAATAAATTTTTAAAAATTATTTTAATATTTATAAAAATACTTCAAAAAAATAACATTATTGCAGTAACAAACTAGCTTTGCATCACAATACAAAAGAATTCATCTCATTTCCAACCCAAATTTACATGTTTTAAATAAGATGTAAATGATTTAACAAAATTTATCTTTAATATTAATATTTTAGAATAATTTAAAAAATTAATTAAAAAAAAAAAAACTGCAAATGTAAACGGGGCATGAGACGGTAATGAAAACTATGGTTAAAACCTAAAATAAAAAATGAAATGAACAAAACGACGCCACTGACCAAGTTTGTACGCCAAATAACGAAAAAGAAATTGAAATCACATACTTCTTATTACCATTACAAGAAGAGTAAGAACTCAAGAACTCTCTTCTTCTTCAATTCATTGTTACACGATAATATTCTACAATGCCACTCACTCGCATCTAGATCATGATCACTGGAATTCTTAACCATCCGATCAGATCAAAATCAGATCACAACAATGTTTAGCTGGAAACGTCCATCAGAGGTCCTCCGCTTAACACTTAACTACGGAACGGAAGATTTCGGTGAGGAACTCAACCGTTCCTCCACATCATCCTCCACCGTCTCCTCCTCCTCTTCCACCACATTAACGCCTTCATCTTCGCCGCAGGAGATTGCGACGGAGGTCGCTGCGGAAGAAGATGAGCAGGTAGGGTTTAGAATTGAATTGGATTGGAATGCAGTGGATGATGAGGATCAGGTGGCGTTGAGGTTACAGTCGCAGTTGATGGTTGCGTTGCCTGCGCCGCAGGATTGTGTGACGGTGGATTTGAAGGCAGCGGAGGAGGAGGAGGGAAGAGTGGAGGTGGAGATGAAGGTGGAGAAGAAGAGAGAGGAATTGAGAGGGGTGCTTTTGGGTAAGAGTGGATCAGGTCAACAGAGTGATGGAGTTGGTGTATTGACTCGGTTGTTTAGATCTGATGGTGGTCGCCATTGGAAGACAGTTACTTTGCTCAGTCTTTCCGGTTGTGGATTGTTGGTGAGGACTCAAATATTTCCTCTCCTGTTAGTTTTTTTGTTAAATTATGAAGTGAATGTTGTCAGTAAGAAAGAAAGAATTTTTGATAGGCGAATGCGTGATGGATTTCTTTTCAGTTCTTGCTAGTTTGGTTAAAGGATTGTTCTTCTATTGAATGATGAGAAAATGTGGGTTTGCATTATTAGAAATGTTAATGCTAGAAAATGAAATTTACTCGGTCAAGCTTAGTTTAGAGAGATTATGCCGTTTTCTTTATTTAGAGTCTTCTGGTTTTGATGTTGGGGTTTTGCAATTTATGTTTTTGTCTGAGTGTCATGTAAAAATTGGGACTTTATATTGCTATTTTGGGTTTTGAGAGATCTGTTGCGATAGGAATTTATTGTAAGTAGGTGAATGCATGATGATTTTTCTTTTCATTTCCGTGGGAGTTTTGGGAGGTGGGTTGGTGTTTGGATTAGTTTCTTTTCACTAGTTAGCTGGTGCTCTCTGTTAAAAATCTTAACTGTGAGTAAAATTAAATGAGTGATATAGCTACTCTTATAAGCTCAATGCTTAAAGCTAGGTGTGTTGTACGGATAAGATTGTTGCGTTTGCTGCTTGCTAATATTGTTTGTAACTGGACTTGGGTTTTTATCTGCAGACATTGCCTGCTGTGATGATTCAATTGCCGAATCTTGAGAAGCTTTATCTTGATAATAATAGGCTTTCAGTTTTGCCACCCGAGCTTGGTGAGCTGAAGAATTTGAAAATTCTTGCTGTTGATTACAACATGCTGGTTTCAGTTCCTGGTAAGAAACTGATCGTAATATGCATCATCCAATAGTATTTATTTCTTGGAAAAAAATATATATAACCTGCCTTTTGATTAGGACTAAAGAAGGTGTAGGCCATTATTTGTTTTATTTAACTTATTTTGTTTGTGTGATCTTGGCTGGAATTCTGAGCAGTAGAACTGGGGCAATGTGTTGAGCTGGTGGAATTGTCTTTGGAACACAACAAACTTGTCCGGCCTCTTCTTGATTTCAGGTCATTTTATCAGCAAATTAGTATACTTAGCTGCATTTTTCCTGTTTGATAGAGCTTGAAAAACTACAATTTGCTTCTAGCCTAATGTTTTTCTCCAGTTTAATGGCAGGGCTATGGCTGAGTTACAAATTCTCAGGCTATTTGGTAACCCTCTGGAATTCCTTCCTGAAATTTTACCTCTGCACAAACTACGACATCTGTCCCTTGCTAATATCAGGATTGAGGCTGATGAAAGTTTGAGATTAGTGAATGTTCAGATAGAGGTAGTGGTCATGTGGTAACTGTGAACTTTTTTTTTTCCCGGATGTCTTCAAAACTTGTTTAGTTAATTATTTTTTGGTAATTGCAGACAGAGAACAGTTCTTATTTTGGTGCATCTAGACACAGGCTTAGTGCCTTCTTCTCTCTCATATTTAGATTTTCTTCTTGTCATCATCCTTTGCTGGCATCTGCACTGGCAAAGATAATGCAAGACCAAGGAAACCGTGCAGTTGTTGGGAAAGATCTGAATGCAGTGAGGCAGCTTATTAGTATGATGAGTAGTGACAACTGCCATGTGGTATGTTGACTATCCTTGCTATCACAAATGGAACCTTGGTCGTTTGTCTATTCATCTGCACACCTCTTATATTTTCGAGTCTTTCAGGTTAAACAAGCATGCTCTGCTCTATCCGATCTTGCTGGAGATGTTTCCGTGGCAATGCAGTTGATGAAATGTGACATATTGCAACCCATTGAAACAGTACTGAAATCAGTTGCCCAGGAAGAAGTAATTTCCGTGTTGCAAGTTGTGGCAACCTTGGCATTTTCATCTGACACTGTATCTCAGAAGATGTTGACTAGGGATATGTTGAGATCATTAAAATTGTTATGTGCTCATAAAAATCCTGAGGCAAGTTCCTTTCTTTCTTTTTGTGATACACAACTGGTTTTTGTTGCTTCTGTACAATTCTGTAGGAAATTTAATACTGGATTTATCTTTCACCAGGTGCAAAGGTTAGCTTTATTAGCAGTTGGAAATTTGGCCTTCTGCTTGGAAAATCGATGTCTTCTGGTCACCTCTGAAAGTCTGCAGGACCTTCTGCTGCACATGACGGTTTCATCTGAACCACGTGTGAATAAAGCAGCTGCTCGTGCTTTAGCAATTCTTGGTTTGTATCTTGGATTTTTCCCATTGCTTTTCACCTGATCTTGAGATTGTCTAGCCAAACATTATTACAAGGGTTTGCCCCTTTTGTGCCTCTCTAGGAGAAAATGAAAATTTAAGGCGTGCCATAAGAGGGCGACCAGTTGCAAAGCAAGGACTGCGTATACTTTCAATGGATGGAGGTGGAATGAAAGGTCTGGCAACTGTGCGGATTCTTAAAGCAATTGAGAAGGGAACTGGAAAGCGAATACATGAGTTGTTCGACCTAATCTGTGGGACATCAACTGGTGGGATGCTGGCTGTTGCTCTTGGCATTAAGCTAATGACCTTGGATCAATGTGAAGAAATATACAAAAATCTTGGTGTGTATATGGAAGCATGTGTATTTCAGGATGTTTTATTTGCTGCTCACTTTTTTCACATTCTGTTCTGCAAATTTGCTTCTCAAGGGAAACTTGTCTTTGCTGAACCTGTGCCAAAGGATAATGAAGCTGCAACTTGGAGAGAGAAGTTGGATCAGCTTTACAAAAGTTCATCACAGAGTTTTAGAGTTGTGGTGCATGGATCTAAAGTATGAGCTACCCTTTTCTACATTTTTGTAACTTTTGCTTCACTATTGTCCTGGTTTTTTTTCTTCATAAATGATATTAAAACACGTGTGACTATATTTTTTTACCAGAGAACATAAAAAGAATTGCATCTTCCAGGAAACTGCAGAATGTTGCTCATGTTTTCAACTTATTTTTTAATATAAAAGGATATGATGATATGCTCATTTAATATCTGTATATGTATTACATGTTTTGCTAAACACAGATGCTGTGGGAACAAAACACTATAACATATATTATTGCAGCATAATGCAGATCAGTTTGAGAGGCTGTTGAAAGAAATGTGTGCCAATGAGGATGGAGACCTGTTAATAGAATCAGCTGTGAAAAATGTTCCCAAAGTTTTTGTTGTTTCAACTTTGGTTAGTGTGATGCCAGCTCAACCATTTGTGTTCCGCAATTATCAGGTTTGACACTGAGAATTCTATTGCTGAACATGTTTAATATGGTTTTGATTTTTTGTTGGTGTTGGCTATATCTCAAGAATTGTAACTTTTTAAATTTTGCTGCATAGATACATAATCATAACCGTGAGATACTTGTTGGCGGTGGTTTTGTTAATTATCTTCTAATCTTCTCTCTCTCTCTCTCTCTCTCTCTCTCTTTTGGTATCAACATACAGTATCCTGTTGGAACACCTGAAGTGCCCTTTGCAATTTCAGAAAGTTCAGGAGTCCACGTGCTCGGTTCACCCACTACTGGAGCCCAAGTTGGGTATAAACGCAGTGCTTTTATTGGTAGTTGTAAGCATCATATTTGGCAAGCCATAAGAGCATCATCTGCTGCTCCATACTATCTTGATGATTTCTCAGATGGTATGCTCTTGACATGCTTATTCAAGTTGAGATTCCTCCCTCCCTGTATAAATTGAGTGCATCAGTGATATTTTTGCTAACCAATGACAATTCAATAGATATAAACCGCTGGCAAGATGGTGCTATAGTGGCAAACAACCCTACTATATTTGCTATAAGAGAAGCACAACTTCTATGGCCCGACACCAGAATTGATTGCCTGGTGTCAATTGGGTGTGGCTCTGTTCCAACAAAGGTGATTCTCCTCATATGGGTCGTGGTTTTGCTTGAAATTTCTAAATCTGTGTGTTGCTTTGTCCTATAATTTAGGGCATATGGGATCCACCATATGATTGTGTACACTAAGAACTCAATCAAATTCTTCTGAAGTATTAGAACTTTGGAAGCACTTAAAGTGTGAAGAGGTTGCATGAAATAACTAATGAAACTGGAATTAGAACAGTGGAACATGTTGTGCTTTATTTACAGAATCCTAGAAGAATGTAATGCGGGTTTTATTGATCTGCCAAGCTGTGGATGTTAGTGACCAAACTCTACTTCATGACCATGTAAAGAAAGGGATTTTATTCTTCTTCTTTTCTTTTTTATCAAAAGTTGCCACTCTATTTGATGATTCACAAAAATATCTTTGGTTCTAGGTCCGGAAAGGTGGGTGGCGTTATTTGGATACCGGCCAAGTGTTGATTGAGAGTGCATGTTCTGTGGACAGAGTGGAGGAAGCTTTAAGTACATTGCTACCCATGCTTCCCGAGATACAATATTTTCGCTTTAATCCAGGTATACTCTAAGTTGCAGTCTATAAGAGCAAGATACAAATTGTTTTCTAACCTGCCTGTATTCTTTAAAGATATTATAATTTCCCTCCATCTTCATATCTTAACAAGCTTATCTTCTTCCTCTTCTTTCATACCTGAAAATTACCTTTAAAGACTAGTTTTAGTGAAAGAACTTGTGGTTCCAAGTCAGCATCCTCTATGGTTTGATCTTGCAGTTGATGAACGCTGTGGTATGGAGCTGGATGAGACTGACCCAGCTATCTGGCTTAAGTTGGAAGCTGCAGTTAATGAATATGTCCAGAATAATTCTGAAGCCTTGAAAAATGTCTGTGAGAGTCTACTTTTTCCCTATCAACATGACGAAAAATTTTCAGAGGTTATGAAATCTCAGCAATTTTCCAAGGCAAAGGTATCAAATACAGGTATTGATGCTCACATTCTCTTAAGTTGCTTTTCTCATGCTTGCCTCATTTGGCATGCCCCTTTTTCTGAATGTGAAATCTTTTGGTATTTCACTATTTTAGATGAGAGTAGCCCCTCTCTAGGTTGGAGGCGAATGGTGCTGCTTGTTGAAGCTCTGCACAGTCCTGATTCAGGAAGGGTTGTGCATCATGCTCGGGCACTTGAGTCATTTTGTACCCGCAATGCAATAAGACTATCTCTCATGCATGCTACATCTGGAATTGCAAGAACAGTGCCAACTGGAACATTCCCATCCCCATTCGCATCACCTCTAATTACTGGAAGCTTCCCCTCAAGCCCGCTCCTATTCAGCCCTGATTTCGGCTTGCAGAGGATTGGCCGAATTGACATGGTCCCACCTTTAAGCTTGGATGGAGCTCAGTCTGGAAAGACAGCTTTATCACCGCCAATGTCTCCCAAACACAGACGGCTCTCTTTACCTGTTCGGTCATTGCATGAGAAACTGCAGAATTCGCCACAAGTAGGACTTGTACATTTGGCCCTTCAAAATGATTCATCAGGCTCAATATTAAGGTGAACATGCTTCTCTGTTGTTTGACTTGCAAATTTTTTTATTGATATTTAGTTTCAGCCACTGTCCTAATGTGCTGAATGCTTGTTTCTATAGTTGGCAGAATGATGTGTTTGTCGTTGCTGAACCTGGAGATCTTGCTGATAAGTTTCTGCAAAGTGTTAAATTTAGTTTGTTGTCGATGAACCGAAGCCGCCACAGGAAGATTGCGTCACTGCTTGCTAATATTTCAACTGTTGCTGATTTAGTTCATTGTAAACCATACTTCCAAGTTGGAAATGTCATCCATCGTTATATAGGACGACAGACACAAGTATGTGTTAATGACTTCTTTCTTTTCTTATTAGATCATTGAAGCCGCTATTAGTAGGATACACCAAATTATGAGTCTCCATTTTAATGTTCATTGCTACTTTCTGAAGGTCATGGAGGATGACCAAGAAATTGGGGCATATATGTTTCGTAGAACAGTTCCTTCTATGCACTTGACACCTGAAGATGTTCGCTGGATGGTATGTTTTGGCCTAAACTTGATTTTCCAATGTCTTCCTTTTGCCTCTACATATTTTTAAATTCTGGATGAACAAATGGTTGATGTTTGACAAATTAATTCACTACTCACCTTCTGTGGTTCTCTTGTAATGTTGGACTATTCCCAAAAGACCAACATCCACTAGTGGCACTGCTGAATCAGAGTTTTGTTAGGAGTGATTTGGACAAAGTCTGCCCTGCAGTGTTTTTCTCATAATTGTTTGCTCTCTGGACGTGCCCTTACCCTTGGCCTATTTTTAATAATTTTTACTTTTCTAGGTACTGGGCAAACCCTGCAGAAGGGCATAAAGCTTTTGCATTTTGTAGAATAATTGAACCACAAAGTCTCTTCTTTTTCCATTTTGTTTTTCCAAATTGTCAAGTCATATAAAGCATAATTAGATTTTTATCTTTTGGTTTCTGTTTCTCTTAGCATAATTATTCTTCCTGACTTCCTCGATTGGGAAATCAGGGCACTCTTAAGGGCTAACACAGAAACTGCTGCTTGAATTTTGTTGCCGTGTTGTGCCTTGCAAATGGTTGAGAAACGCCGATAAGAATACTGTTTTTTCTAGTGATTTATGCAGTTTCCTCTTGGCTTGTGAACACCTAGGTTGGAGCGTGGAGGGACAGGATTATAATTTGCACAGGGACATATGGGCCTACACAAACTTTAATAAAGGCCTTTCTGGATTCTGGTGCGAAAGCTGTTGTATGCCCTTCAGCAGAGCCCGTAGAAATGCCAGTGACATTAGTCCATGGATCAGGGGAATTCAATGTTCTAGAAAATGGGAGGTTTGAGATTGGAGAGGAAGAGGCAGAGGAGGATGAGGAAGAGGCTGAGCCTACCAGTCCAGTGAGTGATTGGGAAGATAGTGATGCTGAGAAGCATGGTGACCGTTCTATTGGATTTTGGGATGATGATGAAGAGGACCTATCCCAGTTTATCTGTAAGTTGTATGATTCATTGTTTCAGGAAGGGGCAAGAGTAGATGCTGCTCTCCAAAATGCTCTTGCTTCCCATCGGAGGCAAAGGTATTCGTGTCATCTTCCCGGTGTACAATAGTTAGTTGGATACTAATACAAGAAAATGAAAATGAACCAAAAAACATGAGGAAAAAAAAAGCAGGAATTGCATCCATAAGTACAGAAGTGAGCGAGCATCCATTTTTGAGGCATACAAGGAAAAAAAAAAAAGTTCTGTCATTCATTGCATGAACACAAGCAGATAATAAATATCCTATTTTGTCAATGGCGAGCATTTAAATTTGTCATTTGCTCTGAACTTTTACTCTTTCTGACCTATGTCAGCCTTTTCATTTCTAAGACCCGAATTCTGAGTTTACTTGGGCAGTTACATTGGTTGTTTCTTGATTGCTTGGTTAATGTACAGTCCTCTTTAGACTTTAAGATCAGAGGGTTGTGATGGAGTGGGTATGCCATGGGTTCTGTGCTTGTGTCATGCTTACTTATAGGGAATCGCTGGAATCAACGATTAGCTTTTGGATGCCATACTTGCTGATAACTTGGTGTCGAAGACAAAAACCGGCACCTTGGATTTACTACCCAGAGCCTTAAAAATCCAATCCAAGTTTACAACTCTATAGCAAATAGAATATTGAAAACCGTGAGTGGCCGCTGTGTTACTACTGTAATTATGATAGAAGGTATATTTTTGCCCCAGTAGAGATTATGATTCTGGATTTTGTTTTCATTGGTGACGTGTATTGATAGCTATTTTGAAGTGACTGGTTTTTGCGAAATGCAAAATTCTATGCGAGAAGACTGATGAGAATGACAACTCAAAAGCAGGAAAGAGAAGCTCTTCAAAAAGGCAAAAAGACAAGGGAATGATGTAGTCTGTCTTGTTGCTTGTCTCTTAAGTTATGATCATAGAAAAACTTTGGACTATTCTACACGATAGAAAATCATGGAGAGATTTGTGATGAATGCTGCGTTACAGGTTACATATGATGCAATTCGTCATACCTGTACTTGGAACTAGTTGTTCCGTGTAGAAGAGAAATTTGCACAACGGAGATGCACACACTCTGGATGATTTCACCACCATTTGCCCCAGATTGACTCGGAAACTTATAATCTAGAGTTTGACTTGGGCCTGGTTTTAATTTGAACCGTAAAGATATTAACTTGGTCAAATTTGATTGTCGTGTTTTTCAGATCAGGAGAAAAAAGGCTGCCAATTCACTAAATTGGGTGTAGAGATTGAGGTGAAAAAAGAAGACAGAAGTGAGCTTGTGGCAATTTGTATCCCTTTCTTAACCACAACAAAGACAGAAAACTCTGGCATATGTTCTCTCTTTCACATTATCATAGACCGACACTTGAGTTCCCAAAAACCTGTAGAAGAAAGACATTCCATCTCAGAAAACTATAGACTTTATTCTCAATTGTCCCGTCCAAGATGTTGAATTTGATTTGAACTTCAAATGCCGCAATCGAGTATAATGGGGCAAGAAAAAAACTTCCATAGTGACATTGAAAGACACTCAAATAGGACTGTTTAATCATAGCCACAGGAATATCCTTGGATTAAAGATCTATCCTTTCTTTTATTATGAATGCTGTGTCGAGGTGTCCTTTTCCTTTACAAAATCAAGATATGATTTGTCGCCATTTCACATAACGCGCTCAGTGCACAAAAGCGAAAGAAGGGAGGGAAATCGACACCACCACCTATGACACCATACCTAAATTCCACTTCAAGTAATTTACCTAGCAAGTTCGTGAAAAAAAAAACCTTTTCCCCTCTGACTTGGGCATGAGAAAAGGAGGGTTAACCTAACTAATATGACAGGAAGCCACAGAGCACAGCATGATTTACCCTTATCAGATGTTGCAGGTCCTACCTGAGAATAATTAGAATTCTAATTCAAATAGAAACTCGAAAATAAAGCTAAAAATCCAAAACTAATTAAGAAAATAAAAAATATAATAGATCGGCACCTTCCAAGTCTAATTTAAAGACCATCCTGATCTTAACCGGCTATAGTGAGCTGATCTCATACAAAATTATCTTATAGAATCTCATGATCAAATCCAAGCTCGATCCAATTATTGAATAAAAAATTATGCATATTTTCTTCAAACAAGTTGTTTGACACAACTATACCTCTTATTGGACTTGAAGCTATCCATCTGATTCAATTACATATCTATTAGACTATTCACGAGTTCCAAATAGAATAAATTTGTATGTGATTGATTGATTGAAACCTCGTGCATCACATTGACATGAGAAAAGGAGGGTTAACCTAACAAACATGACCAGGAAACCACAGAGCATGGCATGGTTTACCCTGCCAGTAAAGCTTTAGCACAGAATTAGTAGATGAAGTATGCTTGACCAAATGCTGCATGCCCTACCCTATTCATAATGCTAAGTTTTTAAATCCTTTTAGTGGTCAAAGGGGTTAAAATATTTATCAGTAAAGCATGCATATGCTTTCATTGCAATCACAGGATGAACATGATGGCTATTATCCCTATCAAATGCGCCAATTATGCTAAATCTCATGCTGTACACTTTAATAAAGAAGTTCGACAAGAGCTGTATAAAAAAAACTTAAGGGAGAGAGAGAGATTCCTCAACTTTAAAGCAAACCCTTTCATTATATTTTTTGGCAAAGAGACAGGGCCACCACTTTCTGCAACTAGAAGCCTTCTTCATCACTTCAATCTTACTATATTATGCAATATAAAGCCAGTACCATTACCACCAAGTTCCCTGAGAAAATGGCTGCAAAAGCTCCGGTTGCAATAGGCACGCGGGGTACAGTAGGATCACTTGTGAGGAAAGAGATTGAGTATTTCTCCAAGTTTGAGATAGACCGATGTGCAAGTTCAAGGAAACCTCAAGAGCAGGTAGCTAACGTAGCTTCCAGTAATGATCAGTCAAGGCCTAGTTTCTGGTCCTTGACGATGAGCTGGAAAAGGAAAAAGCGAAGAGGCAGCAGCGGATTCCTTCCAAGTATCTGTTCTGCCGTGGAGGTTGCTGACAGCAATAGGCTCAGTAGGGTTCCTGGGTTCAGTTATAGAATCCTGAAGGATGATTCGAAGGATATGCAGGTTTAGACAGTCTTTTGAAGAGCTGCCATGCTTTCTGACCTCTCTAAGCCGGTATGTGAAGCCACTGGGCCATGCTTTTTCTGATCCCATAACATTAGGTCCACAACTTCAATTGTACTTGATTCTCTCTAGTCAGAATTATCTATCTATCAGACTTACGTTTAAGGGAATATGTCAGACTCGGAGAAGAGCACAGGATCACGTTGGTAGATTTCCTGCCATGTGTAGCTGATTAGAATTACTATTTTCTACGCTTTCTCACCTGCTTTGCTTCATCCAGACATTACCATCATGCAGTAGCATTTCTTAGATGATAATTGGAGCTGCGAAATGGCATCCACAGGTTGAGTTTATAAGAATTTGGTGCATTACATATTGTGTGTACCAGTTTAGGAGGCTAACAACAGCCACTCCTGCTATTTTCAAACCCCATGTCATATTTTTATAGTTCCCCGGATCATACCAGACTTTAATTTTCAATTAAAATTTCGTGAAGCACTACATGTGGAAAGCTTGCTAAAAAATTGCATAGTAAGGAGTACTGTTAAATTAATTAAAAAATATCAATGTAAAGTTAAGTTTTACTGTTGTTTGTGTACAGCAGAAACTGGATCGTGTAGTTTCTAATTGAATGAACAGGCTGAGATTGATAAAGAAGAGCAAGCATTTATATCGTCAGATAAATTATATCTACATTGGCATTCTGATGTTCTGAACGAACAACACTCCTGCAATTCTAGTGCCTGGACCTTTTTCCTGTGGCGAAAACAGTCCGTTTACATATTTACACTTATGAAACACAGCTTCTACGAGGTTTGTAAAATTAGTTGCACAGTAATATAAAAGGGCATTGAACTTTAAGCATATCGACGATACTGATATTGATATTGATATTGAAATCGTAGAAGTAGCTTTTGGTTTCTGCAAAACAACTAAGCTTCTAGCTCTTCCATGGCATTTCCTCCTTTCACAGAGTCGACATAATGGATGCTTTCTGTTGATGCCATTGTAGCTTTTTTCTCCTCAGTTGGTTTGGCAAGAAACTCAAGTGCGGTTACGACATCAGCCATCAAAGGTCGGGCATCAGCCTCTTCATGGAGACACATGGCTGCGATTGCAAGAGCCTGATATAGACCCCTTTTTGGGTAGTTTCCTTCAAGTAATGGATCTGCCATTGATGTAAATTTACTTCTGTCCTTCAACAGCGGCGCTGCCTACAAGATGGAAATGTGAATCAATATGAAAAGGTCTGCAGTCTGCACTCCCAATTACTCTTAAAACCTCAAAATTTGCAGCTTGTGTTCTATGCTACAACCCTGGCAGAAAGGAAAGATATCTGGCAACTTGATTGTAAAAAAATCATCAACATACCCAATAAATTAGGTTCTGCTCTTCAGTTGATCTTGACTTATCAATCACTCTCCTTCCTGTAATTATCTCCAGAAGAACAACACCGAAACTATACACATCCGACCTTGTTGTCAGCTGACCTGTCATTTGATATTCAGGAGCACAGTAGCCATATGTACCCATCACCCTTGTAGACACATGATCCTTCCCTCCTGTTGGTCCCAACTTGGCAAGCCCAAAATCAGACAGCTTTGGATTGAAATCTTCATCTAATAATATATTTGAAGCTTTGAAATCCCGATAGATGATTTGAGGATCGGCAACACCGTGCAAATATTCTAGTCCTTGGGCTGCTCCTGAAGCTATTTTCACCCTAGTACTCCAGTCCAAAGGATCTTTTCCTGCAGGTAAATCTGGAAAGCAGAAGATATTAGCACCATGAGTACAGAATCTACTGAGACAATTTAGATAGAAAAACTTCAAACCCAAGTTAAATCAAGGCAGTGCTTGAGCTGCCACATGGCATGTAAACAGAAAAGAATTTGGTAAAACTTCTAGCCTAGGATATAAAAATTCTTGTGGGCATACCAAGAAGGTGACTTTCCAAAGATCCATTGGCCATGAATTCATAAACTAAGAGTTTTTGATCACCATCTGCACAATAGCCAATCAGTTTGACAAGATTCAGATGTTTAACCATGCTTAACGTAAGGACCTCAGAAAAGAATTCTCTATTTCCTTGCAATCCTTTCCTGTCAAGCTTCTTAACAGCAACAATCTGAAGAAAAAGAAGAAGAATAAGAAGAACGAAACAAAAGAATTTCATTACAAGATGATCTAGGATAAAACATAGGCATGCATATCCTCAAAATACACAAGACTGACTTGATCAATGCTCTCAATGTATCCTTTATACACCCCTCCAAATCCACCTTCTCCCACTAGACAATGATGACTGAAATTGCTAGTTGCAGCAGCTAGTTCACGAAATGTGAAAACCTGATTAATATTCTTCCTTTTGCTGGAGGCTGCAACATTGATAACATGATGAAATGATTAGCATTTAATTATTTATTACCAAAATCTCAGACTTGAAAACATTTTATTCCGTTGACAGACTTATTTTATAAGACATGTTCCCGACAATTGACAATGTTTTGCCTTGTTTTCCATAACCCTTGCTGTTCCATGAAGATCTGCTTCCCTTGAAAGAATTATTTTTTTCCATTCTGCAACAAGAGAAGAGACTCATTTCCTTCCCTCTCCTCCTGCCAAGTTGCTAACCCTTTTGTGTATTGCTAGGTACCTTGTTGGAGGTAAGAGGATTCAATCCCATCATGGAAACCTATTTATGTATCCATTAAACTAGATAGGAATTGAGTTCTTTTGGTAACAGCATTTTTAGCTTTTACTGTAAAATTTAACACCAGAACCATTGGATTCTGAAATTGTTTGTTAGTCTAGTTGTCAGCCTCTTGCTCCCAACTAGTAATTGGTTTTCTTGGTTTCTGCTTAGCTAACTTTTAACCTATTCCCTCCTATAATTAGTACTTGCTCATGGCTTAAGATAAATGCTGACAGGGCACCACCATGGGAACCTGTTCATAAACCACCTTTTTTTAATTATTAAACTCAGCTGGCTGGTCAACCTAGTGAGCTGCTAACTCGGGCCTGCTCGGTTCGGGTTTCATGTTGAATAGGGTGAGAGTTAATCCAATTAACATGTTTGTCCTAATTAAAACCTAGGGAGACTTGACTTCACTTTCTTTTTTTTTTTTTTTTTAAAAAGAAAATAATTCAAAATGAGATAGTTTTAAGATTTTTTTGAAAAAAAACTTCAAACAAGGCTTTTTGAATTAATCTAAGTCAGCTTAAGTTGATGTTCTCTAATCCATGACTTGACTTTTAAGTTAGGTTATAAATCGGATCAGGTTTTATAATTATGCATGATTCATTTTCTAGAATAAAATTTCATTGACAATTATTACAAGAAAATATTAGGAACTTTCTAATCGAATCCACACATATAAATTAAATAGGATCCACCTTAAAATGATTATAGGACCCATCATTTTGTAAGCATGAACTCATAATGATCCGAGTTCTTACAATAATTTTTCAAAAATCCAAGACCTATTGGAGTTTTATAAACTAGAAGAGGGTAGTTTTTCTAGTCTTTAGCTATGAATTGAAAAGGAAAAGGGAACTGGCAGCAGCAGATTCTTTCCAAATATCTGTCTAGCTCTGGAAGTTGCTGACAGACATAGGCTCAGTAGGATTCCTGGGTTCAGTCATAGAATCCTGAAGGATGATTTGAAGGATATGCAGGAGAGCTGCCATGCTTTCTGACCTCTCTAAGCTGGTAGTTATCTATGCAAGATGATTTAAAGGAATGTTGTTGATAATTAGGATTGTGTTCCTATTCATGGAGCAGCTAATGCTTTCAACCTGTATGCTTCATCCATATATATATATATCACTTCATGGAGCACCGATAGGACATTGATAGGTTGACTTCGGTAAGGTTTTAGAGCATCTGCAGTGCATTATATGTTGAGTATACCAGATTGGAAGGTTAGCAAATATCATTCCTGATATATATGTTGAATGCCATGCCACCATGTCATAGTTCTTACCATAGCTGTCAGATCCGACCTGGAGTCTGACTGAGAAAAAGGCCTGGATCTTTGGATCGTGGGGTCAACCCAGGCCAATCATTCATAAATAGATGCCATATATCTTTACAAATCTATGAAATACAGTAACGATGTGGGCTGCAAATTATAGTTACAGGGCGATATACACATTTCTCATACACCAGGAATTCTAGGATGAGCTTTCGGTTTCTACAGGACACATTGAGTATGTGTTCAGTAATAGAAAATGTTTTCCATTTTCCAACTCCAATTTTCATTCCCCTATGGAAAATTATAAAACTTTGTTCATTTCATTAGTTATTTTCCAACCATAGGGACCAAATTGAACACGTCTGAAACCACCAATACAAGCCATGTCATGAGCTTTAAAGCCAAACCTATATAAGTTTTTCCTCCAGCAGCTTTCATTGTCAAATGGCTTTTCTGCCAAAAACTGCTGCCATCTTCTTTCTTTCCTGTAATAAATGGTCATTTCTTTCATTCTTTTTCAATTTTCCTAACATAATATATATTATGTTAGACAAATTGGAGTGTTACCTAAGGCTCTAACTCTTGCTTCACATTTCCTTCTGTTACAGAGTTGACATGATGGATACTTCCAGTTGATGACAATGTAGCGTTTTCCTCCTCAATTGGCCCCGCAAGAAACTCAAGTGCAGTTACAACATCAGTCATCAAAGGTCTGGTGTCAGCTTCCTCTTGGAGACACATTGCTGCAATTGCTAGAGCTTGATATAGACTCTTTTGCTGGTAGTTTCCTTCTAGCAATGGATCCGCCATAGCTGTAAATTTACTTCTGTCCTTGAACAGTGGTCCTGCCTGAAATATGGAAATGAGAATCTGTTGACAATTGTGTTGCTGTGTTTTGTGCAGGTGAAGGGATGCACAATCAAGAACAACAATGCTGGTATTGAAGAACACGAATTACACACAAGGTGTTTGATAAAATGTCTCAGTGAGTATTTCATTAACTGCATGTCTTTAAATACATGAGAAAGCTTAACAAACATCCCTAGTTATCAGCCACTAACTGTAGTGGATAATATGCTGTCACTAGCCACTAACTATAGTGGAGAATATGCTGCCACTAATCTCAGCAACAACATCAAAAAAATAAGGGATTTACTTTAACAAAATCAAAACAGAAATGAAAGAAAAGAAAACAGACAATACTTGATTAAACAACATGAAACAAAATGTCAATTGTCTAACACTCCTCCTTGACATTTTGACGACAAATTCCAATCATTTGTCTTAATGTCTCAAATCTCTCTTTAGGTAGTGGTTTGGTAAATATATCTGCAAGTTGTTCTTCGGAAGAACAATGAATCAGCATCACTTCATTAGATTGTTGAACTTCTCTAATAAAATGAAACTTGATTTTGATATGCTTTGTACGTCCATGAAAGACTGGATTCTTTGAAATTGATACTGCAGAACTGTTATCACACATGATTTTAGTAGCTTCAACCTGTTCATGTCCCAAATCCTTTAACATTTTTCTCAACCAAATTGCTTGGTTGACAGCAGCGGCAGCAGCAATGTACTCTGCTTCTGCAGTGGATTGAGCTGTTGTCTCTTGCTTCTTTGAACTCCAGGTGAAGACACCTGAATTGAGTGAGAATAAATACCCTGAAGTGCTTCTTGAATCATCAACAGAGCCTCCCCAGTCACTGTCAGTATAGCCTTTTAGTTCCACAGCCCCTTCTGATGATCTTGGACAGAAAATACCAAGATCAATGGTACCTTTGATGTATCTAAGTATCCTTTTTGCTGCAATGAAATGAGTCTCCCTTGGAGAATGCATGAACCTTGAAAGAATACTCACAGCAAATAATATGTCAGGTCTACTTGCTGTAAGATATTGAAGGCTGCCAATTAAGCCTCTATACAAACTTTCATCCACTTTTCAGATTCATCATCCTTGCTAAGCTTGATACTTGTTGTCATAGGAGTCCCCACTGGTTTACAATCCTCCATTTTGAATCTTTTTAGGATGTCTGAAGCATACTTCTTTTGGCATGTAAAAATGCCATTGCTGGATTGCATCACTTCCATTCCAAGGAAGTAATTCATCATTCCAAGGTCAGACATCTCAAACATCTTCTTCATTTCATCTTTGAATTCTTGGATCATTCCAAGTTCACTTCCTGTGATAAGCATATCATCTACGTAAATAGATACAATTAGAAAATGGTTACCACATGATTTCACATACAAAGTTGCTTCATTTTGGCTTCTGCTGAACCCAAGTTGAAGCAGATGTGTGTCCATTCTGTCATACCAAGCTCGGGGAGCTTGTTTCAACCCATACAAGGCCTTCTTAAGTAGATACACATGATCTTCTTTATCTTTAACAGCATACCCATCGGGTTGCTCTACAAAGATTTCTTCAGCAAGAAATCCATTCAAGAAGGCAGACTTGACATCAAGTTGGTGAATCTGCCAAGAGTTATGTGCTGCAAGTGTAATGAGAAGTCTAATAGTATCATACCTTGCTACTGGAGCAAAGGTCTCTAGGTAGTCCACACCATATTGTTGAGCATAGCCCTTTACCACCAATCTAGCCTTGTGTTTGCATACTGACCCATCTGAATTGAGTTTTGTTTTGAAAACCCATCTTACACCTATCACCTTGCGATGCTTAGGCCTTTCAATCAGCTGCCATGTTGCATTTTGTTGATCATTTCCATTTCTGCCTCCATTGCTCTCCTCCATGCTGGAAATTCTTGAGCTTCAGTATAGCTGGTTGGTTCTAGGATTGCCATGTTGCATCTTAGGTGAATATCTTCCAATGATCTTGTGCCTCTAACTGGAAAATCATCCACTGATTCATCAGCTACTGGCTGGGGCTGAATGGTGAATGGTTGATCAGAAATCATATTTTCTGATGTTCCCAATCCCATGTGATTGCTTCATCAACCTTCACATCTCTGCCTGAGAATTACCTTCTCTGTTTGTAAGCAAAGAATTCTGTATCCTTTGGTTGTTATTCCATAACCCACAAGAACTCCCTTTTGAGCTTTGTTGTCAAGTTTGCTCCTCTTTGGCTCAGCTATATGATAATAGCATATGCTGCCAAAGATTCGAAGATGATCTACAGCAGGTTTAACACCATTCCAGCCTTCGTATGGTGTCTTGTCCTCCAGTGCTTTGGTTGGAAGTCGGTTCAGCAAGTAAACAGAGGTATTGACTGCCTCTACCCATAATTTGTTTGGCATTTTCTTTTCAAGTAAGAGACATCTAGCCATCTCCATTACTGTCCTGTTCTTCCTCTCACATACATCATTTTGTTGTGGTGTGTATGGTGTAGTGTATTGGTGCACAATGCCTCTGCTGTTGCAAAACTCAAGAAACTGATTTGAAGTATATTCAGTACCATTGTCAGATCTTAAGCATTTAATTAGCATGTCACTTTGATTCTCAACTAAAGCTTTGAATGTTTGAAAGATTGTAAATACTTCACTCTTAAATTTGATGAAATACACCCAACACATCCTAGTATAATCATCAATAAAGAGAATGAAATACTTGTTACCACTTAATGAGGCTGTCTTCATAGGTCCACACACGTCAGTGTGGATGAGCTGAAGTTTTTGGCTGGCTCTCCATGCTTGCCTTTTAGGAAATGGTGGCCTTGATTGCTTGCCAAGTTGACATGTTTCACACAATTGAGTCTCACCATTCAATGTGGGCAATGCTGCAACCATTTCCTTTTGTTTCAAAATTGACAAGCCCTTTTGATTGAAATGTCCAAATCTTTTATGCCAAAGATTTGAAACATCCTGAGTAGCACTCACATATGCATGATTGGATACTTTATCCCAGTCAACAACAAAGCTTCTGTTTTTCATCTTTACACAGAACATTTGTTCTCCAGAAGGATCAAAGATAACGCATTTATGATCCTTAAACTGAAGAGAATAGTTTTTCTCCATCATTTGTCCAACACTCAACAAATTTTGACTGATTTCAGGTATAAATAACACATCAGGAATGATTTTGATACCTGAACTTGTTTGAACATTTACTGACCCTCTGCCTTTGACCTCCAGAAATTCTCCATTGCCAACCTTTACTCTGGATTTGTAAGATTCATCAAGGGTTTTGAACATTCCAGCATCATTGCACAAATGATGTGTGCATCCACTGTCAATAAGCCAAGTATCAGCTGGATCATTTGTTGAGAAACAAGTGACAGCAAAGAATTGCTCCTCCTGTGTATCAACTTCATCTGCTAGGTGAGCTTGTTGAGGTTTTGGATCTGATTTTTTGAACTTGCAGACCTTTGTGATGTGCCCCGATTGCTTGCAATTTCCACAAATTGCATCTGGCCTCCACCAACAATATTTTTCTGAATGTGTGTTTCTTTTGCAGTGAGTGCAAGGAGGAAACTTCTTTTGTTTTGAAGCTTCACTAGTGCTGCCCCCTTCATTTCTGCCTTTGAATCTCAGATTAGGCAACTTCTTTCCTTTTCCAGCTTGTTGTTTTTGCACATAAAAGGCTCCTTCAGTCAATCTGTCTTGCCTGATTGTTCTTCGTTGCTCCTGTCCTTGAAGAGCACTCATTAGTTCACCTAATGAGATTTTACTGAGGTCCTTTGATTCTTCTAGAGAGGAGATTTTGGATTCAAACCTCTCAGGAAGAGTCACAAGAACCTTCTCCACAATCCTACTGTCAGGAAAGTCTTCTCCAAGTAATCTGATGTTGTTGATAATTAGTGAAATTCGATCAGAATACTTAGAGATTGTTTCATCTTCTTGCATGTTAAGTGCCTCAAAATCTCTCTTCAAATTCAGCACTTGCATTTGCCTTGTTCTGTCACTGCCTTGGTATTCTTCTTTTAGTTTGTTCCAAGCCTCTTTGGCTGAATTACATGCCATAATTCTGTAGAAAATGCTTTCTGCCACAGCATTTTGGATGATTGATTTCGCCTTGGATTTCTTTGCCTTTTCCTCACTGCTGAACTTGATTTGAGCCATAGTGGGATTTGTTGGTAAGGGAGCTACTGGTTTGTCTTCGGAAACAATTTCCCAAAGATCATAAGCTTCAAGAAAAGCTTGCATCTTCACTGACCAAATATGGTAGTTTTCACCAGTAAATATAATGGGGGAGTTTAAAAGTAAGTTGTTGGATGTCATTTTTGAGATTTTGAAAAAAAAAGGTGTTTTGGTCCTGTAAGATCTGAGATGCTTTGATACCACTGTTGACAATTGTGTTGCTGTGTTTTGTGCAGGTGAAGGGATGCACAATCAAGAACAACAATGCTGGTATTGAAGAACACGAATTACACACAAGGTGTTTGATAAAATGTCTCAGTGAGTATTTCATTAACTGCATGTCTTTAAATACATGAGAAAGCTTAACAAACATCCCTAGTTATCAGCCACTAACTGTAGTGGATAATATGCTGTCACTAGCCACTAACTATAGTGGAGAATATGCTGCCACTAATCTCAGCAACAACATCAGAAAAATAAGGGATTTACTTTAACAAAATCAAAACAGAAATGAAAGAAAAGAAAACAGACAATACTTGATTAAACAACATGAAACAAAATGTCAATTGTCTAACAGAATCAATCTTAAGGGCTGCACTCCCATTGACTCGTGAGGTTATAATCCTAACAAATTCCTTGAAGAAAAAAACATCATGAACATACCCAAAGCACTAGGTTCTGCTCCTCGGTTGGTCTTGACATGTCAATGACTCTCTTCCCAGAAATTATCTCGAGAAAAACAACACCAAAACTGTAGACATCAGACTTTGTTGTCAGCTGACCTGTTAATTGATATTCAGGAGCACAGTACCCATATGTACCCATCACCCTTGTAGACACATGATCCTTTCCTCCTGTCGGACCCAACTTAGCGAGTCCAAAATCAGAGAGTTTCGCATTGAAATTTTCGTCTAACAATATGTTTGATGCTTTGAAATCTCGATAAATGATTTGAGGATCTGCCGTATCGTGCAAATGTTCCAATCCTTGTGCTGCTCCTGTTGCTATTTTCATCCTAGAAGTCCAGTCCAGAGGTTTTCTTCCTGGAGGTAAATCTGGAAAGCAGAAAATGTTAGCACACTAAACACAAAATCTTTATAGAGACAACGTAGACAGCAAAAATTTGTACCTAACCCTAAATCAAGTCATTTCTTGAACTTCTACATGATATGTAAAGACTCAAAACTTTGTAAACTTATTGTCTAGGAAGCAAGAATTTATGTGGGCATACCAAGAAGGTGAGTCTCCAAACTTTCATTGGGAATGAATTCATAAACTAAGAGTCTTTGATCACCATCTACACAGTAGCCAATCAATTTGACAAGATTTGGATGTTGAACCATACTTAATGTATTAACCTCTGAAAAGAATTCCTTGTTTCCTTGCCTTCCATTCCTGTTAAGCTGCTTAACAGCAACATGCTTGGAAAAAAAAAAAAAGAGAATGAAACAAAAGAATTGCATCACAAGATGATCTAGGATGATGAATACGCATGCTGGAAGCATAAGATTTGTTAAAAAACCACTTCGACTTGAAAATTTAAATTGTTAGGTGAAGTTTTTATAATTTATATATTTTTTAAGAAGACTGACCTCATCAATGCTCTCAATGAATCCTTCGTAAACCTTTCCGAACCCACCTTCTCCGATGGAGCAGGAAGGATTGAAGTCATCAGTTGCAACAGATAGTTCATGGTATGTGAAAACCTTTAAATTATTCTTCCTTTTGCTGCTGCCTGCAACAACATTGATAGATAACAAGACTAAGATGATAGCCTTCTATATCTTACCAAAACCACAAACTAGAAATCTTTTTTTATTACAAACCTAGTTTCCATGACATGTTCTTCCAGAAAGACAATGTTCTGCCATGTTTGGCAGATTCCTTGTCCGTGCATGAAGTGCTCTCTACAGGAGCTTCCTCCCTTTCCGATCTACAACATGGAAAAAAATTCATTTTCTTCCCTCTCCTCTTACTAATTTGCAAAACCCTTTTGTATAAGCTCTACAACTCCAATTTTATTTCCAATTTCCCTTGTTGAAAGTAGGATTTAATCCTACCATAAAAGCTGCTTACATATATCACCAGGATATATCACATTTGGATGCTGATGAAAATTGCTAGTCGCCTGGTTTCTAGTTGTTTATCTCTTTGATTCCATCTTTGTTTAGTAAAAACAGCTGCTTAAGCTATCTTTTCAACCATTCTCTCCTATAATCAGTATTATCCATGGCTAAGATAATGCTGACCAAGCCACCTCTATGACTTTGTTCAGGATTTATTTGACAGGATGATTATTTGTTGGTTGCCCCTGAGTTGCATTTATAAATATGTATTCCCTTTTTTTTATCAAGTTTACCGGTTATACAATAGACTGACCATGTATAGATACTGATCATGTATAGTTTTTTTTTTTTTTTTTCCCATGCAAAATTGTTCTTCGTAATTGATAAATTTGATTCATGAGATTTTGATGATAATATTGTAAAATTTTAATTTTAATTTTTTCATTAAATCAAGCTAAAATTTTATTATAAAATTTAAGAAGATTTATTTCTATAAAGTTAAATTTTCATAGCTATTTAAGGTCTTTGAAGCCTTCAAATTAGAATTAAAAGTTATTATTGGGGATTTAATATATTTTAATAGTTCATTTTTCTTTTTCTATTTGTTTTATAATGTTTTAATTATTTTTTTAGCTTTCTTCAAAACATTTTGTTATATTGGATTTTGATTATTGAGATAAAAAAAAATTAATAATAAGAATTTAATCAGGATTCTTGTGTTTAAAAAATTTTTAGGAAACTTGTTATCTTTAATTTATGTTTTGCTAGGTTTAGTTGTGTTAAAATTAAAATATTTTCTAGACAATATAGAATAAGATGGTGAATCATTTTAGTAGTGATGAATCAATAAAATCTATTTATGAAGATAAATTTAAGATGGAATGAATTTTTATTTATTATATTTTTAATATATTTTTTTTAATTTATACAATGTGTGGAATCTCGATTATTTTTATTCTTCATTATTTTATTTATTAAATTAATTTTTTATATATATAATTATGATTACAACTTATTTTGTTCACAAAAAAAATAAATCAATGTAAATATATATACATTAAAATTTTTAAAATAAAAATTTATTTTTATTTGTATATAAAATAATTTAAAATATTAAAAAATAATAATAGCTTAACCAACAAAATTTTAATAAACCTTTAAATTTTAAATCTTGAATTAATAAAAAAGAAAATAACTCCATGGGCCTAGTACAAGCCCACCCAGTTCCTTTCCTTAATCTCTCCCAAAGCCCACTAAACTTTCTACGCGCAGGACCTCAAACTCACACACGTGTCCACTCATACCCACGAAACTAACACGTGTCCCGTCACCTTCACCCCTAAACCCCAGTAGGAAAAAAAATACCCTAATTTCAAAATAAATTCCAATCAATGACGATTTACAGATCCATAAAAACCCTAATTTCAAAAATCCCCAATTCAAACAAATCCAGATCTTTCTTTACAACAAATTCCACTATAATCCAATCACCATTCGCTCCTTTACATTACTACTTCTACTACCCCCCTTCTTCTTCTTCTCCTCCTCCTAATCGATTCCTCTCTAAATGGATTTTCCCAAACGTTCCGTTTCAAGGCCCTCTCTTTCTCTCTTCTCCTCCGTGGAAGCTTTTGCAGTCTTCGGCACCGCTTTATCTACGTGGAAACGCTATTGTTTTGAGGAAAGTCGAGGCCTTTAATTTGCATTTGTTAAAAAGCCGGGTCGGATCGGGTTATGTGGGTCAAGGCGTGTTGTCGGATCGGGTTGACCTGGTGAAGGAGGAGGAAGTGGATGACGGTGGTGATAAAGATGGGATTTTGGAGAGTTTTGTTAATTTGCCTAATTTTATCTCTATTAGCCGTTTGGTCTCTGGGCCTTTAATTGGATGGTATTTTTCTAATTTTTAAATTTCTTCAATTATACACACACGCACACGCACTATGTTTATGGTCTGTTTGGTTACTGAGAAAATGAGAGAAGTGAATGGGAAAAGGTTGGGATTATCTTCAATTTTGAAGTTTTTGAGTGATGTCACTGTGATTAAATTTTTATAAAATTTTGAGGTTTTTATGACTGATTAATTTATCTCAACGCAAAAAATGTGCTTTTTTATTATTAATTTGGATATTTTTAGTTGTGATAAATTTAAAAGAATGATCTTTCATTCTAATTATGTATTCAAAGTTGGGAGTTACAGCATGTTAACAATTATGAATACAAAATTGTTTGTTTAATGCAGAAGAAGTAAATTTTGTTGGTATTATATTGGGAAATGAGTGCTAATGTTAAATGATCCGGATGAGCGTCTTTTATGTAACCTAGTAACTGTTTTTTATGTTTGGATTTCAATTCTCAGTGTTTCTGGTGTGGATGTTTTGTTATTTCATGATTATGCATTTTGTTTGTTATGATCTGGATTAGAGGGGTGATTAATTAATGGTTTTTATGCAGGATGATTACAAATGACATGTATTCTTCTGCATTTGTGGCGTTGGCTATTGCTGGTGCAAGTGACTGGGTAATATTATCATGACAATTCATTTTGCATTTTTTTTTCAAAATAAAAAACTGAAATTTAATATGTTGTTCTTTCTTAAACCTGTAGCTAGATGGGTATGTCGCTAGGAAGATGAGAATTGATTCTGTTGTGGGTTCCTATCTTGATCCTCTTGCTGATAAGGTAGAGTGAATGCTTCATCTTCTTCAAAGCTTTAGTGTTGATTCTTGATAGCTAGTCCAGTGTTGTAGTTGGAGTTTATTATAATCTGCCAGGGACTAATTCCGTTAAACTTATTTCTTTGCTTAACATAGGTTCTTATTGGATCTGTTGCATTGGCAATGGTACATATGGATCTTCTACACCGTAAGTTGTCTTAATTTTAACCATATTTTGTAGAACTTGGAATTTATATGCAGATTGATAGTAAATGTGGTTGATGTATGGTTGTACAACTTATGTTATACTCTATGCCTTGTGAAGCTGGACTTGTCGGACTGGTAGTGTTGCGAGATGTTGCACTTGTCTGTGGAGCAGTTTATCATAGAGCTAGTAGCTTGGGTTGGAAGGTTGGTTGACTGACTTGTCATTTGTCCCTTTTTGTATTATTTTTTGCTTTAACCTGGTTATTTACTCCTTGGCCTAGATTTTTGCTTGATATTTTCTAATTTCTTCTTCTAGTGGACTAGTTGGTATGACTTCTTCAATCTTGATGGGACCCGCCCAGAGAAGGTTGAGCCTCTCTTCATAAGTAAGGTATGGTTTGTAATTTTCAATTTGATTTTTCATGGCACCTGCAATGTGGTTTAAATATAAGTTTCTTTGATCCATTATTTTTTATTTTTAAAGCCATAAGATGATTTTAGTTGAACACTGAGTGTGGGGGATTGGAGAAATCCTTTGTGTATTTTTTTGATGATATGGTGATTTTTGCATTGAATCATTGAAACGAGGAACATTTTGAAGCAAAAGGTATGGTAAAGAATGAGGTCTCATTATACTATTACCCTGTATGAATTTAACAAACCTAGAGTAGATGCGTTATAACAAATGTGTGAATCTCTTGAAAGCCTGAAGGAACCTGGTGGCAGTAGAGGGTGGAAAGCGCTGCCTGCTATGATAATTACCTTTCAATTATGCCAAAATACTTTGTACTTAAAATCTGCTCTAATAATGATGTTAACAAGCATTATTAGCTATTTTTCCAGAATTAAACATTGTTCTTGGTCAAGAAGAAGAAGAAAAAATCTGGACATTTTTTTTTTCTTGAGCACGTAATTGATTTCATTTTGGTTAAAACCTTTTTGTGTCTACTAAGGAGTCGTCCTGGTTATTGACAGGTTAATACAGTTTTCCAGCTGGTTTTAGTTGCTGCAGCTCTCATTCAACCGGAGTTTGGAACCCAGGAAACTCTACCATACATAACATACTTGAGGTAATCCAGTCAACTTTTAATTTCATCCCGTGTATTGTTTCTTCTCAACTACTGCAATAAATTATCATACATGACCTATTGTTCGCCACAATTTGATGCAGTTGGTCAGTGGCTGGCACAACAGTGGCTTCTACTGCTGCATATGGAGCAAAATACATGAGGAATAGACCTGCATTGCTTGCAAGGAAATCATAGTTTTTGTTTTCCCTGCTCTAACCTGACAGTCGAGGAATGACCTTGAATTTGAGTTATCAAGCTGGTGCTGGCATTTGAAGCTTTTCAAGAGATACAAATGATATTCAGGGTCATCATTCCATGGTTGCAGATGAAAAGAAAAAAGGTTAATCAGGGCCTTTTCAAAGTCATATCCGAGATGCCCCTATGGTATAGATGAGCTGTGGTTTCTCCAACAGTTGCGATTGACAATGCTGTGAGTTTGGGGAGATATCAGCTTGTGAAGCAGTGGAAAATGGAAATGGTTCTGCTGATGAATATGTCAGCTTGTAAATTCTTTGATATAGAGAAGTAGAGATGGAACAAGAAAAAAAAAAAAAGATCTTGTTAAATCAAGATGTAATAATGGAAATTCTTTTCATCTACTTTGTGTATTTTGTTCAAGCTTCTGTTGCCACCCAAGTTTCTGTGGACAAAACTCATACTTTTGAGGGATCAATCTACAGAACGGATGTTAATCTCCTGAACTGATATGGTAGAAACATCAGGCTAAGTTATGATGATGACATTACAAGCAGATGGTGATTGAATACGTGATCATTTCTGGCTTTTTCAGGAAGAGAGCTGTCTCTGTAGCAAATGGCGATGGCAACACTGTCTAGGACAAAAGAAGGGTTGATGCAAACAGTCTGATGACCTGATCTAAAGCCAGTGAAGACAAAAACATTCTCGATAATATCCAGCTGAATCCAGACGGTAGACAGATAGGGATTTGGATGCATCCTCTCAAGGATCAATGAATCTTGTAACACGAAACCAAAATCAGTGAAAAGGGTATTACCATGTCCTCAAAGTTACTTGGAAATATCCGCATGTTGTCGCAAGAAGAGTGCACCTGTCCTCGTATCTAGCCTAGAGCCTCCATGGTTATCAACCTTACCCTGTCACGAAACGACATCATTTAAAAAAAAAAAAAAAAAAACCTTAGATTTGATCTGGCCAAATGTCATTAGTTTAGCCATGAAATCTTTTAATTAATTTGAAATTAAACTCAACTCAGGACAGGTTTAGGATAAGTTCGAGATCAACATATTATTATATGTTTGAGTTATTCTTAAATTGTTTGTAAATTTTTACTTATTATATGTTGGAAATAACAAGATGGTTGATGGTATTCAATCAAATAAAAAAAAAAAAACTAGATGAGTTGTGATCTAAATAATGAAGATGTTTTATTGTTTATATAAATAAAAACTCCATATTTAGCATGCAAAAAGTCCAATAATCTTATGGTTTCAAAATGACATGTCAATGTGTGTGTCTATATATTAATGTATTGAGATCATAGTTTTTAGACCCGGCCCGATCCAAGACCCGGATTCCTGGTTTTAACTGGGTCACTGGGTCGTCCAGGTCAAATTTTTTTTAAAATCAAAACGACATCGTTTGAGTAAAAAAAACAAAAGTCAGCGAGTTGCAACTAGATTTTTGATCGGGTCTTATCGGGTCATCCTACCGGGTCACACTGAGTTTTTTCTTCCATTGTTTTTTCTTCAACTCGATTCGGTTTCAGCCCTGGATCAGCTGGGTCCTTGGTTCACCCGCCTGGCCGGGTCAGATTTCAAAATTATAATTGACATGCTATATCAATATATCTATTTGCATGAAAAATAAATTGAGAACAATAAAAATTGTTTTTTAAAGTGTTTTTTGTTTAAAAATATATTAAAATAATATTTTTTTTATTTTTAAAATTTATTTTTAATATAAATATATCAAATTAAAATTATTATTGTCATTCTTATCATCATTGTGTCCTTAAAACTACCATTCCAACATATTATATGCAATTTATGATAAAAACACTTCATTTTAATTTTTAAGCCTCCTAATATGATTTTTTTTTACATCAAATATTTATTAATTTTGGATTATGAGGATTAAGTTAAAAATTAAATGTTATTTAATATGATTAAATCCCATTTCCCTGTTATGATGGATGAGGATAATAAAATCCTATTAGATATTAATGATCCATTAATTGTCTTATAAAAAAAACCCTACCAAAATTTCATAAACTCAAAAAAATAAGAAAACACTTTAATTGGGTCGTGAAGTCACTCGCTTTCTAATTGTCCTATGAGAGTCACATCAATCAAGCAACGAACTTCATCTACATACATTATTATAGCCACCTTCTCTCTCCTAATATTGTAGTTTTCACCTCTTCTTTGGTTTTTTCAGAAATCGAAAATACTCTCAATAATCGATCTTCAAAACCTAGTCATTAGAAAATCGTCATTTCTCATCTGGGTCTCAAAAATCTTCAGCTGAAACATCATATAATAAGATAATCTTAGAGGTTACTTGTATAATTATTGATTATTAATTGGTATTATTATAAAAGTATTATGGCTCAAGCAGTGGAGGATTGGTATAAGCAGATGCCAATAATCACTCGCTCTTACGTCACTGCTGCTGTTGTTACCACGATTGGTTGCTCTCTTGATGTATGCCTACCTTCTCTCACTTTTTCATTTTTTTATGTTTTGGTTTTCGTTTAATATATGGTTTTTTTTTTATTTGTTAATTTTGGTTCTGATAAAATGGGTTTTCTTGTTTTTTTATGATTTCAAATGGGTTTGTTTTAATTTCCTGAATGGTAGCTTCTTCTTGTTTTTTTTTTTCTTTGATTTTCAATGTGGGTTTTGTGTTTTGCAAAAATTAAACATTTTTTGAGCTATTCCTTTTAATTTTTGTTGATGGGTTTTATTGTTTTTGATTGATTTCAACTGTGTTTCTTTCAATTTTGTGATTAGTAGCTTTTCCCTTTTGATTTTCAATGTGAATATTGTGTGTTATTTTTTATTCTTAATTTTTGAAGGATGTTAAAATAGTTAGTTTGGATTGTAGGTTGTTTTTAGCTGTTGCTTTTGTTATTCACATCAATGACTAGGCTTAGGGAGTTAGATTGGTTCATTCTGGGTTTATTTTTATCCTGACATTTGTGATTTCGATGGTTTTGTAAAGGTGAAGGGACTGTTTTATTTACTTTTGGTTTGATTGTTTTGTGCAGATAATAACTCCGTCTAACCTCTACTTGCACCCCGGACTTGTGATGAAGAAATATGAGTTCTGGCGCCTCGTCACTAATTTCCTTTACTTCCGTAAAATGGGTGAGTTTTCATCTGAGTTTAATGGTGTTTACCATATCAGAAATTTATGGAAGCTGTCAACTTTATTGTATGTGTTGAGTTATTCGTGTGCGCTGTGAATATGGGAGGCTTTCTAGCTTTTTCTAGCTCCATTGACAATCTGTGAACAGGTTCCTAGGTGTAGAGAAATATTTGCTTTCACTTTGCATTGCTATTATAAGAATGCTGTGAATTTGGATTTTCATATCTACATATCTATAAACAAAGGTGTAGATGTATTGTGAATAGAAGAGTTATTGTAAACTTTGGTTGAACAAGGTCATTGTAAGCATGGCCGTGTTTTGCCTGGTGAAATTTATGACATTTGCACCTCTTACAGCATCTGATATCCAAGTTCTAACTGCTTATGTTCTTTGAGCAAAAATTAGCATCCAAGAGAAGATACTTCATTGAAATGCTATTGATTCTTGTTTTCCAGTCTGAGTCTTGATCAGTTTAGGGAAAGGAATTATTAAATTGTAGCTGTTATCCTCCTACAAAGAAAACCTGAGTTGTTATGCATTAGGCATTACTTTTAACCTAAAATTGAATCGAGCACTTCTAATATACCCCACTAAACTGCTGTTTCATGTCTGATCTAGCCTGTTTGCGTAGTTGATTATACTTCACTTCATGAATTTTTCTCTATGAAAGATCTTACATCCTGAGATGCTTTTTAGTTGAAAGTTCTGTCTTCATATTTCTGTTTGTCAAATTCCTTGGTCACAATAAAGATTGGATTACAAGTTCTGAATGCATATGATATAGTTGTGTGATAGAGTTATTTTTTTGTCATCTATTTGTCATTCTTAATGTTCTTCTTCATGATACCAGACTTGGACTTTATGTTCCACATGTTCTTTCTTGCTCGATATTGCAAACTTCTTGAAGAGAACTCTTTTAGGGGAAGGACTGCAGATTTCTTTTACATGCTCTTGTTTGGTGCCACTGTTTTGACTAGCATTGTTATAGTTGGAGGAAACATACCCTATCTGTCGGAATCGTTTGCAAAAATCATGTTCCTGAGCAATTCATTGACATTCATGATGGTTAGTTACTTTCTTCTTGTTTGCATTCAAATATCTTTTGTAGTAACTCCTTTTTTAGCAAGCTTTACCAGTTTTTGTTGTCTTTTTCATCCATACAGGTTTATGTTTGGAGCAAGCAAAACCCTTTTATCCACATGAGTTTCTTGGGCATCTTTACTTTCACAGCAGCTTACCTTCCATGGGTGAGTAACTTCTACCGATGCTGCATGTGATATTTTTTTACCCTAGTCATATAATTTTGTCTCATAATGATGACATGTACTTCTGCCTGCCATACATTTGTAAATCTTGTTTCCTCCAGGTTCTCTTGGGATTCTCTGTCCTTGTTGGTGCCAGTGCTTGGGTGGATCTACTGGTGTGTTTTCTGTGCTAAATTTCTTTTTAATTCCATTTTTGGGCTTTTTATATTAAATGTATGTTAGCAAATTCTTGACCATGTGTGCCGGGGAAGTATGCTATTGGCTACAATAAAGTTTGCATGATTGGAACTTTATTGTAGTTTTTGTTTCAACAAACCCTGGATGTTCTGTCACTAGCATTCAAGTTTCACAGAAACCTGAATACTGATTAGGAGTACCTCCCCTGACTTGTCCCCATCATTACCCAAAAAATGAAAAGAAAAGGGAAACACTAATACTGATCATAATTTTGTGCTGTTTGCTGAAACAAGGCATGTTTTGTCACTATAATCTCAGTCATCTTTCCCTTGTTGATTGCTTGATGTTGTGAGGGATCAGGGGCTTCCACGTTGATCCAGTCATGTTAAACTTACAAGGTCAAGGAGTATTTTTGAACACTAATCTAGTTGTTAATTATTCCTGAACTCCAATCTAGTCGTGGAGCCATTAGAACGTGTGGCTACTCTAGGATTATATTATGTCATGTAAAGCTCCTCCCGACTTTGATGTCACATTACATTTTCCTTTAATCTGGCTACTTTTGTCATATAAATCTCTTGATTTCCTTTGTTTAATTATAACTTTCTGATTCAGGGGATGATAGCGGGTCATGCTTACTACTTTCTTGAAGATGTATATCCACGGATGACGGGTCGACGGCCCCTACGAACACCAGGATTCATCAAATCAATGTTTGCAGATGAGGCTGTTGTGGTGGCACGGCCAGTAAATGTCAGATTTGCCCCTCCACCTGCAGATGAACTTCACCTACATTGATCAGGTACGCAGAAATTATAGGGTGATGAATGGTGGCCTGCCCTTAAAAAGTAGATGGAAGTATGGTTGGACGTAGTTCTCAATTTGAGACACCTCTTCAATTCAGAGATTACTATGTAAATGACACTGCTTCTAGCTAATTAATATAGTATTTTCTTCTTCTTTTGTGCATTTCATGTCCCAATCAAATGCACAGCAAGATCGTTTTTCTTAGATTTTCATGATTCCTGATCATTTATCATAGAAGTGATCGTACATTTCCTGGTTCAATTAAACTTTTGGTATCCAATGGAATTGACTGTAGTGAATGGAGAAGGAAATGCTGACACGGACAACGGCAAATGCTATTTGAGCAATGTCATGGGTTGAACAAAAAAAAAATCAACTATTAAAATACTGGGTTTTCAATTCCAGAGGAAAAAAATCCTAGGGTACGTGGTATTGCCTTTTTAAAGTTGACCCATCTCGGATTTAAGCCTTGGTTCGTCTGCTGCACTTTGTGTTGCCTTCTGAGCGGCTCTTCTTGCCACTCCGTTCTGGCCTTGGTTCATATGTTGCTCTTTGTGTTGCATTCTTAGCAGCTATTCTTGCTTGCTCAGACCCTATGAATTTGGACATGAAATAAGGGTGGTTAATTTTTGGCGAGTCTTGGGTTTTCAAATCTACAAAATTATTCCATTCGGGCAGAAATTGGTGTTCGAAAGATGGTGGTGGCGGCTGCATGGACAGAGGCATCGAAGAACTAATTTGATGATTTTATGGTTTGTGAAATGGGAGAGAGGTGGTATTTTTGGGTGGGTAGAAAAGGTAGAGAGATAACGTCGTTTGTTCACTTTATATATATATATATATATTATACGATAGTGGTTTGGCTTTTTTAAAATTTAAAAATTAAGTTGACACAATAAATAAATAAACTGTAATTTAAAAAAAAAAAAAAATAGCTAAACTATAGTAAGATGAAAGTGATTTTCTCCCAAAAAAAAAAAATACTTGTACTCGGCCCATTAAAAAGTTTAGCTTACAACCATGATGAGTAGCTTAACTAGTTTATTCTTGAATTTACTTTTTCAATGGTTCATGAGTTTGAGTCGTTTCATGGCCATTAAAAACTTATATAGTCATTAGTTTTCAAGGCTCATGGAATTAATCTAGATACACGCAAGTTGGCCCGGACATCCATATTAATAAATAAACAAGAAAAAAAAAGTTTAGCTCACATGTCATGCCTTTTTTATTTATTTTTTCTTAAATATTAGAGTGCAAACCATGTTTACTCATCTTTTATTTATGAGAAAAATGGTGTGGGTAAACTCTTTCATGATGTCAATAAGCAAAAAATCAATTTAAAAAAACCTAAATTTAAAAAAAAAAATTTCTTGATATCATATCTATCATCTTAGACAATGGAAAGGACAAAGAAAACGATAATAAAACTCATCTTATTAAATGAAACTTATTGACATCAAAATCGATCATTTTCAAGGTTGGAAACGGTATTAATCAATAATTTATTTTCTCTACCACCGAAATCTTATAACTCTATCATCTCTCAATCTAGGGATTGAAAAATAAATTTTTAAACTAAAATTGAAATATCAAAAGCTAAAGGTATCAAAAATGTAAAAGATAGAAAGATGAAGGGCTGAAATGAATTTTTCTCATTCATTTTGAGAATGCCATCTATCTTCCTCTCTCTTTTTTCACTTCGATCTCTATCGACTCATCCCTTAAGAAATCAAAAGCATTTGACCTTCAATTTGACTGCAAATGGATCAAATTGTCCATAAACAAAGATTAATGACCAAGTCCATAGTAAAATATTAGAGGGATTACAGTACACGCACGTACCATAAAACTTCAGGACGGCTTAATTGTTCATTTTCAGGCTAAGGTCTGTTTTTGAGATTTCAGTGTGGGTCTCGCCTGTGCTTGGAGAGAGCAGCCAAGTTAAGCTCATGGAAGGGAGTCCTTTCACAGAGCCTGTGTTCTTTCTGATGCTAGCGTTTGAGAACAGATACACAAGAGATAGAAGACATGTTTTCACCGTCTTCATGATGGTAACCAATAAAAAAATAAACAGCAAAGGAGTTGAGAAAGCAAGAGGAATCAGAGAGATCAGCCCTTCCAAAAGGTTATCATCCGCCTTTAACAGTTGTGAAATTGGAGAAGAAAGCAGCTTTCAGGGCCAGAACGATGGACCTTAAATAGCATCTAAGTATGAATTTGTTCATGGTTCTAACACTAAAGGCAAAGAAACATGAACCCAAATCTTAAATAAATCCCTCTACAAAGATACAAGTACCACCGAGAAAAAATGAGGGGAAAAACTTGATTAATAATCTCGATGGTTTATTCAGCAGGCATACAACATCTAATTGAATTCTCTACAAACTGACTGACAACTACTACCTCAAACTATAGAAAATTTTCTTTTAGCAGATTTGAATTAAATAAACTGCATAAGTATCAAACAACCAATGCGTCAATCATTTAACCCATTAAGAAATCTAATCTCCCTTTCAACAAGCTCCAATCGACTCAGTAATATACATCTAAAAAGAATCTCCGCCATCATGAGCCACGCCAGAATAGACATCTGGATTCTGGAATGTTTTTCTGGCTCTGCTTGCATGCACAGCTCCAGAGTTACATACCGTTGAATCAGACAGGACTGATTGTTTTGGGGCGGGGGAGGGGGGGGGGGTGCGTTAAGATTAAAGAAGCATTGCTGGCTAACGAATTGGGTGATATTGTGCTGATATTCTCTTAGGAGGCAACTTCCGCAGGATGAAGAGCACTAGAGCTGACGGTAGAATCTCGACGAGCTGTAATTTTGAGCAACACAAGTTTCATGTCAGAAATAAAAGTAAGCCATGGAATGCGGTTTATATTACTACAAGCTTATTTACATGTATAAAAAAGTGTAACAGAATACCATGTAATAGATCAAGTTCAAAACTGGATGATCCAGAACATCAAGCGAGGCATCTGCATCAAATGCAGATAGAAAGATCTGCATGTTTGAAATGGAGTTAAATGAGAAACTGTATGGTTAAGAAAGCAGCAATGCCTCAGAAAGCACATGCTGAACCAGTATTGCCATATCACTATTGTTCTTCCCAGTCTAAAGCAAAAACTCCTTTAGATGGCAGTATCGACCACATGACCACTCCGACAAGTCAAAGAAAATGTAAATTCATGCACTACACCTTTGCAGTCATTTTTCCATGCTTATTACATATTTGTCTTAGAATCTATTCAAGACTCACTTCTAACTACATGATTATAGCATGTATGAAATAGGTAAGATGAAGTATCTTTAACCGCTACAGTGTTTAAATTTGGTAAAGCATCTACAAGCGCTCCTGGAGAACATAATTCAGGGTCATGTATTATAGAGGTTTACCACAAAACATCGTATAAGGAAGCAAGTGAAGCATATGGCTGTGACTGATCCAACCTGCAATGGAGCAAATATTACATCATCATAGTAATTTAAATTCAAATGATAAGTCCATGCAAGTTTTTGTGGATGGCCAGCATGTCAGCATGAAATTTCTTTGTTCTGGAAAAAAAAAAAAAAAAAACTGTTATTTTAGGCCAATTACATTGTAGGAAGCAAGGTTTTCCGTGATAGTGTAGATTTTTAATTCCATTAGGTCAAATTTTGGGTGATATCTCTTTCAAGCTTGTCAAAACCCAAAGTGTTAATAGTAATGATTTATATTTAAGCACAAAATGCACATTCATTTTACATTATTCAAGAAAGTGCTGGTACAGTATAACGCTTTGCCCCAATTCCAATACCAAACATACATGCCCCTAGAGATCATACACACAAATCAGGTCCAATGGAGAGTTCACAAACTCAAAAAACCATTTCAATGGGAATGTTGCAAACTTGCAATCACCTAATAGATATGATTTTGACTATGCATCCAGTTATGAGAAAAGTAAGTCTTTGAAATGTGTATATAAGAAAGCTGATTTTGGATCCATTGCAGCCCTGACAATGCTGCACTTATTTCACAAGAATGATGAGAACTAAAACCCAAACAATAACATGCAAATATCATTTATGGATAATGAAATGGTCAAGAGCCACAATGCAATTAATCCAATCATGTTTTGTAATATGATGGATGGATTCTAAATTAAAAGCAATAGAAGGTAAGAAGGAAATGCACCAAACCTCATGAAGCTTCTTTCTTCTCCCTTTAGATTCAATAGGGAAGCGTCTGAGCATGAAAAATAATCTGGAGGGATGTACATGCCAATTGGCAGGAAGAAGACACAAAAAGTAAATGCACACAAATGAAATTACATGAGTAAATAAAACCAGACATCTCTTGATATTCTAACTACCATAATCATTAAATATGAAGTAGAATACTTGCCTTCCCCCATACACCAAGAAACCTAATGCAGCTAAGATTGACACAACTGAAAAAAGAAACAGTTATCATTAAGTACACAAAATTAAGCAAAATTGGCAAGCTAGAGCTTTAATATCAGAATGGGACTGCTGAACTTATCCATGTTGGATACAAGACTTAACCTGCAATAAATATCTTTCCAATTAATTCCACAATGCTGTTGTCGTCTACCCAAAGGTACACCCAGATGCAAACCTGATTCAAAATTTCATTACGGTAAGACACTTCACTGAAATGGCACATTAGTAATTAGTTCAGCGCTGTTTATGATAGCTAACTATTGACTGATATTGGTACAGCTACATCAATACAAAGCATGTGCATGTACACCTTCCCGCAGTAAGAGATCAACACTCAGGCAAGTGATTGAAGAAATTCAAACTAGTCCAGGGTCTACATAAAAAAGAAATCAGTAACGTCACTTAAACTCGGGTACCCAATTTGTTGATATACATGAAAGCAGCACTTTTATCCAGTTTCCAAAATGTCACACAATTGTTACGTATTTGGTTGGCATAAATTCAGCCGTGTCATGCTGCATCAACCTGGGTAATTTGGCACATACAATAAAAATTCACAGAACATAATTTATTGGAAACAGCTAGGGCTCATTTAGACAAAATGTCATAGATGTGCCAGAGATTTTTAAAAAACAAATTACCGAGGAATGACAATTGCTAATAGAGATCCCTGCAGAGGCCAGCTACTAAATATAATATCATCAAGACAGTATACTTTGTATCAACAGTTATCATACCTGAACGAAGTACATTGCAACATTGACCGAAATATAAACAACCCTAAGCTTATCCGTTGGCAAACTTCTCGCCTGGTAGTTTAAAACACCAAGCAAAAAATTAAAAATTCCTCGAGTAATTAACCCTAAAGTTATGGAACACCAACCCCAATATACACACTTGCCTGATGATATATCTCAGCCCAAAATAGAACAAGAAGAGTATACGTCGAAAAGAACAGAAGCCCTGGTAGATCCAATAATACCAACACCAATGCCTGCTCCAAGAACCAATTAGTCTTCATAACTACAAAATTCAAAAACCCTAACAAATTCTACCTACCATCTAACTCCAAAAAAAATCATTTTTATCAAAACTCAAAGAATTAAAAAAATCAATAATTGAAGAAGACTAACCTGGGGATTCATAGTAAATACTTGCTTATGAAATCCAAATACAATCGCCCTCACTACAAATTTACAATTTTCACAAAATTAAAACAAAAAAATACACACATATAACACACACACACACATAACACTAAAAAATAAAAAATTAACCTCCATTAACGATAAAATTCATGAGATGAAAAACTTTCTGCGTCGTCCATCCGTACTCCGGCACTCTCAACTCAATCCTTATTAATTGAATCTAAGGAATAAAACAGAACCACAGCAACAAATCATTCATTATTAAAAAAAATATATTTTAAAAAAAATCAAACACGTACGAACCAAAGCAACAGCGGAAACAAGAGCGTAAGCGCCACAGAGAGCGTAGAAAATTCCGTCTTGCCATTGAGTCGACTCGTTGATCTCTTCCCACCAGTCGCCGACCATAGCTCCAATCTCCATCGCCGGTAACTCCACCGGCATTTTACTTATCCTTCCCATGCGTTTTAACAAATTCAAGCTCAAAATCACAAAAAAATAAAAATTTAAAAAAAGAGCGGAATTTAAAAGAAAAGGAAGAGATTGGTGTGGCTTCTTTTAGTATTTTACTTCTACCAGACGGTCTTCTAAAGAAGAGAAGAAGTACCTAAGCGTCTGGAGAGAGAAAGAGGGAGGATCATCAGATTTGGTGGTCGTATGTTGTATTGTATTGTTTTTACAGATTTTATTGTAATTATGGTATATTATGTTTTTGACCTTGTAGATTCATCTATGTTTCACTTCTGTCCTCATAGTCTCCAATTTTTCAACATTGAATAAAATTGATTATTTAGTAATGTAATTGGTTTTGAGGCTGTAGTGCGACAAGAGAAATAAAAAATTATCAAATCAAGAATCATTTTGAATATATATATATATATATATATAAACTAAACATTATATTCTTATGGAAAATATACAATGATATTGTATCTAATTTTATATAATACAAAAATAAAATATTAATCGCCTTATTATATTCATGTTATTATCATGTTATTCATAGAAATTAGAATAGCTGTTTGCAATGCTTTATAATTTATTTATTTTTGTAACTATAGGCTTCAATATGATAAAAATGAGTAATGTTATTATTAGTGTTAGAAGGGGAGAAAGTAAGCTAGTTAGGGGGTGATTTGAAACTTCTTAAGAACTAGAAGAGTGATATTGACGAACTACAAGGGCGAAAATGAAGTTAACCCTTTCAATTATTTATTACACGTGGGCAGTGTTAATTGGTTGCTTATTTATAGCAGATTTCAAGTATCTAGGAGCTGTAATAACTAGAAAGAGAATCCGAGTCATTATTATTAAGTGTTGGTTTTTTAGTTAATTTCGGAATCGCCACCGGAGGTGGCTGGTTGTAGTTTTGGCGGCAAAGAGGTTTTAACTACCCCCGCGTGTGATGTGAGATTATTGTGGTTTGTTTATCTATTTTTAGAAGTATAAGGCATAATTGTCATATTTGATAATTAATCCGGAAAAAGACGTGGGTTATTGAATCTTCGGATCAACTCATGGATTTCATTAAATGATGTTATTTTTTATCTTTTTTTTTTTTCTCTTTGATGTTAATCTCATATATTTTTTGGATAATCAGGTCATTACAAATTTAGTACAGTCAATTAAATCTATAAGGTCTAAATTTATCTAATTTAATTAAAAATCTATAATAAATGAAGCTCTAAGCCATGAGTTTAACGAATGTAGTTTTTTCATGAGTCTTTTTTAATATTCTGGTAATTTTTTTCATGGGTCTAGTTTCATGTTTATAAATCTATAAAAACTAAAGGTAGTTTGTAAAGGTATTACAACAAGTTTAATAGGATAATAAAACTTATGTTATGATTTGCATGATTATTTCTATAATGTATTAATAATGAAATGCATATTAATATAATTGCAAAATAAAAAATTAATACATGTTTTTTTTATGTTATTTTATTACCAACATTAATTTTCAACCATAGTTTTAATCAAATATCTTGAACATGCTTTTTGCTTGACAGTAACTTCAATTATTGTTCTAACTAAACATATATTTTAATTAAATTAATCACAATTAAAAGTGATTTTTCTAGATTTATTTTTTTTAAAAACCATGACTACAAAAACCTATCACAATATCAAACACACTCTTATTATATTTAAAATATAAAAAATTAAAATTTATATTTTACATATCTCTAGATTCAAATCTTTTATCTCATATGAAATGAAAAATTTATTATATTAATCTTTGAAATGTGAAAGACTAATAAAATTAGAATGAAAGGAGTTATAAAATTAGAATTTGAATTAATTATCTTAAATTGTCAAACTTTGAGCATCCATGCGGGAAAAAAAAATGGATTATTAGCTAAACTTGAGTCAATTATTTTTATTAAAATTATATTATTTTATTTTAAAAAAAATTTAGTATTGACAAAATTATGTTTAACAGATTAATTGAATAATTAAAAACCTGATCGAGTCATGTAAATTTTATTAAGTTAATATATATATTCACTTTTAAACCCAATTCATATCATATTTCAAGTCATAAATTTTCTTAATCAATCAGCTAAATTAAACTAGGCTATTATATTTATAAATCAATATCCCACCAGTAATGGGTTCAGATTTTAGATCATGAAGAATTTGAATTTGAAACTTGTTTAAAATCAACTAAAAATTGATTTGTAGTTTGCTATTTTTGGAATTTAAAGGAGATAGGTGAAAAGGACAGTGGTGGGGAACTGAAATTTAGGTGGTCACATGTAAAAGATCAAGGAGATGCTCCTGGAGATTCCTCACCTGTCAGTTCACCATGAATAAAGAGAGTAGATAACGATGAGCAGAACTAATTTAACTGGTTTTGACGCGAAACTTCCTCACTGCTCGCGTCCGTGGACAGCCGCATGGGCGGCTTCGCCGGTTAGATTAAGCGGCTACTATGTTTGTTTTATATGGCATTTATATATAAAAACAATTTTGCATTACATTGAAAAAAAAAAAAAAAAACAGAGAGAGGAAAAAGACAAAGGCATCTTAATTATGTAAATGTTTTCAAATAGATCAAAGAATATTTGAAATCTTATTTGTGACTTTTATCTTTTAGTCAAGAAAACATGGTTTGATTTATACCCTATTTGTCTCTATATTTTAAAAAAAAAAAATTAATATGCTAATGTCAAAAATAATTTTACGTTTTTAAAATATTTTTGTTTTATCTTAATTAATATTTTTTGTTGTTTTTTAGATCATTTTGATATGCTAGCGTCAAAAATAATTTTTAAAAAAAAAAAAAATATTTTTGTAATATATTTTTAAATAAAAAAACACTTTAAAAAATAACCGCAATCACACTTCCAAATAAATTTTTAAAATAAAAGGCTTGCGTATCAATTTAGTTTTGAGTCCATCAATTTCTTGAATGAATAATTATTTTTTACGGTTCTAAAGAAAAATAAGTAGTTTTCTTTTTTAAATTAAATAATAAAAAATATTTTCAAATCAGTTTTGCATTAACTGAAATTATATATCATTCTCAAGTAATATTATCTCATATGAAAAGAGATAAATACAAGCATAAAAAAAAAGTTAAAATAGTTGTTCAATATTTAAGTTCGATGAATTGAAACACGAGTCAATACATTGGGTCATTTAAGTTTAAATGAATTAATATAAAAAAATATTCAAAATAAAATCTAACTAAATTAACCTCTAGATCATTAAATCAACCCATTAAAACTCGACTAGGTTTAAAACTATAAAATGAGTGAAGGTTTTTTTTTTTTTTTTCCAACAATATGTTAGAAATCCAAACGAAACATGGGGGGAATTAATTCTATCCTTTCTTTGATATAAGTTTTAGAAAAACTTCGATTTCTTTTTTTGAATTGTTATTCGAATAATGTATGGGTCCTATTCATTATCATCGCTTTATCCTATCCACTCTCTCTCAACACTCAACGCATATTGACAAACAAAATCAAGAACAGGTGGTGTTTTGAAAAGTTTCTCAAGTAGATATTCTTTCCTTTCTCAGTGCATGGCCAGAAATTCCTTTCATGTGTCGTAGGCCTCACCACACGTCATGCGTTATGGCCTTCCACTAACACTACCTACATATATATATATATATAGCATGTGCGATGTTTTTCGTCTTCAATATTATTATTAAAAATTATCTCAATGATCATTTGTTATGCATAGCAAATTATATACAATAAAATCATTTTTTTTAGCTGCGGTGAAACTAAATATTAATTTTTTTTTTAATATAGAGTTTAATATGGAGTGAATTAGTGGAACATATTATAATAAATTATATTTCATAAGCAGATCACTGATCTTTTCAAGTGCAATGCACTTTTGATAGAAAATAATTAAAATCAACAATTCTTCAAAGAAATCCTATTGGCTGTACTCTCCATTTCTTTCCAAGCCAAATTCATTAACATCTCTATCACATTCAAGACATTTTACTATTTTCATGATTCAACCTTTGAAAGTTCTCTAAAAAACAATACGGGGTTCATAAATAATTATTATGAATGCTCGTTATATTACCAAGTAATTTCTCCATGAAATTTGATGAGGTTCTCAAATACTGGTTATTAATGTACATATTATGTTTAGGTGACGATATATCTTCAAGGGATCCGTGGCGCAATGGTAGCGCGTCTGACTCCAGATCAGAAGGTTGCGTGTTCGATTCACGTCGGGTTCAATCCCCAAACCGGACAACATTTTTTTCTCCTAATACCATCCTCAAATCATGGCCTTCCATTTCCATATCCCGGCAACGTAGCACATCCATCTAGCGTCCACCACTATCCCGTACAATAAGCCCCTATGCACCCGCAAACACCACATTCATTCCCCCAACTCCCCATGCGCGAGAATGAGATCCGTTCAAAATTGGTGTGGACAAATCCGAAATTAGCATTCAAACTATGACTTAGGTCTCTCATTTAGTCCTTAAAGGATTATGTTTTCAATTAGGTCCCTAAAAGGGTTTACTTTTTCTTATGTTCTCATATGGATCCCATCTGAAATACAATTTCTTTCTCGTAAAAATGAAATTATTTCGAAGAGAGCCTAATATTCATAGTTAAAACATAATGTAATTTGGATCTTTCAAAGCTTTGGAATTTTAATGAAGAAAAAAAAGCAATAAAAAAGCTCAATGTCAGCTTCAAAGCCTCTTTGCATAAACTAAGCTTCTTTAACAAAATGATTTCTTCTTCTCACTTTTTTATCAAGTCATTTTTTTCTTTTTTATTTAAGAATTCATAGTTCCTATATTACATCATTTGTCTTTTTATTTTTTTATCAGGTCTTTTTTATTATTGAGTTATTTTTTTCTCCTTTATATATAGTTGAAATTGATAATTTTTAATGGTACAATGTATATTTATGAATTAAAAAAGAATATGAAAAACATCATAAAAGATATACACATATTAAAAGTATTATTTTTTTCTAATTTTTTTTTTAATTTAATTAATGATTTAGCTAATTGTTTGTGATTTTAAAGTTCAATTTCTTGTAAAAAAAGAACACAATTATGAAAGAAAACGTTTAAGACTAAATTGAGATCTAACGTATAATGTGATGACTAATTTGAAACTTGTGCTCTCTGCCCACACAATCTTCGAATCACAACCATTGATCTCCACATTTACAAATCCACAAATACCCATCAAACATCCACCCTCATCTCCATACACCCTCACCCACCATACCATTCCCCTAAAACCCCAAACCCTCCAGTCCCCTCACTCTCCACATCCCCCAAGTTCATTTCACTTTCTCTCCACCAAAATGGCACTCTTCGCTCGCCTCCGCCTCCAATCCATACACCCCCTCCGCCGCCTCCACCACCACCACCTCAACTTCTCCACCTCCCCACTCTCCTCCATATCCAAAACACACGTGGCCCTCTCCCGCCTCAAAACCGAAACCAACCCTGAAAAAATCCTCGAGATCTGCCGATCCGCTTCCCTAACTCCCGAAGCCAACATCGACAGAATCACTTTCTCAGTCGCCATTGACAAGCTCGCCAAATCGAACAACTTCTCTTACATCGACGAGTTCCTTACTGAACTCCGCACTTCACGCCCTGATCTCCGCACCGAACAATTCGCAGCTCATTCCATCGTCCTCTTCGGAAAAGCTGGTATGATCGATCATGCAATTCGGCTTTTTAAGGAATATCACGAGAAGAATCAAAATGGCGTCGTTTTATCTTCTGGATCAGTGAAATTATTAAATTCTTTGCTTTATTCGTGTATTTTAGCGAAAAAATATAATGAAGTGAAAAGGGTTTTTGTTGATTTTACTAAGAGTTATAAAATCGAGCCGAATTTGGATACTTATAATACAATAATTCAGGCTTTTAGTGAGGGTGGGAGTTCGAGTTCGTGTTATTCGATTTTGAATGAGATGGATAAGAAGGGAGTGAAGCCGAATACGACGACATTTGGGAATTTGATTGCTGGGTTTTATAAGGAAGAGAAGTATGATGATGTAGGAAAGGTGTTGAAAATGATGGAGGAGGATTATGGGACAAAAGCTGGGATTGATATTTATAATATTAGGATTCGGAGTTTGTGTAAACTTAAGAGGTCGAAAGAAGCGGAGGCATTGCTAGGAGGGTGTATAGCGAGAGGAGTGAAGCCGAAAGCGGTCACTTATAGGTATTTGATTTTTGGGTTTTGTAAGGAAGGTGATTTGGAGGGAGCTAAGAGTTTGTTTAAGAGCATGGTGAATAGAGGGTGTAAACCGGATTATTATTGTTATGCTACTCTGGTTTGCTTTTTAAGTAAAGGCAGGGATTTTGAGTCAGCGTATAGGATTTGTAAGGAGAGTATGGAGCAGAAGTTGGTGCCAAATTCTTCAACTATGAAGATGTTAGTGGAAGGACTTGCGAGTAGCGGGAATGTGGAGAAGGCTAAAGAGCTTATTGGAGAAATAAAAGAGAAGTTTTCGAAGAATGTTGAGTTGTGGAATGAGGTCGAAGCGGGGTTGCCGCAGTAGCAAAGGGGATATGGTAAGCTTTTAGCTTGTTTGAAAGATCGAGGGAACATTGTATGGGAATGAGAACCTATGCTAGTTTAGAGGAAATAATAGTTTTTCGCTCTTAGCTGTTGGATTGTTGAGCATAATTTATTGTTTAATGAAAATGTTGCTTTGCTTTGATGAAGGTGAGTTTTCAATTTTGTAGCTTGAGTTGCTTTCCTCTTTACTCTCTTTATATGTTTTATAAGCTGTCTGAAAGTTGTCAAATTTATCTGATTCTTGGCATGGGATTGATCCCTTAACTCTAGCTACTATAATTTTGGCCACAAGTGAGGTTGTCAAATTCAAGGACCTAACATGAAGAGGCCTGTGATGCTTTCTCTACTTTTCACAACATATATTCACAACGTGCATGCGTGACTTTGAATTTTTTTTTTCCTTCTCTATATTTATAGAGATGTATTGAAACGAGCATTCAATCTTTTGTTTTGCTGAATATCTTGTCTATCACAACACCAGGAATGATAGCTTGAAACATAAGCACCCGACCATCATCCCAAGGAGTGTTTTTCCTGGCAATCTCGTAAAAACTCTTGCTTACACGGTCTTTGTTACCCTTCATCGTTATGGTAGGCCTTTAATCCCGCCATTAGGAGTTAAGTTGATAAGGAAGAGAGCTGAATGACACGTCGGGGGAATGATAGCCGTGCAATCCGCTGAGTTATCACACCTAGCCATCCCGAGGAGTGTTTTTCCGAGCAACCTCGAAAAAAGTCCTACTTGCATGGCTTGCACCTTCCTTCACCACCATAGTAGGCTTCTAATCCTACCATCAGGAGCAATAGTTGATAGTAGGCCTCTAATCCTACCATCAGGAGCAATAGTTGATAGGACAGTGATTTGAATGATGCTTCGCAGGCCACGTGATCCGGCAAATTATAGCACCTGGCCATTCCGAGGAGTGTTTTTGGCTGGTCTGGGAGGAAGAGATATCTTCTTCCGAATAAGCAAATATTACACGCACGCGACGGTGACCTTCCCTCCTAGTGAATGCTTTAACTTATCATGGCATGTGCTTGCTTTTGAATTTCCATGAGGATCTAGTTCTAAGCAACAGAAGGACGTATTTTTGGATAGAGTATTACTAAATGCTGATGTTAGAACTAATGGTCTTTGAATTCATTGAGTTGTGCTGTGAGCCTGATGTTTATCACATTATGTTTTGTGTCAATATACCTCGGTGATTAAACTGACTCCCTGAGGATCAAGCTGGGTAAGCTACCGGTGGAGATATCCGGGAGGTCGCCCACAAGTTGTTTACCTCCGCAAGAGGGAAATGACATTTCTCATGGGCTGTTAGGTTAAATTTCTGTTCAAGTGTTAACAACAAGAACTTGCTAAGGCTCAACCTAGTAAACAGGAAAATAATCAACCAAGTAATCACCTTTATCATAGAATAACCTATAGAATCTACTGGCAATATTTGAGTGTGATTCAATCAACTGTTACATCTGAAGTTAAGAGCTTTTTTATCAAACAAGTTGTTTTACATGGCTAAAACTCTTCTTAGGTTTAGATCTGGTCTCCTAATCTATAAATATCTTTTTCACATGATCCAATTAAAACTACATGATCCAATTAGAACAAAAATGCATCAACTGTTGATTAATCAAAATATATAATAAATTTGGAGTTTTTTTAAAAAAATAATTTCAAATTATAAGAGCAACAAATACTAAAATGCCAAACACATTCTAAAAAAACAAAAAGCTCAGCCACAAAGCTTCCATGTTAAACTATATCAGGGAATGTAACCTATGAAATTGTGTGAAGTCTGATAACCCTAAACCGTAAGAGAAAAAAAGAAAAAAACTTGACCCTTTTCTCTCATTCATCTCTTAGAAGGGAAAAAAAAAAAGAAGGGGAAACTACACTATGAGTGACTTTCTTTATTATATCAAATCATGTTTGTTTTTAATACCATAGTTATTGATTATTTGAATAAGATTTAAAACTCTTTTCAAATCTCATTCCACCTTGTATAATAATTTACAATCAATATTATTTGAGAGCATGTGAAATATTTTTTTCAATTCATCTAAAGTGATGAATCCTCTTTTAATTACTTAAATACCTTTATATAGTTCATGTCATACCTAATACCTCTCATTTGTTACCTTTGATGAGGACAACATGTAATAAGATCAAAATATAACACGCTTTATATAAAATAACTTAATAATTTCAAATCTAAGAATCACTTACACAATGGTCACATAATCTTTCAATATACACAAGTGATTTCTCCATATGTAATTCTCATACGAGTTAGTTTGGTGTACATGTTATCCAACAATAACCTACATATTAACTATTGATATCCCTCATATCTTAACTTATGAGAACAAATGTTTCATTTCATAAAAGAAAAAACATAATTTCTACAAATCTTAATAGCTTTAATTAATTTCCAGTCTTAATAGAATATTAACCAAAAAATATTTAGAAATAATGCTTTGATGCAATAAAAATCTTATAATTATAATAACTTGATAATTTTATTTACAAAATATTTTTATTTTAAGAACTTTATCTATACTCTCATTCATTAATAAAATATTTGATAAATATTAAAAATAAATAAATATTTATTATTAAGTTAAATATATTTACATGAACAAAATCAATGTTCATGTAAATAAATTCTAATAATTTATTTATTAGCAAAAAACAAATTATAATAATTTATTCGTGGAACTAACAAGGATGTAGAGCAACCAAAACAGGATTGCTTGTGTGATTTTCAGGGTGGGGATTCGAAGGTCATAAAAAGCAACATGCAAAAAATATATATTTGATGTCGATACTAGCTTTATAGAAATCCCAAACAATAAATTTCATCAATTAACAAGTTAAATCTATGTTTTTAAAACCCAAATAAATTTTAAAATACAAATTATATATTAATATAATAAAATTATAATTACAAAACAAGTAAAATACTTAAATATACATGCAAACTACAAATTCTATAAACAAATTTCAATAAATTAACTTTAAATATAAATGGGTGTTACAACAAAAATAAATGGGCTTTTTTTCTTAATGAAGTGAAGCTTGACATTAAATAGAATTAAGAGAGGGAGGTTGCATTGGCGGGTTGGGTGACCAGATGTTAGAGGGGGCTTGTCGAAAACTTGAAGAAATAGGGTTAGGGCTTGAATTGAAATGAAAAAAGATAAAGAGGAGGGGATGGAGAAGAGAGAGTTGTCAGGTTTTTAATTCATTTTAAAATCTTTTATGAGAATTATGTCGGCAATTTAACACTTTAGAAACGCCGACGAAATTGCTGATGATTTTTTTTTTATTCCATCACCATTTCTGCTGGAAATTACAAGCGGAAATTTTTCGTTGTAATTTTTATAGTAAACAGTGATGAAATATTTTCCGATGGTGTTGCCGTTGCTTTTTTTTTTTTCCAATTTCCTGACAGTGTAACATCCACTTGAACGATTTTTCTATCAAATCCTCTTCTTCTTTTTTTACTTTAATTAATGTGTTCTGTTCATAGAGTTTTTGTGTCTGAGAAACTAAAAAATGTCTGTGCATTCATCAAACTTATTTGTCCCAGCTTGAGAAGTAAGAAAGTTCTTGATGATGCGCGGAGCAGGATCCACATATGCCTTGAAACTATCCAAAACTGTGAAAAATCCTAACAAGTCTCTCTCCATTTTCACACCCCCTAAAATTAATAGCATAGTTTAGCTATTTAGAACGTGTTTGGTATAGTGGTTGCTTTTTAAATAATTTTTCGTTGCCAATGAGCAAATTTAGGCAAAACAAGGACAAACGCAGCACCAAACATGCTCTTAGTTGTCTCATTGATCCGTAAATGTGTCCGCCGGTTTAGTGATTCACCACCTTGGACCGTGAGCTTCAGCCCCGTTGCGGGAGAGAGGGGATGCGGCGATTCAGGGGATCTCGAGAAAGAGAGGATTTCGATCTCTCTCCCTTGTTGAGAAAACCTATTACCATGCCTAAGGATCACCCTAAGCTTTCCGCGTGCTTCAGTTACAACATCTTCACATCCGACTGTTCGATTCCCTATATCATTAACTTGAAAACAAAGGAAATCTGAATTTTCTCGGCAATTAGCAATGCTACAAACACACAGATGGAAGATCCTTCATATCTGGATTCAACTTTAAGTAATTATTCAACAGAACATTCTGCAAATTGAAGGACAGAGAGAGAGCGCGCGCGCGCGCGCACACAAGAGCATGTATTTAGTTATCTATCACAGAGGGGTCCTTGGCTCAATTTCTATCTCCAGTCCATCCTTGAAGAGTGGAAATGGATTTCTTGAAAAAGAAATGCCAGGGTGACAGAGCTTCCAAATGAACCTGTTCACCAGGTGATGTATTGTGATCAGAGTTTCAAGTCTTGCAAATTCATATCCAGGACATATGTGTGCTCCTCCCCCGAATGCCACAAAACTATACGGCGGGACTGATCCTTTATTCTGGAAACGTTCTGGATCAAATCTTGATGCATGTGGGAAGATGCTGTCATCCATATGTGTCATGCAGGTCGACAACATTACCTGGGTCAAAAAAGTGGTAACTTTGTACAGCATTATATATGTTTTGAAGTGGTTTGGTTAAACCATATTAATGACAAGGTATGCAAGCTCAGAATCATATCACACCTGCCATCCTTTGGGTATCAGGTAACCTTCATATTCAATATCTTTGAGAGCCTTCCTGAAGATAGAAAATACAGGAGGGGTCATCCTTAGGGTCTCCGATGCTACACTCCATGTATGTTTCATTCTTGTGAGATCATCCCATGTTAAGAGCTCCCCAGAGGCTTTATTCTTGGAAATCTCTGCTTGTTCTGCAATCTCAAATCGTAGTGATTGCTTGCTATGATTTCTTGCAATATTATTTGGTTTTTATTGAATCAATTTAGTTACATACCTTGAAGAATGCTGGCATAAATAGATGGATCATCGGCTAAAAGCCTGATCAACAAACTGAGGAGGACGGAGGAGGTGTCATAGCCTGCTATCATTATCACGATTGCATTATCTATAATTTCCTCATCAGTTAATACTGCTGAATTCTCCTCGTTTCGGAGACTAAGCAAGGTCGTGATAAGATCTTGTTGAGGAAAGGCAGTTCCATGCTCCAGTGCAGCTCTTTTTTCTCGGATAAGATCCTCTAAAATCGGTCTGATTTTCCCACTTGCTTGGAGGCTTCGATTGAATCGTGTGAAGGGAAAATTGAATGGTACTGATAGAACACCCTCCATTAGTTGTTGGAAGAGCTGTAGGAGTATGTCTCTTTTTGCACTTTGCTCTATCCCAATAATCAGCGAGCTCATAATATTGAAGGTGAGGGTCTTAATCGATGGCATTGCCTGTGTTGTCAAGAGATAAATCAGATATATAAGGCATCAAAGGTGCAAGAACACAAAATATTACTTGTGATATATATAATCAGTGGAGGTTAGCAATTGTTAGATAAAATTCACTGACCAAAACCGTTTTCTTGCCGCGCCAATGCATCTCGAAATGCTTTCTAATCTCTTCATCCATCTTACTAACATATTGCTTCAGAACTTCAGGCTTTAAGAAAGATAAGAGAGCCCCCCTTACGCGCTTATGGTCATGGCCACTTAGTTCCAGGATATTCCTCCCACCGCAAACCCTACTTATCGACGATGGCTGCTGACTGCCCAGAGTGTTGCCGTCGCAACTGAAGACGAACTTGTTTGCTGCCTGTCCATGAATGAACAGAGTGGGGGCCCCAAGGATGCTCATTTTCGAAATAGGGCCATATTTTCTTATTCTATCCTGCAGCCATTCTTCTGCTGTGTTTTTGCGCATGGCACTAAGGAAGCTGAGGCTTTGACCTATGATGGGAAGACCCAAAGAACCTGGTGGAAGCCTTTTGGAAGCCTTTTTGGTGAGGAGAAGGTAGACAGAGAGAAGGAAAACAAGCAAGAAAAAGAACACTTGAGTCATCATAGCTGCTGAAGATTGATGCCATGCAATTAGCGCACTTATATGGGTTGATGGGTTGTTACTTTAATATAATTATAGTTAATCGGTTGGAAATTATATTTATATAAATATATGTTTATTATTAGTAAATATTTAATTTATTTTTAATATTTATATAATATTATATTAATAAATCTAATATTTGATTTATAAATTTAAAATAAAGATAAAGCTCATAAACAAAAATGTTTTGTATGAAAAATTATAAAATTATTATAATTATATGATTCTATTACATAATTATTTTTAAAATATTCCTAATCAATAAAGGATAAAAAAATATGGGAAGTAATAGTACTTTCTCAACTTGTTTTAGAGTATTACAGTGAAGTGTGATTGTGGTTATTTTTTAAATAATTTTTTATGTTAAAATAAATATTAATATTTTTTTTAAAAAAAATTATTTTTAAAATCAACACATCAAAATGATTTGAAAACACTAAAAACATATTAATTTGAAATTAATAAAATATTAAAAAAATTAATTTTTTAAAAATACTTTTAAAAACATAAAAACAAACATGTCAAATCAGCCATCAATTCATTCACTAACACTGAAACAAAGAACGAAGAAATTAGGTTGTATCCCAAATACTTTAGTGTACCAAGAAGTGAAAAGGAGAGAGCCATCTCACAAATGTATCCTAAAGTCATTGATGTACCCATCACGAGAAAAGAAGAGAGTCATCTCTTGTTTTACAGAGACAGAATTAATCATTCAACTAGTAATAATAAAATTATAAAGGCAAGTTGAAGAATTATCCAATTAATTAATAAAGATAAAAAAAGAAAAGATTGGAGAATTGTGAAGAAAATGATGATGAATTCATAGCCAAAATTCAGAATCCATTTTAAAGACATGAGTAAAGGAGCTATCTTCTTCATTAAAGTAAATATCATTGAGAATTCAATGATACCGTTTATGACAAGATAAAGGTGTATTAATATTCCCTACTAAGTTATTTAATTTGTATTTCAATATATTATATAAAAATAAATATTTAGTAAAAAAATTAGAATTTTTGGATGATGATTTTATTAGCGAAATTTTATGTTGCTTGTTATTGAAGTATTTCTTGTGTTATTTTCGTTCATGTCAAAGCCTCTTAAATTAGGTTTGAAAGATGATGTTTTAATCAATTTTGTTGTTTTTCTTTTTCTTTCCTATTTGTAACTTAATTTTGAATTTTATATTGACTTTTTTATTTGGCTTAAAATTTTCATTTTTATTATTTATAAAATTTATTTTTTTTTATCTATTTAAAGAGCTGTAAATCTCTTATAAAAATAAATTACATTACAAAAAAATCAATAATAAATGCATAATTTAACTAATTTTATCTTTTTTGTGTGTGACTATGATTTTTCCATGCTATTTTAAGTATGTTTGGCAATGTGGTAATAGTTGCTTTTTAAATAACTTTTCATGCTAAAATACATGTTAATGATATTTTTTTAATTTTTTAAAAATTATTTTTTCAACATATCAAAATGATCTAAAATATATAAACTATATTAAATTTTAATAAAAAAAATTTTAAATTTTGTGGGAGCACGGTTTCAACGTGTATTCCCAAAATGCTTCTTTTATCTATATCAATAAGACAAAATTGGATACTGTTCCCAAACGCTTCCTTTATCCATATCAATAAGACAAAATTGCTTGGCTTAGGATTGGCCGGGCATCAACATCAAAGTTACAGTAATGTTAATTAAGTATTTTATCTTCTTTTTGGAAATTCTTTGTCCTGGCCCACTGGTCCTGCCATTCCCTGTTACGATCCCATCAGGCAAAATCAGTCACTCTCGCTGTCTTCAGAATAATAATGAAAATATCAGAAATACTACAAAGTAGGGTTCTTGCAAGATTGATGCATTGAACTTGTCTTCATTTCTCGTTAATGTCTTCAGTTCTTGAAAATATCAGAGCCGTAGTGGACTTCAAATTCAGGAAAAACTAAAAAAAATAAAATGACTTGATTCGGTGAATCCAATGATATGCATATCCACGTTTTATCTATTTTGTTGATTTTGTATCAAATTTATTTTTAAATTAAAAGCAAAATAGCTAATTCAATTCATCATCTCCATGTGTGTTTAAATTAAATTCAATTACGGGATTTAAGAATTATAATATATTATTAATTCAATTCAATTCTTATATGAAATTGAATTAAATTCCACTCATAATTTGATTCTAAACAAGTTATTCGATGATTTTATTATGGTGCTGTTAAAAAAAAAAAAAAATATGAAGAAAATTATTTTGATTTATTTTTAATAAAAAATACTTTTAAAATATTTATTATTAAAATCTGACTATGAATATACATCAAACAATTTAAAATATCAACAATGAGATTATCTAAACCAAAAACTCTAATTATTTAGAAACATTCAATAAACTTCTCGTGGACAAGGAAGCAAATTGCACAAAACAACTCTTCTCAATGCTTGCTTAATTAGCCAATAAATCTAGCTTATTAAACATCTTAAACACACTACTAGAAATTTGATTAAAACCAACATAATTACCAATGAAATTTTTTTGTTGATAATTTACGGTGATATTTATTAATGGATGTAAATCGATCGGTAAAACCGTCGGTATATACCAACAGAATTATTTTATTGGTATATACTAACAGAATTTCAGACAAAATATATAGAATTTTGAAGAAAAAAACATTGCGATGATGTGGAATTTTAAAAATAAAATATAACTCCAAGTTGAAACTGGATAAGAATTTATTTTGTAGTTGATCAAAAAGTTATGTGGGTATGCAATTTGGGGTTTAATTGAAGAAAGTGTTGAAATTAATCATAATTTAAAGAAATAAAAGATCAAAGATCAAAATGAAAAAGATAGAAAATTAAAATTTGAAGTCCTATTATTTTAGTTGAGAGCCTAACTGAGGAGAAAATTTTGAATTAAAGGAAAAATTGGCTAAATTTAGAAGTCAATGACCACAATAAAAGAGATGGAAAAGTTTGGAATTTCAATTAACTCAATTAGAGGCTTAATTGAAGATAAATTTAAAATTTAGAGTCAATTTGACCAAAATTAAAAAACCTAAAGGACCAAAGAACAAAATGGAAGGGCTGTTGAAATTTGAGGATCTAATTGGTTCGATTAAGAGCTCAATTGAAAAGGAAGATTGAGATTTAGAGTCAAAATATTTGATCAAAATTAAGATAATCCAAAGATCAAGGATCAAAATGAAACATGCGCAGGAACATGACCATATTAATTCCATTAGGAGCCTAATTGAAGAAAAAAATTACACAAATTAAACATACAAGAGCTAAAGTGTAAAAGGTCTCAACATTGAAGGATGATTATGAATGTGATCCAGGGCTTACTTGAAAGAATTTTTGAAAAATCAATCCAAAATTGACTGAATATGGCAGAATTAAAAGATCAAGGGTTAAATTAAAAATAAAGAAAAAATTGAAAAAGAAAAATAAACAAAAGGGAAAGACACACATGATCGAGCATAGAAACCAGGAAACAACAGTTGGGTATGGGATTCACGGTTCCCATGAACAAGCTCCCTTTGTTCGAGGTTCGGTAGCTTGTACAGCAAGCTTTGATAAATTTCTTTGAGTATAAACTTCAACTAAAATAGATGATAATTTCTTTGAGTTATTAGCTTGTGTGTACATGATATTTATTTTCTAGCTGGTAATTATGGTATCAGTAGTGCATGTATTGGCCTCCTATATATATATATATATATATATATATATATATATATAATAGAGTGTAATACATAATAGAAATGATTCCACTCACTCAAAAAATAAAATAAAATAAAAACGATTAAAGATTTCTAAGACTTAATAGGAGTAACGTAAATAAAACCTGTAACAGATATAGAAAACACTAAAAAATAACTCATAGCAACATAATATAAAATATAAAAACCTTAGACTTAGAGACCAAATCATAATAATAAAGCTGAACTGATTCACTTGATTGATTCCGAACATAACCTAAACCAAGTGAACCTAATAGACCCGATTAACTACTATTGCAGGGTCAACTAGTTGACCATTACACAAACCAATCAGTCAGCTGGTTTAAACCAACCGATTGACCGATTGGTTAGAATTTCTCAAAATTCTAACCTGCCAGTCTCCAATCCACAAAGCCTAGAAAAATGGACTTTTTGTTTTTCTACAAACCTATAATTTAGATATTAATCGAGTTTGTTTGAGTCCAACTAACAAACTAATACATAGATTGAATCCTTTAAATTATGAAATCAAAAATTTTAAAAATAAAAGACCCTAAACTTGATGGTTCTCCAGCTTTATATATTTTTTATCAGATATATTTACTTGCCTTTAATAAAATAAAATAAAATAAAAAAAACCCATTTCTATGTATACGGATTATAAGAAATATGAAAATTACATAGTGTCATTATAAGAGTATTAAATCATCCAATGATGTAAGTTGAAATAATCCCTAAAAAAATCTCGAAAATCGCATGCCTACCTATCTATTGACAATACTTAATTAACATTACTGTAACTAAAAAAAGAACTTGCTGAGGTGAAACAAAAGATATGCTTGCCTCTGGGCAGCAATTAACATCAAAGTTACAGTAATGTTAATTAAGTATTGCCAATAATTGAGAATGGAGGTAGCCAATTCTTTGCCATATAGGCCCTCTCATTTCCGGTCACAGTCCCATATAATTTGTTTGATATACAGAGGTCAAAAGTGGAGGCTGGAGCCAACCTCCCAGCATCTTCCTTTATGATGAACAGAACAATTAAAGTGTCCACAGATGAAGACGAAGACACTGTGTTGGCATGCAAGGAAAATAAAGATAGCCATATCAGTGTCCACAGATGAAGACGAAGACACTGCATGTGTTGGCATGCAAGGAAAATAAAGATAGCCATATCAGTGTCCACAGATGAAGACGAAGACACTGTGTTGGCATGCAAGGAAAATAAAGATAGCCATATCAGTGTCCAAACCCTTCTGCAAATGCCGCATTATTATTATTTTTTTTTTATTTGAAGAAACCTCATCTTCCAGAAAACATATTTTATGGGTCTAGGTAAGCAAGTAAAACCTCGACTGTTCCAGACTTGTACAAGAGATGCATGTCCTGACTCGAATTCGAGACTTGCTGTGCAGATCTCAAGCTCTTTGCCACCACACCACACCTCTTGATGACGCCACATCATCATTACACTTTCAGGATAAAGTCAGTCACTCTTGCTGTTTTCAGAAGAATAAAGAAAATACCGGAAACAGGGTTCTTGCAAAATTGACGCGTCGAACTTGTCTTCATCTCTCGTTTCCGTTTCCAATTTGGGTTTTCAAAATTGACGCATTGTTGAACTTTCTTTATGATTGACTGGGAATTGCAACAGCGAAGTTCAAATGGGGTAGATGGATTTGTATTTTATTTCTGAATAATTATCTCGGACGTATATTATGCCTCTCTGATAAATTTTATAACTTCTTAAATAGGTGAAAAAAACTGAACTTTACAAAGTAGAAAAATTAGAATCCTAGATTAAAAAAAGAAAAAGAAAAAGAAAATTAGGCACAAAATCTAAAATTAAGCTGAAAATAAATGAATCTGAGGATATCGTGGCCTTAAAACAACAATAAAGCTGAAAATAAATGAATCTGTTAGCACAAAATCTTAGACTTAACTTATTGTATTTCACTGGTTCATAAATGAATCTGTTAGATTTTCTTCTTACACAAGCATACATAAGTTCTATACCAAATCAAGTCAAAGGAAATACATGGAAACAATAAACAAATAATCTAAGAGATTAGTTTGATCACTTCATCAAACTTTGAAGTTCCTACTCAGCTTCCATGATTCAAAACCCACCTACCATCTCAGTACGTAGCTATTAAAAGGGGGAAAGGCAACGATCGAGGCGAAATACAGCAAGCTGGCAATGGAGGTTCAGCTCATATCTAGAAAGCTAATAAAACCATCGGTTCAAACTCCTCCTCACCTTCAGAATCTGAACATATCATTTCTCGATCAGCTTGCTCCTTCACTGAATGTACCCAATATCTTCTACTATCCTAACAACCACCATGTCAATAACATCGAAGATCTAGAGAAATCTTTGTCCGAAATATTAACCCTCTTTTACCCTCTAGCAGGAAGATACATCGAAGATAATCTCTCAGTTGATTGTAATGATGAAGGGGTGGAGTTCCTGGAAGCCAAAGTTGATGGGGTAGACCTCACACAAATTATCCAACAAGACCCCAATAGCAATCTTGATCTGCTGGATCATTTTGTTCCTTGTGTAACTGCATCAGACACTGGTCGTTTATTAGCCATCCAAATCAACAAGTTTAAGTGTGGAGGTTTAGCGATCGGCTTGCTCACTTCGCACAGGTTAGCTGATATACCAACAATCTCCACGTTCATCAATGCATGGGCTACAACATTCCGAGAACGCGGGATAAGTGATCAGGTTCGTCGTCCAAGATTTGATTGCCCATTTCTCTTCCCACAAAGAGATTTACGTCTCAATTTTCCACCAGCATTACCAAAAGTTCAACCTAAGATTGTCACAAAAGTATTTGTGTTTAACAAGGAAGCCATAGACAAGCTGAAATCTAAAATTGGTGGTGGCACCGATTCAGGAGTCAAGTGCCATCATTCGCGCTTGGAGGTGGTCACAGCACTTATATGGAAGGCTCTCATTGGTTCAGTTAAAGCACAGCACGGACACCTGAGAGCATCATCAGTGCGCCAGATAATGACGCTGAGAGGAAAGGTGAATATGCCTTTACCTGAAAATGCTTGTGGGAACATGTATATGCCTTTCATTTCTAGATTCAATGCAAATGGTGAGAGCAATAGGTTAGAGTTGAGTGACATTGCGAGTCTGCTGAGGGATGCTAAGAGGAAAGCCATTTCAGATTGCGCAAATGCAGTAAACAGCGACGATGTGTTTTCAATGGTAACCAAGTACCATAAAGAGTTGTTTGAAGAATTGAACAAGGGGGAAGTAGATACATTCAAGTTCTCAAGCTGGTGTAGGCTGGGTATGGAGGAAGCAAACTTTGGCTGGGGAAAGCCTGCATGGATGAGTGCAATGAATTTTCCTATAGATGTTAGTATTCTGAAGGACGACAAATTTGGAGATGGAATTGAGGCATGGATGACCTTAAAGGAAATTGATATGCTTCACTTCCAACAAGATCCGGACATCTTGGCCTTGCCTTCCTCACAAGAGTAGATGGCTTCACTAAACGAGCACACGATCGATCCTGATCATCTGGTCAGTTTATATTGCTGGAAGGAGTTGTCTTCACCATGATATCTCTGTTCTACTTTCTATATAGAAGAAAATAGCCACTTATTGGTTACCAGTCTCATCGATCTTGTCCTGCTGTGTTTCAGGACGGACCTTGTACTCTTTTTTTTTTTATTCGTTTGCGCAATTTGTACGAATTAAGATTGTGTTTATGGAAGTTATGTCATCAGTATGAGTGATTGAATTTTATGGTACATGCTTGTTCTTTACTTCTTGCAACTCTCGAAAAATCACAGCCGCTAAAACCCTATCCCTTTACGATCACCACAACCAACCTCGCTCCACCACCTCAACAACCACCAGAAGCTGCCGCTCTAGCCACCCTAATCCTTAAATCATCAAACCCACGAGCTGGGCTCATGAAAACAGGTGACGATCTTATTATAGCAAGTCTTGGATTGAGACTTGAGAGCAGCTAGCTAGCGTTGGGCAGAATCAATGATAAGAATGGAATCGTGCCTATTCAATTAACTACAGATTTGAAGCCTGGAATACCAAGTAAGAAATCCTTTCTTCTCAAGTCAAAGGCAGAATTACAACAATTTTTCATGATCATATGCAACTCATTTTTTAAATTGGATCCTCTTATAATCCAGGCGAAGCAGAAAGAATAAGAAAATGTAATGGCAGAGTACTTGAACTAGAGGAAGAGCTCATGGGGTTAATCAACAACATTGCGAAAGCTCATGGGGGTGTATCCGTATTTGGCGGAGTAGGTGAACGTACTCGTGAAGGAAACGATCTTTACATGAAAATGAAAGAATCCGGAGTAATTAATGAAGAAAATATTGCAGAATCAAAAGTGGCTCTAGTTTATGGTCAGATGAACGAACCACCGGGAGCTCGTATGAGAGTTGGTTTGACTGCCCTAACTATGGCGGAATATTTCCGAGATGTTAATGAACAAGACGTACTTTTATTTATCGACAATATCTTTCGTTTCGTCCAAGCAGGATCCGAAGTATCTGTCTTATTGGGTAGAATGCCCTCTGCTGTGGGTTATCAACCCACCCTTAGTACATCCATCGAGTCTGGCTACACCTCATGAAGATTCTCTAGGCTTAGCAATGTCTCGAGCTTTTGGAGATTCTGTACTAAAAAAGGTGGCATAATCGCATTAGCAAACATCTCTTATCACCGAGTAATTTCCAAGGACCAGTTCATTGTCCTTGCATCAGACGGGGTTAGAGACCACCTCAAGTGGCAACCGATAGTGAACTGGCTGCAGCGAAGGCAGAGGTGGAAACTGCTACAGGTGCATGGATCTTCTTTCCTTTCTGGTGTAGCTCTCATGTACATAATGTTGCAAGACAGTCAACTATTTTCAAATTATTACTCATTGAGAAACTTTAGAAATCAGAAACGATACATAGTCTATGTATTATACAGGTGGACACAGGAATCACTGAAAGTGCGTAGAGATTTTACAATAATCAACAAAACAACATAGTGAGCCCTTTGAGAACAGAGAGTATTAACATGATGTTCGGAAGCATGGTTGTTGTTACTTTTTCAAAGTGCTTTTCACTTAGAAAAACATGCTAATAATATATTTTTTATTTTTAAAAATTATTTTTGAGATCAGTATATCAAAATGGTTCGAAAACATCAAAAAATATATTAATTTAAAGTAAAATAAAAAATAAAAAATTTTCAAAATTTTTTTAAAATACTTTTAAAAAACACTCCCAAAAGCATCTAACGATGTAAGATGTAATAATCTCATCCCAATATTAATTATGTGAACCATAATGTCTCTGTCCCCTTTTGTATTTTCCTCTTTTCAATGCGAGCACAAGTTGTCTACAAGGGAAGGCGATTGGTATTTTTCCAGCCGCCTCCAATAATTATCACAAAAGGTACATATTTTCATATTCCAAAAACTCAATTTTAACTCAGTTCACTTTAATGCACATCTTAAAAAAGCTCTTGATAACCCCCACGTATTCTAAAATCACTTTAAAATATAAAAATTAATTGAATTAAAATAAACCAAATAAAACTTAATCTATTTTTTTTGTTATATTTTTAAAAAATTAACTTCATTAAATTCTTCTCGAAAAAATAAATCTATTGACAAATATATATATATATATATATATATATTTTGCTAAAATGTGGTTAATAGATAATTTTTTCTATTTTTTTTACCACTTTTCAACAAGTTTTTTTCTCTTTTCTCAAACTCAAAGACTATAAAAATAAATAAAATAAACTTTTAGACCAAAATAAAAATTCTAAAAACATTGGCCATGTATTTTCTACATGATTTACAATGTATTATTCTATCTTTTAATTTTATTTTCTACTACAATTTAAAACTTTATCTCATGAAATTATATCAGGAAAGAATTAAATAAAACAAAATCTAAGGATAATTTTTTTTTATATAAAAAAAGATGAAAATGAAAATAAATAAATTATTGAGGAGCAATTTTACAATTCATATGAATAATGATGCTAGCTAAGGGAATTAGTTCTTTTAGATGTTTAGTTAATTATTGAATAATTGGATCTTGCTATACTGCGGGTGAGATAAAAAAATTAAAGTAAAAAAATATCTTGGCATTACTAATGTTTTTTCTAGTAGAAAAAAAATTAAAATCACATGGAAATTGATTTTATGTGACTTGATTACCTTGCGGGCTCAAAAGCAACCAAAATAACCTTTAAAAATATAATTTGATTTAAAATAAACATTTAAGATGAGATTTTTTTAAATAAACATTGAGATAATAACATATTTGAATAATTTGGATCAACCTATGCTAACTTGTTAATTTGCATACTAAGTCATGAGATCATAATAAATCTAATATAAAAAACAAATCAAAATAAATTATGAAACTTAATTCCTAATAAACCTAATGCTGAAGGAAGAAACTGAAAAAAATCAATTAAAAAAATATTCAAAAAACAATTTGAGTTAACACGGGTTAACTTGTTAAAATCTCAACCCAATCATGAGATTGAAATAACTCAATACAAAACAAACGGTAACAAATTATGAAGCTTAATTATCAACCAACCTAGTGTTGAAAGATGAAATTAAAAAAAAAAAAAAAAACTTGAGAGGCTAATTTAAAGTTTTTTAATCTTTAACTACCGTTAAATTTATAAGAATAAGGAAATAGCATTGTCATCTATGGATTACAATTGGAGCAAAATTGAAAAAATAAAAAACGTTTAGTACTCAATTGATAAATTGAGTAAACATTAAGCACTAAATTTAGGTTTCCCTTTTTCCCTTAACGTCTGCATTGGATTCGCATCTTGTCTTCCCTTAATACCCCTACTCAAATTCAAATCTCAAACCTCCGCTCCCGCTCTCCAAGCCCATTTTCGTAAACTCCCCTCCCTCCTCTCCCATTTCAAAATTCAAAAACCAACATAACCAGACCTCTCTCCCCCTCTCACTTCTCTCTCAAAATCTCTCTCTCTCTAACTACGAGAAAAAAACTCTCTTTCTCTGTCTAGAAATCACAGCCAATGGAAGGCAACGAGCAATATCCATGTCCGTCACCGTATCCCCAGCCGTTCAAAGACGTATCGAATTTCAAAACCCCAAAACGCCCTCCAAATCTCTCCAAATTTACTTCTCCGAGCTCTCAATTCTTCACTGCTTCAAAACGAACCCCAATGTCCTCCTCCTCCTTCCGTCCTTCCTTATCAGGCCAGTCCAGGCCCAAGCCCGCTTCAACCACGGCCCGGAGAAGGCTGAAGGCGTTCGAGATCGAGCAGTCACAGTCATCAAGAAAGGCACAGATTAGGAAAGAACAGGCGCTGAAAACACTGTCGAAATCTCTCACTACTTGGCTTAATTTCCTGTTCGAAAACCCTAGTGCTTGTGGGTGCTCTTGTAATTTCACCCAGAATGCGGTGGTTGGGCCCAGTGTTGTGGTGGGGTTGGGGAAGAGGGAAGGCGGGGCAGCCGGGGTGGGTGATACGTGGAGGAGTCCGAAGAGGTGTAGGGATGTGACGTGGCAAGGAGGAGGGGGTGGTGGTGGGGATGGTGACGTGTTGAATTTTAAGAGGTATGGAAAATTGAAGGAGGGATTGAAGGAAGTGTGTAGTGTGGAGGATTTGATGGAGAGAATGAGGGTTTATTTGAGTTTGGGATGTTGTAAGGAAGTTTTTGATGCTATGGTTCTTGTTGTTAAGGTTTGTAAAATTGTGGGGTTCTCTTAATTTTTTGCGAGTTTTGTTTGTTTGATTGATTTCAGGGAGTTATGTTTTTTTAATTGGGATTTCGATTGCGGAATAATTGTGGGTTTTATTGGTTGATTAGGTGAAGATTATGCGTTTTGTTTAAATCTCGTTTTAGTTGTTGAATTGTTATAACTAGTTGCTTGATAATTGTGGGTTTTGTTGTATTTGACAAGGGAAAATATTGGTTAAATTATGTGTTTTAATGAAAGTTTTGTTAGGAAAAATAATTGGTAACGTAATGGAATTGTATTTTTAAAAAAACTTGATTAAGAAAAATCATGTATTTTAAGTTAGTATTTAATATGAAGGAATTTTGTGTTGTTACTGAACATGGTAGTGGAAAATTAAAGTTGCTATAGCTTAGAACAATCTGTTTTGGTGGTTTTGCTTTGGGAAATTTATTTGCTTTATTGTGATTTGGTTTAAGAAAGTAGTTGCATCGGTTTCTTTTGTTCAATTTGATTAGTACAAATTAATGTATTTAGTGCCATTTTACTTAAAATGTAGGGGTAGTGAAAGGAGATATTTTGTTTTGTTGGACTTGCCTGGGCAAACTGATGTGTTTTATTGTGATTTTAGTCAAGGAACTGTTGTTTTCGATGCAGAGAATTGAATATTTTTATTCATTTTACAGACTATAGATGAAGGGAGGTTGAAAATGAAGCCACATTGTCCTATTGTAACAGATTTTGGCATGAAGGAGAAAGCCATGCGAATTCTCATGTGCTATAATCCAGTTTGGCTTCGAATTGGATTACAAATTATTCTTGGTGGCGATTCCTTGTTGCCCAGTGGAGATATTGATTCTGATCAAGAAATATCATTCTTGAAGATGGTGATAGAGAAACAATTTCTTTCACATACTGGACTAGCAAAAACTTATGCTTATAACAGGAAGGTTGAAGGGTTATATAGACCAGGTTACTATGAGTCCTTGGGAAATGTTATATTGAAGAGGTTTTTGCTGCTTGTTCTTATTCTAGATAGAGCTAAATTGCAGAGTGGTCTTTCTTTAAAGTATGGAATTGATGGAGTAGATGGGGGTTCACCTCTTCTGTTCGTTGTGCAGTCTAGTATAAAGTCTAGCCGTCAAATGATTAATGGTAATTTTTGAAGTTCTTTATTTTGGTTGTTTACAGATTGAGTTATAACTACATCCTATTCATTATAGAATGACTTTTATCCCTAGATTTCTTATCATCGGAGGTAATGCATGGAGAAGGGAATCTTCTTGCACATCTAGTGATCATAGGTTACAAAGTATCTTATCAACAGGTATGTAGTTCAGTCCTCGTAATAACTGGTTTATTAGCACTTGCATGTGTGTTTTTTCAGGATAAAAAGGCTAGTGTTGTATCATCATCATTTTAAATCTCTGTTCAAAGTTAAAAAAGGGGCTAGACACTCTGCATTGATAATAACATCTCAAAGTTCAATTTTATGAACAATGTTATGTCTTTAATAGGTTAATTTACCAACAAAAATTTCTTTTGGCAGTGTTCCCTCGTTGAGTATGACTTCAGAGTGACAGATTTATTTGCGGAGCTTCAAGATGGAGTGAGGCTTTGTAGAGCCATCCAGCTCTTACAAAATGATTCCTCTATTCTAATGGTTGGCCCTTTTTTCCCCTTTCTTGTTCATTAGGAAGACGACTCTTTGTAATTATTGAACATTATTTGTCTTACTTAGTAGGGCTTGTTATGTGGCAGAAAATGGTAGTTCCATCAGATACCCGCAAGAGAAATTTAGCAAATTGTGGCCTTGCCCTGCAATATCTAAAGCGTGCTGGTGTAACATTGCAAGATGAAGATGGAATGACAATCTTGGAAGACGATGTTGCTAATGGAGATATGGAACTAACTGTTTCTTTGCTCTGGAACATGTTTGTTCACTTGCAGGTTTGTTGGGTTTTTCCTATTTCACAAAGTCTTTGATTTTGGAATTGTAATTTTCAATATATTAGGAGTGATTAAGGTTGTTGACTGGTTATAACTTGTAATCAAATTCCACAGTTGCCTCTTCTGCTCAACAAAACAACCTTAGCAAATGAAATTTTGAAAATTCATGGAGTTAACATGGTATGCTTCAATCAGATCAGTTTCCTCTTGCTTATTAAATGTTACATAAAGTCGCTCTCTTTCTAGCTTTGAACTTTAAAGAGGTAGCTGAGATTTCTTTCACTTGTGCTTTCTGTATTTCTTTTCATCTTTTTCTCAAGTCATTTTCATAGCCGCTGTATATTTATGTTGCTCTCATTGTTTTCTATTGCATAGGACTCCGCTAACATCAGTCCTGGTTCCTCTCCTTTGGAGTTGCTTTTGAGTTGGATTCAGGTATGGCTGCTATATAGAATATATGCCACTACGTCTATGCATGGACCCCCCCCCCCCCCCACCCTCCTCCTCTCACTTCTTGAGATCACTTATTCATGTCAGGTCTTTTCCTTTTTTGTTTTGCCAGCAGAAACATGTAGATTTTATCAATTTTTTTCTGACTTGCTAATGCTCATTTGGTAGTTTTACTTGCTTCATGGCCATTGAAATTGTTTCTGCAGGCAGTTTGTGGAAAATATGATTATAAAATTGATAATTTTGCTTCGTTGGTTGACGGTAAAGCCATATGGTGTTTGCTTGACTATTATTTCCGTAAAGAACTTACTTGTTCTCATTCTCCGAAGGTACGGCATGTCTTGCAGTTTTATTGGTTTTCAAGCTACACAAATTCTTCTTTCTCATGTTTTATTTTCACTTCATCTTTTTTCACAGGATCCTCATGAAAGTAGAAGAGAAGAATCACTTATGTCAGCTATTGATTATACAGATTCAGTCCACAATTTCTTATTGTCACAGAAGCTGACTACATTACTGTGGAATTTTCCTGAGGTAAAGATCATAAACTATCTGTCTACATGCATAACGTTTAACCAACAGCTGGCAATCCATTTATATGTTTTAAGGCATGTCAACTTGAGAAACAATAAGTAAAACATTTGGACGTGTTGAAGTTGTTGGTTTTTAAGGCATGGCATATTTAAAGGACATCTTGAGAAAAAAGTTTTGTACTTTTTAAATGACCTGTAAATTTGATTAGATCAGCTTGTCGGTGGCTGAGAAATTGGCCTTTTATAGTGTCAACATGTGACCTTGTTTCTTGATTAGAGATATACATGTTTGAACTTTTGTCAGAAGTTATCTGTATGACTTTATGTATTGTATTTACAGGTTCTTCATATCAGTGACATTCTTGAACATAGTGGCGCAATTAATTATCGAAGTGTGGTAATTTTATTGGTGTTCCTCTCATCACAACTAACCGTAAAGAAAATCATGGTAAAGCTAGAATTCTTTTGCTGGATAATGACTGAGGCAACACTCTTGGGATATATTTTAATAATTCTTTTCTGTTTGATAGGATCAACTGAATTTCCATAAACTATTTTGTTGTGATTGTCAAGAGAGGAGAACTTCAAGCGTTGGTAGGTGTTCTTTAAGTTTAGAAGCAGAGCTGGATCAAGACATAATAGATGGCTCCAGTACAGAAGGTTCCCACCTTTAATTTAGTAGTAAATCTCTTTTTGGTGTTTCTTGTCATTATGTAAATATTCTCTTTCCTTTTCCTCTTATTACTAAATGTTTTCAAATGTGTACTTAATTCAAAAGCACCGAAGTTTTCAAAGGGTTTATACAACTTTTACCTCTTGGGTCCCATTTCGAATGGGAAAGAAAGGGATGAGCATTACCTTTCATTAAATTTGTTTCATATATGAGAACAATATGTATGGCTTATGATGAACGAGATATATTTACCTGGAATGAGACTAAAAGAAAGGATTTAAACCTAAAATGATAAAATGCTTGCACCATTCACATGCAGTTGTAGGAATGGAAACGAGAATATTGGTTTTAAAGCTTTTTTTTTTTTTATCTATTATTTGAACTTGTTTATGCAGATGCTGCTAGAAAGTTTAGGGCTATTAAGGCTTGGTGGCAAGATATGGCGGAACGAAACAACAAATTCATCACACAACCTGGTACTTCTGTTTTGGAGTGCAACTCAACTAGCAATCTGGGAATCATCATTCAAAGAGGTATTCTCATTGAGTTTTCTTTTCAATTGAAAAGCGCACCTGTATTTCAAGTTGCAATAGTTGTTCTGTTTAAGTTGTTTGATATGATCTTTATTAAAGTTTGTAGTTTCTTCTTGTTTGCAAATTTGTTATGAACTGCCATGTTGTTCAATTAATTTCCGTTTTTAGAGGCAACAATTTAAATAGGTGTAAATTTTTCCTTTTATGGAAATCATCTTTTCGTGGATTGATTATCTAAGTGTATTAGAAGTAGCGCATCACTTCTTTGCCTTGTACCATAATCTTTGATCACTAATTTCTTCTTTTTGACTAACAATCAACACTGTTTCAGAAAATGCTGCAAAAGTAATACAATCGTATTTTAGGAGATCGGTTGAACGCCATAACTTTTTGAAGATGAGAAGAGCGGCTTCCTTTTTGCAAACTGCTATTCGGGCTTGGTTAATGGTGATGAAGAGACCATTCCTTTTAAAATTCAGTAGTGTCACGGTTCAGGATTATAGATGTGGTACCTACTTCTATTCACCAGTTCATTTGTATGAATCCCTGCAAATTCTGTTTAGTTACTCACGTGCTTTTTTGTTTGGTTAATCATGCAGAAAGGTGGAGCCAGGACGAAAACCTAGGGAGATATGTTAAGTTCATTGTTGACCGGCATAGATTTGTCAAGCTACGAAGAGATGTTATGCTTATTCAGAAAGCCACGAGGATTTGGATCAGACAAAGACATAAAAGTGATTGTGTTAGTAATCTTGATGTATCCACTCTTGATATAGTCAATGCTGCCATTTCTGTTCAGAAATTCATTCGTGGTTGGGCAGCAAGGTCTAGGTATAAGGATGTTCAATTAGAAAAGGCTTCATCGACGTGCCAATTTGATGGTCTAACAGTTCAGCTTTCTTCAAAGACTATAATTTCCAGGTCCATCCGCGAACAGCAGCTTGCTGCTACTAAAATTCAAAGTCATTTCCAAGGTTGGCTGTTGAGAAGGACATTTTTAATCCAGAAGCAAGCTATAATGAAAATTCAAAGTAATTATAGATGCTTAAGATGTCGGAGGGCTTTTCAACAATTTAGTATTGCTAAAAAGTCAGCCATTGTTATTCAGTCTTGTGTTCTAGGATGGATTGTAAGGAGAAAAGTGGGAAGACATCGGTATCTCGTTGGTGTGCTTCAAGTAAGCTATCTCTGCCTATTGTATTCCTGTATGCACATTTTTTTGCATCAAAATATGAGTTACATGCATTTATGAATTGATAAATAATGCATGTAGAATCCTTAAACTTATAGGATTTAGCTTTTGTGTTGGTCCATTTACTTTACTGACAAAATAACTAATTTAAATGCCACTTGAGGGTTGAAGGGGGAGATTGCGAAAATGAGTTTCTTGGTATTTAGTTTTAGTGTTGTATTTATTTTGCATAAATATACCTATACTCAGTTTCTTTGTTCTTTTTATCACGAGTAAATGATCTGTATGTGGGTGATAACTCTTAGGTTAAGTACTAATTCTGCTGCCTATCAGAAGTGGCAAAGGTTTTCATAATTGTTGAATTCCTGTAACACCTACTTGCATCTAGATAAATACTTGTTTATTTTGTTGATTTGTCTGAATGAAATTCACTTGTATATAGCAACTTGTAAGGCACTACATGTGCATTTCTTGCTTCTATGTGCTATCTGAATTCAGCAAGATGGTGAAGTTTTTCTACTGGGTAGAATTTGCTTTACTTACTGTGGTGTTGGAAAAGCTGGGTGTTTTGGGGATGATTTCACTACAGCTCCAACCTTAAAGCATTTTCCATGAAATATCACTGCTTTATCCTCTAGACAAACTTTACCTGAAGTAAAAAAAAAATTTCATTTATATATTTTAAGTTCCATTATGTTTGAATGAATCCAGAGATGCTGCCGGGCTTGGCTAATAAGGAGGGACTTTTTGTTCCAAAAACAAGCAGCAACACAGATTCAAAGTGCTATTCGATGTTTAAACTGCAGGACAGCATTTAAGTCTTGCAAAGATGCTACGATTGAAATTCAACGGTTTGTCAGGGGACATACTACTCGGAATAGGCTGTTAGGTATTTTGTGAAAGTCTTCTCCCAAAGTTTAAATGCCTGCATCTTTTCTTTGATTAACTGCTTGTTCATTTCTGAATTGCTTATCAAGTTTAGCTTGCTTGGCTTTCAATAGATTTTGCATCTGATTGTTACAGGGTCTTCTCACTTTTCTGGAGGCATTGCTAGTTACGGAAATTTTCTAACCTCAGGAGTCTGCTTTCAGAGCTTGAAACTGAAAGTAATGATGTCTTCAGCTTTGAAGCTACAAAGGTGGTGGAGAGGCATTCTATTTCTTAAACTCAGAACAAAGTCTGCAATTGTTATACAAGCTCATATTCGAGGTTGGATTGGCAGGCAAATGGCCTCTAGAGAGAGGCAATGTGTTGCTCTCCAAGTAAGACTGTGACTTCTTTTGAGTTCTGCTTTTACTTTTTACAGGAAATGGCTTGCACATTTACCAGAATATCTGATTGAGTGTAAGTTCAAACCATTTGCTTGCCCTTGAATTGTTGGTTGGTTACATATTGGTGTGATTAAAACAAAATTTCCTCTACATGGTTGCCTTAACTATGCATATAGAAAACAAACTTCCTCTGCATGGTCCTATCTAACTAGACGTGGTGTACTCCCAACTTAACTGCAAAATGCTTATGTTTCTCTTTTGTCCTTTATTCTGTTTGTGTTTTTTTTTTTAGTTCTTTCTTTGAAGTCTTGGTATTCTCTGGTAATTGTGTCAGTAGACCTTTGTCTCAGACCAATCACTTTATACAGTTGGCTGTTATGTAATCTTGGCTACTCGTGAAGTCAGTGAGCCTGTAAATTTAGCTGAAATTGGCCTGCTTCTAGATTACGTTTGACACAGCTGTTTTTGGCTAATAAACAGTATCTTTTTGTTTCAGAGAGAAGCAGTGTTAAAAATCCAAAGTGCTGTTCGATGTTCGAACTGCTGGAAGGTGTTTCATTGCTGTAAACAAGCTGCTATAGAGATTCAGGGGTTTGTCAGAGGGGAGATTACTCGAAATAGGCTATTAGGTTTGTGAAAATTTCTTCTGAACTTTAGTTGCTAGCACATTTTATTTCATACAAGCTCACTGCATTATTGAAATATGGTTCGAGTTTAGTTATCTTAAGAATATCTGGCATCGGACTGATGCAGGGGCTTCTCACTTTCATAGAGCTACTGCCAGTTATTGCAAAATGCAAACCTCAAGAGTCTGCTTGCAGAGTTTGGAATTGAAAATAGTGATGTCTTCTATTCTGAAGCTGCAAAGGTGGTGGAGAGGTGTTTTATTGCTGAAGCATAGAGCAAAATCAGCAATCCTCGTACAGTCTCATGTTCGAGGTTGGATTGGCAGGAAAAAGGCCTCTAGAGAGAGGCAGCGCGTTGTAGTGGTTCAAGTAAGACTAATAGATCTCTGCTATTATTTTTCTATGTTGCATTTCCATGGTAATAAAGCTGGTTCGTTATAACTGGATATCTGATTAAAATATTTCCAAGTGATTACAAAATTGAAAACTTTTTCGCCCCTGAATTTAGTAGTCGTTCATGTATGACTTGGATAAATACAATTTTCTATATGAATCCATGTCTTGGTCACATGGCGTTTACTTAAATTTGACACACTGCTTTCTCTCCACTTTCTCTGTCATGGGTTTATATTTTCCCGGATCAAAGGTGAATTAGTTGCTTCCCTGAAGCCTTGGAAGTTGGAATTGTTTTAGCTTTGGCACCTTTCTCTATGCATCGGTCTCCTCTAGTCAGCCCAATTATATTCCTGAGTTGGCATTTATATTATCTGCCCCATATATGATTCAATATTTTCCTTGGAACATATTTCTAGGCTAACTGACATTCAACAGTTGCACTGGAAAGGTACATAATTTCTAGGCTAACTGGCATTTGTAAATTCAACAGTCGCACTGGAAAGGTTTCCTTGCACGTAAAAATGCTAGAGGGCAGCTCCTGGATTTGCGCCTGAGAATGCAAAATTCTGCTAAAAATGTGGATGACAGCATGCGTATTATTAACAGGCTCATAGTGGCTCTTTCAGAATTATCAAGCATGAAAAGTGTTAGTGGAATTCTTCACACTTGTGCAACTTTGGGTAAGATTTTTCTTATGTCTCAGATCTTTTAGAAGTGTGAATGTTTAGATAGTGTTATCCATGCTTTACTGGGAAGTAGCATGGGAATCAAATGGTGGTTGTGGAATTATTGTAGCCTGCATAAAAAACACTCATCTTTCCTGAAGCAAGTACTTGTTGGTTCGACATTATCATGACATGATTGGACAAGATGCAAAGACACTTGCTTTCACTAGCTTGTGTTGGCATGAAAACTAATGCATCTCCATGCCATCTTACGCAGTTCATGATCTGTTATTGAATCTTCAATTTATTGAGTGAGCATACATATCCATTTGTCTTTTTAGTTGAAATAATGAGTCAACCATAAACTTCTTGAAAGAAGGTTTCATTTTGTATATTTATTCCAAGTTTTTTTTTTTTTTTTGCCAGATATGACTACAGAACACTCTCAAAAATGTTGTGAGAAACTTGTGGCTGCTGGGGCAATTGACAACTTACTGAAGCTGATTCGCTCAGTCAGTCAAAGCATGCCTGACCAGGAGGTTTTAAAGCATGCACTCTCAGTTCTCCGGAATCTTGCCCGTTATCCACATTTGATTGAAGTGCTTATTGACAGTCAAGGAGTGGTAGAAATAATTCTTTGGCAGTTGCTCAGGTTATTTTGTTATGTTCTGATTAGAAGTCAATGGTATGTTTTTATTGCTATGTATGAACAAAGTGTCTTTTAACTAATGTTGTCCAGGAACAAGGAGGAAGGATATTTCATTGCTTCTGAGGTTATGAAGAAGATCTGTTCACATCAAAAAGGCGTTGAAATGGTGCTGAGGAAACCACCCATTATAAAGAGGCTACACAGTCTTGTGGAAGAATTAACAAGGAAGGCAAACTTCGAGAAGAAGTAAGTTGCTGGCATTCAGAACTCTATTCCCTTACAATTATACTTGAGATGAGTGTAACTGAAACTGCAATGATTTTTATAGGGAAAAAAACCTAGTTTTTGGTTAATTTTATAGAAAAAACATGTTATCACAATAAGCAAAAGATAGCTAAGTTCAATACAACCTATCTTTGTGCAGGAAACCTCGCGGCATGGCAGTGAGGGACAACATGGAAAGAAGATTACGGGAGGCCGTCGAACTTTTGAAACTGATAAATAGAAAACTTTGGTAGTCAAACTCGGATACAATTTAAGCCTGTTGTATTTCTAGTAAATTTTTATAGTGGCACTTGTAGTTGCCCTTCAAGGTATGGAAAATGCAACATTCTGGAGCTGTTCCAGGGCCATGTTTTTAGGCGTTCTTCTATTGCCTTGTAATTTATCTGTGCATGCTTGAGCTTGGAGATCTTCTGATCTCATTGTGTCTCAATTTCAAAGGTTCTTAGTAAAGTAAAGAGTGTGTTGAGAGGTGTGCAGATTTGAGATGAAGTTGATTTTCTTTACTGATAAACTGTAGTGAATATTTGATCACTAATTGTCTTTGTTTTTTCCTCCCTCCCTACTTCTAGGGCAGAGGACATGAATTTGGAACTAGAACACAGCACTGTTCTACTCCTGCAAGTGCCTCGTAGATGCCATAAAAACGCTGCGACGGATCAAAAACCACGAGACAAATTGCAAAACTATGTTAATTATCTTGATTTATTTATGCCAGGGACATATATTAGGAGAAATCTCATAAGATGCTTTCTTATCTACGTTTCTTTATAATTAATCAGAATTTATCATGAAGCTAAGCGCATAAGGGTCTGGCAAAAAATCAACATGGTTTTTAAACCAGGCATGAAACGCTGATATGGACAAGTCTCTGGATAAAATAGATTGAACTGAGTTATCTAAATTAATTCAATTTAATTTTTTTTTTATTTATAAGAAAGTTAAAACGACAAAATTTTGAAAAAAAAAAAAAAGGAGTTTTCCTAGGCTTATTGGTTGTAGATCAAGTTGGATTTTTTATTAAATTATACCAAGTGAATTTTTCTTGTATTTTTATTAAAACCTGGTTTGACCCAGACTCTAGATTAATGGGGTCATGAGTTAGCTTGCTGGATACTTAATTTCGATTCACTTGCCAATTTGAGCAAAACCAATGAAATTATGTAATCTTCAAAGGGACAAGAAAAAAGAGAAATTTATATTGATAAATTTTAGTCTTATCTCTTCCTTGCTGACCATGTTTCAAATAAGATGATACCTTAACTCTATATGTTTTGATCTAGCATGAAAAACTGGATTCTTAGTCATTATAATTGTTGACATGTTATCACATAAACATAATAGTAGGATTATGGACATTTTGCTACATATCAGAAAGGATTCCTCTCAACCATAGTGTTCAACAAATTGCTTCATTTGCCTCAGCATATGACAAAGCTAAAGAACTTTACTTCCTATAACACCAATAAATTATATTTGTTCTCAAACATAATATATAACTAGATATACTTTTTTTATCATCATAGCTCCTGTAAACCCGATTAGCCTATTATCTTTTTGTTTCTTGTACATGATCCTTTGTCCCCTGAAGATATCACAGCATCTTTTTCGCTGCTGCAAGATGAAGTGTGCTTGGTTCTTCTATAAATCTAGAAATTATACTTACTGGAAGTGGAAGCACTATATTAGGTCTTGTATTTGTAAGATAAGTCAAAGAACCAACAAGACTTCAAAACATCTTCAAATCCATCTTAGCAGCACTATCATTCTACTGCAACTTCTCATTTACTGTCATAGAAGTACTTGCTGGTTTACATTCTGACATGTTGAATTTCTTGAGAAAATCTGCAACATACTTTTCTTGAGAAATGAAAATTTCTCCTGGAGATTGCTTCACTTCAATGCCAAAAAAATATCTCATCAATCCAAGATCTAACATTTCATATTCATTCATCCTAATATTCTTGAATTTTGCAACCATATCTTTGTTTGTTCCTGCATATATTAGATCATCAACATAGAAACAAGCCATTAGAAAATCTCATCTTTTTTTCTTTATATAAAGTGATGGTTCATATTGATTTTTTTCAAATCTATTCTGATGGAAATAAAAAATTAGTTTTGATGTTCCATGTCCTTACTGCCTGTTTTAATCCATAAAAAGCTTTATAAAGTCTATAAATTTTATCTTTTTTCTTCTTTTAATTCATATCTTGAAGGCTACTCAACAGAAACTTCTTCCTGCAATTCTCTATTAAAGAATGCTGACTTAACATCAAGTTGTAAAACCTGCAAATGTAATAGTGCAACCAAAGTAAGGACAATTTTGATTTCAGGTGCGAAAGTCTCAAAAAAATCAACTATAGGCTGCTGTGAATAGATTTTTTCAACAATTCTAGCCTTATGTTTCTGTATACTGCTATCTTCATTATATTTGATCTTGAACACTCATTTTAAGCCTACTTTCTTAATCATTATTTTTTTGAGATCAACTAACTCTCATATTTGATTTTTTTTTCAATACTTATCATTTTCTCATTCATATCGTTCCTCCATTCTTTCTTCCTTACTGTCTCTTCAAAATTATGAGGTTCATCTGAAAAGAAAATAACATGACAAGAATTGTAAATATCAGTTAATGGTTGATGTCTCTTGGAGAAGATTCTGATCAGTCTGATTCTTCATTAGAACTTGATGAGCTTCCTTCATTGGAAACTCAAGAAAGTTGTCAAGTACCAGGGAGGTCAGCAGAGTAAATGTGAGACTCGGGGGTTTCAGACCAACTAACATGGTTTTCTGGGGCAGGGTTTTTAAGGAGATAGTACCATGGTGAAGGTTGATGATACATGAACAACTCCATCAGACCTCTTTGGGGGCTTGATATTGATAGTTGCGCGTCTTTATAAGAGAAAGGATCAGGTCTTTAGCCTTTTTATAGAGAAAGTGGTCAAGTTGCTGCCGTGCTAGCTGTGATTGTGAGGTTAGGTTTTGCAAGTTGATTGGCTCTCTGAACTTTGCAGTAGGGTTTGTTTTCCTTGTATAAAAGAAGAGGTGGATGGTCAAAATTTACGGTGCTAGTTTCATAGACTAATGTTATCAGACAAAACTATCCACTAATGATAGTTTTTGCAGCTACCTGGTACTTTACCCTCGATGAACATGAACAGAACTGGACATTTCTTGACAAGTTGTTACAGGTATTTCTTTTTACAAGAACAGCAAAATAGAGCTGTGTCTTGCACCAATTAAGAGAGATTCTTGGAATGCTCTGGTGAAACCTACCATGTCCACAAACAATTTCCCTGCTTCTGGCAAAGAGAACTGCAGTAGAACACAGAGCAACAGTACTGCGCACAACATTGGAGACTGGTCTCGATGAACTTCTTTCTCGCACAATGCACAATACCTCTCCTCAAGATGCCATCTGAATTTACTCTTACATCACCAAAGATCTCCTCCCTGGGTGGTTCAGCGTGCTTGGTGGGTGTCGAGCTAGCCTTTTCATCATATGCCTGACCAGGAGGATGGGAGACAGTGACCGCAACAAGTTCTGGAAAATATCCACTCGATCCAGGAAAATTATCATTAATCTGAATAAATTATTTTTGTTTTCCAATTTTTCGTGTGAAAAAGGAGTTCGAATCCTCTTATTTAGACTGCAAGTAAATATTGAACTAAGTGACTATCAATTACAAAAAGACTCGTGTTAGTCCATAAAAATTAAAGATTGTTTTGTTTGATTTTTCTTAATTAGTAAATTATAATTTTTATAGTTATTGAGATTTGAAAATAACAATTATTTTACATTTAATAAAACAAGTATGTTCCATAATAAATAAAAATTTTGATAATTATACGAAATTGACTTTTAGTGTGCATAAAAATCCGATCTTTATATACATTAATTCTTCAAATATATATATATATATATATTTTAAATTAAACAATTAAAAAAAAATAGATCTCACTTGAAAAAAAAAAGAAACTTGTCTTAGTTAAAAAAAATAAAAAAATTTTATTTTTAATATGATATTAGAATGAGTTTTTTATATTTTAAAATAAAAACACATAGATATTTTTTATATATATTTATGAGAAAATATTTTTAAATCAGAGTTATACGGGAGAAAAAAAAAAAAAACCATAGTTTTCCTTTTTTTTTTTCCTTACTATAAAAGGAAAACCTAGGAGGAATTTGCCACGCTCCACGCTAGGTGTCCTTAAAAGACACCCTCTGCCCTCATCTTTTGTCTCTCTCCCCCTCGAGCCTGAAACCCACTTGCTAGGGTTTCCCTCTCTCTCTCTCTCTCCCATCAAGGAAACCTACAGCCACACGCACAATGATGCAGCAACCAGGACCAGGAGGAGCCATGCTACCACAACAACAACCACCACCACAGCAATACCAGCAACCTCCTTACATGATGATGATGCCGCCGCCACCAATGGCTCAAACCCAACCTCCACCACCACACATGTGGGCTCAACATCAGGCCCATCAGGCTTCTATTCCACCACCACAGCAACAACAGGGACAGGGACAGGGACAACCTCCTGCTACTGCTGATGAGGTCAGGACTCTTTGGATTGGTGACTTACAGTACTGGATGGATGAGAACTATATTGCTAGCTGTTTTGCTCATACTGGAGAGGTAAAAAAGAAAAATCCAGTTTTTATTTTGTGTAAAGTTTTTGTTTTATGCGTAAAGATTTGATCTTTTTTATTCTGTAATGGGTTTCTTGTATGTTTATGTTATAGAGGGTTTGCTTTTGTTTTTTCTTGGATTACTTTTCTTTTTTGAAGTTATGACTATAATTTGTATGGTATATGAAGATTTATCTGGTGGGTGGGTGGTAAATTTAGGTGGGATAATTTAGTGTGAGGCTTAATAGCAGTATTCAATGAAGGAGGATGGGTTTGGAGATGTTGACTATAAGGTTTCTGGTTTGTAAGATTTTGCAGTCTGTGCTGATTCTGTTCTGTTCTTTCTTGAAATTTTTGAATGAGTGTTTTGTTTACTGGGGGTGCTTATGGTTTGTTTGTATAAAGGAGAGATGAATTGGAGATTCTTTTTGTATCAAAGAGGTTTGTGTGTTGATTGAACCTGGCTAGTTTGCTTACCAATCTATGATTTTTATTTTTCCTTGTTATATTTTGAGAGAAACAGAATAGTAGTAATGTTGCATTTAGTTTTTGCTGTTTGAAGGGGAAGTGTAAAATCATGAAAAGTTTAGTATTTAATGCATAATCACATGGATCAAATATCTTCATCATTTGAGTTCTTGTAAAATTGATTTTTTGTCTGTTTACAGAAGCAACAAAAAGTTTGTGATTACGTGTCAAATCTAACAATATATTTCAGACTTTTTTCATACTTTAAACATTACAGACATGTTTACACGCATGCTGTGAACATGTGAATTAGAGAGGGGAGGATCCTAATCTTGGGTTTACTTTACTGAGAATATATTTTTGTTGCAGGTTGCTTCTGTGAAAATCATTCGTAATAAGCAAACTTCTCAAATTGAAGGTTATGGATTTATTGAGATGACCAGTCATGGGGCTGCAGAAAGGATATTGCAGACTTATAATGGTACCCCAATGCCAAATGGCGAGCAGAACTTTAGGCTGAACTGGGCTTCTTTTAGTGGGGGTGATAAGCGTGATGATTCTCCTGACTTCACTATATTTGTGGGAGACTTGGCTGCTGATGTTACAGATTTCATGCTCCAAGAGACATTCAGGGCCCACTTTCCCTCAGTGAAGGGTGCAAAGGTGGTGATTGATAGGCTCACTGGACGCACAAAGGGTTATGGATTTGTTCGTTTTGGAGATGAAAGTGAACAGCTACGTGCTATGACCGAGATGAATGGGGCATTTTGTTCGACAAGGCCTATGCGAGTAGGGCTTGCTTCAAACAAGAAGGCTGTGGTTGGTCAGCAATATCCAAAAGGTATGTTTCTTAGTTGTCATTGTCATTGCTCTAGCTGAATGCCAATTCTTTAAACATGGCATCGTTTTTTCTTTTCTTTTCAATATGTGTTTGTAATCATGGATGTGCCCCATTTACATTGGTAGGGTGATATCTGAATTTCCAGTTGTTGTTATGCTCTGAGTATGCTTAACATTTTTGGTTAGTTTGCTTTCTTCCAGCTATTCTTTGAAGATAGGCAGCAGTTTCCAAAGTCATTTCTTCCATTGTTTCCTATAACACATGGGCACAGTAAATTCTATTAAAAATCTTGAAACATGCAAAAACTTATAAAATTCCTGTTGTCTCAGAGCAGGACGTCAAGAGGCTCTATCATCTAAGGGCCTGGAACTGATTTCAGCTGAATTGGTTACCCTTTAGTGCGTGGCCTCAAGTAGGTCAGTTTTAAGTTTTTGTCCTGCCTGTTATTTGAGCTTCTATGTAGCATCTGCAATGCTACATTACAAGCTTCTTTTCAGTTCGTTCAATTAGTTGAGCTTTCTGTCAAGTTATATTTCTTACTCCTCTGGTTACCTAAAGATTTATCAGCTCAGTATCGTGTCATTTTTACCACTAGATAGGGAGGGTCTAGTGTTTCTTCTTCATTTTTTTGGTCATTAGGGAAAAAAATGCCTGTCTGTTTCCCAGTTAATTATACATTCATTAGATATGCCTTCATTGTTCCTTAATGAATTACTCTGATTAATAATTCTAAATTTCTTTGCATTTTTTTTTTAGTTTAGATTTCCTAGCCACTACCAGTTTACTTTGTGTAGCCTGCGGTGACTCTATTGCTTGAAACTAGTGTTGCCAGATACACCACCATCATTTTGTGTCTAGGTTTTACTGGGACTGCTCTCTTCTTGTCCTTGCTTAATTATACATTCATTAGATATCCCTTCATTGTTCCTTAATGAATTACTCTAATTAATAATTCTAAATTTCTTTGCATTTTTTGTGAGTTTAGATTACCAAGCCACTACCAGTTTACTTTGTGTAGCCTGTGGTGACTCTATTGCTTGAAACTAGTTTTGTCACGTACACCACCATCATTTTGTGTCTAGGTTTTATTGGGACTGCTGTCTCTTCTTGTCCTTGCTTGATTTTGTTAATCTTTGCTCCTTTAGGATTTTTTTGTGCCATTAGTTGCTCTGGGTGCTAATTTGCCTGTTTCTCCATGGGAGTGGATGATGAGTTTTGTTTGACATTTAAAGATCTTTCTTTTAAAAAGAACATTGATATGACATATAGTTCCTAATAAAACCACCAACATTGATAATATGTTCTTTGACAAAACCAAAGTCTTTCACACCTTTTGCAATAAATTCTGGGGAGTTTATTTTTGTCCCACCATTATCATTCTTAAAGTATTAAATGATCACTAGTTCCAGAAGCCAAATAAATCAGGTGAACAGTTTGTTCGAATTAGTGTAGTTTGTTACTTTCACTGGAGCAGATGCTGAATTGCTCATTGTCTTGCACTTGTGTGGTTTTGTTGCTTTCTGGTTTGACTGTTTGTCAGATTGGCATGCCATGCTCCTTCATGTTGCATTATTTCAAATTGATGATTTACTTGGGCTTGACTTTCAAATTAAACATTTTGGTGTAACTTCCAATGTGAAAAAGTTGGTATCCTGAATTTTGCCACATTGGAGATTGGGTGCAAATACTACATTTTTTTGCCATGTATTGATTGGGCAAATAAAAATTTGAATGTTAAGCTCCACTTTCATTTAATTGTTTCCCTTTATTTGAGAGCAAAACACTCCATACAAGAAACAAGAGATCAAGAAGGAACTTGTGCTACTTGCAAGCTAAATGATGGGAATTGATTTAGTACTTCCTAAGAATTATTTGGATATTAGTTTTGAGTTGAATTTATTCACACTTGTGTGTATTTGAACTAATGATGTGCTCTTCTTCATGATATATTGTTTTATGAATTGAGATGTCCATCTGTGTTTCTTGAACAGCTTTTTAACTATGGGGGACCATTATCTCTGGAGGCTGTCTTGCCTGTCATTTTGTATTTCTTGTTTATTTCATCTTTATTTTCATGTGCAGCTTCATATCAGAATCCTCAGCCTCAGAACGACAGCGACCCTAATAATACAACTGTGGGTACTTTGTTCTTTTTTATTGTAGAAATTACTTTTCCCAACATGATTCTGACTTGGACAAATTTAAACAGATATTTGTTGGTAATTTGGATTCTAATGTTATGGATGATCATTTGAAAGAACTCTTTGGCCAATATGGACAATTATTACATGTGAAGATACCTGCAGGCAAGAGATGTGGGTTTGTTCAGTTTGCTGACAGGTAAGGAAATTTGCTTGAGCATCTGCTGCTGCTGACAGCTTTGAGGAAAATTAACTTTTTAACCTGCATTTGGGCATTGTATCAGGAGCTCCGCAGAAGAAGCACTGAAAATGTTAAATGGAGCTCAGTTGAGCGGACAGAATATTCGATTGTCATGGGGCCGTAATCCTTCAAATAAACAGGTTTTTTTACATTAGCTGACGCCTACTTAAATTTCTCTAGAGATATTCGCATGTGCTCATGAACCTGATACATGTGTCTGGTGTGTCTCCTCATTTGCAGGCTCAGCCAGATGCAAACCAGTATGGTGGTGGATACTATGGATATGGACAACAAGGATATGAAAATTATGGGTATGCTCCAGCTACTCAGGACCCCAACATGTACTACGGAGGTTATCCTGGCTATGGGAACTATCAGCAGGGCCAGCAGCAGCAAGTAGGATATAGCTGAGAAGTATTGGCATGTCATCGCCTATCCCTGTAGTTTATTAGTAGAAAGATGGTGCTTTGCCCTTCTCATCTTGTATGCTTTTGGAAGAAAACCATTTCAGGCTGTGCTCTTCTCTTGCTGCAAGTACAAACCTCCATTTTTAAAAAAATTGTAAAACTATTACATATTGTTTAAGATTTGTTCAGAGAGCTATGCTATTATTATTCTGTGTTTCATTTTTTGGATGTGAATATTTTGAACATTTTATGGGTGGGTGGCTAGTTCAACTTGGGGATGAAGAGCCGGACTTGGACGAATACTGCTTGTTGGTGGTAAAGGGTACCCGAGGGCCTAGCGTGCTCTTGATAATCAACTGCATGATGGGAACATTTCTCCTGCTGTGGTAAATGGTGTCCATTTTGTTAGATATTTTTTAAAAAAAAAATGCAGAGGCTTTCAAAGCCCGCATGGTCAAGTATTTGACTGAAAACATGTGCTGGTCGCTGCCGTGGGTTGTTGGAGCTGCTGGTTCCCCCCGACTTAAAGAATCCACTTGAATCCATTACAAGGTTTGACACAACATGTCAGCAATCCATTGTAGGACTAATGCTTATTGCATCCCTCTTAATTTAGCATAGGCTAGGTATTCCCTTCTCTAAGTGTGAGTGTTGGTTCTACAAGAAGGAATTCCTAGAAAATGACCTCGAGGATCTAATAGATAACTAATATAGCATTCTGCCTTTTGAGTATATGCATAAGCATTCAACCAAATACCTTGAGTAAATCTAGCAATATCCTTAAAAAATTTATGAGGAAAAGGTTTAAGGAACAAGAAAGAGGGGGTGGGGGGGACAATTATCTTCAATCTGGTTTCTTCAAGTTCAAGCAATTATCTGTAGTTTGACCGAACAACTCTTGCACCAGTTTTAGCTCCCTCTCTGCAACCATCGAAACCACCGAGTAAAGAAAAGATGAAAACATATGCCGGGGGCATGTAAATCATCCAAAATAACCCATTTTAAATCTAAGAACTGTTAAAAAAAATCACATTGAGATGGTGACCATGATTCCAAAACTTGCTATATCCTTTTCCTTTCATATTACTATACTTTAAATCACTTCCAAGCTGCTAAATTCATTTTTTCTACTGGAATGGCATTAAGAATGTTATATCCTCCCTTTATGGGTCTTAGGGAAGCAAGGGGAAGGATTCAGAATTCTATGCGCTGCTGTTGCTTTGCAGGGGAGGTGCCATTGCTCAAACTGCCCACTAATTATAATATTCATTTTGAAGCAGGACAAGTATTGTAACTAGTGTCCGAGCACATACAGCACATTAAACAACAAGCTGAAAAGTTGAAGAATTTACCCGCTGCCTCCAGTTGCCTTTGAAGTTCCTGGCCTACAGCATCATTTTCAGCCTGTGCATTCACAGACAAGTTAACAGACCATTCATCAATTCTAAAATACTAGATGTAGGAGGTGTAAATCAGTGAAGTTTCTGTGGAATAAACCTGGAGTTCTGCAATCCTTTTCAGTTGGGCTTCCTCACCTCCCTCAGACAAAGGGAGTGCTGCAACCAATGCATCAAACTGTACAAAGAACAACCAGGAATTAGTTGCACCATCCTGTGCAACTCAGTTATTGAAGTGTCCACAGGAGATGGACAGAAAACCAACAGCTGGACACTTGAAATCAAAATCTCATGGAGCAAAAAAGCAAACTGTTTTGGATTCACACATTCTTGTTCTCATTACCTAGCCAATTCCCTTGCATCGCCAAAAAAAACCCTAACATTTGTGCTGATTTCTATACTGATTTCCACAAAACTTCCAGCCATTTTGACACAAATCATGCCAACATACCAGTTTTTCAGTATGCTACTGAAAAATGAATTTTTTTAACATGACAAAGCAAGGGTCAAACGCTCATTTTAAAGAAACTTGTAGATTATTCAAGAAGGCCCACATTTCTCTAACATATGACGGAATTTTCAACTCTTTAATCCCTACACACAACAAAGCATCATATATTTACTTCACTCACAACATTTTTGTTAGATTCTTGCATTCACAGACAAGGCAGCTTTAGCTTTAGCACTTCAGTTGTTCACTCCACAAACAAAAGAATCTTCATTAAATTTAGTAAAAGAACAGGGCCTATTACTACAAATCTCCACTAACAAACAATGGAAAGAATTTCAAACGGTCCTAAAATCCAGACTTCACAAAAAGCTTCAAAGTTCATTCTAAACAAACTTCTACTGATGAATCAAGCAAAATCTAATAATACAGATAAGATCTTAGCCACTTCCCAGTTCTGATTACAGGACTTAATAAAGCACTGAAGACGAGAGAAACATCAACTCCTATCCAAATTCAAAACAAAACCTAAAACAGAAAATCTAAGTTCAAGTATCAAGACTATAATTCAGCATCAAAGGTTGTCCTTACACACACTAAACTACAAGCATAAAAAAATTAAAAAGAAAGAAAAGAAAACTCCAAGCATCTGGCACCGTAAAAACCGCCTCACTGATTATTCAAGCTACACCAGCCCAGAAAAGAAAATAAAGATTCACTGCTTAAAACACTAAATTAACCCTAAGTAAGCAAAACCCAGATGCTAAAATGATAAGAAAATCATAAAGAGTCAATCTTTTTTTCTGGATTTCTCTATAAAGTTTAAATTCTTGAGCTAGATTGTTTGAAGTAATTACCTGTTTAGCAGCTTTGACAAGGGCAGCACTCATCTGTTTTGGTTGCTCAGGGAAACTGGCAGCATCTTCTGTAGGATTTGGAGGAGGTTCTGGGTAGTTTTGAGAGAGTCTGGCTGATGGTGCATCTCTTTGAAGAGTACCAAAAGTGTTGAAAGTAAGCCCTGCTATTTGATTCACTTGCTCCTGTAACTGCGATATTATGTCCATGTTTATTGCAACGTTGTATTTGCAGCAGTAGCAGTAGTACTAGAAATTTTGATATCAAATGAATAGAGTATAGAGGTTTTTTTCCCCTCTTTCTCGAGAAACAAACGGAACTTTGCAGATTTTGAGGTTTTTACGGTAGCCGAAGCTAGAATAGTATTGGCCCTTTTGGGATGATTCAACAAACTAGCCTATTAACTTGATGTGCTTTCGATTTTTTTATATTTATATTTTATTTATTAATTAAAAAATTAAAAAATTTATCAATTATTTATCAATTTTTTTTGGTATTCAATAAGTATTTATTATATAATATTATTCTTCAATCAATAAAAAATAAAAATAATTAATATATGTATTTGAAATATATATCTGTATATTAAATAATAAATATTATGTGTATGTGCTTTATCAATATTAAGGTATATATATTGTATTAAGAAAAATTTAAATATTTTACAAATATATTTATATAATATAAATATATTTTTTAGTTTATTTTATTTATTATCTATCATGTTTAAAAAATATTTTTCTATTTAGGTTAATATCTATCAAGTTCGGAATAAATTGTAATCCCTAGCTTCAAATCTAAATATTCATTGGTTTTTTTAATATATAAATAATTTAATTAATTGGTTTTTACTTCAAGCCATCTGCTTTTTTTTATTTTTTATTCTAATATGTTTTGATTTTATAAGAAGAGAAAAGAAAGAAGAAAATTATGAATTATTATACGATAATTGAAACAGAATCTGTCCTCAATATAATAATAATGTTTCTAATATCCAAATTATTAAAAAAAATATATTAATGATATAAACTCCTATATGATTCAAACTTTTTAGAGAAATAAAATGAGAATTTATTTGCATAAAAAAAAATAAAAATATATTTGGTTAAAATAAAGGTGAAGCTTACAGGGATCCAAAAACATTTCTAGCTTTATTAGTATTTAAATAATAAAGATAAAAATATAAAATAAAATTATTGTTATTATAATTATAAAATAAATTTATGTGGAGAGAAATAGGGCATTTAGAAACTTTTTTGAGTTATGGAACATCATTAAGGTCATCTGACTTGAAAAGCAAAACGTCTAGCAAATTTAAGACAAAAAATTAATAACTAAGATAAACTACTTTCAACTGAATTAGTCCAAAAGGCTGCAAAGAAATTATTTCCAAAGTCTGCATCCATTTCTACTACAGATATAAAATGAGATCCCAAATCAAAAGGTAAACCATTTAGAAGAGAAAATACATGTCCGACCTATGAACTGGTATTTAAGGATCTACTTGGGACTCTAAACGATAGCAATGTCGAGCATTATTGACTATGCCTATTTATTCCTCGACCATTGACATCATGTGTTGCATCTATCACAGCTTTATCCTGCCTATGCCCTATTGTTTCATAAGAAAATGCCCTACACCACTGAGTTGTTTTGATACCACCAGATAAATCTAAGATTCGGCAGGTGGGATGGCATCCTTGATATTACTGTCCACATTATTAGCAACATCAGGAGAATTGCAGAGCTGGGGTTCAGTCATCCTAGGAAGAACAGGTTCATCAGCAGCAGCCTTGGATTCTGGTAGTATAGCTTCTCTCCCAAATAGAGTTGCAGGTAGGCTGGTCGCTGCTGAAATGTCTACCCCCGCCTTCATAATATTTGTAGCACCAGAAGGAATATCTGACTGGGGTTCAGTGACTCTCTGAAGAGAGAATCCTTCAGCTGCAAGCTTCTGTGATGGAGGAATAGCTTCTCTCCCGAACAGCAGTGATGGAAAGCTTGCAATTGGTGAGCATAATGTGTTTGCCTCAGTAGTGTTAGCAGCATGACCTGTAGGAATAGGACTACGATTAAGATGGGATGTATCATCTCCACTAATAATCTTCATGGCAGGCTCTGAAGGACCAGCAATTTTTGGAGAAGCCTGTTTTTCCATTAAAGAACAAGGGCCTTTCACTCCATCATGGACCAGTTGATTCAGCTTAAGGTCATCACCAGAAGGCTGCTTTCGAGTTTCACTCACTGGCAAAATATCAGCAGGGGGTGAAGGTAGAGAGACCGATTTGAATTTTTCATTATCCTTTACATTTAAATTAGGTCCTTTTCTTAGTGAGGCTTCAAATTCCTGCAGCAAATCATGCTGTCCGGCAATCTTATTGTGCTCCATCTCTGCCGTAGCAGAGGCAGATTGATTCTCATGTCCTGAACCCAAAACTTGAGGCGGCATTATGTTTACTCCAAACAAAGATCCTGTGCTACCCTGCAAGTATTCAGTCCGAGGCAGCATCTGAGAAGCAGATAGGCTCCCCTTTGCAATTGGAGCAGTTGGTTGAAACCCAGATTGGAGCCCTTTGTCCTGAACTGTCGGTGCGAGCTTTTTTAGCTCAACCAGTTGCTTATCACTGTGCTTTGGTGAAGTAACAAAACTAGGCAACTGAGTTGGAGGATGAACATCTGGGATGGGAATATCTGCTCTTCTGTACATTTTTGCTTGTGGAGCCACATCATTTTCAGCAGTGATGGGAGTGAAACGGCCAGTTTGAAATACAAGACCCCTCAGAGGAATGTCAGAGTCTTCTACCTTAACTTTAACAAGGTATCCAGCGTCAAATAAACCATCAATAACACCAGTAATCACCTGACCCACCATGTTAACACCAGCAGCATCAGTTGGTCCTACAGTCTGTTTGTTTTTCTTCATATTGTCAGATTCAGGCATTACTGGTGCTTTCTCGCCTAGCACAGCACTCTCATCCTTGCGTGGACGGCCACGCTTGCGTTTCATAGGAGGATCCACCGGAGAAGAGCTGGTCCCCTGACTTAGAGGGTTCATCTTGCGCAGTTGATAAGTCAATTGATTTTACACAGGTCTTCAAAATTTTTCTCCTGCAAACAAGATCATAAACTTTGTATCCATTCTTTTCCACATTAAACCATCAATTAAAGAGTAAAAATAACAAGAAGACAATTAGAAACAGAAACTGATCGATGATACACTATTCCTGGTATAGTTCTGTTGGGTTAACATCATAACAATAACCTGGAACAATTAAGTTCTACCAATCCACCAGAGCATTATAACATTCTCTGGTCTGCATGGTACAAGACAATACATATCAGAAGCCTACAAGTGCATATATTGCATTAAGCCTTCTCCTTGGACTAGGCTTCAGCTTATGGATCTTAAGCCACTTTCTTCTCTTGTGTTTGAAAAGATTCTGTCTTTTTTCTTTAATGGAAGCCATGCTGAACAGAATACAGTCAAGTCCATGTTTTTCCTATATAAATTACTCTTTGAAAGACACAAAAGGCATAGAAGCAAAGTAGAAGCAAAAATCTCTTCCAGATCTAATATTACTTGAGTCCATAAAAATGAAAAAAAGAAAACTTTGACATTTTCATTCCCCATAACTAACTTTGCCAACTTCACACTAAGATCTATACTTGGCAGGGTTAAGTATTCAAATCCATGTAAACACACACATGCATTCACATTTATGGGCTTTCATAAACATAAGATTTTACTATTGAAAAATTCACACGTCACAAGTTCTAGAAACAAAAAACACTGGAGGTTTTGTTATGACCTTAACAAGAATTGATAAAACTTCCTCATTTAGTCTTTGTCATTGCTATTTTGATATCCATTTTCAAATCAGTAAAGGTTTTTATGATCTAAGCTTATATCTCGTGATCTATAAACCTAGACATAGATGTGTTCTTATCACAAAAAAAACATTAAATAAATCAAAATCAGGAACAGTAATTTATTAAATACTTCCTAAATAGCTTGTGAAGGCAGAAATCATATTCATAAAAAGTGGCCAGAATCCAACAATAGTAATCAAATACATGCATAGCGCATCATCTGGGGCCCACCTTCAACAACAGGATGTCACATTTTAGCTCTAATTCACTTAAATATATCGCTGAAATCGCCCACACAGCCAACAAGAAACAAACTTGATGGCATTAAAACATAATCACAAAAAAAATAAGGCAAACCCTTGTCATATATTTTCTCTTATACAAATTTTTTTCCAAAATCTAACCCACACTTTGATTTGCATTAACCATCATAATCAAATCAAGAAAAAAAAATCAGAACTCAACCATCACGAAGCTATTACCTGATAAAATGCAAAAAGTTCTCATTCAAAATCTCAGATAAAAACACTTAAAAAAAATCTAACGGCTCATTAACATTATTGATCACTTTCTTGCACTCACAATGACAGAAAATCAGGAACCAAAACACAATGCAAACGATAGAGAAACTTACGTATCAACACTAGAGAAAGAAAGGGTTTCTGAAAGACCAATCAAGCAAGCTAGAAGAATCTGTTAATGGGGTGTTCTTATTTTCTTGTTTGGTTTCAGAGAAAATATACATAACCACAGAGCAAATAGTGCAGGAGGTCGAGTGTGGAGATTGTGCTGTGTTGTTAGTTTTGGATTCTTTAGTGGGCTTCTAAATAGGTTGCCTTATATTAGACCGATAGTAGATTTTGTGGACATTGGCCCATTTAGATAAATATCTTAAGAAAAAACAAATAATCAAAAAATTAATTATATTTTTCTGGGCAAAATCATTAAACCCAACCCCAATCATGGTTTATAGAATCATAGATTAGCCAGGTTGAGTTGATCAATTTAAAAATATTTTTAAAAAAATTAAAATAATGTTGTTTTATAAAAAAATTAAAAAATTAAATCAAGTTTTATTTAAATTATTTTTTACCTGATTTAATTTAAAATAAAAATAATAAATTACTAAATCAAGTTTAATAATATTAATTTATGGCAGATAGGGTTGCTAATTCGTGGTGCATATCCTTGCTCATGTTATAAATAGGTTGCTAAGTTTAGCATTTGCAGTTATATAAATTGTTTGGTAGCTAAATCTTGCTAGAATCCTTACTTTTTTCCCTTAAAAAATAAGATTAGTGAAAGGTGAACAATGCAGTTGATATGATAATTAATAGTCAAGAAAGCGTTGTGAATACTCATTTGGCAGTTTGGGCTATTTTGAAATTTCAGCCCAAATTGCTGGAAATTTTAGCCTGACTTTAACAAATGTCTTGATTTGTTCAATATACCTAGACACATCCTTTTAGTTTTTTTTTTTTTTTTTTTCAAGTTCTTAGATTTATGCGCATAATTTTTTTTTATGCACATGTAATATTTTTATGATGATATATATGACATAATAATCATTGGATGACACAATAATAACATAAAGCTATTATGACTTTATTTATAATAATAAATTAATTTTTTTATTAACGATATGTCTCTTTTTCTCTATGAATAAAATTCATTTGAGTGTATAAATACACTGCATCACTAACAAAATATATATCACATTCCTTGCCACATAGATATTCATAGAAAACCAACCATAAGCCAGTCAAAATACATGCTACACAATGGCCAAAGAAGCTAGAGCAATCATCCAAAGCTATATAATTTCTAGTCACTATATCTAGATACATTCCTTTATAACTTCATTTTATTTTTCTCTTTCATACATTATTTTATTCTATTTATATTTATTGACTTAAATATTAAAATGTTCCATGTTTTCATGAGGGATTGGTTTTTTTAAAAACAATTAGCTAGATAAAAATCTATATTTAAGTCCTCACTCCACCAACCATGAAGTAGCCATGGAAAGCCCATATTTTGTATGCGAAGTTCTTTTAACTTTCATCAAAATATTTTTTAACATAAAAACAAATATCTAGGTTGCTAGAGAACTATTTACATTATTATTATCAATCTCAACAGAGTGAATTAACCTTGAAATCTCTCTTAATTTGCCTCTTTGCTTAACTCAGGTTTTAAAATTAAAATATTTGAGAGTTTCTGATATAATCCAAATGACTTGGCTAATTCAAAAGTCTTGACCAATTGGTAAAAAAAAAGTCTTGAAAATAAAATTGAGAAAAAATAATAATAAAATCAACAACAAAAGAAAACATATTGACTCAACTTCTTGCTTAACCTAAATTTAAAATTAAATCATATGAGAGTTTTTCTAATATAACATAGTCGACTTGATCAGTCCAAAGACAACCTAATCAACTAATTAAAAGAAGTTTGAGGATGAATTTTAAAAAAAAAATATGAAATTAAAAAGAGAAAACCTTCCGATCTAACTTTTGTCTAACCTTAAGTTTAAAATTAAATTATTTGAAAGTTATCTTGTTATAATTCGATTGATTTGACTATTTTGAAAGATAACTCTAACAATTGTATAAAATAGTAATTTAAAGATGAGATTGATAAACAACAATGAAATTAAAAATAAAAAAAAAGGATGAATCGAAAAGAAAAAGAAAAGGAAAAGCTTAATTTTATAAAATTAGGTTGTAGAAAGGCCTAATTAAAAAAGAAAAAAGTTTAGAAATTAAAAAGAAAAAAATAGTTAAGGTCTATTTATAAAAAAACTATATTAAATGATATTTTTTCTCATGATTATTACATAATAATTCTACAATAATATCAAATCATATATTTTAGACTTCAAAAATTACGAGTTATATTCATAGTTATGATCCTATCTAAAATTTGAGTAGTAAATTAAGTCAAATTAATTTTAAAATAATATTATTTCAATTATTTTAATTGAAATAATATTTGAATAAAAATAAAAAATTTTATTAAAATTAAATAAATTCAATATCATTTAGATTTAATTGAATTAACTAAGTTTTTGTTAAGTAAACCTATCAAGTTACCTAAGTTTAATCAGCTGAACACCCGCCTTGAATTAAAATAACTTGATATAAAACAGGTTTTAAATCAACAAATCATTTTTATCAATCCATCAAATTACACCGGATTAAATACCTGAGATGTATTACTCAAAAACTGCCCATAAAAGTTTATAACAAAATTGTCAAAAACAGAACAGCCTTGGCCTTTAGCCAGTTCAAAGGGTACGTGTGTGAGACACGAGCCAATCGTTAAAACTTATGGCTAACAGAACAAAGGAATCTACCACAAACTTCTTCTCTTTTCAAGCACTAACCTTTCTTTGCTCTCCTCCTCTTGTCTGAACCACAAACCATAACCATGGCTTCTTTGTTATCAAACACTATCCCTCACTTCTCTCCAAAACCCATTAAAGATTCACCAAAATTGAACAAACCCTTTTCCTTTCAGATAAAACCCATCTTTTTTAAGCCTTCAAAACTGAATCTTTTCAAGATCCGTGCTGATGTTGGGTTTGAATCTAAGACAGTCAAGACCGTTCCAGGTAATTCAGCAGCAACCGGTACTTCTTCTACTAGCTCTGATGATAAGATTAGAGAGATTTTAAGGAATCGTGATTACAACGAGAAGTTTGGATTCAATATGGATATTGATTCCTTTACAATCCCTAAAGGTCTTTCGAAAGAAACAATAAGGCTAATTTCTTCACTTAAAGAAGAACCTGATTGGATGCTTGATTTTAGGTTGAATGCTTTTGAGAGATTCTTGAAATTGAAAGAACCTAAATGGTCTGATAATGAATACCCTATTATTGATTTTCAAGATATTTGTTATTATTCTGCTCCTAAGAAGAAACCTACTGTGAATAGTTTAGAGGAAGCTGACCCGGAACTTATTAAATATTTTGATAGATTGGGGATTCCTTTAACTGAAAGGAATAGATTGGCGAATGTTGCTGTTGATGCTGTTCTTGATAGTGTTTCTATAGCTACTACTCATAGGAAGACTCTAGAGAAGGCTGGTGTTATATTTTGTTCCATTTCAGAGGCAATACAGAAGTATCCTGATTTGGTTAGGAAGTATTTGGGTAGAGTTGTGCCTAGCGAGGATAATTATTATGCTGCTTTGAATTCTGCTGTGTTTAGTGATGGATCATTCTGCTATGTACCGAAAGATACCAAGTGTCCCATGCAGATATCGACTTATTTTAGGATTAACGCGATGGAGACTGGACAGTTTGAGAGAACTTTGATTGTTGCTGAAGATAGGAGTTTTGTGGAGTATTTGGAGGGGTGTACTGCACCTTCTTATGATAAGAATCAACTTCATGCTGCTGTTGTCGAGCTGTATTGTGCTGAGGGTGCGGAGATTAAATACTCCACGGTGCAGAATTGGTATGCTGGTGATGAGCAAGGAAAAGGGGGGATTTATAATTTTGTTACAAAGAGAGGACTTTGTGCTGGGGATAGGTCTAAGATATCTTGGACTCAAGTGGAGACAGGGTCTGCCATTACCTGGAAGTACCCGAGTGTTGTTTTGGAGGGGGATGATACTGTGGGAGAGTTCTATTCTGTTGCGTTGACAAATAATTATCAGCAGGCAGATACAGGTACGAAGATGATCCATAAAGGTAAAAATACTAGAAGTCGAATTATTTCAAAGGGTATTTCAGTTGGACATTCTAGAAACTGTTATAGAGGGCTGGTTCAGGTTCAATCCAAGGCAGACAATGCTCGGAACTCCTCACAATGTGACTCAATGCTTATTGGTGACACTGCAGCTGCCAATACCTATCCTTATATCCAGGTAACTTTCTTTAATCTGCTAGTGTTTTTTTTTTCCAGGCATGTTACAACTTTTTTGTTGACTATTCATGTATGAGCTGGCTCTTTTGTTTTGCCCCCTCCCTGAATATTTCTCAAGGGTTATGTTCTAAATGGCATTAAATATCAGTTGATGCAAAGACAGCCATATTGTGATGGCTATGGCTGAGCTACTTTCTGTTGGTATGGCATAGCTGAATCCTGTTGTCTGATTCTGTTATTGTAATAAGCTGCTCATACATCAAGGGCTAGTCCTCGTTGATAACAAGAAACATAGTACAAATACCAACTTGGTGGTTAAAAAGCAAGAGATTCGTGATGTCTTGACTAACATGCATTGCTTTTTGTAAGTTGAATCCTGTCTTCTGATTATTCCTGTCATAAGCTGCTCACATAGAAAGGGTAGCTCCTTGTTGATGACATGAAATGTAGCGCAAATTACAACATGATATCATTTGCAGTTTCAAGTTACCCCACAACTAAGGTGAGCTTGTGGGGTACGTAGGACAAAATTAAGGGAAACATCATGGATGGTAAATTAGTCACTGAGATTTCTGTTAGCATAGCAGGTAACCAGTTCAGTCAGTCTGGATTGGCGGTCAGATACCCCCAGTGAACATTATTAGGAGCTTGCTCCAATTTCTCATCTTCTTTTGCCACTATGCATTCATATTCTCACCGTCTTTGGATTCTCTTACTCCTTTTCTTGTGCCATCCTTTGTGGTGCATGCTAACTGTGATTCTTTGTGGATAATTATCATACTTGGTTCAGAAAATTGGAGTTGCATTAATTGGATGCATGGCAAATGGATGAAATGTTCCCAAACATGAAACATCCATAAAACCAAGAAAGCTGTTTTCTATGGATAATCCATATCATGCGGTGGAAATATCATTTTTTTTTTTTTAAAAAAATAAGTTTCAACAAGTTTGATGGGAAATTAGATCATATGTGGTATATCATTTTCTATTGACTATTCTATTGGAGTCTTCCAAACAACAATGCAGTGAATGTTCATTGTTCTGCTAAGAGATCATGTATTTCTTTTGTTGCTCTTAACCATCATCTTTTGTAACAGAGCTGAGGTTGTGTAAATATACTTTTCTAATACAAACCAGTACTATTAACTTGGCGTCTAGATATTTATTTACTCAGTAAGTTTTTCATGAATTTGCATGCAGTGATGCCATCACTTGTTTCTCTTTGATTCATTTGATTCAGGTAGAATATGTTTGTAACTATTGCATGATGGGGATTTTGCCCTTCCTATTTGAAAAAGATCATTTAATTATCTTCTATCCTGCTGACAACCCAGATAAGCCTTAAGCACAGTGGGATGGGCTGCTTGAAAAATCTGCCATTGGGGCCGAGTTCACCATAGACTGAAGGGGATGATCCTGGGGCTGGTCTCATATGGAGCAGCCAGCTTCATGACTTTATCATTAGAGAAAGGGGCAGCCTAGTGCTTTGTTAATATACTGTTGTTGCTCCTGTCATTTTATATAATACATCTCAAAGCCATGGCAACTGAGATGGAAGCCTGCTGCTCATTTTGTTAATAGTCCATCCACAAGGCTGTGAAAGTGGAAACATTCCTTTGGGAAATGGAGCAGGACAGCCCATTTGTTCCCAAATATTCGACATGTAAATGTTGGAGGTTTCCATTCTCCTGCATGTGTGGAGCTCCTTCTAAAATCTGTTACCTTAGCTTTGATTCTTAATAATAGTAAAAAAGAATAAGAGCTCACTTGATTTTAGATTGGCTTCAATTGCTTGAGACGGTTACAGTTATATTCTAACAGGAATCAGCATACTTTCAAACATGTTATATGTTTTTTTTCCCTTGAACAGTACTGTTACATCTTCCACGTAGTCCCCCCCCTCGACATGCTATTTCTAGAAATTGTTACTTTTCATGCCATTCTATATTGCTACTTAAAAATAGTTTGATCTCTATTGTTTAACAGGTAAAGAATCCCACTGCACGTGTTGAACATGAAGCCAGCACCTCCAAGATTGGTGAAGATCAGCTGTTTTACTTTCAGCAAAGGGGAATTGACTATGAAAAAGCAATGGCAGCCATGATTTCTGGGTTTTGCAGAGACGTCTTCAATGAACTTCCTGATGAATTTGGTTCTGAGGTGAACCAGCTGATGAGCTTAAAGCTTGAGGGATCAGTGGGTTAAAAGCAAAAACTACGGTTTGGCTAAGTAACGATATTCTCATCTTTTTGTCATCAAGTTTGCTGCTGTAGAACTCTGTAAGGTTCGCTTTGTAAATCCACCACAGAAAAAGTTGAGTTGCAGTTCCAGAATAACTCATAAATTATGAATGATGTAATCATACTCTACACCTATTGTATCATAGACTGTAAAAAAAGGATGCAAGGATGAGTGCTTTCTTGTTTTTTGTTCTTCAAGAGGCCATCTGTCTATGCACTGGCTTGCCTCTCATGGCATGAAACGTGAACAGTGTTAATGTATAAGCTATTTTTTGGCAAAGAATCATGTTTACCTGACTGATTCATAGCCGTGCTTTAGCCTAACCATGCTGAAGCTTGTAGCTGGAGAAGTAAGCCTCTTCACATTTGGTTGACATGGGAGAAACATAGGTTTCTGGCTCAGTTTTTTCTTTCTTCTTCCTATCCTGTTGGTTTGGCCAGTTCCAAACTTACAAGTGGATAGTAAAAGAGGAAGCTCTTCTGGGCAACGATATATATTTTGTACGGCCAGGTCGAGGGTTTTATTTCTTGTAACCTGACATCACCTGATGCTATGCCTGGTTACAGGTCGAGGGTTTTAGTTGAACTAGATAAGATGTTAATCTGTTTGAATTTATTTGTTTAAAATGGATTTTTCATGATTTGCTTAACTTGATTAAACCTAAATGATTGTTGATTGAGTTGATTTGTTGATTCAATCTCATGAGCCAACAATCTAAGCTCTTTTTCAAGCTAGCTGGAGTCGGATTTAACGTGAACAAAACCATCCCTCACGCTCACGTTTTTGAGCCTGAATGATTCGTTAATGCATGAAACTCTTTCTTCCTATCCAAAAGGCTGTTTCTGAAAGGAAAGAAAAGCCTTCTCAAGTGAACAAAGGTTGCGTCTGGAGTTGGCCATTTAAGGATATGCAAATCCAGAGTCTCTTGAACTAAATTTGTGGCCGGCAAATCGCACTCAAGACTGCACTTTGCAGGCTTCAAAATTTGTGGCCGGCAAATCACACTCAAGACTGCACTTTGCAGGCTTCAAAACTACCATATATATACTCTATACGATATTTTTTAGGCATTGTCCCTCTAACATCGAGAACAGATACTTTAGTCTTACAAGTATCTTTCTTAAAATTATGCTCTTTTGGCACTCCTTAAAGGACATGATGTTATTTCGTAATTATTTAACTATTTTTTCTTTTTTCTTTTCTTGAAACCCTACTAGTATACATATATACAAACTTAGATCAAATTCGCTAACAAGGAATCATGCCAAATGTACTTATTAAGTTATTAGCTCTCATTGTTATTGCGGCCAACCCGCGGTCAATGTTGCTTTAATACAAGATACATATCCGTACAAGATTTTTTTTTTAAAATTTCATTTTCATATCAGTTTATGCATCAATTAGAACTTTTTTCCCGTATTGTTTATCTTCTTCTTAACTATTAGATATGTTATTTTCGATGCAAAATGTAAGGTGATATATATGAATAAAACTAAAGGGATGAAGAGAGGCCGCAGCTGCAGCTAGCGTGCAACGTGACCTAACATCAAAAAGGAGTTCACAGGCAAGAAATTCAAAGGCCAACGTTTTGGCCATGGGATTGTCCCCCCACAGACACTCAATCATGGTTGACACAAAATAAATAAATATATATTCTAGGTTTTTTTGTGTCAAAGATGCTTCATGCCGGTGGAAATTTGGTGTATTTTATGTAAGGCATGCTTCCCCTGTTGACTCTAGAGCTCAAGGATTTTAATAAGAAAAAAATGAGTGATATCGAGCACAGTTTTATACTCAGCTAGGGCGTGAATCATGCAGGCTGCTCTGTTAATCTGAATATTTAATGCCAATAATTCTTGCTTTCTTCAATAATATATAATAATTTATTGTTATTAAAAGAAAAGTATGACGGATTCAAATTTATGGATTACACCATGATTTGTGAATGTGCAGTGCACCTTGAATCCCACCTCGTATATGAATACTGCAGTCCTAAAAAACATTATTAATATCCAGAATCTTATTAAATTTCTGTCTGCATATTTTAATATTTGAATTTCTCACTTTTACTCTCTTTTTTTCCCATGATAACTGAATAACTAGTCATATTTCAAGGGCACATCTTGAATCATAAACTTTACTCTATATATATATATATATCGTGCTACTCGACATCTTATACAAGTATGATCTCAAGTTTTATCAACTAAGCACCTCTTATAATTATTTCTAATATTTAAATAGAATTTTATTACTATCTTGAGATGAAAAAGACAGTAGGGTATTAAGGGTAAGCAAGTACGTAGTTCCTTAATTACTATTTAATGATATCATTTAGCATATTAAATAAGCCAAGAGGTGCACATGATTTTGTGATCCTCCTTGCTTAATTAGCCAGCATCTTTTCCCCAACAAAATCCCAAAACGACACTCCCCTAGTTTTCCATCCACAAAAAAAGCAAAGCATTATTAATCCTCAATCAGGCTAGCTACTCGCCACTTGCTTCTGCTAGCTAAATTGTTCATGCTGGCGTGAGTCAATATATATATATATATATATATATTTTATTTTGCGTGAGTCAATTTTAATCTTGGCATAAGCCTGCAGCATTGAATAAGACCTGTCATGGATTACAAAATTAATAAACTAATGTTAGGAGCAGCAGCAGCAGCAGCAGTTTTCAAACCTTGATGTATGGCCAGCTCAAGAGGCCAGCTTTTCCCATTATTTTCCTACCAAACACTAGCGCACATGCACTGCTTCATCATCATATGACCTCCTCCAACTTGCCCCATCACACACTACTCCAATTACCAGCACTTCTTTTCAACTCGCTATAAATATAACATGTCTGATCACCTCAACTTGTCCAAAAACATTGAGCATTGCTTCTTTCTTTACTCTCTTTAAGCTTCCAAGATTTCCTCACTGTGTTACTCTTCTTCTTCTTCTTCTTCTTCTAGAGAGGAGATGGGTGCTCTAGCGAGGAGATCATCATATGGCTACTCAAAGTTGGATAAAGAAGACCCAGAAGAGGTCAAGCATAGAAGAGCACAATTCTTGATCTACAAGGCACTGCAACAAGCAGATTCCCCTAGAAGAAGGCCATCTCTTTTGAGACTCAGACTGTGTAGGTTAAAGATCAAGATTGGCAAGAAACTAAAGAAGCTGAGGAAGGGCATGTTGTTATCTATATCTGCTGCAAGAGTTAGAGTCTATGAGCAAGTTACAGGTCAGTGGAAGCGCTTGTTTGGCAATGGAGAGGCCATTGCTAGTCTTCCTCCTATGCTGGCCTTGAATGCTTGAAACAAGGTTTCATATATCGAGTGTTTTTGGCCTTGCCGAACATCAACACTTGTGTGCAACATTATTATAGTTATTCTGCTCCTTTTATTTTCATGGAGAGCTGCTTTTTTCGAAGGAAACCTTAAATCGAAGATCATATATACATGTCTAGGTAGTTCCTTGCAAGGAATGAGAGTAAGAATCACTACTTGTCGGTGCATCTTTCCTAGTCTGTGTTCCCCCACCACTATATATATTCCATACTATATTGTTAAATCCAAGGTAATTGAATGATTAAAATGCCTTGGTAGGGCAAGAAATTGAGCATTAATTTCTATTGTCCTAGACAAGCCAAGATGGTCAATCTACAAGCAGTGTATGCAAAGCACAACGCCTTTTTCATCTTGGAAAAGGGCAAAAGCACACAGAAACCATCCCTCACGTCTCCAAAGTAGTGGCAACCCAGATACTCTTGGAACTTTCCCATTCATGCCCTACTGTCCTCTTACTCCCCCATTTATAATTGTGAACTTTCCTTAATCACAATGTGGGTGTATTTTTTTTCCTTCTGATTCATGGAAAGTTGCTATACCGAGTCTCTTACGATAAATTTGATCCGAGAAACTTAAAATTCGAAGCTTGGCGCCCTGGTTCATTTTCTAGTTAAACATATTGACTCGCCAAAAATCGATTCATTATCTGTCGACACCCTCGAAAGCTTCGAAGTCATGGCACAAATGGCGCACGGCTGGCTTCTCTCTATTAGCAGGTTGGGGTCACGTTGGGCCCTAATGGTCAGATCAGACTTACCAGCTAATATAGTCAACGTATGCTTTACGCATTTTTCTTGCCATTGATTGTGTTGTGATTGTCGCCTGCTCGCACTCGTCATGTTATGCTTTCGTTTTTCTCATTTTAGCAGGAGTAGAAGGTTTTGAGTTATAATTCAGCCTCAAGGTTAATGCACGTTATTAAAAAAATTTAAAAATATTAAAAAAATATCAATTTAATATTTGTTTTTAAATCAAACATACATTTAAAATTCACTCAAACATAATTACAAACGCCTATTGACTTATCTCAAGCTTGCACATTACCAAATTTGGGCCAACATCATATGCCCTTCTTTTCCATTGGTGGGCATTAGACATGGGACACTTCATTTTCATGGGCTTATGAGCTTTAAGAATTGGGTTGGGCCTACACTTAATAAAGCTCAATCCAGTTCAGTATTGTCTACATAAAAGAACTATTTTTCTTCAGATTTGTTGTTTTACTGGAAAAAAAATTGTTTATTGATATTCTGTTTCATTTTTGTTAATTTCAAGTTTTTAATTTAGCTTATTTTTTATATATTTTTTAGGTAATATTAAGATTTTTTTATATAAACTTTAAGAATGAAATTGGTATTTATAAATATTTCCATTACCATTGTAGATAGAAATGGATAAATATGGACAATGGGGGGTTTGAAAAACTAAGGAAATTGATTGAAAGATCCCATAAATCTCAGGAGTGAAATTAAATTTATCCTTGTACTTTTTATCCATAAAATTACACATCTCATTTAAACATGGTCAAACAAATTACAGTATAACCTTGATAAATTAATAACATCAACTAAATATTTTCCTCAATTTAAATTTAATATTCAAATAATATCTCAATTAGTTAATATTTTTTTTTCCATATTTCTAAGGGTATTAATTATCTATGTATAGAACACACATTTCTTGAGTGTTTGTTTTTGCAGTAGTTTTTCATTTTTTAAAGTGTATTTTAAATTATTTTTTGTTTGAAAAAAAATCAAATTAATAATATTTTATATGTTTTTAAATGATTTTAAAGTGTTCAATATCAAAAAAAAAAAAAATTATTTTAATATATTTTTAATCATTGAAAACAACTCTATACCATAATACTATATACATGAATTATTATTAGATGGGATGACATAAATTTTATTCATATGCCTCATTTCTATTATACTTTTATATGGATAACTTGCAGAATAAACTCACATGGAAATTTAAAATATCTCACCAAATATAAGTTTTAAGCTGATAATACATGAAACTTTAGTAGATGAGAGTATTTATATTATTAAATTTAGATAAAATGGATTAATCTGGTGATTTATAGATTTAAAATTTAATTTAGATTGGATTTTCTTCAATTTGGTTTAGAGTTGATTAGGTCAAACCGACAAGTTTACCGGCCAACTAATTTATTTTTTTTTTTTTTGTTTTTTTAAATTATTTTAATTTAATTTTATTTTATTTTAAATCTTGAAATAAGTTATTTTGGATTGATTTATATTAATTTAAATTGAGTCGCTCAATTCATGACCCTGTCTTTAGCTGCGCCGGTTTTTATAACTTTGAGGAGTGTGACCTTGCAAATAAAAGAGAAAAAGAGAAAAAAAGAAAAAAGTATAAAGATCAAGATCAGATATTTTATAATTCAGGGCTAACCTCTTGCTTACTGGATTGTACCAAATTAGGCAAGAAAGAAAAGCGGGGAAGAAATGTCAATTGTTACTCGACAAATGACACGTCGCTCCTGATTTTCCCTGTTAACTTCATAAGAAGCGATCTTCGGAGCTATTTTAATAACCCAAACAAACAAACAGTCCCTTCTACAATTTCTCTACAGTTTCATCCCTTCGATTCCAGGTACAATCTCTTGAATCTTCTGACTGGTTACTGAGAAAATGTAGGAAGATGAAAGAATTTTTTTTATTTTTTTCCTTAAACTCTCTTTTAAATGACTTGCATGCTATAATGTAACAGTGATTTTTAGTTGCTTAGTGTAGAAAATAACAGTTTTTATTGTTTTTGTCGATTTTTTAAATTCTTAATCGAGAGCTTAATGGTCAATTTAATGATTTTTTTTTTTTTAAACTGAATTGATTGTTTTATGTGGGTTATGCTTAAATGCAGAGAATTTAAGCTTCAAGGTGGAAAATCTGTAATCTTTAAGCTTGTTTTATACTCTAGTGCAGAGAATTTAAGCTTCAAAGGGGCAAAGTTGTGATTCTTATGATTGTTTTATGCTTCAATGCAGAGAAATTAAGCTTCAGAGTGGCAAAAGTTGTGATTTTGATTCTTGTTTTCAGATGGGATTTGAGGGATTTTTGATTTATTAAAACTAAGAAAGTTGAGGAAATGTGGGTTTAGTGTTTTAATTATTTTGGTGTGAAGTCTGTGAGGTTTAGTGAAAATGAGTGTGGTGGGATTTGATTTTGGGAACGAGAATTGTGTGATTGCAGTAGCAAAGGAACGTGGGATTGATGTTTTGTTGAATGATGAATCAAATCGTGAGACACCAGCTGTGGTGTCTTTTTTCGAGAAGCAGAGATTTATGGGCTCAGAGGGAGCTGCTTCTTTGACTATGAATCCTAAATCGACAGTTTCTCAGGTTAAGCGATTGATTGGGAGGAAGTTTAAAGAAGTTGAGGTTCAAGATGATCTTAAATTGTTTCCTTTTGAGATTGTAGAGGGCCATGATGGTGGTATTTTGATTAAGGTGCAGTACTTGGGTGAGATTCATGAGTTTAGTCCAGTTCAGATTTTGGGGATGTTATTTTCTCATTTGAAGCAAATAGCAGAGAAGAGTCTTGAGATGCCTATATCTTATTGTGTTATTGGCATTCCATGTTACTTCACGGATTTGCAAAGACGTGCTTATTTGAATGCAGCTGCAATTGCTGGACTGCGACCTTTGCGGTTGTTGCATGACTGTACTGCAACTGCACTGGGATATGGCATTTACAAAAATGATATCTCCAATGCAGGCCCAACTTATGTTGTATTTGTTGATATTGGTCACTGTGACACCCAGGTATGTCTGGCATCTTTCGAGAGTGGACAAATGAAGATATTATCACATGCATTTGACAGGAACCTGGGAGGGAGAGACTTTGATGAGGTTCTTTTCAGTTATTTTGCAGCACAGTTCAAGGAGAATGATGACATTGATGTTTGTACTAATATGAAGGCATCTATTAGGTTGAGGGCTTCATGTGAGAAATTGAAGAAGGTCTTGAGTGCAAATGCAGAGGCGCCACTTAATATAGAGTGCTTGATGGATGAAAAAGATGTTAGAGGTTTTATTAAGAGGGAGGAGTTTGAAAGGCTGTCATCAGATTTGGTGGAAAGCATTAGTGTTCCCTGTCAAAAGGTCCTGGCTAACTCTGGCCTGACTGTAGAAAAGATTCATTCGGTTGAACTTGTTGGTTCTGGGTCTAGGATACCAGCAATTACTAGAATGCTAGCTTCTCTATTCAAGAGAGAGCCAAGCCGGAGAATAAATGCAAGCGAGTGTGTGGCTCGAGGTTGTGCTCTTCAGTGTGCAATGCTGAGCCCAATATTGCGAGTTAGAGAATACCAGGTTTGTGCTTTACCATGGACAAATGCACATTAATTCCTTCTCTCTCCTGGCTGTGTGTGGGGTTGTCATTTATTAGCATCCATCATTCTCTCTCTCTCTCTCTCTCTCTCTCTCTCTCAGGTCACATGAACATTATAAGTTCAATTTCTTCCTTCGGTTTACTTTGTTTTGACCATCAATAAATTAACATCATATATTATGTGCAACTGCATGCGCTGGCATGCCCATTTTCACATGCATGGTGCTATGTACTATCATGATTGTAATTTGTTCAATGTTGCCACTATCAGGTTCAAGATTCATTTCCTTTCTCCATTGGACTCTCATCAGATAATGTTCCAATTTGCACATTGCCAAATAGCACGCTTTTCCCAAAAGGCCAGGCTTTCCCAAGTCTGAAGATACTTGCTCTTCACAGAAATAATATGTTTCAGATGGAAGCCTTCTATGCTGATCCGAATGAATTGCCTTTTGGCATAGCATCACAAATCAGCAGTTTTATGGTAAGGATAGCGAGCAACAATCAAGAATAGATATGCTTCTCTTCACAGATATATGCTAATCTTCTAGACTTGACTGTTCTTACTGTTCTGATTGACATTTTGTTCATTTTGTGCTTAATTTTTCTGTTAAATGCTTCTGTAGATTGGGCCTTTTCCAGTTTATCAATTGGAAATGGTGAAAGTTAAGGTTAGAGTTCAGTTAAACCTCCATGGAATAGTAAACATAGAGGCATTCATGGTAAGTGTATCTTGACAAATGCTGCAAGCATTTTGACTTATTTGATTTTTTAGTTACACCCCTACTAAATGAGTGTCCTCCTTTAATGCATTAGCAAATTGAGGATGGTGCTGAAGTTACAAATGTTACTTCAGAAAATATGGTGGCCAAATCCGACCATTCACCTTCTGTTGAACAAAATGGTGCTGAAGTTACTAATGTCGCACAGTCAGCACCTTCAACCATACCTGAGGTATGTGTTGGTTCAATTGCCAATCATATGCATGATTTTATACTCTAATTTTTCGCTGCTATTCTTTAGGCTTAATGTATCTGAAAAGATTGCAATAATGAAAAAAGAAGAAAAAGATATTCAATTCAAATATTAGTTTTATATCAGATTTATATTTCCTGGCTTTGTACTAAAAACTGACAAATGATGCCTGATTTTTGCTATCCTTTTCTGGACTGCTGTTGTCATATATTCTTGGCAGCCATATCATTTAGATTTTGCAATACTACAAATTGAGGGTGTCATGAATTCAAAAAAGTGCTTTAGGCTGGAAAATATTGATGTTGGATCCACTTTCTCTGTGAAGGATGAAATTAGGAAAGGAAAAATTTTCAAAAGGCTTGAAATTCCAGTCAGTGAGGAAGTCTATGGAGGAATGACAAAGGCTGAGCTCTCAGAGGCTGAGAAGATAGAGCTTCAGTTGGCACAACAGGACTTGAAGATGGAGCGGATAAAAGACAAGAAAAATGCATTGGAGTCCTATGTCTATGAGATGCGAGATAAGGTATATAGCTTCATGTCAAGTTCCCTCTTCCCAGAGCTAACCTTTTGTCATCAGCTTCTAAATTGGCATGCAGAATCCATGCCATCTTGGCTGTCCAATGTCTTTGTGGAATGCACTATAAAGTTAGTAGATGTTCTTATTTTATTCTTTCATTCTTTATACAGAATGTGAACTAAAAGGTTAATTTGGTGCATGCTCTTTGGCTTGCTGTGATGATGGAAGGCTTGGCAAAAGATTGCTTGGGCTTTCCCTCTTGAGTTTCACATGTTTAGGCTTGGCTTTATTGGAGCATGCACAGGGCACCTTGATAATTTTACTTTAAGAGCATTCACTGCTTTCCGTTTCCATGTAACGGATTTTCTATTATATACACTTTCATTTTTAATTTTTTATTTCACATGTAAGATGTCATAGTTATGGTAATAGCTGCAATCACTTACTAGGGCTAGTACTCTCTCCCTCTCTCCCTCCCTCCCTCCCTCCCTCTCTCTCTCTCTCACACACACACACACTCGTGCGTGCACACACAAAAAAGTTGTGTTCTCTTTTCTGTTATATTTTTTCTTGTAGAAGTGAATGTGCATGCAGAAATTGCTAGCTTGCTTGTGTTTTGTCTCTAAAACTCTATTTAATAGGACATTGCAGAAAATTTTGCTGTGAGGACTGTTAAGAATTTTTATTTTAAATTAGGCCCATCTTTCCTTGATTCTATATTCTTATATGTTCTTTATTAGGCTGTAGTTAAGTTCATTAACAGTGAGCCTTTAGATCATGCTTCACCCTTTTTCCCCTCATGAGTTGCATGATGGAATAACTCGGTCATATGAATAGATTTTCAGTAAGTACCAGAGCTTTGCCACCGAGTCAGAAAGGAATGAGATCTCTATAAATCTTCAAAAGACAGAGGAGTGGCTTTACGAAGATGAACCTGATGATGAATCAGAAAATATTTATAATCAAAAGTTAGAGGATCTTAGAAAGGTACTTTGACTAGTATTATCTTTTGGATTCACCATAATTTATTGCTTGATGGAAACAACTGATAAATTTTAAATATTTAATAGCTTGTTGATCCTATTGAAATTCGATATAAAGAAGACGAGGCCAGAGAAAAAGCAAGAAAGGATCTCCTAAGTTGCATCGCGGATTATCGAATGAATGCTGGGTCACTTACAGCTGTTGAGAGGGATGCGGTATGATCCTTGTCCTGTAATAGGGTGGCAGTAGAGATTTTGGTGATCAGTCACCGAATCTACTCTTTTGACATTTCCCCCATTTTTCAGGTTATAGATGAGTGCAACAAGGCTGAAAAATGGCTGCAAGAGAAAACTCAAGAGCAGGACTCATTACCAAAAAATGTTGATCCAGTGCTGTGGTCATGCGAAATCAAGAGAAAAGCAGAGGGTTTTGATGCGTACTGTTCTCACATCCTTAGACTGGCAATATTTATCTCTGCAGTAGAACCAAATTATCTAGTTTACTTTACTTTCAGTGTCCTTTGCTATAGAGTAGTTTATATTCAATATCTAAATAGCATAGTGTGCTGAACATTTTTGCTTGTTGATTTGATCTCTTGTGGACACTGCTTTGAAGATTGATCTTGTCAAATCATCACAAGGACAAAAATATGACAGCATGTTGTGCTTCAAGTGATGATTGAAAGCTTCTAGCTAAATCGCTGTGCAATATTTCACTCAAATTCATGGTCTGAGTTTCGAGTACTCAAGCAAAACAGATTTTGGGTATACTATGAAAAAAAAAAAGGTTGGATCTGTACGGAGACAATGTTTTTGGGTCTCTCTCATTGTCAAAGGGATCGATATCAACACATAGGTTTATGACACCGATACACATTGATGGATGGATTTGAAAATTTTATTTATTCACTAATATAAGTGCATGTAGATTTGATAAGATTCTATTCTCCAAGGATTTCACCTTCATCGTAGTAGTGTTTTCTTAGTTTCTTGACTGTTGCTTCTTATCTTTTAGATGTTATTACTCCTTTTAATTTCTTCACAGAAGCTGATGGGTTTTTTTGTTTCAGGACCTGCAAATATATAACAAAATCTCTCCCAAGAACAGATGATTCGGATCACATAGACAAACCAGATGATGGGGAGTTAGATTGATGCTGTTATATGCTGTTGTTTTATGTCATCAATCAGCAACTGCAGAAAAACAACCAGAATATTTATTCTGAACTAGGTCCATTTTATCGGCTGATCAGCTAGTGACATATTTCACAAGAATGGTTCATTAATTTTGCTTGAAAGTGAGTTTTGTATTTGCATATCCAGTTGCTTGCTAAGATTCTTTTGCCGTCATGCAACATTGGTTCTCTGGTAGGGTTGAAAGATGCTTTGAGACTGAGGTGGGCTGTAGGTTCAGTACTTATCCATACAAAAAAAAAAAAAAAAAAGAGGAAAATTTCTTCGACAAAAATGTAATATCCAGGAAGGATATGCTTTGGTCATCATGCATATATTCTTACGTGTCTTACCCAACTCAATTGTGTTACCTTTTTTGCATGATGAAATGAGAATTTACATATTTGATTTTGATAGATGCTTTTGCTTTGTGTAAAGACGGTAATGCTTGTTGAAAAATTCTATGGTGCTCAAGCTATAATCACCGATAAACTATAAGGAGGCGGTGAGAGAAATAGGAGAAAAAAAAATATTAAAATCTTTATTCATAACAATCTTGATAGGCTGATTTTTCCTGCACTAGGTCTGCAATAATGTTCCCTCTAGTAGAACTAATGAATTTAGTTTTTTTTTTTTTTGAACTAGGATGATGATGCTAGGCATGTATAGCTAGAGTTGCATCTGTGTTTGGCGAGCAGATGGGATAGATGAAACTGAACAGCATCGATGTTCAGTTTCAGAAAATCAATTATCTTCCCATTTATCCGGATTTCTCAGCCTTCTCCACCTGAAATTGGAACATCTATAAACACAAATTGAGATGGATTGATGCAGAAGATAATTTCAGAAAATCCACAGCCCAGTAAAAGCTTGGCAGGTAAAGCCAATCCATGTGCTCTTGCACCGCCTACTCATCACTGTAAACACAAATTGAGAAGCCTCTATAATCCACCATGACAGGCAGTGATGCTCCTATCAATCCCACCTTGAATTGTACACTGCAAGCCCAGTTAACAAAGACAGCTGCGCTGCTGACGCTACGGTTGTTGGTTCATCAAGTAAGATCAAATTGGCTTTGCGAAGACGTAAAATTGGTCTTTGAAGATATTTGCCGAACATCTCATATCGGCGAGCTCCATAAGATTGACCACAGAGTTTCCACAGCACTTCCCTTCCCTAACTGCAAGATCAAGGCACAAAACCAATAAGATTAAAACCCTAAAAAGTTAAATCACATTTTAAGTCATTTTGTTGTATATATTACCATGAGGCCATAGGCTAAGAATTGGACACCACATTGCCAAGAGAGGCAGCAGCAAGCTCAAGATCGCCGAGGTGGCCAGCGAAGATTCTGGTGGACAAGGACATGGGTTGTTGATCAAGCAAACCAAAACAGCAGGTGCAGCTAAGCGGAGAAGGATCTTGAGTTCAATCCAGGATGCCAACCGAGGCGCTTGAAGTAGCCCAAGTTGGTGTCGACATTTTCAAGCCTGGAAGTCCAATTCATGATAGTGAGAAATTGGTTCAGGTTCTGGGATTGAGCGTAAAAGGGGTTCATGGACTTCACCTCGAGACTCCATTTTGTCCATTTTTGTGGAGATCGTGATGTTGATTTGGTTACTTGAGTTGAAAAATGGAGAATATGATTTGAGAATGGGCTGGGAGGATATATAATCATGGTGAGAGACTTGAGGAATACTCCTCATCGTTTGTCAATGAATTATTCCATAGAATCACCACAAGTGATTCATAAAAAAAACAAAAAACAAAATAAAATTCACCACAATTGGTAATAAAATATTGCTTTAAGATACGAAGAGATCATAATAATTAAGTTCAAGTTCTATCTCCGAATAGCTTGTTATCCTTGGTACCTTTTTCTGAAAAAAATAGGATAAGCGGTTCTTGTCAATTTAATAAATCATGTAATTGAGATTATAATGGTTAGATTCAGTCCAAATTTGATTTGGTTTACAGCCATTATCTTTGAGTTGTTGATCTGGTTACTTGGTCAATCTAAATGTATAATTTTATTTTATCTAAAATAATGTTGTTTTAATTTTAAAATATTTCTTGATTTTAATTTGATCGAATTTAAGTCAAGTTTAGTATGGTGAAATGAGTTAGAAGTTACCTTTTCAAGTTTATTTGAATTTGATTAATTCAATTTAAAAAGAATAATTCTAAATGAAATTTGATTTATATCGAGCTCCAGATCTTTAAGCCATCGAGTTAATCCATTAGAATAGGTTTAATAACTATTATCTTGAATCTAAGTTATGAAGCACTAGTTGGAGTCATTTAAAGAGATTCATATATAAATAAATACCATCTCCTATACAAATTTTAAAAAAATGGTTTACTTTTTTTTTTTTTTTTTTTTTTATGACAGGTATTCTTGGTGAATTACTGAATTTTCCTATTGTAAAAATAAAGTAATTTTTCTTCTATTCATATGTAAAAAATAAAAAATACACCTCTCATATATGATAAAAAAAATTCACCTTCACAATAGTTTTCTGCATAACTTCAATGGTAATCGAGAGAAAGCACACCATAGTTTTGCCAAATAACGTTTAAAATTATTTATTACCAAGGAAGGCCTTTTAATGAGAAAAAGAAAATTCCTTGTGGATTGGCTGGGAAAAATTTACGACTGCTCTTAGTTCCTTCCAGCACTTGTTCGGCTTAAGAGCTTGTTGATGACCAAGACATTGTTGCACAGTTGGCGAAAAACTGCGTTTCTCGAAGACAGCAACATGTGTTGGCCAGGAACCTTTTTCTTGAACCCATTCTCGCATGATTCAACATCAGCAACTGCTGCTCTCACCCAGGTACGCACATCATTAGTAGCATTGGCTAACAAAGCAGCCAATGAGTCATCAAGTTGCTGGATGGCATCCAAGTATTGATCTGAACAATCTTCTAGGGCTTGCTCATTGACAGGGCCCAGAGTTTTGTTACTAAGCAATGTTGTCTTGATGTACGAGGATGTGTTTGTTGCGTTCGTTGATGCAAGGTTTAATGCAATTATGCCAAGTTGCTGTAGATTGGCTTGTTTGCTATCAGGGTTAGATTCAAGGCTGGCAACACAATTGACCTTGTTATGAGTTTTTGTACATACTTCTTGGATTAGGTTGGTGCTTCCTTTGGCCACTGATGGGTGGAAGAAGAAGGTGAGGCTTAGAGTTGCAGAAAGCAGGAAGAAACTTGTAACGGGCTTCATCTTTTCTGTAATCTGCTAAAAGGGGTTGGTTGTTTGTGGGTTTATATCAAGAAAAGAACAGGCTGATTTTTCAAAAATAGTTTTTTGGACAACTAGTATGAGGTAAGTTTTTGTTAAATTAGTAAGCAAACGGATTCAAGCAAAGACTAGAAATGGAAGAGACAAATGCGGTTAACCACCAAAGAAAGCTGTTCTTCAGGGCTTCAATATAGTTCTCAGGCCAATACCAAATTACACACGTGGCATGTAATTATAAAAATTTTTAAATCATTTCAGGCATTTTGCTATCTTATTCTGAAACCAGAATTTTAAGGCCAATTCCTCCAAATGGCATAACAAAAAATCAGAAATTAACCATTTTTGATTGACCCAATCTGAACCACAAACAGATCACAAGTGGCTAGTTAGGTATAAGCAACTAGTAGCAGATCCTTTGCTTACCAGATGGACAGAGCGTCCAAGGAAACTTCAGCATTTTTAAGCAGCCCTGCGATCAACGTTAGTATCTGATAGTACCAAGTCTCAAGGCATAGCATAACAGCTGATGCAAGGGACAACTTGAAGAAATCCCATAACCCAGAGAAGGCCTGGATACTAAAACCCCTCCAGGTGTGCTCGAACTTCTTGCTTGCTAGTGTTGTGGTAAACTCAATCAACCACCTATCATCACTTGCTGGCATTTATTATTAACCACCACCGCCTGCTGCCTCTCAATTTGTGTATAAATAAGCTAGTAAGTTTATATTATTAAGTGTGGGAAAGAGTAGAAAGAAACACAAGAGAGAAAAGAGAGGATGTGTATTAAGATTGTGAGTTTTGTAATTTATAAGCTTGTTTTTGTAATAAAACCGTGTGCTCCATAGGCTTGTCCACATGATGTCTCCACTGCACTTCCCATTCCAAACTGCACATGAAAATTTCTTTCGTCAAATACATATACATATATGGCGTTTATTCTGAGCATGTAATCCACGAACGGTCAAATTATTGAGACTATACCACAATGCCATAGACAAAGCCTTGGACGCCAGTATTCCCAAGAGAGGCAGCAGCAAGTTGAAGATCGCCAAGATGACCACAAAAAACATGTGTGGATATGGAAATTAAAAAATTGAGCAAGTAAACCACAATTGCTGGTGCTGCTAGACGAGACAGGATTTCCAGTTCAAGCCAAGTGGCTCGTAGGATTCGTTGAGAGCGGGGTAATCCCATGACAGATAGTATTTCTTCAAGTTCAGAAGTACTCACTGGCTCCCCGGAGAATGATCTTTTGTCATGCAATATAGGCTCGTAAGACTCATCTTCAGCATACTCTATTCTGCTGTCTTCACTGTAGTTGGCCATGATCTTTGATCTTCTCCCTCTACCTGAGCTAAACAAAGCAGATATGTAAGGCCAAAGGTTGTTCTTATAAAGGGATATTGCTCCTACGAGGAAGCACAAAGATAAGCTATTTTCCTAAGAGTGTGAAAGTGTTGAGGGAAAAGGATGGAAATAAAAGCAAATGAAGGCAAACATGCCATGGTTTTTCGGGTAGTTGAGAGAGAGACAGTGTGCGAATCCACAAGCAAACATGCCATGGTTTTTCTGGGTAGTTGGGAGAGAGACAGCGTGCGAATCAACCAACTTTCCTTATTTTAATTTCTTTGGTTGTTGTACGGAGGCCCTTTGTCGAGGGAATTTATTCATCCAAATATTGAAGAATATATTAAGATAAACAAGTAATCGGAGGTTTGTTTTTGTATGAAAAGTGTTTTTTAATTGAAATTTATTTTTTATTTATATGCTGATAATATCAAAAATAAATATAAAACTTAAAAAAATTATTTTAATATATTTTTAAATGATAAAACTATTTTAAAAATTACCTAACATTACAGTCTTAAACATCTTAGTGTCATAATTTATTGATATTATTAAATATAGTATTGCTTTGTTAGCTTACGATTATACCATTGTATTAATAAAAAAGATGAAGAGTTATTTTCTTTTGTTCATCAAGCTTTTTATTTTAAAAATTTTAATCTTTTTCTGAGTTTTCTAATTTTCAAAATATTGTATGTTTTTTATTTGTTTTCACTAGAAAGATAAATTCTTATTTTGTATCTTATATTTTTAAATATAAATGATGTACATGATATCATATATATATATATATATATATATTTTAATAAGAGTACAAGATTTGATCTTATTCAATTATTTTTCAATGGTTTCTATTTTATCAAGTTTTAAAAGCTTAGAAACTGGAAAAAAAAAAAAAAAAAACAATTTTGTTAGCATAGATAACCTAAAGAAGAACATTGATACGTGATTGAAATCTTAGAAGACAAATTAATATAATCGAAGCTTTAAGGAGGAAAACTGAATACGTCCCAATTCCGAGGGGATAAATTATTTATAACGAAAATTAAATAGTGTAGAAAAATTATTGTATAGCAAGAGATATTTTACTATGAATTATAATAATAGTTTTATTTTTAGTTTTTTATCTTTTCACAAGACATTTCTTTATCTTTTTTTTTTCTTTCCTAGTGAATAAGTAGCGCCGCGCCATTAAGGAGGCATGAATGACGTTTCATGGTAGTCAAATCTGGTTATCCATCTCTTTAGATGCATAATCGTGTTTTCTTCAATATGCTGTAGCGCGTATAGGTAAATAATGGTTGGATTGTCAATAGTAATCGATTATTTGTGTTTTTTTTTTTTTCTAGTCTCTCTAATAACAACTACAGTGCACAATTATCCTCTTTTTTTTGTTTGTTTGTTAAATTAGGAATGGTTGTCAATCTAAAGCATCTTGGGTCTAACATGATTGCTAGACCCAAGCGCTTGGACTTGATAATCATATCAAACCCATGTCTGAGTGTGACAACCATACCAAACACAAGCGCCTAGGTAAAAAAAAATTAAGATTTTTTAAAAGCTTGATTGGACTGCAAAAACAAAAACTGTTTCATTCAAGTAGCATTTTTTATTTATATAAAGTAAAACTTAACTGCAAACTCTTTTTTATTTGTCCAACTTATTGTATAAATTTGTTATATTCGAAGAGGAAAGATTTAAAAAAAATATTGAGTTCTAAGTAATTTATTTTCAAGTTTTCAAAAGATAAACTTTTCTTTTTTGTATGTATTTGTGGATGAAAATATTAATTTTATGTTTCCATCCAAGTATTGAATAATTTTTTAAAGGGTTCATGCTTTTTAAAATTTGAGATGTTGTTATATGCATTGTGGACAATTGGGTTTGGCTTGATTGTCAGACTTAACATGCTTGAGTTTAGTATTGGTTTCGGTTTCAACGTGCTTGGGTGTGGTACAAAGTTAAGCGGAGATTTAAAAATTAACCCACTTTGTTATGTTTAATTACACTATTGAAACAATTTTAATACTATTTATATTTTTTTAACATTTAAAATGTGAGCCTGGTTAATTAACTTTCACTGCATATATCGAATATATGGTTTCTTGTTTTCTTGATTTGTGTGTGTGTGTGTGTGTTTTTCTGGGAAGAAAATTAAGGCAGATTTTGAGAGAATTGAAGAAGGCTTAGCTATAGCAAGAGCAGCTATTTACAAAGCAATTCGGTCGCAAAACTCGTCATCATACAAGAAGGGGAGCTACGTTTCCCAGAGGAGCCACGTACAGAAACCGATATGCTTTTCATCAGTTAAGTTCCAACGATACTATTTAATTTATTTATATTCTTTTCTTAACTTTTTTTTTTATATATATAACTTAGAGTGTCCGAGTTAGTTTACGCGTACCACAACTAATTCCCAAGCCTGTTGAATACCCTACAAGCTCAGTTGGCAGTTAAAGCACTACAAAAATAACAAACATACACAAAAAAATTCAAACCCAGATATAAAAAAAAAAAAAGGAAACAAGCCTCTTTCCCTGCCACGACCTCAAGTGCATTTTCTTTTCTTGATATTATTAGCAGTTGCTTCACAATGGCGGGATCTGAATTCAAAACTTCATAATTCTCGCTTTGCAGCAAGCCAATTGGTACTTTGAAAAGCTGTTTTCGTTTCCAAGATTTCCCTGCACTGCATAAATTCCCCTCGCCACTAAAATTTCCTTCATGTCTTAATTATTTCGAGGGGCACTCTTGGCCCCCTATTGCCTATCTTACAGAAGCGGAGACAGCTTCTCTCCTTTTTCTACTTTATAGGATTGATCATGAGTGCCGGTATTGATTTTATTTTCCCTGGATCATGATATTGATTTTAATTTAGTCATTAATTACCTTATTTCTAAACCGACTACAGAAATTAATTTATGGCAAGTGCTTAATTTTCGTGGGTCTTGCAGCCTGTCACCATCCTGCATTTGCCCTTGAATAGTAGCTAATATCCCTTGCCTTCTTGCACGCTTTATATAACAATGGAAGCATGAAACTTCTTTTTATAGGCTGTACTTTTGTAAAAAAATGCTGGGCATACGCCTTCAATTTTTTAATGGATTTGAGGTTGTGTGTCCTTGTGAGAAGAAAAGGGGAAGGCAAGATATTGGATAAAACGATCAATGTCACAAATGAAACAGATTCTCTTAGCGCCATACAGTCATACCGCTATTAATTACACGATCTCCATGGAAGAAATTAGACGTTGACCACCATAGATGGTTTAGTGATAAAAATTTAGAATTAAAGGTTTTGTTTTTTTTTTATTATTTCAGGTTTGAGCCTTTTATTTAATTATTAATTTTAGGGTTTATAAAAATTATTTAAAGTGTATACATGCTTACCTGAACATCTAATATAATAATAATAATAAAAAAAAAAAATTGACAAAATATGCTAGGAGTTGGCCCAGAATGTTGTCGAAAATAAACCTTATCAAGTTGCTTATATGGTCCTAGTGATGATATTCCGAGTTTATGGATACAATGGGGGAGGGCTAGAAACAATGCTTTGGGATTTTAAGCTTTCTTTTGGTATTGTGGCTGAAATACAAAATGGATAGAATTTAAATTACAAGGCTTGACAATTAAAATTGGAAGTGCAGAAGTGACGGTTTAAGGATAGTAAGAAAACGTTACACAATCCGAGATTAATTCAGAATAAAACCTGATTCATATATTAAAGGGATTAACCCTTTTTAAGAAAATTAAAATACTATCATTTTAATGAGTTGATAACTAGATTAGGCCATGTTAATTGGGTCATCTAAGTTTATTTTTTTAACTTTTTTATTTTATTTTAATTCATATCGGTTAAAGCCCTAGGTCAATCGAATCATAGATTAATTTTAAAATAATAGCAAAACCTTTCATAAAACTAAAATAGTTTTTAAAAAGTAGTACCAAATTCAATGCTCTTGAATATTCAAAGGGGAAGAGGATATGAGAAACTATAAGAAATGAAAAAGGAAACCTCTTGGTTCTTGAGATTTATTTAGTAAAATTGTCTCAAAGGCAGACAAAATATCCACTGAACCTAAACCAATGTCCATTTTACTCCTTCAAGAGTGGTTCTTTATTGTCATTCCAAGAATCCAATCGACTGTGAGCTTTCTCCACCTGAAAAATCCAAAATTCACAGCTTATGATTTTCAAAAGTATATAAAATTTTAAATTTGTCTATCAACTGTATAATAATAATAATAATAATAATAATAATTATTATTATTATTATTATTACTACTATTATTATTATTTAGACATAAGACTGATTGGAAAGTTAGATAAGTCAAATGATTTAATTGTAAATTACATATTGAAATTACCTCTTTTTCCCAATTTGTCCTAAATGTTGCCCATAATAAGACTATAGTCTGCATAATTGTGCCTCCTAACATCCCACTCCATATTCCCTGTAACAAAGACAAAGACATATTTAGTATTGGTCACATTAATAATAATAATAATATATATATATATATAAAATAGAAATCAAGGATATTTATGCTTCATAAATAAGTATTAATTTACCTTTGCACCCATGTCGCATGTAAAGCCAAGAACGCAACCCAGCGGAATGCCAATTAAGTAGTAACATGCAACATTAACATATGCCACAAATGCCTGCCATCCGCATCCAACAGCCACTCCTTCAAAAATTAATTCAAAGAAATTATAAATTGAGAAAAAAAAAAAAACTTGTTTTCTAATTGCTCATCTTTCTTTGCTGTCTCTCGGTGCCTTTTGGGATAAGGGTATGGGGCCAAATTTGAGACAATATTATTGACTTTGTAAGAAGTGTGGTTGGGAATAATAAATTTTCTTAAATTATTTTGAAAAAGATGGGAGAGAAAAAAAAATAATACCTTGAAGAAATGTCAAAGTTCCAATAATAACATCCTTTTTTACTTGTTTTTTTTTTTTTTTTTTCCGGTAACATGTGTGATTTACTTTGATTATTGCTGATAATCTTTTTAACATTAATGATTTTTTTATAATATTATAATTGTTATTATAGAGTTTTAATATTCTTTTAAAGTTTTATTTATTTTTTCATTTTATTTATTTTTATTTCTTTTTAGATTTATGCTTATCTATTTTAATAATTTCTTTAAAAAATGTTAGTTATTTTCGATTTTAACATGTATCAAACTATGTTATTTTACCAAAAACAATTTAACTTGTATTATTTTGCGAAATATCTTTTTTAAACTATGATATATTTGAAAAAAAGCATATGAACTGATCCGCTAACTATTCTTTGATGATGATAGAGAGGTTCACAAGACAAGCACAGGAACCTCCACAACAACCATAGCACTGTATCAACTTTAAGCATGGAGCTACAACGTGTGAAACATTATTATTACCAGGTAACTTACCAGATAAGACAGGTTGGACTCCACCTAGTACGATGGAGGCTGCCAAAAAGGGAGAAAGCTCCGCAACAGCACCGGCAACCACCGTACCACTAGTGAAGGCATAGCTTATGACATGCCTCAACAAGAGCACAGCAATGGCCAAGATCACAGATATGATCAGTGAGCTTAAATTTACTATTATAACAGCAAAAGAAGCTGCTTTGGGATGTCCAGCTCCTAGCTCATTGCCCACTCTCACACTGTAATTAACAATTAAAAAAAAACATAGTTATTATTATTATTATTATTATTATTATTATTATTATTATTATCGAGTTGTCTGTACAAGATGATTCTCAATCGAGTCCCCAAACTAAGAAAATTCCAAATCAGATCAGACAAACCTTTCCCAATTAACCTCACTATTAAAATTGATGACAAAACAGACAAATAGGTCCTTATTTTTTTTTTTTTATGAATAATGTAATTACGACTAAATAGGTCAAACATCTCTTGGATTTTAAGTCACGAGGGTCGATTTTTCATTTTTAAGAGTGGGGTCATTCTATTATTAGATTTTTTTTTGTAGGGTTTCTTCTATTAACTTAGATTTAAAAATCACAAATTATCCCTGTATTATTAAAATTTAGTCCAATTCAACCCTCTACAAATAATTTGATCATATTGAATCCGTTACTTCCAATTTCTTGTTACTTTAAACCTCGCATCCAATTTTTTATTTTTTAGATTGAACGTGAAGCATCTAATGTGAAGCATTAGAGAACGAACCTTGCTGCTGCTTGAAAACCAACAGAGATCATAAAACACCACCCGTTTATCGCCATGCTGCATTCAAACAAGTGTTGCAATCATGTACATGAAGTTGTTCAAGAAATCACGAAATTGATTTGATTAAAACACATCAACTCCATCTAAATCTGGATAACCAAAAATGAATCCAAACTGTAGAGCTCTCCTTACCAGATGGACAGAGCGTCCAAGGAAACTTCAGCATTTTTAAGCAGCCCTGCGATCAACGTTAGTATCTGATAGTACCAAGTCTCAAGGCATAGCATAACAGCTGATGCAAGGGACAACTTGAAGAAATCCCATAACCCAGAGAAGGCCTGGGTGCTAAAACCCCTCCAGGTGTGCTTGAACTTCTTGCTTGCTAGAATGTACACAAACTGGGCCACCACTATGATCCACCATGAGAGACTTGCAACCAATGCTGCACCCAACAACCCTCCTCCGAGCTTGAAAATTACAACCCAACTTAGTAGTAGATGCAGTACAAGAGCACCAGCTGATATGCACGCGCTAGGGAAAATTACACTTTGAGCTTGTAAGAACTTTTGTATGGGGAAGTTGCAGGCGTAAGCAAAGATTTGTGGAATTAAACCATAGACAAAAAGTGCAGCTGCAGAAGCAATGGAAGGAGATTCGTGGAGTCCCAGTAAGATAGGCTTGCAGAAGATGTAGATGAACATGAGCACAAGCCCAGATAAAGTGAGAAGAACTGTGGATCTTTGCATATATATGCCTAGCATTTCATATTTGTGTGCTCCATAGGCTTGTCCACATAGTGTCTCCACTGCACTTCCCATTCCCAACTGCACGCATACATTGATAAATAAATAAATAAATATATAACAATAATATAATGTTCTATTTGGCTACCATTTCTTTTAATTAAATCTGGAACTTATGCTTGGAGATCATACCATAACGCCAAAGATAAAAACTTGGATGCCAGTAGTGCCAAGAGAGGCAGCAGCAAGTTGAAGATTGCCAAGATGACCACAGAAAATTTGGGTGGATATGGAAATAAGAAAGTTGAGCAAGTAAACCACAATTGCTGGTGCTGCTAGACGAAAGAGGATTTTCAGTTCAAGAAAGGTGGCTCTCAGGATTCGCCGACTGCCGGATAATTCCATGTTGGATAATATTTCTTCAAGTTCAGAACTCACCGTCTCCCCGGAGAATGAACGTCTGTCATGTAATATTAGCTGATACGACTCATCCAGATCAGCATACTCTATTCTGCAACCATTAGAGGTACCCATGACCTTGGAGATAATCAGTGCAGGTATAAGGCCAATAATTTGGGGTTTGAAAAGGGTGTTTCTAAAAGAAGAAAGTCATACTAAGTACGATTATGTTATGATGAAAGTACAAACCCATAAGCTTAGAAGTTGATTTTCTTTGATTTTTATAGGTAAATGAGAGAGACACCTGCACATATTCTGTTTTTCGAAATGTCTGGCCGTTTGGTGGGTGTGCTTGATTATAATACTAATGAATTTGAATATTAAGAGAGAAAAAAATATTAAAAAAAAATATTATACAAATTTTATGAATTGCTTTTGAGTTCTCAAAATCCAATTCTATGGTTAGTTGATTAATTATACAAAAAAAAAAGGAAAGAAAAATAGAGAAAATTATTAATAAATTTGTATCTTGAAATTATCTCCGCTTACTCTTGTTAGATATATTTGGAAACACGATGTAAATCGCGTTTCATAAAATTTTATTTTTGTTTTGGCTTCAATTTATTTTTTTATATTTTTAAATTATTTTAATATGCTGATATCAAAAATAATTTTTTTAAAATAAAAAAATATTATTTAATGTATTTCTAGATAAAAAAAATTACTTTAAAAAACAATTAATATCATATTTTCAAACATTCTTTTAGGATTTTGTTTGTAAATATAATAATTTTTACTTTTAGAACTTTATAAAAATATTTGTACTTTAAAAAATATTAAAAAAATAATTATTTTAATATATTTTAAATAAAAGATTACTCCAATCAAATATACAAACACACATATGAGACCATCTTTTTGGATCTCTGGAACCTACAAAATACCTGTGTAATGTTTGCCAGTTTTGTTTGTTTTTTTGTTTTAAAAATATTTTTAAAATTTTTATTTTTTTATTTTAAATTAATATATTTTTTAATATTTTTAAATTATTTTAATACAATGATACGAAAAATAATTTTTTTTTAAAAAAAATATTATTTTAATATATTTTTAAATAATTTTTTTTTAAAAAAAAAAAAATATAACCACCTACCCATCAGCGCTCACTCATTAAAAAATTGGGCGCCACATATCCAAGGCCATTATCATCTCTTTTGCACCTTACGTTCACATGTGATTGTCAAATGACACCTAATATTCTTCTATACTTTCTCGGCCAACCACGTAAAAACAAAAATCTCCAATTCACAAGGACAATATCGATTAGATACCCGATTTATTTTTCATTTTAATTAAATCCCTTTCGTATCAATGAATTCTCAATTACTTCTTTATCTTATAGAGTATTTATTTGTAAGGAATGCTGCGTGACCTCACAAAAAAACATGTAATATATATTTTTTCATAACATATAATATATGTTTTTTTAAGAGACGCGTTGCACGGTACACCCCTTAAACAACCATATTCTTGGCATAACAAATGGAATTGTTGAGTAATAACTTGAAACTCACTAATCTCTCTTTTCTCATAAAAAAACGCTTTGAATTAACTAAAATACATTCATCGCATAATAGAATAAACTATGCAAGAAGCATAACTTTACTATCACATAATTTTAGGATAATTTGATTAGTTGGGATTCGTGCTATATATATATATATATATATATATATATATATATATATATAAAACACTTGTTTAGGCTAGGAAAGTTCTGTCCTTTTCATTGTCACGTGACACCGATTCATGTGATCATTAAGGATGTATTCCTTGAAGAACAATGTGAGGACAAATTGTAGTTAGTTACACAAGGATTTAAACAGCTAAAAAAAAAAAAAAAAAACAAATGCAGTTCACCTTCTTTCCTAGTTAGTAAAACATCTATGAACTGCAGCCACTCTTTCCTTTTTTTAATAGGTGATAAATTATTTACAATATTTTGTGATTTAATTCCCTCTTGTCTAATGTTCATCATTAATACTACTATTATTAACTAACACCAATAACTCGATTTGTTTTGATGGGTCAACCCAATATCTTGTTCGGGTTAAGTTTCAAATATTCAGATGAAATTTGACTCGTTCAAAACACTTACCAGAAAAGACTGGTTAAACTCCATTAAAAATCAGGGTGACAATTAACCGAGCAGAGTTCAAAGACTGCATTGGCAACAATTTCACTTTCGATGGCCTAATTGATCACATGGTGACGGTATAGAGAAAGAACAACTCCAACTTCTATCACAACGATTATAAATGTAGCAAAACAAATCAAAGCCAACTATATATAAAAATGATTAAAATACACATTTAGAATACATGAATAAATTCAACACACATTTATTTCTCATTTCAATTTAAACTCTAACATGTCAATGGATACTTATTTAGATTTTTTTGTTTTTTTCGATAAACAGAATTATTAAGCAATTTGTTTTGTGAGTGATTTTTCTCTTATTTCTTTATTTGGCATCTAATTTGTTATGAATTGAGCTTTAATTTTTTTTTATTTGTCATGTTTCTAATCTAATAATCATAATCACGAGTTTTTAAAAAGTTAATATGGTTATAGATTTTGTTTTTATTTTTATTATTATTATTTTATCATTCTAAGTTTTTTAATAAAAAAAATGGTTTTGAGGTTATTTTATTTTTTAAAAGATTTGGCTTGGTGTGACTACAGGAAGGGGAGTTGCATAATAGATTCATCATAGTACATGGAAAAAAAAAAAAAAAACACTATTTTTTAAGACTCGGCTTGGTGTCCCAAATTCAAACTCGTCGGCTGTTAAATTCAGTCATATTTTTCTTAATATATTTGTATATTGTTTTTATATATTAATTTCAAGAAATAAATGTTAAAAAAAAAATATTTTTATATAAAAAACAACCGGCACAATCGAGAGCACCGAAATTGAAAAAAAGTATACACATTTTTCAATTCTGTTTTTCGAAGCTCACAAGTATGAACGCACATTCTTATCCAACTAAACGTGTAAGCAAATTACAGGTGGACCACTGATGACAATCCTTGTCTGTCAGCCTGTCAAATCAAATTATTACTGGTGTGCCTACAGGAACCATTGCAGCTTAAAAAGGAATATAAGCTTTTTTCCTTAAAAAACAACCTATGCTATGTGAAACCGTCCCATTGGGAACATGTGGGATTTATTTTTCCAGAAAGTAAAAAATTGTGGAGCATATCGTTTTATCAGCAAGCAATTCCGCACCTAATTCGGCATTGGAAGTTGCTATCTCTGTAATCCAACATCCTATAGCATGTACTAGCATTGTCCCCCGAGTCTAGTTGTGTGTGGAATTATTTTAATTTTTTTAAAAAAATATATATTAAAAAGATAGAGGTTTTTTTTAATAGTATTATTAAATTCAATCCAGCAATTTGATCTTGAAACCTGCCAACCTAACTATTTATCTAACTGGAATTTTTAATTAAACCACGTGAGAGCTTATCTAAGATGAATTATTCAATTTAATGGGTCCAAAAAATAATTTGAATGACCAGTAAAAACATGACATAATTTTTTAAAAAAATTTAAAATAATAATCTAAGATAACAATTTTTTATATATATTAAGACAATGTTAGATTGGATCGATATTGGTCATCCTGTGACCTGAATTGTGAATTTCAATAGGTTTAATAACTTTGTTGTTTTTGTAAATTATTTTTATTTAATTTTATAATAACATTAGATGCTTTTCAAAATCAAGCGTCAACCCTAAAAAAAATATTTATTTAAGATTGTAATAACTTTATGGAAAGTGAAAAAAAATAAACCATGAATTTAATTTCTCAACTAATCAAATATTGAATATGTAAAATAAAAAAAAATAATTAGAAAGATTAAAGGACCAGAAACTAAAAAAAAAAAAAAAACATATCAGGTTTGACGGATAAATCCAATAAACCTGTGAATTGAGTAACCCGGATTAACACGTCAAACCTGCAAATTAAGATTAATAACTTGTTTTGTTTTTTAAAATATTATTTATTTAATTAAATGATAATAAAAATAAATGATCGTAAAATTAAGTATCAAACCAATACTGAAACTTTTTTAAAAAAACTATGATAACTTCATAGAAAGTAAAATGAAATAAATTATTAAACTCGATTCTCAATCAATTCAATATTAAAAGATGAAATCGAAAAAAAAATAAATTTATATAAAAAAAAAGTCAAAGTTGCCATACTCGTTAACAGGCCCATGAACTTTCTAAAATTTAATAACATATTTTTTATGAATTTTTTTTAACTATATGATAAAAAAAAATAGACAATCACTTAATGAATTTCAATTAGAAAAAAAAAAATACCATACCAAACCCACAAACCGTGGCAACCAGAGTTACCTCATCAAACTCACAAACTGGATCATTGACTCCATAAAATTTATCAACCTAGTTTTTTTAAATTATTTTTATTTAACTAATTTTTTTTTTTAAATAGACCATATCTCAAGATATTTTTCTAATATCAACCCAATGTTAAGATATTTTTTTTAATATTGCAATTACAATATAAGAAATAAATTAAAATAAACTATCAACTCTAAATCTTATAAATATATACTAAATTAGAAAAAAAATCAATAACCAAAAAAAAAGTTAAAATGAAAAAAAAATTATGGTAATCCACAGCAATAGTATTTTCCCCACACTTTTTAGCCTAGTCTTTGATGAATGGTTGCTTGACAGGTGTAAACCAACCCGATAAGTGTCTTCCAGGGTGTCAATCTTACGGCCTCTCACATGCCCACCAGACCTCGCATCATGTTGGGCCCTATCTCTTTGAAGGGTAATAATGTTAAGTCTCCTCTGACTCATGTTAACCTTACTGTCATTTGATATTCTCATATTAAAATTATTTTAAAATATAAAAAGTTATTTTAAAGTAAAAAAAATTAAAAATTATTAACATTTTTTAAAAACCAATTTTAAAGCATTCTCAAAGAAAAACACAAGGACAAATTTTAGTTAGTTTACACGAGGATTTAAGCATAAAAAACAAAACAAAAAATGTTGTTCACCTACAGTCACAGTTTTAAACATTTATAAACTGCAGCCACTTTTTCCTTTTCAATTCTAACTTATCCGGACTTGCATTATATATATATATATATATTAATTTTGTTCTTTCAGTTTTATACATATTTTTTTTTTTATTATTTGTTATTGATTTTAATAAATAAAATTTTTAAATATATATATATATATATATATATATATATTATTTTTATGAGATTAAATATCATGACCTACAATCATTTTTCAATTTTGTCCATATTTTAATCTCTAAATTCAACAATTGACAAAGTTTAAGAACTTCGTAAAATATTTGTTATTGACACACACACACACATGTCAAGCATCTCACTGAGGCTAAGAGTCTGATATAGTAACGGTGGGCCTTAGGATTAAAAATAAATGCAGATCAAGCCTTTAACATGTCATGATTGAAAAAATAAAGCTAGAATAGTTGGGTATTACAAGAAACCAGGTTAGAAACAACGTCTAAGTTGTAGTATAGTTTGAATGACAATAACAGAGTTCATTTTCCACACAAATTTGAAGGGATTTAACCAACTTTAATGACCCGATAAAGAGGAAGGAATTCAATAACATCAAGGACTCATAATCAGCAAAAGTGTCCTAACAAAATATAGCAGCTAAAGGAGAGAATAAAGGAAGCAAATCAAGACAGAAACAAGGGGGTCAAAGAGCATTCTTTTCTTCTCTATTTTTCAATTTTCAGGTAGCTATGAACTAAACTTTGACTTTTAATTTAGAGGAGTTTTGTTCCATTATTTTTTTAGATTATGAGGAGATATTTCCAACTTTATTTTTAGACATTCAAGTACTTGTTTCACCTCAATTTGGTATGTGATATATTGTTTTAATTCAAGCTTTTTGAATGGTTTTTGCGGTAAACACACTTTTTTTTTTTGTGAATTTTTCAATCTGTAATTGTTGATTTGGTTCAAGAAGGAAGAAAAATAAATGAATTTGGTTGATTTAACTTTCAAGTTAAAATAATAAGAAAAGTAAAAAATCTTTGAGTTTTTTAATGATAGCATGGAACACTTGATCATTTTTCACTCTCATAGCTTTCATCATCAAATATAAAAATTGCTTTTCAATCTTGAATTTGATTGACGTTAAGGAATTAATTAGGACCTTTTTCTAATTAATTTAATATTTTTCAATCTTTCTTGCTTAAAGGAATTTTGACAGGATCTTTAATACTGTAAGATTTTGTTTAACCACTTATATAGATGAATTATAAATACAAAAAAGATTGACCCTAATGTTTCATATAAGTATATTATTTGGACACAACATGTGTTAAAAATTAGGATGTTACATATGTATTAATGTTGATGACGAATATTCTTGACATATATATTAATGAAGGAAAATACCCTTGATATATATATGTGTGTGGATGGAAATATGATGGACTCTTAAAAAACTTTTAGATACTATTTCTTATATAATATTAATATCAAAAGAAATATATGTGTACTCTTGGAAGATTTTTATAAACATAATAAGTATAGAAAAAGTAAAATCTAAAATTGGATATAGAGGGCAGATCCTTATTTACTGATTCCAAACATTCCAGCCAAACACTTTACTCCTGCAGAGGTGGCTGCCTTTTGTCATCCCATGTATTCAACCGGTTCTTTGCATTCTCCACCTGAAAATTTTGACACTAGGAATTTTTAATGCTTTATCTGCAATTTTATTTCTTTTTCTGAAAAAATAAGGATGAAATGAAAAGATTAAGATAAAAATATAATTAATCGCATCATGTGAGTACATTAAATCTGATTTAAAATCGACGGAGTAAACTTATTTTTTTATTATTTTAAAAATAAAAATGATGATATTTTAATCAAGTTTTAATTAGATTTTCTCCGATTACTTGGCTTTCTCCGATTACTTGGCATTTTGTGGGATTAATTTTATAATTAATGTTTTTTTCATAATAAATATATTATAGGATTAGTTAAGACTTCGATCAATACCAAGTTTTTGATCGACTTTGACAACTTTGAAAATTAAAAAAAAAATTAATAATTAACAAGTCAATTTAATGAATCCCGACATGTCTTATTAGAATCCTAAAAAAAAAAAAAAAGAATCCTAAATAAAAGCATAAAGCTCAACAGTTCCAGCTATAAAAATCATCCAAACGAGCCTATCACTGTGCTATGTATGGTGTTTCCCATTCGGCACCTCAAAATTTTAAGAAAATCACTATAGTCCCTACAGTTTAGTATATGTTTCAAATTGGCCTATATAATTTAATTTCTAATTTGGCCCCTTCACAATATATTGTTTTTTTTTCTTTCAAGTCCTATTCTTGCCACCAATAATTTTAGTTACCCTCCGCTACTGCTAGGAGAAAGTGGAGATGAATGGCCAAATCCTTTGAAAGGGAACTAATTTACTAGCTTAAAATAATAAATAAAAAGAATTATAGGGTATATATTTGGAAGATTAAAATATATAAAATCAACAAAATCATAACAAAATATTAAAATTTTTACCTCTTTATTCCAATCTGTTCTCAAAGTAACCCATAACAAAATAATAGTTTGCAAAAGTGTGCCTCCCAGCATGCCTGACCATATTCCCTACAGAAAAAAAAAGTAAATTGTTATATTATAGATACCTTAATTTTATTATCGTGTGTGTGTGTGTGTGTAAAGGATATTGTTTAACAATATATAAAAAAAATGAAAGAAAGTAACAAGGTATATGTAAAATTAAAATGAAAGAATATACCATGTAAAGCCTTTGGATATTTGTATGAAAATGAAAAAGAGTCCATTTGAGGATACTCATATTATCAAAAAAGGAAAAATAAAAAGGGCTAGCTATATGTAAAAATAAAGAATATCTTATGTGAAGCTTTTGAATATTTTACCAGACCGGAAAAAAAATGGAAAAATAATCCAAAAATAATGTTTAATTAATCATAAAATAAAATAAAGGTAATTAAAAGTAAGTAAGACAATAACATTACCTTGGCACCAAGGTCAAATTTAAAACCAAGAAGCACCCCCAGTGGAATACCAAGAAGGTAGTAGCACCCTACATTCACATATGCAACAAATGCTTGCCATCCACATCCAACAGCCACCCCTTCAACACAAACAAATTTATTTACAGTTATGGCTACCATTACAGTGCACAGGATAAGGAGTGATCAGCACTGTAATGCAGATGATATGAAGTTCCATCTCTGAACAGAAGAACATTTTTATGGCAACCATCATGCGTATATGATCTGCCTTGCTTTAATTTGTATATACTAATGGAAATTAATACGTCCCATTGCATTGATTCTTGAGAGTTGATTAGAGAGTGAAGCTGCTCAAAGTTTTGCTAGCTCAATTATGGAACGTTGCCTTCTATAGGGCTGGGTTTTTTGACCTTGAGCTTCACCATGTTTTGACATCAGCTCAATTGTCTGAATTTTATGTATGTAATAACTCTATGCTTCAAGCTGGCAGCTTTTCTCAGCTATTGTTCTTGGCCCTGTGCCTTTAAGCTAGCTTTGCATGCTAATATTTTATGAATACAAACGTTTCTTGCTTCACTCTCATCGTTTGCTTGATTAAAACTATATATCAACACTTGAATGCTTACTAAATTACAGAGAAAGGCAAACGGAAATACCAACTTCACCTTCAGCGAAGATTGTCAAGGAAAAGAGCATTTTGTTTTGTTAAAGATTGTTACCGGACAGAACAGGCTGAACGCCGTTTAGTATGAGAGTGGCAGCGAGGAATGGAGAGAGATCGGAGGCAGCTTTAGCAACAACTTCACCTTCAGTGAAGATATAGCTAATGGAGTCTCGAAATATCATCACAACAATGGCTGCAATTACTGAAATTATAAATGAACATGAAGTCACCACAACGACTGAAAATGATGCTGATTTTGGATGTCCTGCTCCTAGCTCATTGCTCACTCTCACACTGTTTGACATCAATTAAACGTTGTCAATTTTTGTGTTCTATGCAATAATATATATATATATATATATATATATATATATATATATATATAATTCTTCTTATTAGGATTTAAAACTAATGTGATTCATTTAGAATTATGTTAGGTGTTTATGATCATCTTTTATTATGCAACTATCCATGTTGATGTTTTTGATGAAAATATTATGGATTAAATCAGATACATAAACACAATATCAATAATATGATGAGAAGGGTACTTAATTTAAAAAATAATATGTATCATGAATCATATTTAAAAAAATAATAAAATTAGGACCTCTCATATTTTGAAAATTCAGATAAAGATTTATTATAATGATAATTGATATGATTTGCAACCTGCTCAAAATTTAATTATAATATGGGGCAGGAATTGATTTGAGACTACAAATTATTTAAAAGCAATCATAGTTATTAAATCTAGTTTTAATCTATACTCCAGAACTCTAAACCCTTAACAATTTTGATATAACAAAAGCCAAGATAGAAAATTTCAACTGGCCTTGCAGCAGTGTTAAATCCAACTGAAATCATGAACACCCATCCTGATATTGTCGTGCTGCATATAGAGATGAATAAATAATGTCACAAATTAAGCTTTTTCTTTCTTTTCTTGAAGGACATAGCAAGAGACAAAGAAAATCTGAAAGCATCAAGTCTATCTCATGGCTTACCAAACTGAGAGAGAATCCAACGCAACCTCAGCATTTTTAAGCAATCCAGCAATCAAGACTAAAATCTGAAAGTACCAAGTCTCTAAACACAACATTACTGCTGAGGCAGCAGACAATTTAAAGAACCTCCAAAGACCATCAAAGGCCTGCAAACTAAAACCTTTCCATGTGTTTCTACACGTCTTACTCATTGCAATGTATGCAAATTGAGCCACCACTATGATCCACCAAGACAGACTCAACACAAGGCCTGCACCTAACAAGCCCCAGTCCCATTTGAAGACTGCAAGCCAGGTTAGAAAAAGATGCACCACAAGTGCACCTACTGATATGTATGCACTAGGTGCAATTATGCTTTGGGATTGCAAGAACTTTTGAATGGGGAAGTTTGCAGCATAAGCAAAAATTTGAGGGATGAGTCCATGGACGAAAACCGCAGCTGCTGATGCTATGTTGACTGGTTCACCTAGTAAGATCAAGATAGGTTTGGAAAATATGTAGATCACCATTAGAGGGAGAGCTGTTACCATGAGGAGAATAGTTGATCTTTGGAGGTATATGCCTAGAATTTCATATCTATTCGCTCCATATGCTTGGCCACATAGGGTTTCCACTGCACTTCCCATTCCAAGCTGCAAGACAAAACAAAACCAGCTTTAACAAAACTAGAGGATAATTTTCAACTTCATATAAGCTGATACTTCCAAATCCTTCCTCTAGTACACACAAATTTAGAAGGGAAAAGAGACATATAAGAGCGAGAGAAGGTGTTACGTACCAGAAGGCCAAAAGCAAAAACTTGGATGCCAGTGTTTCCAAGAGAGACAGCAGCAAGCTCAAGGTTTCCAAGATGCCCACAAAAGATCTGAGTAGACATGGAAATCATATTATTGAGCAAGTAAACTATCACAGCCGGAGCTGCAAGCTGGAAAAGCAATTTCAGTTCAACCCAGGAAGCTAAACGGAGTCTCTTAGAGTATGGTGAGTATGGTGATTGATTATTTGTTAGTATTTCTTCAAGCTCATTGCTTACAGTCTCGTCATGGTGAGAGACTTTGGAGCTTAATCTTGAAGTATCAGAGTCCATTCTCCTCCTCTTTTGCTCTACTAATTTGAGCTTATATATCGAATAAATGTTGATAAATTGTTCTATAGTCCTTGGATTTGAACTTTGTTATATCTTGGTCCCTCATGTTTGAAAACCATTAGTTGAGTTCCTTCATTTTCGTTGATTGTTGTGGTATATAAACATTTGTTGGTGTTTTCTTAATCCCAAATGTGTAGTTCAAACCATTAATTTAAACTTTGAGAAAACCAACACATGCAGTGTGTTCAAAGAAAACAACATAGCTGAACTTGATAAAAGAATCAAGAACAAGATAGAATTTTGCTAAAAAGGGTCTCAATAACTAGAGTTCTTATTAGTGTTTTATTAATTAATACATCTCTCTAATATAGTTTGAATCTGAAAAGATTTACAACTTTTTAAATGGAAAATAACTTATCTTTATAAAATTAGAAAAATCATAACCCTAAATCAAATAGAAAACAATATAAAATTCAAAATTAAACTAGAAATCTAATAAATAAAAGGAAAATAACAAAATTGAATGACGTCAAGGCTGAAAATTGCATTGTAATCAAACAAACTGTTTTGGTATTGGTAAACCTGAAAATTAATTCATCAAAATCATTTTCATTTAATGTAAAACTTAAAATAACATAATTCAAAAAATAACTTTAATAGTGAGAAAAAAATGTGTTCAGTCTTCCATTCTACAATAAGTTTTCTTATATAAAAGTCTTATGAAAAAGGGATTCTTGCTCTTCAACCCATATTGAATGAGCCTTGGATGGTAATGTGTGCAGAAGGTGTCTCTTCAAGTATCTCTACATATTCGACACCTAAATTAATGGTATGTTCACGATCACCGACATTACTACTCGATGAAGTAGCTACATTTTTATTAGACTTTAAGCTTTTTCTCCATTCAATATTTTTTATGGTGTCACTGATTCTGTCAGAAATAAGAGCCTTAATTTTTATGGGCTAGTCTGTCACTAATTCTAGCAAAATACCAAAACCTTCTGTAATTTTCCAATAAAAATTACAAGTTCATCATCAATTCTTTCAAATATACAAATCTTAATATTTGACAAACTAGTCTCTCGCTGATTTTATTGGTAAACCTAAAGCCTTTTGTAACTTTCTAACAAAAATGAAAGTAAAGAATTTTTGTCAGTTTTTATAATCCCATTTCCAACCTAAACATACAACAATAATACCACCAAGCATATTCAATGCAACAATTTCTCACGTTAAATTCACAACCATAACAAAATGAAACTACTTATGCAATTATTAAAAATATATACATATCTCTAAAATTATACAAAAGTAAATATAATGCATTATAAAGCACCAATAATTATCCAAAACAAATTAAATTTTATTACATAATGAAGCATCACATCTAAATCAATTTAATATATATTAATCATGATACTTATCTTCATGGTAATCAAGCAACTTGAGTCAAAGTTTAGTTGGATCCAAAGAGAATATGTATTATATATGTATGGAAAACTTAAAGTAGATGAATGTCAAACAATGATTAAGTATTTTAACAATGTGAATAGTGTTGCTTGTATCTAATAGGCCTTGTTCTAAAGGGATAAATCTTAGAGAGCCAATAAACTCTTTTTAAGTAGATGTATCATCACAATATCTCTACGATGAAACTTTTTATTCTCACACTTCATACATGAACATTTAATTTTACCTTCACTAATATTCTTTTAATTAGAAAGTATGAAATTAATAAAACCCTCAACCCTTTTAAGATAATGTAGCTTGTACAACCTTTTACAAGAATTTTGATATATCCAAGAACGATAATTCATTAGCAATGAAACCTATATAGAATATCGATGACAAAATTTATTATTAACGTAACTATCAATTCAAAAATCAACTTTTTATTAAAAATAAATTCACTATCCAATAATTAATTATCTTTTTTACACAAATTCAATTTTACATAAAAATGTGAACTAAACAATAAAATTAACAACAAATATTTGGTAACTAACTAATTATCCATTATTTTTTCATTTCAAATTTATTCAAGCTAAATTAATATATCTTAATTATCATCAATTCCACAAAAAATTCTCCAGATTTCCAACTTGAGAATAAAATTGACAAAATCTAATTGGTACCTATTAAACAACTCATTATTTTTTTTTTTCAGTTATAACACACACAAGTTAAAAAATCAAACTCAATCTTATCAAATGAAAAATAAAATCAATTTTTTGTCAATTCTCAAAAAAACTCTAATATACAAATCATACAGTAATACAATAAAATTCTCTAAGAAAAACCTGTAAAACACTTGAATATATAAGCAAACTACAAATACTACAAAGAAATTTTAAATCTAGAACATAATTTAATGGGTTGCAAAAAAACGGATGGGTCTACTCACTAGGTGTAGTGAAACTTCATAAGAAATTGATCCAAAAAAGAGATACTGACACTATTGATAGATGTAGATCGATGTTGACGGTTTGGGGTGGCCAGACTTGTGAGGATGATGGTTGGATTTGTGAGAAAATAGGAGGGGATGTTGATTCTTTTGATAGAAAGAAGAATAAGAAAATGGAGGGAAGAGAGAACTGTCATGTATTAATTCATTTAATTTTTCTAACAAAATATTCATCGGTAATTCTGTTAAAAAACTCTAATGGGTCAAATGTTCAACAGAATCATGGATATAATATTTTTTTTATGTTTTATTTTCTCTAATCAAGTTGAAATTTTATTAGTAATTACTAATGGAATATTTTCTGTTGCTATTCACATTGACAATTATCGATGGAAGTTTTCTATATTTATTTGTGTCAGAAATTACCAATAAAATATTTTTTTTTAACAATGTATATGTTGTTATTTATTAATTTTTAGTAATGGAATAAAAGGTATATTCTAGAAGTTCATTGATTCCATAGTTGTGTCCAACCATTATCATAAAAATTATGTGTTTAAAGCGTTTTAGATTTCATATCTTAAAACAGAACAAAAAATTATTTGATTTGAGTTTGAATACTTTTTAAAATTGTAATATTATCTGGGAGTGTGAAATGAATTCGTTTGATGGTTATTTGATGTGATTTGGTGTCAAAACTGGAAATGAGATGCTCTAACAGTATGGTGATTAAAGGAGTAGGTACTAGCTAGCCCTCTATATTTTACTTTATACTGAAATTAATTTATAAATTTTTGAGGATTACTTGATTGAGATATTATATTTCCAATTACAAATTAAATCAAATACTCAAGTTGTTATTGTAATGTAAAAATAAAAAATGTCTTTCATTGTTTGTTAGAAAGGATTTTCCTCGAAAGTTTTTTTTTTTATATATATATTTAATTGAATTTTAAAAAACTGGTCAATGGAATTTAATTTATAGGTAACAGAAAAATTAAAATTAAATAAAGTAAATTTTTTTCTGATTGAGTGGAAAAAAATTCATTGAAGATTTTAAATTTTAAAATAGTATGACACTTCTTTATTCTTATATATAAATATTAATAAAATAATAAAATAATTTAGATATGATAGTAATAAAAATTCTATTATTTTAAAAAAAGTAACAATTTAAAATGTATTATTTCTTAGATTATTTTTTTACAAAACAATCAATATTAAAAAATATAGTTTTTAACTCATTTTTCATTATTCAACGAAACTGAAAAATAATCATATTTTAAAAAAATCTAAAAAAATGCTTTCCGGGGAACAAAACTTAGCCTTGCCATAAAAAAAAAATATAATATATATATACACACACACACACACACACTTTTATATCCTATCATCAAAGAAAGGAATCTCTCCATCCATGCATTAAGTGCGTATCTCATTAGAAACGAACATGTAAGATTCAAGTTACTATTTGTTGGGAACATCATAATATTCTCCTAATTTGTAATGAAATCATTTGAAACCCTCAGATTAGTCCCCAATCTATATATTCACTAATTTTGAATTGGATCCATAAACTTAAAAACATCTCCAATAGATCTATAAAGTATAAAATATTTTCAAGCGAGTCCTTCCATCATATCCTTAAATATTTTCCATTGTTTTGTTCGGTTTATTAAGAGAATTATAACATTCAGAGGAAAAGTTTACACTCTGTTTCTAAATCATATTGATTGAAGTCTAATATATTAAAGACTAAAAATGAATAAAATTAAATGCCCTGGGATGAAAATGGAGGGTTCCCGTGCTTCTAATTGCTGTCATGAAAGAAAAAGGGTGCAGACAAACACTTCTTTTAGTGAAAGGAGAAAGCACTTGCTCCTCTACCCATTCCATTATTCTAGTTATAGATTATCCCCCACTATCGAAATGGTTTTCTTCTTCTTTCTTGATATGACGTAGAGTTCCAAAGCCACAATATTCTCAGCTATTGCAAGAAATCCATGAATGTGACATAAAAAAAAGCTTGCAACTAGTGAGAAAGGGATCACTTCGAAATTCCATATTGAAGGGTCATTGACGCTTTTGCATATATAAGGTTCGATTCTAGGACATGTGTGGAAAACCATGCATGATATGTCTTGCGATATCTGGATATAGATCTGAAAATGGACGATCGATGAATAGCCAGGGATTGCTTTGCAATCTTTCCCAGTTTCTTGATCATGGAATGGCTCCTCTGTGACACCCAGCTAGCAGGTCTTGTTTGGAACAAGAAAATGATCGTGCCTAACACGCTATTTGTAATTTGTGGAAGTGATTGTGTTGCAGAAGGATAGAACCAAAACAACATTAATAGTAGGAGATAAAAAAGGGCCATTGAATTTGAGCTGGGTAAGTTTAACCCATGTTGATGAAGTAAGAGCTCTAAAGAATAGAGGATTTCATTGACAACTTTGCTTACCAAAAAAGAAAAAGTCACCAATTATGTTTTCTTTTATGCATGGAAAGCACCACAAAAAGAATTATTTTATTCCAAGTTTTTAGCACATGATTTTGTTCCTTTATGTGTAGGATATATATTTATATATATGTGCGCGCGCGCGCGTGTGTGTTATTTTTTTGCATTTTCTTAAAGAGTTGATTAAATTCCATGTCAAATAAAAAGGAGTATAAGCCTTCTTTTGCCGATGGAAGGTGGCCTTCCAGTTTTCAGTGTTGCATTATCTCATGCTTGGAAAGGAATATACTCCATTATTAACTCTGATTCGGCAGCTTCAAATATCTTAAAGAATAAGTGTTATTTCAAGGTTTCTGGATAGATAAACGGCTAGAAGCAGGGACTTTTCAATCTTGTTTCCCATGACTTCATGAAATATCAACCTCCAAAACAGAGACACTGGTGGAAATAGAGAATATTAGAACAGAATCTTGACACTGGAACTTTAGATGGAATCGGCGATTAAGATCTTCAGATACATCACAGCTTCAGCAGCTTGTTGTCTTATTAAATGGGGTTAGCTTGAGTACACATAAAGAAAATTTGAGGCAATGGGCAGCGTACTATCAACTCTTACAGTAAACTACTTGATAAAGTAGCGTACCCAAGTAAATTCACATTCACTAAATTATTATGGAAAGGATTTGTTGTTAAAAAATAATGTAAATTATATCTCGAATCTCATTTAAAAATTTAAGTTTTTGGGTTGAGTTAGTTTTTTGATATGGTATTAAAATCTTAATAATCAAGTGGTCACGAGTTTAAATCTCACTATCTCAATTTATTTGATAAAAATTAAATACATAGTAACGTGGATCTGTGCAGATTTCAAGCCTCAATAATTTTTACTAGAAATGATATGTTAGAGAATAATATAAATTATATCTTAGAATCTTATCTAAAAATTTAAATTTTTAGGTTGAGTTAGTAATATTCTCTCCCTCAAAAATTGAAATCTTATGACTTTTAATCCAACATCGGATCAGTACAAGGGATTTTCTTGTACGTAGACGTCTGGGTGACGAACACAATGGTGGACTGCAAGAAGTATCAGAATTGTTTTGAAGATGGTCTCTCTTATTTCTAGCACTCTCTTTTAGATACATGGTCTAGCTAGTATATATTCCATCATACATGATGAAGGTGATGTTTTCAACAGGATTGAAGAATTGTTGTCACTTTTCAGTCAGAAACAAAATGAGGATGCAGTTCTAAACATATTCATGGCTGGAACATGGACCTTTAAAGCTTCAATATCCACAGTTGTTTGCCTTATCTACATCTTCGCAAGCAATTATTTCATATATGGGTAATTACTCTAATAAAGCTTGGTATTGGAACTTATCTCAGAAGAGAGATTGGAGGCCTATTGAGCTGGGGCAACCACATTGAGTGTCTGAGCCAATTTACTCGTACCTCAATTAATTCCTCAAAACTCTAAAGTTAACGACCATGTAAATCTTCAGTGGCCCTGAAGCTTGTGGTGCTCGAACTGGTGATCTTTGAAAAGCAAAAACATGATCCAGCCAATTGAGCTACACCTCTCAAGATCATTTTGCATGCTTGTAAGATCTTATCTAGAACGTCAACTCATTCTTCCTTTGCCCCTTCAATTTTCTTCTTAAACCCATTCAAGAGGTTTTTATTTATGAATTTAGCCCATTGTGATTCAAATAGAGATTTGTTAAAAATTAATTTTTAAAAAAATACCTTTTTAATTTGAGCATTTGTCTGGGAGTGTGAGGCAAGGAGAACCAACGGCCGATGTAAGGCCTTGGAGACTATGGACCATTGTTAGTGATCAATACTTTAGGGAGGCCAAAACATGACCTTGCTAGATGCGATATGTGCTGGAATTTATGCTTCCATCTACTTGAAGAAATATTCAAAAACTACTGCCACAAATTGTTTCTTTCTAGAGGCCTTGAGAAAGGGGCCGAATATGGCTATCACTCTCTAGGAGAAGGGACCCCACATCCATCATCTTTATCGATGGTAATCTTTCGCATTTATCGTCCTTTTTCACCTGCTCTTCATCATCTTGGAGAATTATACATTTCCAAATGGTCTAGGGGACGAGGGCCTGTACTGCCATGTGCATGCCACCCATCCTTTCATACATTTCCTCATGAGGGAAATGCATTTCAAAAACGAAGACACGTGGTCTTTTCTTTTTTATTTTAATATTAATTTCTAAATTAGCTTACACGTATCTCAACTAATCTCACAAACTTTAAATTTAATAATCATGTAAATTTTCAATAATCCTGAAATTTATATGATTACTTTATAAGATTCAAATCAATAACTTCTAAAAAACAAATTTAAAAACTAATAAAGATAAAAAAATGATTAATATCAATCCCTTACATCATACATCTTCTTTTTTTTTTTTTTTAATGGACGAGGCTTATGGGTAACACGCATAACCCTAGGTACATTTGACTTGTTTTTGGTATATTAATACGTGTGGCATTTTAAAATTTTTTTTTTAATATATTATGATAATATTTTTTTTATTATCTGAAATTATAAAAAAAAAAAAAATTTAAATTTAAACTAAAAAAATTTTGAATTTTCATTTCCAAACATGAAACTTGATTTACACCGCATTTCTCAAAACAGTACATAATCTCGTCGCATATAGTCCCTTTTGCTAACCAAAATGCATCCTCACCTTGCCTGTTTCCATGCGCGTAAGCATTGTGACATGGTACCTCTAGTGAACGAGTACAAAGACCAAATTGAGATGCAGAAAATTTAAGAAATCATCTTTAAAGAACAAGATGATCTTACCAGTTCAAAAGGCAAATTCGAAGGCCCAAAACTTGATAGTAAACCATGAGGAATAAAAGCTTGTTTTCAATGCTGTCAATATATCTCTATAAGTAGCGTTACAAGATGTAAACCAACCAGAATACAACATCGTTTTTTGCTGAAATGAGATTTATATTCTAAGCAATGCTGTCAGTGCAGAGATAATTTAGCATCTACATATGGTTCTGCTATTTAAGAATGTAATAAATGGTTCAAGGTAAGCTCAAGCTGACCAGCAATCCAATTCTTTTACATGGTAAAGTACAATCAAATAGGGGTCCATACAACATCTTATATTGATTTTGCTACATACAATATTATCTCTCTCACTTTTTCCTAGCATTTCTTTACAAAAAAATATTATTACAAGATGCATGCAAGAATCACGAATTAGTACAATCAGAAAAGCAAGCTTGATTGATTCATACCAGATTGAGACTCTTCCAGGTACACTTGGTTTGGACGAGAGTCAGGCATGCGCGACCTCTTTCTATCTAACTTCTATATGATTACCCTCATTTTAAAAGTAACAAATAAAAAATTTGTATCATACAAGCTAGCATTCTCGATGCCAAGAGGAAGCAGGAATGGCTCAAACAAAAAGACTACAAGAGCATCATGGTAACAGCTGAGGCAGCAAACAGCACATAAAAGATCACATCTTCATTGTAAAGACCTGTGAAGCAACAGATGTTTAGTCGGGAAGAGGCCATTGTGAAGTTAAAATCGTTCTTGGTGAGGAAAATGAAAGGCCTTCCTTCTAATCCAGTATCTAGGTTGCAAAACCAACTTGAACAATTGAGGAACACTCGTAAAATAAATAAATATACATTTGAGGAATAGCACACAAGTAGATGGGGTGCTCTTTCCTGTTTCACTGAAGTTTGTGGTATTGATAACAGGGGTTAAGGTCTCCCGGAAAAGTGTTTTCAGTGGACCTTTTGGAATGAAAGAGGATGTTTCCATATCAATGAAAGCTCGTAAAGCTTCCAACTCTTCTAAGAAATTACAAAAATACATGTGCCATCCAATTCACATGCTATGCCAGAAGTAGAAGATCAAAGATACTTGTAAATAACATGAAAAATCAATGAGGTCTCTGCGCACGTAACTCTAAATCAGTTTATTTTTATAACTACAACCTTCCTACTTTTCAATCTCATGACTGCTTTAAGGAAAGAGTTGCAGGACTCAAGATCATACATACTAAGTGTTCATAGATATAGTTGGGTCGGGTTTAGACTCATAGTTGTATCCAGCCGAACTTCTAATATTTTATAAATTGTAAACCCGACCCATTCAATTTTATTTGGACCCAAGTTGGTTGGATATATTGGGATGGGCTAGATTTTTTTATGGATATTACAGATATCCACGGGTTGAGCTTATATTGTTAATTTTTATGAGTCCATATTTAGAGACAAACCTACAATATGAATTGCAGGTGTCATTGCACCCACAATGTTAGGTCTAATTTTTATATTTAGCACTGCCATTAAATTCTAGTTACCTCACTTCTCCTCTTTAATAAAGAGACAAACTTTTTTTGTTCATTAAAGAAATATAATAGAAAGTCCACTACCAAAAACTATGAAGTCGAAACATTTCTAAATAAAATAAAAATAAATACTCAATCTACAAACTATCAAATATAAAGACAAAAGAGTATAGGGTATAAGGGTTGGGTTGGGTAGACCAGGCTTCAAAAATCCCAACCCACCACCTAACCCATGATAGCCATTTCTTAGGTTTTTTTACCCACTATCATCTGTAATATCCATATTATCTGATTTTAACAGATTGATTCGAGTCAAATAATGCAAACATTATGATAGGATGGTTTTTTTAACATCCCAAAGCCAGCTTTACGAATTCTGATGGTTAAACACATTAGTTTCGTTTTCTGGATAGTGGTATTCTAGTGGAAGCATGAGCATAAGTATATTCTTACCACTTTGAGCATTGGCAGCAGCAGGAAGTGCTGGGATTTTGATGGCTGTAAATCAAATAAGTTCAGGTAAACATCAAAGAATATGGAAGAGATGAAATAAGAACTTAAATAGCCAAAATAACTTCAACTATAAAATGAAGAACCATCCAACAAACTAACAATCATGACTAGGACATACTTTTATTGCACGGTGCTGATAACTGAGACTTTGATGGCCATGGAGCAGGAATATTGTCATTCAAATCACAGATGAAGCTGATCCCTGAGGAATGGTCAAATGTTGCATCCGATGGCAAGCTTGGTAGAAGGCATCCAGACTCTAAAGGGAAAAGAAGTGGATAAAGCAAAGACATTAAATTCAATTCTATACAAATAACACAGGCTACAGATACTCTGTGCAATTATAATCCACTTGCCAACGCTAATCATGGTAACAAACACATGAGAATTGGTTAGAATCAACTGCCCGATACCCAAGGCTGAAATCAGATTTTCTGTCAGGTGCTCAATGGGCACTGATAATTTGGGCATGCTTATGTGGGTTCTAAGTTTGCAAACATAAAGAAAATTTCATAGAATTGTTCCATAAAGTACATGTATTACCTTGTTTTGCAACTGAGGTGTGCCATTGTCAATCACCAGAATCGTATCAAAATAGCAAAATAAGAAAAGATTAGTATCTGATTTAAATTTATCTGGCAGAAAAAGCTCAACAGTGTATCGAGAGAGGGAAATTGAGATTTGAGACAGGGCACAAAAGAAAAAATGAATTATTAAAAACAGTGAAAATATCAACCTTGAAGGGAGAAATCCTTAAGGGTTATGTGACAAAGGCTATAAACATCTTTTGTAATATTAGACTTCTGTAACTTCATTCCTAGAGTTGTAGCACAATCCAGAGCTTGCAAGTTAGTTATAAGACTCTGCTTCTGCAAGTGAGACACGTAGCTCTCCATGGCACTACAGCATTCTGTCTCGTTACTAATCTCATTCCCACAGCCCTTTGCAACATGTCTCATGTCAGGGAAAACCAGAGGGCAAACTGAAGCAGAAAGCACAAAAACAAATGAGAAAAGAACAGTTACTGGTGAGGCCTGCTGAAGGGATCGTGGTCTAGGTAAAGTCAAGAATCAAGAACAATGTGCCAACCCCCATAAAAATACTAACAATGAGCAAACATAAAGTAGCACATCTCATATGGAAAGTTAGCATTTTTTGTAAGGAATCAAACATGTCATTATTACTTTCAACAAAAGGACAAGTGGGATCTACGAGCACCTTCAATGAAAATCTGCTTTGTGTGCGTTGTGGTGGCAAGACTGCCAATGCACAAAGCACCAAAGAGACACCAAAAGACATTTAAGATGCAGCTTGCTGAAGCATATTACATGCTTGCATGCACACTAATAGATACATAATCACTTTTGGCATCAAAAGATATCTATTAGAAGAATACTTGACTAATTATTTGAAAACCCACATATGTGCCACATGCAATCATCACAAGATTCTCCGCAACTGAACAAATGCCCTTTCTAGCCATAAGAGAAAAGTAAGTTTGTAACATCCACATTTTAAAACTCACCTTTATTAACTTTGCAATTAGATAGTCCTCTGAGAACCTCCTTTGCACGGGAAGGCTCAAGTTTACCAGCCAGCCATCGAAGTACAATATGTTTACAATCATCAACCTTTGTTGAGTGCTCAGTTAAACCATGGGATCCAGCTATGATCAATACTTCAGAAGCTTTTAGTGCAAGTTTTGTAGCAGTTTCTAATATGGAATTTTGACAAACTTGATCACAACATTCTTTAACGGGATCAATATTCTCACAGGCAGCAAGAAGCTTAGAAGAATCCACAGTGCCCTCAAATTCATTGACATCCTTAACAGGGCAAGACCCTCCAGTGAGATTTGATAGACGAATTGAGCATATCTTATTCACATTACTTTCTGCACCCTGACCGGCCAAAATTTGCTCGATATCTGAAAGGCAATGCTTTGAATCAGTCTCATTTAAAGCAAGAGTTCTGGTATCTTTACTGGATTGGCCCATAAGAATTGCAAGGGTGGCTTCTAACTGGGGACAGCATATAACATTAGCCAGCAATGGCGCAAAAATAGACCAACAATCAGTTGATGTCGTTCTCATCAAACTTTGAGCAGCGGTGAAATTCAACGTGCATTGTCCTACAAAAAGATGACATCACCATATTTAGAACAAAATTGGGCCTTTCAACTCAAATGCCACAAACAATAAAAATTGACCAGACTAACCTGATAACTTTGGGATAGTAATGTTTGTGAAAGGTGCGAAAGGAGAAGGTGCAAGAAGAGGAAGAAGGGGCTGAGGAGCTGAATTTGGAGAGATCTCAGGCAGAAAACCATCCACTCTTCTGTCAGTTGACAATGAGCCTCCATGATTATTGAATGGGCTGCAGTGACATTCATTCAGACCTGTAGCAGAAGGATGGGCTCATTGTGAAGCATATGTAAAAATAAAAGCATCCATGCACCACTACATTGTCAACCGCTCTTGAAAATCAAATGCAATTTAAAGGGATCATTTGAATCTTAATTTACAATCAGACAACCAGTGAAAAATCCGAATACCTGAAGCAAATGCAATACAGCAAGATAAGCATAATACTTATTGTTTTGTATACAGAAAAAACAGGCTAGAAAGGATATTTCCGAGAGCAAATGTAATGCAGCAAGATAAGCATAGCTTATAAACAAATGAAGCACTACATGGCCGATCAGCCATGCACCAGCCACATAGATCCCTGTCCAATTTTCTTAACATTAATCACCATACTAAGTACAAATACCCAAAGATATGTAAAAAAACCTGACCTCTCCCCTGATCATAACGTTTGTTAACGAATGATTCTCCTGAAGTAGGATATAAAACTACACAATCAGTTGGGTATACGTAACAAAAACATTGCTTTTCTCAGAATCATGTCAGCAAAAGATGCTTTAACAGAACCTAAATCATGTTAACAACTTGAAAGCCAACTCCTCACCAAAATGGCAGGTATAGTTGATCACATCAAAAATAAAAGAAACACATTACAATTACACCCAATATTACAGGCAGAAAGTTACTAAAGCAAATTTTTCCAAAAAATCACATTAATTGAAATCACTCCAAACCTGACAAAAATCTTCTTTCTTTATTTTTCATGTGCATATGAAAGGAAACCTAAATGAGCACCGAACCTAGAACCGCATCACATTAAACATTACCAAAAACAAAGCAAAAGACACACTACGCTCGAACAACGATCATAGCTTTAATATTATCAACAGGAGATAAAGCAACACAACAAAGGGCAATAAGTTAAAGAGTCAATATTGCATATCAGCTAACATCAAATCAATAACCCTACACAAAGTCTAAAACTTTAGGCTACAAACCAACTAAATTAACAAATTCCAGAAACCCCATTTGCACAAACCCTTCATGGGAAACCATAAAGTTACCAAAACCCAATTACATTCACTCCACAAAAAACATCAGCTTGAAACAACCCATCTGAGAAAACTCACGGATCACGCAAAAATAACCAAAACCCATAAAACAGAAAATAAGAGTCAAAATACTCACTCAAAATCAAAAGAAACACCTCAACAAAAACCATACTCAGACTCAGCTTCACCTTGAGAGACACCCCTTCACTCATTCCTCCACTGAAATAAAATAAAAAAGGACAGCAAGAAGCCCAAAAGAGACTAAAAATGAAGTGAAAAGCAAGTGTTAGTGATAATAAGTAAGTGACTTGGAACTCAGAGAAGGGTAATAGTGGGTGTCTACTGAAGAGAGAAGAAGCCATGAATGCAAGCTTGTTAATGTCATAACTCATAAGTGTGTGGGGACAGGTGCAGTTTCACAATAACTTTACACTAAAGACAAGGAGAGGGTCTTTACTATTTAGCAAATACATAGGGCCCCGCATAAGCCCCGCATAACATTAGAGATAACTACAAAAGTGAGATTTAAAACTCTAGTGTGCAGTGGCATTAGCATGCCATCAATTGTCTTTTCTTATCCTTTCTCCACTTCTTTGCGTGCCAGCATTATAGTTTAGATACTGGCATGGATGACTTCTGTGAAACGAAAGATAAATTATATATTTTATGTTTAATATTAGGTTTAGGAAGTGTTTGGGAATGTGGTATAAACACGTTCCCATTAAATTTGAAATTTTTTTTTATTAAAATTTAATATGATTTGTATTTTTTAGATTGTTTTAATGTGCTGATGTCAAAAATAATTTTAAAAAAATAAAAAAAACATCATTAACATGCATTTCAACACGAAAAGTTATTTGAAAAGTAACCACTACCACAGTGTCAAACACGCTCTTAATTTATATACCCTTTGTTGTGGGGTGATGTTCAAGTATTGAAATTGAATACAAAACAAATATTAAAAATCTATCACAATAAATGTGATAAAACATTTATTAAACTCGTGATTTTAAAAATAATATAATAAAAATTACAAAAGAATTATTAAACTTTTTTAAAAAATATATATTAATTTTTTAAAGTTGTGATTGAAGTCATCACACCTTAAATATCCAATTTAAAAAAAATCATAAAGTTAAATTCATAATAAATTAAATATTAAATAATAAAAATAATAATCATATAAAAAAATTTTAAAAATAACAATTCAAATAATTGAGATCAAAATTACTATTATTAATAATATTAATAGGAAATATCATCATTATCACTACTATTATTATTCCTATCATTATTAAAATTATTATTATTACTATTATTATTACTATTATTATATTATCATTGTGAGTAATAATTGTATTAGTATTTTACTATTTTTAAAAAACAATTATCAATATCATCACCACTTTATTATTATTGTTGTTGTTACTATTATTATTATCATTGTTATCACCACTATTATTATTATTATTATTATTATTATTATTATTCTCCCTCGCATTATAATAATTACTAATACTACTTTAGTTAACATTACTACTACTATTATCATTATTATCATTTTTTACATCATCATTATTAATACTATTATTATTACTACTAATATCATAACTATCATTATTATTATTATTATTATCATTATCATTACAATTATCATTATTATTATCATCATAATAAACTATTGTTACTACTATTATTACGATCACCACCACCACCATCACTTGTTGTTGAAAAAAATAAAAGTCATGAACTTGATCTGAAGGATAGAATTAAAAGCTATAAAAACTTTGACAAAAAGACCAAGAAAAAAAAAAACAAATAATAGAAGAGGGCCTAAATTGGAATCATTATTATCATTGAAAAAATAAAAACTATAAAGAATAAAATTAAAATTCATAAAAACTTTGACAAAAGAACAAAGGACAAAAATTAAAAATTAAAAGTAAAAGGACTAAATCAAAAAACATTATCTAAAGAAATTAAAAGGCAAAGTTAAATTGAAAAAAAAAAAACGTTAACAAAAGGGAAAATTAAAAAAAAAAATACAAAAATTAAAACTAAAAGGACCAAATTTGAAGTATCAAAAACAATGAGGATCATTTGTATTTATCGGGTAAGGAGAAAGAAATAAAAGGGAAAGAAAAAAAAAGTGTTATCGATGATAAACCAGCAACATCTGAATGCCACACGCCACTCCAAATGGAAAAGGAAACAACGATGAATAACACAAGATGATAAAAACTCATTTTTTAAACGCCCAAAGTTGCTGCACGTGTCGCGCAAAATGTGCAGCGGCTTCAAGGCATTAATTAGCGCATGCACTACACGTACTAGAAGCTTTTTTAAATTAAAAATATTATTTTAATGGTCAATTATGTAACTACCCTTGACCTAACAATGAAAAAACCCCAAGGTTAAAATACCATAATACCCCTAACCCAAATGAATTAAATTTCTTGGATTTAATACATGTGTAATTTTATTGTATATAAAAAACACAAGTACTAAAATACACCTTCCGATACCCTTTATTTTTTTATACTTCGGTTATTTTTATTATTTTACTATTTATAAATATATTGAATCGACCCAGATGTCCTCGAACAAATTCATAATGTCTAGGGCATAGTATGAAAAGGCAAAAATATTCATGGTTTAAAGGCAAACAAATTTTCACATGAATGACAAAAAGTTACCACACTGTAGCAGCGAATAAAAAAAATATGAGGGGCTACAATGAATCACTCATTCATTTTAGTATATTTGTTATTTGCGTGCGCATATATATATATATATATATATATATATATATTAGTTTATTTTTTTGAGTTAATATTTAAAAAATAGTATTCTGATTCATATCAATATAAAAATATATACATTTAAAATAAATTAAATAAAAATATCTAATTTTGACTGACATATAAATTAATTTGAAAATATTATCATCTATTGGGAAAAAAAAACTTTTTCAAAGTGTTTTTTAACTATAAATTATATCATATATTTTATATTATAATTTTAAATATTTTTCAATAATTGAAAGACGATTTAAACAAGCAATTTCAAACAACCATAAATTCCATAAAATGTTTTGAGATTTTCACTATTGTTGTTATTAATTGTAAAGTAAAATCTTACCTTATAATATCAAAACAATACCTTTACGTCAATTTTTATGAATAGCTAATAATTTTACTATCAATGATCTCATATGATATTTGAAAGCTAATAGTGAGGGAAATGCCATTAATAATTTTACTTTTAATTATTTCATATATATTTTTAAATAAAAAACACTTTAAAAAATATTTATTACTATACTTCTAAACACCCTAAATATTTTAAAGCCAATAGTGAGAGAAATGCACCCTCTTAAAAATGCAAAACAAATCATTAAATATTAAATCATTAATATTCTGGACCATAAAGTGGTAGGTCTTACATAAAATACATGAAAGGATTGATAATGACACGGAGTCCTCATCAAATAACCTTATGCTGATGTGAAATTTTTACAAGTTAGATTTTTTAATTAAATTCAAAAATTTATTTGTAAATAATTTTGTTGATAGATGTGAAACTTAGGTGGTTGGTGTAGCTCTGGTTGTCTAGTTGGGGGTGGGGTGGGGTGGGGTTTTTTCTGATGATTGTTTTCTAGGTGTTTATGACAAGACTAGAAGCTCCTTTTCTGAATAGTCCATCTTTTATAATTTGTTTTTTTTATTTAAGTTAAAAAATCAAAATTTTTAAAATCATGATTTCTACTGCAAAAATAAAATAGGCACTACGTATGTCTTGGTGAAATTATAATTATAAACCCAGTTTAACTCGATGATTAACTCAGGATGTGTTCATGAACCTACTTCTAAAAACCAATATTATTAAAATTCAAAAATAATAAAATGCATCAAAGTTCATCAAATTATTAAATTGATCCTTATTTTTTATGAAAATATTTTATTTTATTTTATTTATATTAATTTTTACTCTTTTGAAGAAAACTATCCATAAAACTATGATATTTACAAAAAAAACTACTCAAGTTTTAAAATTCAAATATTTTTAATTTAATAAATGCTAAATCTATTTACTTATGAATAATTAAAAACAATATATTAAATATTATAAAAAAAACAATATTATTTAAGAACTGAATAATACACATCCTCACATGTCAAAAACCTAATAAAAAATGATATACATAGAGTTTGTATTTTTGTAATTACAGACTGGGGTAGGAAAGTCAGGCAAAGTTACGAGGCCTAAGTGTTTATTGATTGAAATATAGGGTTTTCAATTTTAATGGGCTGAACATAAGGTGGCCCAATCAAGCCCAACAGAAGCCCAATATAAGACTAGACTTTGCCTTCCATGTCTATGTATTCTGTGTTAAATTCCAGTACGTAATTCTGGCTTGTTTGATGTGTGATTGGGCAGTTTTTTTAAATGTTTTTTTATTGAAATATATTAAAATGATATTTTTTTAAAAAAAATTATTTTTAAAATCAATTACGATCCAAAACATATAAAAAATTAATTTTTAACAAATAAAAAATTAATTTTTTTGAAAAAAATATGGATTGATTCAAATACTCTCTAAAAATATTCTTTTTTTATTTATTTGTTAGAGGAAGTCCGGTTAACAAGGACAAATCTGTTAATTGTTAGGGACTAGTTTAGACCCAAAAACAAAATTACTCAATATTTTTATTAAAGTAATATTTCATAAGATTAAATTCATTTGGTTTCGAATGCTCATGTGTGTGTCTATATATATTTGTTAATTATAGATATATATATATATTAATTTATGTATTTAAATAATTTTTTAAGATTTTAAAATTAATAACCACAAAAATTTCTAAAAACTTAAAATTTACTACACTCAAATTTATGGAAGCAACAACCATCACCGATAATCCCAAAGTAGCAGCAAACAACAGTAACATCTCTGTCTAGAGAGAGAGAGAGAGAAGAGAAAACCGAAACTTTGGGCAACCGATCTCCTCCTATAAGTGGCAATGAAGCTCACCACTAACATAGGAATGAAGAGGAAGGAGCCGCGCATCCAACCAAGCCTTCCGTGTGCCACCACACGTCACACGTCATTGATGCATGGAAACACGCGTGACAGTGCAACCGCTATTGCATCACTAACTGTGTTTGAGAGCATGTTTGCAACATGGGAACTGCTTTTTATGTGAATTAGGCAGTTTACTTCTGAAATACATGTGTAGGGTGTTAATTTTTTTTTTTTTTTATAGTTTTGAATTAAATTCACTCACAATATCAAAACGAATTAAATTCATCCAAAAAATACAAACCGAACTCAATTTTAACAAAAAAAAAAAAAATATGAATTTGGACAAAACACTTTTGGAACGCAATAACCAAACGATATCTAATTCCAACTGCTACCAAACACACTCAATGACACCAAAACGCTCTAGAAAGTTCAAACCCTAAATGAATTTTGTTAACAATTTTAACAAAATTATTTTAATTGATTAATAGAAATATCAAGATAATGAGTTAAATATAATAATATAATAAAAACTCAATCGACGTATACATGTTACTATCCCTACTCATGCATCAACATTTATGTTTGTTTCAAGTATTGGACCATACTTTCTCAAGAAATCCCACACACAGATTATTGGGCTAATTAAATCATATATACACTTCCATTTTTCCATGCTTTCAGATTACGCATCGATAGCTAGTTTAGTACTTCTTGCAATGGTTTTCTCTTCCACGCAACTTCATCTTTCAAACTTGAAAATCCAAATAACAAGTCAAGGAAAAAAAATTTTTTTAAAAAAAAAAAAACAATCTATTGATTGCTCACATCTATGTTCAAACCTTTGCAAATTGAAATCGACTGAATATTTGCTATTGCTTTTTAAGCTCTTAAAGACACCCTTGAGTTAATGAGTTTATTATGTCTTAAATTCATTTCTCTTTTAAATCAGAAAATACGTACAAATCACCAATTTAATTAAATTAAAAGAGATAGCCTTAAATAATGTCCGGAGATATTGTAATAATAAGTATATATAATTATGTTGATAAAGTCATGCATGGTGAAGTTTTCCACCATTTTTCATCCCCCCCCCCCCCAAAAAAAAAAAAAAAAAAAAAAGAATCGGCCACTAATTCTAGAATATCTTACTTGGCTTAGCCATGAAAAAGGGAAAAAAAAAATTATAATTAAATAAGGAGTAGATGTACACGAACACTATCATATATCGAGCCTTCCTAAATTTACAAATATACCTCAAGGATTTGGGAACTTCCCCTAACAAAAACATAGAGGAGGGTAAAGGAACTTGGTTTCTACATGAACAATCCATTAATTGACCTCAGGAATGCTTTGCAAGGCAGGCTTCCAGTGCTTATGATTAAGATCCATTTCGAATTTAAGATCAGTAGAGTTTACCAGCATACCCAGGACTTGCTCCATGGACAGTCCCTGAATACTAACCCTTGCCATTATCTCTTCTAGCTCCCTCTTTGTAATCCTAATCTTCACCTCCCTCGTAGAACCCGAAGACAAAGAACCTGTGTCCAGTAGCCTCTGCCTTTCCATGTCAGCACCATGTTCTTCATGGTCGTCAGCTCCATCAAACATTGCAGCATGATGATGCTTGTGATCATGTGCCACTGACGCCCAATCGTCATCGGCCCATACGACCGACGACGACGCACTCTTGCAACAATTTCCCATGGTGTTTATTGATCAAGTTTGCAGAATAGTAAAAGATCTTGAATGAATGAATGAAAGGAGAGATTTTGGGCGAGGAAAGGTCGTGGTATTTATAGATAGGAGAAGGGAAGTAGAAATGAGCTAGCCAGCCAGCTAGCCTCGTTTCCAAGAAGCTACACGGGCCATGTAGGGCATGGTGAGATATGGTCATAGGTGGCAAAGCAAGAGTCTGTTTGTTGACCAGAAAGAGCAATGTAGATTGTAAGCAACCCGTGCCAATAACTGTGTCGTGTAATGAAATCAGCAAATCGGCTTCCACGGCTTAAGCAAGCTAGCCATGTCGGTGACATGTTTGACAATTATCGGGTAGGCATAGGCCAGCTTAGCTCAATCATACATGGCCTCATCACCTAACTTTTATTTCTTGTTGATATTTTACGCTGTATTGACTTGTTTCATCCTCCTTTACAGATCCAAATCACTCAATTGATTATGATTTTATGAATAAAATAAACTAAATGATTAAGTTGGAGGGTGTGAATTGAATTCTAGATGGCATCTTTGTGTTAGAAAACAAGTGTGAACTTGTTTTTGCAAATGGTATCTTGGACCTAGCTTCGATTCCTTCTCCACTTGGATTCTCAATACGCAGTATGTGCTTTCCTCATACAAGAATAACACATTTTTCTTGTAAGAATTGTGATATTTTTGTCAAACCTGCAGATATTTTCCTTCAACTAGACCTCAAGAAGTTATCTATAATATTCAAGCCCATTGTAATGGTAAAAATGATTAAGCTGAAGAAGAGAAAAACGTCTATGAAGATATATGGTTTAAACAAGATATGGCCATGCGTCAAGCTGGTAGTTGAAGGCGTGCTTTCTTTAATTACTTACGTAAAGAAAATATTTTAAACTTATAATACATGATGTCATGGCAATATATATTAATTGTATCTGCGGCTGCCTTTTATAAGTAGAGAAAATATAGAGAAATGAAAAATTATTGCCATTCAGCAGAATGCTTGCTAGAAGAAGATTTTTTATACGCAAGCTGGTAAAAAAAAATTAAATTGATTTGATAGTCAGCTAACTAGCCTGCCAGCATCCATAATTGAGAATCATAAGAACTGTTTTTATCTGGAGATTGACCCTCCTCTTGGTAGTCGAAGAATTATCTGTGCATATCTTAATTTAAAATATAATAATTATCTACGCATCTTAATTTACAATTTGAATTATCTGCATTTAGTATTAAGCTTTTTTTAGTCAAAGAAGCTCAAAAGATATCAAACAGACAGCTAGAAGTTAATTTGCCACGTACATGTCATTAGTTACAAATAAATCAAGCAGTCATCCTGTTCTCATTTCTCTTGCTATTGAGAAGTATGATCTGGTTCATCTGAGCGTCCTCTAAAATAAAATAAAGCTTGTTCAATCCTGTCGAAGAACATGAACATGAAATCAAGTGTTTCAAATCATTATTTAGATTTCAACGCATTAGTTAAGCGAGAAGAGAAGGAGAGATCTTGGTGGACTAGTTTAAGAAGCTAAGAGTGTTTTTAGTATTGTGGTAGTTGTTGTGGTTGTGATTTGAAAAAAAAAATTATTTTATAAAAAATATTTTTAGTTAAGAATGGTTTTAAAAAAATAGGTGTTTGGTTAAAACTGTGGTTGAAATTGAGGTTGAAGAAAAAATAGTTTAATATGTTTGGTTAAGAATGCTTTTAAAATTAAGATTATAAAATAATTTTAAAAAATATATATTAATATTGATGATTTTTAATTTAAATATTGTGAATTTAACTATTGTTATTACATCATAAAATAAATTATACTTTATATAAAATATTTTTTTATTATTTATTGAACTATCTACAATTTCATCACGTCTAAAATACATCTGACAATTTTTTTTAGTTTCTTTAACAGCAACAACATAACTTGTAAAATATAATCAGGAACAAATTAAAATTGTGATCAACTTCTGCAAATACTACGTCATCAAGCGAATAAAACATAATTAAAAAATATTTTTTTTTTTATTTTACTGGGTTGGACCCGATTCAATGCATTTTATGCGTTGGACTGGACCCGGTCCGACTGAAACAGTGCAGCATAGCTCCACTGCTCACTGCTCAACTGTTCACTAAATAGTGGACACTTGCCTCCATTATTCACTGCTCCACTGTTTATTAAACATGAAACGCTGCCTCTACTATTCACTGAATAGTGGAGGCATGTTACATTGTTCAGTGAACAATGTAGCATGGTTATATTTCTAGCCGCGTAAGAAAGCTGCAGTTTGTTGCTTTCCATCTTCATGCATTTCACACTTAATTTATTGTGGGATCCATGCACAGTAAGCACTTTTTTTTTTTAACCAAATGTTTACTTAGTATGTTTTTAAAGAAATGCAAACTCTAATGCGTAGCCGAACAAGTAGTTAGTGACTCATTAATTCGAGAGTTGGATTATATAGAATGAGAGTTAATTTGATGGTCAGCTTGTAAATGATTAATTCAATTATTATTTAGTATAAATATAATTTAATTTTAAAAATAATTTAAAATGATATTATTTTAAATTTTAATGTTTTAAAATTATTCTAAAATAAATTATCCAAACTATGATTGGAATAAAAAAGAAAGGGACAGCCATAAATTCATTCACTAGTTATATATTTTTTTACATTTGAATTGTAAGATATTGTGAAAATCAATCAAGGGAGAGTTTTTGTCTTCTCTCTCTCTCCTATTAGACATTAAGGCTTTAAACTTAATTTTTTAAAAAATTCTTGTCAAGTTTAATTTCAACATTAAACTTTTTTAAGATAAATCCTTCCTGAACATATTTTTTCCATTTGTTTCAGCTCGCGATTTTATCCTCTTGTGTCCCAAAATATTTTAGCATTTTTTATTTTTTTTTGGATTTTTGAATAAAAATATTTATTTTTTATAAAACAAATTTGGAGATAAAAAAGTAGTTAATGGCAACTTTTATCTTTTGTATTAGATTTTTCCATTTCTTAACAAATAAGAAGTAATTAATTGGTCATCAATTTGGTCACAAAAGAATTCTATCAACGAGAAAAAAGTTTGATGACCGAAAAAAAAAATTCACTTCTTGAATCCACATTGAATTCTAAGAGGGCGCACAATAAAAACCATGCATAGTGAAATCACCCCACCACTTAATTTGTTTTTTTATACATATAAGAGATAACTATATAAAAAAAAAAACTTCATATACTTTCGTTCATTTTTTATTTTTAATTTTAGGTTTGAGAAATTCTAGCTTTCCTCTGTCATACCGTAATATTGGTTTGGGCTCCTTGAAGTCGAGGGGGAAGATATATATCAAGAAAAATTGAAGGTATTACCTAATAATTAAAGAAAATTAAGAATTCTAAAATATACAATAATTTTAAAGATTTATGTAAGGGGTAAATTATATCCAAGAGAAGAACAATCTTATCCTTACCACATTTTGTTTTTTAACAAAAGATTATGTTTATTATGTGTTTTTTTTCTAATTCTGTATTTTTTATTGCCTTTAATTATTTTTAGCTTATTTTTTTTATTTCATTTCTAATTGCTTTATAAAAAAACGATTGTGAAGAAATTGATCTGGGATTTTTCTTTGTGGTAGTTTAGGGCTTCTTGTTTTGGGGAACTGTTGTGAGAGGGAGACATGGGAGGCGCCGCCGTTTGAGTGGGGCTTCGGGTGAGATGTGGAGAAGCTGCTACTGGGAAGCTGTTGCCGTCGTCGGTGGCGTAGTGTCGCTGGGTTGACATTGATGAGAGGGAGGTCGCTAGCCATGGATGATTTGGGAAATGAAGAGGAGATGGGTCACGGATACTGGCGTGGAAGGAGGGAATATGGGTCTAGTGGGTGATTGTTCTAGTGGGGCTTTCGCCAGAGGAGGAGAAGGATGTCTGGGTTTTGTCTGGAGACAGGTGTTGGGAATAATGGCTATCGTCTTCAAGTTTATATGAGAGAAGGGTGGCCTTGGAGATGGATTTGGTGGTGTTAGTGGTGTTTCAATCTGGGTTTTGGCTGGAGATAGGGGTTGGGAGTTATGGCTATCGTCTTCAAGTTTGTACGAGAGAAGGCTGGGCTTGGAGATGAACTTTGTGGTGTTTCAATGGTTTGGGCAGTATGGATAAGATATATTTCTTGGGTGCTTGGATCTAACCGATTTGGTGTCCATGGCGTGTTGAAAGGTTGTGCTTGAACCGGGCTAGCAAACCAAGTGCGGTTGATTGGATCAGGGAGGGGTGGCTGTGACAAAGAAAACAGCTGGTGTTTGGGAAGGTGGCTTCGGTTTGGAGGTTACTGGGTGATCTTGAATCTAATCTGGTGTGTTTATGAAAGGAAGGTCAAAGATGAGGTTTTGGGTTGAACCTGGTGTGGGTGGTCGGAGCAAGGACGGGTTATGGATCTTCTGGGAAGAAAAGATCCACTGGTGGTGGGGGAAAAATGGAGAGATTGAGTATAGTGATGGGTCAGATGGGTGGAAAGGTTGTAGCTCTTAAAATGGGCATTGGTCGGGGCTCGGCTGGATTTGTGTGACGGAGATGGTTGCTGCCGGTTGTTGATGGTGTTGTGGGAACTGGATGTAATTTTGGCTAATTTAACTTCTAAATTTTATTTTTCCTTTCAAATTAGTCTTACCTTTTAATTTGGTCAAGCTCTTTGATTTTTCTAATCTCAGCCAAATCAAAATCAAGTTCAGTTATTTTTTCTTCAATGAAATTCTCATTTATGACTCGAAAGTTCTCGAACTTTGTTTTTGCCAGCGATATTCTATTATTGATCTAATTTTAAAATTTTATTTTTCTTTTCAAATAAGTCTTACCTTTTAATTTGATCAACCTCTTTGATTTTTCTAATCTTAGCCAGATCAAAGTCAAATTCAAGTATTTTTCTTCAATGAAATTCTCATTTATGACTTGAAAGTTCTCAAACTTTGTTTTTGCTTGTGACGTTCAATTATTGATTCAATTTCAACTCTAGCTGTATTTTTATATGTTTTTTTTTAATGATTTTCATAGTTTTTAACACACAAAAATTAAATAAAAATACAAAAGTAGTGAAATGACTAAATTTACTGAAAACATTATTTTAGATTTTTCTTTTTCTTTTTTCAAAATATATACAAAAACAGGGGAGTCAAAAATTAAATTATAACATTCCATATAGTCAATGGGACAAATGAAATTAGACAAAAAACAATATTTTTACTCTTGTATATAATAAATGTAAATCTGCACAATTTTCTCACGGGAACACGATCAGTAACAAAATCCATGGAAGCTGATTTATCCTCTTCATTGGATTTTGTCTGGTGAAATTCTTCTCACAAAACCCAATTCCCAAAACAACTTCCTCACCTGGGACACGATCCACAAACAAAATCCAATGGATATAAGTTGAAGAATTCGATTAAGAACCCGCAAACACTAGGTCCTAGATCTACATTTTATCAAGTTTTCCTGCTTAACATCTGTAGGGTATGCCCGTTGGAGTTGGCAGCATCTGTTCATAGACCGCTTGTTGCAAAATTGTCTGCTGCAAACTGTCACAAATCTGAGCACTACCATGAATTCGATAGCCTGAGACATGCATCTGCAGATCCTAATGATGAACCCTTTTGCTCCAGTTATCTGTGAGATCTTAAATCCCACTGCTTTGCAGACGGTGGCCGGAACACTGGGGTATTCACGGAAGAGAATACGTGTTCATTTTGCTGATTTTGTCTCATACCTCCGTGAATTCTATTTTTGAAATGGTGAAAATTAAATTTGGATGCAAGAATTTTTTTTTTTTAAAATCAGTTTGTTTTGGTTATTTAGATTTTTCAAATCTGAAACTAAATTAAACCTAATCAATCCCAATTTTTTTCCTAAAAATTTCTAATTAATTTTTCAACTAATCAGTTGTTTTACGTGCCCCTAAATGATCATCCCTACACGTTTAGTGCTGCTTTTATATTGTATGAGATAGATACATAACATGTCCGCATCAATTCTAGATTAACACAGGCTATTGACTTGCAGTTTATTATGCGTTGAATTTTTTTTTTAATAAAAAAAATACACTGACTTTTTAGATATGTTTTTTTATATAAATTTTTTTTTAAATGCAAGCTAAAATGGCCATACATATATAATTAAATAAATTGAAAAATATCTATGTAAATAAATGAAAACAATCACATAAATGGAACCCAAAATTGCTTTTAAAAACCTAAAAAATCACTGAATTTAAAATTAAAAATCTTCTCAGATCTTGTTTTTTTATATACTTTTAAAATGAAAAAAAATCTAAGTAAAACTCTCCTCATCAAATAAAACTTAGTGACAACAAAATTAACCATTTAGGTAGATAGAATTGGTGTTAACATTGATTTTTTTTTTTATTATTATTGGAACTTAATAATCTCTTCCTCTCTCTTTTCTCAAACCAATAACTAAAAAATAAAATAAAAAACTTTATATACCAAATATTGAGAACTTGAATATATTAAGGACTAAATTAATTTTTTTTGTGAGATTTGTGAAATCATTGTCTATTTGTGATTTTTTTTACTTTGATCCTTTGTTTTTTATTTTTTTAGATGAAAAATTTGATTTAATTGTCATTTAATTAGAAATATATTAAAATTGCTCAGCCTTTCACTTTAGCAATCCACAGTGAAAGGCCGAGCAACAAGAATTCATAGTTTAAAAGATTCTTTTAAGATGAGTTAGAGCAACGCGCACCATAATGGCATGGAGAAGTATTAGGTGCGCAGGAGGGTGTGAAAAGATGCAACTGAAGCTCGAGGGTCCATGCCTCAGAAGTACTTGAGCTTATTTGGACGCTAAAATCAGAAAGACTACTTCACCCATTTTTTTGAACACTTCTCTCTTTCCTTGTTTAATCTAAAAAAATACAATCATGCAAAAATAAAGTTTAAAGATTAAAATTATAAATAAATAAATAATAAGTCCACTTTGAAATATGAGATTATGAACAACGTTTATGTGCATAGTGTTTTCCTAACAACCTTTAGAATTTTGTATATAATAATTGTCATATCAACACACACATATATGTGGGTCTTTTTTCAAAATAGTACATATGACAAGAGCAGATTTGCAAACAATGGAAAAAATTAGGGGAGCAGCATACTTTTATCGGGGCAGAATACATGCTAAGAGTAGCCAAAAAAACAGAAAACAAAACACATGCACACGTTATATAAAGGAAACAGCAGTCCCCCTAATCAAGAACAGAAGCTTGGAAACTCGAGCCTGTTATGTTTTCGGTTCCTTCTGACAACTGATCATCTTCACCATCTCTTCCAATCTTAGAACTAAATCTCCCCCCCCCCCCTTCTTGGTGTTTCAAATGGAATCAAGTACACAATTTTCTAAGACCAAGATATGAACTCCACACGTGGGACCCACAGCACTGCCACTCCCCGCCGCCGCAGGAGGAACACCACCGGCTCCGTTCGACGGAAGCTCAAAATCCCGCCAACCCCTTTTTTGCATTGGAAGTTTCTTCAAGATGATAACAAGAGCAGACACCCCGCCGCCTCCGGCAGTGTTGCCAGCGGAGTGAAGGCGGCCGGACAGGGAGGTGTTGGTGTTAGTGGTAGTAGGTCTGCAGTGTCGGCTAGGAAGCTGGCGGCTGGGCTGTGGAACCTATGCTTGGCGGGTGGTGGTGGAGGTGATAAAGCTTTGAACTTGAAATATAGGAAAACTGATGAATTGGGGTTAGAGGTATGTATTATATTAATGTTTTGATTTAAAATTTGACCCATTTTTTGAATGAATTAAATTGTGTATTTTTTTACTTGAATGTATGTTTGGTTGCTGAGAAAGTTTAGTTATTTTCTGGGAAATTAGTCCAAGCATTTCTCTTTTATTTATTTATTTTTTGGCTGGCATATTTTCTTTCTCTTCATGATAGAGACTTGACAGATAGCACTTTGTTGTATTGAGGATTCAGGTGACCAATCGAATGCAATGGGCCATATGTTTGCTTGTTTTCTTATAATTGCCTGTTCACTTTTATTTTTCTTAATGGATTGTTATTGATTTGTCTAGTCTCTAGATTCCTAAGAGAGTGCAGAAGAAAAGGGAGGCCATAATTTCTTCTATCATAGTTTTTTTTTACTCATCAACGAAAATTTACCATGATAGCAAGAGGAAGATTGCAAATTTTTTTTTTTATCCTTGTGCAGTCACCTAGTACTCAAAAGAAATGTCGAAATGGATTTTCTTTTTCATTCTGGGGCCGGTACAATGAGTTGGCCTTGATCTACCTGATTCTACATATTTATTACCTTGATAAAGTGTGAAAAAAAATGATGAACTTGTCTGATTATTTCTCAAGTGCATCTGGGCTGATTAAAACTCATCTAGCAACGACTGAGCTCGTGAATCTCTTTTTGTTTAGTAATAGTTTGCGGTTGTGCATTCTCATTGCCCTGTTCTTGGATGTTTGGCTTGCTCCGTCAAAGTAAAGATCAACAGGCTTACAGGAGTACTTAATGTTTAATTGAGCTTAATAATGTAAAGGTCTTATTGGTTCCGCGCGAATTGGTTCATGTTCTATTTGAATGTCCATCCACATTTTGTTGCCATAACAGTTTTGAGACTCTGGAATGATGCCGTATTTTACTTGCAGCCTGGTGTTGGGCAGGTGAATACCATGTTTCCCTCCCATCACATTAGCAGTGAATATGGTGCAGAAAAAATGGATCTTTTACGGACCCCTGAATTCGTGTCCAATTCAAAGCATGGGATCCTATGTGAGGCGTGCATTCTTTACCAATAACATCACTGTTTTAACAGTTTCCTTGCTCAACCTTAAGCTTTCTCAATAGGGTAGCCTGGACCCATTAAAAATGTCTGAATACAGATATGCAGTCCAACTTTAGCTAATATGATAAATAGGAGGTTATCTATCCATGGTTTGATTAGACTGAACTTTGTCTAGCATGCCCTTACCATCTTCTCGTCTCATCTTCGTGTTGTTAATAGTATTCATGACATCTGGACCAAAGAATAGACAGAGAGGTCGTTTTTATTTATTTATTTATTGTACTTTCAATTAATGACTTGCTTGGTAACCAGAATCTACCATGTGGTTTCTGGTTTTATCATTTACTTTCAGTCTGGTGAAGTCAGTTTTGTATGTGTGCTTTATCTTTCCTCTTTTGTTTTGATTTTTTTGGTTAGATTGAATCCCCATTACTGTATTCTAAGCATATCATGGAGGGTGCAATGAAGTGGGAACCGAGATGCTCAAGAAAATTCAGTGACATCTGCAGCTTTTATAGCCACACAAAACTTCTTGAAAATCAAGTTGCTATGGTGTCTGCTTCTGCCATGCAAGAAGAACTAGTGCAAGCTCGATTGCGCATTCATGAGCTTGAAGCTGAGTGCCAGTCTTATAAGAAGAAAGTCAAAAACTTACAGAAGAAGCTGGGAGAAGAAAGAACCTCATGGCAGAGCAGCGAACGTCAGAAAATTCATGCAGTTATAGATGATTGTGAAAATAAAATAAGCAGGGAAAGAAAAAAACGTCAAAAGCTGGAACTTCTCAATTATAAATTGGTCAATGAGTTATCAAATGTCAAATCCTCTGCAAAGCAGTTCAGGGAAGATTATGAAGAGGAACAAAAGGCCAGAGAAATAATGGAGGAAGTTTGCAATGAACTTGCCTATAAAGTTGCGGAAGATAAAGCTGAAGTTGAAACATTCAAGACTGAGTCCATCAGGATTCAGGAAGAAATGGAAGAAGAGAGGAAGATGTTGCAGATGGCTGAGGTATGGCGTGAAGAACGTGTCCAAATGAAGTTGATTGATGCAAAACTGGCCCTTGAAGACAAGGATTGCCAAATGAATAGATTAATAACAGACCTTGAAACTTTTCTAAGGTCAAGAAGTGGCACCTTGGATGTGAATGAGTTAAGGAAAGCCGAGTTGATCAGACAAGCAGCAAAATTGGTAAATGTTAAAGACATCAAGGAATTTTCTTATGCCCCACCAAAATTAAGTGATATATACTCTATTTATGAAGAACTCAAGCAAATTGAAGACAGTGAAAGGGAGATTGAAGAATGCAAGAAGAGCAGCCCTGCAAGCAATGCTTCCGAACTCCATCTTGCCAGTTCTGATTTGAATGCCTATAACTACCATTCTTTGCAGCAAGGGTCGACTATTATTAATGATGATGACCGTCATTTAGAAGAAGATGCAAGAGGCTATGATGCAGTGAGTCATGCTGAGGGTCAAGGTTCGAGTTATTCCCATGAAGGGAATCAACTCTCTGTTAGCAGGCTTAGCCAAAGCAAAAATGCTTGGCAGATTGCAAGAGAATGTGATGAGAATGAAGCTCAGAATTCTCCAAACACACAAAGTGGTGGTGTTAACTCGGTATCAGGAGAATCGATGCACAAGGAATCTTCCATATCCAAGCTTTCAAGATCTGCCCAATACAACAACAAATGCTATGAGATAACAGCAGATGACAGTGATGGAGTGGCCTTGAATGGAAAATTTTCTAACAAGGAGACTTCTCCCAGAAGAAAGTCGTGGGAAGGTCTTCGGCACCAAGATTCCATGGAGCAGTGGAGCTCGCCAGATTCACACGTTACTCAAGGAATAAAAAAGCGATTTAAATGGTCCCGAGGCATCCAAAAGAATAGTTTGAAGGCCAAGCTTTTGGAAGCCAGGATGGAAAGCCAGAAAGCTCAGTTGCGCAGTGTTCTTAAACAAAAGACTTAGGTGAAGTGACTTCCCAAAATACTGCTGTTTGAGTAGTTCTAACCAGAAGAACAATGTGGTCGTCAGACCAGAAGCCTCGTTAATGCTGGAGTTTAGGGGAGAAAATTGTAAACCTCAAGTAGACAGACATCTATCGATCGACCTTCTTGCATGCTTGTTTCATCGATCATTATCAGCCCTGGTAATATATTCTCTGCATCTCTTGCCAAATTACAAATTGCCATATATCATGACTGAATTGTTTGCCCTTGTAGGACTCTGCTTATTTTCATACAAGTCATTAAAGATAGAACGCATTAAACTCGGATGCACTCGCTGCGTTGTCAGATAAATGCTCAATGAAAATATATAAATCCATTTGTTACAGAGATAGCATCTTTCTCTGTCATCTACTTTGTCTTGATTCATCATAATGCTGTTCTAGAATACAAGACGCCAGCTGCTAATTTCTTTCTCCTTGCTAGCTCCATTTGATGAAGCCACAAAAAGGGAAAATAGTGTATTACTGTGAAAAATATGCATTTCGATTTTCTTTTGTTTCTCTCCCTGTTTTTTTTTTTTTTTGTTAAAATTCATGCTCTAGAGGCTAGCTTCTGAAGTTGCGCACTATTTCATGGAAATTAACATTCCAAAATCATTCGTTTTCAAGTTTTTTCTCTTTTGCTTTCATGGTGGTGGGGGCAAGATGCTGTTATGTTTGTCAAGTTCTATTTACTTACTTTAGGCCCTTTTCCCAAGAAAGAACAAATTGATGTGTGTGAGATTCTGCAACATCCAGATACAGATAAAACTAGAGTTGTTTGGACATCGTTTTGCCTCCTTTTTGCACCCCACTTGCATACATGTTCATGCTTGTCACTGTTTGTCCCTATAAAATTGAAATGTATTCTTCTTTTTTAACTCAAAGTTTAATGGATTTAATAATTTTTTATTATTTCAATATTTAATATTAGATTTGTTGGAAGTGGGATTCAATAAAATTTTTTATTTGCTTTTCATGAAATTATTTCAATCTTATGACCTAGATCACGAGTTTAATAAATTAACCCGAATTAATTAAGATTTTTTTTTTTGTTGCTTTATCTAATTGATTTCTTTTTTGAATTCATTTTTCAGCATTAAGTTTGTTAGAAATTGAGCTTCATTTTTTATATTGATCTTATGACCCGGGTCGTGAGTTTGACAAGTTGACTCTGTTTATTTTTTTTGGATTCCTTTTTAATTGATTTTTTATATAATTTTATCCTCCAACAACTCAAATCTTTTTTTTATTTAGTTTATTTTTTTTTTTCCAATCACATCCTTTAACATTATGTTGTTTGAGAGTTGAGTTTCATATATATATATATATATATATATATATATATATATATATATATATATATATATATATATATATATATATTCAATTTCCTTCACGTGGAGTTATCATGGTCTCATGGATTTAGTATTTTTTTTTTTCTTTCCATTTCAACCTTCAATATTACATCTAATTTATAATGGAGCTTTGTTCCTTTTCTTTCTCTCTCTTTTTTTTTTTTTTATGAAGTTATTTTATTCTCATGAAATTCAGGTCAAGTTTAACAGATTAGTTCAGGTTAATTATGTTTTTTTTTTTTTTTTATATCATCCTTCAGTTGGTTGGAGGCTTTATAATTTTTTTTTTCCTGATGTATTTTCTATAGGGTTATTCTAATCTCATGACCGGATTTCGAGTTTGGCAAGTTAACCAATGCTAACTAGGATAGTTTTTTTTATATCCTTTTTTTAATTTAATTTTTTTTTCAATTTAATCTTAGAAATTAAACATCATAATTTATCTTGATTTATTTTTTATATGGCTATTATAGTTAGTGGGTTATAAAATTGATATGTTAACCCTAATAGCTTTTAATGTCGTTTTAATATTTGAGAAACAAAAATTATTTAATATATTGATGTATTGATATTTAAAAAAGATGTTTAATATTTATTATAATTTAAATTAATGATTAAATTTTTTTTATTAGAAAACATATTATAAAAGTTTAAATATGTTTTTACGTTAAAAAAATAATAAATATTGTATGAAAGGAGCAACTGTTAGATGGGCTTGTTTATTTTGTGCTCGATACCGTTCTTGTGATCTGTAACACATGGACATTGTCATAGGGCCCGAGGTGAAGGAGTGGGACCCAAAATCTCTTTTTATTGAAAATGGGATGCCCACTAATGTTTGTTGGAAATACTTAGCTATTTTCAAAATAAATTAGCTGAAACATCGAGCCTAGCTGTGGATAAGGTCTACACCGTGAGGTCATTTTTATTTTTTAAGAAAAAAAACATGTTTGAAAAAAAATTCCGATGATATGATCTGACTAGATCAAATAAAATAATTTTATTTTTTAAAAAATAAATAATCTCTATCCATGTTAACTTAATTTAACATGCAAATATGTAATTTATGCAATAAATAATGAGCTAACCTTATAATTTATATTATGAGATTAGAATAATTTAATAAAATAATAATAATAATAATAAAGCTTATCTTTTTTTATAAAAAAATACAATGTTAAATGATAAAGGCTTAAAACAATATGTAAAAAAAAAAAAAAAAACAATATCAACCCACGTTAAATTTTCAAACTTGTGATCCAGATTATTAGAACATAAATATTTTATCTGGAAAAATCATGAAATCTAATTCTTAACTAATCAAATGTTGAAGAATAAAATGAAAAAAAATAATTATTAACAAAAGGATCCAAAACTAAAAATAATAATTAAAAAATAAAGATCAAAATTGAAATAAAAATAAATAAATTAAGGATCAACTTTAAATTTTTAAATGAAAGGTGAAATTAAAAACAAGAATCAATTCAATAAAAAGACTCTGAAAATTGGGATTAGATAATGAATTTAAAAATAAATAAAATTTTTTATAAAAATATCAAGAACAAAAATTAAAAAAATATTAAGGATTGATATTAAAAATTAAATGTCATCTCACGTTATTCGATATAAAATTAAATGTTCGGTGCCAACTAAATGATCCCTGCCTTATTCGTAGCCAAAAGGTTAGATAGTATGTTCATTTAATTTCATTCAATTTTTTTTATTAATTCAATTTAAAGTGACTTTGTATTTACTTTTTTTTTTATGATTTTGTTGATTAAGTATTATTAAAATATTTTTCACGAATTTTTGTTCTGTATTTTTCTTTTCTTTTTTATCAAATTTCACGTTTATTATGTTTTAGTGCTTTTTTATTTTAAGCGAGTTTCCTTTCGAATCCAATTTTTATATGTATATTAAAACGAATAATGTGAACAAATTAATTAAAACTACAATTTAATTTGTGCAGAAAACTAGAATTTATAGAATATAAAGGTATTTTTGTTAGTTTTCCTAACATCAGGAAGTGATTGATAGAGAGTATAGTTTTGTAGAGAAAAAAAGATAGAAATTTATATACTTCGAAAGATAAAATGAAATTAAATCATTATAAAGTGCCTGTATATATCAATCAAGACTTCTTCTTCTTCTTCTTCTCCTCCTCTTCGAAACACAGTGCCACCTACCAACAATAGAAAAGGAAACAACATCATGAAGAAGGAGACATAGAGGGGAGGGAGGGTCGAGGCTCAGGAGACAAAATGTCGTGTAAAAAAACTAAAAAGCTTTGAAAAAGTAGTAGAAGAGCCAGAATTCTTTAGGGTTTGATACTGACAATTCACACCCACATCTCTTTAATTATAGCTTTCATGGAAGCTTGTTGATGTATTCTTATCCTCTTGGAGTTGGTTTTCAAGATGAGAAAATTAGACACAGACATCCAACTGTTGGAAAGAAAGATAATATTTCTCATGAAATAAAATGTTTTCTGAAGATTAGAAAATCAGCTCAATCATGTCAAGAGATTTTGAATTTAAGACTCTTTCTTGTGTGAAATAAAAAATGAAAGACTTGTTAAAATATGAGGTTATAAAAATGATTTTATTTATATTTATTATGTAATTTTAACAAATACACTATTATATGTGTTTTATTCAAATAATTTTAGGGACCTTTTTCACCTTATAGAAATTTGTATTACTTCTTTTCTCTCGGATTTTATAAAATATTTAATATACATCATAAGGATTGATATCATATCATAAATATTTTTTGTTTAATCTCAAACTTACCAACAATAATTATTTGTTTTGGCGTATGCAGATGAAATCGTATTTAACTGCTCAATGAGTCTTATTGTTTGTTGACAGCTCGACTCCAGGCCCCTCTCTGCAAGATCTATCTAGTATGGTTTTTGTTGCCTCTGCTAGCGTCAATTCTAGCCCTTCCCTAACATTTGACTTGGAAACAACAATATTAGCTCATCTTTAGCACTTTGTTGTCCTCTCTCAATTGATGTTTTCTATCTCGTGGTCGATTGTCCAACTTCTACTAGTGTTTGGAGCACTCTTGAAAATGCTCTTGCCTCCCCACCCAACTCTAGGATCATGCAATTGCATGACTCTCTTCAGGATTTTCGACAAGGTGATAATATTGTCACTCTTTACTTGCAATGTGCTAAAGGTTTGTTTGATGAATTAGCTTCAGCTAGCAGACCTATCTCCCTCACTAATTTCAACTTAGAGATGTGTCAATATAAAAATTTGCCACTTGGTTTCCTGACACAGGTGCGAATCACTATGTCACTCTAGATATTACTGGTATAACACACGTAAATCCCTATCTTAGTAATGATCAATTACATGTTTGTGATGGTAAGAGACTTGTTATATCTAATATCGCACATAATATCTTGCATACTCCAAAACAAGTATTTACCTTATCCAATAGATTACATGTTCCACAAATTAAAAAAAAAAAAAAAGATTACTTTATGTTCAACAATTTTGTCATGAAAATTCTGTCTTTTTTTAATTTCACTCTTCTGTTTTCTATGTCAAGGATCTCATCATCAAGGAAGTTCTTCTTTCCGGTCAGAATAAAGATGGCCTTTAAGTCCTTTCAAAGTCTTCTGCCACATCTCTGCTACAAGCTTTTCTGTCTGTTAGCTTACCTACTTTCGTTGATATTTGGTATCGTCGACTCAGTCACCCAAGTTCATAAATTTTGAGGCTTTAGCGTCTAATAAAAAGGTTTTTTTTGTAACTCTCGTCATCTCAAATTTTAATATCAAGCCTGTTCATTAGGAAAATCCTCTCGTTTGTCATTAAGACCTCTAAGTTATAAAACTTCTGCTCCTCTTGAACTTATTTTTAGTGATGTTTGGGGCCATGCTCGTATACTATCTTCTGATGATTTTTGATATTTTATCATATTTGTTGATGCACATACAAAATTTATTTGGTTTTATCCTATTGTCGTAAAATCATATGTATTTAATGTGTTTCATCAATTTCAAGTCTTTGTTGAATGTCAGTTCTCTCATAAAATCAAATATGTTCACACTAGCTAGGGTGGTGAATATCATAAATTAAATTTCTTTTTCAAAACCATCGGTATTGATCATCGCCTTATATGTCCACTTACACATGAAATTCACTTTTGTACTTCTCCATCGCCACAACACAATGACTTATGCAATTCTTAATGGCATTGAACAAAATGGTACTGTTGAGCGTCATCATCATCATATTGTTGAAACTATCCTTAATTTTATTGTCTAATGTAAGGCACCTCAAAATTCTAGAATTATGCGTTTGAAACCTTAGTTTATCTCATTAAATGTATGCCAACACCGATTTTGTGAAACAAATCTCCTTTTGAATGTTTTTTTCATCAAATGTCTAATTATGGTTTTTTATGTATTTTTGGATGACTCTGTTTTGCCTTACTTCTTCCTTACAATGCTCATAAGTTAGACTATCACTCCATTCATATGTGTTTTTAGACTATAGTTCATCTTATCTAGGCTATCGTTGTCTTGATTTTTCATTTCATGAACATGTTTTTCCATTTAATGAGTCTGCCCATCCGCCTGTATATATTACCATCAGTTCCTCCTCTTCGTCTACCACTGTCTCCAACCTACCCTGCCTCACCATCTTTGCAACACAAATTGTCTTAGCGACACCACCCCTCCCTACTAACCCCTCGATCCCCTTACCATTATCTCAATCTATATCTCTTGATCATTTTGTAAGTTTAGGTTTTGCAGTTCCAACACTATCTCTGTTGAAATCTCCCTCTGTTGATGTGTCTCCAGCCTTGCTGCTAGTGTCTGCTTCCTCATCTGGGCACTCTACTATGTCACTGCTAGGACTAAACTTATGCGTGGATCTCTCCACACATTATCTTCCACAACAAAACTCCACTAACTGGTCTCCTGTTCCACCACCAACACAACAACATCTTATGGTGTTGCGTCCCAGACAACAAAAGATTGTCAACATCAGCTCTGGTTCTATTTCCTCTTTGCGAGCTTCAGCTTCACAGGTAACATCTCCCTATACTCCTGAACCTTTGAATTTTAAGAAATTGATCGGTATTTATGCTGACATACTGCCATGAAGTCTAAAACTGTAGCCTTACATGCCAATGCTACTTGGTCATTAGTGGTGTTTGATCCTTCTATGAATATTGTTGGTTGCCGATGGATATATAAAATCAAGCGTCGAGCTAATGGTGCCATTGACCGCTACAATGCTTGTTTGGTTGGGCAAAGGTTCACTTAACAAGAAGGCATTGATTACTAAGAAACCTTCAATCCTGTTGTTAACCGACTACTGTTTGGTTAGTTCTCACTATTGCATTATCTAAAGGATGACATATTCGACAACTTGATGTTCATAATACTTTTCTCAATGGTTCACTTTGAGAGGTTGTGTACATGGAACAACCCTCGAGTTTTGTTGACTTTGCTTTGCTTACTCATGTCTATCGTTTTCACAAGTCTCTTTATGGCTTAAAATAAACACCACGAGCCTGGTACACGTGACTGAGTGATTTTTTACTGACCATTTGTTTTCGGGCTTCAAAGTTTGATATCTCTTTATTTATTCTGAATGTGAATCATGATATTTGTTATTTACTTGTCTATGTGGATGACATTTTACTTACCAATAACAACTCTAAATTGATTCAACACCTTATCACTTTACTGAGTTCGGAGTTTAAACTTCGTGATTTGGGTAATGCTCATTATTTTTTGAGGATTGAAGTTACTCCCACGGTATGGGTCTTATGCTTTTTAAACACAAGTGTTCTCTTGATATTCCAAGTTGTGCAGGTATTTCGCCATGTAAACATATTGATACACAAGTCTCTATTTCAAAAATTGATTTGTAGTCTAGTTAGTTGTTTCCAGATCAAATGGTTTTTCTTGGATAGAAAAGGGAAAAAAAATCTAACATGTGATTTTGTAAAAATACACCATTTTTTTTTCTTTTGGTAATATACATGTTTTTTTTTACTTGACAAAATATACTTTGTAAAAAAATGAAATTATGGTAAAAACAAATTGGTTCAAATTACGATATCATTCATAAACTATATATTAAATCTAATCATCATCCATAGAAAATTAGCTCCTAATGAATCTATTAAAAAATAATATAAATCATATCCTGAAAACTCACCTAACAGTTTAAGCTTTTGGGTTGGGATGATTCTTTGATATGGTATCAGAGCCTTGATGACCAAGCGGTCACAAGTTCGAATCTCATCATCCCTATTTATTTGATAAAAATTAAGCACAAGGTAATGTGGGCATGTGCAAGTTTCAAGCCCAAATGACTTTCATTTGAAAAGGTATGTTAGAAAATAATATAAATAATATCCCGAAGACCTTACCTAATAGCTTAAAACTTTTGAGTTGAGATGAATGACCCTGTTAATCATGTAAATATTTATTAAAAGGCATTAATATATCCCAAGAAGCATTTTCAAATTAAAGAAAAAAGCAAAGATAAAACATAATTGAGGCATCCCTATCCTAATGGTCATGTCCAATATAATCTGATATTAATTATTTTTTAAAATATATATATTTTTAAAATTAGCATATTAAAAACATAAAAAGTTTAATTTTAAATAAAAATAAATAAATTTCGACAAACGGGGCTGCAAATGGGGATATTAATTAGGGACTGTGAATCCGTAAGCTTGGACACTGTGACCTCTGCGAGCTAGCCGAATACAAAGATGCCAGCCAAATCAATCAATCATTTCTATCTTCGTTTGCGTCCAAACAAGAAGTACAGTGTCAAAATTTGATGAGTGAAAATATTTCCACTTGATGAAGGAATTGACCGGCCACCACAGCTGGAACCACAAGTTCCGGTACCATCCTATGCAAGTGGGCGGAGCACTTCATGACTGGCTATATAGTAACCCCATGAAAGGGAAGTATGCATGCTTTCTGGTAACTGTTATGGCAACTTGAAGAAAGTTGAGCAGTTAATTGTCGTAGCCTTTAGGTATATGTATTAATTGCTCATCTATCATTTTGAAAGTGACTCTACACCCACCAAGTTTAGGTTCCGGAAGTTTTTTTTTTGAATTAAAAGCCTCTAGTTCTGTCCTCAAATGTTATCCAATGATTAATGTTTGGAAATGAAAATCTCAATTATGCATAACCAATATGTACGTGAGTTTATATTTGTTTTAGTTTTTATGGTTATAATTTTTAAAAATTAGATTTTAAAAAAAGTTGTTTTTAGTTATAGTTTAAAAAAAAAAATGTAAAAAATATGTATTTGGTTAAAAATATAATACAAGGTGAATTTTTATGAATAAAATAAATAAAAAAATATGTCTTCTTGAATAAAAAAAAAAGTTATTCAATTTTTATAAAATTAAAATCTGAAATGTAATAAGCTCAGTATAAAAAAACAAAAGCTATTACAATACTAAATGATATGCTAATTGTGTGTTTATTAACATGGTGTAGAGTACTTTTTCAATTAAAAATATATTAAAATAATTTTTTTATTAAAAAAATTAATATAAACACATCAAAACCATAAAAAAATATATAAAAAAACAAATTAATTTAATATTTTTCAGAAATATTTTTTTGAAAATCATAAAATAGTATTGCTATCCCTAGTAATAGTTTATGCACATGTCATAGACTGATTAACTAATTAGTAGGGACTAGGGAGGATAGCATGGCAATAATGGCCAGCTTGCACCAAATTTTGAAAGGGCAAGATTCCCTTCGAATTGTTTTTTAATCACAGCCAATATATGGTAATCAAGTTCATCATGGAGTATAAAACATATGAATCATTGAACTAGAAATGAAATTAATAATTTGAGTTCGTAATAGCATTATTTGATTACTTGTATAAAAAAGATTCCCTAATGCTAATGAATGGTAGGAAATCATGATTTGCTTGGAGGGCACGATCAATGCAATGGCCCTATCTAGATCCTCTTCGTTTCATGTAAATGCGTGAGTCTTTATATTTTAAAATGGTATTTAAAGTATTGATAATTAAATGATTATGAATTTATATTTTATTATTTTGATAATTAAAACATATAATGTTTTAAATTAGATCTTAAAATATGATTTATATTATTATCTAATACACCTTCTTAAATGAAAGCTCTTTGGGCTTGAAACATCCATAGACTCACACTACCTTGTGTTTAATTTTTATCAAATAAATGAGGATGATGAGATTCGAACTCATGACCGCTTGTTTATCAAAGCTCTGATACTATGTTCAAAAAACGATCTCAAACCAAATAATTTAAAGTTTTAGATTAAATCTCAAGATATAATTTATATTATTCTCTGACAAGCTGATAAATTTAAATTTAGTAACTATCCCAAAATGTCGAACCCAGATTTTAACTTCCAACTTCTAGCTTTATCAAGCTTGAGTAAGCCTAGGGAGGAACCCAACCTGGATTTCCAATGGTGCAATTTTTTTTTTTTAATGACGAGGAGAACATCAAAAACATGCATGCATCAATTTTGACTTTGCCAACACTATAAAGCTTGTTGCATAGATAAGATAACTATGAGCTATGGCGGTATTTTATCACATCAAACTCTTATCAAGGCAAGCTTATCTCACTGTGGCGGCACCATTACCAAAGAGACTAGCTAGATGGCTCGAAATGGGGTGGCCGACCAACTTGAAAGAAACAACTCCATGGTAGAGATGAACAATAAGCTCGTTGTTTAATTTAACCCATCATGGAGAAAGAAAAAAGGGATCTTACCGCCTGAGCTTGCCATCAGTTCTGGTGGGACTCATCTCTCCTTGATGATGATCTTTGATCATGACTGCTTGTCCTTCAAGGCCTCCGTATAAAGGGAAAATTCTCTTGTCACCCATTAATATAATTGCTCTGTCGACATATATATGTTATTGGCATTATATGTAAGATATTTGGTGCAAACTGTAAGAACTTTATTAAAACTTAATTAATTAACGATGTTTTGAAGTATAGAGAAAGCCATTTATCCTTGCATCAACCTCGTCTTGTCGCGAGCTGTAACTTAATTAAGACCAATGAAACCATGGGTTAGATTTATGAATTGACTTGGGATTCGGTTGATGCATGCTAAATTCAATTGATCATATTATTAATTCGGTGATAGGGAGCTTTTAGCACCCCGTAATTTTATCATTGTCTTGTAGAATTTTTGAGGAGATCTGAGTGATTAGAAATAACATGATGTTTCAAGATAAAAATTCAAAAAGAAATAGTAATTTTCATCTTATTCTTTAGAGATTGATTCTAAATCTACAAACAAGAAATTTCTTTATACATGCTTAGATCTATATAAAGATCCCGAAAACATCTTACAATGGACAAACTAGATTTCTAAGAATCTTACTTTTTTGGTATATAGCTTTTCGTTTTCTTTTCTTCTTTTCTCTATCCATGTACACAAACATAACATTTCTCTTTCTAATGAATCAAAGGTTTTTTGGCACTAACTTTGATATAAAATCAGCTGTTATTATTATATATATATATATATATATATATATATATATATAAAACTTTAATTAATATTAACATCCCTCTTTTTCTTAAAAAAAAAATTCAAGTTCAAATATTTCTTTTATAACCACAAAAAAAAAACCCTCTTATTCGTCAATATTAATTTGGGAAACATAAAATTTGGGAAAAATAAACTCTTTTTTACACTTCTTGGTTCATTGAAATTCAACTTCATGTCACCTCGATTTGTCTCTCATTAGAAAAAAAAAGAAAAAAAGAAAAAAAAAAAAAAAAACCTCTTTTTTACACTATTGTGGTTCAATACTCATAATTGAAGTTCCCGAATAATTTTTCATAAAAAATGCAAATTTTATTTTTCCTTTTTTACTATTAGAGTATCGTCGAGTCACCATTTATATATGTATTAAAGCTAAATTCTTTCTCGATCAAGTTTTAAATAAATTATTTGTAATTGTGCTGGCATGCATACACAAATCTTTGTTTCTTCAACCTCCTTCCCAAAACGATAACTAGGAAAATAAATTGAATTGCCCTAAAACCTCACGTGGTTGCAAAATTCCATTTCCGTTGTACATAAAAGCTTGAATAGACAATGCACTAGCTGGTTTTTAAGTGTCCCTTTTCATTACACTAGAACTTTCTTTTTAGCTTTTTACTTGTAGAAGTCAATGCTTTTTCTATAATTCTTTCATAAATTTTTAAAGAGGTTAGCTTTTACACCGCGCGTTAAAAATAGTTTTCCAAATTAGTTTCTTTGTAAAACAGTTTTTATATTTTTTTTCTTTAAAAACTTTTGCTATGTATTTTCAAAATAATTCAATTAGAAGCTTGAGACATGCGAACGAGCTAATTTAGACTACAACTAAATTTCATGTAAAGCCAATTAATCCAATTTAATGGATCTCTAAATCATTGATAGATATAAAAAGATCACAGATTCAATTACCAACAATTTAAATACAAGAAATTAAATTTATTCTCACATTATTATATAAGAGGTAACTAAAACTGTAATATTTTAATGATTTTTAGCAGATTTTTTATGATACTGTGGTAATTAAGAAGAGGGAAAGAAACTCAGTGTCATGCACGAATTATAAAGGCAAGTACAAGGATCTAATTTCGATTCTAAAGACAGTAAAAGGCCCTTTTTCTTTTCCCACTGCAATCATCTGTTAGGGTAACTAGTTCGTGCAAGAACCGACTTTCTTTGACGAGTCATCAGCTCTTGACAACCCTAACCCTAACTACCCGACAAAGCCTCCAACAGAAACATTTTCCATGACATTTCCTTCGGACAAGACACCCACTTGTTCCATTTAAATCAATCAGTACATACACAGTGACCTTTCAGAATTTCTTTACTCGTAAGAATCCCCCCTGTAATCCACCCTAGTACAATCATTACTAAACCTTTGATTTGATTAATCAATTTGAATAATAAAGAATAACCGCCCAGAGGTGCTTACAAATCCTGATTTTTATTGTTTAACCTGTCAGTTGATCTATATAAAATATTATTTTTTTATTTAGAAATATATTAAAATAATTATTTTTATTTTAAAAAAAATATTTTTCACATCAGTATATTAAAATAATTTGAAAATATAATTATAAAATTAATTTTAAATAAAAAAAAATTATAAAACAACATTTAAAATACAATTTCAAACAACCCTTAAAATATTTGGGTTGCAATAAATGTATAGTTGGTTTAAGGTTGATTTGGATTGTTGTACGATTAGGGTGATTGTGGATGGTAAGGTTAGCAAATTAACCTGATTATTCATAATATTTATTAAAATTAACTTGAAATTAATTGAATTGAATGTTATTTTTAGTAAAACACTAATTTCTTGAAAATTCAGCAAACAATATATGGTTGCTTGTTCTTTTATTTGACCGACTATAAAGCCTTGACCGATAATACTATTGAGATTATATGACTTCAGTATTTATTATCAGATTTGTATATTACTCCTACTTTTGTGCATATACTTTGGTGTTATAATCTATGTGTTATTTATTTATTTACAAATCCTATATTTAATGCTTATATTAAACATATTGAGGTTCATTATTATTTTGTACGTGACAAGGTTGCCACAAGAGATATTCAGATTCATTGTATCTCTTCCAATGATCATTTTATCAATGTTCTTGCTAAAGGAGTATTTGTTTTTTAGATAGCTTTTGTGATTGTAATATGAAAAAAATAAGTTTAGAAAAAAATACTTTTAGTTGTAGTTAATTGGATTTAAATACGTGTTTAGTAAAAACTGTGGTTAAAGTTTATGTGTAACAAAAAAAATATATATAAAATGTTTGGCTAAAATGTTTACCCTATTATTTTTTGTGTATAAAAATAAAAACATATTATTTTGATGTATTTTTGAGTAAAAAACCATTTTAAAAAGCAACCACAACCACACTTCCAAACAGCTCAAGGGGTATTTACGAAAATTAGTTAAAAAAACATGTAAAAACTACTGCATAAAACTTGTGTTTCAAACTTAATTTTTTAGTGGATCTCGCAGCATAAAACGTAGTTTCCTTTGTTACCAAACATGTTGTTGCGTTTGTTTCACCGCAATCGTAAAAGCTAGCAAAAAAACAAATGCATTATAAATCATTTACTATTGTTTCTTTTACTGATGTTTGGTTCAAGTTTCGAGTTAATCATTCACCTTTAATTTGAGGAGTCGTATTATAAAAAACTACACAATAAAAAATATATATAATTAAAAAATATTGATAGGCTTAATCTTGTATAATAATCCTTATATTAATTATGGTACATTATCCTACATATATATATATATAAAAATGCTGGCTGCCTAATTGATCCACCTCCTATTCTTTTCAACTAAATTGAATTTATTTAATTTTAACAAATATAAAACCAAACTTAATTATCTATTTTAGTTTATTTTTTTTAAAAAAAAATGATTTGATTGAATTTTTTTAATCAAAACTAAATCATTTAAATCGATACTAACTTCTAACTTGGGTGGTTTTGCTGCTTAATTTAAGTAATATAGTAATACGTGAGATTCTGATTCAAAAAAAAAAGAAAGAGGAACAAACAAATAGGATTACCTAAATCCTTGTCTTTGCCATCCCAATTTGCAACGCGGCTCTCTTTAATTGAATGGCATGTTATCAAAGATTGATTGGGTTTTTCGAGAGCAAGGACACGAGTGGTGGGTCATACAAAGTCTAGGGTGTGCCATTGAGTACCTCTACATTCTACTTTATGAACCGTCAATTGTTTAATAAATATATATCATGGGAATCTTAAGATACTGACTTTGCTGGACAAATCAAGTTTTAAAAAATTAAATTTATTCTCATAATATTATTTTAGATTCGATTTCCTCCTCTGAGGTATTGGTTGAGGTGAAAACGTAAGATTTATTCAATTTGAAATCTTAGATTCAAATTCCATCATTGACTTTTTTTTAAGATGTATATTTCCCTAATCTCATTCTTAATACATTCAATTTATATAAACTTGGATTCGATTTTTTTTTTTTTTAAAAAAAGATATAAGATAAAACCTCTCGTGAATTGTACAATGGCTTCATGAAAAAACTAACTTTCGAATTCAGAAATTGTTACTCCAGGACATATCATAGTAAATTATAAATTAATGTTTTTGGTTTTGAGAAAAGAATTAATTAACTAGTTCCTCTCTTTAAAGAATTGATTATTTAGTCTTTGAGCTTTAAGTTAATTAATTAATTAATTAATTATATAGTAGCACTATATATATATATATATATATATATATATATATATATATATATATATAGTTGTGCTCCTTGACTACTTGAATGCTTTTTTCTTTTACTTTTTCTAGCTTGTGGAGGCCATGAGCCTTCCAAGATATCGTATAAAACTATAATTTATGTTGTCCCGTCAACATTTCACGTCAAGGTTCTCAGTTTTTCCAAGGATAAGACACACCGCAACTCACATGCTATAAGCTCAACAGAGTGATCATTGGGTGAGGTTCAGCATAAAATTTTGATCATTTCGCTAAACATGAGGTAATCTGATCCGATGGTGGTGTGTGAGTGTAGATTCTCATTCTCATTAATGCTTTGTGAGTTACTCTCTCTCTCTCTCTCTCTCTCTCTATCTCTATCTCTTATTATATGATTTTTTTTGTGGCCTGAACTTTTCTTTTTATCAATTAGATACTTTTATATTAGGTTGATTTAAGTTTGGGCATTTTGATTTACTTCGGCTGGCTTGGTATGAAGTTCTTGAGGTGTTCGCAAAAAAATTATTGATGCTCGATTTGAAAAAATCAAATTTAATTTTATTGATTCAAAACAATTTTAATTTTAAGGATCAAATTGAAGTTTTCAACCTCTTTTTTAGTTGGATTAGAGACAAAAGGGGAAAATTAGTCAGTGGATGTAACACACGCACTAGCATGTGAGGAAGGGCACCGTGTTAAGATGACGTGTGTGACTTCTCCAAGAACTAAAGGGTTTTTTTACTAGTGTCGTCGGAATTGTCTCAATAATAGCTTTGCTTTTTTATAAGGCGGTGCGTGTTTGTGGATGAGCTTTGGTGTAACTCTAATGACTCATTTTTTTTTTCTTTTTCTTTGCCTATTTTCTTTTTTTCTCTTCTCATAAGTTTCCATGCTTGACTCTATCCACAATAGAAAAGGGGGTTGTGAATTGTTTTTTTTTTTAATTTTTTAATGTCAAATTCACTCCTTAATTTTTAATTTTTTATTTCTAGCAACATTGTTTTTCTCAATCTCATCTTTCAATATTGAATTAGTTGGGAATTAAACTTTGTAATTTTTTTTTATAAAGCTATTTTGATTTTATGACTGGTTTACAGGTTTGGTAGGTTCATCAGCTTTACCTGGATCATTATTTTTTTTTTGGTTAGTTGATTTTCTATTTATATTTTTTAATTTTTAATTTTTAATATTGGTTTATTGAACCTAGACAGGCATACGACCAATCTATTAGATTTTCCTTGTTTAAAGAAAACACATTAGGCGTGTTTTAACATGTGTTTTTTACTTTATTTTGTTTTATTCATATCGCAACGCGCAGGCTGTCTATCTAGTCCAATCTATAAGTAAGTGTGATAAACTTAATATCCCAAAAAAATATACTGTGCGGGCAACAACATGTAGTAGCCAGCCAAACGGGAGCATAGGATACTTGATCTGAACACCGATAGGTCCAATACCTATTCAGCTGGAGCTGGGTCAGGGTCCACACCTAGCCAACCCAACATGTAAAAATGGGTCCGGAGCATGCCTTTCCACAGTAAAAATGGATCCCACGTCGGTCAATAATACCACTGCACAACCATAGCACTGTACTATACCATCACAGCAAGCAAGCAGTGAAACGAACAAGAACAACCCGAGCAGCAGCAGCAAGAAGTAAAGAAAGTGGTCGTGATTTTTGGCATCCCCATGAGCTTGGACGGTTGATTGATTGTGAAATGTACATGATTTTATGATAAGGTTTCTTGTTCAATTCAAAAAGACGAGTGCTTGTGGGGCCCAAAATAGGGCCCCCACCATTTCATTCTCGACCGCCCAATGTGCCCTTCAAGAAGACACGAAAAACACTTTGCTTTTTTCATAGCCCATCGACACACAAGTGGATATTGTTTTAACCCTAAGTCGGATTCAAGTTTATACCTGGAAACGATAATCATGATATTAAAAATTCAAGCCACAAACTAGCTTGGATCAATAAAAAAAAAATACATTTATGGATCTTAATCATATTAATAATATTATTGCCATCAATTATGCAAAATAATGGCTTAATTTTATAGTCAATATCGTGACCAGCCCACCAAATCTTGCAGTGCTGCTAATTATTTTAATAAATAATTTTAATATTAGGTTACTGCCTGTCCATGTGGCATGATGGTGACGTTGATGTGGGACCTACTTCAATCGGAAGCGTACACGTGTTTGGCTGTGAATGGACATGCAGAGAAAGAAGAGGTCTAGCGTGACTACCCACGTGGACGCGGGGCCTAGCTAATTGGGATTGTAAATAGACATTGTCAAACAGGTTGGGTTCATACTTCATAGAGTAGGACCCATTGAAACAAAAGAATGAAATCCCAAGTGGAATAAAAAATTCACCTCAGTTGTCGTGCCTTGTATGGATTATTGAGTAAAAAAAAACATGTAGAGTAAAGCTATTAACCAAGTGGAAAATTATTTTTTTTTGCGTTAATCAAAATGGCTAGATAAAATAACTTGGAGAATACGTTGAACTAGATTTAGTTTAAATAATATGTAGAATACAATGGATTTAGAGAGTGTTTGGAAAGGCAGGTCAATCTATATTTTTTAAAAATTTATTTTTTTATTAATTTTTTTTTATTTTTTAGATTTTTTTAATGCCACTCAAATTCAAGAACTTAACTGGATTTCTTTGAGTTAATATATTCAATTTAACTAAATTCTTCTATACCATAACATGTTAAGCTTTGAATTCTAAAATTCTAGGATTAATTGTTAAACCTAATAGAATTTAACAACTATCACGACTCAAACATTCAAGACAAAGAAGACATTATTGTAATATATATTGGCAGTTGGAAATCATTGGAAATATTTACCCCCCGTGAGGTCAAAACCAAAAGACTAAAAATAGTAAATTACTCCACAGTAATTCTAATTCAATATCCAAATATGGCAAAGTTTTTTTTTTTTTTTTTTTTTTTTTAAAAAAAATGTAATCTCCACTCTCCTTCGACACCCAAAAATCTTCTTTCCTCAGTCAAGGCAGTGGTAAATGCACCTCACTTGCTTCCAAAAGCAAGTGAACCCACCAAGCATCCAACTCGACTGTCAGTTCATTGCCAATCTTGGCGTCTTCCATTCTCACCATCCATTGTCATGAAATGAAGACAAAATGAACTCCAAATTCACATGAAATGAGCCTCCTTTTAGTGAAATACTAAACGCTATATATACATGTCTCCTCCTTCAAAGTCACTTATGTTAGAGCCTTTCTCATGGACTCTTAACAATATTTACTTTGCCTTAAAGCTATATAGTGTCATATATTCTCAATTTTTTCTAAGTGGGTTCTTGTTCTAACCCAAAGTTTTTTTTTGTTTTTATCGTATCATTAGAATTTATATGACACTATATGGCCAAAGGTAGGAGACTAACAGCAAGCCGCAGTGAAAGATTGCTAGGAAGTAGTTATAGCTACGGTAGCGGCCATGGACCGATGGTGAATGACGTGTCCGAACTAGGCGAGGAAGATGTGTGGTCGATGGTGGATGACACGGCTGATCGGAATGACCGTGGTGTTCATAATTCCAACTGGAGTCCACGCTCTGATCTTGAAAGTAGTTTTGACAACATGTCTATTAGCAGCGGCCGCCGTAGGATCTCGAGAGATGACCGCCACATGGGTGGGTTATCATTGGCCTTCGAAGATTCTTCTTCTGGCAAAAACAAAATAGCTTCCTCGAGAATTGTGCACCAGTTTCGTGGAAATGACCTCGTGGCATCGCAATCTCCCCGCAACATGGCCACGTCAGCTCCCATGAACGTGCCCGATTGGAGCAAGATTTATCGAGTCAACTCGGTCGAATCATGCAATGACTCGGATGATGGGCTGGATGACCACGAGTCCGAGATGGTTCCCCCGCACGAGTACTTGGCACGTGAGTATGCACAGAGTCAAAAGATGGGTGGCGCCTCCGTGGTTGAGGGTGTGGGCCGGACGCTTAAGGGCCGAGACATGAGTCGCGTGCGCGACGCTGTGTGGAGCCAAACTGGGTTTTATGGCTGATTATTTTGCAGATATATGGAGATCGAAGTTCTCGTTACTATTGTTTCTTTTTTTTTGAAGAAAAAAAATTGCTTATGATTTTTTCTTGGGCAATGATGCAGCCGAGTTGATTCGGCTTTGAAATGAGTCAACTCAGTAGCTAGTGAGCTCGAGCATGATTCTGAATGATGGATGATGCAAGACTGTCATTGCTTCTACTTGTCATTTGATTGGAATTTGTACCCATTTATTGCTAAGTGGTAATTTGGTAATTTCAGTCATCAATAGTAATGCCAAGGGCATTTGTTCGTAATTTAAGAAAAAAAGGACCAAAAAAATTGTCCCAACAAGGAATTAAGTACATCCAAGTACCAAATTATAATCCCTTTACTTCTTGCTAACTCATTGTCTAGTCACTATGAAATTGAATAAAGAGATAATGTGTAATTAATTTGAATAAAGAGATTCAAAGTAAGGTGAAGTCTTTCATGACATTAATGATTTCAAAATCACTATGAAATTGCAAATAAAAAATACAAGAAATTGAGTAATAATGATTCCTATGAATAGCATCTTTCAATGCTATTTAATTATTCCCTTCAAGATATCTAAAATATGCTAATGATGCCATGGAGTTGTATTTGCATCGTATTTGATATAAAGTAACAATGTTTTCTATAATTGAATTTTTAATTAAAACAAGAAATATTTTTGAATTAATTTTACACGCAAATAGTAACCAAGTCTAAAATTGATTGAAGAGAATTGTTTCATAACTACATTTTTTAAATTCTTTTCTTATTAAAAAAACATTAAATTGGATGGTTTTCATGTGATAATGTCAAAAAAATAAAATTATTTTAATATATTTTCAATAAAAAAATACTTATTTTGAGATTCATATTATTTTGTGCTTAAATTTTATCAAATAAATAAAAATAATGAGATTCAAACTCGTAATCGCTTGGTTATTAAGTTAATCACTATACCACCTTCTCGATGCTTAAACAACCTAAGATGAGAGCATCTTGTTTTTGGAGAGAATGGTTAAAAACCAATGGCACAAACGGTTTCGAGGGAACTGAAAACAAACAAGGATATGGCATAGAATACAGAAATGAATTGGGACAATAATTGTGGAAACCAGCAGCTGGAGAGAAGCAAAAACAATTAGCTCTTAATGGAAGATGATGATGGATGATGCTACGAGGGGCCATGGGGTCACGTATCGACAAGGTCAGAGGTGTCTGCACCTCATGGCTTACCTTTTTCAAGAAAAGGACTCAACTCTTTTTATTGGGTTCACAGCTCACATGAGCCTAGAGCCATTGGTTTTTTTCTTTTCGAAAAAAATATACCATTTTTCTTCTAGTGATGTTAATAAATACCCCTCCCTCTACTCCCATAGGAATGTGGGATATTTAGAGGGTCCACAAGATTTCATGATCATCACCAAAATCGATGATCTTGAATTCCCAATTCTCTTGTGATTCATGCAGGTGACACGACCTCAAACAAAGAATTGACGATCCCATCATCACTTTAAGTACTTAATGGAAGAAGTGGCATATAGTTTCAGTTGGGTTCTTTGGAAGGATGATTGAGCCTTTGAAAAAAAAGAAAGAGTAAACGTGAAATTTGATGGCTCTGGTGTGATCATTAAATTTGAATATTTGCCATAAACAAACCCTAATTCAAATGTGTGTTTCTTCTCTGGTATGATGTAGAGTTGTTTTTAAAAGCAATTTTTAGTTAAAAATGTATTAAGTTTTTATATTAATATATATCAAAAAATTAATTTCATTTAAAAATTTAAAAGTTTAAGTTGTTACATGAGACTTTAAGATATAATTTATATTATTATCTAATACATTTCTTCAAGGAAAAGTTTTTTGGGCTTTAAAACTTGCACAGACTCATACTATCTTGTGCTTAATTTTTATCAAATAAATAAAAACAATGAGATTCAAATTCGTGACTATTTAGTCATAATTGTTATACCATGTTAAAGAACTAATTCAACTTAGAAACTTAACCTGTTAGATGAGGTATTAAAATATAATTTTATATTATTTTTTAATAGTATATCAAAGTTAGAATATCAATTTTATATTTTTTTAAATAAAAAAATAATTTAAAAAGTAGAAGCCACCTCCCGTAAAACCAATTATACTACCCTGTTTCACCTTTTCAGGTTAATGCTCTGGCATAGAAAATACTAGATGGAGGAGATATTTGAGAATGTGTGGTTTTTGTTAATTCCAAACTTGAAAGCATTAACACCTGGCTGCAACATAAGATTGAGACTTGGTGATTAAGGACATTATGTTATAGTTTATTTCTAGTGATAGTGACAACATGTTGACATTTTATCCATCTTTTTTGGGCTGCTATTAGCTAATATCTTATTTTATTTTTGCATCAGTCTAGTGGACTTGATGCCAAATTGCCAATCCAGCCTTATATATATCAGCCCAATTGTCTGGCTTAAGCCATATATATTAACTTATATATATGACTTACATAATTCACTGCTATTAACTTAATTTTCATTAACACTTTTATTAATTTATTTTTCATGGTACTATTAAACATCAAATATGATAAAATAATTTACTTTTTAAAAATTCACTTTCTAGCAAACCAACAATGACTTATATAATGTTTCAAATCCTCAACTGAGATGAACATGCTTTTAAACAACTGTACTAGGAAAAAAAAAACTCGCTATTTATTGAACTTATAAATAACAAACCAATTAAATTTGATTCGATGCAAGGTATTGATGAAATGAAGTGATAACTCTTCATCCATCAACTCGCAATCAAGCATGCATTTTGAATTCGAAAATCTTTTAAAAAGGATTTTCGATAGTGTTTTATTCTTGCAATTGATTTCCGAAATACCAAGCTTTGCTCATCACTTCCACACCAACCAAACGTAACCTAAGTGTTTTGCTTAGGCAATAGCACATGCTTACGGTATTCACCCAAAGCCCAGAGTGGGAATATGTTCCTGTAGGAAGCATAATGCAACATGGAGGTTTTCAAAGAGGCTCCTGTGATTTCCTGTAATGAAGAATACTCTGTGGTTAAGTACAGCTATAGGAACAGAATTAGAGTTGACGGAGAATGCATATCAAAAGATTAAATTGTTGCACAAGAAAAGCTGCTGAGGAAATTACCTGTTGAGGAAATTCACCACTTTCAAGCTGCGAATTGATCAATAATCTTGCTGCTTGATGTAAAGGTGTTGCATCCCTTTCGGCCTGTTTAAGAAATATGAAGTTTGTAGTGACGAGGTTACAATGTTGTTCTAATAAGGTATACTTTACTATTGCTTCAAACTTTATACTCTATCCTTCATATTGCTATATTACCTTGTTATAGCATTAGAAAAAAAAAAAATTTATTTTTGAAACTACTGTATTCATATTCTGATGTCTAACCTGCCCTGCTCGAATTAAACCCACCATTGTCCACGCGGTTTGTACTAAATTTGATCTGTTTCCATCTAGCGGTGTGTATTCCTGAATTGCCAAAGAAGAAAATAATTATGTATTCACAACATGTCATGTCTCTTTTTCTAAACTAATTATAATTAATACAATCACCAAACCCCTTCATTTAAAGTAAAATGATTTACCGTGTTTCGGCAAGAAAGATAGCTCTCTCCCCAGCCTCCTGACTTCAGTTGTTTTGAAAGTAAAAAATCACAGCCTTTGCACACCACTTTGCTGTTGCGACGTGTCTTTCCAACCGCTGCCAGTGCAACTAATACAATATATGCTGCATATGTGTAGCAAATCCCCCAGTTTCCATACCTATTGATAGAATGTTACATGTGCACAAATCAACAATTTTTGTGTCTAATTCGTAGCTTCAGTAATTGCATTCGAGAAGGAAAATGTACCAGGAACCATCGGCCATTTGTGCATTTTCGACGTAATGTGCAGCTTTAGCCACAGACGTTTCTATTTCTTTCCCCCGGTATTCGGGATGTAAATGACTGAATGATGCAAGAGCTTGGATGATTGATGCTGTGCAATCAACATATCTAAAATCACCAATGTCAGTATGTATTTTCTACGCTCGCTCGCGCACACAGTTATACAATCAAATAACAGCAGACATTGTTAATGTAAGGAAGATGTGGATAATTTCATACTCAGTTTCGACCATGACAGCACCGAAAGTTTCTGTAGGATTAAACATCTAAGAAAAAAGAAAAATAGAGAATTACTTCTTCTTGTTTCGGATGATGTTGTTAGTTATTATGCATATATACAGATTTTGTATAATTGTGAAGCAACATTTACCTCCATCCATTGTGGTGATGTTGCTGGCTCCCAAGCTGAAAACCCACCATTTTCACTCTAGGATAAAACAGAGTTAATTTGGAGGAATGAAACAAAGACCTTATAGACATGCGACGCACAAACACTCATAAACTGAAATTTAACAGGACAGGTCAAGTGCACTCAATATTACCTGCAAGGTGAGAAGGAAATCCACTGCTTCATATAATTGCTCGACTTCAATTGTGTCGCCAACAATGTCTGCGGGCATTTGTGATAACAAGAGTAAAGTCTGCAATATTTGTTAATCATTTGTGTTACGCGGAAAACAATAATAAAATTATACTAATTATAAGGTGTTTTTCAATATTATAAATACCTTTAGTGCCTCAGCTGTGCAGTCTGAGACTTGCCAACCTTGATCTTTGACAGTAAGAGTCCATGCTCCTTTACAAATTTGATGATACGTACTCTGAAAATCTCCCGATGGGTTTTCTCGGATCTATGATGTAGTATTGAAATCAAAATAAAACAATAAAATTATAGATATCGAATTAATAGAAAACTAAATTTATATAAACTATAAGTTTTTTTTCTTAATGAATTAACTTAAACGACCTTAAACCAAAATAGTTTACGGATTCTATCCTTTTCATGGATATTTATTCACATAAATAATTTACTCCACAAAAAGGAAACATGGAGACCACATACATACATATTTTTACATTAATTATTAGACAATGCTAATATAATATGAAACAAGGTTAACATACCAAGTTATATGGTTTATATAACCTGCAGGACAGAAATTTAACCTGTGAAAGTTTGATGAAATTGAAGGCTTTTCGGAGAGTTGAGCCATATTCATCAGTGAGATTGCTTGCAATAATTGCTTGAGTAGTAAAAACAGAATCCCACAGCTGGGAACCCATATTCTATGTCCCAAATAAAAATAAATCAATTAGCACGTTTGATATTCAGCAATCCAGTGATCTTGGAAAAACAATATTCTAATAAATGTGGATGAGATCTGATAACCTGCATTTTCATTCCATCTTCAGCAACCCACAAGTAATCAGGAACTGTAGCAAGGTGACGCTTGAGTGAATCTTGATTAGGATCATCAGCCCAATTGACAATCATGTTCAAACTCTGAAATTTTTATTATGTGAACCAAGCACATTATTTTATTGGGAATGTGAACATTTTGAATCAATGAATGTTTCATCGAGAAAATAACTTAAAAAGTTGAAAAAACCAGAAATTAACCTTCATCATAGTCTATATCCCTACTGTAATTATTGTAACTTAAATAAGGCATTGGTTATTTTCTTTATATATCCCTGAAGTCACATACAGTTTGGTAGATAATATGATACCTTTTCCACAGAACCTTGAGTCAAATATCCGGTGTGTTCATCTTCATATCGAATAAGCCTCATTGCTCTTGCCAGTGCTTTCTCTCTTAGCTTTGAGAAAGGCCAATGTGTAGAAAGTGGCTCGGCAAAGTAATAGAGTACACTACTTAAAACATTTTCCACGAGAGAATGAGGCTTGTATAGATCCTTCTGCATCCAAAACAATTTCATATGATTTTATATTACACTACCGGCTTGTTTGTTATGCGAAAAATATTTCTTAGATGCACCATAAAATGTTTTATAAAAATCCAATCGAAGTAAAATGTTTTATGCTAAGCATGTTTTTCATAAATAACATGAAAATACAATGATGATGGTAAAATGGTTGGTAGAAATAAAGTGATGATTGTGGTAAAGGTAATGATATGATTATTGTCTTAGGACTTGGAAGGATATGATTCTTTTCAATAGGTGGAAGACTCTATTTAATAAAGTCTGTGTCGTTTAATCTTTCACTTTATTATGTGTCCATGTTTAAGATTCTTTTTAAAATGGAAAGAAAATTATCTTCATGCAATGAAGATTTTTGTGGAGTGTAGATATGAATACTCAAAAAATTAGTAAAGTAGCTTGGAGTTTTCTAATTAGGTTGAGAGGTAGAGAGGGATTGGAAGTCATATCTATATTGGCAAAAACAAGGCAATGTTGTTTAAATGGTTATGGCAATATAATAATGATGTTGCAACAATTGGAGGAATCTTATGAATATAAAATATCAGTTTAATAATAGTGGGGTGGTGACAAAGTTTTCAAGAACTATTTCAGCTATGTAGAGTGGTGTTTGTGTAACCATTAATGATGTGGAGGAGTGTTGTTTTGATCAATAAAGGCAGTTTCAGTGACTGTGGAAATTGGGAATGGCATTTTATTCTGGATTTCAAAGTGGTTAGGAGATTCTTCCCCATGCTTAGATTTCCTACTCTTTATGTAGTTCGTGAAAATCCAAATGCTAAGATTTTAGAGATGGGATCCTAGAATCACTTCAGTTGGAAATAGTTAGTATCATAGAGAAGAAGACTTTGGGACTGATAAAAGGTAAATGAAGATGAACTATTGCAATTGTTATTGTCGCACGTGTGCGGCGGCGCGGCGATCGTCCACCCTCAAGGAAAAATCGGAATATGTATTCCTGGAAAATAAGGAGAGACAAGGAATTCTTGTCTCTATATGTGAAAATATGGACTGGGAGTCGCCACCTAGTATTCTGGTTACTAGGAACCTTAACTGGTCTTTAGAGATCGGGTACGGAGACTGGTTGCGTAAAGGGAAGGTATTAGCACCCCAACTACGCCCTACCTAAGGTAAGCTGCATTGTTTTGTCTGATAAAATCTAAAGTCTTGTTGTGGTTTGTAATTGTTCGGAATACGCATTACATGTAATGTCATACCACAGGTTCGATTGTCCGGAAAAAAAAGAATTAATATCCAGAATATGCATTACATATAATGTCATACCTCGAATACTAAGAGACAAACAAAATAAATTTTTTTGTTGTTTTTGAAATTTTGGCCAATATTCTCTTGACTTTAATAAACTGGTTATTAAAGCCAAAATGCATGCTAAAAACATTGTTTTTTTTGGTGTATGAAAAATACAATATGATTTTTTAGCTTTGAGACACTTGGCCGTATGCACAAAAACATTTTTTCTCCTTTTTTTAAATTTTTTTGTATTTTTGGAAGTTTTTGATGAAAAACCGGGTAGTTTAATACCAGATTTGTATTTTTACGACATAAAAATACTACCCGATATTAATAAAAATAACATAAATAAAAAATGGAAACATCATAAATATTTTTTAAAACAATAATATTTTTTTAAAAAAAATGGGCCGGATCAGGCCCAATTGCATGGGCTGGGCCAAACCTGGCCCATTTACATGGGTTGGGCCGAACATGGCCCAAATGCATGGGCTGGTCACTGTGCACATAGTAACCGGGTTAAGGTGAGACCTTTTCAAAATTTTTAATGAAAAAAATCAGCGCGCGGCATCGGCTGGCGATTTAAATCTCGTTTGTTACGTTTGCTTTGAATTGGTTCGTTGGAGTCGCCACCTAGTAATTGATTTCGGGCTACTAGGAAACCGGATGTACTAGTCTTGTCAGAGATTCACGGGTAAGGAACTGGTTGTGGTTAGGGAAAATATTAGCACCCCTAACGCACCCTACCTGAGGTAAGCTGCTTCGTGGCTTTGACGTGTTAAAGAAGTTTTAATAATTGTCTTTTCATCGGAAATTAGAAATATTACTTACGTATAAGTTAATAATTTCTTAACCGTGATCCGATCAAAATATTAAATTCTTCTTTAATCTTTGCAATTTTATCATAAAAAAATAAATAACATTCATAAAACAAATACGAAAAAGCACACATGTACACTTTCACTATTTTTTTGTTTCTTCTTTTCTTTTCTTTCTTTTCTTTTCTTTTCTTTTACATATATACACAATTACATACCATTAACATCTTACAAATCACCAAAATTAAAAATAAATAAAAAAACAATACATTAAACAATTCAAAAATATTAAACAATTCAAAATTACAAAATAAAACCCCTTCCACAAAAAAATCCAATAACAGTGCCGGGGAAGCTTTTTGGAACCGCATGCAGTGCCGAGGAAGGTTTCTGAACAGGTGAACAGTGGCGGCGCGTACCCTCCACGCGCACCGTCACTGGCGGCGCGTGGGGTCACGCGCCGCCGCAGGAAAACACACAGCAACAGGGGGGCTAAAACGGCTACCTTCCCCGCTCCTCTTCCTCTCCGGCAGTGATCTGTAAACAAGAAAAAGAGAACACCCACAACAGTTGATTTTATTCCATTTTATGTCTAGATCTGTGCTGATTTTCCCCTTTTTTATATCTATTCTTTTCTGTCTTCTTTGTTCTTCGTGCGTCTGTTCTTTCCTTCTTCAACAGGTGGCAGGTCTGGCGGTGGTGAAGAGCTGTCGGTTGCGTCGCGGTGGGCGCTGTCGGGTCGATCTGTGACCGACGGGTCTGTTCGGTGACCCTGTGACCGCTGCTGGGTCGGTACTGGTGTGCTGCAGCTGGCGGTGAGCACGGCGTTGAGATGCAGATCGGAGGAAGAGACGCTGGACGGTGGTCTGTCGGTGTCCGGAGGGAAGGTCTTGGTCGGCTGAAGGAGGAAGAGGATGAGCAGCGGCTGGGTTTCTGTGGGTGCCACCGATTGGGTGCTGTTGGTTGGTTCTCGGTTTCGGAGGGAGAGGGGCCAAGAGGGAGGCTGTGAGGCTTTGTTTCTATGGTCTCTGCTTCTGGCAAAAGAAAGGGGGAAATCGTGGAACGTGGAGAAGAAAATCAAAGGGGATGCAGGGTCCCGTGTGTGGCTGAGAGAGAGGGGAGCGTGGAGAAGGCCGGTCAGTTGCTGTTTGGGGAAGCAAAACAATTCAAACCGGCTGGGGGCTGCTATTTGGCCGGTTGCGGGAGAAGAGAAAAAATCAAAAGGGGCAGTGTGGGGGGCGGCTATCTTTGGATTTTTAGGGTTTAGGTTTTTTCTTTGTATTTTTTTGATGTCTCAAAATTACCCCCTAACTTGATCATGCCCCCAAGTGTGGTACTCCTTGATTCATCATGAAGGATTTTCTCTCCTGGCTTCTTCTGAGAATTATCCTCTGATTGATTGTGTGCATCATGGCAATACCCATCAAGATTGTTAATCAGTCATGAACTTGCCTTCGGTTGAAACACCATTCAAGTATGTATGACCAGCCTTCATGGAACTGCCAAGTCATCCAGACATGTATCTCATGCTCTGCTTTGGTATCATCAATGATGTTCATGTTATCACCCATATTCATGCGGTGAAGTGCGCATTTGAGCTTCAGAATAGATGTCCCACAATCAGTCTTCGAGGTGGGTGCCTTTCCGACATTCATTCAGTGCAATTGTGTGATAACATCTGTCTATAACCATGTTTCAAAGAATGACAATATGAGATTGTCCTTTAAGTGCAACATTGTTCCACAGTCAGTCTTGGTGGTATGCATCTTTTCTCTATTCAATTACATTCATCTGTGTATTCCTCATCGATCGCGAGCCATTTTTCAAAAATGATGATAGGAAAGTGCCCTTCAGGTACGTTTTTGTTTCTCCATTGCCGACAGGATTCACTAAAGCATGGGCCATTTTGGAATGACATTGCCCCCAGTATGATCCGAATGTGCTCGTTCATTGATTATCTGTCTTTGAACATCATTGCCTTCAGTTCACTGATTCATCATTTAAACATTGCCTCATAGCTGATCTGAGCACTGCTTGTTTTTCCTTTTCAAGGTCTACTGTATTGCCCCCCAGCTGCTCAACTTTTCAAGAAGTGTAACCGGGTTAATATATTTTTTTCTCCAAAATGCAAGTTCTGGCTTGTACCAATTAGGATAAGGTGGCTGCAGAGGTGTCAGAGGTTCTGGAGCTATTTGCCCGATGCTCAATAGCTTTTGATACATCTCATTCAAGGGTAACGGTAGTGGAGGTAGTTGTTCTTGAACCCTTTGGAAATTTCCAATTTGGCTTTTGGCTTGAAAGTTTTGGGGTTCAGGTTTTTTTTATGTTGGCAATTTGGGATGGAGTATGGTAATTTTGGGATGTATTTGTTTTGCCCATGTAGCCATCTTCAACATGGTGAACCTCTTTTCTTTCAATGCCTCTTTTCTCGGTTGGTGCAGCAATTCTACCACTCTTGACACCTTGCTCTATGCGTTCACACACTATCACAGCATCAGTGAATTGTTGGGCTGAACTACCCATCATATGTTCGTAATATGGTGCTTTGAGTGTATTGGCAAATAAAGAGACCATCTCTTTGTCCAGAAGTGGGGGATGTACTTGAGCAGCTAATTCTCGCCATCTTTGAGCATATTCCCTTATGCTTTCTTTATCCTTTTTCTCTATATTGGACAAACTGGTTCTGTCGGGCGCAATGTCCATGTTGTATTTGTATTGCTTGACGAAAGCATCCACAAGATTTTTCCAGTTGCGAATTTTTGTGTTATCCAATCTCATGTACCAACTCAAAGTTGCCCCACTTAAACTGTCTTGGAAAAAGTGCATTAGTAGTTTTTCATCATGTACTACCTCAGCCATTTTATTGCAGTAGGACCTGAGATGGGTCATGGGGCATTGTGTTCCACTGTATTTGATGAATTCAGGAACACGAAATTTCTTTGGGATAACCACATTTGGGACCAAACACATCTCTGCTGCCCGTACCGGGTCATATAAGTCTATCCCTTCAATGGCTTTGAGTCTGGCCTCCAACGCCTCTATCTTAGCTTGATCAATGCTATCAGATGACTTAGCCTTGTAGGACTCATTAGCAGATGCCTTCACGACTGTTGGGGATGGTGCAGGTGTCGTTGACTGCACAAATGTTGGATTTTGCTGAGGTTCTTGACCATGTTCGCTCATTCTTTCCTCAGGCTGAACTGTAGTAGGAGCCGGAACAAAGGTGATCGGTTGATTAGAAGGACCTTCATCAGAGGTATTCCTTAGTGTTTGCTTGAGTAAGCTAGTGAGGTGAGCCACACTTATTTTCAGAGACTCCAACTCTTCGTGCAAATAGGCCTCACATTGAGCACGCTCTTCATCTTCCATGTTTCTAGCTCGAAGTCGGGTGTTGTAGATTTTTTAGGGACCTATATTTCGATCTGGCATGTATGCATGTTAAATGTATGAACATGTAATTTATATGATGCATTTGCCCTTCAAGGGTGACATGGTTTTTTTTGTTTTTTTTTTTTTTTGTATGACATATTCTGTAAAGAAAGATAACGCATACAAACTAAAAACAGCGTCTATTCATGCATAGGTTTTCTACCTGGTCTCAAAAGGGTCTCATATCTGCCCAGTGACGTCCTTCGTAAAGGCAGTATGGGGGCGTTGCAAAGAACAGTTAAGACACGTATGCCCACCATTACCAAGCAGGCACTCAGATATGAGTTGGGTGTTTCACGCATCTGAACCCGACCAATAGTCATAGGGCAGATCGTTAATTCCCCACTTAACTTAGAAGCTTGTGTGTGCTTGAAAAATATAAAGCATGTGATACATGAGGCAGTTCTATACAATGCATGAACAAATATGTACAAAATTAAAGCGCGTGAGAAATAAATAAAGGAAATGCATATTTAAAAATAAACACGCAAACCACAACAAAAAACACAATAAATCAGACAAAAACAAAGCTTAGTCCACAAGATCCCCAGTGGAGTCGCCATTCTGTCGCACGTGTGCGGCGGCGCGGCGATCGTCCACCCTCAAGGAAAAATCGGAATATGTATTCCTGGAAAATAAGGAGAGACAAGGAATTCTTGTCTCTATATGTGAAAATATGGACTGGGAGTCGCCACCTAGTATTCTGGTTACTAGGAACCTTAACTGGTCTTTAGAGATCGGGTACGGAGACTGGTTGCGTAAAGGGAAGGTATTAGCACCCCAACTACGCCCTACCTAAGGTAAGCTGCATTGTTTTGTCTGATAAAATCTAAAGTCTTGTTGTGGTTTGTAATTGTTCGGAATACGCATTACATGTAATGTCATACCACAGGTTCGATTGTCCGGAAAAAAAAGAATTAATATCCAGAATATGCATTACATATAATGTCATACCTCGAATACTAAGAGACAAACAAAATAAATTTTTTTGTTGTTTTTGAAATTTTGGCCAATATTCTCTTGACTTTAATAAACTGGTTATTAAAGCCAAAATGCATGCTAAAACATTGTTTTTTTGGTGTATGAAAAATACAATATGATTTTTTAGCTTTGAGACACTTGGCCGTATGCACAAAAACATTTTTTCTCCTTTTTTTAAATTTTTTTGTATTTTTGGAAGTTTTTGATGAAAAACCGGGTAGTTTAATACCAGATTTGTATTTTTACGACATAAAAATACTACCCGATATTAATAAAAATAACATAAATAAAAAATGGAAACATCATAAATATTTTTTAAAACAATAATATTTTTTTAAAAAAAATGGGCCGGATCAGGCCCAATTGCATGGGCTGGGCCAAACCTGGCCCATTTACATGGGTTGGGCCGAACATGGCCCAAATGCATGGGCTGGTCACTGTGCACATAGTAACCGGGTTACTGTGTGCACAGTAACCAGAGAATTAATTAGCATGCATAGTAACCGGGGTTACTGTGCACACAGTAACCCCGTGAATTAATTTGCCAAGTTACTGTGCACATGCACAGTAACCGGGTAATTAATTCTTGCATGCAGAACGTGCACAGTGCACGTTCTGCAAGCAAGAAGATGAATAGTAAAACGAGATAAGGGGTTAAGGGCTGACCTGTGGTGGCTGTCGTCGATGGCGGAGCTGCTGGTGGCGACAGGAAGTGGCGCCGACAGTGGGGTGGCCGGCGGTGGCTCTGCGTTTTCCTTCTCTCTCTCCTCTGTTTTTTCGTTTTTCTCCTCTGCTGCTCCTTCTTCTTCTTCTTCTTCTATGTTCTCCCTTCTCTCTCTTTTCCCCTCTCTTTGCTCTCCCTTCTCTTCTCTTTGGGTCTTTTTTTTTCTCTTTCTTTTTTTTTTTTTTTTTTTTCAGCAGCCCTCCCCTGTATTTATAGGAAAACAGGGGGGGCGAATGGTGGGGCGGCCACTGTTGGCCGCCCCTGCACTATCTGTTCAATGGATAAAAAGGAGGCAAGTGGGCGTCGAATGGTAGGCGTCTTATTGCGCCAAATCCGGGAAAGAAGTTCGGCGAAAAGTGGAGAAGAAAAATTCTTCTCCCCTGTTCTCTGCGTGCGCAGGGAAGAAGACGATGGTGCCGTTTCCAAACGGCACCGTTTTTGCGTTTTTTTTTTTTTATAATATATTTTTTGAATTTTTTTTATTTTTATTATTTTTTTATGTGGGGACCAAAAAATGGGTTACAACAGTTATTAGGGTTTTTTATGCCAAAATGTTGCTTATAGAAGAGTAGGAAGACCAGACCCGAAAGGTTTTGTTTTGGTCAATAGTCAAATTTATTTTCTTGACTCAATTCTCTTAACAAGAGAATTTTTTTATATTAGATATATGGTACTTTGATGCTCCCTCTAAGGTAGATTTTCATCTTTAGGTTTCTATCTTGAATAAATCTCTTTCTATATAGGATAAAAGGGACTTGAATTTTACAATGTCAACCAATAATTCATTCAAAAATATTTTTTTATTTATTCATAATTTATTTTAAATATGTTAATATTTCTTATTAATTTTTCCACAAAGTTTTGATTTTAAAAAAGGAGTGATTTTTCCACTTTAAATTTGTCGTCAAAAGTGTCCCTTAATAATGTTTCAGTGAAAAAAGTGCAAACTGTTATATTAATGGGTGCAACAATGACAGTGATCATACAAGGAGGGGGAAAACACTAGTGACAAATTACCTTCGAACAAGAGTTGCGAGCTCTAGTCCAATCTACTTCACCATACGGTTGAATGTAGAGTTCTTCCCTCAGTAATATAACGAGATCGGTGATTGGGGCCACAAATTTCTTACCATACAAGTAAGCCAATGGAATATAAACTGTGCGAAGGTAACACCAGAAGTTTCCTGCATTGTGTGCGTGATTAATCAAGGAAGGAGCCGCATAAATCAATCACTATTTGAGAAAATATATAGTAAATATGGTGAAAGGTAGTTATTATATGAACTTGGATTCATTTTAAAAAATTACTGAATTTTCTAGTCGAGTTTACCATTGCAATTTCTCACAATAGCAGTTCAAAGCTTCTTTACCTGGACTGAAAGGAAGAAATGATGGAAGAAGCAAACATTCTGGAGGCACTGGATTGCAGCCAGACCACTCATATAATCCAATGAACTACAAAATCAAGATTTTAAATGCTTATAAGTTTTATATATGGGAAAATAAATAAGTAAAAAGATTTGACTTGTGGGTTTCATTAGTTTTGCATATTCACGTTGAGTATTTCAATTCAATTTGCTCGTTTACCGAAAGAAAGTATTTTCCCCAGATAGATATCATTGTTACACCACCATGATCAAGTATCCATTTCCGGGCCTTTGCCACAGCTCCATCCTTGCCTCCTTCGGGTTCTTCTCCAAGCAAGCGCAAGGACACATAGTTAAGTGCTGTACATAGCATCATGCTATGGCTTTCAATATGGAAGCCCCATCCCCCATCTTCATTCTGCAAATCAAGTAACCCTAATCATTAGTATAATGGAGGAACCAGTCCCCTCTCAACTCGTGGACACGCTTTAAACCCTAAAACTTGAAGTCTACGGTCCCTTGCACTCTCCACATTGGAGAAGCAGGCCTTTCGCCTGTTGATATCATGTACTTACTTGATGATTATAGATGTATCGAACCATTTCCCTTTTATGTTCAGGTGAGAGGATTGTGTTCAGTGTTCCTGTAATGTACAGAGCAATAACCTGCATTTCAAACATATCTTTTAACACTTAGCCATCGCTTAATGAATTATAACAATCCCTGAGTAGATCAGAATCTCTTACAACATAAATTGAGGGTTGCTGCTTCCTCGATATTCAAAATAGATTTTGATAATGTATCAAGGGAGTGCTCAACTTGATATGTTTAAATTAATTATTAAGTGAACGTAGAATACATTAAGGAGGACAAGTGCAGCCACTTCCAAGCTTAGCAAAAAGACTTCGATGAAAGATAAACAAGAGCAACTTTTATCAAAATCAAACCACGGAAGCTGTGGGGGTGTTCTTATTGTGAGATTGTTACTGTGATGCAACTTGTTTATTTTTTATATAAGTAAATTAAAATCAAATCATTAAAAACACTAAAAAAATATCAATTAATAAAATGCATTTTTCTAATTTCTTATAATGAATTTCTCTATTTATCTTGTTTACAGAGCACATCTTTTGGGCTTCAATTGCTAGCTAGCATGAGTGTTCTTAGATCAGGACTTACCAAAAAAGGCTGTTCAAACAGGAGGGCTGAGAATTCAGAAGGCCAGTGCCCATCCCTTGCTTGTAATGCTGAAGTGAACCGAACAGCTTTCCTCAACGCAATTTCTGCTTTTTCACAAGTTATTTCCTCTCTGTCTCCAAATCTCACTGATGGTAGACTCAGATCAATCCCATTTTCTTTGATAAGCTGCTTTTTCGAACTCAAAGAAAACAGAATAAATGATAAGATTCGGCCAGCTTCATGAGACAAAAAAGAAGGGAAAATTAATCACTCAATCTAATGGTAATGTGTGATATGATCTTAGTTTGGTAACGCTAGACTAACTATATATATATATATCGAACCACAGACTCAACTAGCTTGAAACAGTTATTGCTTGAATTAAAGAAGAAAGATATGACTTTTCAATATAATTTGACAAGAAATGGAAACTCTAGAGATTAAGCATGGAGAAAACCCCCCGAAACTAACAGGTTCAGTTTTGCTTAAAGTGTAATGGATGCAGCTTGTATGAATACTACAAGTTAAACCTGCATATTCTTGAGAACATCACTGCTTGCTTTAACTTGAAATCGGTTCTGAGAGAATCTCTCTCGAGCCTTTTCGACTTCTGCGTGTTCCTCTGGAGTTCCAAGATCAGGATCGAATTCCCAAACTTGTCTGCCAACAAAATCATTGGTGCTAAGCAGCCATGGATCATGGCCCTCTGCTACCTCAAGCTTCCACATTGCCTCCTCTCACTTAGTTTTCTGGACCTTTAATTTGTGCTTCAATTTTACACCACCATGCACATATCATAATACAACTATATTTATAGATACATTCTACGATTTCAAGTCAATTTTTAACCCAAAAAAAAGTGAAACAGTGGGTGAAATTATACATATGTATTTCGATATCAGGAAGTTTTTTAACTGAGGAATGGAAAGATGATGTCTACTTTTAATAAACTAAATAAAAATCATATGAACGGATAAATAGCAATAAAATTAAGTTGTTAATGCTAATTAAATATTAAATTAAAAAAATAATCTTCATTCTAAGAAGCAAAAAATAAATACATGCAAAGATTCTATCTCAGTTATTTCCTTCATTTTATTCATGATATCACTGGGTAGTTTTTGAAATATATTTTTATTTAGGTATTTTACTATTAAAACAATTCTATCTCAGTTATTTCCTTCATTTAAAAAAAAAATTATTTCATTTATTTTCTTGTTCCTGTACAGTTTTTACCTAAACATTTTTTTTTATCAGTGGCCTTTTTTTTAAGTAAGAGTAATGCCAATTAAAATTATTTTTTTGTAAAACTTTCAATAATTTAAAATAAATATGAAAAAATATATCTCTTCAACCTAAATAAAATTTCTTTGATAATGCATTTCTTTTTAACAAAAATATGTTATTTTCATAGAGGAAATGTTAAAAAAAAATATATATCTATCATGATTTGAAGTAAATCTCACTTAAAAAATATTGAGAATCATGTCTCAATATTTTATATGCAATTGAAGAGGAATAAAATGATTAATTTGAGAAAAAATTTATAGAAATTTATAATAAAAAAATGAAAAAAAATGTTATCATGACTACAAATTTTATTTTTATTAAATATTCATGATCACAAATTTAAAAAGCATTTGCATATTAGATTTATATCTAATAATTAATGAAATGATTATAAATATTATAAAAAATACTATAATCTTATTTGAAAACAAATAAAAAATTGAATGGTATCTAATAAATAATATTTTTTAAAACATAATCTTAATCATTCTTTTTATAATAACCTTTAAATGAACCGGTTAAAAAAGGTTAAGAACTTAGACCCGAAAGGTTAAGCCTGCACTGCTGCACGCCTTGACATTGTGGCAGACAACATGTTGTTAATTAGTAAAGAACTTAGCCATTGGAGATAGCTAGAAAGTCAAGACCCGAGTTTACTGACCCAAAAACTCATTTTTGAATTATCTTTTTACATGCAAAACATTTAAAAAACACCTTAAAGATTTATATAAACTCATTTACAACATCAACACACCCTTAAATATGTCAAAAAAAATAAAAGAATTAAACCAACTAAAAAGATTTTATGAGTTTTAATATACTTTTACAACGAGATGAAAGTTAAAAAAAAACATCTCTATGAGATCTCTCCCATCAAGAGAAATTTAATAACATTAAAATCAGATTTTTTGTTGGTGAATGGCCTGCCAACTAATTTTAATCTTCTTCGCCTTGGCTCTCTCTTCGAGTTTTGTAATAAACAACAACTATTATTTATCACTCGTGGCAGTCTTCTGACAACAAAAGTAATTGGCTGATAATATTGGTCAATGAATAGACATGATTAAGGGAACTTTACAGGTTGGACTTTAGAGTGTTGTTATTACAACATCCAACAAAGCAACTGACGCTTTTATATAGTAGATCCTGGGAGGAGGGAGCTTATTTTACGCGTGGGGTTTCTAGCGTATTTATAATGTTAAAACCAATTGGTCCCAACAGTTTATTGCTTGTAAGAAGCTGGCAAGCTCTTAAACACCACATCAAATGTAGATGAGAAACGTTAGTTTATATCTTTTTAGTAAAATTACTAGTTTACATGTTCACTATACAATTTTATGCCGAGCTTGAGTTTAAAATTAGTAGTTGGATAAGAGGCAGTTTGTATTTTTTTTTTTTAATAAAAAATATGTTTTTTTAGTTTTTTAAGATATGATTTATGCTTAAAAGATGTTATATTTTAAAAAAAAATCATTATATTTTCAAGCCAAACACACTAAACCATATGATAGTTATCTTGATGTAACTTAATTGACTCAACTAATACAAAGATAACTCGATTAATTAATAAAAAAAAATCATGGGGATGAAATTAAAAAAAAAATTAAATAAAAAAAAATTGCATTTAAATAAAGTCAATCTCGTGCAGATCTTATTCACAATAGGTTTTCATATTAAAGTGCTACATGAAAAAAACTCCAATGAGGAGACACAAGTAATACATGAACAAATTATTTTTAATATTAGTATATTAAAATAATTTGAAAACATTGAAATAATATTAATATAATGTAAAAAAAAAATTAATTTTTTTCAAAAAAAAATTAAAAAAACATAAAAATAAATAGGTTCTTCCAATGAATAATTTATATATATATATATTATATTTTTATAAAAAAAAATATAAAAATATAAATAATTTATATAAAAATAAATAGGTTCTTCCAATGAATAATTTATATAAAAATATATATATTATATTTTTATAAAAAAAATATAAAAATATAAAAAATTTATATAAAAATAAATAGGTTCTTCCAATGAATATAAAAATATAACAAACTAGTGGTTGGAGTCTCCACTAATCTCCACTCCAACCACTAACTAATTATTTCATTAATGTAGCATAATTTATATGTTATTTGTTCGGTCGATCCTTCAAGTCTTGTAATAAACCAAAGCTACCATTTGTCATTCTTGATGGTATTTTGATAACGTTAGTATGCAATGGTTTAAGATTTGGGTGCATCTACCGTCATCATCACTGTTTCCTACTCATCTTTTTCCTTCTTCTCAATACATTTTTGTTGAAATCTATCATTTTCTGTTTCTTTCTTCTCTGAATTAGTACTGAGCTAGCCACCCACTCAGCATTAATTTACACGTGGAACTTCGAGTGACTCATCACTACTTTTGCATAGTTATAGCTTTTCACCCAATAAGTTGTAGGTTTTGATCGGTCAGTGGAAGGCTATTAATTTTTTTTAATGAAATATTTGGTTTTGAAGTGTTTTCATGTGCTGTTTTAAAGTTGTGTTATTTGTTAGATAATGATATAAATTATATTTTAGAATTTTATTAAAAAATTTAAGTTATTAGGTTGAGATGATTTTTTAACATAGTATCAAAGCCTTAATGACCAAGCAGTCATAAGTTCGAATTTCATCATTTCTATTTATTTAATAAAAATTATACACAAGGTAATGTGGGCATGTGCAAGTTTCAAGCTCAAAGGGCTTTCACTTAAGGGAGTGTATTAAAAAATAATATAAATCATATTTTGGGATCTCACCTTAAAGCTTAAGTTATTGGGTTGAGATGGTTCTTTAGCATTGTTTATATATATATATCAAACATAATTATAAATTATTCAATATAAGCATAATATTAAAAAAAATTAAAAAATTAAAATATTTTAAAATTTAATTTTAATTTAAAATAATTTAACCTATATACAAAATATCAAAATATTATAAATAAAAAATATTTTAAAATAAATAAAAAACATAAATCAAATATCATCTTTATTATTAACATGAAAATAAAAATCTTAATCTTTTAGTGGTATATAGAAAAAATTATCTCACATCACTCACGATATCCATCGATGATATCTGTTGATGATTTTTTATTTGTTTGCTTGATTTAAAATCTTGAAAATCAACACCTAGTTTTTAATTAATATACTGATTTTTGTTAAAAATTTAAAAGTAAAAGACTGGTTATAACTAAAAAAAAATATTAACACTCCTAACACTCTAAATAAATTGCTTTGTGATTTGATATTATTTAAAAATTTAAAATATTAATCAAATTTTAAAGCTTTAGCAAATCAAATTTAACCCCAAATAGATGTTGAAACATATTTTTACATATGGTTTTATTTGTCCTAGAGATATTTATCTATATTCAAATTAAACACTTAATTTCATTTTTTTAATTTTATAATTAATAACATTCATAAAAAAAAAAATACAAAAAAACACACTAGCATCACTTTTTTTTATTGTAATATACTCACACACCCATAACTAAATATTACAAAAATAGCCAATATTCAACCCAATCCGAATAACACATTAAACAATTAAAATTTACAAAGAAACTGAAATAATGAACAGTGCCGGAAGCCCCAAGTCACAGGAACAGTGCTGGAGACTGGCGGCGGTCTTCTCCACGCGCGGCCTACACTGGTGGCGCATGTGTTCATTCAGGTATTCTCCCTTTTCAATCTGTTTCACTCTTCCTCCCCGTTTGATTTTTCTGTCTTCTCTCTTCCCTCAGGTGGCATATCAGGCGGTAAGAAAGTAAACGGCCGAGAGAGGGGTGGCGCTGTTGGGTGGTTTTGGTGGAGGCCACTGCGTTGGTGGTCTTCCTTCCTGTTGGTGGCAGTGGTGGTTGGCCTCGCTGCTGTTGTTCGTGGGTCTTGCTGCTATCCTGTGCAGAGGGCAAGGGGGTCACGGCCGGCCTCTGGTTCTGGGAGCGCCAAGAGAGGGAGCCCGTGGAGGCCTGTGTGCAGGGGAGGTTAGTCTGTAGGGCTTTGGGAGATGACAGTGGAGAGGGGGGATCAGCCGTGGCTTTCCTTTCTTTTTTTTTGTAAAGGCTTGGGGGTCGCCGGCTAGCTTTTGTTGGCTGGGGGAGGTCTCTGGTTTGTCTTTGGCAAGGCAAAGGGGGAAGAATGGCGCTGGTTTAGGTGGGAGCTGCCGAAATGGCAGAGGCGGAAGGTCTATGAGCAAGCAGGGGGGAGAACGGCGCTGGTTTAGGTGGGGGCTGGATAATTTAAGTTAGGGTCGTTTTCTTTTGTTTTGCCCCAAAATTTTCTACGCCTCCTTTCTCTAAATTTTTCTCCCCCTCTTTTTTTTCACTGTAGCATGTTATTTATAGAAGAAGTGTGGCTTGGTTAAAATCACATTGGTCCCTCAACTCTTTATTTTTTTGTTAATTTTGATTTTTTTTTTGTATTTTTGAAAGCGGGCAATATCAACATCGACTCAATCAGAAAAATCAGTAATCATAAAATTTACGTGTTAAAAGTTGAAGCGTTCAAAATACCTTTGAAAATTTAAATTATTTTGAGATGACGTTGAAAATGCTAAAAACAATGCAAATATATCAAAAATATTTTTTTTTGGGTTTTTTCTTTGTTTTTTTGCCATTTTTTATTTTTCTAAAAATTTATCAAAAATATGGGTAAAAAATTGAATAGAAACAAAAGTCATCAACTAAACATTCTAATAGTTGATCATTTCCACCAAGCTTATTCTCATCATCAAAACATATCTCTTTATTCTCTAAAGTTAAAATAGACAAAGGTGCTTCAATCATAGTTTTGAAACCCGACCCGGTGGTTGACTTGGTCTAATGATCGGGTTACAAGTCAGATGGGTTGACCTGGATCGATCCAGGTCAACCAAAAAAAAAATCAAATATGCAAAGTATTTTGATATAAGCACTAACATATAACAATAGAATCTGTAGCTGAAGAAACTTAAGGGAATGATATAAAAATAGATCATGCAATATAAGAGAGATATAGGTACCCTGAAGCATGTTCACAGATAGTAGTCGGTCTATATTGTCAACACGTTTCTGTATTGATTTTAAAACATAATTCAATGATGAAACTCTCTTTCAAACACCTGAAATCTTTGCTACATGATAAACAACAAGGATGCATCTTCCAACAACTGATCAAGCTTTGAGAACACTTTTTTTTTTCCTGATGATCCAAACTCAAATGCTCAATAACATGGAATAATCAAACACCTTAAGGATCAATGCAGAAAAGGAATAAAGACCACTTGAAATCGCATCCACTATAAGAAGCTTTATCCGTCTTTATTTGAACTGCTTGATACTGGAGCTCAAGGGGCTGCTCCATTCTTTCAATATAATTATAGATGTTGTAGCTGTATATTTATTTATTAAATAGTACATACTGTAAGAGATAACTAGGTATGTGGGCATGAAAAAACTCATATGAAATCCATCAAATTATCATCAATAAAAAGAATAAGAAACTCTAATAACTATCCTACTTGTTGCTAATCACGTTACAGAGACATATTAAACTGACCATTTATGATACTGGGTTCATTTCTAAAATGATCAAAAGCATTTCTCCAAAAGAAATAAATCTCTTTGGAAATAAAAACCTATCAAAAGGGTCTCATTTTAGCAACCGAAAAAGGTCTAAAAATAAAATTTTATAGTAAATCTAGGTGACTTGGAAACATTACAAGTAGAAAAAAGCCAAGGTGAAGAAGCTACTTATCTTATCTCAAGCATCTTTTCTAAAAGCATAAAATTACAAGACTATAATGAGATTAAAAAGGAAGAAGAATTTACCTTTAGTAAGACGATCAATAGCAGAATTAAGTTTGTCTCGGTTATTAAAAGTGTCTTGAGCTTTAAAGTCGAGATCCTTAATAACATTGGCCAGCATCATTGATAAAGCCTTGCCTAATGCATCACTGCAGCTGTTATTGGATTCAGATTCAGAATTTTGAGGACTATTTTCGTTGGAATCCAGATTTTCACCTGTAGAAACTGATGGGTCCATCTATGATGCCGGTTAGTAAGAGAACTCATTGACAGAGGGGACACCGTGTTTGGGGTAGAGGCGATTGAAATTGTTTTTTCTTTAATTAAGTTTTTTCTTTCTCTACAATTATGTATGTTCAATTGTTCATCTTTATCGTTTTGGCCTTTTAAAAGGCCAAAAACGACATCGTTTCAAGGCTATATATATATAAGAGGCCGGGTTTGCCCGGATCACCCAGGTTTCGGGTTGACCCGTTGGGTCGACCGGGTTTCACTGGGTCAACTCCCCACTTGGTTTTTACTTAGACCCGGACTGGTCCCAGGCCCGGGTAAGCCGGGTCCTGGGTTAACTCGCCAGACTGGTCCGGGTTTCAAAACTATGGATTCAATAATCTCCCAACTTATATCCTCTCTATCAAGAAGGCTAGATTCTTCACAAATCCATTCATTCAATAGGTCAATATTATCAAAGTTAATGAGATCTTAAACATCTTTTATTTTGCTCAAATTCCTACAAAATATAAACATGACAAAACAACATGAATATAAACCATATATATTTGTGATAAATCTAATTTTAAAAAATTAATATCATTATTATTGAAAATAGTAATAATCAAATTGAAAAGAAGTAATAATTTTCATAACCCAATTTTTGACCATTTTATTTTTATTATTATTTTATTTACTAAAAAGGATAAAAAAAATGATGATGATGAAAATAATAATGATGAAAAAACAAGTAAAATAAAATAAATGAAGAATGAATTAAAATTTGGGTTAAGGGCAATATGATTGGAAGTTTTGGGGTTTAATTAAACTTTGGAATTAATCTAATTAAGCTTGGAATTAATTTAATTAATTCAATTAAGGGTTTAATTGGAGAATTGATAAATTTTTAGACTTAATTAAGCTTGGAATTAATTTAATTCATCCAATCAAGGGTTTAATTGGAGAATTGATAGGTTTTGAGACTTAATTAAGCTTGAAATTAATTTAATTAATCCAATTAAGGGTTTAATTGGAGAATTGATAGGTTTTAAGGCTTAATTGGACTTGGATTTAATTAAATTAATAAAATCAGGTACTTAATTGAACAATTATCAAAGTATAGGGCTGATTCTTGTCAAATTTGAAAGAAATTAAAACCCAAGGACCAATGTGTAAATTGCGCTGAGATGCAGGGGTTCAATTACAATTTACCCAAGGACTGGACTGAAAATTCCAAAACATCAAGGACCAAAACTTGAAATGGTCATTAGCAATCAAATGGCGTCGTTTGAAGTAGTGTTGTTCATCTTCTTCGCTGGAACCGTTGCTGGAGTAAAGGGTGGAAGCCGTTTCAAAATGCTTGGCATTCTTTGGCTATAAAGCCAGAGAAGATGAGAGAGCGCGGGACAGAGGGGGGTTTGGAACAATGAACTGAGAAGAAAACTGAAACAAATACCCAGAGGCAGCAGACCAAGAAACCTAGAAACAGGAGAACGAAGACACTGGAACACGAACATGGGAATCACAGAACCAGAGAAAAGAAACTAAAAAACTGGGGAGAAAGAAGGAGGCAGAAGACGCAGGAGACTGGGAACGAAAAACTGAGGGGAGAGAAAAGCAGAGGAACGACACAGAGACGAGGAGCAGCCCCGCCATCGCCTTTGTCCCTTCATCTCAGAACTGAAGGTGACAGAATCTAAAACCAGGAGCAAAGGAGACGCAAACTCAGCCCATCGGACGAAAGCGCAGGGACGAGAACCGGCGTTGACCGTCGTCTTCACAGTCCTCAGCAACTAGCCTCCAGAACCAGAGGCAGCAGAACGAAGAAGCATAAAGGGAAAAGAGGATACATGCAGAAGGGAAGAACATAAGCCGAAGAAAGCCACTGTGACCAGAACCATTGTTGCTGCTGCCTTCGTTGTTTTCGGAGCTACCAGGTAAGTAAGCTTCTCCTTCCCGCTTTTCATTTTAATTCACCGATTACTGTTTACTTTGGATTTTAATTCATTTCCCTTAATTCCTCTATCTGTTCATGCATGCTTTCCTTTGATTTTTGCCCAGCCGGGTCACTGGTTTGGGCTAGTGACTGGGCTGGGCTGGGTCCAGCCCAGCCCAGCCCATGTGGGCTCACCTGGGCTGAGCCCAAAAAAAATAAAAAAATAAAAAGCAGAAAAATAAAAAAATAATAAAAAAAATGTGTATGCATGAATAAAAATAATGTAAATTTATTGGTTTATTCACTGACACCAGAGTCAGGAGTAAAAATACCAGTTTAAATTTATATTATTTTTATTCGTTGTATTTTTATTTTGTTTAGCTAAAAAAAATAAAAAAAATGTGTGCATGCATAAAAAATAAATTTATTTTTATTTATTTATTCACTGGCGCTAGAGAAGGGAATAAAAAAATATATTGATCTAATTTTTTTCGTAGCTACGAATTTTTACCAACGCCAGAGTTGGAATTATTCAAGCTCGAATATTCACTGGCGCCAGAGTCAGGAATATTATAAACAAATCATCACAGCATAAATTAATAAATATTTAGCAATTTAAGACAAAACCAACAATGCAGTCTGCCTTAGGCAGAACGTTTAAGGGGTGATAATATCTTCCCTTTTACGTAACCAATCCCGAGTCATAGAATCTCTGTTGACTAGTTAGGGTTTCTAGTGACCATAATAATAGGTGGCGACTCCTCAAACGAGACCTTTTCCCCTAAAAGAACTGGATGCCATAAATCTGTTCTTTTTCCATAATTAATTCAAGAGAAATATTATTTTTAGGGCCGCCGCGATATCGGGTGCGACAATAATCTTTTTTAATATTATTATTAATTTCATTGTTATTGAAAATAGTAATGAAAAAGAACTTTTTATACTTGGGTGGTTTAATTAATTAAATCAAAACCGATTCAATTTGATTCAATGGCTTTTCAAGCTCGGAACGAAACATGTGAAACGAAGCCGGAACATTTCGGCTGAAATTTAGTCGAAAAATCTAGAACGAACCAAGATTTGAAATGAGATGAAAATTGTTCTATTTTGTTCCAGTTGTTTAAATTGGTATGAAATGTTTCGGGTATTCCGGATGAAACGGAACAAAATTGACAAATTTGGTTAGTTGATCTAAGTTTTGTACTTTTTTATTAAAAAAACTAAAATAACATTATTTATATTAAAAAAAAATTGGTTTAGCTTGAAATGCAACTAATACCAAACTATCGAATAATCACTCGATTATCTAGCCTAAACCTTTTGGCCTCTTTTGATTCACTAGCAATGTTTTATTATATAATATACTAAAATATGTTAGTGTTTTTTTTATTATTTATTTAAATATAAATCACTGTAGATAGAGCTGTATAATAATAGAGTTGCTTTTAGTATAGAAAGTTGCAAAGACTACAAGAAAAGGATGTAGTTGTCTTTTTCATTGGAATGCATTTGACATTGAAATGATGGTTTGAGAAAAAAAAAACAATAAGTGCAAATTTTGATGGGGCATGATGGGTAAAATCAATATTATTAAAATTAAAATAAATATTATTAGTATTGAAAAAATATCGATTTGATTTTAAGGGTAAAATTAATTATTATTATTATTATTATATAACTTGGGTCAGGCATTCCTTTCAAGATCCAAGAAAATTAGGGCTGGAAAGGGTATCCCAAGTTGTTTAGGTGTGTCAGGGGTGCTGACCAAAATCACTTGGGTTTTACAGCCCCGTCTGTACCCAAGGTTATTCGATTCGGTGTCCAGACGTATAGGTAATGCGTCCACATCAGGACTCAATTCTCTTGAGTTTGGTATTACAATCATAACAATACTCTTAGATCTTAGATTCTTTTGATAATTTTTATGAAAATAAAATGTTGGCCTACAGTGTAGCACATCAATGATACTGTGGTTAGTAGACATCAGTCCTTCATAGAAATCTTGAATGAGCAGCTGATCGGGTATTTGATGATGATGGTATTGAATACATAGTTACTCAAATCTTTCTCAATACTCGGAGAGTGTCTCCCCATAAGATTGTCGAATCCCACATACTTCTTATCTTATGTTGGCAACTCAAGAGGCTGTGAAATACTTTTTAAGGAAATTCTTCTTCATGTCATTCCAAGTTCTAATGGAATCGGAAATAATAGAGAAAAGCCATGCTTTTGTCGCTCCTTTTAAAAAGAAAGGAAAAACTTTCAAATTAACTTGTTCTTTGTCAATTCCATGCGGTTTCATACCAATGCAAACCATGTGGAACTTCTTGAGATAATTATAAGGATCTTCTCCAGCAAGTCCATTAAATATTGGCAGTAAGTGTATAAAACCAGACTTGAGCTTGAAGTTGACATTGTTGTCGATGTTTATGCACAATGGTTGATTCTCCATGTTAAAAGCAGCGAGCTTCTTGAATGTTTGTTGTCATGCAACAACCATAGTGTTGGTGTGAGCTTCCTTTTGTAACTTATGTAAAGTGTTTTCTATTTTGAGATCTACCTGCATTTGTCTTTAGTTAGTAGAACAAGTTACATGTATAAATCGTGAAGAAAACTCAAAAGAAATCAATCACACAAAAGATTTAAAGTAGTGCAAATTGAATGAAAATCCAATACCATAACACAAAAACTGTTTAAAAACCCTAGAAAACAGCGTAATTTAGCCTCGATAGGGTGGGACTAGTGGCCTTTGGTCGTTAGTCTTGTTCAGAACGTCATTTTTCTTCAGGAAACAAAAGGTCGAGGCCTAATTCCACCAAAAAATCTGTTTTAAACAATACTTGTATCGTACCTACGTAGTGCAACAAGTAACATTGTTTTCTTTTCTTTTTTTTAACAAAATTATTTTTTAACAAAATAATAATCATAGAAAATAACAATCATAGAAAATAACAATCATAGCATAAGAATAAACTAAAATCACTTCCCCGACAACGGCATCAAATTTTTTTGCAATGTCATGATCACACAAATTAATTACTCTAGCTTAAATAAACAAGATAGTATAAAGCAAATAAGGGATTGATCCCACAAGAAAGGTTTAATTTAGATTTTTATACTATACAATATACAAATAGGGGGAAATTGAGGTTATTAGATTTTGATGCTGTTGTCGGGGAAGTGATTTTTATGCTATCAGATTTTTTTTATTCATATAAATTTTTTAAGGTTGAGACTTTATTTTAATGTTTGAATCTCAAGCAAATTTATCAATTTATTCATTTGCTTAATTTTTTACTTTTGATTACTCCTTATCCATTGGTTTTTTTTTTTATTATTCAGACTATTTTTTCGAGGTTGAGACTTTATTTTAATGTTTGAATTTCAAGCAAATTTATCAATTTATTCATAGAATTGATGTCTTTAGGGGAAAAAAACATATGCTGATGTGGAAACAATTAAATCCATAAAAATTAGTTCAGATTTCAAAATCATCGATCACATGGTCCCTTTTAATTTGTTCTCTTTTTTTTCAATCACACTATAGTTTCAAGGCCGTGTTTGATTGCAGGAAAATGAATTCCTGGAATTCACTTTCCTGCTTTTTCTATGTTTGACGACAACAACGAAAAATAATGAAAGGAAAGTGAATTCCAATCAATGGAAAAATTATAACATTGGCAAAGGAAAGTGTTTTCCTTCTGTTAAATAAAGTAAAACACTTTTTTTCTTTTTTCTTTTTCATAAAGACAATGGTGGCCAGAGGTGGACCCAATCCCAAGTCAAAAATTTGAGAGAATTATAACATTAGCTGGGTCCCATTTCATTCTAGCAAAGGAACCTGATAGGTGGACTCTACTATAGGATTACAACATGTGGTGTTGAGGATTACAGTGCATGATTTACTTAAATTCATGATTTCTTTATTAGAAAACAAAATGAAACCAAATATTGAAATAATAAATAAAAAGAAGAATTATTAACTGTAATTAAATAATAAAATGAGAAAAAGTTAATTTTTGAAGAAAAAATACTGTTAATAAAATGTACTAAAACGTGAAAAAAAAAAGTTTGGTATTAAAATATTAATTTTAAAAAAAATGATAGAAAAATGAAAACAAAAAAATATTATTTTATTTTATAAAATAAGCTATGTATGAATATAGGATATAATAAAAAAAATTCATCATTATACATTTTAGATTTTTTTTTATTATAAGTGATTAAATATTTTATATATATTAGATAAATTTGAAAAAAAAAATTAATTCATTAATAAATTATTTTCCAGTTCATTTTTCATAATACAACCAAACACTGGAAAGTGTTTTACAGTTCATTTTCCATAACACTACCAAATATCGGAAAATACTTTCTCGAAATTCACTTTTCAGGAATTTCACTTTCCAAAAAAAATTCACTTTCCTACAAATAAACGGAGCCCAAGTCTTGAGCTAATAGCCCATGTCGACTATAATTTCAAAGTTCAAATCGGAAATATTGCAAGGAATATTCTGTGTTCCTGTATTAATATTTATAGCCTAAAAGAAATTAACAATAGTTAAAATCGCTTGAAAAAACATTATTCATTTAGACTCAGTGGCACTACTTACTGAATAGTGTAATAACAATGTGATACCGATGATATTTTTTTTTCTTTTTTTTTCTTTTTGTTTTTTGAAATTCATGCAATCATATGAAATTTTAGAATTATCCTCTTATTTATTGAGATTTCAACTTTAATTTTTATTTTTTTTATATAAAATTTTAATTTATTTTTAATTTTATCCTTCAATCTCGATTTGTGATATGTTATTTTTTTTACAATTTAATCCTTATTTTTTTATTATTTTATTAAATTAATTTTTCTTTTCAATTTTACCCTTCAATAAAACATTTATAATTTTTCTCTAATTTATTTTTGTTTCAATTTTGATTCTTATTATTTTAATTGTCCTTTTGCTAAATTAATTTTCTTTTTAATTTCACCCTTCAATAAAAAAAAATTGTTGTCCTTCAATTTGCTTTTATTTTTATTTTGATCTTCATTTTTTTAATCGTTTTTTTTTTTTTTGTTTTGGATCTTTTTGTAAAATTTTTTTTTTCATCCTTAAGTTTATTGGTTAAGAATTGGGAGTCATGGTTTTTCAAGGTGTAATGCTTCTAGTCTAATAACTCAGGTAATAGATTTAAAAAGTTAATGCATGTTGATTTTTTTATACTTATTTTGTATTTTGTTATCATTTGATACTGGATTTTTTTTAAAATAGGCTTTGTACTTTTTTTTCCAGAATTATCATGATTTTGTTATCCAAATTATTAGTTAAGCAGATTAATCTAAATTAGCATGATACTTGTATGAAATCGCATTTAAAAAAAAATCAAAATAATCGGCTGTCGACATCCAGTACTTGAGAACAAAAAAAGAAAAATAACAAGTCCCCTAAGTGCACCAAATTGAGTGGACAATATGCAATTAAGCTCCACACGTTGTGAAGAAGCACATAAAAACAACTAACCTCGAGTCTTCCTTGTAATAATGGAAGTAGGATTAGAAAATGCATATTCTTATCTTTTGGACTGCAATCCTCTCCATGGGTTATATAGTGTAAAAGAAGCAATAAACTGGCGGCATGTTTCATTTTTGCCTTTTCAGACTGTCTTTAGTTACATTCTCTACACGAGATAATAGAAACATATGAGATATATTTTCATGCTTTTTTTTTTATTTTAATATTATTCCAAATACAAATTTATTTTATGCTTTTGTTTTTTTTATATTTATCTCCTCTATTTGAGGATAAATATCTTCTATTTCTCAATTATATGTCAGCAAATATAAGACAAGTGGGGTAGTTTCCTAGCTAGCCACTGACTTGTTGTGTTTGGTGAGAGACATGGACAACGACGGACAGGAAAGCATACGAGGTAGGCTACACAAGTGGGATTTCATCTTTTGTTATTTATATTTTCCGCACGCAACTCTAATTGGATAACAATAATTTGAGTTTTATAAGAAAATTACACTCAAACGTCAATCTCGGGATGAACTTGCCTGTCTTATGCTACCTAGTTTTTTTTTTTTTTTTTTAATATTTAATGTATGTTTGTTAATGTATGATGTTTTTTTTTAAGTGATTTTCAATTAAAAATATATTAAAATAATATTATTTAGTTTTTTTAATCTTTAATTTATGTGTTGATAATGGGGTGCATGATGTTATTTAGAGATAATTTCCTTTGATTAAGAGATGAAAGAGCGACCCATCTTATCCTTCTTGAGTTGTGATTTGCAGGACAGATTTGATTCAATCATTTGCTCTTTTTTTTATTATTATTAGTTAAATAATTAGATATATGGATTTATATTCATTTTTTTTCTTCTTCTTTATTCTTTCACTTTACCCTTTGTAATCTTTTTGCCTGACGTGAAGTGATTGATCTCCTAATCTTCCAAGTAAATCCACCTTTCCCCTTGGAATTTGGGATGAGACTTGCTAGTGTGTGTGATTGTTCATGTGATAAATTATTGTTTTTAAAAATAGTTTTTAACTAAAAATATATGTTTTTTTAGATTTATTTTTATTTTTGATATTATTATATTAAAATTTGTGTTTGTATAGTGATATTAAAAAAAAAAATTAACTTGCACACTAATACAATCCTTACCCTTATATAGAAAGTAAAAGCTTACTTGCACACAATAAACACAATCCGTAGAAATTAATTTTACTCTCAAGTTAAAAAAAAAATAGCATTATGAAATTCATGTTAAACAAAAATAAGAAGTTTAGATCCATAAGCAAGAAAAAGTTTGAATTAATCAGTAAATTAAGCATACTCATCCCTACTATAGGTTTATTTATTATAATATTTTTTAACTACTTTTTTCTCTTAGAAAATAATCCTCTTACCACTTTAAGTTTAAAAGAACAATACAACAAAATCAATACAAATTAGAATGTATCTTTGAGATTTGGTTTCAATAATATATAAATTTATTTTCTATATTATCATTTCATATTCAAATTCTAGAAAAAAAATCATGATAGCATTTAAATATTTGTGTACCTGCATGGATAATTTGTTTAAAATCTCATTAAAAAACTTTAAAAAGTTAGTAAAACTAATTAAAACCAGCTTAGCCTATTGTTCACAAGGTTAGCACCTGTTTGATATTATAGTAGTATTTTTTTTTAAAAAAAATTATTTCAAAATATATTAAATTAATATTTTATTTAATAATTATAATATACTGATATTAAAAATAGTTTTTTTTTTAAGATATTTTTAAAAACAAACCTATAAACAAAAAAACATAACTAAACATGGTGAACTTTGTGGGTAGGAGAGAGTCAAACAAACTACTCCTACATTATTGCTAAACAAAAGAAAAATTCTACAAAAATAGAAAATTTGAAGTATCTTTTTGAACCTTATTACTTCAATTGTATTACAAAAATGATTTACTTACCATAAAAGTAATTTATAAATTTATTATATTAAATGCTAATTGTGTTAGTAGAAATCTTCGTAAAACATTTTTGTTATTACACATAATTTTATAATTTAAAAATAACTATATAGAGAAAACTCTAAGCCATTAATTTTTTTTTCTCACCAGCCAAAAAACAAAAAACTAAACTTAAAACATCTAATTTTTTTAAATGAAAATATCTCATGTTTAATGCTCCAAAATACAATCACTTGAATAAAGTGTAAAATCTAAAATATTTAAAATTAAATAAAATAATAATATTAATTATACCAATAAACCTCCCTAAATTCCTCTTTCTTTAGGGGTCCCGCCTTTCTATCTAACCTGATATAATATAAACACAAAATTATTGAAAGACTCTCTCATTTATGTTAGCCGTGAAGAGAACTTACAAGGAAACACGTTAATATACATTGAGTCTCTCTGAAGATTCAGCCTTCAAAGCCCAAAAACTTGATCTGGGTTTTGCTCAAATTCTCACGAAGTTTAAATCTTGATTACTTTCTTTTATCCAAAGTATCAATCTTTAACACCATTTCTTGGAAAAAGTTTCAAATCTTGAGATGGGTTGTTTTAGTAGCAAAGAAAAAGCTCCAAGACCAGATGTTAATGGTTGTACTTATAGACCATCAACAACTGGTTATTCTAGGCAACAACAACCTCAATATCATCAAAGCCAACAAAAGGCCGTAGCCCCTCAAATTCAGACACAAACCCCACCACGAAGGCCTCAACAGACACAGCAACAAACCCCAACAACGCCAGTTCCAAAGGTTGATACTATACTAGGAAAACCTTTTGAAGACATCAAGCAACTCTATACACTTAGTAAAGAGTTGGGTAGAGGTCAGTTTGGTATTACTTATCTGTGCACAGAGAATGCTACTGGTCATAGTTATGCTTGCAAGTCAATTTTGCGGAGGAAGTTGGTGAATAAGAAGGATAGAGATGATATTAAAAGAGAGGTTAATATCATGCAACACTTGTCAGGGCAGCCAAATACTGTGGAATTTAGAGGGGTTTATGAGGATAGGCAAGCTGTGCATCTTGTTATGGAGCTTTGTGCAGGCGGGGAGCTTTTTGATAGGATTATTGCAAAAGGGCATTATTCAGAGAGAGATGCTGCTCAGATTTGCAGGGAGATAGTGAATGTGGTACATGCTTGTCATTTTATGGGTGTGATGCATAGAGATCTCAAACCTGAGAATTTCTTGCTGTCTAGTAAAGATGAGGGTGCTTCTCTGAAGGCAACTGATTTTGGACTGTCTGTGTTTATTGAGGAAGGTTAATTTCTTAAATCCTTTATGCTTTTCATTTTAGTTCAGTTAATGGTCATATAATATACGTGATGTTGCATTACGCTGAGTTGTTTGAGAATTGTGTTAAACCTGATGTGTTGTATAAGGTTTGTGCTTTCAGTTTTGTGAATTTCAGAATTTTTCTGCATAACATGGTTGGGGTTGTTCAAATTCTGGTTTCGAATTTGTTCGAGAAGTAGAAAAGAGGAGTTGAATTTGGTGTTAAGTGATATAATTGGATGTTTTCTATTAGAATGAGCAACTACAAAACAGAGAATTGGGTCAGTTGATATATCCTATTTGCTGGATTGTGTACCTTTTATTGTTTTTCTGGTAAGAAAGAAGACTCTTGTTTTTCTGTCTTTGAAGTTGATCTAGCTCACGGGTTTGGTATGCAAGTCAATTTATTTTTGGTGGAGCGAGCCTCCGACTGAATTTCTATTTGCGAATAGCAGACCTGACCTTCATTCTGTATGTTATTAATTTTGATGCGGGTCTGCCTCTGACTATTATTATGGGTAAAAGGCTAGCTTGATTAGCCATAAAAGGTGCTCAAAACAGTGTCTTTCAAGAAATTTTTTCGGATACTGTAACGGCACCTTTTGTTTATTAGAAGACGTTTTGAGCTCAGTGGTGAGATTAGACAAACTAGCAAATGATCCTTTTCTTTTACTATTTTTTGAACTCCTTGGATTAAGCAATGTTGAGGAAAATGTAACGTATGTAAATAGAGCAGGATGGATAGATTTCAGGAAATGTAACGTATGTAAATAGAGCAGGATGGATAGATTTCAGGAAATGTGACGGGCTGTTTCCTGCCTGCAGTTGACAAGAAGTTATGTTTGGTCTTCTGTTCATTTTACTTTTTTCAGCTGATATTTAAAAAGTATAGAGTGTAAAACACTTGTTTTCCTGCTCTCTGTTTTATCTGGCTAGCAGTTACGTTTACAAGTCAGTTTATTTCTGGTAAAGCTATCCCCTGCTGATTTCTATTTGAGAATAATAGATTCAACCTTATTTTGCATGTTGATAATTATGAAGGGGTTCTGCTTGTGTCCATGAAATGAGTAACCCTAGTGAGGCTAGCTTCAGTAGCATTAAAAGAAGTTAGATACACTACATTTCTCAAGAGGTTTATTAAAAGAGCATTCTGAGGTTTTTGTGAGATCAGGTATTCTCAGAACGAGGTTTTGGTGGACTTGGGCAATCAATAAATGCCTAGTGATCTTTTTCCATTTCTTCTTTTAACCTTGTATGACTCATCTAAATTGAGAAGATAAGGTGTATAAATAGAGCAGGGTGGACAAATCTTAAGAAATGTGATAAGCTGTTGTGGCACTAGCAATTGACAACAAATTACATTAGTTCTTCCTTTCATTTTACTTGTTTGTATGATCTTTCTGTCTCAGTTATCTTCAAATTTCTATTTTTGCTACTCTTTTGAAGCTCCATTCATGTTTTAGGGTTGTATCAATTTGTTCTTACAAACATTAAATTGACCACGAATTATTATGTTGACTGAGCTTTTCCAAAACATTTTGCAGGGAAAGTTTACCATGATATAGTTGGTAGTGCATATTATGTTGCTCCTGAGGTTTTGCGGCGCAGTTATGGAAAGGAAATAGACATTTGGAGTGCGGGAGTTATCTTGTATATTCTACTCAGTGGTGTACCTCCTTTTTGGGCTGGTAAAAACAAGTTTTGGCCAAAAGTTATTTGTTTAAAAAATCTCTCTTATAAATTGCTTTAGATTTCCACTGTGGATTAATTTAATTTACTAAATTTGTGTTGTAGAAAATGAAAGGGGAATATTTGATGCCATTCTACAAGGAGACATTGACTTTGAAAGTCAACCATGGCCTTCGATAACGAACAGTGCAAAAGACTTGGTCAGGAGGATGCTGACTCAGGATCCTAACAAGCGAATCACTTCTGCACAAGTTCTTGGTAAGAAGCTTTATTTTTTGGTTAGCTTCTGGTATCACATCTGACTTTTGCGCTGCACTTGCATGCTTTTGTGCCTTACGTTAATTAATCTGTGTGGTTAGAGCATCCATGGATTAAGGATGGAGGTGCTGACAGACCGATAGACAGTGCTGTTCTCTCTAGAATGAAACAATTCAGGGCAATGAATAAGCTGATGAAGCTTGCTTTGAAGGTAAATTTTTAATTTATCTGAAATGCCCTTATTGCTATTATGATTCTTTCTGAAGATCCGTGTTGTGATTCTTGGTTGTCCTCTATAAAGTATTTGCTCTTGTGATTCTTGGTTGTGGTAAATGTTAATATCTTCTGCTTCTGTAGTTATTAACCACCTATTGACATAGCAGATGTCATCCAATGCCTTGGGCCTTTACATCTGATTTTCTGTTTAGAGAGAGTTCAGAGTTGGAGACCCTAGGCACAGGACATACTTTCTCCCTCATAGTATATTTATTTGTATATTTCAATGGGATTGGATAACATATAAACTATAGGTGGTAACAGAAGTGATTAAATGAAAGTTTTCTAGTCCTTTTTCTTTCTCTTGACTTTAAAATGTTCTTATTGTATTTCCGATGTAAAAATGCATAACAACCATTTCCCAAGATTGGACACATTTAACGGACTGCCATCCTGCAATTGTTTCCAAAATTGAAAAAAGTGCAAGGGGTTTTTTGTTTCTTAATGGCAGCAGAAATTTTAAGATATATTTTCCAAGTTTTGAGTGATAAGAGTCTACATGGGAATATTGGATTGTTTTTGGTCTTCTGTTGATAACATTGTATACTTTGGAAATCCCACAGGTCATTGCTGAAAATCTTTCTGAAGAAGAAATTCAAGGTCTTAAAGCAATGTTCACAAACATGGACACCGACAAGAGTGGAACCATCACCTATGAAGAGCTGAAGACAGGTCTGGCTCGACTTGGGTCAAAGCTCTCTGAAGCTGAAGTCAAGAACCTCATGGAAGCTGTAAGTAATAGAGGGACCTAACACCACTGAATTTTCTGATTATGTCCGGTGCCTCTTTCTCATATAGCCTGAATGCATTCAGGCTGATGTGGATGGAAATGGAAGTATTGACTACATTGAGTTTATCTCTGCCACCATGCATAGATACAAGTTGGAAAGAGATGAGCACCTGTACAAAGCATTCCAGTACTTTGATAAGGACAGCAGTGGGTGAGTTCTCATTCCCCTTTGTTCAAAATAGCCACATTTCTTGTTTGGAAATCATTGATTTCATATGTTTCCGGTGTTTGATCAGTTTCTAATAAGGCTTATCTATTTTATGATTACATGGGGCTGATTAGATTCTGCCAGTGCCAGGAACCTATGCTTTTGCAGCCTTGTTTAAGGCAAGTGTTGTAGATGAATCAAGAAAAGTTCATTGTTATGAATTTCATGACAGGTATATAACAAGGGATGAATTAGAGTTGGCAATGAAGGAGTACGGAATGGGAGATGAATCCAGCATTAAGGAAATAATCGCTGAGGTGGATGCAGATAATGTAAGTGGTCGTCATAATTCGAACTTCTGCAACTTATATTATAATAACAGTATTGGTTAATAATAATATCATGGGAATGAACAGGATGGGAGGATCAACTACGAAGAATTCTGTGCAATGATGAGAAGTGGAACTCCGCAAGCACCGAGCCTCTATTAATTCTAAAGGTGAGAGCAGAGCTATTACTTGAGAGTTTATTAGAACCAAAACAATCTCACTGGAATGCACTAATACACTGTCCAATATGCCATTTTGAATCCAGAACCCTGAGCTTTGAGCACAGCTGTGGATTGCTCGGATTTGCGTTGGAATGTTTGTGCATATCTAGTATCTTGTTTGTTCCATTTTCTGGTTCCTTTTTCACTCTTTTTTTCCCCAACAAGTTGCACTCTCTTGAAAAATTATGGTGGATAATGAATATACTCTACTGCTATCGCCTCTGGGAGTGCTTTTCCGCCTGTTTTCCTCGTTCCTTGCATAGCAGTGAGAATTTATTGCTATGTGGGTTTTACAAACTCATTGGTGGAATTAATCAATCGCCACCAAGCCATCAGATTTCTGATATCACGTGGGAAGAGATAAAAGGAGCACAATTTTATCACTTCAGAAGCAATGAGTTCTGGTCTCCAATTGGGGCCAAGGAATATATGCAGTTTTCCCCATGATCTGTGTGTTTGCAGCAAAATAAAATCTACAATTTAAGGTGCTGTTGACCCGTCTACTTTTCTTGGATTCACTTGGCAAGAAGCTTGATTGTTCTTGAAGAACCTGCTCCCCTGTTTACCTTTCCTGTCACCACGCTTGCCAGCTGATGTAAGACAATGGTGGCATCTGTTTGCTACCAAAATGAATTTAGGCGACCAGATACAGCCACGCTACAGTTGAAACTCGTGTACCAGAACTTAATGCAGAGTTAGAAAACAATATAAATTATACTTTAGAATTTTATTTAATAATTAAATTTTTTAGATTGAAATGTTTTTTAACATGTGATTAGAGTTTTATTAATCAAGGGATGATAAATTTGAATTTTATTGTTTTTTTTTATTTCATAAAATTAAGTATAATGTAATAACCAACATGTGTAAATTTAAAGGGTTTTTACATGATAAAATATTAAAAAAATAATATAAATCATTAAATTCTATTTGATTTCTCATTCCATTTTAACAACAAAATTAATCTGTGATCCATAGAACAAATGCATGATTACCAAATTGCAATGAGTAGAAGCATATCACTCGTTGTTGGAGACGGAGTTGTTTATGACCCGCATATCTGAAACTTTCAGATAAATTTTTTTTTGGGGTTTAATAGTGACCCTTTAACCTTTAGGTCTAGGTCACTAATATATATATTATTATTATTTATTTATTTTTAAAAATAATCTTAACCTTATCAGATTTGGACCGGGTTTGATTGAGTTGTGGATCAATTTGTTCAATTAAATTTTATCAGATTAATATTTTTTTTTAATTTACTCAAAACCCAATTTAAATCATGCAAATATTCTGAATTAACCTACAACATATAGGTTTAACAACTATGTTCTAAAAATATGATAATCTCCTTATTTTTAAATTTTCTATGATAATCTCCTTCTGCAAGGTTGAACCTAAACCTCCCAATCTGGGGATGAACATTCAAACAACTTGATTACCAAGATGAAATCACATTATTCATAAGAGAAGTTCTGTCAGTAGTAAATGTTAAAAAAATTAATAATAAAGGGGGACAAGTTACTTGCAAAACCTAGAAAAAAATTCCCCATTTCGAAGCTAGAAAAACTCGAACCAGACATCATGTGAAGCTAATAAATAGTGAGCATCAGAAGTTAACATCAATATGCTTAACCTTATAAAACACAAGTTACTAGGAAAACAAAATATAATCTAACATCAACTTGCCTGCCCTTTAAGATTAGCTCAATTATTAAATTATATTGTACTGTAAATCTAAACTATAATGACCAGCAAATTAAAGAGGAGTTGCTTACTAATTACATGGCTCATTTCCCTTCACAAGTACACCTTTAATTAATCATAAAGATGACAGATTAAAGCCTGTTAATTAACAGAGGGGTCGCTATGTTGTCAATTTTTCTTAATATGTCCCTTATTTTTGAATTTTTTTAATCCGACTCGTGTCCATGCTGTTAGTCCCTTTTTCATTAAGGTAGCGTTATTTTCCTCATACAGAAAATACAGAGACAATAAAAATAAATGACTGTTTATATATCTTGTTTAATTAGGGTGAACAACCCATAATAAAATATAAAAAATTTTATTTTACAATTCAACTCAAGACTTAGCTAATCCAGGGTCTAATCCAGTTCAGGTTTTAGAAGAAAAAAAGGATTATAAAAAAAGAAAAAGAAGAAGGATGCCATTAAAAAAAAAGGACAATAGTGGACCCAAATCTCATTTAACCATTAATTGAGCAACCCCAGGATCATTAGACCATCTTTCTCTTGTGTTCATCTCCCTTGATCACTAAGAATTTCAGGCTTTGAGGGGCTGGTTAGTTTCTTAATTGTAATTAATTAAGAAGGTGGGCATAATTTAAAATTAGAAGGATAGGTATCCGAGGTTTTCAAGCTTCATATTCCCCTGACACGAAATTTCATTAGAGACAAGCACTGAGGTAACCTTTCCACGTGAGGTTGGATTTGTATATTGCAAAAACTAGGGTTACAAAATTATATGCACGTGTGCACACTATTTCTTTATGCCTTTATACATGGGGAAAAGGGTCAGACAGACAGACAGCAGATAGATCTTTTCATTTTGCAGTATTTATAATCATTACTCCTCCATTTCCATTCTCATTTATTCTTTGATAATTAGGGCTCATCTCTTGATGATGGACACTACCTCTTATCTGCGCGCAACATTGTTGTAAAACCTTGCGAGTTAACTGGTGACTCGCCTAATCACGAGTTGACATAAATCAAGTTCAATTTGATTGAATCGGTTACAAAGATGAATGCCTAGGATGCTCCTTAACAACATGCGTACGAGAGTTCCAGATTGCGCAATCTCTTGGCTATCTAATGAATAGCATGATTGATGAATGCCTAGGATGCTCCTAGCTAGCTTGCTTAAAAACGGGGCACAGACACACACACACACCACTTGTATAACAAGACATTGCTGTATTAATTATATCAGAATCGCAAACTGTTTCCAATAATCTAAGAGATAATTTTCTTGATCAAGGACTATAAAATATGAGGCCTTGAACCCTAAGACAAGGACAAGAAAGCACAATGCACCATCTTAAACAAAGTGATGTGTTGGTAAAATACAGCCTTTTAATATATATATATGGAGACTTGCTATTTCAAGAGTAAGTGCTTCTTGTAAGTGTTAATGGCTTTGGTCTATGATGAGATCAGAGCAAAGCACTTGACAAAAGTCACGGAAATTTAAGATTAAATGAAAAGGAATCCTATGACGTTGGCCCAATGTTGATTAAGGGGTATTGACAACTACTCATCAACACTAGGTTTATTAATCCAATCAAATACATGTTATTTATGTCAAGACTCTCACCGGTTAATATAAAGTCTCGTCTGTTAGTTTAAAATTTTGCATTCAAATATTTCTTTCTAGTTGTTGTTCTTTTTATTTGAAGAAAATAGTTTTTTTTTTTCAGTATAATTAGTGTTTTATTTTATATAAAGGGTTATAATAGCTTTCTAGCAACTAAAAATATAAATAAATAAAATTAAGTATTTTGAGAGTATCTTTATAGTTATTGTGTCTTGAGTCTTCAAGAGTTTTGACTTGTAATAAATTCTATTATCTTTTCTTTTTTTAAGCGTGAGTTAGTATTAGAACTCTGTGTTAGTTGGTATGAGAACCCAATAATTTTTAATGGTTTTGGTTGGAGGTCATAGAGGACATGTATTAGAGTTCAATGATTCTTTATGATTAGTTGTTGTGTAATGTTGAATAACTATGGCTAACAAAATTTACAAAAAAAGATGTGCTTGTGTAGGAGAGGATGAGGAAGTTTCTTTTTAGGAAAAAGAAGTCCAAGAACTTGTGTTTTGTTTTATAATAAGAATCTTAGTGACGATACTTATGATGGGAAGACATGCACAAAGATATTGTGTTAAAAATTCATAATAGGATGACCCACACAAAGATATTGCATTAGGGATCTCAAGTATAAGTTTCTTTTAACTTAGAGAGACTGATATAGAAGTTGTTATGAAAATAAATATATTTTCTATTATTATGTTTATTTTAGTTTCTTTTTTTATAAGAAGGAAATATATTTTTTTATTCGATATTATTTGGGTTTTCTATATATATATATATATATGGTTGTAATATTTTTTTAATAAATGAACACATGAATGAATAAAATTAATTATTTTAAGAGTCTTTTAAGGTATTCTTTATTTTTATGAATATTTTGATTTGTAATTAACTCATTATCTTTTGCTTTCTTGTGCGATTATTAGTATAAGAGCTTTGTATCATAGAACAATATAAAATTATTCTCAAAAATCTCATTCTTTCATGTGACTTAGTATCTCAACCAACCTCTAAACTAGAAGAATGGTTTTGTTCATGATTTTGAGTACCTAGAAAACTGTAACGACATGCTTGAAATTCTCTGAATTGAATTTAATTTAAAGATTTTAATTAAATCTTATATTAGGAATTTTTGTTAGTGTTAAGAATTGAATTCTAAATAAAATTCAATCTTTAAAAATACTACAAGAGTAAATCAGAGATCAACCTTTACCATGTATAATTTCAAAGAGCTGAATATTAATATTAAAATTAACTTTCTTAAAATATTCATCTAGTCCTCTGTTTAAAAAAAAGATTTTTGAAGAAATAAAATGAATGTAATGAGAATAATATAAAAAAACAAAACAAAATAAATTTTATTTTTTAAATTATGTAAATTTAATTTATTTATCCATTGAATTTAAATTTACTATTATAATTAAATTTAATTATAATATAAAATTGATTGAAATAACTTGTGAGAAAACAAGAGTGTAAGAAGGAGAGAATGCAAGTGGTATTGCATGCCTAACCTCTCGCCGCTCTATTTTGCTTTTACACAACCAAAACAGAAAATCGAAACCCACAAAAGCTCCTCTTTTTTCTCTTCTAACTCTTCCATTTACTTGTATTGTTTATACTTCAACTTTCACAGTTTAACTTGTTACTCAATCTATAAACAGTCCCCTTTCCTTCTCTTTAACTCTTCCATCAATGAACCCTTTTTGACAATGGTATAGTCCTTAGCCTATCTTTTTGCTCTCAAAACCACCTTGTTTATCTAAGTTTTGCTTTGAGAGTGTAGTACTTCAACAGTCCAAGAAGTAGCTTTGCTTTTAAAAATGTTTCTCTCTTCTTGAAGTCTTGATCTTTGAACCATTTCTAAGTGTTTTTTATTGGTGGGTATCTCACTATGTCTGTGAGGGTAAGTAGTTCTAGGCTATAAGTTTTGGAGAGTGTATAGACTTCTTATACTGTTCGGGTTCAATGGTGGAGCTTCAATCATGTGCTAGCTTGGTCAATGCTTCTGCATTGTGTTCAATAGAGCAAGAAGTGAAAGAAGAGAATACTGTCAATGTTATTGCAGAGATATCTGCAGAACTACAGAGGGAAAGAGAAAAGAATGCTGAGCTTATGGAGAAAATATCTGCACTTGAAGCTCAAATACAAGAAAGAGATCACAAGGGATCCTTGATCACACACAGACAAGTATGATCACCAATCTCATATTTGAGTCTTTTGACTGTCAAAGATGCTTCATGTTCTTTTTCTTTTTTGAACAACCATTAATGTTTTAGTTTAAGCATGAAAAAAGTCTTTGTGAATGGATGGTTGATGATAGTTTAGGACTTAGGAGCTGCTCTTAATTTAAGAAATTCTATTTTTCCCGTTTCTGATGATCAGCCTCTCACTTGTTTTTGAGCATCTATCTATCTATCTATCTATCTTTGATCAATGATCCGGGAGCCTTTTACAGAAGAAGTTTATAGCTAATGGATTAAGATATCAATAAGTTTCTACTGTTTAATTAATTCTCTTGTGCTCTAATATTTGTTAGCAATTTTATGCGAGATAAATTTTAATGGACAGTCTTTTGCTCACTCTCAGGGCAGCTCTATCAATGCAACAGAAAGAAGGCTTAAGAGGTTCAAAAGACAGAAAATAAAAGTGGTCCAAAATGATGTTCAAAATGGAAATGTAGTCGATGTTGGGATGGTTTCACAGATAAAGCATGAGATTCCATTCAGTATTCCTCCCAAAGATGCAAATCTTGAAGACTGCTTAGTCAATTGGATGAGCATGGATGAGACTCAGTTTTCGCAGCTTGAAAAACTGAAAGGTGATGACTCTGCTGCAGATTGTAATGATACAGATGATACCGATGAAGAAGATGAAGCTGATAATAAAATTGACCACATTGATGGACAAATGGATGTGGTCCATGTGGATGCTATCGAACTAAAAGAAAATCTTCATGAAGATAGTGTTGGTGAGGCAATAAAGTTATCATGCTTTGAAAGTTCCTTTGGTGGACAGAGTGAGCAAACATTTCAACATCTGAACCAAGCAAGAAATGAAGATGGAAAGAATGATGGCCTTCAACCAGAGAAACAACTAGTTCATGATTGCGCAGATGCTCGAAATCATGACAACAGAGAAATTAAAAATAAGGAATCTCACAGGACAGAAGCAGATGATTTTGTACCTAAGGAGGCTTGTCATACTCGACCTGGAAATGTATCATTGCTCAGAAAGCCTCCGAAGATAGCTTTCTGTCCCAAGGAAGTAAAGAGAATACTCGAGTCTGAAGTCCTTCTATTGAGAAATGCTCAGTCCCACACCATAAGAAAAATCATAGTTTTTGCATCTCTTGGTATAAGGCATGGTTGTGATGATATGTATGAATTAGACTTCAATCATTTTAGCGTTCTACGGAAGGGTGAACCATACATCTCACCGAAAGATCCAGGGGTAAGCGATTCTCTTTTGAAAATCTGCGGTTTTCTCCTCCGTATAATGGTATCAGAATAGTTCTAAAAGATATGACTACAATGAGAGTGCTTATGGTTTCAGAATTAGTACTTTATCCTGTTTTTATTAGCCAGCCTTTCATTACCTGTAATAGACCATGTTAGCCTTCCATGTCTACAATTGTTTCAACGTAAATCAACAAAAGAATCAGTAACAGGGAATAGTTTGTTGACAGGAGTATGTGCTATATGAGAATCCAGGAATCCAAAGGAAAATATTTTATCCAAACCGGCAGAATCCAACGCTATGTCCAGTTCAGATTCTTGAGGAAGAGAAGGACATGCGCCGGTCAGATCCTAGTTGCCCATCATGCCTTTTTCTTTGCATTAAGTATGGTGGGAGGACAAGAAATCTTCCTCAAAACGAGTAAGTACTCATCTTCTGGCGTTTCTGCTAGGTTCTTACCGAGTTGTATACTCTTGTAGCCTGATCTGAAGATTCTGTGTGATCATTTCTTTTCAGATATGTCAGGCAGCGGATGGGACGAAACAAGCTCAAGTCTTTCGGACCACTTTTGTGCCGCATGGCAATGCTAGTTCACATACGCAGTGGGAGCTTCTTCTTCAAGGCCTTAGGAATCACACTTCTATTCATGGCTGGCTTTCCTGATGACCTGGTACAAAGAGAAACCAAATACCGGAACTTAGACTTGCTGCAAAAATACTACAGGTAGATGAATGCTCAAAGATTGAAGCTTAATGCTACATATTGAACCACATGCATTGAACTTCTGTTCTGAAGTATCATATATATATATAGAATTATCATATTCTTTTGAATATTATATATCCACTGTAAGGTTGCAGATAAGAATTAGCTACATTGATTGAGATGGTCATGAACAATACAATGAACCGTCTCTTCTGATTTGTTAGGGTGGACTTCAGGAGAAGGTCAGGACTGAGGATTTATGAAGATTAATAAACTTGTCTCTTCCTCATTCCTGTTCTTTGCTCAACACCTACCGGCTCTTAAGCTGCTTCATCTTCAAGAACATTACTCACATAGTGCAGAAATTCTCTCTTGCAGGACTGACGAGGACGCAGAAGGAGAGGAGCTGTTTCTTTCACCGGAAAAGACTTGTGAAGTAGTAGGATTATGCAATCTCTTTGGTGATCTCCTCTTAAGAATTTAACTACTTAAATTTGATTTTGTTGCTTTCTTGCTCCTTGGCAGGCCAGTACAGGGTCAAAGAAGTCAACAGGGAAAACAACTTCAACAAAATCAAAGGGAAAGAAACAATCAAACTCCTCAAGTAAGCCTCATAATCTTCCAAGATCATCAATTCCTGAGTCCGTGCCATCAACCTCCACGCCTCCCGCCCCATTTGGAAATATGGGATATTCCTCAATGCAAACTCATGCAACGGCAGCATTCCAGTCCATCCCATATCAAACTCCACCGGATGCTCCGGCAGTCCCAAGCCAAGTAATTAACAGTCCTAATGTCTCTTACCATAACCAAACACCATATCACATGTTCCCACCACAGCCAGCAACTAGTTTCATGCCTATGATATATTGGTCAGCACCAAGTGCATTTCCTTCAAGTCCTTATGGCAACACATATGGTTACCGACCTTTTCCATCTACTGCAAACTACATTTCCATACACCATCAGCCTTATTACAGCCATCCCTCTTTGTGTTCTCTAATTCCCAAGGTGCCAGAAAAGAATGAGAAGAATGAAGTGATCCTGAAGGAATCTGATATTGACTCTGACAGCAGTTCAAGCAGTACAGAAACAAAAGTCCCATTACTAAGCTGAAACCCATGGATCGGTAGCCATATATATATATATATATATATATATATATATATATTATATATATATATATATATATATATATGGCTTTGATGACATCATCTAACACTTCTAGGAAATAAATCTTATCATAGGAAGTTGCAACGTGGTGCATTTTTTGTCTTCTCTTGCACAGCTGGTATGTAATTCAACTCGGTTGTAATTGTTCTATGCCAGTTTTATAGTGAAATGCTGCAGCTTAGTCACTTCATCATTGAACAATATATAAATGAACTGGACATGTGTCTTGTGAAAATTAATGTCTCAGAGCAAAAGAAACGGATACAGGATCAGCAAAAACATAGTTGATTGAAATGATAAAACAAAGATATAAAACAAATATCTCTGAAATAATTTTTAAATGAATTTTTGTTATTTTAAAATAGAAGGTACACTCTGTTTTGTTTTTTTTAGGACAATAATTAGACGCTATTTTAATTTATTAACAAAAATCAATAATCCATGTATGAAAGGCCACTGCCACTAAATGGTTTAACTTATCCCTTTCATAGATCATTCTTGGTCCTTGAATTACAATTTATAGTTTCACCGTCTTACAGTGGTCAAACTACTGCCATGCTTGTACTGTAGTGAAGAATAATTAACTCTGTTAACCTGATATTTTGGCATCAAATGTGTTTTTAATTGGCAAATCACACTAAAAAAACTCTGAAATAGAGAATGTGCAGCTTCCCACATAAGCAAACTTTGGATAGATGGATTCGGAAAGTTCAGTGTTGAAAAAAATCTAGATATATTGCTTTTACAGGCTCTAATCCTCCTCGTGGAGATAGCTTGCTAGTGCTAGCCATGCCCAAAATAAAATGTTGTTTCAGAAATTTATTTATTTTCCTAGTTATCTTCAAATTTCCTTCTTTGTTTTTCATGTTATTTTGATTTTTTTTTCCTTTTCAACTTGTGTCGGTTAAAGTTATTTACAACCTGTGTCGGTTAAAGTTATTTTAAAAATAGTTTCCAGCATGAAGCTACACGCATATAAAATGCAACCACTTGAAAATCCCACCATGAACAGTGAGAAAGTAAACCAGAAGCCATCATTTCCTAACGTACTGATCACTCACTCTCTCTCAAGGCTCACTTCCTTTGTCTCAAAGTGTGTGTCTGAGGTGAGACCCACACCTCTTCACTACACTCCACAACTGCATGATCTGTCTCTTTTACCCACCACAAAAGGGACATCTAGTGCGCAAAAATCCATAAACAAACATCATCTCAGATAAAAATGCTTGCCCTTCCTGTTTCTCCGCCCTTCTTTTGCTCTTTCTTAATTCTTTATTTGCCTTTTCCTAATTTAGTCATCTTGCTTGATGCCATCTAGCTACATTGTGGGTGGGGAGCTGCTGCTTCATTTAAATTCCAATTCAATTAAGATATTCAAATAGGGAGAGCCATCAATGGTGGCCCATGTGATAGAAACTTGCAGACATGAATCATCAATAACTTATTATCATTTCAAAACACATGGACCATCACACATCATCGCCACCATCTACCATCTATACATACATCCCATCATCCCACCATGCCCATCACCAACATTAATCTCACAAACCACAACAACAAGAGGAGCGGCCCTAACCAGGCTAAAAACAGGGCAGTTAAACCAACATTAATACCACAACTATCTTAATTGTTGCCACTGACTAGTAGTAACAACACCCATTTCTAAAGAAAACATCTTATTCTGCAAATCTCAGACTCTTCTCCCTCGTTGTAAACAAGGAAGAGAAGTACTTGAGTTTGACATGTAGCAAATCAAAGTTTCTAGTGGTGCTTGTTGGCAACAGTGCACTGCTTTCTGATCTCACCCTTGGTTCCGGTGAGTGGGTTGTTCTCAGAAAGAATGGTGATAGCCCTAGAAAACTCCTTAAAGAAGTAATCCTGACTCTTGGCCATTTTCTTCACATAAGGCTTAGTTCTCTTGTCATTGGCTAGTTGGTGATCCACTATCAACAAGCCCTTGTTGTCCAATATGTTTCTGTAGTAGTTGTTGTCTAGAACCATGGGTGTGCCTCTGTCATTTCTCACATATTGGACAGCTTTAGGGTCTGGGATTGAATCAGGGCACTTGTAAAGCATGTGCTCAACATGGTCAGGGTTTAGTGCTGGGTCAACTTCCGGGTACAAACGGTGCACCAGCTTCACACAGTGAGTTCTCCCAACACTGTGAGCTCCTGTTGGACATAAAAAGAAAAAAAGAACAAAAAAAACCAACTTTTTAGTAACGAGGACACCTGGATTCATGACTATAAAGGTACCATTTGAGGTTTATATGTTAATATATGTACCTAGCAAGGCAACCACTCCAGGGGTGTCAATACCCATGGAAGCAAACCTGTCAAGAACAACAGATATGCTTTCATTGTGGTCTGGGAGATAGTCCTCGATCACATCTGCTCTGCTCTTCCTGCCATCCCTTCTTCCAGTTTTGAGAGGGATATGAGGTCCTCCTAGCTGAAATCAAGAAAAGTTTAGGCCACATTAAACTTCCATTTACTATAAAAGTACGTACTGGACAAATTTCAGCAATCACTCTACATTCAAGCTAAAATAGACTGAAGATTACAGATCCTGTCAGAAATAGAGCATCTAATATCCTGAGAAAACCTGTCTAAGTGACCTGAAAGGGAAAAGGACTCAAACTGGAGACAGTAAAAGTTGCCATGCAAGCTACAAAAGAGCCCAAATCTGGCCAAAACATGCCTTCTTCTAGACCAATCAGATAGGATAAAAAATCGCTTAAAAGAGTTAAAGACAAGACTGATGAAGTTTAAATCAAGGAAGTACCGAAACAATGCCATCTCTAGCAGAGAGGACAAGAATATCAGCACAGGAAACAACTCCAGGACACTCCCTTTCAACAGCTTCTTTGATTTCGTCAAGGTATCTAAAGTTCCTGAGGCCAAAGCTCCTGTCTGTCTCCTTCTCAGACAAGGTCCTCCTTGTTGAGTCCAGCAGCAGTGAAGCATCACATGACTACAAAACAAGACATGCATGATCATCAAAGAGCTAACAAAATCCGAAACAAAAAAGAGGAAAAAAAAGCACGACTTAATTACCTGAACAGCACAGTCATGGAAGATGTTTCTTAGCCAAGAAAATGCAGTGTTTTTGTGTCTCTTGTAAAGGAGTCTAACTTGTTCTTTGACAATGTCCTCAGCTTGAGGGCATGTATCCTTGTAAAAGTTCATAACAAGACCAGGGTCTTCTTCATTTTCTGCAAAGGCCAGCCTGACCGACACAGCTGAGAAGGACAGCAAAGCAAAGAAGAAGAGAGCTTTGGCATCCATTTCTTTTTTTGTTTTTCTTCACTATAGGTCACTGACCTTGCTTTGAAGCTCTCTGGGGCAACTTCTTAAATAAAGAAATGATGGGTAGATTTTCAAATAAAATAAGAGCCAGTTGTGATAAATTTAATATTCTGGTTTTATGAGAGTTTGATTCCTTTCCTCTCTACAGCATCTATGCTTTTACTGCTCTCTGGATAGTATTTTATTATCCTTTTGGGTTGAAAGTTTGGAAATTTTTGTTTTTGAGCTATTTAATTGAAGATGCTGAAACAATTTACTGGCATTTACTGGTAAACTGAAGTATTCCGATAGTTTTCTTTTTTATTGTTTTTTAAAATATTTTTTATTTACAAATATATTAAAATAAATATTTTTTTATTTAAAATAAAATAAAAATATTTTTTTTAATACAAAAACAAATACATGTCATTTAATTACTTGGTCCATCAAATGTTCCTTCTACTATAAGTTTTCATAATAAATTGCATATTTTATGGATGATTTCGTGATAGAAGATGCAAAATTAAGTACATTAAATTAATTATTTATGTGTAGCTTCTTGGAAGCTGGATGATCATCTACTAGGACTATTACTTTATTTATTTATTTGTAGTGTGACTATTAATGTCAAATTAATATCTCGAAGTAAGCATATTATAGATTTCAACAAATTCACTAAATTGCACGCTATGTAGAAGATTTAGTCAACTTTTTTTTTTTTTCTTTTTTATATAAGTTGATATGAGAAACAGATAATCAGACAAGGAACTAGACATCCATGTGCCACATACACACACAGACACACAAATATATATCTATATCTATATAAATATATATGTTATCTTGAAAAATTCCTTCAATATCAAATAAATAAATAGAAAAGTTGTGTTTTCTTATGCTCACATGAAAGGGACATCGATAAAATCATAACAAAAGACAGAAGAAATTAAAGGTTGGGTAGTAATTAACACTGGCTAGATATTCAAGAATATATTTGAAGGAAACAATCTTTACTTGTGAATGAAACTAAGACCGCAGTTATTAATTGCTAATAAGTGGGACTGCTTTTCTGGCTGGTGGAAAAATAAAGCTATATATGTGGTCATGGCAGATGATTCAAGAATCTGTGCAAAAACCCACGGTAAATTTGGAGCTGGGTGGAGGGAGATGAGCGTTGCTGTGCTACAGGGCTTGGTTCATCTCCTCTTCTTCTAGCTAATGAGTCGAAAACAGTGAAAGAGAGAGCTACACGAGCTTTCACTTTCAAGTGGGGTTGCCCTAAAAGTAGAATTATTAGGGTTGATAATGCTCCTAATCACCTCATTCAAACTTCACAAGGAAGCTGGATCTTGGAAGCTAGCATGGGAAAATGCTTGCCAATATCGCTGATTACAGTAGCAAGATGGTGTTCACCAATTATTAGATGGGATATGATCTTGATGAGAGCCTTTCTGTGCAAGCAAGGTTGTACCACTCCTCTGCGTGGACCAGCAAGTACGAGATCTTCTGAATAAAGGGTTTTTTTAGCTCCATTTATGGATAATTGAGTGCTGTTTGTAGACGGTAACGCACCAGTCCTGCATAATATAGTGTGAAGGGACAGCGACGAGAAAAACAAGATGGTGGAAATGGAAAGAAACTATTTTCTTCTCTTTACAGGATCAAATAATATATATAATCTTGAAAAGACTGCTTTGAAATTAAGCATTAGCCAAGTGGTGAGGCAACTTATTGTTCAGCGACGAGGAATGGCTTCCACTTCCTCAACCTCAAATCTTGTGTTCTTCATTCTTGCATGTAATTATTCATGACCTCAAGTCTTCTGGTTCGATGGTTAACAATGGTGAGGGCACTTGTTAAGTTTTTTTAGTGGAAAAAATAAAATATAATTATACTATTTTAGTATATAGTAACAGCAGATCTGGATCTATGTCACTTTTCAAGGGCATTTTAGCAGGTTCTAACATGAACGAGATGAGTTTAATTTAGAAGTGGTGGCTTTTATTGCCTAGCTAGCCGCCTACGGAAAAAAGATATCAAAAGAAGGGTAGCGATGTCTTGTTGTGAGAAATTCCATGGATCAAGCCAAGCTAAAAGAGGCGTTTGTTAGCCCTTTTTTGAAGGTTTTTTTTTTTTTTTTTAATATTGGTATAAAAAATATTAAAAAACTAATTTTAAAAAAATAAAAATAAATAAGACACTCTTAAAACACAGTAACAATTAGCCTTTACGAGTCAAAATGGCCACCGACACTAAAGTTTGCTGTAGGAGGCAAGGGTGATGCCTCATAATGAGCTTCTCGAGGACTGTGACACCTGTCACTATTAATGTCTACTTGGGCTTAACTGGGAGGGCCCACTCCATCTCCATGGTTTATACTTTATATTAACTTTGAGCTGCGAAAATCCATTCTTAATTACCTCTTATCTCTGTATCAATTCAATTTAATTATGATAATTTCGCTAATTATTAACGTTAATCTCCTAACATGCAATTTAATCACACACCGTTAATGGCAGAGCACTATTTAATCCCAACATGTAGATAATCTACTTTTTAAAAATTATTATTTTAAATATCATAAATTTCAGGACTAGATTTATTTTTGTTTGAGAGTGTAGTTGTGATTATTTTTTAAATATCTTTTGTGCCGAAATACATCAAAATAATACTTTTTTAAGTTTTAAAAATTATTTTTGAGATCAATGCATTAAAACAATTTAAAACATATAAAAAAATTAAATTTTTTGAAAACTTAATTTGTACCGTGTTCTCAAATGATTTTTTTTAATCATTAATTTTAGAAGTCAATTCAATTTATTAATCGCTAATTATTAAAAAATCTGTTAATAAATATCCTAAGATCTTTCCTGGCCGACATTTGCCGGTAACTCTTCAACATAATTTATTTCTGCGTGCATGAATTCACCAACATTTGCCGCAAGATCCACGAAATGTGAGGGACCTTCTTCATCTTGCCTTCACCATGACGTGTACATAAAAGGGTCTACCCTATCCTATTTTAATAAACGGATAACGTTACAAAACGTCTGTTTGGAAATTTGGATTATAGTCAGATTCTTACACGTACGTACCCACGTGTAGCATCTTCAAAACGTAATTTTCAAAATTTAAACACATAGGCAGCATACCCATGTGTACATGATGCATGGAATACTTTGCAGCATCAAGGCTATTAAAACCGTCGCCGTACATGACTTAATTTGAAATCCGAGTTAAAAATTAAAAAAATTAATTTGAATTAATATAAAAATTATAACGAAGGATTTTTTAAAAGAAAAATCAAATCATGTCAAATTTTATTTGATTTTCTTTAGAACCCAGCTCGGGTCTGGAGTCATATTAGCGGCTCACCAAATTAATCCACCAAAGCAGACCAGGATCAATAACACTGATCAACATGGCATTCAATAGAATACAGTAACTTTGGAGTCTTTGGATGCTTTAGTTGGGTGTGATTCCTTCACAAGAAAAATCACTATGTATATAGATATACTATAGATGGCATGGAGAAAAGTTTAGTTCATGGACCATGGACCACCCTTTAATGCAAGTAATAAAGCTGTAGAATGTGGACCCCGCTGGCCATGAGGATATTACAAAAAAAAAAAAAAAAAAAAAATCATTTTTGGTAAGCCAGAGGATGCAGCCCAGTAGGCAGTAAGGCACCGCGGGGGTGACAGGCGGTACTCTTGAGGATCGAACCCAGACCTTCGCAAAGACTAGCTTTGCTGTGACCAAAACCCTCAAGTGTAAAATCACTTTGTTTTTAGTTATACTAGATGTCATACTTACGCGTACCACAAGTTCATGAAATAAATATATTTGATGGTATTATAATTATGAATTATTAAATAAGTAATAAAAACTAAAAATATGATAGAGTCAATATTATATGATGGAAAAAAAATTATATTGGTAAAAAAAACTTAGAGACTAAATAAAATAACTTGTAGCAATCCACAATGTTTTATAAGGAAAAATACAGTGTCTTTCCCATATGATTTACCTTTTTGCTACATGATTTAACTTTTCTGTTAATAGAAAAAAAGAAAATTACAAAGCTAAATTCTTTATCAGCTCAATATAAAGAAAATAAAATCAACAAAGAAATTAAAAAAAAAAAAAACATGATGGAAAACATTGTAGCAATCCACAGTATTTTGTGAGGAAAACTACAGTGTTTTTCCCAATAAAATCGACAAAGCTAATTTTAGAAAAAATCATAATTAAAAAATGATGTAGGCAAACAATGTAGCAATACATAAAGTTTTATGGGAAAAAACTACAGTGCTTTCCCTACATAATTTAACTTTATTGTACAAACATAATTTTGGAAAAATTCATAATTAAAAAAAAAAATCAAGTGGGGAAATACTACAACAATCCACAGTATTTTAAAGAAAAAAAATTACAAAGCTAAATTCTCAACCAGCTTAATATTAAAAAAATAAAATCAATAAAGATAATTTTGAAAAAATTATAACAAAAAAAATTGGGAAAAAAAAAAAAACCATGTTGAAAACACTATAGCAATCCACAGTGTTTTGTGAGGAAAGCTACAGTGCTTCCTCACATGATTTAGCCTTACTTGTAATTCTCAGCCAGATCAATATTAAAAAATAAAATTGATAAAATAATTTTGAAAAAAAATATAAGAAAAAAAAACCATATGGGGAGACACTATAACAATCCACAGTGTTTTGTGAAGAAAGCTACAATGCTTTCCCTCATATGATTTAACTTTATTGTAATTATAATTATCAACCAACTTAATATTAAAAAAAATAAAATCAACAAAGACAATCTTGAAAAAATCATAAAAAGAAATTATATGGGAAAACACTGTAGCAATCCATAATGTTATAAAGAAAAAAATTATAAAGCTAAATTTCAACCACCTCAATATTAAAAAAATAAAATTGACAAAGATAATTTAAAAATAAAAAGAAAACAAAAAAAAAAAGCTATGTAGGGGAAACACTATAGTAATGCATAATATTTTTTTTTGTAAAAAAATTACAAAGCATCAACCAACTCGATATTAAAAAATAAAATCGAAAAATATAATTTTGAAAAAAAATTATAAAAAAAACAAAAAAAAAAAACCATGTGAGGAAACACTGAAGCAATCATAATGTTTTGTGAGAAAAGCAATAGCTGTAATTCTTAACCAACTTAATATTAAAAAAAGACCGACAAACAATTTTGAAAAAAATCAGAACAAAAAAAAATTATGTGTGGAAACACTGTAGCAATTCACAATGTTTTAAAGAAAAATAAATTACAAAGCTAAATTTTTAACCAGTTTAATATTAAAAAAATAAAATTGATAAAGATAATTTTGAAAAGAAAAGAAGCAAATATTGTAGCAATTCACAATAAAAAAGGGAAAAAGGGAAAAAGAAAAAAGAAAGAAAAAGAAAGCACTATATCAATTCACAGTTACATATAAGTAAAGCTATAATGTTTTCCTCACATGTTTTATATATATTGTAATAATTTACTATTCGTTATGACAATATAATTATCATTTTACCATTAAAAAAAAAATAAAATTAATAGCCTTGGTGTTGAAGTATTTTGGTTTTTTTTTCACATGGTGCAATAATCATTAAAGAATTCATCAAAAATATAAGTGTTTTTTTAAAAAAATTTAAGCACATTAAAATAAATATAATAAAAAAAATAGCACATGAGGGTATTTATGTTTTTTAAATTCTTTAAATACAATAAAATGACAAGTTTACCATTTAAATCAAATAAATTCAACCATGCATCCACAACTATTTGATCTTTTTAAAGAGACTATTATGTTATTACAAAGTTCATTGTGGACAATTTAGTCTTTTAATATTAATATTGACTACTTATTATTTTAATTGAAAAGGCTACTATTGTGTGCAGTGCACTCATCATCATGTGGGCAACATTTGCTTGCTTTGATTGGCATGTGTAGTGTCTCCCATTGTCATCTTCTACTGTTTCATTGGAAATGTTGCCGTGTTCTTTTCCTGTTGATGCAATACGTGTCAACGGTAATGATGTAATTTATCGCCAATAGAGCCTATTTTTTTTTCTCCTCTCCTTCAAAAATTACTTTGTTGTTGCTATTTCAACTTCAATCCTTATTATTTTATTTTTTTTTTTATTTTTGGCCATTTTGTAAAAGTTTTAATTGCTTACAATTTCATCATTCAATCTCACTTTGTCATGTATTATTATTTCAAATTTGATCCCCATTCCTTTTTCTTTTTTTTTCCTCCTCTCCTTTAAATATTACAAACTAGTTTTCTTTGTTGTTGCAATTTCAACTTCAATCCTTATTTTTTGATTTTTGATTTTGATTTTTGGCAATTTTATAAAAGTTTGAATTGCTTTCAATTTCATCATTCAATCTCACTTTGTCATGTAATTATTTTAAATTTGATCCCATATTCTTTTTATTTCTATCTTTTTCTAGGCCCTTTTGTAAAAAATTTATTGGCTTTCAATTTCATCTTTCAATCCAAATTTATAAATAATATGTTTTCAATTTATCCTTATTCTTTTGATTTTTTTACCGTGTTATTAAGTTAGGACACGAGTTTGATAGGTTATCTCAAATAGAATTACTTTTGATTACCCAAATTACATATTTATCATGCTAACTCATGCCGTGTTAATTTGTTAATTCTTTTTTTACCCAACTTTATCCTTCCATTTTTAATTGAATAAAAATTGTGCCAATTTTTTAATTCTCTTTTTTTTTACCCAACTTCCTCTTTCCATATTTAATCAAATAAAAATTAAACATCATTATTTAACATCATTGATCTCTCTCTCTTCTTTTCTTTTTTTTCTATTCTTGAAAAAAAAAAAATTTTTTAATTTTTATTTGTTTAATATCACTATTTTTTTTATCTAATTAAAATAAAACCACTTATTTAACTAGTGATATAGTCTCAATCATCGAGGTTTTTTTTTATATACTTAAAATAAGCCAATGACATCTAAACTAAAAATAATTTCATGTAACCTCTGAAAGATATAACTCAATTAGTCATTTCACTTGGTCATTAACTTTAGAGCCTGAGAAATTAGTTAATGTGCCTGCAAACAGGGCCGGACATCCATATTAAAATAATAATAATAATAATAATTGATGTGGACCTACAACATAACACTGGACCACATCTAGCAATCTACTTCTCAACAAGAATGATGTACTGTTCCAAGTTTCAAGTTCCAAATTAATTGCAAGGATGATGATTAAGTAACAAAAGGGCCCAGCCATGGCAAGTAAGCTTACATGTAAGCACAGAGGAACTCTCTGTTATCCAAAGAGCTGTGAATTTCAACATCCAGTGGAGCCAGAAAAATCTCCAACATCATTGGCTGCCAAAGGTGGCCTGCTCGTTTAATAATAGGGCACAGAAGAACAAGCCTACCATGAGAATGTAGAGAATTCTAAGCTCTCCCTATGACTAATTCACTCCTCAAACATAAGATAGTACTAATGGTTCCATTCAACTTCTTCTAGCCATCATTCATTCACCTTTCGAAGTGCATGCGATTGTTCTATGGATATCAGAGAAAGCGTGGAGGGAGAACAGGGTAATCGTCATACACCATCAGTAAAGCTGTCGGCACTATAAAATAAAGTTGTCCTATGGAAACTGGTCCACATGAACCATACTATTTTCTCTGTCTAAAAAATATGCATGGAAGTTACATAACAAATGCCTTTTTCTAAAGTGTTGCTTTCTTCTACAGATCTCTCAAAAAATTGACTGCAAGAATGTTTGAACTCCTAATCTCTCCAGCATCCACATGATGTTCAGAACTCTTTTGAGCTCCTGGGGCTCTACATGCCACATTTTGTGATAGGGGTATTACCATAAGGTGATCAACATGGAGCTTGACATGTGGCATCTTCCAAATACTGCCACTTTCCTGGCAGGAGAATAATTCGTTGCCCTGAACGAGGACAGTGTTTCTAGTGTTATCTTAGAAGCTGCTGCACCTCACATCGGCAACTAGGTGGCGGATGTGAGGGGCATACCATTTTACTCGTTCCACATGTTCTATTGAGACCTCCCAACAATGACCTGCAGATAAGCAGCAGCATGTCAAGAGTGAACTTAGCATGTCAAGAGTGAACTATGACAACCTTGGCATTGCGTGCTCTTGTTAAATGAACTTCAGAAGGAGACCCAGAGTCCAGAGACGATACCTTCGAATCTAGCTATTTCATCAATAGATTTCACAACATGTGCGGTCCACAAAGACTCCTGTGAGTCCTTCACATTCCCGTGCACATGTAATATCCCACCCTCGCTCCTGCATTATTAGTGCTACCATCAGAAAGGGAGAGAAGGCAGGCATTTTACTATTGGCTAGGAAAGGTCAAACCAGAGTGGACTAACCCTGTGGAAAATTTCACTGCTAATGTGGCTTAAATCTCGAAGGATGTTTAAACATTTTGTGGAGATGAATGTTTCGAGCTAAAAATAAACTTGGTATGAAAGTTTCGTGTTTAGATCATTGAGAGATGAGCAATGTATAATGTTGGGATAAATCACCTTAATGCCCTAACAGCAGTAGCCCAACTGCCCTCACTTGTTGGAAGAAGACCAAGACAAACTCGATTAGCAATTCCCTGCAATTAAGCAATTTGATTTATATGTAATAGTACAACATCCTTGTAACTGATGCACATCTTATCTTGGTAGAGGATGTCTGTTATGGACATGATAAAAAAATAAAAGATGTACATTATGGAACCACATTGGATTGCAGCTAACATATCAAAGAATCAAGCCAGGTGACCTGAAAGTTAGGTGCATGCTTCAATATAAATCAAGAAAGTATCAAGTTACAGACAAACACACCAAGTCCAATCGCACCAGAGAAGTGGTGCAAAGAACAAGAACTTTAAATTTGAAAACTGGTAACAACAAAATCTAAGACCCCCACCCCTTTCACAACTACAAATAAAAAGGCATTCAGTATAGACAAACCCAAAAAACTTGAGAATTTGCAAGTAAAACATTAACAATGACCAGAGCAAAATGTACCTTAGGAGCTGTCATCCTATTATCTCCTTCAAGTACAATACATCGATCAGAGACAGAATTTACTTCAAGATTACGTCTGAGTGCCTCAACAGCATGAGGATTCCATTCACAAGCATAAACCAGTTTTGCTTTGGCCCTAATCAACACATCATTAAAACTCAAAATCAAATACAAACAAAAGTGAAACAATGAAAAGTAGGCTTAATAAATTGGTAGAATTGAAGATTGAACTAAACTACTTCATGAATAACTTCCACCATTTTGATTGAAGTTGAACTTAGGAGGTGTTCAAGGCCAAAACCAATCATCAAACCTTCGAAATTATCTACCCAAATTTTTACTTCTCCAGACATTGATAAGTAAAAGACCAATTGAATTTGAAACAATCAGACTTTCTAACAGAGAGAAAAGTACTAACAATTGAATTTCAATTTGTACACAGACTAATATAAATCACATATTACCTGACAAGAAATGGCAATGTGAAATATCCTATTCCAGCAAACAAATCCACTACAACCTCATCTTTGCACTCCAGATTTCCCATACGAAGCTTCTCAGAAAGATTACCCCAGGAGAACATGCACTTGGTAGCATCGAAGGAATAGAGAATTCCATTTTCTCGATGATCAACCCACCCATTATCTCCTACCAGAATCTCCAAAGTACTGTCCCTTGTTCCAGTGGATGCAACTCGCCCCTAAAATACCATCAGATTCACAGAATGAATACATGAATCAACAATACTTTCAAAATTTTTGTAAGCTTAAGAAAACCTTTATCCAATTGAAATTCAAGAACCTTTTTATGGCATACTGTTTATGAGCATATCATAGCAGTGGCATATGATTAATAAAACACATTGGGAAATATGATTATACATAAAAATAGCAGTATGCACTAAATATCCATGACACTCAGTCCTTTGCGCATAGAAATGCAAGAATTATGCTTATACAGCAAACTAACAAAAGAAAGTATGCATAAATAGATCCTAGCAATAGCAAGATGCTGCCTGATGATTATGCATAGAGATCCTTTTAACAATCAAAGTTACCGCACTAAAGTGTGATGATACAAATCATACATCAATGCCAACATTTCTAAACTCATGTAGAAAAATTCATACTTTCAACTAGTATCTTTCCTCTGCCAATCAACCTAGGATACTACAGCCTCAGCATGCAGTTAGAAAACTTCAAATGTTGGATAATCATGGCTCAAAGAAATGTATGAGCTTGGCAATAACAAATTATTAAATAAGATACATTACAAATTAAAATAAAAAAAAACGTCTGTAAGCAAGCAACATATCAACTCCAGTTTATAAATATTTCACATTCTATCATACTTGGCGAGCAACACGGCGGGTATTAAGTGATTTGGCTACGATAGGCCAAAGCTCCTTGCTGATTGAGTCCCATAATGGATCCTTGAAGGATGTTGCTGGAAGCACCACAATATCCCCAAGTCGTTCCCATCTGAATGTACAGAAAAGTTGACAGGTTGAACGATATAAAAAAAAGGTGAGCAACAATCTCAATAATTATATTTCTCAGTAACCAATGTGGCGTGACCTCAACTTACAACACTTCAGCACAACAACAGATGCCAAAGATATAAAGTTCCTGACAAACTAACCTGTTTGGCAGCTGCTCTAGTAGTGTTTCTGCCAGGTCTTTCTGTTTAATCAACAAGGCAATCGATTCATTCATTGTTTGAAAGGGAGATTTGGAAGATTTTCTAACTTCACCAACCTCATTTGCTAAATTAGTGGCACCACATTTCTTAAGGAAGTTCAAGGCTGTTGAACAGGACACCTCATTTAACAAAATTCCTCCTCCTGTAAATGGTTCACATACAAAAGTATTATTCCCCTCTTCAAACATGTCCACATCCTGATCATGCTTTTCCAGAAACATGGCAGAGAATTTTTCTGTGATAGGAAAACAAATATGTAACCCATCCTCCTTGGTATAAACCTTCCTCCCAAGATCTAACCATCCAAAATTCTTCAGTATGTCTTTCCCCATTTTCGCATACTTCTTTTCAAGTTGTAGTACCCAGTTATAAGAAACCAACTGATGTTTCTCAGCCTCAAAGTTCATGACAGGACTCTGAGTTAAAGCCTCTGCATTTTCAGCATGAGAAACTCTAAAGTTGACATTCTTCTCTGTTGGCATAAGTTTGTCTCCTAAAGGTACCAGTGGAAGCAAGTTGACTTTAAATGGCTTGCTGAATTTTGTTCCAAATGCATAACAAGCTGCACCACCCCCAATGATAACAAGATCATCACCAACAACATTGGCTGTAGTTCGCACAAGCAACTCTTTGCCAATATAATCAAGTGTTACTTGTTTCCATGTATGGGACTGCAGATCAAGCAATGCCAACTCTTGGAAATGTTGTCCAACAGGGCAACCACCAATGACTCCAAGAAAATCCTTGTAGACAAACATTGAATGGGAAAATCTAGCATGTGGACTTCTTCCAGCTGTCTTTTCTAACTTCCACATGCATGTTTGAACATCAAAACTGTATAAATCTCCAAGAGCTCTCTCACCATTGTATCCTCCAAACACGAATATTTTAGACCCATATGCTAGCATTGAGTGAGAATGACGAGCACATGGTCGTTCCCCATCACCCAAGACTTCTTTCCATTGCAGATTTCCAGTGTTAAAAACATGCAAGGATGATAAGATTGTATCATTGTTGTTAAGCCCACCATATACATATATGTTTGAGCCAACTACTGCTGCTGAATGCCGATGCCTGCGAAACATACATAAAGAATTCAAAAGCACAAATATGTCATTCATTCCAAGGAAAAAAAACACATGATGCATGGATTCTAAGGAATCCATTATAAGAGATTTTAAAGATGCAAAGAAAGGTGAACAAAATCAACAGTTGTTTTGCAAGATGGGATACACTCTTTTGTTTCTTTGACGAACAATTCATAAAGCCTGTCATTACATATCAAAAGGGCAAAAAAAAGGGAGACTAAAATGTGAACTGAAGAAAGTAATATAAATGTTCTCAACACTTCACCTTGAAGAGAAAACACTGCCAGTGCATTGTATCCGCTTCCATTCCATATTAGCTGTATCTAGAACCCAAACATCATTCAGAATGCTAGAAGGATCAGCTCTGCCTCCAATAATAAAAACTAAATCACCAACCAAAGAAGCTGTGTGACCCAATCGTGGAGATGGTGCACCCTCAACATCAGTTGCTTTTAACTTTCCACTGAACGGATCAAGCAGAAAACAATCATTTCTCCGGGCATGCCTTCCAATCCCTCCAAAACCACCAAACACCATAACACTTTTATTGCTTCCATTATCCAATACACAAGCAGAGTGACCCCAAAGGAAAAGCTTCTCTACAGATTCACCAGCAACTAGGATCGAAGAAACAGGTAAACTGTAATCAGCAGCCTTTTCTCCTCCTCCTACCATCCCTGCCAATGCCAATGATTCAAAGACTCAAACTTTGGAGTAATATTAAAACGAAAAGTCTCCTGCAATCACATGTATATAATCTGTAAAAAATTCACACATCAGACATATACAATATACATCACTATGTAACAGCGACATTATAACATTCCAACCACTTACACAGAGAAATAGCTAAATTCAGAATTGCAAGAATATGCTAAAATCAATACAGTAGACAAAAAAATTATAGTCTACTAAACTTTCAAAGTCAGAAACTTTGACATGTGTTTCTATTGAATACACAATCTTTCAAAGTCAGTCTGTAATTCACAATACCTAAAGACATATAAGCTATAAAAAACTCAAGAAATTAATAAAGATTACCAATATGAGCATCCCCATTTGCTGTTCTCTTCGACTGATCATCATCCCCATCTCGGCGCTCACCATTCTCTGAAACTTTATGCCTCTGAAACCCATTGTCTATCAAACCACTCAAAAATCCTTGAGTTCTCTTCCAGTTAGCTTCCATTTTCTGATTCGCCACGTCAACAAGAAACTTCACATACTCTTCTGACACCAAAATCCTATCACTATCACCTAAAGGGACCTCCATTCTTATAGAACACCTGATCCCCACAATAACCCTCTTGTTATTAGCACTTGTAATCCCTGACTCTCTAAACCCACTCTTTATAGCAAAAGAAACCAAAAATTGTGCAGCTTCAATGTCTCTACACTCCACAGCAATAATCAATGGCTCGAACCGGAACACCAACTCGGTTACCAACCCAGCTGCTGATTCGGAGGGCACATCTGCTGAACTGGAAGACTCAGTGGTAAAATCGGTCGACTCAGAGGGTGGCTCAGAGGGGAAGAGGAGGGGGAGGAGAGAGTTAGGATTGGCCAGGTCGTGGGAGATGAAGAGCCAGGACCCTCCACGTGCTTTCTTCTTACTGGTGGGTGGTGTTGGGGTCCATTTCGGTTGGGAGAGGATAGAGATACGGCCGGAGCAGGAACTTGTGGTGAAGTAAGAAGGGTGAGAGTTGATGGTGTTGATGAGTGGGATTAAGTGTGTGTCTACCGTTCCTTTTGGTGATTTATCTGTCTTTGAGGATGCCAGTGAGCTTAACGTTGCTGCTTTCCTCTTCTCAAACTCCATGCTTTTCTCTGTTCCTAGTTCGTGTCTGGAGAAGATGAAATAAGCCCTTCCTCACTGTTGAAGAAGAAGAAGAAGAAGAAGGGTTTTAGGGGCTTTTCAGGAGAGGTTGCTTTGGGCTTTTGATACTTGGGTTTTGGTCCTAATGGCCCAGTTCGTTTGGGAGTGCGGCCAGGAGCACTGTTCGCTGCACTCAGAGCATGTTTAAGAATATCCGTGCGGAAGCTTTTTATTTTAAAATGTTTTTAAAATTATTATTTTAAAAAAATATTAAATTAATATATTTTAGCCGTGTTTTAATAATTTTTATGTATCTATGTAAAATAAAATTATATAAAAAACATTATTTTTTATATATTTTAAATTGATAATACTTTTAAAAATTACTTAATATCACGTTATAAAAACCTTTTTATTTAAAAATATATTAAAATATTTTTTTTATTTTTTAATACCAATATATCAAAATTATTAAAAAATAAAATATGTCCGAATGCATTTTTAAAATACACATTAAAATCATCACAAAGTAAATTTTTTTTTTTATCAATTTCATACAAAATATATTTTTAAAAAACATCAAAACACTTTTACTGTAATTTCAAACACCCTGAGTCAGCTGATGCTGATGCCTGCGAAACGTACGTAAAAGCCTTCAAGAGTACAAAATCAACAATTGAAGTTAACAAATGAGACTGAACTCATTTAAAGAACTTATTTTTGATGGCCTGAATCCTTAGATCAGCAGCTTCGGCGAAAGGAGGTTGCTTCCAAGCGATAGAACTGTTGCAAATACAGCAGACAATATTACAGCTATGCCATTGAAGTTATTGTTTCCTTGTTGGTTTTCAACACGGAAGAATCTGGGATTCAGCTCTTGAATCTTCATTGCCATGCTCTTTGTGTTTACTTGAAGAGTGTGAGTTTTAAGAGGTTTTGCGGGGAAGAAGACGAGTGAGTGGCTATTCCAGAAAGAGTTTCAAGAGTCATGATCATTCAAAGGGTACGTACGTGGCTTTAACCTTTTCATTGCGTTTTTCTGCTGCAACAAAATTTCATTTCATGCATGCTATCGTTGCTGAAGTAAAACACAATATCTAAGTGCAAGAGCACGCTTTTCTACCCTTTTTTGTCCCATGAAGAACATGGGATATATATTTAAATTGATGATTTCATGGTGTTGAGCCATTGGAAATCAATGTCGGGGTCACCTGAGTTTTGATAATAAAGATGGGTGTTGGAGTAATAGTTGTTTTTTTAAAATGTTTTTTTTATTTGGAAATGTGTTAAAACCATATTTTTTATTTTTTAAAATCAACAGGTTAAAATAATCTAAAAATATTAAAACAATAAAAAACTAAAACTTTTTTAAAAACACTTTTATAATAATAAAAAAAAAACAGACAATGTTAAAATGAGAAATTTTATTAGATACATACATGGAAGGTGTTAAACTGAAGACCGCATGGTTATAAATATTGTATGTAAAAGAGGGATCCAATTATCATAATATAGAGATCGGTTCTTATAGTGCAGCATAGGTGTTGAGCCATCTTAGCCGTTCGCATAGAGGTATGGGATCCTGGCCATTGAATTTTTTTTTGTTTTTTTTCATTTTGGTCCTTAAATTTCAATTACAAAGCTTTTTGATCCATGGTTCTCTTTGTGGAGGGGGGGGGGAGTGGCAAAAATGGAGGAAAGTTCAAAATTTTTTAGCTTTTAATTACTTTTTTTCTGGAAAGTTTAATTTGTTATTATTATCATTATTATTATTATTATTAGTAATGATTCAAATTTTTGTTCAATTCTCTAATTAATTTCTGAATTTTATTTTTCTTATGCAAATTTATGATATTGATTTTAAAAAATAAGTTAAGTTTAAAAAACTTACGCAAAGAAATATTAAACACAAATGATCAAGTTTTATTGGATTATGAATTTGTCTCTGTTTAAAAGATTTAATGTTTACAATTTAAGGAATATATATTTAGTTCTCTCGAATTACATGTCATAATTTAAAAATTATAATTGTTAGTTGATAATGATTAATATTCGTGGTTTGAAAATTTTATTAATTGCTTACAAATATTAAAAAGTCAGATAGAATACATAAATAATTCTATATAAGCTAGTTCTTAAGCCTGAAAATCCTTACAAGAGATTGTTTGGTATTGTGATAGTAGTTTTTTTTTTTTTTTAAATTTTATTTACAAATACATTGAAATAATATTTTTAAAAAATTTATTTTTAGTATCAGTACATCAAAACGATATGAAAACATAAAAAAAAAAACAATTTGAATCAAAGAAAAAAAAATCAATTCTTTTAAAATACACATTTGAAACAAAAACAAATGAGCTTAAATTCATGTTGATGTAGTTGAGGTTCTAGAAATTGAAGGTTACAAGTAGTTGAATAAGAATATGTTACAACTAGATGAGAATATACTATAAACAGACTATGTAAATAATCTAGTAAATGCTTTTTATAAATTAGTGTGAGAGAGGTAGGTTTAAGAGGAAATTTAGTCATGTCAAACCAATACAGTGGTTAAAATGGGTTATTATTTTCGATCTGATGATTGTATCAAACTCAAACTTTTACAAGAGATTCTTGATATCTATTTCTAAAGTGGCACTTCATCAGTTAATGCGTTACACAAATTTTCTCAGATTAAGTTTAAAAGATCTTATTTGAGCCCATTTTGTTATTTTTTATGGATATTTTCATTGATTTTTAAAATTTTATTACCTTATAAAGGTTGGTTTTCTAGCATATTTAAAGGAATTCTGAACCTTTTAAAAAAGATAGAATTCATTAGACTTTAATTTAAAGAACAAAACTAAGAATTTAAGTTTTGTATTTGCAATCCTTTTTTATTATCAAATTCTATCTTTTTAATATTTATTGTTGTTTTTTGTGCTTCCATCTACATTAAATGTTTTCCTACAATAATTAACCCAATTGAATTTATGGAGTGTACTAAAAATACATATTTAATATGAAAAATATTAATTAGTATGTATTTGATGATAAGATGAAATATATTTTTTAAAATTATTTTTTAATTGAATATATAGAAGAAAATAATTTTTTTTTATTTTTAACATCAGCGCATTAAAACTATAAAAAAACACATAAAATTATTAAATTAATGTTTTTTTACATAAAAAAATTTAAAAAACACTTTAAAAAATAAATTGAAACATATTAACAACAAACACACGCTAAAACCAATTCTTAGAAAAAGGAAGCATACCCCATTAAGCCAATCCCTGCCATGAAAAAAAAAAAAACAAAAAAAGAAATAAAATCAGGGTATTTCTTGAGTGGGTTAAAATCCCATTGGGAAAACTCAAAGCTCATAAAATTAAACACTATGCTAAACCAAAAATTCGAAGCAATATATAAAGTAAATTGCTGAGAGTGTCATCCATTATCCAAGCCCTTTTGACATGAAAGAGCAACCAACAGAAACACAATTTTGTATAAATGCAAGATGAAGAAAATATTAAAAAGAACAATGAAAATGTAACAGAAAAAAAAATACACAATCTAGGGTATGTTGCAATAGATATCCATATTGTTTTTTTTTTCTTTCTTTAATTATTTTGTCACTTTACCTTTTTTATTCTTAATTAAATCATTTCTTATTAAATTGACATGAAATTATATTTAATGATTTATTTTATTTGAGGCTTTAACGATGTTAAAAATAAATTTCAAAGTTAAGTTAATATTCAATTTGATAAAATAAAACTCTATTTCAACTCAATTAAAATTGTAAGGATCGAGTTTTAATTTTTTTTTTCTTAAAAGAGATTCTTACAGCAGCATAACAGGGAATCAAACTAGTGCAATCTTGTAACATCTTTACAATAATTAATTACACATGAATATTTCTTGTTTATTTCCCTGTGAAATCTCATATGCACATATGACCCCCGAGCTAGCTTTTCCCTAACTCCAATTGAGGAATTGGGAACTGAATTCCTGCCTCATGTCTAAGAAAATCGTATAAACTGTAGCTGTTGTACAGTACTATTTAATTGTTGGATTTATCCATAGAAAGTAGAAACTCAATTCTCTACCAGGGCCATGCATATATGTACCATCATCATGTCTAACAAAAGTCATCTTTCCTTTGATGACGTATGCTTTGAAGTCCAATACTTCTCAATCTCCTCTGCTGTTCTTCCTGGTATTCTCCCAGCAATTAGTGACCATCTACAGATGCACATCCAAAGAACATCAGAAATCTTCACACTAAAAGATCAGCAATTCAGCAGACATGTAATGGAAAAGATATGTAAACCAAGCTAACCTCTTCCCAACCAAGCCAAACATTCTAGCAATAAGATTCTCTTCATCTTCAGAGAAATCCTGCAGGTTGGAGTCTTGATTACTCTTTGCAGCTGAAACAAACAATCCGTATCAGAAAACAAGACCATACTACAGCAGCTAAGTGACACTAAGAAAAGGAAAGGAAGAGAAAGAAGAGAAAAAGTGACCCTTGGTATCTTGATTTGTGTTATCTGAGGTGTGACCCGAGCCAGCCATTTTCTAACAAGAAGTCTTTGCAAGTCATGAAGGTGTAGGAGAAGGGCATGTAAGGAGCACTGAATTTATAGTCACAGGCATCATTTGGTTGTTGAAAAAAGACTGGTAGCTTTCAAACTTGGATGATTTGTTGTGATATATCGCTGTTTGTTGGCTTGGCTCTTTGTGTTGTGTCTCAAAATGAATAAACATGAAGCATCCTAGAGATTTAACCTTTTGTTTTTATTGATGAAGCTTGCCAACCCTGTCATTTTCAATGTATCTACATCACGGTCTGTAAATTATTCAGCTTGATGGTGTCCTGTGGTATTTTTTGACTGCTTCTTTTGAATCTCAGTGTCTTACGCATATTTCAGCTTGACCTCTTGGAAGACAGCCATGGCGTTTATCCCTATCCATGTTTCATTATTTTAAGACTCCCATGATGAGCCATGATGTTTTGGAGATGAAAATCTTTTTCTTAATTGTAAGTAGATGCTCAAATTGACCAAAATCTCAGCACCTCTCATGTAGAACATGATGATTAGCTTGTATTATTGATGGTGGAAAATGTTCCAGTTTTCAAAAGATTGAATTATTTGAAGCTACTGTTTGTGAAATTGACTAGCAATAGCATAAAGAAGATTTGGTAAAAGCAGTGGATAATATTATTACTGTTGTTTCAATTTTATATGGTATGAAAATGAGATATTCAAGCTCAATGAAGATCTGGCAGCTCAGTCCACAAGATAACATCAAAAGAGAGGCTCTAACTGAGGGAGAGTTGGTGAAAATATCCCACATGTATTAAATACAATAATTCAAAGCAATTTAAAAGGGTTAATCACGACGCTTAATTTTGATATCAAATCTAAACTCAACTATCAATTCAATAATCTTGATGTATTTTTCTCTTTTGTTTTCTACGACAAAAAAATTCTTCTTCGTTTTCTATGAATAAACAGAAAAAACCTTGAAAATATATAGAGATGAAAATGGTTTTTTTTAATTAAACTTGTCAAAATCATCCTCCAAAAACCATTGCCTCTCTCTCTTCTTTTGACTCATCCTTTGGCTTGATGATGTTTTTCCTTGTTATTATCGAGATACCCCTCGTCTCATTGGCTTCTCTATCAGTTCTCCAATTCTCATTTATCGTGAGCTTCCACAAGAGTAAGATTCTTATCACCAAATGCCGTGGCTCCACCCAATAAGCAATGAGCAACGTATCACAAAAGGATAAGCATACGAAAAGGGCTCATCTTCTGGTGAAATAAAGGCAATTTCTTTCTAGTTAGTTTGTACCCCACCCGTATTTTAAATTGCTCTTCATTTTTTAAAATATTAAATTTATATTTTTATTAGGAGTTTTTAGCCTCAATGAGATGATGAGTTTTATCACTGTATGATGGATTTTTTTTTTTTTAATAAAACAAGCAATTAGAAACAGATTCATCACGAGAAAGAGCCAAGGAAAAGGACTTTTCCTACAAATAACAATACTACGAAAGCAACGTAGATCCTAGTCAGGAAATGTCTTTCGTAGCTGCCTTTTTATAGATCTCAGACATACTCTTAGAAAAAGATACAATTTGTGTAAATATATACATAACATTTAAGCCACAAACAATAATTAAATAGTGATAAATCCCAGGTCCCGACGGGCCGAATCCAAAATTTTACCAGGGATTCTGGGCACTAATAGGCTCCGAGATTTGTAATGCTTGCAGGAATTGGATGGATAGAAGAGAGTTCGCAGCTGCATTGACTGAAACTCTGTTGGTTCTGATTCCCAAAGTGGACAGTCCACAAGCTATGAAGGAGTTTCGGCCCATTGCATTATGCAATGTTCTGTGTAAAATGAGGGCCGAAGTTTTGGCAAACAGATTGAGGGGAACAATGCCAGCAATCATCTCACCAACCCAGGCTGCCTTTGTTCCAGGAAGGGCAATAACTGATAATGTTGTTGTGGCTTTTGAAACTATACATTACATGAAGCAATGCAGGAAAGGAAGTTAGTAGCGTAAACAAGATTCTCAAAGCTAAAAACTTCCCCGCAAGGGGACTTCTTGAAATTGTCAGGAGATGAACACGATGGCATATTGGTATGGGGACTAAAGTCAATGTATGGTGCATTATATTCAAAACATTATAATTTAGTCTTCTTACTCTTTGTCAACAGTTGGCTAACCGAAAATAATTGTTACCGGATGAGGATGAGAATGTGGAAGAGGATGAGGAGGAATATATGGATCTTAATCCCTTTTTAAAGGGAATGCCTCGTCAAGTTTGAGTTCTGAAGTTGAAGGTTTGGAGGAGGGTGTGAAGGAGGTGAGGAGTGATTGCAAAAAGGATGATGTTGGAGATTTAAGTCATGGTGAGGAGGTTGCTGTGGCAAGTGGGGTTGAGGAGGAAAGAGAAAGGGAATTGGGGAGTAGTGGTGATAGGACGGGTAAGGAAGGAAATCAGGTTCTGGGTGGAATGTGGAAGATGGGAACGAGCAAGAAAAGGAGAGTGGGGTGAGAAAGGTTGCGTTGGATGTGGATGATGACGAGGATGCTATTTGTAAGAGAACAAGGGCTAAGTACTCGCTTGCTAGTTTTACGCTGGATGAGTTAGAGACATTTCTTCAAGAGAGTGATGATGAGGATGATCTTCCGAATGTTGATGACGAGGTAGAGTGTAGGAAGTTTCTCTTGCGGCTGTTTTGCTTGTCGGAGATGGTGATGGTCAGTCAAATCAAGAGATCAGTGAAAATGCTGATGATGAAGATGAGGATAATGATGTGGATTTTGAGATTGAACTTGAAGACTTGACAGTGATGCTGATGATGGTGCAAGGGATGAGGGTCAGGGATTGAAGTATGAGAGAGGTGGAAGACGGCCAGAGACTAGGTAGAAAAGAAGCTTTTAGAACAGTCAAACAGGCCATTGCGCACCTTCTTTTACCAGTTTTTCCTAATGGATTCCCTCCTCCTTTTCCTTCTGTCAATGAGAACTTTGGCACCTAAGACTGCTCCTAGCCATGTGTCTTCTGCAGAAGGGGGTGGTTTAATAAATGGGTTTACGCCACAGCAAATAGGCCAGTTAATTTGTTTGATACATGAACATGCTCAGCTACATGTTCATGTATTCTCTCTTTGCATTCTTGATTCTTCCCGGCAACACCTTGCCTCTCTGGTTCAGGGACTGATTTTTGAGATGCTTCACAAACGTGATGATGTAATAGCCTGCAAAAGTGTTCCATATCCTGGTATTTGCTTTCGTCCTCCATATATATGCTCATCTGTATCAGAGGAAATGCACAACATTGGCCAGCACAGTGCACCTTTGAGTCACCCCGTGCTCTAAACCTGCAGATGTCAGTATCTCAAAATACCCCCCTTCGACAAAGAAGAGATGAGCATACTTCTAACTAGAAAATAAGTTCTTCACAGATTGCTGACTCGATTTGGATGCCTTTCACAAATGGTCCAGTAGTATCAATTCTGGATGTAGCCCCGCTTAATTTAGTTGGAAGATATATGGATGATGTTTATAACAGGATGTAGTTCTCTTGCAATTGTTTTCTTCTTGTTGCATTCAAACTATATATGTTCTGCCAATTATTTTGAATTATTTTGACAGCTGTCTGGGAGTATCGGCAGCGTTTTCTGAATTCAAGTTCTGAAACATGGAATGAAAAGGAACCACTCTTCTACTTTCCTCGTTTTCCGTTATTAGGTGAGGCAAATGGTGAAGTTATGAGAGGAAACATCCCCCCTGCTGCCAATACGGTGCCATCCTCACCTGGTCAACAACCACCCAAGAAGACGTTGGCTGCTTCCATTGTTGAAAGTACCAAGAAGCAATCAATTGCATTGGTCCCAAAGAATATTAGCAAGTTAGCTCAGCGATTAGTTCCACTGTTCAACCCAGCTCTATTTCCTCATAAACCACCCCCTGCAGCTGTTGCAAATCGAGTCCTTTTTACTGATTCATAGGACGAGTGAGTGGAATGTTTCCTTTAGTTTCTCTCATCTACTCTTTCAGTTTCCACTGTTCAATCAAGAAAGATGTTTACTGTGTCTAGGAGCATTATTCCAAAGTTTTTTTTTTCCAAAGCTTTTTTTTTTTTTTAAAGAAAACAGCAGGCTTAGGAGTCTGTTTGTGTATAAGATTTCAGGGAAAAAAAAAACCCTTCAAAACCAGGATTTGTATCATCAATTCGTTGAAAGCATTTACCGAATCATAGCCCTTTGAAAAACTATAAATGTGGAATCATCGATATCGTATCCCACTATTGTTTTGTCTTCCAGTCATCAATGCTGTTACCATTTAAATTTATAGTTTTTAGTTGTGACGAATAAGATTAGATAACCAAGGCTCAAAGTTTTCATGGATTTGGATGCAGATTATTGGCACTAGGCATCATGGAATATAATACAGATTGGAAGGCGATTCAACAACGCTTTCTTCCATGCAAGTCTAAGCATCGGGTAGTTTTCATCATAGATTCCTGTTATAAACATAAATGCTTCCAGTAACTGCTGCCAGAATTAAACGATAGACTCCTGCCATTTTCATGTCTATTACTACTTTTTGCTAATGAAAATAGGGGCTCCATATCTTTTGGTCAGTGGTAGGTAACTCATAGGTTTCTTATTTTTTGTTCTGGTATGCCTCTGATCTATACACTTGTATCTGTGTTTCTCTGAATTGAGACTGGAGACCATTGTCTAATACCGTGGTAAAAGTTTGTGCTGTTGCTACCAAAAAAAAAAAAACCATGACTGAATGGCGAGCTTCTATTAAGATGTTATTGGTTAATTATGACCTAATATGTGTTGTTTGTTTCTCATTGCAGCTATGTACTTACTATTTTTGTTTCCTTCTTGCTTGTTCATTAGGCATAATATTTTCTGGAGTTCTTGTAATAATCATTTCCATGTGCTTAACCTGCCATGCTAGTTGGTCATTGGTTTCCGTAGCTTGTACATTTCTCTTGGTGATAAAGAATTGTGTTGCTACTCTCTTGGTCTGTCTTTTATTTTCTGATGTTTGAAGTCAATATCACATGTATAGTTGTCTTATTTAGTATTATTGTGACACTTGAACAACATATGCTGCTTTTTTGCAGATTTTTGTCAGGCAGAAAAATCGTTGTTCATCTAAGGTACCAGAAAATCCTATAAAGGTATATCTTGAATCCAGGCCCATGAATGATAGTTCTCAGCTGTATCTCTGCTTGTTGAAAAACCTTAACCAATTGAATTTGAAACAAAATAAGGGATATAGACCAGATCACAACAATAATTAATTGGGTGTGTATATTTTAAAGTGAATTGAATTGAAGAACGAATCAAAATCTACTGTGTAGGCTGGTCGGGTTCTTCACTCAGTTTGATGCTCACTTTTGGAATATATCCTCTTTACTTCTAGTTAGTGAAAATTTAATATTTTCACTTTGTGCAGGCAGTTTGAAGAATGAAAACCTCCTTGTTGACTGCAGAAGAGACAGAACGCATTCAGGAGGTAATATCATCCTGGATATTTCTTGTGTTTTTTCCAGATGACCAGTATTTGGATTGTGACTGTCTGATTTTTAATGTAACCTCATGCACTCCAGGGACTCAGGGTTTACAAACTTGATTTGTTGTCCTTATGCAAATTTGTTGTCCCACATAGGGATCCATCCTTGTTACCTTGGCAATTGCAGATTGCCCTTGGAACTCAGAAGTCATATAAACAAGATGCTGCTGAAAAGAAGAAAAGAAGGATATCTGAAGCAAAGATACGGTCTAAAACCGCATATTTAGCAAATTGGAAACCAGCATTTCACAAGAAGGTATGCTATTATCCTGGATCAACATCTTACCTTGTCACTCAATATCCATATGATTTAGCTACTTTTTTTTTTTTTTTTATGAGTTTTGGTTGAATGAAGCATAATTTGGCTGTACAATTGCTCTGAAAATCTCACAGGCACTCAACGGTGTGTCTATATTCACTGTACACATGTGTGCTATAAAGCACTGACATCGTCGCTACGCAGTTTCATAAAGTTAAAGAGCTTAGCTGGGCGTGGTTCATAAGTTCATAATTTAGCTGAGCTTGGGCTCATTGATTCACAGTGTAATGTGTTACCTAATGTCATTAAGTTCTTTGGCCGAGTACAGGACAATCAGGCAGACAGAACTGGTGGAGGAAATAGCAGTGGAGATGATTGTGTTGATAACTCAAACAAAGCTTATGTACATCAGGCATTTTTATCAGATTAGAGACCAGGTGCATTGAGTGTCATTTCCAGTGATCCACTGTCAAAAGAGGATACGAACACCAGAGAGCATCCAAACAATTGGAGGCCTGGAGAAGCTCAACTCTGGAGTGATAACATGAATGGGTTTCCTTATGGATCCAGCTCTAATCAGTATTCTCTTACTCATATCAAGCCCTCCCCTCCTAATACCATTCTACCAAACTATCAAATTTCTGTATGTCACTGAGTACCTCGAAGTCCCAAATCCATTTGCGGCCATACCAGAGTCGTAAAACTGATAGTGTGCGCATAGTGAGATGGGCACCAGATTTAACCCCTGTGAATCTTCCACGGTCTTTTCGTATAATTTCTTCAGCCAGCTTTCAAAAACAACCAATGTGGATCATGTATCGAAGTGTCTGCATCAGGAAGTCGGATTGGTGATGCTGAAAAGAAAATATAGCTTCTCAGCTTCCACATTCTGGAAATTTGAGAACCTCCAGTTCAGTAGACACAAGACGGGATAAGAGTAATCAAGCAGCAAACAATGTCACGGATTCACACCCAGTAGAATCTGCAGTAGTTCACAATGCATGTATTGCTGAAGAAAGAGGCAGTGATTCCAACCTTCAAATGCATCCTTTACTGTTCCAGGCCTCAGAAAGTGGCCGTCTGTCATATTTACCTTTGAGCTGCAATATTGGTTTCCACACCCAACTATCTATAGTTTGATATGGTTGTTAGACCTAAAGTGTTTGGGTCTGGGTTGGTTTTATTGAAAAAAAATATATACTATTTTAATAAAAAAACATGAACACTTGATAATCTAATGATCTAGGGTTTGACGACTATAATCAAAGATTTTGCCACCCCAATAAAGCTACTTTGTAAGGATAAGTTCTCAAATAGGATAAGTAAAAACTTTCTTAGCTATTTTTCAATTTGAAAAGTTTTGAAAACATGAAACTGAGTGTTTTAAAATTTAAAACTATAGTGACCAAAGAGAGATAATAAAAAAAAAACAAAATGATGGAAAGATAATTGAATTTGATGTAGAGGGTGCCAGACCCTAGTTGTTTGGGTCTACCAAAGCCAAGGACCTAGAGTATGGTACTTAGGTTTGGTAATGGTGCCAAATCCAAGTGGTTTAGGTTTGGCAACCACGTTAGACTCAAGAAACTTGGGTCTGAAAACCACACTAGCCCAAAGTAGTTTGGGTCTGTCATAGATGTCAGACCCACTATTAAATAGTTAAAATACATCTTATAATCAAAGATGTCTGATCCAAGTTCGTTTGGGTCTGACAAAAGTATCTGACCCATGTTTGCTTGGATTTGACAAACATGACTAACTCATTTTTACTTGGCCCTGGCAAAATACTAGACCCACGTTACTTGGATTTGACAAACATGTTTGACCCACGTTACTTGGGTCTGAAATCATGCCTGACCCATGTGTTATTTGCAATGGGCAGCACGATTTTTTAGAAGGAGAGAAGGTAGAGAGGGAGGGAGGGAGGGAAAAACCCCGCTCGGAGCTCCTTTATGGGCCTCCTCGGCACATGCACCTCGCTACTATGCTTGGGGTGACGAGGCGCATCGAAAGTCGCCCGTAAGGCAGCTCTCGTTTATGTTCCAGGATGGCACGCTCCACCTGCACATGTCAGCCATTTCTGAATATAAATAAAAATTTTATATTTGAACTATTTCAAATAAAATGAAAAGACTAAGAAGCTCCCAACCTAAAGGTTAAAATTTTGTGCCTTAAAGGGCAAATCAATATCTACACTATAGCCTAAAAAACCTGAAAGAGTTATTTTGTCTCCAATCATTCTCTCAATGAAAATTGCATCTCATTAAAAATATAATCTTACTCACAACTGCATGCTAGGTAACTTTTTTTTTGGTAAAAACAATTACATCATTATACTGCTCTAATTCACAATTATTTATGTCTATCTGAACAATAAAAAGGTGAAAAGTAAAACCAAGTGGAGTTTTAGTTTTCTTGGTAATTTGTTCATTTGGTGAAATGGGATGGTGTTGCTATCATTTTAGTATGTTTCTGAGCATTCCTTTATCGAAGTTTGTTAATAAGAATGCATCTAAGTAGATTATAAGTCTTTTTTGGCTAGTTGATTTGAAAATTCTCTTTCGATTCTGTGTTGCAGTTACAAGATTGTTTGAAGAACTGTGTGCTCAGCTTTCTGTGTTCTTAAGCTCTTGTTTAATCAAAAGAAGGTGCTTCTTGAAACGTAGTTTTCGTTTGGGTAAGGGCATGCTTTTTATTTATACAACTATTTCTTGTGTAGTTTTTTATATTGCTTCGAGGCCGTTTGAGAGTGCTTTTTAAAAGTGTTTCTGAAAAAAATTGAATTTTTTTTTGCTTGAAATTAATATGTTTATAGTGTTTTCAAATTATTTTGATGTGCTGATCTCAAAAATAATTTTTAAAAAATTAAAAAATATTATTGACATGCTTTTCTGAGTAAAAAATACTTTGAAAAGCAACAATAACTACACTTACAAACAAGCTAGGATGGTTTGGTTCATGAGACATGCATATGTAGCTTGTTGTGAAGGCCCTAACTGGAGTAATTAGCATGATGGCTCATCATAGAATGCAAAGACTTGGTAATTGGTTCGAGCTCCTTTTTCTCTCGCTGTTTGTTTGTTCAGAATGGTCAAGTTTAGATTAAATGATGGAGGGGACAGAGCCCTAAAAGGCTAAAACTACAGCACCAAGCCATAGAGGTGGATCCCTTGGTGGGTTAAAGTTGATATTTCTTGCTTCAAGAGCATCCTAGTCGCATAGCCGCATATACCCTTCAGTAATGTGTGGCATCTGTCAAGTGACTGCTTTCCACTGCTACCCGAATCTCCAACTGAGATCACGCGGCTACATCAGGTTATTAGTCATTTAATTAATCACAAAAAAATGAATTAAATACCACCATAATCATCCTTAACCTCGTATTAGACTTAAAAATATCATGGAAAATGATTTAATTACAAACAAAATATATGTCTATCAATTAATTGATGCCTCAAGCAATCTCCCAACGGTCAAAATCCTTATCCCATAACCTCATCCACTCTCTTCCTTTCCCTCCACTCATTTCTCCTCTCTTTTCCTCCATACCATTAACAAGAAAAAGATAAGCCAATCACACAAAACGGCTCCTCACCATAGCCTAAAATTCCTCTTTCCCTTCTCTTCTCCTCTCCTGGTTACCTAGCTAGAGCCCCAACAAGTTCATCACCACAATGTCTTGCTCAAATCTGACAATGTTGGTGTCCTCAAAACCTTCTCTTTCTGACACAACTTCACTTTCCTTTCGCTCTTCTCTCAACCCTTTTCAGCTTCCAAGCTCACCCGCTGCAAATATCCCTTCAAGATCCTCTTCTGTGACCCCAATTCACTGTGGTCTTCGTGAGCTTAGGACTCGTATTCAATCAGTGAAGAACACGCAGAAGATCACTGAGGCTATGAAGCTTGTTGCTGCTGCTAAAGTGAGGAGAGCACAAGAGGCTGTTGTTAATGGTAGGCCTTTCTCTGAAACTCTTGTTGAAGTTCTCTATAACATCAATGAACAGCTTCAGACTGATGATGTTGATGCCCCTTTAACAAAAGTTAGGCCTGTTAAGAAAGTCGCTCTAGTTGTTGTTACTGGTGATAGAGGGCTTTGTGGGGGTTTTAATAATTATTTAATCAAGAAAGCAGAAGCAAGAATCGCAGACTTGAAGCAGCTTGGAATTGACTATACTGTTATTAGTGTTGGAAAGAAGGGCAACACTTATTTTCTTCGTAGGCCTTATATTCCAGTTGATAGGTTTCTTGAAAAAGGTGGTCTCCCTACAGCTAAAGAAGCTCAAGCAATAGCAGATGATGTCTTTTCACTGTTTGTAAGTGAGGAGGTTGATAAAGTGGAACTTTTGTACACAAAATTTGTGTCACTTGTGAAGTCTGAACCTGTTATACATACCTTGCTTCCATTATCACCAAAGGGAGAGATTTGTGATGTGAATGGGGTGTGCGTTGATGCAGCCGAGGATGAGTTCTTCAGGTTGACAACAAGAGAAGGGAAATTGACTGTAGAGAGAGGTGTTAGTAGGACTGCAACAACAGATTTCTCACCAATTTTACAGTTTGAGCAGGACCCAGTTCAGATTCTTGATGCCTTGTTGCCTTTATATTTGAACAGCCAGATTTTGAAGGCATTGCAAGAATCACTAGCTAGTGAGCTTGCTGCTAGGATGAGTGCTATGAGCAATGCTACTGATAATGCATCAGAATTGAAGAAGTCCCTTTCCATGGTTTACAATAGGCAGCGTCAGGCCAAGATTACTGGAGAAATATTGGAGATTGTTGCTGGTGCCGATGCTTTAACCTAATCATGTTAGCCACAATTCTGCATCTTTGTAGGTAAAATTCAAGGATGATTGCTTATTCATTCAAATATGCCTGTTTTAAGACAGTTCTGGGATACAGTGCTTTTTTCCCCTCCCTTTGTAATTCTCAAATCGCCTATAAAAATTATGTGCACGATGAGATATGCCATGTATCTTGCAACAGGAGCATTCTGCTTGTTGATCTTTGTGCTTCAGCTTCTTTTCCTCTGATATCTATACTACTTGTCCTTTTAAGAGGTTTCATTACAGGGATGTCCAATGTATGTTCCACTATATGTATAGAATGTTGCTGCAGATCTTCGTCCTCGTTGTAATTTGATTTAATCACAAGGGTTCTCGCTTCTTTAATTCCCTTTGAGCTCAAACAAGGCTGCTAAATTTTTGAGTTCAAGCTGTAAATTCCAAAAAGCTGCTGTTGCCATCTGTTCTTACTTTGATGCCTCTTAGTTTGCCAATGAATTACTGCGAGCCTTGTGATTGGTTTAATGGAAGAGTTTCTTGTGCAAATCATTTAGATTTTAAATGATTTCAGGAAGTTAGTAGTCAGAATGCAATTGATAGACAAGTTTTTGAGTCCTCGCCATTAAATCTGGCATCCCGAAGAACAAATAATTTTCAGCTCTTCTGATAATTTCAGATTATTAATGACTTGTACACATTTTACAAGTTCTAAGAACTCCCCGGAACTTTTTTCAATGGAATTATTTTACATCCAAAACCTTCTTTCAAATAGCAGATTCCATAATCAATTAATGGTTTTGTCCTTCCACCTCCATATCTCAGACTGACAATAAGTGGCGTGCAGAGCTCTTTGTAACCAATGAAGCTAAAGTCATATACATCTGTTGCAAGCGTTTTCATATTCTGAATTGACCTCTTAGGCTCCTTTCAACCTCATATCATTTTGATCATGTAGTTGTCTTAGCATTCGACTAGTGGTGATTAGCTAAAGAATCTATTCTATCCAAAGCAATTGTAAGGTGGTCTCCACATTTCTGATCATTTGTGATGATCCAACCTTTGCCTTATCCTTGATGAGTTTACAGTACACTTACGCCATGAGGGTGCAACAAGATGTGATTTTTATGTTTTTATATTTGTCCTGAAAATGATGTTTCTGCAATTCAATATGTCATCTGCCTTGCGGTGATGCTCCCTCTGCCTAAAGAAGAGTTTCGCTCTCGAGAGCTCTGTTGAAAGAAAATCAAAGTCCAATAATCAAAACAATCACGATAACGTATTGCCACATCAATTCCACAATTTGCTGAATTGAAGAGCCTTTTGTAAAGAGGCAGGAAGGTCCAAGCGAATGAATCACTTGGAGTTCTTATCAATGATCGAACCTGTTATGTTACTTGATAACATCACTCAACCCGACAGCCCATAGAAGAACTGTTATGTTACCTCAGCTCATTGATTGATTCGTTTACAACTTCAATCAACTCCTCAAATCTTAATTTATGAATGTTACTACAAAAATCAGTCACTCAAAACAACATATGCGTTGGTTAAAATGACATTGTAGAGACCAGAGTAGTTTAAGCGATGACAAGTTTGATAATTTTTTTCGCTAGCAAAAATGAAAGATCTTTACAACGTCATCTAGGATTAGAAAGAACTGATGCTGGTGGCGGTGCTGAAAGAATATAGTTATCAGCAACAGGAGGTGGTGCCAGTGCATGTGAAAACTTATACACCAGGTTTGAATCTACCTCCATTACACCCTCCAACACCTTTACAACTGTTGACATGAGAGGCCTTTTTTCTGGATCATCTTGCAAACACCAAGCAGCAATCTTTATCATCCTGATAATTTCATCTTTATCACTCTGCATATATTCGTCTAAAAATTCCAAAATGTATTCAGCCTTGTTCTGCAACATTCTAAGCAAATGGAAGGCAGGCTCTGGTTGCGAGTGATCAACGCTTCTGCGTGCACAAACTACTTCCAGGAGAACAATTCCAAAGCTGTATACATCAACTTTTACTGTAATGCGACCTAATGCTTGATGCCATTCTGGAGCAAGATATCCAGGGGTTCCTCTCATTGGGAGTTGAACTTGGCTCATCTCCCTATCAATCAGCTTAGATAGCCCAAAGTCAGAGATTTTGGCATTGAAATTTGGATCTAAGAGTATGTTCTGCGGCTTTATATCCAGGTGCATTATGGTCTGTCGGCATTCTTCATGAAGATAAGTCAGCCCTTTCGCTATGTCAAGTATAATCTTCTTTCGTGTCTGCCAATCTAGGGAAGATCCTTGTATTTTCTTAAAAATCCAATTGTCCAATGAGCTGTTACTCATGTACTCATATACTAAAAGCCTATATGATTTCTCTGCACAAAATCCTATCAACCTCACCAAGTTAAAATGGTGCACACTTCCAATCGTCTCAACTTCTGCTAAAAACGCCCTCTTTCCTTGGCCTAATTTATCCAAACGCTTCACAGCAATTCCTGTTCCATCTGGAAGTACTCCTTTGAATACAGACCCGAAGCCTCCTCTTCCTAGTGTTTCCTTGAAATCATTGGTTGCAACGCGTAGATCTTCATACGAAAACCTGACAGGCATTCCTGGAACTAGCTTTACATAATCATCTTCCACATCCTCCTCAGTATCATTAGACTTGCTCAACCTAACCCTCCAAACAATAATAACTACAAAAGAAATGATGGCAAGAACACCACCCACAATTCCTGCTATAATTGGCACCCAATGTCTTCTTGAAGTGGTATCAGGCCTTATTTCTGGTGGAGGAATTGGTGCTATCTCCCCTGGCGATGGACGAGAATTGTTTTTTGTAATAACTGTTGTGTTGCCTGCCAAACAAAATGATTTTGAAGTAGATTCATTATGGAACCAAAAAGATGATGGATTTATGTGAAAGGCAGTGATAGAAGGAAAGTATGATCTCATTCACATCACTGGCATGGCTCTGCACTTTTGTTTTTGTATAGCCTTGCTCTTATATGGATCCCAAGTTCCCAAAATACATGTTAGAATGGCTAAAATACCAAACAGCTATTCATTGTTATGATGTAATTTCTTGCAGTATCTGCAGTCTACACTCTGTTTTTTGGTAACTTAAGCTTCATAGTTTGTGAACTCTTTACCTGACTTTCAGATGCACAAAACTACCTCTAAATGTTGAAATGATTAAAAAAAATAAAATACCCAACTCATAAAACTACACAAATTGGAGAATGGCATATTTACCTGGGCAGAATGTAACTTGATAATCGGTGGATGCACAACGGAAGGTACTGTTATTATCATCATAAGCGTAGCTGTAAGCTTGTGGACAGGTATTCTTGAAGAATAGAGAATACAAAGAAGGCTTGCATGTATCAGGTGTATTGTTTGTACCAGTACAACAAAACATCGACAAACTAGTCACTAGGCACGCACTCTTGCATCCCACAGTCTTGCCTTCTGTACTAGTGGTAACCCTAAGCTCTGACGGACATGATTCGTTCAAATCCGCCAAACATCCAATGCTTGTACAGTTCTGATGAGAAGGCACAACAAGCAAAGGCAGGTTGAAGCCATCAACAAGACTAACATCAAAATAATCAAGGCCACCATCACCACGAAGAGTAAACTCTGCAAACGTTACAGGAGGAACACCACTGCTGCCTGAACATTCTAGTTTGCCGGAGCCACAATCGCCTGTGATGCAGGAGAAATTTCCTGACGAGTCTTCGGTGCAGTACGTGCGGCCCCATAACCGTCCAGACCAAGAAGCTGGTGCTGTTAAGGTCTTTGACTCATTCTTTTCAAGGGAAAAACCAGTTGTGGAGAGATATGCTGAACCTCCAGCTGAGAGAATGCCTGGCCAAACTGTGTAGTTACACTTGTTCGTTATTGTAAATGTTGTTGAAACAACACCTGGTAGCAATAACATAGCATAAAAACAACTCAATTAATAAAATAAGTTGAAGAATCAGAGCTGGAAACAGAAATAGATTTCTCGACTTTACCTGAAATGAATAAATGAGCGACCAAGAAAGAAGATAAATGCACAAGTAATTTTATCACAGACATTGAAGGAGATAAAATTCATTTAACAACAACAAGAAGGAGGAGTTTGAAGTCCAACTAGCAATCTTTCTTCCTTTCATTGGTCTAAGCTTGGCTCAGAGGTCAGTCATGAAGAGAAGGGAAAGTTCAACACGCTTACGGAACCGACTTTGTGATTAGGACAGGTTGCGTTGAAAGTTCTCACAAGGCAATGAACGATTTTCGTCCACCTTCTTGGAAATAAGGTATATGGCTGCCCCACTTTTTTCACCAGAGCCACCGCATCCCACGTCATTGTTATAACTCGTTCTAGAGATGGGATAACTCATAACTTAGATCTTAAATCAAATCATAAGAAATTTATTTTTAAGTTCATGGCATATAACAATTTCTATGTAGTAGCAGATAAAACTTCTGAAATCATAACACTTGTAATTATTTTTTTCTTATCTGTTAAAAAAAAAAAACCCAGCTTTGAAGGGATCCCCTAATCCAAAGTGGGACAAAACTAAGAAGTAGAATATCGCCTGTATTAAATTCTTCAATTCTTTAATATCATGAATAAATAATAATTTAGTCCCTGTGTTTTTAGTGATATAACAGCCTAGTCCCTTTAGTTTAAGAAATCATAATTCGGTCCTTGGAGTCTCTATGATGGCTAATACCTTAAGAAGCTTTGCTAGCTTTTAAGAAAATAACCTTGTACCCCTGGATTTCTTTAATTTAATATACAGTTAAAAGGGTATTTTGGGATAGAAAAATAACTTCATCGGCAACAGCTCAACACTTTATTGACGAGCACACTTAACGGAGGGATTACGTTCTAAAGGAAATAAATGAGTTTTCCCATTTGGATGACTCTTTAAAGATCATTTTCGCATTTGCCCTTCATCATTGTTATCTTATATAATTTCATGAATCCTTCAAAAATGATTTTAATATTCCTTGTTGTGTTACAAGAGAGGACTTCTCAGCAAAGTCAAAAGTCTATACCATGAGCCTGTCGCCCATGCTATCCACGGCTACATTTCATCATGTACAAAAAAACAAATGATCCTGGCCCTGTATATTTTCCCATGTGGACAACTTGCTTATGCATTGTATATTTCACAGGCAGGCCCATTTACTAGCTACTAAATTCCACAATTCAGAATATATTCAACACATCAGAATTAGGTCAAGCTGCCAAGAACACGTTTTTTATTTATTTATATCTCAACCATATTAATATTTTGATAATTTTCCACTTCAGTTTTCATATGCATGACTGAAACCCATTGAATAATGCTGATTTGAGGACCTAAATACAAATAAAATAATTTGGAACATCATTGTAGGTAATCTCGTTAAAAATCTATGGCAATTTTATGAACTTTAATTTACAAATTTTTTAACATACTTATATATAATATTCAATATTTTTTAATAAGGAATACATTTAAGAAACCGTCCACAACACGACAAATATTAGTAATACGATAAGACCTCCTGTGATGTGAAGAATTTTCTTTTCTTCACATCACAGGATCAGGTTTTTAATAGGTAATTCTTAGTGGGACAGCAATGGGTACTCTTGCATCGGGTTTTTCTATATTATTTTTTCTTCATTATCTATTGGGTAATAGATTTAAATATCCATATTTTATATATCTATCAAGTTTTGGATTTCCATGGAAATATTCATTATCCAACTTTTATTTAATATTCAATGAAAAATAAAATAGTAATATATATATATATATACACACATATATATGGGTGCGTGTGTATGTGTTTGTGTGTGTATTAAATGATAAACATTATACATATAAGAGGGGGTGAATTAGATGGCTAATTAAAAAGGCTTTTTCTTTACTTAAAATAACTTTATAGCACTATCTAATGAGCAATACAAATAAGCTCAAACAATAATGATACAAATTTAAAGATGTACAAAAACAATCAACATAATTAATAAATGAGAAGATTGAATTAAGAGAGGGTGCACCAATATTTTTACAATGACACTTGCAATTTCCACAATATTTAGAAGGCTTTCTCAAGTGTTTTTAAATATCACTTGCACTTTCCACAATATTACTCTTTTAATAGAGTTAAATGAGAGAATTTTTCAATAACCATCCAACCTTGTTTTTCTAATTTTAGTGTAGGAAATGGTGGTGGTCGTCATGATAAGTGTTGTAACCCATTTTTGGGTCCCCCTAAAAAATAAAATAAATAGCCAAAAGAGGTTAGGAAAATAACAGGAGGCAGAAGCGCTCGGAAAATAGTCAGAAAATTGGTCAAGGAATTTAAAAATACAAGGATTGAATTTTTGACAGTATATTCTTGAAGGATGAAAGCCCTATTGAGAAGGAAATTTTGAATTTTGAGGAGAAAAGCCCAAATTTGGATGTTTACGGACTTAATTGGATTTTTATGGACTTAATTGGATTTTTATTTGAATTTATAGAAGATTTGATTGCAAGAAAAATTGATTTTTAAGTCAATTTGGGCTTTAATTTGGAGAAATTTAAGTTCTGGGGCCAAAATATATTTTTTAGGAATTTATTGGGTCAAATCAGGGGCTTAATTGCATAAATATTGAAGTTTAAGGGTCAATTAGGGACTTAATTGTGAAAATCCGAAACCAGGGACCAATTTGGAGAAGGCGCAAAGATAGAGGGGGCTGTTTGGAATTGTTTCAGGGGCTTAATTGAAGAAATTGGAAGTTTATTGATCAATTAGGGGCTCAATTGCATAATTCAGAGACCAAGGACCAAAGTGAAAAAGGCGGCCAACAAGAGGGGCGGGGACCGAATTTGGAGGACTGATTTGAAGTTTAGCCATTTAAATGAAACGGCGCGTTTTATCCAAAACGACGCCGTTTCATATATATATATATATATATAAAAGGAAGATCAAAAATGGTGTCGTTTTGAACGACACTGTTCATCTTCCTCCTTCCCCCCGTTTTAGCAGAACAGAAGATGAAATTTTTTTGAAAAAACCTTCCCGCTTCTCCTCGCCCCCACCGAAGCCCCACAAGACCACCAAACGGGTCACTGGCCGACCAGCCGTTGCGTGATTGGGGCGCACTAGCAAAAGGCGCCGGGTTCCCTTATAAATAGAGAGGCCGAACGGGAGAGAGAGGAGAGGGAGAGGAGACCGAAGAGAGAGAACAAACCGAACAGCCGCAGCGCCGCCGCTCGGAGCCTCCGTGCACGAGCCACACCACCGCCAGGTACGTTTTCTTCCCCCCCCCCCTTTCTGCAGGTTTTTGCCTCCTGCATGCATTCTGCATGCAGGAGGCGGGGGGGAGAAAATTAATTCTCCCCCCCCTGGGCCTGGGGCTGCTGGGCCAGCCCGATGCTGGCCCAGCCTTGCAAGTCTGGGCCGGTCTTGGCCCAGACCGTAGGAGTTTCGGGCCGAGATCGGCCCACTTGAATTTTTTTTGGACCGAGATCGGCCCAAATGTATTTCTCGGGCCGAGGTCGGCCCAATATCATTCGGGCCGAGATCGGCCCGTCGTTTTTTTTCCTGGGGCTGAGCCTGGCCCATTCATTTGGGCCGGCCTAGCCCTATAATATATTATATATTATTATAATATATATGTGTGTATATGTTATATATATATATAAAAATATTTATAAAAAATCTGAAAAAAATCTAAAAAAAAAATGTTGTTATTTTCGTTTCATATATATATATATTTTAAGGGGGTTTGTATTTTTTTTATACATGTGGAGGTATAAATTCAGTATTTAAAATATCTGATTTTCGTCGAGACACCCGAAATTTTCAAAGATAAATTTATTTTTTTTGCTTTCAAAAATTTCTAAAATTCCTTAAAAATATTGTTGATTTTTTTCCTGTACATCTTTTTAAAATGACTTAATATTAGTTTGTATTTTTATGATGTGGAAATACAAATTCAGTATTAAAATACCCGATTTTCGACAAAAAAAAAAATATATATTTTTTTAAAAATATTTTCTTGCGTGTTGCATACGGCCAATACTCTAACATGTTTTGAATATTCTTTTTATAAAAAAAATATATTGGAAGCTTCGAAAGTGTGTTTTCGCATAGATTTCTTAAACACAAATTATTTTCTTGCATTCTTGGATTTTACAACATGTTTGTAAAATTCCAAAGGGTATTGGCCAATATTCCAAAAACTATAAAAATCTTATTTTTGGGGGGAGAAAATTTATTTATTATTCACCGCTAATGTTGGATAAAGAAATCCTTAAAATGATGAATATCCAAAATATTATTGGGAGTAATAAATCCGCACACATTCTTGAAAGAAGCCTTGATTATAATCGAGGACATTTCAAAATTTAATTTTTTTTTATTTATTCGACGATTTATGAGTCGCAAACTTTTGAAATACTAAGGGAAAAATGAGCTTTCAAAGCACATGGAATCTCCTTAGATTTCTATCCAAAATCAATTGACGAGCCTAGAAAATACCAACACCATAGCAATTATAGAGCAAACCAAACACCAAGCAGCTTACCTTAGGCAGGGCGTACTAGGGGTGCTAATACCTTCCCTTTACGCAATCAGTCCCTTGGCTTAGAATCTCTGAAAAACCAGTTAGGGTTCCTAGTGACCAAAATACTAGGTGGCGACTCCCAAAGAACCAAATCAATAAAATAGAATAAAACGAAAGTCGCCAGTCGAATGTCGCAAAACAAATTTTAAAATAAACCAAATTTTATTTGTTGATTTTTTTTGGGGGGCGACAATAAGTGATAGTAGTGGTTATTGGATTATCATTTGGAGGGAGAACAAATTTGTGGCGGTGCCATTATTCACGGTGGTTGCGAATGACAATCACTAGTAAAGGAACTGATGTTGGTGAGGGTGTATAGGTGATTCTTGGGTGGTTGTTGAAGCAAAAATAGTGGCCAAGAAAGAGAGAGAGAGTAATGCTAGCAGAGAAAAAAATATTTCTTCCCCACTTTGCTCCTTGTTTCTCCATGCTCAATACCTGGAATCCACACTTATTGATAGGGGTGAAAGAGAAATATTTTGTATTAATTAGGGACAAATCTTGACTTTTGATTCAATTTGAAAGGATCTCAACCATTAGTTCAAAGGTATCATCATAGTCTATAAAAATAGAATGTTAAAGCTGGTCAGGTTGGCTATTTTAGGGCGGCGTTGTGGCAACCATAGGGGTCATTGGTTGTCAGGTTACCATGGAGGTGTATGGTTTGTCCGGTTTAGTATGGAGAAAAAGTATTAAATGCTCTTAAAAAGTAGTCACTCGAGCAACTATTTCGGGTAAAAGTTAGGGGTGATAAATAGTAACCAAACAATGCGTCATCTGATTTTTCTATTATTTTTAATCTTTAAAATGCCTTCGTTTTGGCTTTAGGGGTTTTAAATTAGGGGTTTGATAAAAGTTCAATTTACCCCTTCAAGCTTTTGACTGTTTCAATTGCGTCCTTAATTGGCCTATAACTTCTATTTTTTTGCGATTTCTCCCTTGTCAAATTTCAATATCAACCCTGAATTTTAGTGTTTTTTCATTTTGATCCTTGGTCTTGGATTTATGCAAATTGACTATTAAACTTTCAATTCTCTTTAATTTCACCCCTGCTTTCAATCAATTGAGTCCCTAGAGTTCGATGTCTTTTTTAAAAAGATCCTTGGTTGTGAATTTCTTTAATTTAACCCCTAGTTGACCCTAACATTTTATTTTCTTGTAATTTTACCTCTGATTCCAACCAATTAACTTTGTAAAAATTAAGTTTGGTCCTCTAAAATTTCAATCTTGTCAATTAAACCCAAATTAGGCTTTTAAACTTCATTTCTCACCAATTAAGTCCCTAATAAAATTAATTTGATCCATTTAAAGTATAATTAAGTATTTGCACGTAATTAAATCATTTAATTTGACCTAAATTAATTCTTAAATATAATTAAAATTTTACTTGGGCCCATGATTAAATCAAATTGGCCTATTAAACATCTAATTATGTCTCTGTGCTTAATTTTTATGCAGATTTGTTCAATAATTATTTAATTTGATTTTGAATCCGCATTGTCTCTTCAATCCTGGGTATAATTACGTTTCTAATTCCATCCAAAAATTGCAACTTTATTTTTTTGTATGTTTGAAATCCTTCTCGGCTTGCTTTTTTCAAATCGCCAGTTTTATTACTATTATTACTTTATTTTTTTGATTTTTTTTAAAAGGAAAAGCGTATATTTTGCATATGGCTAAAAATACTAAAGTTATTGAAGCATTTAAAAAACAAATTTTAAAACACTTTGACATGTTTTTTTTTTTAAAATATTACAAGGATTTACAACAAGTTTGTAAAATTTCAGAGGATTTTGACATACATTTCAAAAAATACCAAAAAATATTTTTTATTTTATTTTTTAATATATGGAATTATAAACTTAAACGTATGACATATTTTTAATATTAAATAAAAAATAATTTATTTTATTTTTTATATTTTTATACTAAAACATATAGGTTTTTAACTTGATAAGATATCTTATAACAGTTTTTAATTGAATTTTTTTTTTATTATTATTAGAACTGTGGACAAAGATCTCTTATATGCAGAGGAACAGAACTGCTTAATGTTCTAGTTCCTAGCTTATTGATGCATGATTAAGTTTTTCTAGTATTATTATATTTATTTTATAATAGGTAGGAAAAAATTAAAAATAAAATAAAATTGAGGATGAATTGTTGTCGGATTGTTTGGATACACACAACAATTAAATACGTTTGCTTTGTTGTTTTGGAAAAGAGAAAAAAAAGCAGGAATGAAATAGTGACCTGGATTGTGCTGGGACATGAACCTTCCTCGTCAACTTGAAAGAATTCGATCGATTGCTTAATTTTGGTCTTTGGATTGGATGTACAAATACATAACAATTGTAGAAAAATGGACTGCGTCTGTACTGTGACAAAGCGGTGGCTGCAAATACTAATACACGCCTCTACACATTTTATAGTTCTGTTCCTTTGCTTATGGAAAATTGGTACACATGATTGCATGATCTGTAATTAATTAATGCGTGTCCAGTTGAATTTTTATTTGAGTAACAGAAATTAAACAAATTAATATACATATTTATTAATAAAAACTTGATTTTATTAAAACATAGGTTAAGTTCAAATTTTTATTTAAAATATTCTTATGAAAAAATGAAACAATTATCTCGATTCTTCTCTTGAATTTAATTTTTTGTGGCTTGGTTTAATTATAAAATCAAGTAAAAATTTATGCTTTATTAAAACATGAATTGAAAAGTATATTGTAGATCAAGATTTGATGATTTTATATTTTGTTGAAGAGCTTTTTATGAAATGTTTATGCTTTATTTAACTTGAAGTGTAGATAAAAAATGTTTGAGTTTGAGAGAGTTTCCTTACCCGAAAAACTTGTCTTAAAAAAAAATTCTATATTTTTGAAAAACATTCTTTTCATGTATATAAGTTATATAAGTTGAGGCTTTTATTTATAGAGATTTTTAGAGGCAATTAGGTTTTTATTAATTGATTTATATTTATGATGTTTTTTTTTTCCTTTTCTTTCATGATAGAAAAGATCATGATTTTCTCTCCTTGTAAAGACAGGAAGATGGGAGGAATCAAAATAAATGCTGAATATTTATTTCTAATGAGAAGGAAAGAGAAGGAAAAGAAAAGAAAAGGAATATATATTAGAACAAAACTACATTGATATCCTTTACTATTTCTTTAGGTAAGATTTTAAAATAAAATCAAGGGCAAAACTCAAATCCTAATAATTCGAAGCAAACTTTTCACCCCGTTTCTCTCCAAATTGAAGAAATGTTTGCCTTCATAATGTTGAAACCTTTTCTTTTCTCTCTCTCCTTTTATATATTTGAAAAAAAAATGAAGATGAGAGGAATAAAAAAAAACAGAACTATTGTTTTAATATGTTTACAAACACAAATAGAATGTCAGAGTCTAATTGAAAAGGAAAATTAAAATAAGGAGTAAAGTTTGCACATAATATAAGGACCAAATAGCTTCTAATTGGGAACTTTCTTATAAACAATGAAGTAAAAGGATCAAAACAACTTTTTTCTAAACATTATAAGACTAAAATGAAAATTAGTAAAAAATGAATTATTTTAAAATTAGTAGTAATATGACATTTGTTTTTAAAACAATTTGCATTTCCCTTATAGAAATAAAACTATATTTAATTTTTAATTTTAATTTTTACACTCATCTTTATTCTTATTTTAATCTCTTTTAATTATAAAAACATAAAACATGTGAGAAAACTACTATATACATGCCTTGATTCATTATGGATTATAATCGTGAATTGATATTTTTACCTTTGATAAAAAAAAAATTAATTAAGTTTGTCGCATAGGGTAAAATGATTTTTTTTTTATAGGATTCATTTGTTATTTTTTGTTTGTAAGAGGTAGCTCGATCTTTTTCTAATTTTTTTTCACAGTTAAATTACTTGCATACCTTTAAAAGTAAAAAAATAAAAAACACTTGCCTATGGTCAAGATTTTTGGTTTTTTTTACTTTTATAAGTATAATGAAACGGCATAATTGTCTTTAGAATCAAAATTCTCAAGGAATGGTTTCATGGGCTTTTGTGTAATTTCATACAGGTTTTTTCATAGTAATTATTTGGTCTTAAGGACAAAGTTGTAATTTCATAAATAAAACAAAATGAAAATGAGAAAAGTTGTTGACTTGTTCGTTACAAGTGTCAGCTTCTCCATCGTCTTTAAGTGATAAATGTTAATGACTCTAGCAATGAAAAATTTCATTTTGTTATGTCATTGGATTCCTCACAACGTCCTCTTCCTTAAGCTATGATGCATGTTGGTTGTTTCTCGGCGGATGGTCGCGCGCAATTTTTTTCCCCTTTTCTATCTCCATCCTTGAAATTCACACTAATCATTTAAAAATCCAAGGTAATCCCTTTAGTTGTGTGTGTGTTTTTTTTTTTTTTTTTTTTTTTTTTTATGATCAATCCTCATTCTTTAGATTTGTAATTTTTATCCTATTTCATCTTTCAATCTAAATTTATTTTTTTCTTAAATTTTGGTCTTGATTCTTTTTATTTCTTAAATTATTTCTTACCCATTTTATAAACTTTTGATTGTTTTTAATTTTTATCATTTAATAAAAAAAAATAATGTTTTTTAATTTAGTCATTAGTGTTTTGGCGGTTTCTTCTTTTAATTATTTTTGTGAAGTCAATTTTTTCTTTTCATTTCTTCATTTTTTTTAAATTTGATTCTCATTCTTTTAATTGTATATTTTTTCCCCGAACATTTTGTATAATTATTTTTTAAAAACTTTTATCATTTGACATTTGATTTATGAGCTAACATGGGACACGAGTTTTATAATCTAACACATATTAATACCTTTTTTAAAAAACTTATTTTCTTTATCTCATTACTCAACATTGATTTTTTTTTTTAAAATAGGTCTTATAGTTTTTTTATTTTTCTTTCTATTAGGTTATATTGTTCTCATGACCTGACCTATGAGTTTGACAAGTTAATTTAGGTGGGCTCACATCTTTTTTTTTTTGTTTTTTTGCTTTTAATTACACTTTCTTATTTTGGATCCTTTTGTGTGGTTGATTTTTGTTTTTAATTTCATCTTTAAATATTTGATTTGTTGAGAATTGAGTTTCATGATTTTTTTCATATTTAGTGTTTTAAGTCAAATGGCCTAGGTAATGAATTTTATAAGCTAACAATGGTTTTTTTAAAAAAATTAAATTTCATGATTTTCTTCATTTTCGTTTATATCGAGTTACCTGACTTGTAAATTTGATGGGTTGACTTGAGTGGGTGCAAGTCTTTTTTAGCTTATAATTGCTATTTTTTTGCATGATTAATTTTTTCTCTTAACTTTTGATTAGTTGAAAATTGTGATTCTATATTTCACAAGTTGATATTATTTTTATTGGCGTATCTTTTTAGGTTGGAAATTGAGCTTTTTAATTGAGCACGAGTTTGAGATCTCACAAGTTATGATTTTGAAATATTAAACTGGGTATAGGAGATTTGTCTGGGTTTCCTTGGTTTTTAATATTATTAAACTAAGTTGTTGTTTTTTATGGTATTAAAAAATTATTTAACCCAATCAACTTAATGACCTGAGTCTTGAATTTCTTTTACTTCTTTAGATATCCTAGCATCGCCTTAACTTTGTTCATCTTACGTACAAAAACCTTTGGCTGGACCCGCGGTGTTGAGCCGAAGACTAATATAAGTTTTACTTCGGTCACCTTTTTTTTGTTTTTTTTATTTTTTTTTTATTATAATTGAAATTTTTAGTTTTTTTACTATAAAAATTTCATGGTTTTATCATGATCTCACACCTCAAATCATAAATTTTAAAGGTTAATTATTATTGGCTCTGATCGATTTAATATGTCACCTTCTCAATATTAAAAAAAAATTATAAATTATTCAATATGTCAATATTTAAATATTTTTAAAAGTGTTTTAGTTATTATTCATAAAAAAAAAAATGGGCTGAAAAAAATGAACAGACCTCGGCTTAGCGCAAGCCAAAACAAATCAATTCAACTTAAATAAAGTCGAAATGAAACTTTTACTCTTGTTCCTATTATTAATTTTTTTCTCTCGGTCACCAAACATTACTTGAATGTCTTAATGAAGTTTACTAGAAAAAAACATTTAGCAATACTAAAACGATAGTTTTTCTTAGCTCAATTAAGATGAATTTTATAATGGACAAGTAGTACAAATTATGAAACAAGCTTGATGAATTTTCTTTAAGAAAAAAAAAAGAAAGAAATTTACAATGCCATTATCTGGGATTAGAAAGAACAGATGCTGGCAGCTGTGTCGAAGAAATGTGGTGATCAGCATGGGAGAAGCTATGAGTGAATGTGAGAACACATACACCAAGTTCGTATCTACCTCCATTACACCATCCAATATCTTCACAATCGTTGACATGAGAGGCCTTCTTTCTGGGTCATCCTGCAAGCACCAAGCACCAATCTTTATCATTCTAAGTATTTCCTCCTTGTCACCGTGCATGCATGCATCTACATTTTCCACAATGTCTATTAGTCTATCTTCTTCAGCTTTATTCTGCAGCATTCTAACTAAATGGAAGTCAGATTCTGGCAGCGAGTGATCTACGTTTTTTCGTGCACAAACTATTTCCAGGAGAACAATTCCAAAGCTGTAAATGTCAATTTTTTCCGTGATACGTCCTGGTGGTAGCTTACACAATTCTGGAGCAATATATCCAGGGGTTCCTCTCATTGAAACTTGTACTTGTCCCGTTCCTTCATCGATGACCTTAGATAACCCAAAATCAGAGATTTTGGCATTGAAATTTGGACCCAACAGAATGTTCTGCGGCTTTATATCGAAATGGATTATGGTCTGTCGACATTCTTCATGGAGATAAGCAAGCCCTTTTGCAATGTCAAGTATAATCTTCTTTCTCGCCTGCCAATCAAGGAAAGGTCTTTGATCATTCTGAAAAATCCAAGTATCTAGCGATCCATTACTCATGTACTCATATACTAAAACCTTGTATGATTTCTTTGAACAAAATCCTATCAACCTCAATAAGTTAGAGTGTTGCAGGTTTCCAATTGTCTCCACTTCCTTTGTCTAGTTTATCCAAACACTTCACAGCAACTCTAGTTCCATCAGCGAGTACTCCTTTGAACACAGATCCGTAGCCTCCTCTTCCAATTCTTTCAGCGAAATCATCAGTCGCAACACGTAGATCTTCATACGGAAACCTAATAGGCGTTTTTGCTAGAACTTCCACATCCTCCTTGCTAGTTTTAGACTTGCGCCACAATTTCGAAATGATGAGAAGACCGCCACCTACGAGTCCAGCCACAAATGGTGCCGAACGTCTTCTAGGAGTAGCATTATGCATTATATCTGGCAAAGGGCTTCGTGTTATCTCCCGGCCTGTTGATGGCTGAGAATTGTCGCCGATAATGACTGTCGAGTCTCTTGAATTCGACCTTTATGAAGATGGTATATGTTAGAGATCTTCACGTATGCATCTAAGGGGTATGTTACAGTTTCTAGCAAATAGATACATGATTACAAATTTCTAATAATAGTATTAAGGGTCAGGACAGTACTAATTAATTATCAATTAAAAAAAAAAAATGAGGTTGCTTGGCTGTCGGATTGTTTGTATACAAATAACCATTGAATATGTTTACTTTGTTGTAGGAACAGAAAGAAAACAAACAGGATGTTTCTGTTATTGCTAGCAGAAAATCTTGATGCTACGACTTGAACCCTACTTATATATTATCAAAAATCGTGATTGCTTAGTTTGATATCGGATTGGCTCGTCACATGTACCTTGTTGAAATGGATCCTCTACAGTATTTAAATTACAAGCTACAAAATCACTTAGAAGTAGTATTATCCCGGGGATTGCTTTTTAAAATGCTTTATATTTAGAAATATATTGAAATATATATTTTTTTTTTAAGATTTAATTTTAACATCAACCTATCAAAATAATCTAAAAATAATAGAAAGTAAATAAATTTTTTTATATAAGAGGGTTTACAAAGTTTTTTTTTATTCGAGGAAACCCCACCCCTCGGAAAACGTATTTTATGGGTCTAGGTGAGCGAGTAAAACCCCAGATGTCCTACGCTCTAACAAGAAGTGCATGCCCTGACTCGAACTCGAGATCTGCTGTGCAGATCTTAAGCTTTTTGCCACCACGCTACACCCCTTGAGGACAGGGTTTATAAAGTGGTAAATAACAAAGTCCGATTTGGCAAGATTCTATTTATTATTATTATTATTATTATTATTATTATTAGTGGAATTCTATATATTTCATCTTCTAATTAACTCCTTTCAATGTTATGATATATATATAAACATGCTTCCAATGTTATTAACTAAATTCAATACCACGTAATTAAAAGTATTTCTTTAAGCTATTATCGGGAGAATTCTTCAATGCTTAGTTGGCTATTAAATGTCAAAGCTATTAGGTTTATGCTCATGCAATAATTTTGTTATATATTACTTTGTACCTGGCGGCGCCATTAAAAATTGCAAATGGGCCTTGAGCTGTAGAATCTCCCAAGCACAAATATCAAATAAACTTAAGAAATAGCAAAATGGTCCTTTTTATGCTTGGAATTAATAATATTATTATAACTATAGTTATTGAACTTGGCCTAGCCTGGCGACTTGCATGGAACCCGACTAACTTAAAGTCTAAATTAGTTCGAGTTTAAGAAAAAATAGAGAAAGGATTGACCCGACTCAACTTGGTAAAAAACCAGTTGACTTTTTATATATATAAAAAAAAGGTCAAAGCAAGGTTGTTTTTATTCATTTTTTTTTAAATATAGGTTAACCCAAGTTGATTTTTCTGACCTGTGACTTGAGCTTTAAATTATGATAATAATTATGTTTATCTATATGTTGACTTAGGTCAAACCCGTTTGACCCTCCTGATCGGTGACCCAGGTCTTGTCCTAGGTCGACTTTCAAATCGAGTTTTAAAATTATGATAATAACTATTTTTATTTTTATGTTGATAAAATTCAACTCAAGTTGGCCTTCTCAACCCGTGATTGGGGCCATGACACATGACCTAGAAATTACCTTAATTCGACTCTTGAGCTGTGTTTTAAAACTATAATAATAATCACTTTTATCCATGCGTTGACTCAAATTCACCTTGGTTAACCCTCATAACCCGTGATGCGAGTCTTGCCCATGTCAACCATTGAGTCAAGTTTTAAAACTATAAAATAAATATTTGTATCCTTACAATGATCCAAATTAACCTGGGTTAACCCGCTTAACTCATGACTCGAGTCTTGCTCAAAGTTGACCCTTGAGTTGGGTTTTAAAACTCTGATAATAAACATTTTTATTTTTATGTTGACTCTCTCAACCTGTGACTCGAACTTTGCTCCAAATCGACTCTTGAATCAACTTTTAAAACTATGATAATTGCAATTTTTATACTTAAATTGACCTAAGTCAACGATCAACCCGACCCATGACCCGGGCCCTTTCTCAGGTTCAACCCAATTCAAGTCTTAAAACTATGATAATAACAACTTTTATTATTATATTGACTTGGGTCAACTCGAACCATGACCGAGGCCTTGCCATTGATTGACCCCAAGTTGAGTTTTTAAAATTATGATAATAATCATTTTTATTTTTACATATCTTAGTTTGATAATTTTGAAATTAAAAGTTTTTTACAAGGATATTTTAGAAATAAAAAAATAATAAATATTGTCTATAGGAACCTCTTATTTTAAAAGTGGAGAAATTCATTCCAAAATTATCTCGATAATAGATTTATTTTTATATTCTTGTCTCTATCTTCTCAACCAAATTTATTTTTGGATTACAACGATGTAGCTAGAGGGAGAGAAAGCCAAAAAAAAAATTAAGAGAAAAGGATTGGTTGGCTACATTTTACAATGAAAAGGATTAATATTAGTGTTAATAGGCTCTTTTGAAAAGTTCAGTTTCATAAAGATTATTTGAAATTTTCATCTTTTTTTCTAAATATAAATTTTTAAAACTTGACTTTTAGCAATCAAAACTTTTTATGAATGTAGAGCATGTAAATCAATTAGGCATCAAAATAGTGGTTGTTAGGACATATAAGCCGAGTACAATAAGAGCTCCTTGGATAGGGTTCAAAAACCATGGTGAAAAGTAAAAGGAACGTAACAGAGAGACGAGAGTCATGTGTGTTACCAGCCATTGAATTAATACTGATGTAAAGCAAAAACTTGGGAATTTCCTCGAAGAATCAATGGGACAATAAGCCAAATAAAGAAGACTTTATTACATATGGAAAATCATGTGACGACGACGACCAATTCCATCCAAACCACAGGGTGGATAGCATGGAATTGAATTCCACGAGTTTTTTTTTTATTTAAAAATATATTAAAATAATAATTTTTTATTTTTTAAATTTATTTTTAATATTAATATATCAAAATGATTTAAAAATTATAAAAAAATAACATATGGAAAATCATGTGATGACGATGACCAATTCCATCCAAACCACAGGATCGATAGCGTGGAATTGAATTCCAGTGCCATACAAGTGGGCTGTTTAATACAATTCATGAACTAACACTTTCTCAACTTTTTCATTGTAAAAGACAACAGTAAATTAAATCGATCTGCTACTACAGCAACAACAATCATAAGATCGAGTGTGTTGATTCGTCTTATAGTATAAAGAGCAGCTTGTACAAAGCCAGTGGTATGCAGTTTAATTCATCAAGTATTTCAAATGGGTTAAGCAGGTTCTCTGCAGTAGTGATAAAGCTGATCTTCATGGTTTTATTACCAGAGTGGTGGTTTCATTTGTGTTTGGAGGAAGAGAGAATTGCTCCACTGGAATAATTGACAAAGATATCCTGGAGCATCCTTTTCTTATCTACGATTGAAGCTCTACGCCTTGACTCGAAGTCAGCTGAGGAAATCTAAACCATCTTTTTTTCAGCTAGCAGACTTTTTAGATGGTTTTACTGGGTTCTTGATACACATGACGAAGAACACGCAATCATCCGTTTATAAACGCCAAGATAGTAAAATGTGTTTTCCATAGGAGGAAAAAACCTTGCGGGCACATCGTGGCTGGCAATTTTGACCACTGCTAACAACTTTCTTTTCTTTTTGTCTTAGCAGGTGGCCCATCGAGCCATCATCAGGTCAAGCGATGAATGAATGCAGCAACCTTCTTCTTTATCATAGCGTGTAATTTTCCACAACCACTAACAAGACTGACAGCAACTGTATTATTTTCAGCCGTAGGGAACACGTCGCGCGCGATGACCAGTTCATCTGTCTCTTGTAAAAAGTAAGAGTAAAATGCAAGATTTCTCAAGGTGTTCTTCAGCGGTCCCCAGATCTTGGGGTCAGGGTTTCATCAATCAACCTGTGGGTTCTATTATTAAAGCTTGTTGGCAAATTGGTCTCTTTGTTTTTTTTTTTTTTTAAATGCAAAAACAAACATGTTTTTAATAGCCATGTTTAACAGATCGCAGTCGATGTTTTTTAAAATTTTATTATAAATCGTTGCAAGTTTGACAGATCTAATGTTTCATACCGTCCAATAACAAATTTAACACTAATATAATGGGACTATATGAAAAAAATTTATTGCTTTTTTATTATTTGATAAGTTAATGTTAAAAATTGCAAATGGGATTTGAGCTTAAATGGAGGGAAAAGGGCTTCTGAGGGCTTTAGCCTTTTCTATTTCAAACAAGTGACATAAAACATAAAACTATACCATAAAATGAGATTTGAGTCCTGAATCTCCCAAACACAAATATCAAATAAACTTAATAAATAGCAAAATGGCCCTTTTTATGCCTGGCCCAACCTGCACAAGATAGACTTTACATAAGAATATAAAATAGTCTCTAAGATTATCAAAGCACCAAAAACACACCCTAAACTTCTACTTATTACAATTAAATCCAAATTAACAAGCCACCTCTATATGGTGGGCAAAACAGCTAAATATTAAAAAAAAAAAAAGAAAAAAAAAAAAAAGAGGTGCCCAAAGCCATTCTTTAACTCCATGAATGGTAAACTCACCCCAAATCGAAAGAAATTTTCATGTTAATAAAAAGAATTTGAACAAGTTTTTGGATGAAGCTGCAACAAGCGAGCAAATGTACAGATTTCACATAATAACATAGAAAATGCAAGGCATGGATAACATGGAGACTCAAATAAATCATGACAGAAAATAAATTGGAAACTAAGATAGTCCCAATATTGCCCTTATAATCAAGGCAGCACCCACTTGTAACTCAAGAGACCTCTTCTGTGTAATTTTTATTGAGACAAATCTAGAATAGTATAACAAATGCAGATGTAATACTTAAGAGTTACGATCTATAGTGTCTGAGTGTATTTGGTAATAAGATGTATTTTGTTTTTATAAAAGAGCTTTTAAATTAAAATAAACTCAAAATTATATTTTTATCGGTATATTAAAATCATATAAAAATATTAATTTAAAATTTTTAAATAAAAAATAATTTAAAAAACAGAATAGCATGAAATTCAAAGATACTGAACAAGGAGATAGTTGCCTCCTAATTTTCTAGTCCTATAATCTATATACCAGCCTTTTTTTTAAATTAATTTTTACATGAGTGTGTTTGTGCTTTACTTAATTTATATATCCCTTCGTTTTCCTCTTCGAGAAAAGAATAAAGTGCAAGAAGAAAGGTAATTGTGGAACCTGGGGGAGGACTGACTCTGCCTTTAACAAGGAATGAATGATATTTTCAGAACCTTTTTAAACTTGGAAAAAAAACTAAAATTTTCATAGTTTGTGACAGGTATTCGACACTTTTTTATAAACATGTCGATAATATTTTAAAATTCAATGTGCTTAGAAATGAGGATTTTTTTTAAGTACATCCATGTTAATATTTCCTTCTCCAGAGTTCAAGTTGATAATTGGTGATAAAAGATTCGGCACTAACAAAACAATTTTTTTTTGTGGGATTTAGAAATCCTCCAATTATAAATGGTGGGATTTAGGGATCCACTAATGATAAAATTAGTGATTTTTAATAAAGGATTAAATGAGAGGATGAACTTTAAATTCTTAAGAATAATAATATTAATTTGTTGTTAGTTGTGTATGATACATCCTCTGTAAAATAAGAGTATGAACAGAGAATAAGAAAAACATGAATCATTTACTTGAGTAGTTAAGAGGGTATATATACTATTTGAACTTTGTCATATTGCTTGAATAGAGAGGTTGAAGCGTTATATATATATATATATATATATATATATATATATATATATATATATATATCATTAAATGAGAAATATATATCTTTTACACAACATTAATAAATAATAGATATTCTTTACACAAAATTAATGGAGATAGAAATATGATAGGCCATGTGGAGACTTTTCTGCACCTAGAAATATATGAAGATAAGCATTCTTGACTTTAATAATTTATATTAAAAGAAATAAGAATAAACAAATAAATCCATGTGGCCCAACATGGAGTCCGAGAAGATTATCAACTAAATATATATTGGATTCCAAATCCAAGAGTGATGGCTCTGACACCTTATCAGACTCGTATGCACTTGGGCTCAGCGCGTAGCTAAACCTAAGATAGTTAGGTTTGGCATCTTGTGAGACCCAAATACATTTGAGCTCAACACATAATTAAATCCAAGGCAGTTGAGTTGGTATCTCACCTGACCTACATGTACTTACACACACACACACAGACTTAGCGGTAGCTAAACCAAAAGATGTTTAAGTCTAACACATTATCGGACCCATATGCCTTTAGGGTCAGTACCTAATTGAACCCAATGATATTTATGTTTGAATATATGTCTTTGAGCTTAACACGTGGCTTAACTCAAGGATGATGGATTTAGAATCTAGTCAGATCTATATGTACTTAGGCTTAGTACATAGCTGAACTCAAGGATATTAGATGTGGTATCTTGACAGAACCACATGTATTTGGCATCAACACATAGTTGAACATAAGGAGGTTCGGTCTAGCATCTTGTTAGACCCACATGTACTTGGATTCAGCACGCAGCTGAGCTTAATAATGTTGTGCCTAAAAATAAATCAGACTCATGTCATTGTTATCTAGGGTTGGTATCTTGCCAAATCTAAATGCGTTGGTTATTACCATTTCTTTAACCCTCTTAATCATGAGCTTTTAAACAAACATATCGAGCTTTTAAACAAACATATCTAAGATATATTAATTCATTATAGGCTATAAGTTTTAGCGAAAAGTTTCTTTTCATTTTTTGTGCTAAAAAAATGAGAGGGGGAATAAGCAACTATGCATAGCTTAAACTTTTGTGTTAAAAAAAGTGCTAGAAAAAGGCTAGTATTACAGTACACAGAAATCTTGAATTTTTCAATCTCCGTAGAAAAAACATGAAAACTAAGAAATTCTGCATTAAAGATTAATAAAAGCATTTCAGAGGGAGATTGTGGTGTTAATAATGGAGATTTGTTGTAGGCAAGTCTGAGATACTTCTGAATATTCAGTTATAGATATGTCATCATTGAATCATGCAAGAATTCTAGTAGAAGTGGGATAATGCTGAGCCCAGTAAAAGGCGTGTTTAACGCCAATTAAATAGCCTAAAAAATTCATAACTTTCCATCGGATTTTTGAATTACATTTAAATTTGGTTTGGAGATTCAATAAACTCAATTCTATAGAGGTTCCGCCTAAAAAATGCGCTTTTTTTCCCTAAAAATTGATAGGAAACCCATCTTAAATTTTCTGCAGGATACATTCCATCCACACATCTAAAAACTCTCACAGTGCCTGGTCAAGAGCCAACGACTTTGAATAATCAAATGTTGAAAATTCTGAAGACTATACTCCAGTACACTGTACACCGGCAAACTACTTGAGACATGTCAATACCTTGCTAGACAAGTGCTAAAAAAGCTGTGGTTAGCTTAGGATAGCATGATTGAAAAGTAGCAGAAGCGACAAGAAGCATGATAGATTTTATTTCTGCCAGAAGAGGGAGTCTTACAACTACATCATCTAGGATTGGAAAGAACAGATGCTGGAGGAGGTGCTGAAGAAATATGGTTGTTACCAGCTGGAGAAGCTATCATTGAATGCGAAAACCGATAATTGATGTTTGGATCTACCTCCATAACACCTTCCAACACTTTTAAAACTGTTGACATGAGAGGTCTTCTTTCTGGGTCATCTTGCAAGCACCAAGCAGCAACCTTTATCATCCTCGTTATTTCCTCTCTATCACTCCGCGCGTATTCATCCAAATTTTCCACAATGTCTATTACTCTATCTTGATCACCTTTCTTCTGCAACATTGTAAGCAAATGAAAGGCAGATTCTGGTTGTGATTGGTCTGCATTTCTGCGTGCACAAACTATTTCAAGGAGGACAATTCCGAAGCTATATATGTCAACTTTTACCGTAATACGACCTAATGGTTGACGCCATTCTGGAGCAAGATATCCCGGTGTTCCTCTCATTGAGATTTGAACCTGGTTCATATCTCTATTGATTAGCTTGGATAACCCGAAATCAGCGATTTTGGCATGGAAACTTGAATCCAAAAGAATGTTCTGTGGCTTTACATCAAGATGTATTATGGTATGTCGACAGTCTTCATGAAGATAAGCCAGCCCTTTTGCTATGTCGACTATAATCTTCTTCCTGGTCTGCCAATCAAGGAAAGGTCGTTGTACATTCATAAAAATCCAATTATCCAACGATCCATTGCTCAAATACTCAAAAACCAGAAGCCTGGAGGATTTCTCTGCGCAAAATCCAATCAACCTCACCAAGTTAAAATGGTGCAGGCTTCCAATTGCCTCGGCTTCTGCTAGAAAAGCACTCATTCCTTGACGTGGTTTCTCCAACCTCTTCACAGCAATTTGCGTTCCATCTCCCAATTTTCCTTTGAATACAGACCCGAAGCCTCCTCTTCCAAGTCTCTCGTTGAAATTATCAGTTGCAACGTATAGTTCTTGGTATGAGAACCTGACAGGCATTCCTGGAACATGCTTTATATGATCATCTTCCACATCCTGCTGATCTTGTTCCGACTTCCCACGCCATCTTGCCCTCAAAATAAAAATCACTACAAAAGAAATGATAAGAAGAACACTACCTATAACTCCGGCTATAATTGGTACCAAACTTCTTGGAGTTTTAGGCCTTATTTCTGGAGAAGCCCTTGGTGGTTTTTTAACTTGTGGGGAAAGGGGTGGTGCTATTATCACAGTTGGTGGTGGCGGCGGTTCGGCAGGGCTTGAATATACAGTTGTGTTTCCTGTGATGGACATGTAAGCATGTCAAAGAACAGATGTATGAATTGTGGATGAATTGTGTAAGCTAAAATTTCTTTCAACGTGTAGAATGTGTCTTTGTGGTAAACTAACTTCTATTTGTGCAGGCTTTCTTAACTTCTCATCAAACAAATTACACCACTCCTAAATGTTAAAATGATTAAAAACAAAATACCAAACTCAAAAAACTACAAGATTGAAAAATGGTAAATTTACCTGCACAGAAGACAATTTGGTAATCGGATGATTCACAACTGAAGGTACCAGTCTCATCGTCAAGAGGATAGGTGTAAGCGCCTGGACACTTTCTCTTAAAATTCTGAGAGTAAGAAGTAGGCTTGCAAGTCGAAGGTGTTGCATAGTCACCAGTACAACAATATTGCTGTGAACCAACGGCCTCACACGCGCTGCGGCATCCCGCAATCCTCCCATCAGAACTATTAACCGAAAGTTCTGAAGGACAAACGCCGTTCAAATCCACCACACATCCTGCTTTTTTGCAGCTCTTATTAGAAGGCAGAACAAGTAAAGGCAGGTTGTAGCCATCAAGAAGACTAACATTAAAAAAATCAAGTCCAGCATTGTTAATCTTGAACTCTGCCATCGTCACAGGACTCGAGCCAGCTGGTACTGTTGAACATTCTATTTTGCCAGAGCCGCAGTCGCCTGTGATGCAGGAGAATCTTCCTGTATCATCTTCAGTGCAATGTGTGCGACCCCAAAAACGACCAGCCCAATCATCCGAGGTTGTTGTTTCCTTCCCGTCCTTCTCTCCAAGGGAAAAACCAGTTGGGATCGTTGGGGTGACATAAAAGAGAGGTCCTGGATCATATGTTGAGTTTATTCCTGGCCATATAGTGAAAGTTGTTTAATATTGTTAAAGTTGTTGAAACATAAGATAACAGCTTAATTAACTGTGTTAAAGAATTAGAGATGGGAACAGAAAAGGTGTGATAGATTGCTGTACCATACCTGATACGAATAAATGAGCAACCAAGAGAGGAGATAAATGCATAAGCAACTTCAGTAGTGACATTGAAGCAGAATTAGTTTAAGAACAAGAACAACAGAAATAAAAATTTTGATTCAAATTAACAGATTTTGCTTTTCTTTTTTCATTGGGCTAAGCTTTACTTGAAGGTTTCATGAAGAACATGATATGTCTATTACGCGGAGGGGACAGACATTGTGCATGGAAAAGTTTGTGTCGAAAGTTCTTCCAAAGTCATCCAACCACTTTCTTGAAAATAAGGCAAAAGAGACCCCACATTTTTAAACCCGGATTGGCCTCACGACTTGCATGGAACCAGCTAACTTAGAGTTTAAATTAATTCGAGTTTTAAAAAAAATAAAAAAATAATTGACCCAACTCGACTTGATAAAAAAAACAGTTGATTTTTTACTAAAAAAATTAGTTAAAACAAGACTGCTTTAATTTTTTTTTTAAAAAGAAAAAAAGATCAACCCGAGTTGATTTTCCTGACCCGAGTTGACTTCTGACTCGAGCGTTAAATTATGATAATTGATAATAATTATTTTTATCTATATATTAACTCAAGTCAACCATGTTTGAACCTCTTGCCCTGGATCGACCTCCAAATTAAGTTTTAAAATTATAATAATTTTTATTTTTATTTTTATATTAACTCAATTCAATTCATGTTGGCCTTCTTAACCCATGATTCAGTCATGACACATGACCTAGACATTGCCTTAATTCGACTCTTGAATTGAGTTTTAAAAACTATAATAATAATAATCATTTTTATTCATGAATTGACTCAAATTCACCTTAGTTAAGCCTCATAACTTGTGACACGAGTCTTGCTCAAGTCAACCACCGAATCAAATTTTAAAACTATAAAATAAATATTTTTACCCTTACATTGACCCAAATTAACATAGGTTGACTCTCCTAACTCGTGACTCGGGTCTTGCCCAAAGTTGATCCTCGAGTTAGGTTTCAAAACTATGATAATAAACACTTTTATTTTACTTTTACTCTTCAACATGTGACTCGAACCTTGCCCCATATCGACCCTTGAATCAACTTTTAAACCTATGATAATAGTAACTTTTATCCTTAAATTGACTTAATCAACGGTCAACCCGACCCATGATCCGGGCCCTTTCTCGGGTTGAACCCAATTCAAGTCTTAAAATTATGATAATAACAACTTTTATTATTATATTGACTTTGATCATCCCGAACCATGACCTAGGCCTTGCCATTGATTGACCCCAAGTTGAGTTTTTAAAACTATGATAATAATCATTTTTATCTTTACATATTTTAGTTTGATAATTTTGAAATTAAGAGTTTTTTACAAGGATATTTTAGAAATAAAAAAATAATAAATATTATCTATAGAAACGTTTTTTTTAGCTCCTATTTCGAAAGTGCAGAAATTCACTCTAAAATTATCTCAATAATAGATTTATTTTCATATTCTTGTCTCTATTTTCTCAACCAAATATATTTTTGAATTACAACCATGTAGCTAGAGGTGAGAAAGCCACAAAAAAAAAAAAAAAAAAAAAAAAAAAGGAGAAAAGGATTGGTTGGTTATATTTTAGCAATAAAAATGATTAATATGAGTGTTAATAGGCTCCTTTGAAAAGTTCTGTTTCATAAAGATGATTTTAAATTTTCATTTTTTTTTCTAAAATAAAAATCAAAACTTGACAAGGTTCTTTGATTCTATCTAATTTTTTAAATCTAATTTGTTCATGTTTTGGGATTAGAAATAGATATATATTATGAATTTTTATGTATATATTTTCAGGAGAAAACAATTTAAAAAATTTAGTTTTTTTTTATTCAAAAGAACCCAAAAACTGACTTTCCAGGTATTGGGGTGGCTGGGAAGTAGAACAATGCATCAAAGATATTTACCAAATTCTAGCTTATCTTTCTGGAGGCCGTACCAATCTCTCACCCTTAATCATTTGCGAAACTTTTGGCATTTGCAGGAATTTCTTGACTCATAATTAATCAGAGCCTTGAACACGTCTTCCACCAATCAGTCATGTAAATGCCCCCACCGATCCCCATCGCCACTCTTAATTCATATTAGTTATAAAAATAATATTCTTTCAGATTTGTTTCTTAAAAAACAAAAATATCATTCTCTTTTATTAAAAAAAAATAATAATAAAATAATCAGTTCAAAATAATATCTAATCATGACCAGATCTTAGATTAGCAAATTGCCAAGTTGACCCAATAAAATTTTATAATAATGTTTAAAAACATTTCATTAACTGGAATTATACTCCCTTCTCATGTAAAAATAGGATCTCTGAGGAAACTAGAAGATGTGTTGGAATTCAAACAAGAAATAAGGGATGGATTTGGTACTCATGGTCATGGACATGTGCCCATAAATCACATCTTTGATGCTTTTTAAAACCTTTTTTTATTTTATTTAAAAAGTGTTTTTAAAAAATTTAAATTTAAATTATTTTTTGATTCAAATTAGTAGTTTTTTTATGTTTCAAATCATTTTAATATGCTAAATATAAAAATAATTTTTTTAAAATAAAAAAAAATTATTTTAATATATTTTTAAATAAAAAACACTTTAAAAATAAATTGCTTTCATACGCTCAAAACACCACAATTCTAACCATTTTTGTTGCCCTACTAAGTAAAAAAAACAGAGACAAAACCTATGTTTAACTTTGAGGGGTAATTTATCTGATCAGGTCTTGAGTTTGCCCTTTAATTATCACGGGTTCAAGTTTCTTCAGGCCCATTAAAGATATACATAATCGTTAATTTTAATACTTGTAGGATTAACTAAGATACGTGCAAGTTGGTCTAAATATCAACATTAATAATAATAGAAAAAAATAGAAAAAAAAAAAAAAAACCAACACCTTTACAACCATCACTCAGCCACCTGAATCCCCAGGCAAGATTTCATCAAAATCAGAGATATTATTTCTCTGACAAAAGTCCTTGCCCTCCCATCGAGAAATTATATGCAAAGTGATAACCATGACCATATTTCCTTCTTATTTTATTTCTTAGATTGGAATTTTTCTTTTTAGTTTAACGTGGGTGTCCAGGCCAGCTTGCGCGCACCTCAACTAATTTCACGAGCCCTGAAGTTAACGACCATGTAAGCCTCCAGTGGTCATTATATGAGCAACCTAGGGCTTGAACCTGAGACTAGAAAGGGAACAAACCTCTTGATCCCAAACTCTTACCACTAGGCTATCACCTAGATGGTTATCTTAAATTGGAATATTTCCTTTTATTTTGTCTAGTCCTGCTCGTACTAAGAACCCTAACCTAAAGTTTATTAAGGTAATAAATACAATGAGGATCTTATTCTTTAATCTCTTTATAAGCCTAGATTGATGATTTTTATGATTTATTTAGCACGTTCTTATGTACCTCTGATCATTTAAATTAATCCATATTCTTTTCTTGTGAATGAATAGTGCTCATGATATTATTTTTAATATTATAGTAATTGAATCAACTTCATTTCAAAGCAACAATTAAATTATTTAAAGGTTTTTTTTAAAAAAAATGTCAGAATATTTCTTGGTTAAACCTCTTAGAGAGATTTCATGTAAGCTTTATGCTCTGGAACCTGTCCATTCATGTTTCCCTTTTGTCTTGCAATAATATGAAAACGATAATGCTTGTAGGCCAATTCCAAAGACTATCTACCCAATATTTAAATTTATTTGTTTGCTTAACCTCTACTTTAAGTTGCCTTTTTTTATTTCAACTATTTACTTGTTTTCAACACTAAACTTGTGTTATCAAATCTCACCCAACCCAGCATTCAACCTAATAATTTACTAGTTTAAATTCTAGTCCAGACTTAGATTTGAAATAAAATTAAGTAAAATCTAATCCTAGTATTATGTAAGTAATCTAAATTAAATTTATGTTGTTTTAACTCTTTTTTTCTAAATCTTAAATGATTTATTTTATATTGAACCGAGTTAATATGTTCAACTTGTAACACTAGTCTTCGACTAAATTATAAATTGGGTCATGAGTCAGGCTGGAATTAATTACTCTGACTACAACTGATTACTTTATTAATTATTTTTTATTTTTTATGTCAGTTTTGAAGGTTCTAAAAATAAAAATCTAGAACCCGATTTTTTTTATATAAAAAAACTAATCAACTATAATTATCATAGTTTTTGAAAACTACATTTTTTTTAGTTATAAAAGAAATTGACAACCTATTACGAGTTTTTTTAAAACAAATATATAAATTTTTATTTTTTATTTCAATTTTGATTTTTTAAAATAAAAGATGAAAATGATATATCAAACAATCTCTAAAAAAATTTCATTGAGTTTTGAACAATCCATAATAAAAGTATTTTTTGAATGCAACAACAAATATATTCTTACCAAAATGAATTATTATAAAATTAGTAATAATATGACATTTAAAAAAAAACAATTTGCAATTCCCTTTTAGAAATAAAACTACATTTAAATTTTATTTTTTATTTTTATACTCGTCTTTATTCTTATTTTTATCTCTTTTAATTCCAAAAACTTAAAACATGTGAGAAAACTATTATATACATGTCTTGATACATTGTGGATTATAATCATGAATTGATATTTTTACCTTTGATAAAAATAAATTAATTAAGTTGGTCGCAAAGGGTAAAATGATTTTTTTCACATGATTCATTTGTTATTTTTTATTTGTGAGAGGCAGCTTGGTCTTTTTTTATTTTTTTACACAGTTAAATTACTTGCATACCCTTAAAAGAAAAAAAAATAAAAACGCTTGCCTATGGTTAAGGGGTATTTTTGGTTTTTTACTTTTATAAGTATAGTGAAATGGTCTAATTGTCTTTAGAATCAAAATTCTCAAGGAATGGCGTCATGGGCTTTTGTGTAATTTCATAAAGGTTTTTTCATAGTAATTATTTGGTCTTAAGGACAATGTTGTAATTTGATAAATAAAACAAAATTAAAATGAGAAAAGTTGATAACGTGTTTGTTGCAAGTATCAGCTTCTCCATCGTCTTTTAGTGGCAGATATAAATGACTCTAGTAGTTAAAAACTTCAATTTGTAATGTTATTGGATTCCTCACGACATCATCTTCCTTAAGCTATGATGCATGTTGGTTGTTTCTCGGTGGATGGTCGTGAGCAATTTTTTTCCCTTTTCTATCTCCACCCTTGAAAATCACACTAATCATTTAAAAATTCAAGGTAATCCATTTAGTTGTGGTTTTTTTTTTTTTTTATCAATCCCTATTCTTTAGATTTGTAACTTTATCCTTGGCCTATTGACAAGTTTTCAATTTCATCCTTCAAACTAAATTTATTATTGTTTCTTTCTTAAATTTTGGTCTTGATTCTTTTTATTTCTTAACCCATTTTATAAACTTTCAAGTGTTTTTAATTTTATCATTTGAAAAAAAAAATTAATTTTTTTTTTTAAATTCAATCATCAGTATTTTGGTGGTTTCTTCTTTTAATTATTTTATGAAGTCAATTTTTCTTTTCATTTAATCATTTCTTTTTTTTTTTAATTTAACCCTCATTATTTTAATTGTAATTTTTTTTTTCTTTTGAACATTTTGTATAATTTTATCATTTGATATTTGATTTATAAGCTAACATGGGACACGTGTTTTATAATCTAACACATATTAATATCTTTTTTTTAACTTATTTTTTTCATCTCGTTACTCGACAATGATTTTTTTTTATTACAAAATAAGCCTTATAGTTTCTTCATTTTCCTTTCTATTATGTTATATTGTTCTCATAACCTAACCTATGGATTTGACAGGTTAATTTAGATGGGCTCATATCTTCTTCTTGTTTTTTTTTTTTTTTTTTTTTTGCTTTTAATTACACTTTCTTCTTTTGGATTCTTTTGCATGGTTGATTTTTTTTTTTAATTTCATATTTAAATATTTATTTGTTGAGAATTGAGTTTCATGATTTTTTCATATTTGGTGTTTTTAATCAAATGGCCTAGGTAACAAATTTTATAAGCTAACGATGGTTTTTTAAAAAATTAAATTTCATGATTTTCTTCATTTTTGTTTGTATCAAATTACCTAACCTGTGGATTTGATGAATTGACACGAGTGGGCGCAAGCCTTTTTTTAGCTTATAATTGCTATTTTTTTCATCATTTGTATGATTAATTTTTTCTTTCAATTTTATCCTTCAATTAGTTGAAAATTGTGATTCCATATTTCACAAGTTGACATTATTTGTATGGGTGTATCTTTTTTTGTTGGAAATCGAGCTTTTTAATTGAGCACGAGTTTGAGATTTCACGGGTTATAATTTTAAATTATTAAGATGGGTATAGGAGATTTGTCCGGTTTTACTTGATTTTTAATATTATTAAATTAAGTTATCTTTTTTTATGTTATTAAAAAAGTATTCAACCCAATCGACTCAACGAACTAAGTCTTAAATTTCTTTTACTTCTTTAAAAATCCTAGCATCACCTTAACTTTGTTCATCTTACGTCCAAAAAACTTTGGTCAGACCCGCGGTGTTGAGCCGAAGACCAAATATAAGTTTACTTTGGTCATCTCTTTTTGTTTTTTTATTATCTTGTTTTCACTTTAAGCCTTTGGTATTTGTTTTATTATAATTGAAATTTTTAGTTTTTCTATGATGTAGATTCCATGGTTTTATTATAATCTCACACCCCAAATCATAAATTTTATAGGTTAATTATTATTGGTTCAAATCGATTCAATATGTCATATTTTTAATATTAAAAGAAAAATATGTGTTATTCAATATGTCATTATTTAAATATTTTAAAAGTGTTTTAGTTTATTATTCATAAAAAAAAAGACTAAATAAATGAATAAGAAAATCAATTCAACCTAAATAAAGTCGAAATGAAACTTTTACTCTAATTCCTATTATTAATTCTTTTTTCTCGTTCACCAAACATCACTTGAATATGTCTTAAGTTTACTAGAAAAAAAAATACCAATACTAAAATGATAGTATTTCTTAGCTCAATTAAGATGAATTTTGTAATGGACAAGTAGTACAAATTATGAAACAAGCCATTATCTGGGATTAGAAAGAACAGATGCTGGCAGCTGTACCGAAGAAATGTGGTGATCAGCAAAGGGAGAAGCTATGAGTGAATGTGAGAACACATACACCAAGTTCGTATCTACCTCCATTACACCATCCAATATCTTCACAATCGTTGACATGAGAGGCCTTCTTTCTGGGTCATCCTACGAGCACTAAATTTACAGAGCAAAGGAGGAATTATATATATTTCATCTTCTAATTAACTCCTTCCAATGTTATGATAAAGAAAAAAAACATGCTTCCAATGTTATTAACTAAATTCAATACCACGTTATTAAAAATATTTCTTTAAGCTATTATCGGGAGAATTCTTCAATGCTTAGTTGGCTATTAAATGTCAAGGCTATTAGGTTTATGCTCATGCAATAATTTTTTTATATATTACTTTGTATCTGGCGGCGCCATTAAAAAATGCAAATGGGATTTGAGCTTAAAAGGTTTTCTGAGGGCTTTAGCCTTTTCTATTTCAAACAAGTGACATAAAACATAAACCAATAATATAAAATGAGATTTGAGTCCTGAATCTCCCAAACACAAATATCAAATAAACTTTAGAAATAGCAAAATGGTCCTTTTTATGCTTGGCCCAACCTGCACAAGATAGACTTTACATAAGAACATAAAATAGTCTCTAAGATTATTAAAGCACCAAAAACACGCCCTAAACTTTCAATTCTCTTTAATTTCACCCCTGATTTCAATCAATTGAGTCCCTAGAGTTTGATGTCTTTTTTAAAAAGATCATTGACTGTGAATGTTTTCAATTTAACCCCTAATTTACCATAAACTTTTATTTTCTTGTAATTTTACACTTGATTTCAACCAATTAACTTTGTAAAAATTAAGTTTGGTCCTCTAAAATTTCAATCTTCTCAATTAAACCCAAAACTTCATTTCTCACCAATGAAGTCCCTAATAAAATTAATTTGATCCATTTAAAATATAATTAAGTATTTGCACTTACTTAAATCATTTAATTTGACCCAAATTAATTCTTAAACATAATTAAAATTTTACTTGGGCCTATGATTAAATCAAATTGGCATATTAAACATTTAATTATGTCTTTGGGCTTAATTTTTATGCAGATTTGTTCCTTAATCATTTAATTTAATTTTGAATCCGCATTGTCTCTTCAATCTTGGATACAATTACATTTCTAATTCCATCCAAAATTGCAACTTTATTCTTTTGTATGTTTGAAATCCTCCTCGGCTTGCTTTTTTCAAATCACCAGTCTTATTGCTATTATTACTTTATTTTTTTATTTTTTATTTTAAAAGGAAAAGCGTATATTTTGCATATGGCTAAAAATACTAAAGTTATTGAAGCATTTTTTTTTTATAAAAAAAATATCAAATACTTTGACATGTTTTTAAAAAAAAAATTGCAAGGATTTACAACAAGTTTGTAAAATTTCAGAGAATTTTGGCCTACATTTCAAAAATACCAAAAGCATTTTTCATTTTGTTTCTTTTAATATCTGAGATTACAAATTTATACGTAAGATATATTTCTAATATTAAATAAAAAAATAATTTATTTTATTTTTTATATTTTTATATTAGAACGGTTAGATTTTTAACTTGATAAGATATATCTAGAAAAATTATTGTCTTTCTTGAATTCAGCAGTTTTTAATTGAAGTTTGTTTTTTATTAGAACCGTGGACAAAGATTTCTAATATTCAGAGGAACAGAACTACTTAATGTTCTAGTTCCTAGCTTGTTGATGCATGATTAAGTTTTTCTAATATTATTATATTTATTTTATAGGTAGGAATAAATTAAAAATAAAATAAAATTGAGGATGAATTGTTGTCGGATTGTTTGTATACACACAACAATTAAATACGTTTGCTTTGTTGTTCTGGAATGAAATAGTGACCTGGATTGTACTGGGGCATGAACCTTCCTTGAAAGAATTGGATTGCTTGATTTGGTATTTGGATTGGGTGTACAAATACAAAACAATCGTAGAAAAATGGACTGCGTCTGTACTGTTACGAAGCGGTGGCTGCAAATACTAATACAAGCCTCTACACATTTTATAGTTCTGTTCCTCTGCTTATGGAAAATTGGTACGCATGATTGCATGATCTGTAATTAATGCGTGTCCAGTTGAATTTTATTGGAGTCCCAGAAATTAAACAAATAACATATACGTTAATAAATTCTTGATTTTATTAGAATAAATTATAAGTGCAATTTTTATTTAAAATGTTCCCATGAAAGAATGAAACGAATTCTTCTCTTGAATTTTTTTTTTATGGCTTTGTTTAATTAATTATAAAATCAAGTTAAGATTTGTGTTTTATTAAAACATGAATTAAAAAGTATATTCCAAAGAAGATTTGATTATTTTATGTTTTGTTGAAGAGCTTTTATGAAATATTTGTGAGCATTTAAGAGAGTTTTTTTATCTGAAAAACTTGTTTTGAAGAAAATTTTGTATTTCTGAAAAAATACTTCTCTTGTATATAAGTATATAAGGTGATGTCTTTTACTTATAGAGCCACTTGGGTTTTTATTAATTGATTTATATTTATGATGTTTTTTTTTCATTTTCTTTTCATGATAGGAAAGATCATGATTTTCTCTCCTTGTATTTGAAAGACAGGAAGATGGGAGGAATCAAAATAAATTCTGAATATTTTTTTCTACCGAGAAGCAAAGGAAAGGAAAGGAAAAGGAATATATATTAGAACAAAGCTACATTGATATCCTTTTCTATCTCTTTAGGTAAGATTTTAAAATAAAATCAAGGGCAAAACTTAAATCCTAATAATTCGAATCAAACTTTTCACCCTGTTTCTCTCCAAATTAAAGAAATGTTTGCCTTCATAATGTTGAAACCTATTTTTTTCTCTCCTTTTACATATATTTGAAGAAAAAATAAAGATGAGAGGAATAAAAAATACAGAACTATTGTTTTAATATGTTTACAAACACAAATAGAGTGTCAGAGACTAATTGAAAAGGAAAATTAAAATAAGGAGTAAGTTTGCACATAATATAAGGACCAAATAGTTTCTAATTGAGAACTTTCTTATAAAAATTAAGTAAAAAGATCAAAACAACTTTTTCTAAACATTATAAGACTAAAAATGAAAATTAGTGAAAAAAAATGAATTATTATAAAATTAGTAATAATATGACATTTAAAAAAAAAAACAATTTGCATTTCCCTTTTAGAAATAAAACTACATTTAATTTTATCTTATTTTAATCTCTTTTAATTACAAAAACTTAAAGCATGTGGGAAAACTACTATATACATGCCTTGATTTATTGTGGATTATAATCATGAATTGATATTTTTTACCCTATAAAAAAAATTAATTAAGTTGGTCGCGTAGGATAAAATGATTTTTTTCACATGATCCATTTGTTATTTTTTGTTTGTAAGAGGCAGCTAGATCTTTTTTTAATTTTTTTTTTGTACAATTAAATTACTTGCATATCCTTAAAAGCAAAAAAAATAAAGACACTTGCCTATTGTCAAGGGTTATTTTTGGTTTTTTACTTTTATAAGTATTGTGAAATGACCTAATTGTCTTTAGAATAAAAATTCTCAAGGAATGGCTTCATGGGCTTTTGTGTAATTTTTTAAAAGTTTTTTCATAGTATTTATTTTGTCTTAAGAAAAATATTGTAATTTGATAAATAAAACAAAAATGAAAATGAGAAAAGTTGTTGACGTGTTTGTTGTAAGTATTAGCTTCTTCATCGTCTTTAAATCATCTTTAAATGACACATGTGAATGATTCTAGCATTAAAAACTTCAATTTGTAATGTCATTGGATTCCTCACAATGTCCTCTTCCTTAAGCTATGATGCATGTTGCTTGTTTCTCGGTGGATGGTTGCGGGCAAAATTTTTTTTCCTTTTATATCTCCACCCTTTAAATTCACACTAATAATTTAAAAAATAAAGGTAATCCCTTTAGTTGTTTTTTTTTTTATCAATCCTCATTCTTTAGATTTGTAACTTTTATCTTTGGCCTATTGAAAAGTTTTCAATTACTTCCTTCAATATAAATTTATTATTTTTTTGTTTCTTACGTTTTGGTCTTCGTTCTTTTTATTTCTTAAATTTTTACTTACCCATTTTATAAACTTTCAATTGTTTTTAATTTTATCATTTTATTAAAAAAATAATTTTTTTTAAATTCAGTCATAAGTTTTTATGGTGTTTTCTTCTTTTAATTATTTTATGAAGTCAATTTTTCTTTTCATTTCATCATTTGTTTTTTTTTTTATTTGATCATCATTCTTTTAATTGTAATTTTTTTTTGAACATTTTATATAATTATATTTTTTTTAATTTTATCATTTGACATTTGATTTATGAGATAACAGGGGACACGAGTTTTATAATCTTACACATATTAATATCTTTTTTTTTAACTTATTTTTTTTATCTCATTACTCGATATTGATTATTTTTTTTTTTACAAAATAGGCCTTATAGGTTCTTCATTTTTCTTTATATTATGTTATATTGTTCTCATGACCTGACCTATAGGTTTGGCAGGTTAATTTAGGTGGGCTCACACCTTCTTTGTTTTTTTTTTTTTCTTTTTTTGCTTTTAATTACTCTTTTTTCTTTTGGATCCTTTTGCGTTGTTGATTTTTTTTTAATTTTATATTTAAATATTTATTTGTTTAGAATAGAGCTTCATGTTTTTTTTTTTATATTTGATGTTTTTAGTCAAATGCCTAGGTAACAAATTTTATAAGCTAACGATGAGTTTTTTTTAAAAAAAACTAAATTTCATGATTTTCTTCATTTTCATTTGTATCGAGTTACCTAACCTGTGGATTTGATGGGTTGACCTGAGTGGGTACAAGCCTTTTTCTAGTTTATATTTGCTATTTTTTATCATCATTTTGTATGATTAATTTGTTCTTTTAATTTTATCCTTCAACATTTAATTAGTTGAAAATTGTAATTCCATAATTCACAAGCTGACATTATTTGTATTGGCGTATCTTTTTTTGTTGGAAATCGACCTTTTTAATCGAGCACGAGTTTGAGATTTCACGGGTTATGATTTTGAAATATTAAGTTGGGTATAAGAGATTTGTTCGGGTTTACTTGGTTTTTAATATTATTAAATTAAGTTGTCTTTTTTATGTTATTAAAAAATTATTCAACCCAATTGACTCAATGACCTGAGTCTTAAATTTCTTTTACTTCTTTAAAAATCCTAGCATCACCTTAACTTTGTTCATCTTACGTCCAAAAAACTTTGGTCGGACCCGCGGCATTGAGCCAAAGACCAAATATAAGTTTACTTTGGTCAACTTATATTTTTGTTTTTTTATTAATGTTTTTCACTTTCACCCTTTGATATTTGTTTTATTATAATTGAAATTTTTAGTTTTTCTAAGATGTAGATTCCATGGTTTTACTATGATCTCACACCCCAATTCATAAATTTTATAGGTTAATTATTATTGGCTCAGATCGATTCAATATGTCACATTTTTAATATTAAAAGAAAAATATGTGTTATTCAATATGTCATTATTTAAATATTTTAAAAGTATTTTAGTTATTATTCATTTAAAAAAAAGGCTAAAATAAATGAACAAGAAAATCAACTCAACCTAAATAAAGTCGAAATGAAACTTGTACTCTTGTTCCTATTATTACTTCTTAATTTTTTCTCGTTCACCAAACATCACTTGAATATGTCTTAATGAAGTTTACTAGAAAAAAAAAATAGCAATACTAAAATATAGTTTTTCTTAGCTCAATTAAGATGAATTTTGTAATGGACTGCAGGTAGTACAAATTATGAAACAAGCTTGATGAATTTTCTTTAAGAAACAAAAAAAAAGAAAGAGATTTACAATGCCATTATCTGGGATTAGAAAGAACAGATGCTGGCAGCTGTGTCGAAGAAATGTGGTGATCAGCAATGGGAGAAGCTATGAGTGAATGTGAGAACACATACACCAAGTTCGTATCTACCTCCATTACACCATCCAATATCTTCACAATCGTTGACATGAGAGGCCTTCTTTCTGGGTCATCCTGCAAACACCAAGCACCAATCTTTATCATTCTAAGCATTTCCTCCTTATCACTGTGCATGCATGCATCTACATTTTCCACAATGTCTATTAGTCTATCTTCTTCAGCTTTATTCTGCAGCATTCTAACTAAATGGAATTCAGATTCTGGCAGCGAGTGATCTACGTTTTTTCGTGCACAAACTATTTCCAGGAGAACAATTCCAAAGCTGTAAATGTCAATTTTTTCCGTGATACGTCCTGGTGGTAGCTTACACAATTCTGGAGCAATATATCCAGGGGTTCCTCTCATTGAAACTTGTACTTGTCCCGTTCCTTCATCGATGACCTTAGATAACCCAAAATCAGAGATTTTGGCATTGAAATTTGGACCCAACAGAATGTTCTGCGGCTTTATATCGAAATGAATTATGGTCTGTCGACATTCTTCATGGAGATAAGCAAGCCCTTTAGCAATGTCAAGTATAATCTTCTTTCGCGTCTGCCAATCAAGGAAAGGTCTTTGATCATTCTGAAAAATCCAAGTATCTAACGATCCATTACTCATGTACTCATATACTAAAACCTTGTATGATTTCTCTGAACAAAATCCTATCAACCTCAATAAGTTAGAGTGTTGCAGGTTTCCAATTGTCTCGACTTCTGTTAAAACCGCCTTCTTTCCTTTGTCTAGTTTATCCAAACACTTCACAGCAACTCTAGTTCCATTAGCGAGTACTCCTTTGAACACAGACCCGTAGCCTCCTCTTCCAATTCTTTCCGCGAAATCATCAGTCGCAACACGTAGATCTTCGTACGGAAACCTAATAGGCCTTTTTGCTAGAACTTCCACATCCTCCTTGGTAGTTTTAGACTGGCGCCACAATTTCGAAATGATGAGAAGACCGCCACCTACGAGTCCAGCCACAAATGGTGCCGAACGTCTTCTAGGAGTAGTATTACGCATTATATCTGGCAAAGGGCTTCGTGTTATCTCCCGGCCTGTCGATGGCTGAGAATTGTCGCCGATAATGACTGTCGAGTCTCTTGAATTCGACCTTTATGAAGATGGTATATGTTAGAGATCTTCACGTATGCATCTAAGGGGTATGTTATAGTTTCTAGCAAATAGATACATGATTACAAATTTCTAATAATAGTATATTTATTTCAGGGTCAGGACACAGTACTATTTAATTATCAATTAAAAAAAAAACTGAGGTTGCTTGGCTGTCGGATTGTTTGTATACAAATAACCATTGAATATGTTTACTTTGTTGTAGGAACAGAAAGAAAACAAACAGGATGTTTCTGTTATTGCTAGCAGAAAATCTTGATGCTACGACTTGAACCCTACTAATTATCTATTATCAAAAATCGTGATTGCTTAGTTAATTTGATATCGGATTGGCTCCTCACATGTACCTTGTTGAAATGGATCCTCTACAGTATTTAAATTACAAGCTACAAAATCACTTAGAAGTAGTATTATCTCGGGATTGCTATTTAAAATGTTTTATATTTAAAAATATATTGAAATAATTTTTTTTAAAAGATTTAATTTTAATATCAACCTATTAAAATAATCTAAAAATAATAGAAAGTAAAGAATTTTTTTTATATAAGAAGGTTTATAAAGTTTTTTTTTTTTTTTGGATTCGAGGAAAAACGCACCCTCTGAAAAATACACTTTATGAGTCTAGGTGAGCGAGTAAAACCTCGGTTGTCCTACGTTCTTACAAGAGGTGCACGCCCTGATTTAAACTCGAGACCTACTATGCAGATCTTGAGCTTTTTACCATCACGCTACACCCCTTGAGTACAGGGAGAAGCTATGAGTGAATGTGAGAACACATACACCAAGTTCGTATCTACCTCCATTACACCATCCAATATCTTCACAATCGTTGACATGAGAGGCCTTCTTTCTGGGTCATCCTGCAAACACCAAGTTTGTAGAGCAAAGGAGGAATTATATATATTTCATCTTCTAATTAACTCCTTCCAATGTTATGATAAAGAAAAAAAAAACATGCTTCCAATGTCTAATTATATAGATTTAATCTCAGCTCATAACTGAACCCAAAAATATTTGAACCTGATACTTCGTTAAGTAGCTAAACCCAACAATGTTTAAGTCTCACATATTATCAGTCCCATATGCTTTTAGGGTCAGTGTCTAATTAACGTGGCTGAACACAATTTTCTGCAAGATATATTCCATCCACACATCTAAAAACTCTCATAGTGCCTGGTCAAGAGCCAACGACTTTGAATAATCAAATGTTGAAAATTCTGAAGACTATAAAACTATAACATAAAATGAGATTTGAGTCCTGAATCTCCCAAACACAAATATCAAATAAACTTAAGAAATAGCAAAATGGCCCTTTTTATGCTTGGCCCAACCTGCACAAGATAGACTTTACATAAGAATATAAAATAGTCTCTAAGATTATTAAAGCACCAAAAACACACCCTAAACTTCTACTTATTACAATTAAATCCAAATTAACAAGCCACCTCTATGGTGGGCAAAACAGCTAAATATTACTAATAAAAAAAAAAAAAAAAAGCGCCCAAAGCCATTCTCCAACTCCATGAATGGTAAACTCACCCAAAATCGAAAGAAATTTTCATGTTAATAAAAAGAATTTAAACAAGTTTTTGGGAAAAACTGCAACAAGCAGCAAATGTATAGATTTCACTTAATAACATAGAAAATGCAAGGCATGGATAACATGGAGACTCAAATAAATGATGACAAAAAATAAATTGGAAACTAAGATAGTTCCAATATTGCCCATACTTAGCAAGTCTTCGACAAACATTCATTATATACCGACACAAAGATATTAAACTCGACTCAGCTCATAACCTCGCATATAATTCAAATTAATACTTAGGTTATAAGCTAGATGAATTAATTTAGGTTAAACTAGGCCAACCCAATTATTATCGATTTGAGATTTTTTAAAAAAATTAAAATGATATTATTTTTAAAAAAGAACTAGAAATTTAAACCGGATTTTAATTAAGTCAACCGGAACATATCAAGTCAAGTCTCAAATAATTTAATTTTAAATCCAACTCTGACCAAGAGCTAGGTTAACAAGTTACTAGATTGATCTATCAAACCATATTAGATTCATTTATCAAGTCAAGTTTGGTTTAATAATACTATACCAACATAATATAGAGTTCAATATTTCTTTCTCATTAAAACCCATAATTTAAGAGAAGCAAAACTGCATTGCTGAATTGGAGTTTTGTTTTTGAAGTGTCATTTCAACACGGCAATCTACTTTAATTAAAATAAATTGACTATATAGTGTTGGTACCATGCTGGGATGTTTTTGGCCGGTGATTTGCGACATCAACCGAAAGTAATTGACTTGACCTCCACATTTCCATTTTCTATTTTTATATACTCCTGGCAAGGTACACACTCGCAGGACCTGTTGAGAAGACCTTATAGGCTTCTAGTCATGACAGCACCCACTTGTGACTCAAGAGACCTCCTCTGTGTAATTTTTATCGAGACAAATCTAGAATAGTATAACAAATGCAGATGTAATACTTAAGAGTTACAATTATAGTGTCTGAGTGTATTTGGTAATAAGATGTATTTTGTTTTTATAAAAGAGCTTTTAAATTAAAATAAACTCAAAATTATATTTTTTTTAAATAAATTTTTATTGGTATATTAAAATCATTTAAAATCATATAAAAATATTAATTTGAAATTTTTTAAAATAAAAAATAATTTTAAAAACAGAATAGCATGGAATCCAAAGATACTGAACAAGGAGATAGTTGCCCCCTAATTTTCTAGTCCTATAATCTATATACCAGCCTTTTTTTAATTAATTTTTACATGAGTGTGTTTGTGCATTACTTAATTTATATATCCCTTCATTTTCCTCTTCGAGAAAAGAATAAAGTGCAAGAAGAAAGGTAATTGTGGAGCTTGGGAGAGGACTGACTCTGCCTTTAACAAGGAATGAACGATATTTTCAAAGTTTTGAAGCATAATGTTTAAAAAGCTTAAAATCTCGTTTTTTTTTTTTTAATTTTAAAAGTGTTTTTAAAAAAAAATTAAAAAAATAATTTTTTCTTTACTTCAAATTAATTATTTTTTTGATATTTCTTAATTGTTTTAATATGCTGATGTCAAAAATATTTTTTTAATAAAAAAAATATTATTTTGATGCATGTCCAAACAAAAATCATTTTGAAAAAACAACCACTACCACTTTTTAAAACACCCTCTAAACATGAAAAGAAACCAAAAAGTAACCTTTTTGAACTTGGAAAAGGACTGAAATTTTCATAGTTTGTGACAGGTGTTCGACACTTTTTTAGAAACATGTCAATAATATTTTAAAATTCAATGTGCTTAGGAATGAGGATTTTTTTAAGTACATTCATGTTAATGTTTCCTTCTCCAGAGTTCAAGTTGGAGTTCAAGTTGATAATTGGTGATAAAAGATTCAACACCTACAAAACAATTCTTTTCAGTGGGATTTAGAAATCCTCTAATAATAAATGGTGGGATTTAGGGATCCTCAAATGATAAAATTAGTGACTTTTAATAAGGGATTAAATGAGAGGATGAACTTTAAATTCTTAAGAATAATGATATTAATTTGTTGTTAGTTGTGTATGATACATGCTCTGTAAAATAAGAGTATGAACAGAGAATAAGAAAAATATGAATCATTTACCTAAGTAGTTAAGATAGTATATGTAGTTTTTGAACTTTGTCATGTTGCTTGAATAGAGGGGTTGGAGCGTTATTTTTTTTTTCTTTATATCATCAATGAGGAATATATATCTTTAACACAACATTAATAAATAATAGATATTCTTTACACAAAATTAATGGTGAAGGAAATATGATAGGCTATGTGGAGACTTTTATGCACCTATAGATATATGGAGATAATCATTATTGATTTTAATAATTTATAATAAAAGACATAAGAATAAACAAATAAATCCATATGGCCTAACATGGAGTATAAGAAGATTATCAACGTAATATGTATTAGGTTTGGAACCCAAGGGTGATGGGTCTGACACCTTATCAGACTTATATGCACTTGGGCTCAGTGCGTAACTCAACCCAAGGTAGTTAGGTCTGGTATCTTGTAAGACCCACATATATTTGGGCTCAACACGTAATTGAATTCAAAATAGTTGAGTCTGGTGTCTTACCTGACCTACATGCACTTGGGCTCGCACGTAGTTAAACCCTAGACAGTTGAGTATAGCACCTTGCCAAATTCATATAGATTTGAGCTCGGCTTGTAGCTGAACTAAAAAATGTTTGAGCCTAACACCCCCCCCCCACACACACACAGACTTAATGGTAACTAAACCCAAGTATGTTTAAGTTTGACACATTATCGAACCCATATGCCTTTAGGGTCAGTGCCTAATTGAACCCAATGATATTTATATTTGAATATATGTCTTTGAGCTTAACACGTGGCTGAACTCAAAGATGTTAGATTTAGAATTTGGTCACACCCACATGTACTTGGCCACATGTACTTGGGCTTAGTACATAGCTGAACTCAAGAATATTAGATTTGGTATCTTGCCAGAACCACGTGTACTTGGCATCAGCACATAGTTGAATATAAGAAGGTTCGGTCTGGCACCTTGTTAGACCCACTTGCACTTGAATTCAGCACGCAGCCGAGCTTAATAATGTTGGGCCTAAAAGTAAATCAAACTCATATCCTTGTTATCTAGGGTTGGTATCCTACCAAATCTAAATATGTTGGTTATTACCCTGTCTTTAACCCTCTTAATCATGAGCTTTTAAACAAACATATCTAAGATATTAATTCATTACAGGCTATAAGTTTTAGCCAAAAGTTTCTTTTCAATTTTTGTGCTAAAAAAATGAGAGGGGGAATAAGCAACTATCCATAGCTTAAACTTTTGTGTTAAAAAAAGTGCTAAAGAAAGACTAGTTTTACAGTACACAAAAACCTTGAATTTTTCAATCTCCGTAGAAAAAACATGAAAACTGAGAAATTCTGCATTAAAGATTAATAAAAACATTTCAGAGGGAGATTGAGGTGTTAATAATGGAGATTTGTTGTAGGCAACTCTGAGATAGTTCTGAATATTCAGTTATAGATCTGTCATCATTGAATCATGCAAGAATTCTAGTAGAAGTGGGATAATGCTGAGCCCAATAAAAAAACATGTTTAACGTGAAATAAATAGCCTAAAAAATTCATAACTTTCCATCCTATTTTTTAAATACATTTAAATTTGGTTTGGAGATTCAATAAACTCAATTCTATAGAGGTTCGGCCTTAAAAAAAGCCCTTTTTTCCCTAAAAATTGATAGGAAACCCATCTCAAATTTTCTACAGGATGCATTCCATCCACCCATCTAAAAACTCTCATAGTGCCCGGTCAAGAGCCACCGACTTTGAATAATCAAATGTTGAAAATTCTGAAGACTATACTCCAGTACACTGTACACCGGCAAACTACTTGAGACATGTCAATACCTTGCTAGACAAGTGCTAAAAAAGCTGTGGTTAGCTTAGGATAGCATGATGGAAAAGTAGCAGAAGCGACAAGAAGCATGATTGATTTTATTTCTGCCAGAAGAGGGAGTCTTACAACTACATCATCTAGGATTGGAAAGAACAGATGCTGGAGGAGGTGCTGAAGAAATATGGTTGTTACCAGCTGGAGAAGCTATCATTGAATGCGAAAACCGATAATTGATGTTTGGATATACCTCCATAACACCTTCCAACACTTTTAAAACTGTTGACATGAGAGGTCTTCTTTCTGGGTCATCTTGCAAACACCAAGCAGCAACCTTTATCATCCTCGTTATTTCCTCTCTATCACTCCGCGCGTATTCATCCAAATTTCCCACAATGTCTATTACTCTATCTTGATCACCTTTCTTCTGCAACATTGTAAGCAAATGAAAGGCAGATTCTGGTTGTGATTGGTCTGCATTTCTGCGTGCACAAACTATTTCAAGGAGGACAATTCCGAAGCTATATATGTCAACTTTTACCGTAATACGACCTAATGGTTGACGCCATTCTGGAGCAAGATATCCCGGTGTTCCTCTCATTGAGATTTGAACCTGGTTCATATCTCTATTGATTAGCTTGGATAACCCGAAATCAGCGATTTTGGCATGGAAACTTGAATCCAAAAGAATGTTCTGTGGCTTTACATCAAGATGTATTATGGTATGTCGACAGTCTTCATGAAGATAAGCCAGCCCTTTTGCTATGTCGACTATAATCTTCTTCCTGGTCTGCCAATCAAGGAAAGGTCGTTGTACATTCATAAAAATCCAATTATCCAACGATCCATTGCTCAAATACTCAAAAACCAGAAGCCTGGAGGATTTCTCTGCGCAAAATCCAATCAACCTCACCAAGTTAAAATGGTGCAGACTTCCAATTGCCTCGGCTTCTGCTAGAAAAGCACTCATTCCTTGGCCTCGTTTCTCCAACCTCTTCACAGCAATTTGTGTTCCATCTCCCAATTTTCCTTTGAATACAGACCCGAAGCCTCCTCTTCCAAGTCTCTCGTTGAAATTATCAGTTGCAACGTATAGTTCTTGGTATGAGAAACTGACAGGCATTCCTGGAACATGCTTTATACGATCATCTTCCACATCCTGCTGATCTTGCTCGGACTTCCCACGCCTTCTTGCCCTCAAAATAAAAATCACTACAAAAGAAATGATAAGAAGAACACTACCTATAACTCCTGCTATAATTGGTACCAAACTTCTTGGAGTTTTAGGCCTTATTTCTGGAGAAGGCCTTGGTGGTTTTTTAACTTGTGGGGAAGGGCTTGGTGCTCTTATCACAGTTGGTGATGGCGGTACTGGGGAAAGCCTTGGTGCTATTCTCACAATTGATGCTGGCGGTGGCATGGACTTGTATTCAGTAGTGTTTCCTGTGATGGACAAAGAACAGATGTATGAATTGTGTAAGCTATAGTTTCTTTCAACGTGTAGTACAATATATATAGAATGTGTCTTTGTGGTAAACTAACTTCTATTTTTGCAGGCCTTTCTTAACTTCTCATCAAACAAATTACACCACTCCTAAATGTTAAAATGATTAAAAACAAAATACCAAAAAAAAAACTATTACATTGAAAAATGGTAAATTTACCTGCGCAGAAGACAATTTGGTAATCGGATGATGCACAACTGAAGGTACCAGTCTCATCGTCAAGAGGATAGGTGTAAGTGCTTGGACACTTTTTCTTAAAATTCTGAGAATAAAAGGTAGGCTTGCAAGTCGAAGGTGTTTCATATTCACCAGTACAACAAAATTCTTGTGAATTAAAGGCCTCACACGCGCTGCTGCACCCCGCAATCTTCCCATCAGAACTTTTAACCGTAAGTTCTGGAGGACAAACGCCGTTCAAATCCACCACACATCCTGCTTTTTTGCAGCTCCGATTAGAAGGCAGAACAAGCAAAGGCAGGTTGTAGCCATCAAGAAGACTAACATTAAAAAAATCAAGTCCAGCATTGTTAATCTTGAACTCTGCCATCGTCACAGGACTCGAGCGAGCTGGAACTGTTGAACATTCTATTTTGCCAGACCCGCAGTCGCCTGTGATGCAGGAGAATTTTCCTGTATCAATATCTTCAGTGCAATTTGTGCGACCCCATAAACGACCAGCCCAATCATCGTAGGTTGTTATGTCCTTCCAGTCATTCTTTCCAAGGGAAAAACCAGTTGGGATCGCTCGGATGAGATATAAGCGAGGTCTTGGATCATATGTTGAGTTTATTCCTGGCCATATAGTGTAGTCACAATTGTTTAATATTGTTAAAGTTGCTGAATCAACACCTGCGAGCAATAACATAAGATAACAGCTTAATTAATTGTGTGGCAGAATTAGAGATGGGAACAGAAAAGGTGTGATAGATTGCTTTACCATACCTGATACGAATAAATGAGCAACCAAGAAAGGAGATAAATGCATAAGCAACTTCAGTAGTGACATTGAAACAGAAATAAAAAATTTTGTTTCAAATTAACAGATTTTGGTTTTCTTTTTTTCTTTGGGCTAAGCTTTACTTGAAGGTTTCATGAAGAACATGATATGTCTATTACGCGTAGGGGACAGACATTAATTGTGCATAGAAAAGTTTGTGTTGAAAGTTCTTCCACTGTCATCCAACCACTTTCTTGAAAATAAGGCAAAAGAGACCCCACATTTTTTTACTGGATACTCTGAATTAATTTATTAACTCTAAGAAAAATAAATATGTTGTGTTATATTTATGATAAAAAAAATATATATATAGCCCACTATTTTATTTGGTCCCTCTAGTTTTTTAATTTTATATTTTGATTCTAAGCTTATTTTTTTCATGTTTCGATTCCTAAGATATTGTTTATGAATTGTTTCAAGATAAAAAAGATAAAGACAATAAATAAAGAGTAGACAAGACAGAAAAACAAATAGAGACAAAATTGTATTTGGTAATAATGTATAAATCAAAGTGATTGTTTTTATATCATGTGTTAGTTATGATGGATAAAACATGATAAAATATAAAAAGTTTATTATACCCTTATTAAGTATTATTATCAAACTTACATATTTAAAAAATAATTAGATATTTTTCTATGTTAGTTTATATTGTATGCTAAAAGTAATAATATTATTATAACCATAGTTATTAAACTCGGATTGACCTAACGACTTACATGGAACCCGGCTAACTTAGAGTCTAAACTAATTCGAGTTTAAAAAACAAATAGAGGAATGATTGACTCAACTCAACTTGGTAAAAAAACCAGTTGAATTTTTTTATATATAAAAAATAGGTCAAAACAAGGTTACCTTGATTCCTTTTTTAAAAAAGAAAAATAGATCAACCCGAGTTGATTTTCCTGACTCCTGAGTCGACTTCTGACTCGAGTTTTAAATTATGATAATAATTACTTTTATCTATATGTTGACTCAAGTCAACCCTGTTTGACCCTATTGACCAATGATCCAAGTCTTACCCTGGATCAACCTTCAAATTAAGTTTTAAAATTATGATAATAATTATTTTTATTTTTATGTTGACTAAATTTAAATCATGTTGGCCTTCTTGACCCGTGATTCGGGCCATGACACATGACCTAGACATTACCTTAATTCGACGCTTGAACTGAGTTTTAAATAATAATAATAATAATAATAATAATAATAATAATAATAATAATAATAATAATCACTTTTATTTATGCATGGACTCAAATTCACCTTAGTTAAGCCTCATAACCTGTGACACAGGTCTTGCTCAGGTCAACCACCGAATCAATTTTTAAAACTATAAAATAAGTATTTTTATCTTTACATTGACCCAAATTAACCTAGGTTAACCCTCCTAACTCGCGACTCGGATCTTGCCCAAAGTTGATCCTCGAGTTGGATTTTAAAACTATAATAATAAACACTTTATTTTTACGTTGACTCTCTCAATCTATGACTCGAACTTTGCTCCACATCGATCCTTGAATTAACTTTAAAAACTATGATAATAATAACTTTTATCCTTAAATTGACCCAAGTCAACGGTCGACCCGGCCTAGGAGCCGAGCCTTGTCTCGAATCAAACCCGATTCAAGTCATAAAATTATGATAATAACAACTTTTATTATTATATTGACTCGGTCCAACCTAAACCATGACATAGGCCTTGCCATAGATTGACTCCAAGTTGAGTTTTAAAATTATGATAATAATTATTTTTATCTTTACATATCTTAGTTTGATAATTTTAGAATTAAGATTTTTTTACAAGGATATTTTAGGAATAAAAAATAATAAATATTGTCTATGAAAACATGTTTCTTTTATACCTAATATTTTGAAAATGCAGAAATACACTTTAAAATTATCTTGATAGTAGATTTGATTTATTTTTATATTTATGTCTCTATCTTTTTAATTAAATATATTTTTATTTTTATTATCTTTGTCTTTATTATCTCGGGATTACAACTATATAGTTAGAGGATTGGTGGCAACATTTTAGCCATGAAAAGGATTAATATTATTGTCAATAGGCTCCTTTAAACAGTTTAGTTTCATAAAGATATAAAGATGATTTGAAATTTTCATTTAAAAAAAAATATAAATCAAAACTTGAGAAGGATTTTTTTTTTTAATCTAATTTGTTTGTGTTTTGGGATTAGAAAGGGATATACATTAAGAATTTTTTATGTATGTATTTTCAGGAGAAAACAATTTAAAAAATTGAGTTTTTTTATTCAAAAAACCCAAAAACTGACTTTGCAGCTATTGAGGTGGCTGGGAAGTTGAACAATGCATCAAAGATATTTACCAAATTCTAGCTTATCTTTCTGGAGGCCTCACCAATCAGTCGCCCTAAATCATTTGCGAAACTTTTGGCATTTGCAGGAATTTCTTGACTCATAATTAATCAGAGCCTTGAACATGTCTTCCACCAATCAGTTATGTAGATGCCCCCACCGATCCCCTTCGCCACTCTTAATTCATATTAGTTATAAAATTAATATTGTTTCAGATTTTTTTTCTTAAAAAACAAAAATATCCTTCTCTTTTATTAAAAAAAATAATCAGTTCAAAATAAAATCTAATCATGAACAGATCTTAGATTAGCATATTGCAAAGTAGACCCATTAAAATAAACAACATTTTAAAATTAAACATCTAATTCTGATTATTTTTACAATCCTATGAAAAAAAAAAGAGATAAAACTCACATTAATTTTGAGGGGTAACTCATCTAATTAAATTTTGGATTTGTTCTCTAATTATTACAAGTTCAGGTGTTTTTAAATTCATTAAAAGTTTATATTATCATTAATTTTAATATATATAAAATTAATTTAGGTGTATAGAAGTTTGGTTTAAATAGCAATATTAATAATAATAATAAATTAATAATAATAATAATAATAATAATAAAAAAACAAATAGAGACAAAAACGAAACACTGTACAGCCATCACTCAGCCACCTGAATTGCCCCGGCAAGATTTCATCAAAATCAGAGATCTTATTTCTCTGACAAAAGTCCTTGCCTTCCCATCGAGAAATTCTATGCAAAGTGATAACCACGACCATATTCCCTTCTTATTTTATTTTATTTCTTAGATTGGAATATTTCCCTTTATTTTGTTTAGTCCTGTACGTCCTAAGAACCCTAACCTAAAGTTTATTAAGGTAATAAATAAAATGAGGATCTTATTCTTTAATCCCTTTATAAGCCTAGATTGATTATTATTATGATTTATTTAGCACGTTCTTATGTACCTCTGTTCATTTAAATTAATCCATATTCTTTTCTTGTGAATGAATAGTGCTCATGATATTATTTTTATTATTATAGTAATTAAATCAACTTCATTTCAAAGCAACAATTAAATTATTTAAAGGGTTTTCTTTTTAAAAAGAAATGTCAGAATATTTCTTGGTTAAACCTCTTAGAGAGATTTCATGTAAGCTTTATGCTCTGGAACATGTCAATTCATGTTTCCCTTTTGTCTTGCAATAATATGAAAACGATAATGCTTGTAGGCCAATTCCAAAGACTATCTACCCAATATTTAAATGTTTTTTTTTCTTAACCTCTACTTTAAGTTGCCCTTTTTATTTCAACTATTTACCTGTTTTCAACACTAAACTTGTGTTATCAAATCTCAACCAACCCAGCATTCAACCTAATAATTTACTAGTTTAAATTCTAGTCCAGACTTAGATTTTAAATAAAATTAAGTAAAATCTAATCCTAGTATGATCTAAGTAGTCTAACGAGTCAATTATTATAACTCAAACAAAAATCTAGTTTGATTTTAATAAAAAAAATTATGTTTTTTTAACTCTTTTTTTCTAAATCTTAAATGATTTTATTTTATGTTGATCCGAATTAATATGTTCAACTCATAACACTAGACTTCGACTAAATCATAAATTGAATCATGAGTCAGGCTGAAATTAATTACTCTGACTACAACCGATTACTTTATTATTATTTTTTTATTTTTTATGTTAGTTTTCAAGTTTTTAAAAATAAAAATCTAAAATCTGATTTTTTTTATATAAAAAAACTAATCAACTACAATTATCTTAGTTTTTGAAAACTACATTTTTTTAGTTATAAAAGAAACTAACAACCTCTTATGAGTTTTTATAAAAAAAAAAAAAAAAAAATTTATTTTTTATTTCAATTTTAATTTTTAAAATAAAAAGTGAAAATGATATATCAAAACGTTCTCTTAAAAAAATTTCATTGAGTTTTGAACAACCAACAATAAAATTGCTATAATTTTCTCATATAGTCAACATTTTTTTTTATTGGCAAACCATAAAATTAGAGTTCGGTAAGAATATATTTGTTTTTGAATTTAAAAAATACTTTTAAATTTTTTTTTAATTTATCTTTTTACTTCAAATTATTTTTTTATATAATTTTAGATATTTCTAATATACTAATATAAAAAATAAAAAAGAAATATCATTTATATTAACAAAATTCCAAACACTACAAGCCACAAAGGATTTGCTGACATGGCACGTCTCCATTTGATGGGTCAATTCTTATTCCGATCCTGGAGCCATCTAAGCCTACACTAACAGCACAGCCTCTCAAAAGCAAAACCCTTTCAAAAGAAAATCCCCAAAAAGTTTTGAATTATCTCTGGCTCCACTTCACCACATACAACCCCACAATAAACCCTCTCATCAAATCCATCTCCACCATTACAAAATCATTGACACGATTTTTCCAATCAATCAACGGTCCAAAAACAACCCCCATCTTAGATCATTATTTTTGCAAAACAGAGAGCAACAATTGTGACACTTATGGCCGAGATTCTATGACTTTTGAAGTACTGTTTATCAGAGAGTATGTTTTTTTTAAGAAAGAAATTAAACAGTGCTAAGAACATGCATACTTTTATTGGAAGAATAGAAAAGATCGAGTCTTGATCAATGGATTAGCAACTATAAGTTCAGTTTTGGAGTGAAAGATTTAAAGCTTGAAGTGGGTTTTGCTCGCACAAGAACTTTCTGTTTTGTTTCTGAAAATAGAAAGCCATGGAATTGGCTTTGCTAGTACAAAGTCCATTGAGTTGTAGTGGAAGGGGTGTTTTTAGTGAAAGAAATGGTTTAAAGATTAAACCTTTTCTTGTTGGGTCTTTCCCTCATGTTAGAAGTGGACAACTTTCAAGTGTAAGTGTCTTTGTTACTCTAAAATGATTCATCGGCTCATTTAGTTCCTGTTTTTTTAATGTGTTATGTGTTTGTTTTGATGGAATTGTTATTGGTTTTGTTGGTTCTGGGATGAAGAATGGAAGTTTTTTTACTTCTGGTTTTAGTTGGATGTTTCTGTTCAATGTTGGTTGCTGTTGGTTTTTTAAAGGTTTTTGCTTTTTGGGATTTTGATTGGTTTGTTAGTGTGATTATGATTTTGTTTTTGTTTTTGTGCTGCTGATTGTAACGTTTTTGTTAATTATTGGGATTCCATTGCTTTTTTGTTCGTTGTGGTGACTGTGATTGTAATTTTTAATCTGTGACTGAGAATTAATTCATTCTAAGCAGATGAAAGCGAGTAAGCTGTATTGTATGAGTCTACTGGATACTGAGTTTTTTACTTTGTTGTGTTTGGTTTTAGCTTAATTCATGGACGAAGGAGTTTCCAGCAAGTGGGGTTTCATTTCGAATTACTGCAACTGCTGGTTTGTTCAAGTTTTGCTCTCTTTTTTTTCTTTGGATTTTATAGGAAAAAGGAGATATAATATAATATTTGGATTTAGGTTTTAAATGCTTATTGATGAATTTGAATATAGTTTAGAATTTTAACTGCATTTATATGCAGATTTTTCTAAGAGGAGACAGAGAAAAATGTCAAATGCTAGGCCTAGAGGCTCTTCTCCGAAGAGATTCACGCCGAAAACACCTGTTGGAACAAGCACCCAGAAGAGAGATTTAGAAAACAATGGAGAGAAAGAGGGTTCAATTACACCAAAATCTAGTGAGATTGCAGAGGCCAACAAGCAAACACTAGAAACACAGGTTGATGAGGATGAAGAACAGGCAATTGAGCATTCTGGGGAGAAAAAAGTCGATGAAGAAAAGATAGGAGAGGAAGTATCTTTGATGAGTAAAAAGGTGGCTGTTGCTAATGGTAATCAAGTGGTAAAAAATGGAAGTATCAGTAGAGTTGGTAAGGATGTGACTCTGTCAGAGGATAAAATTGCTTTAGAGGGAAGCCAAAATGATGACTTGAAGAATGACGGTATTGTGAAAGAGAAGAGCATTTCAAATGATGCGAGAAAGACTGAAGATGATTCTCTACAAATAAAATTGAAGTTGGAAATGGAAGAAAAATTGCGTAAGAAAGAAACTGATAGGCTTGCTGAAGAAAAACTGCGTAAGCAAGAAATTGAGAGGCTTGCTGAGGAAAACTTCTCTAAGGGTAACAGATTGTTTGTCTATCCGCAGATGGTGAAACCCGATGAAGACATAGAAGTGTTCCTCAATAGAAGTCTATCAACCTTGAGTGACGAACCAGATATTTTGATTATGGGAGCATTCAATGACTGGAGATGGAAATCTTTTACCTTTAGGTTGAGCAAGACCCATCTCAATGGGGATTGGTGGTCTTGCCAGGTTCATGTTCCAAAAGAAGCATATAAGATGGACTTTGTGTTCTTCAATGGGCAAGATGTCTATGACAATAATGACAAGAAGGATTTCTACATTCTTGTTGAAGGTGGAATGGATGCATTTGCATTTGATGATTTCTTGCTTGAGGAAAAACGTCGGGAACTGGAGAAACTTGCAAAGGAGCAAGCTGTGAAGGAAAGATTAGCAGAAGAGCAGAGGCGAAGAGAAGAAGAGAAGGCTGCAAGTGAAGCTGATAGAGCAGAGGCAAGGGCAGAAATTGAAAAAAGGAGAAGAACATTGCAAGAACTGATGAAAAAGGCTGCAAGGTCCTTCAATAATGTTTGCCACGTAGAACCTAGTGAGTTCAAAGGTGAGGACATGATCAAGTTATATTATAACAAAAGCTCAGGTCCTCTAGCCCATGCTAATGACCTTTGGGTTCATGGGGGGCATAATAATTGGAAGGATGGACTGTCCATTGTTGAGAGACTTGTCAGCTCTGACAAAAAGGATGGCGATTGGTGGTATGCTAATGGTATGCTTGAATATATCTTCTTTAATCTAGTGCTTTTTTTCCTTTTACATTGTCTATTGAGCCTTATAGTCACACGAACAATTTGTTTTTGATTATCATGAAATTTCAATCTGGCGTGGTACATTTTAGGGAAATTGGAAGAAAGAAGAAATTGGCAATGTTATTTATTTTTAATAAATAGAAAAGGTCCCCAATATTCTTCTTTTATGAATTATTACTGCATGATTCTTCTCTTCATCTCTTTTGGTGGGCCTGGATGCACCTTTTTAAAACTGGCACAAAAAGGATGCTATGTCTGTGGCAACCTTGCCCTGCATGATTCTGTTTTGTTGGTATATCCTTGCTGTATCATAGGAAGTTTTTGTTCAACAATGTCTTTTGCAGTTGTTGTACCTGATCGAGCTTTTGTCCTGGATTGGGTCTTTGCTGATGGTCCACCTCAGAGTGCCACTGTGTATGATAACAATCATCGCCAAGATTTCCATGCTATTGTCCCAAATGGTATTCCTGAAGAATTGTATTGGGTTGAGGAAGAACACAAAATATATAGCAAACTACAGGAAGAGAGGAGGTTAAGAGAGGATGCTATACGTGCCAAGGTCAGTTGACATGATGCTACTTCAAAGTACTAGAATTAGAATAGGAGGATCAAGATTTTGTGCTCTGGCACTTATAAAAGCAAGATTGGTTATCTTTGAATCACGCACAACATAAACATGGCTGAAATTTCTACCGCATGTTTTGTGGTCTGCTAGTAACCTTGGCTCACATACTGAAACATATAGAACAGCCACTTAACTTTCTGCTGCTGGTCACGCTGAGTGTATGTTATCTTCTTAACAAGTTGCATTAGTGGAATTCTTAACAGTTAAAAGAGGTTGTCTGTTTTGCATCCTTCTTTGGACTTATTTTTTGTTAAATTTTATGAAATCTTGTCATATTATAACTTTCTGAGTTTCAAGTTTACTAAATCCCGCTGCCTCTATGCTTTCTCTTGTCTCAGGCTGAGAAAACAGCACGTATTAAAGCTGAAACAAAGGAGCAAACTTTGAAAAGGTTTCTGCTGTCACAAAAGCATATAGTTTATACTGAGCCTCTTGATGTTCAGGCTGGAAGCACCGTGACAGTTTTCTACAATCCTGCTAACACCATTCTGAATGGTAAACCTGAAGTTTGGTTCAGAGGTTCATTCAACCGTTGGACCCACCGCAAGGGTCCATTGCCACCTCAGAAAATGTTGCCTGCAGATAATGGCTCTCACGTCAAAGCCACTGGTAAGCTTTTAGTTCCAGCTTTCATTCTTTGTTCTTTTATGTGTGATAAGAATTATTTATTTAGCAATTTCCTTCCATTTAATATGGTGGCTTATCTTCAGTTTATGTGTGATTGTAGCATTCATATTTTGGTGTTTGTATCATCTTTGCTGTTGTCGCCTCACTCTGGATTTTTCTTGTCATGGACATTGTAAGCAGTGTCATACAGCTCACAGATGACTTGCATTGGGTTCAATTTCATTCATATCTGATGCCAAGGAATTTCTTTCCAGCATACATTGTAGCTCATTATCCCTTAAGTAGGCAAGTTAATCATCTATACGCAAGTTTAAATGTGTAAAGGATGATGGCATATCATGTAAGTACAGATAGCACACTTACTAAGAGATTGTGGGTTTTCTCATGAAAAAGGTTTCATTTTGTGTGTTTTTTTGCAGTCAAGGTTCCATTGGATGCCTACATGATGGATTTTGTATTCTCTGAGAAGGAAGATGGTGGAATTTTTGACAATAGAGAAGGCATGGATTATCACATACCAGTGTCTGGAGGAATTGCAAAAGAACCACCGATGCACATTGTGCATATTGCTGTTGAAATGGCCCCAATCGCGAAGGTAATTTTAATGTATAACGCGTATGATACTGTCTTGGTGCTACGGGGTTTGAAAGTTACATTATTGTCAAAGAAATAAATTCATTGTTTTTTAAGTATATTAGCTATTATAATTAATTAACATATTTTTTTACTTGTGACCAACTGTAAGAATAAAATTCAATATGAGGATTGTGGTAAACAAAGGAAATATTTATAAGCTAGTAGTGAGAAAAAGTTAAAAGGATAAAATCATATTTACACAGTTCAAGGTACTTGTGTAAATAAAATTATAACCATTACGTATAAGGTGTGAGCTATCCATTTCACTTCTAACATCTCCTTTTCCATCTTAACCTAACATCCTTCACGGCTTTCTTGATTTCTCTGTTTTGTCTCAATTACATCTACTCCTTACTTGTTCTCTTTCTTTTTCTTTCATTGAATATAAGGTCTTTTTAAAAACAATCAGGAGCAAATAGTGATATTAATTTTCTAGACTGAATCCAAAGTGTTTGGACTTGAGCCTTTTAACCACATTGGTATCTATTCTGTATCATTAAGATACGGTGAGTTATAGGCTACTAAACCTTTCAATTTTCTTGACACCTCACTCATCAAAACCCCAAATAATTGAAAGAAACATGTTAAGGTGCTAACATGTATTTAAGGTAGGAAAAGAGCCTCCAAATACCAGAAGCAGATTAATGTGTAGTATAGCTTATAGACACACACACACACACACAAGCCATAAAAATTGGGTTATGATTTCATATGAAAGGCATATTTTGAGTCATGAGCAACATTTTTCTACTAGTAGAATAGGGGACGGAGTCTTGTTTCCGAGCACAACTTCTCCAAGTTATGTGCTTAGTGAATTAATCCTCATTTGCATTCTGTTGGCTAAATTACACCATTGAGCAACTTGTCTTAAAATAACAAAATAACACACTTCTTCTTCTTCTTCTTCTTCTTCTTCTTTATTTTTATTTTTTTTGTATACTTGTACAACTATTCTGTGATAAATCTCTTGCAGGTTGGTGGGCTTGGTGATGTTGTGACTAGTCTCTCCCGTGCAGTTCAAGATCTAAACCACAGTGTGGACATCATTCTTCCAAAGTATGACTGTATGAAGATTAGCCATGTAAGCTCATTGCAGCTTCCACAAATTGAAGATTTCGTGTTATTCATCCTTTAGTGTATTTTTATGTCCCACACTTGGTCTTACACCTCTCTGTTGGAGGTCCATTATCCTTCATATTATGTTTGGATGATTTAAGTATCAGAATGTTGCAGTTCACTAGCAAGGGTAGGGCACACCCCCCCCCCCCCCAAAAAAAAAAAAAAAAAAAAAAAAAACACTCTTCCAAATAAAATAATAATTATAGCAATAATGAATTGGCACTTATAAAGCATGCACTACTATTACAGGATCATGTGTCTTTCAATAAGAAAAGTGATTTGTCCTGTAAGAATTAAAATGACACTATCAAACTAAATAGTAGGTTTTGCATGTTGTTTTTCTGTAAAACATGAAGCACTGCTTCTATTAAATCTTTAAACGTGCTCTCTGAAACAGGTGAAAGATTTGCACTACCAGAGAAGCTATTCCTGGGGTGGGACTGAAATAAAAGTATGGTTTGGGAAGGTGGAAGGCCTTTCTGTCTATTTCTTGGAGCCTCAAAATGGGTAACTTTTGTGCTCTACAGTAACCTCAAAGTGCTGCCTGCTTGTACATATAGTTCCACCATAATTATCACTTCATATAACAAAATGCCTGATAAGGTCTCTTGATGCATTATTTTGTTGCAGAATGTTTTGGGCAGGTTGTGTATATGGCTGCAAGAATGATGGGGAGAGATTTGGTTTCTTTTGCCATGCAGCCCTTGAATTCTTACAACAAAGTGGATTTCATCCTGTAAGTTAAATGATTTGATTCAGCATCAAGCAGTTATTTTGTTAAAATGGTTACTAGTTCTTAGAATATCTCTTTTGCATGGGTGGTAAATTTTTCTTAATACATAATGAAGTTATGATGTCATTCATTGACTACACCCTAATAAAGTCCATATATAAACATTGTGATAGTAAAAATACAATTAATTATGTGTAGAAGAATGGATTTCAGGAAGTTATTCTCCATGCCCAACTTTCAAAACCAGCTTTTGCTGCTGGTTGGGCACCTGGTTGCGACAATGATTGTTAATCTATGATATCTATCTGACCAAATCAACCAGCCCCATCCTTCTGAATGTGCTCATTGAATCTATTTCTTTTCTTCCTAAGACATGTGTTAATCAGTGCTTTACACTTCCAGGATATTATCCATTGCCATGATTGGTCTAGTGCTCCAGTTGCATGGTTGTTTAAGGACCATTATATGCATTATGGTCTTAGTAAATCCCGGGTAGTCTTCACCATTCATAATCTTGAATTTGGGGCAAACAACATTGGGAAAGCTATGGCATATTCTGACAAGGCTACAACTGTAAGTAATTGTTGTTCTTTCTTTTGCATTTTCTAGTTTTTCAATCAAATTTTTTTTAATAATATTTTCACTCTTTTATGATTTCTGTGGCGGCACCTGAGAATATTTCTTTGTTGTTGTTGTTGTTTTTGCAGGTATCTCCCACATATTCAAGGGAGATTTCAGGAAATCCTTTAATTGCTTCTCATCTCCACAAGTTCCATGGCATCCTAAATGGAATTGACCCTGATATATGGGACCCTTACAATGATACATACATTCCTGTAAGTGGGTTACCATATCATTTTGAATTTTTTTGACTGATGGTTCTTGAATTGAAGTCCTTAAGCTCTAAACGCTTCCTAGTATGCTCCATCTTCCATGAATTTGCAACCTACTAATTGGATACATACATCTATGCATTAGAAGTGAAATGAAAGATCACTGGTTGAAGATTGCAATTGGAATCCATTATGAAATGCAAGTGCCATTATTTGTCTTTAATGCATATGCAAACATTGAGGGTTGTCGTTTTGATGGAAACTCTATGCGTACCTTTTTTGATTACTTTTCAAGGTTTAAGATGGTTTATTAGAACGGAGCACTTTTTTGTCTTTAATTGTAATCTTCTTTGGAGATTCAGATTTCTTCCGCCAAGCAATTGTGGCTAATATCTATTATTCCAGGTACCTTATACTTCCGAGAATGTTGTTGAAGGAAAAAGAGCTGCCAAGGAGGCTTTGCAACAAAGGCTTGGTTTGAAAAGGGCTGATCTTCCTCTGGTAGGAATAATTACTCGCTTGACACATCAAAAGGGAATCCATCTCATCAAGCATGCAATTTGGCGCACCTTAGAGCGCGGTGGGCAGGTTCTTTTCTATCCGATTTCCTGTTTCTCAAATTCTCTTCTTATTGTGGATTATTTATCAGCCCATAGGACTCCTTTTCAACAATATCTAATCTCTGCCAGCTATTTCCCAATCATTAAAGTGCAATGCTAGCAGTAAATGTTTTGGTTCTGTTGGCTGATTTAGATACACCAAGATAATAACATGTCTCTTGAATAGTGGCACAGAATTGCATAGTGAAAAACCATTAAATTCATGCCACTTTTTCGCTTTAAATGGGAGCTATTCCTTTGCAGAGTATTGCTTAGTTATTGGATTGTTAACAGTTGAGAACGTGGCCAATTTCTTGTTTGGCAGTGTAGACTCCTTTAATGTTGGGCACGATCTCAACACTTGACCCTTCACTTATTTAAAGAAAAAAACTGTAATCCATCTAGGTTTCCTTCCAGCACAGCAGCATTGGGAGTGGCCTGAAGCATCCTGACTGCTGTGTAATTTGGCTGATGCATCGCCACCTACCCACCCCCAACTTATCCTGTCTTCTATCTTTCCTTGTGTTTCTGTTATTGTGATTCAGCAATAATATCATCACAGTTATGATCTGAATGCCAACATAAGAATTATGGAAGTCCATTAGTAGGTCTCAAGTCATCTGCAGGTTTGAACAATCATATGTTGAAGCATAATAACATCTTACCATTTTTGTGAAATGAAATTTGTGTATAGGTTGTATTGCTTGGTTCAGCTCCAGATCCTCGTGTCCAGAATGATTTTGTGAATTTGGCCAACCACTTGCATTCTAGTCACCATGACCGTGCTCGCCTTTGTTTGACTTATGATGAGCCTCTTTCGCACTTGGTATTCTCCTGGAACTTCACATTCAATTTTTATTTCAATGAACTTACCTCTTCCTTTTGCAACTGACCAGGAAAATCTTCTTTTTGTTTGGTAGATATATGCGGGTGCTGATTTCATTCTAGTCCCATCTATTTTTGAGCCTTGTGGACTGACCCAACTTACTGCTATGAGATATGGTTCAATAGCTGTTGTTCGAAAAACTGGAGGTGAGTACCTATCTTTCTTTTACGTTGACAAAATATCTCAACTTATTCTAGTTTTTTTTTGTCAAAAAAAGAAGAAAAATGAACTCCAATGAATTATTCTTTAAATATAAGAAGAATTTCCTTTTAAAACTTTTTCTAGACCCACTTTTGAGGTGTGTATGTTGACCACCAGGTTGTCATTGCACCTAGAAAAAAGAGAAACTCTGATGGTGCTTTATATTATTATCACTAGTAACGAGGATGAGGGGTTTGGGTAGGGGAAGTGTTACTAGCTCTTGGAAACTTCATACCGTGCTTTTTTGGCATCTGGTAGACTTGAAATTAATTTCTACTTTCCTAGTCAAATGCCTTGCGACTGTGGTGCTTCTTGACAAGATTACTGTTTACAAGTTCTCTAGTGCACTTCTCAAGCTAGTACCAGCAATTAAAGTATGCTAAGTAGTCCATTTTCATGCTATTTCTTCTTTAGGGCTTTTCGACACTGTGTTTGATGTTGACCATGACAAAGAAAGAGCCAAAGCACAAGGTCTTGAACCAAATGGATTTAACTTTGATGGAGCTGACCCTGCTGGTGTTGATTATGCTCTAAATAGGTGAGTGGATGTTTTATCTTCTTTACTGAACTGCATGGTTAAACACACGCACACAATTTATGTCTCCAATGTTTCCCCTTTGGAAAATATTGAATATGAGGATATCATCGGTGCAATTTAACACCCACAAACTTGAACACACGGTAAACTATTGTTCCCAGTGTCTGCCCTGATGTAATCTTAATGTGAAGATGCCATACCATTTAACATGTGCTACTGACGTGTAGTGCCTGGAGTACATAAGCAAGCCAATTAGCAATCCTTTTTGCTCATCACGGAAAACTTCTTTTGCCATCTTATTTTTGTACTAGAACTTTATCTTCATTCTTGAACATGTGAAGAAGAAATGATTAAAGTTTTGATGGGGATGCTGTAAAATGTTAAGATGACACCGTATCTGTCTTGCCTGTTATCGCTTGCATATGCAAGCTTGCCTTCTGAATATATTTTGTTCAGTAATATTTATTTTCCAATGAATCTTTCAGGGCAATCTCTGCCTGGTACGACGGTCGGGATTGGTTTAACTCGTTGTGTAAAAAGGTGATGGAGCAAGACTGGTCTTGGAACAAGCCTGCTCTCGATTACTTGGAGCTTTACCATTCAGCACGCAAGTGAAAACAAGAAATCAGGAGGCCAAGAGAGCAATATTCAAGTCAATCCGGCACCATAGTTTGTACATGTTTAGCGGCACACCTCTGATTTTTTTTTTTATAATTCCACAGGTTAATTTCTTGCACATAAGTTGCCCTCTCCAAATAATATGCTAGGTCATATCAGTGTCAGAGCTCGAAATGGATCGTCCATTTTTGTGTAGCACAAGACTATAGGCTACACATTTATGTACCTTTGATCACTTATATTACCAATCAGTATTCATTAGCATCTCCAAAAGGGGCTACTCCTAGAGGTTTATTTTTTCCAAAATTCAGCATGCATCTTGGTTGTGGCCGTCTCAAGAAGGGCCCCAGTTAGCAAGTACAAGTTTCCATATCAACGCTACACCAAGTTTGCCATATTAGCCACTAAAGTTGCTTTATCTCTGGCTTGGCATTGAAGAGACCAAAGACCGGTGGGGATGATTGCTTAATGACTTTTATGTGGACCTCGAGTTTCTAGTGGTATAATACTATGATAACTATTATTTTTTAAAGGATATATTAAAATAAATGTATGCGTTTCCAAATAATATTAACTTTAGGATTATAAAACTCTTCAGAGTAACATGCCAATTTAGCTGCGACTGGTCAAAAACTGGTTTAATTTTTTTAAGAAAAATTAATATTATATTGTTTTGATTTAAAAAAAAAAAAAAAAAAAACAAGAGGTTTGAATAGTAATAACGTTATTAATAACTAAAGCATAACAACTACATGAGGATTGAATGGTAGTGGCAAATGTACAAAGAAAGAGCAAAATCTATCTTAAACCCTAGGGTTGGTCAACCCTCTCAAATTTATTACCACTAGATCTCAAAAGCACCCGACGAACAATCCCATGTAAAAAGCAGGGAATTTATGAAAAGGGAGTTGAGGTGTGGCTCGCTTATCTTATCATCAAGACTTTACCAAGATCCTTTTTGGATGGTAGGAAATGGATTCTTTTGTATAATGATTCATGAGCTCTTGATAAGTTGATTTGTGTGCTTTTACTTGGATCCCACACAACCATGTATTCAACTCATAATCCCAGTTAGTGAAGCGTGTTATGCCGTGATTGGTTATTAAAAAAAGTCTATTATTTGGTTTTGGTAGTGCCGCCAGTCGTGTGGTTGGCCACGTTACCAAACGGGTGCTAAGCACTTGTAAATTATACTTGACTATAAATTCTTCATTAAAAATAAAAACAAAATAATAATAATAATTGCGGTTGTTCGTTTATTTATAGAATTAGCTAGGTGAATTGTGCTCCTTCGAGGGTCTTGTAAAAAAAAATTAGAAATACAAAATGATGTTAAGCCAACGCATGAGTTTTTTTTAAAAAAAAATTAATATTAAATGATAAAAAAAATAAAAGAAAGATGTCAACTCATAGAATATTATTAAGCTCATGACTCGAGTCATTTAATTAAAAATAATAAATTTAAAAAAATCTTGAAACTCAATCCTCAATAAACTAAATGTTGAATTATAAAATTAAAAAATAAAATTTATTATACAAAAAGTTTTTGTTTTGAAAAATAGAAATTATAAGTCAGAAAAAGATTTGAACCTACACGGGTTAATCTGCCAAATCTCTAGGTCATGTTGTGAGATTAGGATAACCCGACAGAAAGAAAATGAAGTAAATCACGAAACCTAATTTTTTTAAAAAATCAATTTTGAATTATGAGATGGAAATAAAATAGGTCCAAAAAAATATTTATGCCAACCCTTGTTAGATTATAAAACCTTTGCCCCGACTTATTTGATTGGAAGCACCAAATATGAAAAAACCACAAATATCAATTCTCAACAAATCAAATATTAAATGATAAAATTTAAAAAAAACAAATCAATAACTCAAAAGGATCCTAAAGAAAAAAAAAAGTAACTAAAAGGAAAACAAAGAAGGGGGCACGAGCCTACCTAGGTTAACCTACAAAACCCATAGATCATGTTATGAGATCGGGATAACCCTATAAAAAAGTTAACAAAGAAAACCATGAAGTCTTTTTTTTTTTAAAAAAAATCAACATCGAGTAATGAAATTAAACAAGGAAATAGGTTCATAAAAAAAGATGGGAACCCGTGTTTGCTCATAAAACTTGTGACCTAGGTCATTTGATTAAAAGCATCAAAATTAAAAAAATCGTGAATCCCAAACCTTAAAAGAATGAGGATGAAATTGAAAAACAAATTCAATCACAAAAAAAAATATAAAATAGTAATTAAAAGAATGAGGATTAACTTTGAAAAAAAAAAAAAACAAATAAGAGGGTGGATAATCTTGGATTGAAAGGATAAATTGAAAACAAAAATCAATTTTACAAAAGAACTAAAAAGAAGAAAACACCCAAAAAATAAGGACTAATTTTCTTTTTTTTAAAAAAATAACAAACTGAATAATATTTTGATTAAAGGATAGAATTGAAAAAAATTGAAAGTTTATAGAAGAGATAAGAGGAAAATGAAGGGAAAAAACTAGGATCAAATTTGAAAAAAAAAAAAAATAGATTGAATAATAAAATTAAAAACAAAAAAAAAACTTATGAAAGGGCTAAGGAAAAAAATAATAAATCAAAAAAATAAGGATTAACATTAAAATATTCCTAATTAAGAGAATTGCACTGAAATTTTAATTGTTAAGTGTGAATTTTGAGGAGAAGAAAAAAAAAACAACTTAAGCGGCAATTCGTCTAGAAAAACCGAACATACACCATCATTTGAGGAAGAGGACATCATAAGAAATCTAATGACATGGCAGAATATAACTTTCATCACCGTATGACACTACATGCACCATCAAAGCATGGCGAAACCCTTCTACGTGCTTCTGCGTGACTAGCACGTGTCTAACAGATTTTGATATTTAATAATTTTTAAGTAATGCAAAAATACTAATTTGCTCCTTTACTAATTTACTTATAACGTATAAATCAACTTGAAAATTTGAAAATGACCCTGAAGAAAGCCTAAATTATTTTTTATTTCAAGGATAAGATAATAATTTAACTGTGCAAAAAAAAATGAAATCTAAAAAAAAACTTGAGCAGCTAGTTACCTAATTTTCACTTTTAAAGATAGTTAAGGTATTTTACTCATTGAATATAAGTGAGAAGACTTTTGTACCCCCATTGAAAATGAGAAGGACAAAATGGATTACATGGAGAAGTCTATTTTACCCTTGAATTTAGTTTTTTAGACTGATTTGATGAAGGACAAGATTGTTAATTCACTATTACAATCCATAATAATATGTGTCTAATGCTATATTATTTTTCTCACACCATGTATATTTTTTTAATAGTGTTAGATATGGATTCTAATATTTTTGTTTTTAGTTTAATTTTTGTTCTATGTTAGATATGTAAACCTGTTTTATTTTTTATTTTTTTGTATTTTAATTGATTCTTGATTTAAATATCGATTTCAATTTAATTCAATGCAATGAAGTTTTTATTTTTATATCAAAAAATAACTAGTTTTTTTTATGTTCTTGCAGAAATGATGAGAAATCCAATTTGGCTTAGGTGGTAAATAGTATAAATGATTCTAAGATCAAAACAACAATTGAATTGATATTATCAAATATATTCCAGGATGTTATCATTTTTATTGTTTGACTTACATCATGCAATAATGTTCTTTGTCCAAAAAGGAAATTTTCTATATTACTTTTAACATTAAGGAGGTGTATTTATTAAAAAATAATAATAAATCGAAATTTTTAACTATTTTGAATTAATTTTTTTCTCAAAATCCAAGTTAAGGATCGGGCTGCTTGGTCCTAGCTAGATCGACTTATTAGGCAAGATAAGCTTTAATAATTGTATTCTTGAAAATTAAGTGATTGTAATTTATATGGTATTTGTCATTGTGATTCAATTATGTTTTTAAATAAAAATTTAATATTTTTTAGCTTTAAATTTTTTATATATATTTTTTCAAATTGTTTTGATATAATGATGTCAAAAATAAAATTTAAAAAATATTATTTTAATATATTTTTAAATAAAAATATTTTAAAAAACAATATATACCACACTTTTAGATAGGCAGTTTTAGATAACCACATCTATTTTACTTTTCACTTTTTTCTTTTTTCTTTTCTTTTAATATTTTTCTTTTGTCAAATTATTTTTAACAATTAATTAATTCCTAGATTGGGTTGCGTTGGGACATTTTATATTTCAACAGGTTAAATTCCACGCCATGAACATTAATTTAACTTATTTTAAATATAAATAATTTACATCAAACTATTATTTTTATAAGAAGTTCTTGTATAACCCTTATAAAATTCGAATTTAATGAAATTGTAAAATGAATCAAGTTCCAGATATGGATATTGCACCTTATAAGCACTTTACTTTTTAAAAACAAAAAAAAACCTTGGCAACTCACTCGCTATTATCATAGGTTAAGGCTACATTAATCATCTTGAAAATGCAAATAGAACAGGATAATGCACTGTTTGTGATGGAGATATGGATATTGCACAAGATTTAATTAATGCTCTAATATGTGTATAATGCAATCACTAGACAGAATTAGTGGGATCTCTTATTGCGTAATGATCGATTAATAGCAGCTAAAACTTGAATTTAGGCTCTATATTATTAGGAATGAAGTTCATTACTCCATAGCAATGTTTCATTTAATTATAATATAAAGTATTAAAGTGGACCGGACCTATTAATTTATTCTTGTAATCAGGGGCGGAGCCATGAATTTTTCTTATCCTGGGCTATGATATAAATACATAAATTATTTTTTAAGATCAATCATTCACTCGAATATATAAATTTGTCAAATTAACAATAAAGTTTTAATTCAAATACATAACATAAAATATATAAAAAAAATAAAATTTGAAGTACATAAAATTCAAAATAAAAATAAATTATACTATCAAAGCTGCACCCTTCAATGTTTTGTAGAATAAAATTCATCTATGATCGAATCCGAATCAATATCTTCAACAAGGTCTCGTTCAATGTAAATCATCATAGAATCTGCTAAGAACTCCTCTTTTATTTTATTGTGAAGCACAGTTTTAACATGTTTCATAGCTGAAAATGCCCGCTCTGTAGTGGCAGTGGAAACAGGCAAAGTCAAAACAAGACGAATCAACTTGTCAATCAAATGATAATGCTGCGACTTATTTGTTTCAGCTAATCCTCAACATAATTCAGAAATGGTAGACATATTCTAAAAGCTCTCATGATTAATCACATCAATCTGATAATGCTCTAGCTGAGATCTCAAATAATACATCTCTTGTTTATTGAAATCTTCAGGATAAAATTTCTCGGCAAGCTTGTAAATAGCATCAACTTTAAATGATTTAAAGTTGTCTTTAGGTTCTAAAGCAGAGTTAAGTACAAGGAGTTCCATTGTCTCATCACTGAATCTAGAATTTAATTCTTCCAACTGAAAATCTATTGTTGAGTTAAATATATCATAATGATAATGCTGGTAAACTGTCACCGAACCTTATTGTTGACATGAACGACCTGTAGCCTTTTTATACGAAGCATTCATATATGGTATGTCAATCTCATATTTTGTGCAAACAAATTGCATATTTGCAAGGAGAAGATCAAATCCGGCATCTCTCAAAGTTTGAAGCAATGCTTTAGTAGTTGATACAAGATCCATTACATTTAAGATGTCAAGAGATTTTTGCTGCAGAGCTCGACAAAGTAAATCAATAATCCCCATTATTTTATGCATCAAATATAAGATGAATATAAATTCAAAAGATTTCATCACAATCAAACAACCATCAGCTTCTCCACGTATAGAATTAGAAGATACTTCTTGAACCATACTTTCAAGCACAGTAATAGTTGCACCATACATGTCTATTAAGCTGCAAATAGAATCAAAATGATAGCTCCAGCGAGTAGTTCCACTTCGATGTAAATTACCAATTTGATTAGCCCCTCTACTAGTCTCACATTCTCTAGTAGCTATCATATGTGCAATTTCTATAGCCTGAGCATAATGTAACTCGGTATGACGTTTGGGAGAAGCACAAATACAGTTGATAATGGTTGTCAATTTTGAGAAAAATAACCAAATAGAAATCTCATTTCCAGCTGCTGCAACTAATGCCAGTTGTAGTCGGTGAGCAAAACAATGTACATAATATGCATAAAGACAATCTCTGAGAAATAGAGCTTGTAGTCCATTCCATACGCCACGCATATTACTAGCACCATCATACCCTTGACCTCGCATATTGAAAATATGCAAGTTATATCGAGCGAGCACATCACAAATTTATTTTTTAAGTGTTGAAGAAGTAGTATCTGAAACATGCACAATATTAAAAAAACACTCTCGTACAAAACCTTGAATGTCAACAAATCTCAAAACAATAGCCATTTGTTCTTTATTTGATGCATCTTTGGCTTCGTCAACCAAAATACAAAACTTTGCATCTCTAAAGTCTTCACAAATCTTTTTCCTCACTTTGTTCGCAAGAATATGCAAAATCTCTTTTTGAATAGTCGACGAGGTATACTTTGCATTTTTCAGAGCTTTTTTCTAAGACAACATCATCAATGTCAACATTCAGTCACCCCATAAGTCTTATTATCTCCAAAAAATTACCTCAATTATTAGAAGCTGAAGATTCATCATAACTTCTAAATGCACATGCTTGTAAGCTAAGCCATCGAACACTTTCAATTGTTGTCATAAGTCTCAATCGATTTTTCTGAACTTCTTCAACAGTTTGTGCATTCAACATTTTATCAATATGTCTACTTACTTTCATTAAATCTCCAGCAGATTTCACGACATTATTATGTGGTGAAGTGGGACTTCCCACATGCATCAAAAGTGCACATCTAACTCCATCATTAACACTCTTCCAGCTTCTAAAGCCTTCGATGGTGAATGTAAGATGACGAGGCACTTTGTTTTCAAAGATAAAGCATGGAAAACAAAATATTGCATCCTTTGATGGAGAGTACTCTAGCCAAGGAAATTGATCAAACCAAGTGTACTGAAATCGACGATATTGTTTCCCTAATTCAGTCCTTAGATACTCTGCTAACTTAGGTTGATATGGACCTATTTTGATATAAGCTCTTCTAATTTCATCTTGTTGATTAATAGGATGTCTCCACACTAGAATTCGTAACCCAAGATCTCGTTCAAGAGTATTAACATCAATTTCAACTCTTTGAGATTTGAAAAGGGGTTGTTCACTATGATTTGATACATCAACATTGGAAGGAGAATGTCCTTTATTGGTTGATGTTTGTTCGTTTGGTTTAAAGAATGAAAACATAGTTTTTCCTCTCTTGTTTCCTTGATTTTTCATTATAATTTATAACCTATTCAAGTAAAAAGGATTAAGGAAGTCAGATGCAAGATGAAAAGATACTAAGCCACAATAGAATATTCATAAAATACAGAATATACAAGGATAAACTAGTGATGCAAACTACTAAGAGATTTGGAGAATTTAACTTTGAAATAGCCAGTAAATTATTAGTACTAGACTACTAGTGTGTTAGCATGCATCCATTTCTAGGATACAGTCTACTGTTTACTCTACTAACAATCTACTGTAATGAATATGAAACATTGAATTCAAAATGAAAAGTCATGGCTTGTAAATTCTTACCTGATGATTTTACACTTTTGCGGCTCTCTGTATAGATTCTTCTTCAAAATCCAAGCTAAAATTATATATTGTTGAGAAGAAAAATAGTTAAAACTCCAAGTTATTTAAAAAACATGTGAATCAATTAATTATTTATATTTAGATAAATTTACGGTAAAATATAACTAATTAATTAGTATTGGAAGAGAAGGTGGGTGGCTAATTACTTGGGAAAGTAAAGTGGCGGCTGATGGCAAATAATTAATTTGTATTGAAGGAAAAGTGGGACGCTAAGTTTGCTATAAAAGACGCAAAAAGTGAGATATATGTTTGCTGTAAAAGATAGGGAAAGTGGGACATAGGCTGTGTAAAAATTAAAAGGTAAAATGGGTCATTAATTTGTTTTTTTTAACTTGGATTACAACCCTCCTTAGCCTTGTAAAAGGCTCCGCCCTTGCTTGTAATCCTCCATGTTTCATAGGGTAAATTTTATAGTGCTACTATGTATTTAATCTTTTTTAGCTTAAGGATAATTTGTAATTATATCCTTTACGGGTTTGTTTGTTATTTACATCATCATTTTGGGTTTATTTTCCATAAGAGATTATGAAAAAAAAGGTTTTTTATTTTTTGTTAATATATAGTTAAAAATTTATGATTTTGTTTTAAACCTGATTGTGTTGTTAGAAACTATATCACGGAGTTAAAAAAGAAGAGAGGTGAAGATACTCTTATAGTTAAAAAATAATATAGCTAAAACATTATTTAAAAAAAAAAAAACAATTCTTCACATAAAGAATGAATTTTAGACTTTTATATAATTATCTCAACAATTTCAAATATATGGAGAGATGACTACGTGATTGGCTGCATTAATAAATATACTCTAAAATTTGAGTACTTTTAGCCATTTGCAATTATAGTCAAATATATTTAAATAATAGGTAAAATCGTAGATATCTTATTTGGATTAAAGACTAATCCAAACAAATTTAAATCATTAGATTAAATCAATTATTTTTATTAAAATAATATCATTTTATTATTTAAAAAATATGGTGTTAATTATCAAATTTAAATATCATATTAATTAAATTATTGAAAATTCAATTAAATCAACCGAATTTTATTGAATATCGTAGCTAAGTTTCAAGGGTTTTTTTTTTTTGTGAAATCCCATATCCAGCCAAATTTAACATCTAACGGTAAAATTTGGACTTAAAACAGGTAACTTTATGGGAAGTAATATTTTCCAGCTGGAGTTCACAACCTTGCAATGAAACCAAAGAAAAGCGTTGACCGACACGTATCTCTTAGGTCACTATCCAACCGACTCTTCTGATTTGACTTGAGAAGACACTCACTTTACCTACCTCCCTGGCCCTGGCCTCAGCCATGAGTGCCCTAGCAAACCCAAAACATAAAAACCTAGGGATTTAAAAAAAAAAAAATAGAATATTAAATTAAAAGTTTGGACATAATAACTTTAGAGAAAAGATACAATTTTATGTTATCACGTTTTTAAAATAGAAATGTTTAAATATATCATGTTTTTAAAATATGATAATTTAACATGTTTTATTTTTAATTTGTTAATTCAACAAGTTGATTGGTTGATTCAATTACATGGATAGAGAAGTTATTTTATATAAAAATTATAATTTTATAAATGTGTTTTTTCAAATATATTTTATAAGTCAAAATATTTTATTTATCCAACTTGTAGACTAAAAAACAGATTTTAATTAAAATCTAAAAATTTTATTAATCAAACAGTTGTTGTCCTCTATTTTTTAGTGTTAATGATGTAGTTGAACTTGCAATAATAAGTAATTCTGAGCAGTCAGATATGAATTTATTAAAATTAACTAAAAATTTACCTTAAATAGATTACTTAAATGACATAGTAGAGACATTTATGGATCAGTAAGATAAGTTTAGATCTAGGAAGAGGTTTGATTATGCCAAACCATAATAATAGCTCAAAAGGATAATGACTTTTAATCCAACCAAAATGATGGAGTCGTTGTTCTGATCATCAAATCTTTTAATTTTAAAAACATCACTTCAAAACTTTAATTTTGATAATTTTGTGATTTTGTTTTTGAGTTGGTTGATTAGTTTAATTGAATATTATAAACTGATTGATCAGTTAATTCTAAATTTAATTGATGTTGTTTAGAAACGCAATATTTAATTAAATATCTCGATTCAGAAAACCACAAAATTCAAAAGTGTATTATTCGACCCAAACTTTATGCTACTATGTTAATTCACTTTTTTTTTTTTTTATATGTTAATTACCCAATTTATCAAAAAAACTAGAGTAAATTGTCATTTAGTCATAAACTTTAGTCCCTTATGTTTGAAAACATATAACCTAGTCCTTTAACTTGTGTTATCTTATTAAAACTTCTTGGTTTTACAGTCTACTATAAGGACAGATACAAGAGGTGGCCAGCGACGGCCCTAAGGTTAAATCTCTTTGCCCCCTTTTCATTACTAATATAGTATATTTGGTCCCTTTTGCTTAGAAAATCTCAATTTCATCCTAAGGATGGAAAGCTCAATAATTTTGCCTTCAAGTAATTTTTTATTCTCGACCAGTTTAACTCTCTGAAAACAAAAAAATCAACTCTCCATCTTAAAAAGACGAAAAAATTTGGTCCGATTTTCTCAAAATAATTTTAGTTAATTTAATCATCAAAACTAGTCCAGAAACTAGATTATATATATTAAATTAATTAATTTTAAAAGATTTTATAATGGTTTTGACATGCTATGTTAGAACAAAATTATTTAAATATATTAAAAAATATTTTTTTAAAAAAAAAACCTTATATCACAATACCGAAACCATGCTCAAACATTTTCAAACCACGCCCAAAGCCAAACGCAAGAAAAATGCTTTTATAACTCTCTCTCGTTCCTCCTTCCAAGGCAGGAGGTGTCCTTCAAGAAAAGTTTGCTGGCTGCTGCTTCACACTTTCACACTAGCTACTACCACTGCAGCCTGAGCTGCGAGAGAAACTGCGTCATGAGATTGCAGTGTGAGTTGTATTGCCATTGAGTGATTAGAGAGGATAAGGTTTTACTGAAATCTGTGACAACTGCTCTATCCAATCAGAATCCAGCCTTTTCTTTGCTTACAACAAAGGAGATAGCACTATATTTGTTTATTGAAATGCTTAGTGTTTCGTGCATGCATCATACTATGCAAAACGCAACACTTCGCTTGTATTGGTATTTAAATCCAACTACCCTGTCGACTTAATCAAGGTGAAAACCTTGATTAAGCTTCTAACAGTAAATTTCTTAGATCAACGTGTCAAGATCAGGACATGTTTAACGAGTCCGATGAAAACCCCAAAGTTCAATTGGGGCAAATTGGGTAATTAGAATATAAAATAAAAATAAATGGTGAATGAACACAACAAGAAGTTTTTTTTTTTTTTTAAATAGCATATTTTTTATGTTAAAATTATAAACCATAGTATTTTTTAAACATCACAGTTTAAAAATATAATATTTATTTAAATATCATGGTTGTTAATAACAAGATTAATTAAATTTTCATAATAAATCATAACTTAAAAAAAAAAAAAAAAGATTAAATGATTCATAATGATTGGTTAAATTAATTAATACTAAATTTTTTTGAGATTTTAATTAAAATTTGTTTTTTATTCTACAAATTAACAAATTAAATAAAATTACACGCGCGCGTACACACATCTATATATATATATATATATATATATATATATATTCAAAAGAAAAAGGTTGATAAAATATATATACTTCTTACAACGATATTATTTGCCAATACTTTTAACTTCTACTTGATTGAAAAAAACAAAAATTAACAGTTAATATGTATAAAAGACAAAGACGAAAAACAGTTATGTCAATATCTCATAGTCTGATTTTTTCCTCACTTTTTCTGTCAAGTCTTATTCAATCTAATTCCTTTGAAGCCAGGTTCTGTACCCTCAAGAAACATCTCTCTCTCTCTCTATATATATATATATATATATATATATATATATATAAATTGGGCACTTCTGCTTGATACTGAGGAGCGGGCCACTCTCCTCCATGGGTGGTAAGTTATGATACGATAAAGACTTTTGTTCTATTGGTTTTGCTCTTACAGCCATCAAAGCCAACCTTCCAGTACTAGCTGCTGCTGCTGGTTTCTGTGGGCGTTTGGATTTCTAGCACCTGTAGAGGGCGCCATTTCCATGAGGTTACAAAAGAGAGTATTATTTGGTGGCAACTAACTTTAAGAATCTAATCAAAACCCATCACTATTTTTATGTGTTCTTTCAAAACTGGTTGTTTTCTTTTGCTGATTTCTGGGTTAATGTATGTATGCAGACAAAACATATGGAAATCCTACTGCTTGCTGTCGTTTTCCTTTTCCTTTGCTGTGCAAGTCTGATGTCACTGGAGTGCCTGTGACCTTCTCTGGATCTATTCTATTTACAGGAGAGGTCTTTCCTAGTCGAGTTCTCTGCGTCACCCCCGTCTTTCTTTAGATTATCTTTTCGAAACATGTTTGCTTCTTTTGGAGGGTCTTGAAACAAAGCTAGGGTAGATTCTCCTGCACAACTCCCTCTCTCTCTCTCTCTCTCTCTCTCTACACAAAGGGCTCATTTTATTTTCTCTTTTGGGGAGTTATTTGATCCTGTTTTTTAAATCATTTTTCACTTGATTTGTTCATTAAAAAAAATTAAAATTAATTCAATACATTTTTATATTATAAGTTATAAATAAAGCTAAAAGGGGTGCGAAGATATTTTTTTTACATTTGGACACTTTTTTCCAATTTTTTATTGATTTTTTTTTAAATTTAATTCTAATATGTTATATTAATAGAAATTTAAAGTTGATAATTTATTTTATATATGATTATTCCTGTATTAAAAAAATAGCTTAAATAAAAAATAATTTTAAAAAAACTAGGTTAATACATTTTGTAGACTCAATGATCCAGCTTATAAGTTTAGCGAAGAAACCTGGTTGCTCCGGTTTGCGAGTTTAGCATGATACATTTTTTTTTTAATTAAACTCAATTATGTTATTATCTATTTTTTTATTATATAATTTAAAAAATAGTTTTAGAAATAAAAACATATTATTAAATTTTAAAAAGTCCATAGCCTGTTGATGGGTATGACAAGTTTAACTTTAGTTTTTTAATAATTTTTTTTTTAATTTCATCCTTTGATATTGGACTAATTCAGAATTGAGTTTCATGATTTGTTTCATTTTGCTTTTTATAAGGTTATTATAGTCTTAAAAAAATCACAGTATTGGTTTGACGCTTGATTTTGTGATCGTCTATTTTTGTTATTATATAATTAAATAAACAATAGTTTAGAAAAAAAAAAAAAACAAGTTATTAATCTTAATGGAATCTATTACTTAGTTTGCAAGTTTGACATGTTGACTCGGATTATCCAATTCACTGGTTTAGTGGGTTTACCCATCATACCTAATATGTTTTTTTTTTTTAGTTTCTGGTCCTTTAATTTTTCTAATTATTTTTTTAATTTCTCTTTTATTCAATATTGGATTGGTTAAAAAATAAAATTCATGGTTTATTTTTTTATACTTTCTATATGATTATCATAATTTCAAATAAATATTTTTTTAGAGTTGACGCTTGATTTTGAAAGCATCTAATGTTATTATAAAATTAAACAAAAATAATTTAAAAAAAATAATAAAGTTATTAAACATATTAAAGTTCATAATTCAGGTCGTGTGGTGACCAATTTCGATCCATCGTCTCAATATAAAAAAATATTATAATAAATTTTTTTTAAAAGTTATGTTATATTTTTACCGGTCATTAAAGTTATATTTGGATCCATTAAATTGAATATTTCATTTCGAATCAACTCTCACGCAATTTAATTCAAAACTCAAGTTAAACAAGTAGTTAAATTCACAAATTTCAAGATTAAATTGCTTGATTAAATTTAATGATATTGACCATAAAAATTTTCATACTCTTAATATTTCTTTTAAATTAAAAAAAAAAATTGATTTTCAGCAGCGCCTGAACAAATATATCAGTACATTCTATATTGAATTTGAATTAAATTTTGTATCAATTCATATTGATGAACTACACCTCCATTATGTTGTTACTAGTTAATACAACTCTTTTTTGTTTTGAATCTTTCAAATCATTCCCGTAGGAAATTCAAATCCATTTTTTTCTTAGATTTCTTTTTTGATTCATCTTGATCCAATATGTAGAAATCAATATAAAAGCAAATCCTTATGGGACACCTAAGCCGGCTCGGTTACTGATATAGAGTGAATAGATTTGACATTTCTTGAAACTTCCTTTACTCCTGTTATGATTATGGAATAGATAAAATAAATCAAAAAAATAAATTTTTGTTCAAGAAAAAAATCTATTTGGAAGTGTTCATATTTTATAATTTTAATATATTATATTAAAAATAATAAAATATTTTAATAAATTTTCAATTAAAAATACTTAAAAAAACCCCGCATCGGGTACCTATCAAACACATACATTTATTAATATCAAAACCAAACAGAAGACAGCACTAACTAATAGTTAAACCCCAAAAAAACAAAGAAAAAGAATCCTCCTTTTACCTCATTTATTTATATTGATTGAAGTAGCCTTCCCTATTTTTTGCTCAAGACCTCTCTTCCTCGTCTGTTTTGATTTCTAAAATACTGACTTTGATTCCATTTCTTGTCGTTTTTAGTAGTTATGGCAGATTGGTGTGGTGTCTTGGGTAAGGGAAGTATTACTGTTGGTGGCTATGGAAGGAGATCAATGAGAGATGAAGATTTTGAAGAAGAAGATGTTTGGTCAGTCGTGAAGGAGACGGGAGATTCAAGTTCTAACTCCAGGTACCCTTCTTCAGGTCCTTCCTTTTCTTCTGCATGGCATCTACCTAGTACGGCTCCAAGAATGATCCCAGCAACAAAGACAACAGCTACAAACCATGGAGGCAAAGCAGCTCAACAGCAGTCATCAGCTCCTGTGAACATCCCTGACTGGTCAAAAATTTATGGGAAAGATTCAAGGGATATTATCGCTTCATGGGTTGATGACCATAATGGTATTGCTTATGGTGATGGAGATGATCATGTCAATGATGATGTTGATGATTGTGATGAAGATGGTGATGATGACATAGTGCCTCCACACGAGTGGTTAGCTAGGAAGCTTGCAAGGAGTCAAATCTCTTCGTTCTCTGTGTGTGAAGGGATTGGAAGGACACTCAAAGGGAGAGATCTTAGTAAAGTAAGAAATGCTATTTTGACAAAAACTGGTTTTCTAGAGTAAAAAGGTGTTCTTAAAACCACTCTTCAAAACCAAGTTTACTGTCATCTCCTCCCCCTAATCATCATAATAATCTAGTTCATCACCACCATCAAATCATCATCATCATCAATTTTGTCATCTTGTAAAAGAGGGTCCCATGATCCCATGAAGTACTCTTTCTTTAGCTGCTGCTTATATTAAGTTATCAACTATCAAACCCAATATGGTGTATGTTATGTACCAGGGAGGGAGTAGAAAGTAGAAGTCAGAGCTGCCCTTTTTGTTGTGTGGTCTCTAGGAAGAGAGGAAAATTGAAAAGTGAAAAAAAAAAAAAAAAACCTTTGGCAGCCTCTAAGATTTTGCCTGGTAACCTGGTAGAATTTTGTGTTTCGAGTAATGCAGTGAGATTTGAAAGAGGATATATCAAAAAGGGATTAGTTTAATCTTCTTATCTCTTTGCTTTTGGCTGCTAATGCTTAACACCTGTGTCATGCCTTCTCTTATTACTTAAATCTTGCTCTTGTTTCCTTGATGACTTTGATTTGGTCATTTACTTACAAGAAGATTTATATATTGGTTTGTGCTGTTAGCTGGACAGATGAGGCCCGCATGCAAGTGCAAGTGCTTGAACTATCTTTTCTCTCCTGTGTATTGGTTGATAAAATCTTTTAGCAACTCCGTTTGGGAACGCGCAGCCGAAACGGGGGCTGCCGCTGCTGCGGTTGCCCCGCGGCCACTTTCCCAAACGGGCACGACTTGATCATTTCCTCGATCGAAAAGAGTTCAAGATAGAAAAGGGATTGCCTTTTCATCGTGTAACTTCACTGTCAAGTATTTCTAAAATCCATTCCAGTTGGATCAAGGGGCCACCAGCATAAAGTTCAAGAAAATAATCGTATTCTTGCATGCTAACAATGGTATCAGAATCTGGAACAAGATGTCAATGACATTTACAATTCATAGATCCCCACTTCTCCACCAGAATACAGAAGCCTTTAACCCCCTTTTCCGACAGGAATATCGATTATTTTCTTCGCAAAATTCTCCATTCCCTTCACTTACCACCTCTACCATTGATCACATGCTGAGCACCCTCCAATACTTTCAAGGACCACTTCAAAAAAAAAAAAAAAAAAACTTTCTGCCATTGCCTTGAATCCACACAAAAGTGTTCCTGATTATAAATAATACAAGTGGTTCTTGAGTGTTGCTTAATTCACAAGAACTATTGAACTCTTGTCTCAATATTGCTTCGTGATCTTAAGTTCTATCTCCAATATTGTTTCCCTTTTATGATATTGCTATCTTCTTTACACATTGGCAAACTAAAGGTGTAACACCTATACGCTAGCGTTGCAAAAGTGCTTCATCATCTGTCATCTTAGTTCATAAAAAAACACTAAACTTAAACCTTTGTTCGAATGGATATTCTGTTGCACAAAAGTACAAAATCCTAACTTGTTGCCCCTTCATTTTATCTTTCCATTGATGCTTTGTTAAAGGGTGGAAGGTGCTAGTTTGTGCTCGTATTACTTCATTCACCATTAAAATTCTCCTCTCTTCTTTGATTTCTTAAATTCGTATACTGAGAACATTACGATCAAGAAGATTTATTCTATTAAAAGATATTCGAACGATGTAAAAGAAATTGTAAATCTAAGATCCTTCGAATAGAGGGATTTAGTCTAAATTAACATGCAAGTTAATTAATCCAAGAATATCATTCTTGTTAAACCGGGAAATAAAGTTATTATTAAAGCCATGATATGTGTTTCTTCTTACACCTTAAACATGAACTATTAGAGACAAAAACAGCCCATGTTACATCATTTGTCATGGTTGTGTCGTCTGTGCATGTTACTGCTATGAAAAAAAAAATAAGAAAAAAAAGGCAAAATGGTAGCTTTTTTTAATGCTCTAGAGACGAGAAGAGGTGTAGCCCACAACCAATTTTGCCAAAATATTTGCAATAAGCCCAATTCGCTTTCTCGTGATCACTGTTTCCAGAACCAAGCCAGCGATGTTATAATTTTTTTTCAAATTTAATTTTAATTTTAATCTTCTATACTCGGATCAACTTTCTTCTTCTTTTTTTTTGTTATGCTATTAATGTGTTTGTTGACTTTTTTTATATATAATTATAAGCTTGATGACTTTATTTTACTTTTGTTTCACGCAAATAATAGACGGCCTCGATTATAGAAGGTTTCGTGCTTCTCTTCTTTTTTTATATTTCAAAAAGCAGTCCCCATAGATTTAATACATTTCCACTTCAGCTCATGTAAGATCAATTTTTTTATATTAGCCATGCATATGGTTTCAGAGAGGTTTTAAAAACTCTAAATATCTAAAAAATATGGGTTCGCTTTCAACTTTTATGGGATAATGGTTAAAGAAGTTTGTTCATTTCCTCGACCTTCTATGTTCAAATCGGGGGTTAGCACCAAGAAAATTTTATTTTCTTGAATATATCAACAAAACACACTTCCTTAAGATCCCTTATTATCAAAAAAAAAAAAAAAACATTAGAGAATTTGAAAACTATTAGATTAATATTGATAAATTATAACCTTGAAGGACTGAAATGGAACATTTCTTAAATTATAGAGATTAAAACATAATTCTCTATTCGCAAATTGGGATAATTACACTAGAAGTATACTAACTTTATAACTTTTCTCAATTGAGTTCATGAATTTTAATCTTTTTATTTTAATACACAGTTTTTTTTTATTATGCCAATCAATTACTTCCATCAAATTTTAATTTCTAATTTGTTTTTTGTTGTAAGCGTACTGCTCAAAATAATATTATATTTAATAAATAAAAAATTTTAAAATTAAAATAAATCCTCTTAAAAAACTAATAAGTTAATAGCAAGCTATCTACATTCTACCTCGAGTCTAGAAATTATTTAAAGATTAATTAAAATAAATAGATAAATTATAAATATTATTAAAATATTTATTATTTCAATCAATAAAATAGATATTATGTGATTGAAAAGAAATTGATGAATTTTTAAGAAGTACTAAAATTAGTGTACCAAAAAACAATTAAACCCCATGTACTTGATTGAAAATAAAATAAAATTTGGTATACCGGTATTGTAATTTTTATTTAGTAATTGATTAACAAAAGTTGTACACAATTGCTTAATTAAAAGTTTTTTTAAAAAATAATATAAAAAAATTATATACTCAGATTGAGATAAAGTGAAGAATTACCTCTCCAATTTGATATCTTTCATATCCATCTGGTTCACTTAAATGAACCTTAAACTATCAAGACCAAGAACTAGCATCAAAGCTCTAAGCACTAGCCCTATGAATTGATTAAGAAAGAAAGTACTAATTCTATGCGAATGAAACTGTTACTGTTATTATTGTAGGCTAGAAACATTAATATTGTTGTTCCAAAAAGTAAAAGACAACATTGTAACTGTAGTCTTGAAACATATAACATCAAAAGTACATTAATGGTGACAAACAGAAACATACTGTAAAGAGAACGGTTAAGTAATTTTTGAGACTATATATATTAATAAGAGTGGTAGTTGGTAACCGGGACTTTTCACTGAGCACCTGTCTCCCTCTCTGTCTCTGTTCCCTTTTGTGGAGGGAGAGAAGTGTGTGGACTGTGTCATTGCATAAACATAAACACATGTACAACATCACTTTCATTTGTTTTTTTAAACCAAAACAGATTCTGGGTTGTGTCTAAATTGGTTTTTTTAGAATTATACTTTTGATAAAGTTTGAATCTTTTTGTTTTTTTGTTGTTGAGTGTAGGTTAAATAGTAAAACAAAAATGTCAGTGAAGGGTAGAGTAGGAGTTGGAGGAGGAGAGATGGGTTCAAGGAATGCAGTGGTGTCAAGGAATCTGGCTCTTTTGCTTTGTTTTGGCTGCTTCTCTGCTGGGATATTATTCACTAACAGGCAAGTTTTGATTAATGCGGTCCTATTGCTTTCTTCAAAGTTGTAGGCTTTGGAGGTTGCTTTGCATTTTTACTCTACTGGGTATCAATTAATTTTGAGAAATATGTGATTTGTGATAGAGATGTTGAAAAGGGTCATTTGGATTGGTGTTTGCTGTTGAAGTAAGCCTTTTTGACTGATTTCTTGGACTTTTAATTTGAAGTTTGCCATTGATTCTTGAAGCTAAATGTCGTAAGACATGAAGAACTTGAATGTTTTAGGAAAAAATTGTGTTGTGCTTTACTCTTCTGTTTTTGATTTTTGGATATTGTGGAATCAAATGACTGCCATGTTGATCTCTTTTTTAAAAAAATTTTGTTTTCTTTTGGCAAATATGTCTCCACCGACACTATATTAACCTTGGAAACAGAAGCTGTAAACGTGTGCTGTCGTTTCTTTTTTATTTCCTTCGCTTAAACTTGTTTCTGATGTTGAAGGGCTGAATTAAATTGCAGAGTGTTATTCTTTGTTGTCTTGGGCCACATTTTTTATAATTCTATAATGCACAAGTTTTGGTGCCAATTGCTAGCAAGCTTCGTTTGATAAATGTTGGCAGTCATTTGAAGTTATAATTGTTTTTTGTCAATGGATTTTAGGCTACTTTAATTTACAAGTCAAGGTGATTTGCTTTGTCATATATATTAATCAAGAAATCTTGCACCAGGATTTGGACAGAGCCTGAAAGAACAAATTTAGAATCCAAGAATTGTAATCAGAAGCTTGTAAGTGCATATCAGGCTTTTATTTAAAAACATATGGACAAGCTTAATGTTGTGTTGCGCTACGTGGCATTGAGGTAATTCAGAATGTGGTATGGCTAGTTGGTGGTCAAGCATTATTTTAATGTATTTTCAATTGAAAAACTCCCTTCACTACAATGCTAAAAATTCTCTGACACATCAGTTATGACATTTCAGTGGTTGACCGATAATTTATGGGAATAAGAATTTTTTATTGTTTAATTTAGCTATGGATTATCGTATCATGAAAGCAGTTTTCTTCAAATATATATAACTTGTGATTTGTAAATGCAAACCGGGTGGAAGAATTTATTGCTGAATGTTAGTTTCGCTGTCCATGGACCTTCTTTTATACAATTGTCATATTTGTCAAGGAAAGGTTAGAATTTGCAATGTACTTGTTTCTTTAAGTCATTTTTTCTGCTTTGTTGGCTTTCATACGGTCAGATTTCAGCTATGCTTTTCAGTTATGCTATCGCAATTGACTTTCTAGTTATAGTATTTGCTTCAATCTTTTGCCACTGTCAGAAGTTTGAAAATCATACATCCATTAACAGTCTAGGGCAAATTTCAAATACTCAGTATGATATCAGGTAAGCTCTGCTGTACATTATGTTGAGTTTCACAGATACGACGGTGTTACCCTTTCATTGACCTAAATGCAAATCCTGTTGCTGTATTATTCTGAATGCAGTGCCTTAGATAGTAAAATTTCAAATATAGAGATGAAACTAGCAGCTGCTAAGGCAGAGCAGCAATCTTTGTTAAGTGGCGATACTGCATCAGGAAACTTGAAAAGAAAATACTTTATGGTAATTGGAATCAATACAGCTTTTAGCAGTCGGAAACGGAGGGATTCTGTTCGTACAACTTGGATGCCACAAGGTGAATTTGCCGGGACCAAATTTGTTTTTGACTTGTTCTTTTTAAAGTTAAATGCTACTCCAGTTGCCAGTTTGCAGTTAGAGAATGACTAACGAGTTCATGTTTTGAATCCTTAAATAGGCGAGGCAAGAAAGAAATTGGAGAAGGAGAAGGGTATAGTCATACGCTTTGTTATAGGTCACAGGTGAGATTTTATACCTATCTTGTAGCTAGTGTTGTTTGCGGTGTGCTTGATTTTCTTAAAATGTGTAGCACTTGCCATCTTTCTTCTACTGGACTGTATGTAAAATTCGTGGCTCTAGCACTGAAAGATTGTACAAATCTGATTATATCATTGTGAAAAGATTTCAAAACTGATGCAATAATAAAAGCAGGACTTTGTTTTAAAAGCAAGAAATCTAGAGAGATATGAAAAACTTGTAGATAAAACAATGCAATGTCATGTGGAAGATAGGTATAGAATCATTTTGAAAAGATTTCAAAACTGATGCAATAATGAAAGCAGGACTTTGTTTTAAAAGCAAGAAATCTAGAGAGATATGAAAAACTTGTAGATAAAACAATCGCAATGTCATGTGGAAGATAGGAATAGAATCAAGTGCTCTGTGAAATAAACCGAGATAGAAACGATGAACAAGTGGTAATAAACCGAGGAAGAAAGGATGGACATGGACTTGTATACCTCCTTGATTGCCATGTTCACTGTTCATGCTAGATGTCGGTACACTATATAGTTGTGGAGTATGAATTTAAAGAAGAAATTTTCATTAAATGGCATTTTCCACAGTTCAACTGCTGGTGGCATTCTTGACAAAGCTATTGAAGCAGAGGAAATGGTGCACGGAGATTTTTTGAGACTGGTGATTTTATTCATTACTTAGCCGTTACATTCATCTTTTGCACTCCAGATGGTTGAAAGTGGGTCTAATGAAATGTCTAATAGGTATATGCTTCTTATTTTTCATAATGTGTAAACAGGAACATGTTGAGGGCTACCTGGAACTATCAGCCAAGACAAAGACTTACTTTAGCACCGCTGTTGCTTTGTGGGATGCGGACTTTTATATCAAAGTTGACGATGATGTTCATGTGAATTTAGGTAAAAAGAATTTTGATCCTCTCTTGCATGTTTAATTTGTAGATCTTGTATGCAATATGCCTTTCTCTCTCTCTCTCTCTCTCACACACACACACTTGCGGGAACACACAAATATGTAGAATTGGAGAAAATGACATGCGTTTTTAGAGATGGGTGCCTGTGAATTTTCCAAGTACATGTTTATCTTGTTTCTCCCATCTAATTGAGCTCATTTGCTGTGAAATTAATATAGCAACATTGGGCACAATCTTAGCTGGACACCGAAAGAAACATCGGGTTTATGTCGGTTGTATGAAGTCTGGTCCTGTACTTTCTAAAAGGTATGCTTAATGGTCTGAGCTGTTTGAATCAACATTGGAAAGGAATGGCTTCTTACATATCCATGAAACAGGGGAGTGAAATATTACGAACCAGAGTATTGGAAATTCGGAGAAGCTGGAAACAAGTATTTCCGACATGCTACTGGACAACTTTATGCTATATCAAAGGATTTGGCTACCTATATATCTGAAAACCAGTAATTCTCCCTCCATTCATACAAGTTATTTGGTTTACAGAAAAACTTAAAGTCTCTTATGAGTAATGATTGGATGAGCTGAAATTGATTGCTAATCCAGTTTGCTACCAAGAATCTAGAAAAGGGGGTTCTAATTCTGGCTCCATGTATTTGATTCCTAAGCATTACAGATTGTGAACTTGTTTTGCTAAATATGCACTTCAATTTTCTTTTAATCTTATCTTCAGGCACATATTGCATAAATATGTCAATGAAGATGTTTCTCTGGGATCTTGGTTTATCGGTTTAGATGTGGAGCATGTTGACGATAAGAGAATCTGTTGTGGTACTGCACCAGGTAAATTTGACACTGCTAGCGATACATGTTTATATATTATTCATTTAGTTTTCACATGGGAAATCCATTCTGGTCGGTAGGCGAAAAGAAGAAAGCAACACCTGAATACCTGTAAAATTTCCCTGCCTCTGAGGACAGATGCTCATTCTGTAAAACTCAGCAAATCCAAATTGACAATTTGCTTCTTTGAACTTATTATAGTGTTAATTTTAAAGGTTTTTCTTGCTATCTGTAAGCTCTTGTAATTATAAACAGACATATTCAGAATTATTACAAGTTTCCATTCATCCTTTTACCGAACTGCATATATTGATTAATTTAAAGAGTGAGAATATAGCATAAATATAAATACTTCTTGCAGAGATAATGATGTGATTATTTACCGCAGATTGTGAGTGGAAGGCTCAGCTTGGCAGTGTCTGTGCTGCTTCATTTGATTGGAAATGTAGCGGGATTTGCAGGTCCGTTGAGAGAATGGTGGAAGTTCACAGGACATGTGGTGAAGATGTAAATGCTCTAGAGCATGCAAGCTTCTGAGAGATCAGATACCATCCCTCCAAACTCAGAAAGGGCAACTTGGGGAAGTAGGTTGTAGAGCTGTGTGCAATATACTGATATAAATTATGGAGTTACAGTCAAAGAGAATAGAGATCCTTGCTGCTTTAAGGGCCCTTGTCCATAGGAGGCCAGCCCTAGATGGTGGTAAGAAAGTAAAAGGAGAGGCTGTAACAAACTAACATTCATTCTTTGAATGGTTGGAGGACCGTTTAGTTGGATCTCTGCCATGACTGCTAATAGCAAACAATAAGTTAGAATAATCTTTATGATGGGCAGCTTTTGCTTTATGGATCAATACAGTATACAGAGTAAAAAATCCTTGTTGAGTTTTTCCTTCAGATTGCTAATGGTTTTTCACTTTTTAATGCTTCTTTTCATTTCATGCTTAAGCTCCATTCTGTAGAACATAAAGGATCTGAGAGAGATCATAATATCTTTACAGTGCAGCTGGCCTCTTGCAATGACAAGAAGATAGCTTCCAGGTCAAATGATGAGATCCAGCTTTGAAACATTAGGCATCTACAGCAGCAAGTCAGCAACCTTTGTCTGTTGGATAACCTAACAACACCAGGATGGAGAAAGCAAATTCCATCGCTACCCCACAACGACCTAGAATAACAGTTGGATGCCCCCGTTGTCTTCCCTTTGCATTATTTCCATCTCCCTTTTGACCTACGCTAAGAATCTCAGTTGTCCGTGATAATGAATGGTCAATGGCCTCAAATTTAAAGAAGACAGTGATAGAGAAAGTGATGAAAAATCTGATGGATCATATTGACCCAGGAAACTGAAAGTAAAACTCCAAGGACATTAACCCCATTGTCGACAATGAGAAACTAGGGAGTAGAAGCATCAAATCAAATAAGACCTGCATTGAATGAGCCCTAATGCCAAGTCTCGGAAGAAATTATGCCGCGTAACGTTCAAGGGTTCATGTTGTCCACTCAATTGGCATGCGTTATACCCGTTGTTGTTAAACCTTACCCATCCAAGAAATTTGAGACTTAAAACATGACCGGGATTAAATTTCTAGATAAGATAAAATATTGATGATATAGTTAACTTGGTGAGATTAAAAACAAGAAATTTTTATTTATAAAGAACGAAATAATATTTTAATATAAATAATTGATTACTTATGGGCTAACCCAATCACCTAATGATTTAGACTCTTTTACAGATCAGATTCTTTTTCAAATCAGTCTTAGAATTGATTCTGACAACTGGATCAATATGTATATTAACATCAAGAAAAAAAAAATAATTGAAATAACAACTCACAAGTTCATCCAGTAATCTAATAACTCAAATCTTTTTTCGAGTTCGGGTCGGACATCTAAAACCCTATATAATGCAAACCATCAAGAAGTCAATAGTCTTCATTAACACGCCGAGGACAGATATTTTGGGAGGAATAGTGCTTGATCCAAACTTCCATACGTTAAAGATTTTATCCATTTTTCCCTTTTTGAAAAAAAAAAAAAAAACAAAAAGGGGAAACGTTACATATACATTTCAATTGGATAAGTAGATGACCGAATACACTAAGCAATGTATAGTTTACAAGTGATACTTCATTTAGATAATTCGAAGGAAGAAATCTTTGCCACAAAAATTGTACTCTACAAGGCAAAATTTCAATTAAAATACTTTTACAAAATAAACTTACAGGATTTAGATGGGTTTACAAGGGAATTGAAAAGAAAAAACAATATAATTCCTCAATTTCTGGCACCAAAGTGTCTCACACATTCGGAAAGTCGTGATGCCTGGAGTTTTAAAATAATGAGAAGAGAACAGTTAAGGAGATTGAATCTTTGTCACCTACTAATACCCACTTTGTCAAAAAAGTGGAAGTACTTTTCAAAGACAACTATGAATAGTTCTTGCCTACCACCTAAGCAAGTTACTTTAGTTAGATCAGTTGGTTGTCCATGGTCATTACTACTTTAAAGCCACAGAAGTATATTGGTAATCAAAGAGAAAAAAGAAATCCAACAAGATTTGTAAGGAAATTTGTAAAGAGTTTTTCCCATCAAGTTTGCAATAACGGGTTGCTGGATTGGTTGAATTTCTGCATGGAAACATGGTTCCAACAGCATAATTAGTAAGATGTCAGAAAAAACATTAATGATAATTATAACTCATTCCTTTTAGAGATCTAGGTTCAATATCTTCTTAATTTGTTACAGAAACAAAGAAACAACAGTTCTTAAGATAAAATGATAAAGGAAATGTCTTGATTACTAATTTACATAAGGAATTGATTTGTGCCTTGAGTCGCACAAGACCTGTTTTTGGCACAAGAAATGTATTGGAGATCGAGAAGGAAATAACTTGAAGAAGAGGTCAGGGTTAGGAATCATACCTTCCAAATATGTATGAGCTCGATATTTGGAAGAGCTCGTTCCTCGAGAGGAAGATGAGCGTACGTGATATTGGCACGGCTCAATCAAACAATAGTACTCTATACTCTTGGGAGCATTACTTTCTGATTGAACCGTACCAATATCCCGTTTTCTCCGAAGAAACATACGAATAACAACGTATACATATAAATGAAATCTAGTTTATAAAGTAACAAACACAAGCACATGCAGCAAGAAACCCTAAATAGCCCCAAGAAACATGATACTCAGGTACTATCAAGGAATAAAGAGATGGTTTCGAGTGAATGTCAGCAGAATTAAGGGCTTTAAGGGAGCTTTCGAGTAAATAAACTTACCCCGCGCACAGAGACATAGAAGAGTCAAGGATCGAAGGAGGGAAAGAAAGCAATGGAGGGAAAGCAAACGGGATTTGTTTTCTGCAAGGTGAAGCAATGTTCTAGCTATGACTGGGAGACTGTAATCCATTGCTTAATGTGTATGTCTGTGTCTGTGAGGAGAGGAGAGGAAGGGGTGAAAGGAGGGATGTATAGGCTAGAATAAGCTAGCAGTTAATGCCCTACCAACCCAACATCAAAAGGGAAGGTGAGTATATTAAATTTAAAGCTTAAAGAAACAATGCAAAAGGCACACTGAGGTCCCTCGAGCTTTCAATTTGTATTTATGACTTGAAAAAGAGAGCTTGTAGGAGAGGGCAGGGCATGTTGGCATTGGTATGGTGCCACCAGTCATTATTTTGAATTTGAAAAAGCAAAGCAAAGGTGTAATCTTGGTTGGTTGAATTTTCTAGGTTATGTGTAGTCTAGCTAGTTGATGTTTTACTTGACAAATAGGTGGCAAAGTTGGTTTGAAAATACTGAAAACATGGAAAACTTGTTTTTGAAGGAAAGTAAACGGCGGGTGCATAAATGCCTGGATTCTGTGGGCAAAATAATAGTGAAGTTTGATGATTTCTTCATATGGCCTGCGTGTTTGTGTTCATATTGAAACAATATAGACGAATTAATTGTGGCCCCATAAGGCATGCGACGGAAGCATGAACTACTAGTATAAATAGGAGTAGCTAGCTATGATTTATAGTTAATTAGCACTTAATTGGAACGTAATTGAATTGGTTGGAGAGATAAAGATGCATATATATTCTTATTATATTGTTTTTAATTTTTAGGTATTGTATGGTTATTATTCCAAAATAGAAAAGATGAAAATAATAAAAAATAGAAATGTGTTTGGTTGAAGAGACATTGATATAAAAATAAATTTGTTTCTTGAATAATTTTAGAATGAATTTTTGTATTTTCAAGACATAAAATATATAGATGACATGCTTCTAGATGGATTATTTTTTATATTTTATTTCTAAAATATCATTGTAAAACATTCTCGATTCCAAAATTATTCAACTAAGACAAGTAAAAATAAAAATAATTATTATCATAATTTTGAAACACAACTCTAGGATAATACCTAGGTCATGGCTCAAGAGGGTTAACCTGGATTAACATAAGTTAATACAAAAATAAAATTTATTGTTATAATAGTTTTAAAACCTAACTCGATAGTTAATTTAAGAAAAAGTTAGAGGGTTAACTTAGAGTAAGATTTGAGTCAAGTAACAATAACAAAAAAAACAATTATGCCTTTTTTTTTGTTTTATTTCCTTTATTTTTATTTTTTAAAATCATAAAATAATAATTAAACACTACCTTATTAGAACTTGAAACAGGAAGCAAAACACCATGTAAGTGTTTGGTTTAATGTTGTTTAGTGTAAGTCATTGGGCTCATTTTTTGGGATCCTGTTATGTTCATAAGAAAAAAAGCATGATGGATCATATGTGAATCCACATTTTTGAATTCAAATTTCATACATATATAGACAGTGGTTATTCAAACTTGAAATAAAATCTAACTATTGATTTGAAATCAACAGATAAGATTTTTCAAATATGATTTTTTTTTTCATGTTTTCAGGAACATAAGGGGATCTCCATTTATGTTAGTGTTTTTTTGTCCAAATTGAAAAGGTAATGAATATGATGAATTAATTAACTGTGTCCCCTCAGGAGGCATGTGAAGCAAGCATGAACCACTAGTACAAATAGCTAGATAAGGGTGTGGTTGGTATTGCGGTAGCTTTTGTGGTTATGGTTTGAAAAAAGTTGTTTTATAAAAAGTACTTTTAGTTGAGGTTGGTTTGAAAAAATAGGTGTTTGGTTAAAACTTGTGATTGAAATTGAGGTCGAAGAAAAAGTAGTTTAATGTGTTTGGTTAAAAAAAAATGCTTTTCAAATTGAGGTTATAAAATAATTAAAAAATATATATATATATTAATATTAATGATTTTAATTTAAATATTATAAATTTAACTACTGTTATTACATCATGAAATAAATAATATTGATATCAAATATTTTTTATTATTCTATTACACTATGTGCAATGTCATCACATACAAAATCTATCAAACAAGGACTATATTTTTCATGGTTTCTTAAGCGCGTAACAACAAAAACTGAATCTTTTATTACGTCATCAAGTGATTTCCTTTTAATTTTTTGAATAGAACACAATTAAAATAAAAATAAAAACTGAATTTTTTTTAACTGGGCCGGACCCGGCAATAACATAATTGGAATTGCGATCAAATTTCACAAATGCTACGTCATTATAATTTTTAAAAAAACAATAAAAAAATTTAAACTCATTTTCATGGTTTTTCAAAAAAAAAAAAAAAAACCAACCTGGAAACGTGAACAGTGCGCAGTGGAGCCATGCTCCACTGTTGACAATAACTTGTCAGCATGAGAAGCAGCATTTTTGCTGCTTCTCACAACCTGCGTTCCAGCCACCAACATTAATGGGTCCTACCAGCAACCATATTTTTTTTCCTATAACCAAACACCTGGTAGTGTGGTTGCGGGTGAACCTCACCTACAACCATACTACTAAACAGCCACTAAGTCTTTGCATATGCCACTATTTGGAGACCGTATCCCCTGTTATGACTTAATTCCGTTCCATATATATATATATATATATATCCGGATATTTAAGTTTATTTTTGTGTTTTAAAATTATTTTTTAAAAAAATTAATTTTGTCATTTAAAATTATTTTAATATATTGATGTCAAAAATAATTTTTTTAAAAATAATAAATATATTTTTGAATAAAAAACACTTTAAAAAATAATTTTTATTATACACTTAAACACCCTTGAGTTAACGATGAAATGAAAAAAAAAAATAACTTGGTTGATATTGTTGAGTGATACAAGTTAAGGAATATATATATATATATATATATATATATATATATATATATATATATATATATATCTTTTTTATGCTTGACTTATAATCATAGTTATTAAGAGGGTGTTTGGGAGTGTGGTAGCGGTTGCTTTTCAAATAAGCTTTTCGTGCCGAAAAGCATGTCAATAATGTTTTTTCATTTTTTAAAAATCATTTTTGACATCAGCACATCAAAATGATCCAAAAAGTACAAACCGCATTCAATTTTAACAAAAAAAAAAAATTTGAATTTTGGTGAAAAGCCGATTTGGCCACAATGCCAAACGGGCTCTAAGCCTGATTTGAGGATTGACTCAGTTAAGGAGCCAGGTTCAAGGTTATAAGGTTAACCCGGAAATTTTTTTAAAAATTATTTAAAATTTTAATATTTTATATATATAAAAATAAGAAACAATTCATGTGAATATAGGTTGTAAATGATGTAAATAATGAAGTTTAAAATATTATTTCAAAAGGTTTTTTATCCTACATTAAAAAGATACAATATTATCATGTTATGTTGATTTATTTAAACAAAAAATATTTTTTATCCCATATTAAAAAAATATAAATTTTTTTATTGTTAATATAAAATATATGTATTAAAGAATTTTAAATTCTACATTGAAAAAATAACTTTTTTTCTTGTGAATATAAAATATATATATTAAAAGTTTCAAATTTCACATAAAAAAATAAAATATTCTTCTAGAATTTATATAAAATAATTAATAATCCATTAAAAAGATATATTACAAATCTTTGTTTTAAAAAAAAAATTAAAAAATAAGATATAATAAAGGGGTTATGTTAAATTTTCAATTAATTTTTGTAATTACACGATCATACATTAAAGGGGGTTAGAAAGTACTAGGTAGGTGCAATTTTAATTAGACTTTCTGAGGAACAAAATTTGCATTAAAGACCATCTATGAGCACAATACAACCTTGCACAGGCTACAAATTCAGGCACCTGGGCTAGCCAGCTAGCTAGCTAATTGGGAAAAAGGTGAGCCCAGGGTGTGCAGCTGCTGCCATCACACAAGCATCCTTAATTATAGTAGACTTTAAGGTCATGCTCCGGAGAGAACCTTGGGCATTTATGAGGAGTCAATTCAACTACACCCCACGCCTAAAATTTGTGTTTGGTTACTGTTTCAAGATTAAAAAAATACACACAAATATAATATAAATTTAGTTTGATTGAGATATATGGTATAAATATAAAATAAATATGTTTTTGGAATAATTTTATAAAATAATTTTTATCCCTTTAAAATAAAAATAAAAAGAAAAAAAACATATCTTCTCTCCTCCTACTGTATTTATATAAAGTCTGGCTAAGAGTTAAATAAAGCTCTAATATGTGTACAATCATTTTTTTTTCTTTTTGTATGTTTTGACGAGAGGTGAGGTTTGAACAATAATTTTACAAGTTTTTATGTCATTTCTCAACCATAGATCCACCCTCGTAGATTGTGATAAGTAAAGTTTACCTTTGATTGATCCTATACATGAGATATATATGGTTTATATTTTAAAAAATATGTTTTTTTCTGAATTAAATTTATATTTATATTTTTATAAAAATATAATAATATTTTAATCGTTAGACTAATATTTCATTGGTGTACCAGATATTGGTTTGATGATGAGACACGAGGATGCAAGGATATATAAAAATCGGAATACTCATATATACAGATCTCCTTGCTCCTTAAAACTATTAGCAAGAGTTTGGTTGGTTACGTGGAAATTAATATTATATGTCTATTGGATTTTTATAAAGGTTCTTTAGTAATAGAAAAATATAATAATAGTTATTTTTTAAAGTTTTTTTATTTAAAAATATATTAAAATAATATTTTTTTTATTTTTAAAAACTATTTTTAATACCAACACATTAAAAAAAATTAAAAATTAAAAATCATAAGAAAAAAAAAAAGAGATTCAACCGCCAACAAAACACAACCTAAATAAGGTGTTGTTGGCGAGGAAAGGGAAGGACATTATAAAAAGTTGTCTCCTCTGAGAACCCACTATTTCGAGTGGGACAAATGTTCGATATTGACAGTGACAAGGGATTTAATTGTTTAAGTTTTTTTAGCACAGGGAATCATATATTTAATTAATTGGATCCACATTCCACATCCCCTAGATTTGAGCTCCATTTCCTTAACACTAAATACTAAGTTATAAGAACAAGATGGGCCCTAAATTGATGGCACACCAAAGCTTGATGTCTATTGTTCAGTGACAGCACATATATAATTTTTAGCCAAGATAAGATCAAATTCTTTTTATGATATGATATCAAGCAATTTATATATAATTTATATATCTATATATATGATCTCTCCGTAAATTAAGACTCAAATTAATGACAGCATGGGCACAGATACAATCAAGCATGCAATTGTGGAATAATTTGTTGGATTGGATATAAAACAAAGAGGAATTACAAGTGGGCATGGACCAAACAAAATGGAATCATATGAACCTGAAAATCTTTCCAGCATGGGGTCTCCTAGAGAAGACCTCGCCAGTCGGCATCCCCATAACGTTAGATATGCATTAAATTCACATCTTGCTACTGTCAGAACCCATGTTCTACAAAGATTTGAATGTTTGGAGCTTGCTCTACAAGGCAGTCCCTAGAGGGACAGTGCCAGTATGAAACAACCTAACACAGTACTGAGGCAAGACACCATAGTTAGCTGTGATATTTGAAGCAAGCAAAGAGCATCTGTGTTGATCTCCCTACACAGATATATCTTTGATTTCAATGTTTCTCAAAATGATTTGAAACAGAAGGGCGCTAGCTCTCATGGCAAGAAACGGGCATGCCTCAACAAGCTGCTTTTGAATCTTGAGGTGTCCCACTTTGTTATGGTGGAGTTCTTGTTGATTAATATTATTAATGAAATGGAGAAGAAGAAGCACGAAAGTGAGAATCTATCGTCTTATTTCCTCGATGCGAATTCGGACACATACATTCATGCACCAGGCACAAAAGTTCGACCAAGTTGTGTTGGCTAAGCTAGCTATAATTATATTCTGGGATCTACTAGTAGCAATGGCTTTTTATGATTATTAAACTAGTAATAATTTTGGATGCTTAAAACCAATCTACCCTCTGGTGAAGTTCTTGGATTTGCTAAAAAGTTCAAGAGTTCAAATTCTTTCTTTTGAAGCTCCTGTTAACCTCTAAATTCCAACTATTTACGTGCTCCTCTAGTCAAAGTTATTAAAGTTGATCTGTCATATGGCTCATCTCGAGGTTTGAATTACAGCATGCATTCTAGATAAGTTAATTTATTTCAATTCAAAATAATATCAGTTCAAGATTTAAAAAATAAAATAGAGCAATGATTGTTTTGAAAAAATTATATGTTCATGGCCTGTTCTATTTTACTAAACCTTACCTTATTTCCCAATATATGAACATATGAAACAATAAAATTCAGTTAAACCCAAGCAAAAATAGGGTTTCGATTAACTTGGTGGGATTACATAGAAAGGTAGAAAGTGCATTTAGCCAATAATCCAAACCAAACCCTTGTCTTTCAAACCCTACCAAAAATGGGCCTGTGTCTATACTCTATACCCCAGAGATCTTCTGTCCTTCTCTCCAAGTGAATTAATGGCTGTCTTTTCCTTGCTTTCCTTCACCGTAAAAAATATAAAATGGAAAATAAACGAAGCCCCACTTTAATAAATGTTTTCACGTGAAAAAACCCTGCAACATTTCCCGTCTCCATCTTGGTGCACAAAACCTTACTATACATGTACACACATACCATGATCACTAATTTCCATCCAAAAATCACGATCATATTCATAATTAAGAGCCTTAATCTAGCATACAAAAGAGAATATAATGGGCAAATTAACCCCATAGTTCATTTCTAGAAATGGTTGGTTTCCTTGGGAGATTTTCTTTGATGTTCTTCAACCTTCATATGATTTTGTAGCCCTAAAGTTGTTGATGCATTCAATAGACAAGGAGTAAAAGGCCACTGGCATGTCAAGTATGTGATAAGCTGAGTGTTATTATTAGTACTAACACTTGTCGTATTTCTGCCAGCATAGTAACATAATGATGCACCTTCTCATGATGTAGAGCCTACACCTTTGTTCTCTGGCCCTAAGCAGCCATCTTTTCCTCAAGCTTGAAGGAGTCTGATCATGGTCTCCACTACCGTGCCCTCCTTGTGTTGATGACGATGATGATGGAGAATAACACCGATCCATATTCCAACTTATTGTGACCACAATTAAGGAACCACAGAGAAACTCTAATAAAGAAGAGAGAGAGCGAGAGGGAGAGATTTGTGCAGGGTTCGAGTTGTTAGGAGATGCTCTTTATTGGTGTTACCTCGATGGACCACATCCACAGCTCTTCTTGCTGTCTGGAGTGTCCCCAAAACAAGACTCAATTGGAGACTTTATGAAGAGAGAAGAAGAGATGTATATAGGAGACGTACGCCATAACGCCTTGGAACGTTAGAACACTAATTTATATGATGAGATGAAATTTTGGATGGTTTCATTTCATTTCTGTATATTTGCTGTTGAAGTGGACTAGGCTAGGCAAAGTTTTTGTTTGTATACTGTTCAACATTTAATGTTAGAAGGATAGCAATGGACAGGTTGAGATCATGTATGTAAATTCATATTCCTATAAAACTCCAAATTCTTTGTAGCAGTGAAATTTAATGTGATTTATTGGGCTTCATATGCATTTTGCTGCCCAATTGTACATACAGATACCATCTTGAGCAGCCCAGATTTGTGCTGATTAACCCAAATCTGTGCTTGAATAGGAGTGGGATTCCATCGAAGTATATATGAATTTGTGACCAAACACAATTATTTTCTTGGCTTAGAGTTAAGAGAATTTATAATGTATGCATTTCTTTGGGAATCCATTTTACTTGTTATCATGTTAGTTTTTTTAGCCTAATAAACTTCACAGCAAACCAAGACGTTAAGCACTTTTTTCTTTTTAACGATAAAGAGTATCATAAGGCCGGATTATTTATCAATCAATACTAAGTTCTGTCTCCAGAGATAATTTTAAAGAAGCAATCCTATGTTAATTTGATGCATTTAAAGAATTTTAATAATTTTTCTTATTTACTTGCTCCAAAACTTAATCAAATTAAACCTTTTACAAGGAAAAGATTTGAATGTGAATTCTACGATCTCCTTCTTACTTTAAAAGTAAGAACATTACCTCACTCAATACTCAAAACTTGTATTATTTTTTGATGGGGGCATTTCAATTCAAAACTTAATCAGGTCAAACTTCATATTCAACCAAGTTTGAAGATAATCCAAATCCAGTAAAATCTCATGTGGGACCCGATTTGGTTTTTAAATTTTTTTTTAAAATAGTATCATTTTAATTTTTTAAATAAATATTTAAAACAATACTATTTAAAACTGGACCGCTTAACCCATGAAACAAACCTTAAATTTAGACAAGTTTTGGGCTGATTTTTTTTTGCTAGAAAGTAATTTCATTTTGAAAAGTGATTTTTATAGAAAATCAATTCCTGAAAAGCGAATTATTTTTTTCTGTTTGGTAGTGTCATGAAAAATAACTTTAAAAAACTTTCCAGTGTTTGACTAAGTTATGGAAAATAACTTATCAATATTTTTTTAAAATTTTATTAAAAGAATGAGGACTGAATCTTACAGATAAAAAAATTTGTAGGATGAAATTAAAAAAATATAATTTCATAAATTATTTCAAATAAAATAAATAAAAATTAAAATAATAAAAACTAAATCTCACAAAAAAAAAAAAGATGATGAAATTAAAAAAATTACAATTTCATAAATTTTTTCAAATAAAAATAAATAACAATCAAAAGAATAGGAACTAAATATAATAGTTTAAAATTTTCAATTAAGAAAATAATAAGAGAAAAAAAATAAGGATAAAAGTTTATATAAAAACCAAATTCTAATGGATGAAATTGAAAAAAAATTATAAAAATTAAAATATTAAGGACCAGACTTGATATAATCAACAAATAAAAAGATATTTCTGATTTTTTCACAACTTTTAAAAAGTGTTTTTCTTATAAAATAAAAAGAAAATACTTTCTTGAAAACTAAACCAAAATTTTCTTTTAATCAAAAAGTTTTTTTCATTGACTAATTTTTTTAATGATAAATAAACACAAAAAAATTTTAAAAAAAATTTTAAAAAAATAATTTTCTATAAAACAAACAAGGCTTTTATAATCCTACTAAGGAGAGCACTAATATACAATTCTCTTTTCGTTGTTATTCACATGATGAAGTTATAACATTAAACATTTTAAAAAAAAAATTCATTAATTTTAAAAATATCATCATGCTAGGATTTTTTAATTAAAATATTGTTTAGTATTTACAGTAATAGTTATATTTCAAAGTATTTTTTACTCAGAAATGCATAAAAATAATATATTTTTAAAAAAATTATTTTTAATATCAATACATTAAAACGATAAAAAACACACAAAAAAAAAATTTATTTGAAGCAAATAAAAAACCAAAATAAAAATTTAATTTTTTTTAAAACACATTTGAAATCCAAAAACATATAGAATCTAAACCTAAATCTTAAATCTTAAATATATCATTGATACCCTCATCAACTTATTCATGAAAACCACCCTTTCCCATGCTTTCATTAAATTTAAGTGCAATATAATCATCAAATTAAAGGGTATATACTTTGGTTATGGAGAGAAGCCTAGTTAACTTAATCAATAGAATTCTGTTGGACCCTAAATGCATCACGCATGCCTAGTTTGCTAACCCAAGCCCAGCCAGCATGCACTATCAAAATTGCTGACTCATACCAGATTTCTTTCTTGACAAGTAGGCAACCTAAGTACTGTTTGTGATCCAATTGAATCACCTAAGACACTCCTGGTACAAAACCAAATAGGTTTCTTGTTGGCATCAAACTAAACCCTGACAAGTTACCTCTCCCTCTCCCTCGCCCTCGCCCTCCCATTTTTCTTTACCTTCACTTCGATCGATCAATCAATCAAAACCCAAGTCACCTTTAATTTATCTTTGTTATCTCTTGTTAGGTATGTTGTAAAGTTTGAAACTTTATCTGGGTTCATTATTTTTGATAAAAAGACTGAAACTTTATGCAGTTGGTTGAATGTGTTTGATAAAAAGTTTGAATCCTTTTTTGTGGGGTTTTAGTGAAAGAGAAGGTTTTAATGATGTTTTGGTGTTTGAAATTTGCAGTGGATTATAAAAGTTCCAATATTGATACCACCACCATGGATAGAAGTTCATTCAAGCTTGATCATACTTTGGGTTAGTTTTGTTTTGTTTCTATTTTGATTGAATTGTTAAGACCCATGCTTTTGTTTTCCCAGTCACAATCTCGTGTTTATTGGATTATTCGAGGAGTTATGGAAAATCATGTAGCCTTTGAGTTGAGTTATTGCATTTGAAATAAAAAGAAAAGAAAAGAAAAGAAAAGAAAAAAGCTTGAACTTACTGTTTTGATGATTTTTTCTTCTTTTGTGCGTGTGTGTGTGGGGGGGGGGGGATTGATCATACTGTACTTTTTTCTTTGCTAGCTATTTAGTTTGATATATGAAGATAAGAGAGGTTTACTTTTTGAATGATATTCTGGGCTTGGTGTGATTTTAGTTTGATATGTAAAGGATAATAAAATTATTTCTTTATATCTTGGGCTTAAATACAATTTGATATGCAGAGATTAGATGTATTTTTATTTTTGGTATGAGACTCAAGAGTTTGCAATGGACTAGCGTGATCAGGCCATCTGGAAAATTTCATTGTTTGGTGTAGTTGAGACTCGGGACCCCCATGAATTTCATCTACTGTTTCATCTATTATTTTCTTTGATGACATGAAAGGAATGAACTTTAGGGTCGGATTTGAATGTGGTGACTTTGATTGGACTTAATTTGTTGCATTTCTTTAGGAGGCAAATGAATATTACTTTTTTTTTTTTCCTTTTCGGTTCCTGAACATTTTATAGAAAATTATTTTTTGTAAATCCAAATTAAATATGAGGTTCAAATGGTTTCTATTGATGTTGTAGTTCTTTAATTTGGTTATGGTGTGCTATTTCATCTTAATCATATACTTTGAAAACGAAGTCAGCGTGTTGATCTTATATAAATTTGTCTACCTTCTATCTAAAATTTGATCTTATTTCAGAGAGGAGGCAAGCAGAAGCTTCTCGCATCAGAGAGAAATATCCTGATAGAGTACCTGTAAGAACATCAGCTGCAATCTAGATTCTATATATTCTAGTCATTCTGAAAATACATTTCTGTCTAACCGGCATGTGCCGTGTGGTGCACTGTGCAGGTGATTGTGGAAAGGGCTGAAAGGAGTGATATCCCTGACATTGATAAGAAGAAGTTAGTTCCATTTTTTTCACATTCTCTCCTGTTTTAAGTTGCAGGACGAGCTCATCTTATTTGAAGGAGCTCCAGTTAGATCATAGTTAATTACTGTAATCTTTTTAGACAACTCTGATTAATTTCTTTTTTTCTTAGCAAGAACATTTTGTTGCTATTATGACCTTTTGAAACTTCTATGTACGTATCCAGTTAACAAATCTAATATTTAGAAGCATTATCACGCACTGCTGACTCAAATTCTGTACACCAGAAAGGGGATTTCAATTTTTATTCCATACTTCTTTTGTTCTAATTTTCATTCTGTTGTTGTAAATTCAGATATCTCGTGCCAGCTGATTTGACTGTGGGTCAGTTTGTTTATGTTGTCCGGAAAAGGATAAAGCTCGGTCCTGAGAAGGCTATATTTGTCTTTGTAAAAAACACTCTGCCTTCTACCGGTGAGTAGTGCTCTGTAATTTTCAAGTTGCAAGTCAATGTTCTATGAGTTATGTTGGTGATTTTCTTCGTTTTTTTTTTTTTTTTTTCCAGCTTCATTGATGTCTGCAATCTATGAGGAAAACAAGGATGAAGATGGTTTTCTTTACATGACATACAGTGGGGAGAATACCTTTGGATTGCACTAGATTATGTCATCAATCTGTATAAATGAATACCTTTGGATTGCACTAGATTATGTCATCAATCTGTATAAATGAATCCTGGAAGAAGTATATTCTTAGCATTCAGCATAAGCTCTGACTTTTTTTATCTATTCCCTTTAGTTTTGATTATGCCATTGAGTGGATGATGGAAGTTATTTATGACATGGAATTGAATGGATAACATGGCATCATTGCAGCTATCTTTGTTCGAGATTGTTTAGTCTTTGTTTGAGGTGCAAAGATACAAAGTGAAAGTCGTTCTCTTGATTCTCCTTGAAGCAATAACAAGTGTGAACAAATCATAAATGACCAAAAGCAATGAAAAGTAATTCTTGGAAGGTTTCTTTTGACTTGTTTCTTTCTAAGTATTGTTATTAAGCTGGTCTCTACCCTTTAATGCTGGAATGTTCAGAAGTTGCATGCTCATCTCAACCAGAATGAGATGTTCAAATGGCCATCTGTAGTGAAGGGCATCTTGCAGCCTGCATTTCCAAGCTGTTACCGCTAACTTTCCAAAAATAATAGTTGGTGTGTTTAATTTGTTTCTTGGTGCAGTGTGGTGAGGCTTGCGTTTTATCCTAATCGTATATTTGAAAGTGTTTTGGTTGATCAATCAACATCACAATTTTGTATGGATTTATATGGATTATAACAAAAATTTCTTTGAAACCTTGGTTGAGAAAAAGGTAAACTGCAAAACCTACAACCATGCATTTGGATGCTGCCATGGTGGAAACTGTCTTTTCTTTGGGTGAAGATCTGTTTATTTTGTGAGCCAACTAGCATTCAAACAAATTCCTAGACAAATAAACAAGCAACCAAAAAGAGGGAAGACAAAGGGAGCATTAATAGCAGCCCATAACATAATCTGCCAGAAATCATCTGTTGTTGCTACAATAACACGAGGCCAGTTTGTTTACATATAAATCATTTTGGAGATTATTTTTTCTGGCATTTAGTTTTGACCCATTTGAAGCTACTGGTTGCTCCACTCTTGAGCTTTTGAGCCCCAGACATAGCAGCTGCTTTGGCTTTGTTTAATCCCCCTTTGCCATCTGACTTCTTCTCGTTGCTGGTATCTTGCTTGGTTGTGTAATTGTCTTCTTCCATGGAACCAATGCCTCCTGCACCCCATTGATCTGCCCAGCTGGGAGCCTCACTTGCCATTGTTTCTTGTTTTCCTTCAATAAAGCCAAGAATCTAACAACAAAGCCAAAGTTTAATAACCTATATTGCATACCTCACAAGAAAAGTATAGATCCAATTAAACCACATAACTATGAGAAACAAGCATCAAGAGACTTACATCTTGTGATCACATTTGCAAGCATTTCAAGAAAATCATACAGAAGACAAGCCATTCTTTATTAAAAACTAGAGATCATATTCAAATGCATGAAGAGACCTGAGATTTTTGTTATTTTACAAGAGTTTTGCATGTCAAAATAGAAACAGATCCAAATCATAAACATATTAAACATGGACAAGAACACAATCAAAGAGAAGATCAAGATATCATATTTAGTTTGGTGGGTGAAAGGAAAAAAGACGAGATTTACCTGGTGGAGTTGTGGCAATCAGCCTTGGCTTAGATTGAGAAACTTGAAGGAAGAGTTGATGGGAAATGATCAAGGGCTCAAGAACCTTTGAACTAATGAAAAGGAAAAGAAGCCACTTGTTGATAGGCTGTCTTTAGCTCCATTCTATGCTTAAAAAAGACTTTCCAACTCACTCGTTGCTTCTTTCCTTGTTACGAAGAAAACTATTTTTGACATCCAACTAACCTTAACTCTTTCTGGTTAGAAAATTTCAACCTGACGTTGTTGTGTTCATCATGTATTATGTCCAGGCTGGACATTGGGTTCTACCTGGGGGAGGTACATCTAAACAATTATACACACATTCATACTTGTATAAATACATGATACCTAGAATTTTTTAATGGTGTTTAGGTAGTAATTAGTGGTGTTCTATTAATTATTTAGTCTATCTTAAAAAAAAATACACAAAAAGAATAATAAAAAAGAATTTATAACAAGTGGAAAATGATATCAGTATCTTCCTCTAAGATTTTTCTCTTATATTTGTATCTATATTTTTTTTAAATGAGCCTAAAAAATAATTATTAGATCAAATAAATTTTATAATTTTAAAATCTATTTCTTACATAAGCCAAGGCAGACCTCCTTTATGTTCTGGAGGGTAATAACACCAAAGTTTTTTAAAATATCTTAATTTTAGTTATTCAATTTTTAAAGTTTTCATAATGATTATGCATTTAGCTTCTCTAAAACTAAAATATTTACTCTTCAATCTTATATTTTTTATAATGATATCCCCAAATAAAATTTTCTAATTTCATCCCTCAACATAAGAATTCAATTATAAAATCAAATCAAATTGATAAACAAAGGTCTTTATCTTTACTAAAAAATGTCGGATAAAAAAAACATACAAGTATAATTTTCCTGAATTCTCAAGTGCGTTCGGCTGGCACGTGCTAGCACAAACACGTCTCAGTGGAGGAGCGTTGGGTCTGACCAAAACCAGAACAAGCCATGATTGGGCTTGGTGCTAGCCAAACTCGCCCACAGTTGAGCTTGACAGTGTGTCAAGCTTAGACGCGATGAGTCTGGCCAATGCCTGCCCAAAGATTGTTGGGTCTGACACTGGTCAAACCTATATATTGCAGGGTTTGGTGTTGGCCAATTCCAATTGCTTTTTTTGCTTGGCCAATGCTAGAACCATGTTAATGGATGACACTTCCAAACCTTATATTTGAGTATGGCAGATGGCGCTAGACCCAATGCTTAAGGCATGCCCACCAAACATGGCTCTTAGGTTAGGCAAGTGCTACTATGCCTAGTAGCTTAGCTTGGTGTGTTACCAGGCAAACAGGGTGGGCTCGACACATGTATTTTAGAAGTGTCAAGCTTGAGAATTTTTGTCATCATAACCCATTCATGCCTAGATTTGATACACCCACAGATTCAAACATAATACATGAATCTAACGTCGTTAATTATATATATTTTTATATAAAATCTTAGAGGATTTATTTCTCAACAAATAGGTTTAATAAAACAAGTTTACACTTTGCTAACATCATTAGGTGTATTAAAACTCTTTTATAGCCCATCATGTCTCCATCTTTTAACTAGATAAAATGAGTGGAATACAGCCCCACAATACAACTTAAAAATATCACACAGATAAAATTACACTCCAGTCCTTGCTCTCCATAAAAGGACAAGACTCACGAAAATAGTTGAGATAGAGAAGATATGTTCCTTTATTCCTTTTATTTTGAAATGATATAAATTCACTCTAAAATTGTATGTGACATTTATTTTTACTTCTCCACCTTTATCCCTAAGTATTATATTCCTTTTTTATTTGTCCTTTTTGTTCTAAAACAGTAACTAACACAACCTTTAATTGAGTTTCCCGAATAATCTTTCAATCTTATTTGTTAGCGAGCCTCTATGAGAATGAGTTTTATCATCATATGACATATCATCACCAAAATATCAATTAACAATATATTCAATAAAAAGATGATCAAAGAAAAAGAAAAAAGGTTATCAAAAATTGAAAAAACTACGAAGGCAGTTTTAGTTGATGCTTAAAATCATAGTTTTAAAGTTACTAGACTATGTATCATTTAGAATAGGTTTCCACACACACACACACACATATTCACTCAAAACCTATCTTTTTCTAAACTCAAACATAAAGTCTAATAGGTATAATAAGAAAGTGATGAAGTCCTAAAAACCCAAGTAGCTTAGGAACAAGGCTCTTAGGTTAAATAGTCAATTAATCAATTGGTCCTAACATATCAATCTTATTCATTCTCTCTAGCTAAGATGGTTGGTAGCTTGTATTTGGTGTTTGGTAAGCTAAAATAGCTTATGACTAGTACTTGCAAAAGGTCCCCTTTGATGGAAATATGGACTCTTTGATACTTAAATAAGTATTCTTTTTAGATATATAAAGATATATTGATAAAATCTTGGTTCATCAGTAGCCCCCAATCTTTATGATATAATAATATGCAAAAATTTTAATTAATCTCTTAATTCAAGTAGAGTGGTGAATTTTGCTTGTATAAAAAGAGGGTAAGCCAAGAAAAATACAAAGAAAGATGCATCTGAATTGAAAGAAAATCTTTCAGACATAAAAGACCAAGAATCTGTACTTAGAAAAACTCTAAGAGATGAAGGGTACCATGTCTATCATCTATACAAATTTCTAAGTGGCTATGTGAAGCCTACTTAGGATGAATTTATACTTTGAAATTTCTAAATGATTATAAGTTCTTTAGATAGTGAGAGTTTGTAACTTTCCCAACATTGTCATGAGACTTAAGAGCCCTCAACTAAAGAATGATCATCATGATTATTTTTTTATGAGGCATGAGAGCCCCCCACTAAAGAGTAATGATTTGATGATGTTTCTATTTATACTAGGAAGATCACATCCATCCATTTCTAAAAGAATTACACATTATTAGCACAAGTGTTAAGGGGCCTTCAGCCATCACCTAGAGATAAAAAAACATCATTTTGAAAAAGTCATTTATATTTAAGAAACTTATATTTTTATGAAGGATCATACATAATGAAGTGATCTAAATGATAGGCATGGATAAGGTTCTTTGAAGAAAACATGTATTGGAGGTGGCACTAAGATGCTTACTTCAAATATCTTGATTACTTCACTTGGAAGGTTTGTTATGTCTTAAGGTGATCTAAATTACTTCACTTTGGACAAACTTCTATTTGATAAGGTATAAAGTTTTCTCTGGAAGGCATACCCTCTCACTCCTCTTGTCAAGGCTACTTAGGCCACTAACTTAATTAATTCCTCTACCTTGAGCATCTTCTCATTAGATCTCCTTAAATACATTCATGTAGACTCGTCCTCTTGTTAGGCAACACTAAAAAGCTCCATAAAGTTTTTTTTATGGGCATGTTAGTTTTAAAGTGTACCACTAGTTTGACGCACAGGTCACTAAATCCTTCAATAAAGTTTGGTTATAAGTTGTTATACAAAATCACCCGCAGATACTCTGAAAGTTGTAAGGGGTATTTTGCATATTGAGTCATAGTCTTGGATGATTAATTTTAAGTTACTGCGCATATTTTATACACGGTCCCTTGGGATGACCAAACCATCATAGTTGTCTAAACTTGTTTTTTATGGAAATATAGTCTTCAGGGAGTCGAGTGTTTAATATACATTTGGATAAGGGAGAAACTCTCTATTGATAGGGGCTATAGATATTCCTAGGTATGCTCATACGTAGACTCTATTAGTTCTTTATCAGTTGAGCTCTTGAAAGCCCGAAGAGCTTGGCATAGAACGACGGTTATAGTGACTGATGTTCATCCCATAGTAACTACAAGGAGTACATTTGGAGTATCAACTCTATGTATGGGTATGGATATGATCCATTGAAGGACTTTTATGAATATCATTCTTATTGGTTTCCTCTAGGTAGTGTAATCATCTATGGGCTCCTTGTGCAATTGGAGGTTGTGATGCTAAGGCATTGTATGTTGTTGAAGGTGTTAAGACTTGTTGGGGTGGCAAAATCTGATTTCGCTCTTGGATTGCCAATACGGCCTGGGTGAGGGGATGCACCTGACTAGTGAGTTGTTGAAGCTCTTATTAGGTAGGAGTGTCAGCAACAACAAGTTGATTAGTTCTGTGTCCTAACCTAAGTGTGCTTTGGCTATGTGCCATGAAATGCCCTATAAATGCTAAAATGAAGTTTTAGGAAGAAACTAATGGCTTTTTATCAATTTTTTCACAAACAGTGCCAATTATGAAGTCCTAAAAGTCCAAGTAGCCTAGGAACAGGGCTCTTGAGTTAGATAGTCAGTTAGTCAATTGATAATAGAAATCTCATCCATTCTCTCAAGGTGGTTGATAGCTTGTATTTGATGCTTGGTAGGCTAATATAACTTTGTGGCTAACACTTGTAAAAGGTCTCATTTGGTGTAGGTGATAACTCTCTAATACTTAAATAAGTATCTTTTTTAGAGATGAAAAATACAATAATATTCTAGAGAGACATGCTCTGAAAATATATATGCAGTAGAGAATGAAGATTGTAAATATTTGTTCTAAAAGTCTCATAGTATATTTATAGCTCGTGAGCTGAGTCCTTTTATAGAGAAAAGAGGTTGGAATATAACTCTATCTTTATGATATTTTAAGTTATATCGTGAGTTGCATTCCACTTATTTTATTCAATTAAAAAATTAAGATATGGTGGGTCATGATAGACTTAAGCCCATCCGGGGTTGGGCTTGATGCATTGCCAAGCTCTTGATTGGTTGGCCTTGGCATATTACTAACCCCACTTGGGGCAAAGTCTGGGTCTGGTTAACACCAGACTTGGTACGCCTCCACTGGAGTGTGTTTGGTTTTGACGTATACTAGCCCAATGCACCTGAGAATTTAAAAACATTATACTCATATATTTTTCTTAATCCAAAATTTATTAATAAAGATATATTGATAAAATTTTGGTTTGTCAAAAACAAAAATGCCATATGATAAGAGATAAGTTGAAAGAAAATGTGAGCAAGAATGATGGAATTGTTGAAGAGCTTGTGCACCAAAGAAATGAAGAACATTACTAACGGAACTCTTCTTCAGATGGTCGCGAATGAACAATCCTTTATTTTTATTTCAAATTGTAAAGATGCTTTGATTTTTTTAATTTTTTGCTAGCCTTCTAGATGCGTGAAGTTTTAAATGACTTTGTATTGAAAATTATTAGTGATGATATGGTTGTTTGTCTTCATTTCGAATATTTGATTTCATTTTATTTCTGTCTTGAGTTTGAAAATTAAATCATACAATATTTAATATTAAATATATTTATGACATGCAACACCTTGTATTTGGGCTATGATTAGCAGTATATTTATTTGCCCCTAAATCCCTTCATTATCTTTTTGAAAAAAAACGTTATTATTGTTTTAATTTGTAGCCAATTGTAAATTAAATAAACTTATTTAACATTTTAATTGAAAGATTAGGATAAACCGTAGTTTAAAACAATAAAATTAAAATATATTATATTATAAAAAATCGGTATGGTATAATATATTATATATTCAATACGATGAAGTCTTGTATGAACTAATTAATCTTATATTATTAGAGGCGGATAAATCATCATTTTCTATCACAAAAACAACTAGTGTTAAGATTTATCTAAAATAAAATAAAAATTATAATATTCAATTAAAAAGTGATAGAGATTGTTATCCTAGGATTTAATTTATAAATTTAGTATCAAATTAAATACGTTAATTATAGTAAAGACATGATGAACACAGTGATAACGAAAGGGATAAAAAGGCTAAGGGCTAAGATAAAAGATAACAAGAGCATGGACTTGTGAGAGGATCATGTCGATGAGCTAAGCTTTCAATAGCTTATTGAATCGGAGAAAAATTTTATGATGTTACACACGCATGATTTTGTGTAACAAATTCATGACGAACGATAATGAAGCTCTTCTTCACATGCTCTACATATGAACAATCCTTTTTTATTTTTTTTTTTCTCTTGTAAATAGGTGAATTTTCCTCTTGACTATTTTTTTGTTGTTGTTCTTGAAGCTTTAAATAACTCTTTCATATTGAAACTATCAATAATATTATTAATAATATGGTCAGTTTCTGTTGTTTAGGTGTATGATAATGACTTGATTTAGCTATGGTATAACTCGTCCTTTTTATTTTTATTTTTTGTGTCCTGAATTTTAAAATTAAGTTGGAGCATATATATATATATATATATATATAAGATGAAATATCTTCTATTTAGGCTATGATTGATGATTTGTTCACTCTTATAAGATTTTGTTATCTCTTCGAGTTAAATTATACTTTGTTTTAGTCTATTGTGAATTAATTTTATATAACTATTGAATTGAAAATTTATGATGATCCATAGTTTAAAACAATATATTTAAGGCATATATATACTATTAATTCGATTATCATGGTAATAGTTTATATTAGATACTATTTAATCTAGTGGACCTTCCATAGAAGGAAATGATGATTATTAATGTTGCTTGGCATTATCATTTTCTTCCTTAAATTTTAGATGATAAAGACAACTAATTAACTGGTGTGAAAATCATATTTGAATTGAACAATTTATAAAATCCAATTTACAAGTGATCTGGGTTTCCTATCAAAATGGTAATATATCTGATCTCCTGTAAATTTCTTATGCTAGGATCTTCTTGTTAAGTTATCAGAGTAGTTCTCATGTATTTGAATTTGTATCAACAACATCTTATGCAGTCCTTGTAAATAGAACATCTACTTATCAAGAAAACATCCCGGAGAAATCTTCTGTATGGTATCAGAGAAATTAAAATCCTCCAACGATGGCTTTTTTCTTTTTTATTCTCATGGCCACAACACTTGAGTCTGTAGTTGTCAACAATTTTGAACTCATATCGACACACTCACCTTGCCGGTTCTCAGGTTCCCCTGGTACTGACACCCTCCAACTCTCCTTCGCGTCGTGCTCGAGTGATGTCCTTGACAGCACCACTGTTTGTCCGTCATCAGTCCTACGTTTGAAGAGCTACATGACATGCTGGTTGGCCATGAAAGCTACTTGAAACGCATGGAGGCTTCCAGTTCAATTCTGCGCCCCGCAATGCTCCCTCCAAATCATATCCTCACCGCCACCCCAACACAGGTTATTCTGGAAATCCACGCTCAAATCCTAGCCGCCATGGTAATAAAGGGAGGTCTGGTAATTAGTCCAACATTATTTGTCAGCTATGTGATGTCGTGGGCCATTCTGCCAAGACTATAAGAGGAATGGGGTGGCATTATTAGGAGAATTAGGTCAAAGCAAATTGCAAGGCAGGAAGATATGACGGCAAAATGGAATCCCAGATTAATCAACCGTATTGTACGAAGAAATTAAGGAACATGAAGGGCCCAAGAAGAAATTAAGGAACATGAGCCAAAATGGCCTGTTGCTGGCTCTGGTTTCCTCTGCATTGTATGGCATCAAAGGGAGGGAAATACGTTAGGATTTGGTCTAGGTTAATGCAGACAGGTTTCACTGTCGTTTGTTGCTTATGGTCACGACAAAGGAATGCTTTGAGACTGTTCTTTTTCCACTTAACCCTACTAATCATTTCAGACCAGCATAATCCAAGACCAGCACTAGTTTTGGCTTTAGTTTAACACACGGATTGTCCAGTTAATTACAGTCATTAAATCAAGATTAGTCAATTTGATTAAGTACCAGATGCCCACTTACAAAGTGACACCTCCTCATCCCTTCTCTTTTTGCTGCCCTTAATTGTGTTCTTACTGTTGTCTTGCCCATCATTCACGTACGATACCAGGCTACCGATCTCATTATTGTTTATTAGCACTGCTACTGTTAGCTGTGTAGATACCAAGTTTTGTGTGTGATTTTACAACCTATCATATATATATATATTGAACGAAAGACTTTCTCAAGTAAATAATATTAATTAATATTGAATATAAAAATAAAATTTTGATAAAATTCTAAATCAACTCAATACATCCATCTATTTATTCTAAAATAAAGTTGATGAATGATGTTGTTCACAATTAGATTTAGGGTTAACTTGATATAGGATTCAAGTCAAGAATAAGTAGATTAGCTTGAGTAAATATTTCTTTAAAAAATCAATTAATTGAATTAATTGGATCATATGTTAACCTAAATTTTGATTGGATCATGTAGGTTCAACCTTTTTTTTTTTTTTATGAAATATAATTTTGTTATTAATAATTATTAAATTTAATTTAGAAATAACTTGGTATAGGACTCAAGTTAAGAATCAAGAAATTAGCTTGAGTAAATATTTTTTTCAAAAAAATCAATTAATTAAATTAATTGAATCACAAGGTTAACCTAAATTTTGATTGGATCATATGTTTTTAACTTTTTATTTTTTTTTTTTTATAAAATATAATAGTGTTATTCATAATTATTAAATTTAATTTGAGGATAACTTGATATAGGATTCTAGTCAAGAACAACTTCTTTTTATTTATTTTTATGAAATACAAAGAGTCATATCATATATCATGTACCAATCATTTACATTGTTCTTAAATTCTTTAAGTTCCATTTTTTTCATTTACAGATCATGTTCCATTTACGTTGTTCTTGAATTCTTTAGGTTAACCAGACAGTTCCATTTTTCCTTAAAAACAATTTCATGTGCTGTTAAGAAATCAAAACATCTCTTACCATTAAATCATGAATTCTTTAGGTTAAGTTTTTAATTAACTCAAACAATCTAATAAAATTTAATTAACTCATCCAAACCCGTTGCAACAACACCAAAAGAAATCTAAAGATAAAAAAGAATTATATAATAAATTAATCCAATAATCTATATTCTTAATTTTTTTTCTCAACAAATCCTGACAACCATGCTCAATCATTGGGTCAAAAATCATCAACCCACACTTGACAGGGAAAGGAAAAAGAAGAGAGAGAGAGAGAGAAAGACATGAAAAACCAAAGGCAAAAGAGAGGCGATAGGATCACTGACAAGTAAAGAAAACATCCACGGGTTCCTGCTGCTGCTCTCTCTGTCTCCTGCCAAACAAGAGAGAATCAAGAAAAGTCGAGCCAAGACAAGATTGCGTGTATCTCTCTATCTCCCCTCTTCTCTTTTACACAGTCTCCCATAAAACATATATATATATATATATATATATATATATATATATATATATATATATATTAACATTCTAAAAGACAACCCCATCCAATCCCAAGCCATCATCAGATCACATATATTCAAAGTCCGAATTCCAAGTTTTAACTTGGCTTTGATTAATTTTATCGAGTTAATTTTTTTTTAAATAATTAAAATAATATATATAAAAAAATAAAATAAAGTTAATGAGTTTATAATTGAGTCTTGCCCAATTAACCTGCTGGATATATTAGGTTTTTTTTTTTCCTGTTTTTTCTTTAATCTGACCTAGTTTTTAGCCCCAGGTTGACTCATAGGGCCGATTTCAAAACTATGCATATATTTGTTATTTAAGATCACCCGGAAAAAAAAATAATTTGGTTCGGTTTGGTTTTTTTAGAACAAAACCGGTTTAACTCAGTTTTTTCAGTTTTGACTTGTTTTTTTTTTTGTTTGGCTCTTTTTTTTCTGGTTTAGCTCGATTTTTTCTGGTTTGGCTTGTTTTTTTGGTTTAGTTTTTTTAGTTTCAAGTTTATAAAACCAAACTGAACCGGTGTTTTTTTCAAAATTCTAATCAATTTTTTTTTACAGTTTTATTTTTCTAGTTATTTTTTTATTTAATTAATTTTTTAATTTTTTTACTCACTTTTAATTTAAGATTATCAGAGAATGCTTAAACCTTACAATTTGAAGTTGAAAAATGGAATTTCAAGAATATTGAATTAGAAAAAAATATTACAAGCTCTTTTAAACCCTTTTGAGATCCATCAAAAATAAGATTTAATCTCCATTATACAATTTTTCTTAATATTTTAAGAAAAATAAATAATTCATATTAAATATCCAAATAAATATCCATGTATATTATGCAATCTTGATCATAGATGTATATTTTGTGAATATCATGATCTCACCCAAAGTTATTAAACCAAATTCACTTTAATTTTTTAAATATTAAAATAATATTAATTTAATATATAATTTTTTTAAAAAATAAAATTAAATTTTAATCGGATGTAAAATTAACATGTCAATTCGTAGTTTAATATATTAGATTTCAACTTTACCTATAATAAATTTTAAATTGATAACTTATCATATCAATCACTAAAACAAACTTAGATTTAATATTTATAATCTTAATGTTAATATCTTTTAAATATTTAATAATTATAAATAATATTTAAAATGTATCTAATTTCTCGTGACTGTGATTTAGAATAATATCTTAATATACCTAAATTCTTGAAATTAATTTGCATTTGATTTTTGTAGTCATAAAATTGATTATTTGTGATAAATATTTTTCTTTTAATTTTTTAAATACAATTATACCCTTTCCTTTTCTCTGCCCCGTAAGCCCATAACGTTCTTTCAACAGTAAGAAATTAAGACACAAAAACAAGCATAACTGTCTTCTTCCATCCCTCTTCAAAATCATTTCCTGTCCCCTCTCCTACTCTCTTTATTTTTCTCTCTCGGACAAGACCAAAACTAAACTAAGCTAAGCAATGTCCAAATCCACCTCGACGTCGTCGTCTTCAGCATCAACGACACCGTCTCCTTCAATAAAACCAGAATCCTACGCTCACAGTCCAGTCCACTACGCCGTCGTGCTGGGGGACCACACAACCCTCACACGCCTCCTCTCCACTCTCCCCAGACTCACCGATCCCACCAAAATCCACACGGAGTCTGACTCGCTGAGTCAAGAACAACTTGTCGACAAAATATCCTCTCTCGTCGACCGCCGTGATGTCCCTTACCGTGAAACGCCTCTCCACCTTGCTGTCCGCTTAAACGACCTCTTCGCCGCCAAAGCCCTTGCAGCTGCTGGTGCTGACGTGTCGTTACAGAACTCCGCTGGTTGGAACCCCCTCCAGGAGGCATTATGTCGCCGGTACTCGGAAATCGCTCTCATTCTTCTCCGGCTCCACCACCGCTCCGCCTGGTCCAAGTGGCGACGCCGCTTGCCTCGTCTCACTGCCGTCCTTCGCCGCATGCGCGACTTCTACATGGAAATTTCCTTCCACTTTGAAAGCTCAGTCATTCCTTTTGTAAACAAACTCGCTCCATCGGACACGTACAAGATCTGGAAACGTGACGCTAATCTCCGAGCCGATACTACCCTAGCCGGCTTCGACGGCTTGAAAATCCAGCGCGCCGATCAAAGCTTCCTCTTCCTCGGCGACGGTGAACAAACTCACTCCATTCCTCCAGGTTCTCTCTTAGTTCTCAACCACGATGAACGTAAAATCTTTGATGCATTCGAATCCGCTGGATCTCCGATGAGCGAGTCTGATATCGCCGGATTCTGCTCCCAAACGAGCGTATACCGTCCCGGGATGGATGTCACTAAAGCCGAATTAATAAGCCGAACGAATTGGCGACGACAAGAGAAAACAGAATCTGTTGGCGAATGGAAAGCTAAAGTTTACGAATTAAACAACGTCGTTTTCAGCTTTCGATCTCGTAAAGTAAGCGAAAACGACGTCGCAGGAAGCGAGCAAGTTTTGCCGTTAGAGCTTGACGAAGATGGTGACGGCTTTTTAGTGGCTGAAAATCCTAGCTTCCTTAATTTTGAATTTAATAACGGAAATGAGAGTAAAAGGAGGCATAGCAGTTTTGTGAGGGAGGAGAGGGAGTTTGTGAGTGTAGGGAGGAAAAGTGTGGATATTTATCCGTCCTCTACGGTGGCGGAGAGGAGGAGGGTGGTGGCGGTGCCCGAAAAGGTGAAGGAGAAAGAGTATGTGAGGAGTTTGAAGCCATCAGTTTGGTTAACGGAACAATTTCCGCTAAAGATTGAGGAGCTATTGCCGTTACTTGATATTTTAGCGAATAAAGTCAAAGCTGTGAGGAGAATGCGTGAATTGCTCACCACTAAATTCCCGGCGGGAACTTTTCCGGTCAAGGTAAATTAAATACATTAATTAGTCAATTGCAGATTTTGGGATTAGTGTTTTGGGTGTCGTTTTGAGTTTTGTTTGACTATTGAATTCTGTCGTTTCAAGTGGTTTTGTGGGGCCTTTTTGTTTTTTGCTTTTGACCTTTAATGAACTTGGAAAAGGATTACTTTGGTAATTAAGTGTCTCTAATAAATAAATTTTGGTGCCGTTGTCGTTTTGATTGTTTTGGATATGACTTAGTTGTCGTTTCATCTATAATTACGGGGATATGTGATACCCCGGGGTTTAGGAATTCTGCGGGGCCCATTGTGCTCTTGGCGGAAGCTAAGGAAAAGAAAAGGAGTCTCTCTCGTCTGTGATTCGTAGCAGAGGAGAGATCTTTTATGAGGAATGTGTGGTGGGGTTGGGGCTTTGTAGCGGTCGGTGATGTGACGTGGGATGTTGTGATTGGTTTTTTTTTTATTTGATCGACGGTGATGGTGGGTGGGACCCTAAAGATCCGAGGTTTTCCTTTTCTTGTAAGCAGGGAATGGAGCTTAAGCCCTATGGGTCCCATGTTTGGCTATTTCTTTTCTTGACTAGAAAACAATAGTACCGCGCCCGATTCTGCCACGTCATCTGGGATTGATCAGATGCTACAGTGGCAAGATCTTGTGCTTGAGGGAAGGGCTGAGTGATTTCACTTTTCACATGCATGATGGGGTGCGCAATCAATGAGTTTGTTTTTATTGATTTGATCTGGTAAATAAATTTGTTAACGGTAGCGGTGGTGGTGGTGTGTTTTGGTGGATACAGGTGGCGATCCCGGTGGTCCCGACAGTGAGGGTGGTGATAACATTCACTAAATTTGTCGAGTTACCACCAACGGAACAATTCTACACTCCACTTTCAAGTCCAAGACATTTCGGTGGTCTTGTAGGAAGTAGAGCAGGAATATCAGATGATGATAAAAAATCAGACACGCACTATTCATCATTACCACCGTCGTCATCGTCTTCGTTGTCAACTTCGACCTCATGGTTGCGGCGAAACAGCAGCCAGTCTGCAAGCAAGCAGCACCACCGACATAGTTCTTCAGTAGGGCGGCAGCAGCAGCAAGCTGACCCTTTTGGTATACCAAGTGGATATACATGGACAAGTGTTGATGACAAGTCTAGCAAAATGAAGAAATCCAAGTCTGTCAGGAAATCCAAGTAATGAGTGAGCAAAAGACACAATGAGGAAATTCATTTAGGGCAAAGAGAAGAAAGGAGATGGTTGGTGATGATTAATTAACTGCATTCTTGTAATTTGAGCTTGCAAATATAAATAGAATATTGAGCCCTTGATGTGTGTGGTCGATGATAGGTCTGACAACACCGTGATTAGAAGGTAAACTAATCCCTAGATTTTTTTTCTATTTCATTGCTTCATTTAGTGAATTAGATCATGCTGGTTTCACCATCAAATTCCTCAACTGCTTTCTCGTTCTTTTATGTTCTTGAGCTAAGGTGGAGAAGACTCTGGTTGGCTTTGAATTTTTTTAAATGCGTCTGGTTTTGCTCATCGGGAAGCCAGATCCTTGGCATCCACTTGGGAGCTGGAAATTCCTTGATGAAGACTGGAAATGAGAGGAACAGACATTCTTCCATTATTAGTAATCATCACAATCATTGATAGCAGTATATGTGAAAGCAATTGCTCCTTAATCATTTCTTCTCAAGAAAAATAACGGGGCATGGTGAGCTTGTTCATAAAGGACAGGAGCTGGCCATTAATTATTAGAGATCAGAAACAACAAACTCTTCATTGTTTTCTAGTAAATTAATGTGGTACAAATGCAAAGACAATCCCATGTTTATAAGCACATAATTGATCTAAGTTAACAACTACATCTACAACTCAAGTCTTGAGCTAGATTAACCCTCGAATCTTGTCTTATAAAATTGTTTATGCATATGATAATAATGCAGCATGAATGCAACATTAATTTGTTTTGATTTGAAGAAAGCAAGCTTATTGCTTTAATCAGTATAGAACATAATGATTTTGCTTAAGCTTTTGCTCACAAGTAACTGAGATTATAATGAAGGGAAAAAGTGACTGGAACAGGATTTGAAAATTATGTTGATGCTGTCTCTGCCTTGTCCAATCTTTATTGAGCAAGAACATGTTACCAAGGCAATGTGGTTGAATTCTGTAGAGAATGGCAGCAAAAAGAGAATGGACGATGAGGTGTCATTCTGTGGATGGTGGCCTTGGTACTAATCAAGTTGACTAATCTTCAGATTAGGACAGTAAGTGCACAAATTTCTTATTAAACTAAAGCTTAAAACAGCGGGACTGTTAAGAAGATCTTAATCAAATCTGGATTTCGGAAGTCTAAGATGACTGGTGGGGTTAAGTGAAAAAAGAGCAGTCTCTAGGCATTTCCTTTGTGCTGACAATAAGCAATCAACAAGAGTGAAACATGTCTGCATCTACCTGGACCAAATCATGACGGATTTCACCTCCTTACATGCCACACACACACAGGGGGGAACCAAGGCCAGCTTTTAACTATTTTTTCCTCTAGTTTCTAGGTGATATGGCCTGCAATGATGATGAGATTTGAGTCGATTAACGTTGTGTATTCCCAGCAACCTACGTCAATGTTGCATCTTGGAGATTTGTCATTCCCTTCAGCCATTAGAACAACACATATATGATACAAAATTGTCAATTTAAAATTCTAACGGGTGTAGTTTAACTAGTCAAATCTTGAATTTGCTTTTTAAAAATCACTAATTCGAGTGTCACAAACATTAAAATCACTTAAGATTTATCCGGTCGTTAATTTCAGAATCTCAAGAGATTAGTCGAGATACGTATAAGTTAACCTAAACATTCATGAAATATATTATAAATCAAACCCTTCCAAAATATTTGTCAAAAAGAGTTTGTAAGAGTAAATAAAAAGGTTTTCAGTAACAATATATCTTTTCTCTGATATTTGGATTTATTTATTTTCTTTTATTTACGAGAATAAAAGAATAATGAAATTGGTAGTGAACGTCCTATAATTAAGCTAGTAATTAAGAGAGAATATGTAAAAGAGAGTCGAAGATCAAGTGTTACCTCCAATTGCTTCAGAAATTGATTAAGTGATGAAATACTATTTTATGGACGTGATGACACTATGACAATAACTATGCAAGTGTTTTGTTGTTGTAATATAGATTGTTTTTAAAAATTATTTTTTATTTAAAAATATATTAAAATATTTTTTTATTTTTAAAATTTATTTTTAACACTAACACATTAAAACACTTAAAAACATAAAAATAATTAATTTAAAATAATTTTTTAAAAAATACGATTTGAAAAAAAAAATACTATCTAAATGAACTAGAGTATCCTTAAGAGTGTGTAGCTATTTCATAAATGTAGTATTAGACATTATCATAAAAAAAAAAAAAAAATATGTGCATAGGCATGTCCCAAATATATTAGAAACCATTTATGATGTCTATACTTAAGTATATATTATTAATATTATCAAATCTTATTTAATAAGAACACGAGCAAAAGAGAAGGGCTTCCATGTAGAAGAAAACACTACAAAAGCAATCTCAGCCCATGCAAGTAAAGAGCTCACTTGATTTTTTTGTCTATAAGCCTCCATGGGAGGATCGATTTTCTGATCAAGAAAGTTATCAGCAACAAATCCAACACAAGAAATTTTATATGTTTTCTCAAGGCCTCAGATTAGGCCCTTTAATTATTTTTTAGAGCCTACGGGTGTTTTTTTAGGTCCAAAAATATATTTGGAGTCCTAACATTCAACATAAAAACGGGCCTTGTAATGAGCACAAAGACGACAAGTATTTCTGGCCCTTGTAGAGATCAATCCAAAACCATGGAAACGAAATTCTTGACACAATTAGTTAATATTGTCAATTTTTCATGCAAAGTATCTTGATCCTCATGAAAATTATGTGAAAATGAAATTTCTACTGCACTCGAATGGACCATAGCTAGGGCAATACACTGCCAAATATGAAATGTTTCTTTCCTTGTCACCTCTTAACTCAACAAATAATTTAATAAATGAATTTCGAGAAAATAGTTAACAATAAAATCAGGCTCACTTTATGGTCTGATTTAATAGTCAAATTACTAAAATCAAATATAGTTCATGATATGACTTAAGAGTTGGGTTACAGATTGGACTAGTTAACTTGAATTAATTTAAATAATATTATTTCAAGAGTTTTTTTTTTTTTAAGTAAAACCAGATTTTGATTAGGTTTAACTGAATTAATTCTCACATTTTTTTTTTAACACAAATCAAGTTAGATCTTAAATTTAACCGTATGGTCGAGCCAAGTTTAATAATAATTTTATCTAATGCCTTTCTCTTCAAGAAATATCTAGCAACTGCCACATAAATTTGGACACTCACATGCCAAGAATTCTAGCATGTATATAAATGAAGAATTGCTATATATTATTTATTGTTGGTGATATATATATATATCACCAACAATAAAGAATTCAATCTATACAAAGCTTGAGAGCTTGATATCTAGCAACTTATCAATGCCTTTGTTATCTGGTTTCTTTAGTTGCTTCTCGGATTCTAGCAGGATTGCATTTGAAGGAGAAGTGCTGAAAAAAGATTGAACAAAGAGGACAAGTCCATGGAGAAGAGCAAAGACTAAAAAAGGTCCTCCAATTCCTATGGCATACTTTCCTGTTGGAGATTTTTCTCACTTATGATCACGTGCATTCTAGCTAGGGCACATAAAACCAATTTTTTTATTATTATTATTAATATAGATGTTCGAGTTAGCTTGTACATATCTCGACTAATCTTACAGGCCCTGAAGTTAACGATCATGTAAACCTTCAATAGTCATCATATTAGTAACCACATGATTTAAATCTAAAACTACAGGAGAAGCAAACTCCTAAATTCTAAGCTTTTATTATTGTACCGCTTACTAGATAGTTATATAAAACTAATATTCATTTAACATTTACTTATTTGTTGAATTTAAGCTGTAAGAAATTTTAAGTTTTTTATTTTTAATTTTAAGGTTGGACTAAAATATATTGCTATATAGTAATTGACTTAGGATATTTGTTTTCGTGAGCAAAACTATATTTAACTTAAAACGCAACAAACTGCATAGATAAACGAGATACTTATAGTTTATACATAAAAGTAAGTGGATTTTTTTTTTTTTTCCTTCTTTTAATCTTCACAATTCTCTCTTTAGTCTTTTATTAGAGAGATGCTATGATATATTATTACCACTCTTGTATTCATAAGGTCAAACCAAAGAAAATACACTTCTCGAAGAAAAAGTGAATTCTTTTCCTGTAAAATTTTGCCAAAACATGATGACTCTGGTAAACAACACACAATTTATGTAGTTGCGTGGGACTTTTGGCCTACACTAGCTCACACATTATTAAGGGTCGGTTCATAGCATATTGCGATGTGGTTGAAACTATGTACTATCATAATTGTAGTTTTAAAAGTATTCAATTAATTAATAAATATTATAATTTTACATGAAACTCTTTTTTAAAATATTAGTTAAGAAAAAAAATACAATTTATAGTTTTTTTAAAACATATATTTATAAATTAAGATTGCAAAAACTACTACAACATCAAATACACACTAATTAGAGGGTTGATCAACTTCGTCAATATATAGACCAAAAGTTATTAAACCTAACTCGGTTTATGACTCAATTTAAGGGTTAGGTCACGGGTTAACTCGAATCAATTCAAAATAATGTTTTTTTTAAGATTTTTTTTATATAAAAAAATTAAAATGATATCTTTTTAAATTATTATTTTTAAATCAAATAATGTTTTGGTTGGATTTTAACCAAATCAATCGAGTTTGTTGAGTCAAGTAGATTATATTAGAGCAATTATTATATAATTTAATTTAAAATTAACCAAAACCTGAGATTGGGTTAGTGGATTACAACAGTTAACCAGTTTAACAACAATACTATGAACTTAAGATTTTTTTTTTTTTTTACCGAGGAGAACAAACTCAACAAAACCATGATGATGTTATCAACACATGCAAATTTTCATAAACAACATGCACATTACTTGACCAATGTGAGACTTTCGGCCTCCACAGTCACACACGGCCATGCACAGAACAAGAGAGAAGTCACGATTAAGTAATAATAGACAATTAATTCCGTAAGCTGGAAGAATTTTTATGTTTCTTATTTTTAATTTTAAGATTGGTCTAAAATATATTTCCATATAGTAATTGACTTAAGATATTTGTTTTTGTGAGCAAAACTATATTTGAAATAAAAAACCATAAAAAAATAATGTTTTTTAACTTAAAACGCAACAAACTGCGTAGATAAACAAGATTCTTATAGTTTATACATAAAAGTAAGTGGATTTTTTTTTTCCTTCTTTTAATCTTCACAATTCTCTCTTTAGTCTTTTGTTAGAGAGATGTTATGATATATTATTACCATCTTGTATTCACAAGGTCAAACTAAAAAAAATACACTTCTCGAAAAAAAAATTAAGTTCTTTTCCTGTAAATTTTTTCCAAAACATGATAACTCTTTATAAACAACACACAATTTCTGTAGTTGCGTGGGACTTATGGCCTTCACTAGCTCACACAATATTAAGGGTCGGTTCATAGCATATTGCGATGTGGTTGAAACCATGTACTATCATAATTGTAGTTTCCAAAGTATTCAATTAATTAATAAATATTATAATTTTACATGATTTCATTGAAAACTCTTTTTTAAAATATTAGTTAAGAAAAAAAAATACAATTTATAGCTTTTTTTAAACATATATTTATAAATTACGATTGCAAAAAATTACTACAATATCAAATACACAATAATTACACAATAATTAGAGGGTTGATCAACGTTGTCAATATATAAACCAAAGTTATTAAACCCAACTCGGTTTATGACTTGATTTAAGGGTTAAGTCATGGGTTAACTTGAGTCAATTCAAAATGATGTTTTTTTAAGATTTTTTTATAAAAAAATTAAAATGATAATTTTTAAAATGATTAATTTTTAAATCAAATAATGTTTTGGTTGGATTTTAACCAAATTAATCGGGATTTGTTGAGTCAAGTAGATTATATTAGATCAATCATCATATAATTTAATTTAAAATTAATCAAAATCCGAGTTCGGGTCAGTGGATTACAATAGCTAACGATTTTAATAACAATATTTTGTTTTGTTTTGTTTTTTTAACCGAGGAGAACAAACTCAACAAAACCTGATGATGTTATCAACACATGCAAATTTTCAGAAACAACATGCACATTACTTGACCAATACGAGACTTTCGTCCTCCACAGTCACAGACGGCCATGCACAGAACAAGAGAGAAGTCACGATTAAGTAAGAATAGACAATTAATTACGTAAGCTGAAGAGAGATTAGGTGCAAAACATCCCTTGATGAAGCCCACAATGCGAGAAGAGGAAAATGATACCCTAAATTCTCCTCTCCACAAATGCAATGAATGTAACTGGTAAAAGGGCGTCACTTCATCTTTGGAAATCTACGTTGACAAGCTATCTTGTAATCATCATTCTCTACGTTCTTCGTCTTTGCAACAAGTCCTCCCTGTCACTTTCCCTGGAGAAATTGTTCTCTACTTTTTTTTTTTCTTTTTACCATAAACTTTTCAACACCTACCTCCTCAAGAAAGGATGATTTGGTTAGGTGTAGCACTTGCTGCAACAGTACCCTAGATAATAAAATTATCCTGGGGATCGATATTCAACTACGATTAACATCTGGGCTGATAAGAAAAGCCGTGACAAGGCCATTCATTATTTTTTTAGAGAATTCTGTCACACTTCGTGTATATATATATATATATATATATATATATATATATATATATATATATATATATCCCCCACAGATTCTCCTGTGGATAGACCAGCAGAGGAATCATGTTGTGGGATGATTGGCAGATAGGATAAAAAATGATGCAGTATTTTATACAATCAAAGGAATTATCTAGATATTATGACTGACTATAGTTTTCCCAGTCATAGAATATCTCATATATTGTAGATCAAGATTTGGGTTTTAATTAGCTATATTACATGTACATGAAATTACATGTATACGAGTCGTGCATTAAAAAAGAATAGTATGAATAGACATATATTATAAATGTTAAAAAGTATTACATCTTTAATACTCAGAAGAGATAGCAAATTTAGAATTTATAGATAAAAGGAGACAAATATGAAAGTCATAAAGCTTGAAAAATATTATTGCAGTGAGTGTATGCATGTAAAGGAAATTATTGTATTAAAAATTAAATCAAAACAATCATAAAATAGTAAATGTTATAGATTGATGGACAAGTTTCAAAAAATATATATATAAAGGCACATGTCTAGAAAGGAAGGAAGGGCAAATTTAAACTTCCAAAGCCTCTTTTATCTGCATTCTATCTCTAACTCTCATACGTATTTGAAAAATTCATCACCATATAAATATTTAGATCAAGTTTAAAATATTTTCAAGAATAAATATTTCATATATTTCCCATGTTTTTTAAAATAAATAACAAAACTCAAATATTTGATATGAAAAAGTAGGGTGAGTTTTTCTTCCTCAATTGTTGCTATAAATACTGTTTGAAAACACGGTGTAAACTACGTTTCTTAAAATTTTAATTTTTTTGTTAAAAATTATTTTTTTTCATGTTTTGGATCGTTTTGATACGCTAATCTCAAAAATAATTTTTTAAAAATAAAATAAAATTATTTTAATCATTTAGCACGGAAAATCATTTTAAAAAATAACAAAAACTATACTTCCAAACAAGTTTTTTTTCTGTAAACCAGTAAATAATCCAATGATTTAAAAATGCTATACGGTCCCATATAATTAAAGTAATCTAACTGACTTAGTATAATTTTGTCACCACCATAGATTATATTACAAGCAAAGCTAAGTTTTGTCATTAAAAACAATATCAGATTAAAAAAATTAAAATTAAAATGAATTTTAGTCGAGTATGTACATCAAAACTATTTAAACAAACTTTTATTATATTAATTTAAACCCTAAATTAGGATAAATTAATCCTAAAAAAAAAAGACGTCAGTTGATCAGCTTGTTGTATAAACTTTAAAAAGAGTAGTTGCAAATGTAGCATTCTACAACTTCAAAGCGGCTCTCCCTTATTGATGTCAAAACTGGTTTTAGTTGCTTTCGAGTGTACAGTACTTTGCGATATAATTGATTTTCATTTAAATGTGAATCATTTGGTACCATTGAATAAGAGAGAGGATTCCTCCATTCCATCAATGAAATCAAAGAATAATCCCATCATCACATGTGGGTCGTGAATCGCTTCATATATATGCCCGTTCTGCTGACTTTATGCCGCCCTCATAATTTCCATTTAAATAGAAAGATAAAGATGCAATGAAATCTTTCCAAGAAAACCCATATATCAAAATAAAAAAAAAAACCCCACACATTTAAACATAATTAATTTATTATGTTCAAGTTAATATAAAGAACTTGGTATAACTGGGTGTTTATTAATATTAAAATACTGGGTGTTTGTTATAGATTTTTGAATAATTAATCGAATACCAATTACTAAGATTCATTTATTTTAGTACTTAGGAGTTAGGACAGCACATATTATTTTTTGAAATCGCATTCGCAGCACTCTATTATAATTATAATTTATTTATTTATTTTATCGACTCTGTTATAGTTAGTTGACTGGTTATTGTCAACTGGCCATCTTTCACCAGCTTTCCAAACATTCCACCAATGCAGTGAGTGCAGTAGGGTTTCAATGGAGAAGAAGCCAAACTCAGTGGAGAGTAAAGAAGATGAGTAACGTCCTTGTTTACCCTGTCAAGGCTGTCATCCATTTGTCGTCTTGCCTTCTCATCATACTTGGGAGATTCTTCTCCATGGAAGTCAAACCTCGCCATTTAGTGCCGGCTTTGTAGCCCTGCCGCCAAGTGAGGATTAACAGTGACAACAATCCCATAATCTTCATGTGTTGAAGCTTCACCATGCCATCTAGAAGGAGAAAATTCATCATTCATATATATATATATATATATATATATATATATGTTGTGCATATTCACTCTTTTTTCTCTAATTAGGACCACAGCTCGCAAATCATTTTTATTTTTGAAGCGGTCATGAGTTGAGTTTGACTGATTTACAATTATAAAAATAATTATTACGGCTGAAATTATCTACAATACTTGAAATGATGAAGGAAAAGAAGGTTATTTATTTATTTATTTTTGTTTTATACTCTTATCAATATTCCACTTCTACAATAATAGTTTTATTTTTTCCAATCTCAATCCTATAATCTCGAAAGTTTTAATTAAAACCCTTAATTAAACAAACTATCAACTACTCACGTTTCTTCATGTTATTCTAATAGTTTTTCTTGTTTTCTCTCATTCTTCCTCTCAAATCCGATATTTCAAAAAAAAAAAAAATAATACTAAGAAAACTCAAAAAAAAAAAGAAAAGAAGCTATTTAATGATTAGGGGTAATATTGATCTCTTGAAAACTAGAAAGGTAATACTTAAAATATAGGGAGAAAAGTGAAACATTGATGAATCTATAGGGACAGAAATTAGGCCTACCCCACAAGATGAAACGACCTCTCTTTCTTCATCTTCTTTGTTAATACCTGTAGAAGGTTAAGTCTTTGTAAATGCACGTCACAGCACACAAATATAACTGAAGATAGAGAGAGCCAGGTATACACATTTTACTCAAAATTTCTCATTCAAAGCTGTCTCGTTTAGTGCCTTTTTTTTATTATTTGTTTGTCTCTATAGAATCTGAGAAACCGTGTAGCCAGCTTTCTGGCTCACCTACCTCACTAACTATCCCTTAAAGAGACCAATTCTGTGTCATAATATATTTATAAAACAAAAACAAGTGAAAAAGATTACGTCTTTTTTGGTTTTAAAAACCATTGAATTTTGGGTTTTGCTTGTATTGTTTCTTGGGTTAGTGGGGTCCATAGATTTGAGTTTCATTGACAATGTTGTAGGAGATAGATTTCACCAAAACACACCTCCAACAACCGCATCACCAACAACCCTTCTCTTATGTTCTCTTAATAACCTTGTTGGAGGGGGTGTTTTGTTTAGTTTGGTTTTTTTTGGTTTGCATTTGCATTGTGAAATTTGCAGTCCATTTCACTTTTTAATGGCTGCTTCTCACATATGGGTTAGCCCTTTAAGGCCTCATTCTAATGTAGGTGTGTCAGATTTGGGGTTAAGGAGATGTGTGGATTTGAGGTGCAATTGGGATCTTGAGAGGCTCCCTAGATGGGAATGTTGTTGTTTGAGTGTTTTGGCTCAAAGAGCTATCACTCCTGTTGAAGATGAGAAGCCTTTAATTCCTCAGGTGGAGACTTCTGAGGCAATTGATCAGGTTCAGAACACTCAGTCCAGGGGGTTTCATAAGGATTTGAACCTTCTTCCTAGTGAGTTATTGCATTTTCATTCACTGTTTTTCTTTGTAGTTAAGCCGTTTTTATTCCTATTGGATTTTTATATAGTGAACTGATGTTTTATGTTTGTTAGCTTTTTGTGCACTTGGATTGCAAAACAGCCTGCTTTAGTATAAACTAAGACCTTGCTTCCCTGGTGGATTACTAATTAATACGTGTCTGTAGTTTAACGATCAATTTGGTTTGAACCTGAAAACCAAAACATAATCCAATTGGCTGGCAACGCAGATTGATTTTCTGTTTTGTTCTGTAGTTTTTAGCAAATGCTATTGTGGCTATAGATGAGATTATGGATGAATTTATCTTTTTTAGCTGATGGAATCAATGGTGTGTTTCTAAATATATTTGGAGGATAACTAATGATTTGAAGCTATTACGATGATTTTGTGTGTTTGACCAATTTATGGGAAGAAGATTTATTTAGAATCTTGAAATGCTATATAAGATGTTGATGGTGTTGGATGCGCGTAGAGTGCAGGCATTCAGGCATTTCTAGGCTTATATTAGAAGAAGATTTTGTTGAGAATTTTGAAATTCCATATATAAAGCTTTATTCAGAATTTTGAAATGCCATATAAGATGCGATAAAGTTGGATGCTTGTAGTGTACATGCATTCAGGCATTTCTAGGTTTATATTGGAAGAAGTTTTTACTGAGAATTTTTAACTTCTATAGAAGGGGCTAACCATGTTAGGAATGCTTGTCGAGTGCATGCATTTGAGCATTTCTTGGGTTAATTGTCATGTTCTGCATGCATAATTGGTCTCATGATCGATCTTTATGGTAGCCTAATATTATTTCTTTTCGATCATTAATGTGAAATCAGTGGTTTCCATATTTGTATCAGTTTGTCCAGTACTCTGGGTATGTTAGATCTTTTGGAGGTTTGTGATAGATCTTGTTCTGATATGTAAGCTTCAACCACATGGCGGATAATTACCATGTTGCCTATTAAGGTCGACCAAGCAATAATAAACTGTGCCAGTACAATAATGACAAAGAAAATTTATTAAGCTGGGGCGATTTCCTAAACTCTAACAAGTGTTGATTGATCTGTTTTGCATTTTTGCTATGTGTTGCAGAACCGTTATCTGCTACAGATCTTTTTTCTTCTCCTCGAAATGGTGCAAAAGTACGGGTTGCATATCAGGTAAGAACTTAAATATTCTTCACTCAAACATCCATGTCTTTTATGCTATTCTTCAGCTGGCTTTGGTGCCCATTTTAGGGGATGCCAGGTGCCTACGGTGAGGCTGCTGCGCTCAAAGCATATCCAAAGTGCGAAACTGTCCCATGTGAAGAGTTTGAAGCTGCTTTCAAGGTTCAAATAATTCCTATGTATCACTTTTCTTGCTGAACTAATCTACAAATGATTGTCAGCTTGTCACCGATATTCTTGTCTACTCAATTGAACAGGCAGTTGAACTCTGGCTAGTGGATAAAGCAGTCCTCCCCATTGAGAATTCAGTGGGTGGCAGCATCCACCGCAATTATGATTTACTCCTTCGCCATAGGCTGCATATAGTAGGGGAGGTGCAGATGATAGTTAACCATTGCCTTTTGGGATTGCCTGGTGTACAGAAGGAGGAATTGAAACGTGTTTTGAGCCACCCCCAGGTTAGTTGTTTTATTTCTTGCATTTTAATCTGTTATCTTTTTTGGTTGTTGTTGTTTCAAAGTCACAAAACACTGAAGATTGTGGTATGGAATGAATACTGGAATGGGAAAAATTATCTAACACAAGACACTGTGAACTCTGAATACTACTCCCCTCTCTTACATTTTAATGGGGTCAGCATATTGTTTTTCCAAATAGATCCCATATGAAAGTTAGATGAGGGAGCTAAACACCCAGTTTCCTGATTAATTTTCTGAAAATGGTGTGTGCTGCTTGTATGAGACAGTAAATCATGGTAATTTTCTTTAGAATGTTTGCTCTATGGAATGCAATAACATGATTTTGCTTGAGGAGTGCATCAGATTACAAATAAAATTTTGATTTTCTGCAAATGTTATGTCATTACCATTTTTTCCCTTTACTAGTTTAACTAATAATTGTTGGGATCACTGTTTTTCTTTTATTGATAAACTAAGTGATACTAAATGATTTCAAAAGCCAAAATTTGTATGCTGGAATTTATTGGTAGTTTGATTTAGATTGGGAGATGCCCTCCAATGAGTGTTTTTTTGGTAACTTTGGTTTTGTTTTAGAAAACATTTACTGATGTACACCATAAGATCCATCAATATGTGGTCAAAGTGCTTGTGAAATTCCATTTATTAGTGAAAACTTTGAAACTGATTCCATTAAGGTGATTGTATCTAAACTTGTACATCACCTGTTAACTAGTGCTAATCCAGCCAAAGTAGGGTCCTGACAGCGTGATCTAATTACTTTCTGAACTTTTGCTTCCGACATTTCAAGCATGTTATCTCTAAACTTCATATGAGGCCGACTGGTTATGCTTGGACTTTTTGGCTAAATTCAAAAATTTATATGATGCTGTATTAAAAAATATTCTAACTTGTAGGCACTTGATCAATGTGACATGATATTGACAAAATTAGGTGTTGTCAGAGTTAGTACTGATGATACTGCAGGTGCTGCTCAGGTAATTTTCAGATCTTTTTAATCTTGTTTTGACCAAGCTTGAATCATGCTATAGACTGTCTATGTACTAAATGTAAAAGTGTTTGGAGACAGATGGTTGCGGCAAGTGGTGAAAGAGATTCTGGTGTGATTGCTAGTGATCGTGCAGCAGACATCTATGGCCTTAACATTCTATTGGAAAAAATCCAGGCAAGACTTCTCCTTTAAGTTTCCCATGACTGTTTATCACATGAATTTTCAAATTAAATACATTCCTCGTACTGAAAACTTAAATTGTTATCACATGCATTTACTGAGTGCTGATTTATTAACCTCACCTGCTTGGTCATTTATTGACAATAACAGCCAAACATATGTAATCTTGTCTCCACAGATGCGATAATCTGCAAAGCAAAGTAAAAGATGTTATTGTTGCTCTTTTGTACCAGTTGGTCCATTGGCATTTTGGCTAGCTCCCCCCTCCTCTCCCTAGTATGAGTGGGGGATTCTATCCCAGGTTGCTTGGTATCATCCCAAATGGCTTTACCAGCTAAATTTGCTAGGACCTACATGTTCAAGCTATCTGAGGCAACATCTGATTAGATTCTAATCTTGTCACTTATTTGCTCTTTTACATGTTAATGGGGTTGCTGAAAAGATCTCTCTTGTGGAGAATGCCAATTGGAAATATGTGCTAGTCAGCATGTTTGTTAAGCCACAACCTCTAAAGATGCTCACTCATTGACATTCTCAGAAAATCCTAATGATTAATTTCACAATGTTAGAAAACATGCTTTGAGATTCTATACATGCACTCTGGTTTATGCTTCTAAAGCCACCAAATATGCTGTGCAAATATGACTGATGTGTTTGGGATCTAGTCTCAGAGGAGTTCCGATTGATTGTGCCTATAAATATGTTAGCATGTACAAGATTGTCTTGAATGCCCATACTTTTGTTGTTTTGATTTTCAGTTTTGCAAAATCGAAATGTAGCCTAATTTTCTTCACTTACACATGTCAGGATGATGATGATAATATTACCCGCTTTTTGATACTTGCAAGAGAACCTATAATTCCAGGAACTGACAGGCCCCATAAGGTACTACTATCTGTCTCCCAGTGCTGTGTGCTTTCCGTTTACATATCAACAGAAATTTTGCTATAAACATTTGTTACCGAGTCATGATGTTTCCCCATCGTAGACAAGCATTGTTTTCACTCTCGAAGAAGGTCCTGGCATGCTGTTCAAAGCACTAGCGGTGTTTGCTTCGAGGGACATTAACTTGACAAAGGTAATTTTTTTAGATGAGATCATTTTTTTAGTTGTATCCAAAAACCAATTGTTCTCTCTCTCTCTCTCTTTGACCACCTTCCAGATAGAGAGTCGCCCACAAAGAAAGCGTCCATTAAGGGTTGTTGATGATTCTAACAAGGGAAGTGCCAGGTAAGTGTTAACCCTTTTTTTTTTTAATCTTTTTATCATTGAGACTTGAGTCATTCCCTTGCTCAAATTGGTGCTTAAAAGACACTGTTCGTCTCCATTTACCTTTGCATCCTAAGTTTTGCATGCAAAAGACTTACACTTAACTGAACCTACTTCTTGACGAGTGGAGTCTCATTTGTTCCTCGACTTCTCTGCAACTAAATGGTCCATGCTATCTTCTGTAGTTTCAGATGAAGATATCATTTCTTGATTTTTGGAGGATGTGTAACAGTAATGATGTATTTCTGGCAACAGGTACTTTGATTACCTTTTCTACATTGACTTTGAAGCTTCCATGGCAGAACCTCGGGCTCAGCACGCTTTGGCACATTTGCAGGTCAGTGAGTCTAAAATTTCCTGACACATCCGAGAAAACTCATCCCTGTTGAAGAAGCGAAACCCTGATTATATGCTTCTTCTCCTGGCTTCCACTTCATATTATTCTGCTTTTTGAATCTACTCTCTGATGTGCTGCCTATTTTGGTCTTTCGCATATCCTAAAACCATATGCCAGAACTTGTAAACTGAAACTTAATTTACTTTGAATCTTGTTTATCTTCATCCAGGAATTTGCTAGATTTCTTCGTGTTCTTGGCTGCTATGCAACAGATACAGCTCTTTAGATGGTCATCCAACCTGAAACAAAGAGATTATGATTCAGCTTTTGTTGCTGTACATATGCATGAATCAGATAAATCTAGAGTTGGAGACGAGATCCCTGGGGTGTCCTGGAAACGCTCTCCTTGGCATGATCTCTCCTCCATTTTCAATTCTCTTTCATAATTCTTTTCACTCCCCCAAAATTGGGGTTTCAAGGTGTAAGTTGTAACGATTGAAGGCCTAAATAGACTCTGGTGCATTCACACGGTTTCTTTAAACAATTAGTGCATGAGATGTGTATCCCTTTCACCCCTCCCCTAATATTTTTGGACCTGCAAGATTTAATAACATGGTCTTTAAAGCATTGATAGTTTTAGCCATGCTCCCTCTAGCTAGTGTAGTGTGTATTTGTTGCAATTTTTTTTTTTTTTTTTACGATTGTAGTTTGAAAAAATAATTTTTTTTAAGAAGCTATAAATTATAATTTTATTAGTTATGTAAAACCATGATATATATTGATTAATTAAATATTTTTAAATTATGATCAGAGCAAAACACAACAATGTTTCAACGGATCACTCCTAAATGAACAAAACCTAGATATGATTTCATTTTTTGGCAAATGTTGAAGCATACAAGACTGATGATCAATCCCGGTTCTTAAGCAATATAAACAATTTCATTCTACTGCAAGAGCATTTTGCCATGATTTTGAGCTGCTCAAAGCCTTTCCTTTCCTTTTTATTTACTGCTGTAAGGATCTTTTATGTCAAAACTATTTTTCATACATCAGAACTGATTAGGTTTATACAAATCATTTACATTTAAATTGAATATAGAAATTACGTTGGGTCAAAACTCAAATCATTTTATATGTAGATTGAATACAAAAACTACCTTCTTATAACCTATCATTCAATTTAAACTTGAACTGATTAGGTTTTTTAAAAAATAAAATTAAAGACAACTTTATTTTGATTAAAAAAAATGAATATTTTTAGTTATCTATAAATGATTTTTTTTCAGGGCTGGATTATAACCCTGAAAATGATACCTTAAAAAACAAAAATACTTGCTTAGCCTGAAAAGCCTTAAACCCAGCCAACATCTCTATCTCTCTCATTGGATGTGTCTTAAAAATTCCAACTCAGCCGAAGAACTGAACCTGCCATGGCTTTCACTTCCACTCTCAAGTTCCACACTTGGTTTCCCTTCCACCACCACCTAGCCTCTCACAAACCCACCTCCAATTCCACTCTTTCTTTTGCTACCACTAACCATGAGCCGCTCACCACGACCACCAACTCAGCAATCCGTCTATCTCCCAATTTCACTCCAACCCAACTCCTCCACTCCCTTCGCCGCGAAGAAGACTCCTCCGCCGTGATTCACCTGTTTTACTGGGCCTCAAAGCAGCCAAATTTCAAGCCCAGTTCATCCATCTTCAAGGAAGTTCTTCATAAACTTGGTAAAGCAGGTGAATTCGATGCAATGAAAGACATCTTGAAAGAAATGAAGATTTCTTTGTCTGTCATTGATAATGACTCTTTACTTGTTTTTATTGAAAGTTATGCCAGTTTTGGATTATATAATGAGATTCTTCAGTTTGTTGATGCGATGGAAGTTGAATTTGGGGTAGTGGCGAATACCCATTTTTATAATTTCTTGTTGAATGTTCTTGTTGATGGAAATAAGTTGAAGTTAGTGGAAATTGCGCATTCTAATATGGTTAGTAGAGGAATTAGGCCTGATGTTTCGACTTTTAATATTTTAATTAAAGCTTTGTGTAGAGCTCATCAAATTAGGCCAGCCATTTTGTTGATGGAGGAGATGGAAGATTTTGGTTTGTTGCCGGATGAGAAAACGTTTACTACTATAATGCAAGGGTTTATTGAGGAAGGGAATTTAGATGGTGCGATGAGAGTGAAAGAGCAAATGGTGGAAGTTGGATGTGTTGTGACTAATGTGACTGTTAATGTTTTGGTTAATGGGTTTTGCAAAGATGGAAGGATTGAGGAGGCGTTGAGGTTTATAGAAGAGATGTCGTTGAGAGAGGGATTTTTTCCGGATAAGTATACCTTTAATATGTTGGTTAATGGGTTGAGTAAGACAGGTCATGTTAAGCATGCTTTAGAGGTTATGGATATGATGCTCAGGGAAGGGTTTGACCCGGATATATACACGTATAATTCTTTGATTTCAGGTTTGTGTAAGTTGGGTGAGGTTGATGAGGCCGTGGAAGTTCTCAACCAGATGATTGAGAGGGATTGTTCGCCGAATACGGTTACTTATAACACGATTATTAGTACCTTGTGTAAGGAGAACCAAGTTGAAGAGGCTACAAAACTTGCTCTTGTCTTGACTGGTAAGGGGATTTTACCAGATGTTTGTACATATAATTCTCTTATACAAGGTTTGTGCTTGAGTCGAAATCATACCGTTGCAATGGAATTGTACAAGGAGATGAAGACTAAAGGGTGCCATCCTGATGAGTTTACCTACAATATGTTGATTGACAGCCTTTGTTTTAGAGGGAAGCTTCAGGAAGCTCTGAATCTGCTTAAGGAAATGGAAGTGAGTGGCTGTGCAAGAAATGTTATAACGTATAATACTTTGATTGATGGGTTTTGCAAAAACAAGCGGATTGCAGAAGCAGAGGAGATCTTTGACCAGATGGAACTCCAAGGGGTTTCCAGAAATTCAGTGACCTACAATACCCTTATTGATGGTCTTTGTAAGAGCGAGAGGGTAGAGGAGGCTTCTCAATTGATGGACCAGATGATAATGGAAGGGTTGAGGCCTGACAAATTCACCTACAATTCTCTGCTTACGTACTTCTGCAAGGCAGGGGACATAAAAAAAGCAGCAGATATTGTTCAAACTATGTCTTCCGATGGGTGTGAACCAGATATTGTCACATACGGGACCCTGATTGCAGGACTGTGCAAGGCAGGTAGAGTTGAGGCTGCAACTAAGCTCCTCAGAACCATTCAAATGAAAGGCATAAATCTGACCCCACATGCCTATAACCCTGTAATTCAAGCACTATTTAGACGGAAGAGATCAAAAGAAGCCGTGAGACTTTTCAGAGAAATGATAGAGAAGGCTGAGGCTCCAGATGCTGTCACATATAAGATTGTTTTCCGTGGGCTGTGCCAGGGTGGAGGACCAATTGGAGAAGCTGTTGATTTCGTTATGGAAATGCTAGAGAGGGGATATGTACCTGAATTCTCATCTTTCTATATGCTGGCCGAGGGACTCTTTGCTTTAGCTATGGTGGGAACCCTGATTAAGCTCATTGATATGGTCATGGAGAAAGCAAAGTTCTCAGACAATGAAGTAACCATGATAAGGGGTTTCCTCAAGATTTCGAAGTACCAGGACGCTTTGGCCACCCTAGGAGGCATCCTGGATAGCAGAAAGCCCAGCAGAGCTTACAGATGAAGAGGAGATTAGTACTCTCACCCATCAAAATGGTTAGGAAGAAAGTAAAAGCTTCAACATCCCACACTAGCTCCCTTGAATCCAGCAGATGTTTTCTTTTTGTGGCTTATTAAGTATGCCTTGTTAACATATAGCTTGGTTTTACATGTCTTGATTTTTTTTAAACTGTTTTGCTGCAAATTATGTGGTTTTATGAATTTTACCCTCATTTCATGATTTCTGGCATTTTTACTTATCTTATTTGGTGTGGCAGGTTTTGTTTATATATATAAAAAAGGAGTGATTTGGCAGACAATCAAGAAAAAGAGGACCAAAATAAACATCAAAGTCTTGGAATATCAAATAAGATAATAGGAATCAAATAATATATGTTTCAAAGATTAAAATAATAAAATAAAAGAGGGATTATGCTTCAAATTGAAAAAATACAGTTTTAATGAAGATATTAGAAGAGATCCTACACGGTTCAAGAAAGGAAAATAAATTAATTTTTAAGTACAAAGTTTCCAAATTCTGAGATCTTCATTCATTCAAGAAGAAATTAAAGAATTAAAAAGTCTTTCAATATTTTTCAATCTCACCAGGCCCTCAACACTAGAGCCTCCATAACCACTAGCACAAACCCCACACACACCAAACTGGACCGACTTTTCTCATACTATGCATTATCAGTACCACCACTCCTGCAATCATCACCATCACTCATGCTGATCCGTCAAGAACCAACCACCAAACAACCACCACACACTAGCTGCCCTTGCTCACGCAATCATCACAAAACCACCACCAAACTCGTATGACCTTTCTCTCACTCCTCACTAACATATCCAATACAACAATGCATAATCAATAATAGCAGTAGGGAAAAAGGCTTAGAGAAGAGAGAAAACGAGAGAGAGGAATCTGAGACTTCCCTTAGTAAGATTTCTCTCCTTGAGTGGTAGTGTGTATTTCAAAAGTGAGGATTTGATTGTGATGCCTTGCTGAGTCTCGAATCACTGTCTTATTTTTTTACCATTAATAACAAGCATTAATATACTGGACAGTTTCTTAGCATGTAAGTATAATATTTATCTTTTATTATTAAAAACAAACTCAAAAAAGCTTAATTTATGTAGAATATTGTTTTACAGTGATTTTTATTTTTTTCCTCGTATAATTAGCCCTTATCTAAAACATTTGCACACCAGTTAAGATTGCTAGTTTACGAATGAATCATTTTTCTTATTGTACTCTATTCAAATTCCATAAGCTCGCCAATATATCTCATGCGAAAAATAATAGAAAACTAAATGAATTTTAAGCTAGTCTAGTTCCGTCTTGGTTTTTCTCCTGGCCTTGGGAATGAAGCTGTCTTCTTTATGAGTTCTTTTTAGGAAGGCATTGTAAGTCAGGTTGACATCCAACGTCCAGCTTCCAGTATTTATAGATGAAGATGTTCCTTCGAGATATTATGAAAAGGCTTTTAAAGGATATCTGTTTTCCAACATTTGTTTGCATAAAGTAGAATCTAAATTTGTCTTCCTGGCCATGCGTATCTTTCTTTCCTTGGTACGTACATAATCAATCTACTTGGGATTGTTAACCAAGAATAAATCTGTTTCAAGGAATATGTGATGGCCCCAAAGGAGTTCGTTGCAGTCAACTGAAGTTTCCACGTCAAATACAAAAGACAAGAACTCCATGAAAATTTATTCTGTTTCCCCCTCTACTGGAGTTGGTAATTGTTACTAGTTTTCTTGGTTGCTATCCGATGGATTCAGCTATTCAGATACTGGCCGAATCTGCAATGAAGAGATGATTCGGCTTTCATCACCGTACGTATGTATGATCTAGATGAATCTGGAGGTTCAAGATAAATTAAGGGAATGTGCTGAAGGCATGATCTTGATTTTCTCTTTCAAAATTCTTTTCATTCCTCCTGATGGGAGTTTCTAGGTGTAAGGATTGGAGGCCTGGGTTCACGATTGTATACAGACAGGGGAATCCGGAGGATTTTCCATTATTCCTTTAAAAGTGTCATTAGATTACCATGCTAATCCATGAATTGAATAAAAAAAAGGTTTGAATTTCCTGCTCAGTCAAGAGAGTTGAGATTTCAGCCATGAATCTTGTATTATCGTTCAACTATTGTGGACTGGTTATCAGAATGCCTTCGAAGCATGCTCCCCAAACTTGCTGAACTGTCGACAGGAGGAGCTTATTCCGATTATATTGTTCATAATTTTTGCAGACTTTCAAGATATCTGTATCATATAGAGACTGACTTTAATTTCTTTCCGCAAAGAGAACACGATGAATTAGGTCCTTGAAGTTCCCGTGTTGACCAATCTCAAGCAACTGAAGTTGATAGCTCGTTTAAGCAATGTAGAAACCACACTTCTCAGCATCACCTCGTTGCTTGAGGCAGCTCCTTTTTAGCAGAGATGTATCTTGCAGGTATCTCTGCGTTTTTAATTTCTTGTTTCAGTTAGATGTTGATGGATCTTTCATAACAAGAATAGAACAGATCAAGCCTAAAAAGTGCTCTCATATTCAACACTTTAAGGTGGTGGAAATCCTTGGTATTGCAAGGTAATAACCATCATTATCAAAATCCCCCTTTTAACTTAAACTTTATGATGCCTACTTAAAAAGATTTTCAGTATCTTGATTCTTTAAACAATGGGGACCATTTTACAATATTCAATCAATTCCTCCTTAATTTTTTTCATGGATAAGCATGTATTTGAGAATTGAGACTAAACATGAGATGGGCCTATTTCCATGTTCATAAACTTTGGGATGCCTAATAAACACAAGACACATGGATGAAATCATGTGAAGGCTATCATATTAAGTTCAAATCACTGTATTGCCGTCAAATTTTTTATTTTGTTTTTTAAAAACTCTAAATTAATAATTTTTGTAGTGTTTTTATTGTTTTGATATGATAATATTAAAAATAAAAAATATTATTTTAATATATTTTTAAATAAAAAACATTTTAAAAATAATAGAATGGAATTGTCGAAAGCAATAACTCACCAGGTTCCAAAAGAATCCGAATATTATTTTTAGGAGGACTCCAAATAGTACAACCAAGGGATCGGTAAAAGGTCTTATGGCTAGTAGCCACAACTTTTTACTAGGAATTGACTCATCATTCAAAAAAGCTTTAGCAATGCCTTCGAAAGCAAAAAAATCTTTCCACGTTACGTGACTCTATCCAGTTCACTAACAATCAAACAAAGTGCCACGTTTCTCTCATTGTGTCCGTTACTCAGACCGGTCAAACACTAAGCTAACAGCGATGCGTCTTATTCCTCTAACGACTGATACATCTGGCTCGATATCTCACACCAAACCGACACAATCCAACACGTGGCAAACATCAACAACTTCACAACGTAACAGCCCCGTCACTCTAATATGCCTTATACATTTTAAATACCCGTCTAGGTACCGTACGCGACGATCATTTCAGCTCTCACTCTCCACTCTCCACTTTCTGGTAACATCTCTCTCTAATCTAAAAAATCAGGGTTTCGATTGAGTGATTAATTAATTAATTTAATGATTATCGTTTGATCTTGTTTGCTTAATTTGTGTGGTCATGGAGAATTGCGGTATGGCTGAGGAGGCAGCGAAAGCAGTGACGCCAAACGCAGAGTTGCTCGAATGGCCGAAGAAAGACAAGCGTCGTTTGCTTCATGCTGTGTATCGTGTTGGTGATCTTGATCGCACCATTAAGTGAGTAAATCTTTTACTTTTATTCGACGTTTTTTTGTTTCGCAGTTGATTTTCTCTTGATATGCAAATTTATGTGGAATTAATGTGTATAATATAAATTTAGATTTCTTATGCTATGTTTCGTTACTTTATGCAATTTTTTTAGTGGATTTAAGTACTTGATGGTGTGATATGGAACGAAGAAGTATGCATTTGATGTAAATAATTTGGATTTTTGTTTTTTGTGATTTTGGAAATTTTGGTAAGTTTTGTCTTTTTGTTGATGGTGTAGGTTTTATACAGAAGGATTCGGAATGAAGTTATTAAGGCACAGGGATATACCAGAAGAGAAATACTCCAATGCATTTCTTGGGTTTGGACCTGAAGAGTCTAATTTTGTTGTTGAATTAACTTACAGTATTTCCCTCTCAAAACCTGATCCTACTTTAGAGTTTTTTTTTTTTGGTGAATTCATTAGTTATTTATGGATGGTTAGTTGGTGAATTGTAAATTAGATGGGAAAAGGGTGGATTTATGACAGGTATTATGAATAATAGAAGAGATAAGCTGCAGAATCTCTTTATATTGTTGAGTGGGAGTGGATTCCTTGGTTTTTTTACTGGTTGCATGGATTTTGTTTGTTCCCTTTTTGTTTTTTTTTTTTTGTGATGTTCGAGCCTTGCTTTAGTAGCAAATAGGTTAGGAATCAGTAGGACTGGCATTAAAAATCATATATAGTCTTTTGATTCTTTCACCTCCGTGATTCTAGGAGTTTATATAGCTTGTTGTTGATTTACAGATTATGGGGTGACTTCATATGATATTGGAGAAGGTTTTGGTCATTTTGCAATTGCAACTGAGGATGTAAGTGTGATATTATGTTATTAGGATTAGATTTTTCCTTGGTGCTTGGAATAAATCTTGTGTTTCATGGTCTTTTAGGTTTATAAGCTAGTAGAAAAGCTCCGTGCCCTTGGTGGTAACATTACTAGGGAACCTGGTCCGGTCAAAGGTGGAGCATCTGTAATTGCTTTCGTGAAGGATCCTGATGGCTATGCTTTTGAGCTCATCCAGAGAGGTCCAACTCCTGAGCCCCTCTGCCAATTAATGCTCCGTGTTGGAGATCTTGATCGCTCTATCAAGTTCTATGAAAAGGTATAACTGGTCATTTTACTTGATTTTTGTCTGTTCTGGGATGTTTGTGGCATGGGGCAGAGCAATTATTTATCAGCAAAAAGAATGAAAGAATGTTTCGGCTTCTAAGTAAAGAATCCATTATATTTGGGTTAGTGATTGATTGGCCTGTGTAATAGATTACTATGTGCAAGCTCATCTTCAGGATGTTAATAAAGAAAGTAATTACACATTACAAATTTGTTTTGGCACAAGAAAAAATGAAGACTATGAATGTATTGCTCTTGAGCCAAATACCTTTTTTGGGTTGATATGCTGGGGGTAATTGGAGATTTATGATTACCCCTTCTGTTTAGTAACACAGTCAAGTCTATGTTCTATGCATTTTTGACGCTACAATGTTGCAGGCATTGGGGAACTTAGCAACAATACTAAATAACACGTTTGATTCAAGCTTCATGGTTTTCCTTCCGTGCAGGCATTGGGGATGAAGCTATTGAGGAAGATTGATAGACCTGAGTACAAGGTATAATGCTGTCTCTCAGTTAATACATAAATAGTAGGTGTACGCTTTATGCTTTGAGATAAGGATTAGGCATTTGGAGCTCCCTCACCTTGTTGATTCAATTTACAGTACACATTGGCCATGATGGGGTATGCTGATGAATATGAGACAACTGTTCTGGAATTGACTTACAACTATGGTGTGACTGAATACACCAAGGGAAATGCATATGCACAGGTTTGTTAAAATTTATTTTTCCAAGCTACTCGAACCCCTAAACGATTCCCTAGTTTAGACATTGATGACTCTGGTACTCCCTACAGGTTGCAATTAGTACTGATGATGTGTACAAAAGTGCTGAGGTTGTCAACCTTGTTACGCAAGAGCTTGGTGGTAAGATAACACGTCAACCAGGACCAATTCCTGGAATCAACACCAAAATCACCTCTTTTCTAGATCCAGATGGCTGGAAATCTGTAAGTTTCCTTTAATCAATTCTAGATTCCAAGTTTCTTTATCCAACTTATCAATTGAATAGTAGCAAAAAATGTGTCAGGTGAGACTTTTAAAACCAAAAATTTTACATACAATTAGGAAAATCCAGGACAAAATCCGAACCACAAACAATGTGAGTGGGTCCCAAATTCAGGTCACTGATAAATGGCTGATAATGTTCTTGGAGTTTTTCTTCTTGTTTTATTATTGTTGTTTAGCTTTTTTCAAACCATGTAGGGCCTGTTTGTGGATGCTCCTCATTAAAAGCATCTTTTAGTTGATTTTTACGGATGCTCCTGCGGTTGCCCCTTATTAACAAATGGGCTCGTAGCCCATTGGTTTGTTTTCCTTATTAGTTGTGAGTTGTATAAGAAGAATCAGGTGTGACCGGAAGTGGGAAAACCTAGTTGAATTTGTTTGCATATTGAGTTAATAGCTAGACTTGTACGGGTCTTATAAGATGAATCAGTTGTCCCAGCATGTGGGAAAATAGATGATAGTCACAAATGGCATGTGAGATCTTGCAGTTGTATATGTTGATAAAGCTTTGTTTGTTCGAGGTAGAAACATTTAGAAATTGGTACAAGATTGAGTGTAGATGTGCCGGGCCAGGCTTCCTAATTGGAATGTTAAATCTAGTTTCTGGTGTTCTGAACTTGCCTCAGATACGCAGATTTTAGTTGTGGCATCTGCATTATTATTATTTTTTCTTTACTGTATTTGTAGGTTCTGGTTGACAACGAGGACTTCCTCAAAGAACTCCACAAGGCAGAGTAATTGCATAAATAGACGATACTGGATCCTTTACTATCAAAGCTTCGCCATCTGCGTATGCATAATGATGCCAGTATTTGTGTATATATCCATGACAGCAGCCAGTAGCTATCCCAGTATGTGTCGACGGCTGCTGGTGCCCGGGGCTTCCAACTGAAATAAAATGTTTATTGTGGTGGTTTTTCGAGACTGTCTGGTTATTATCAGTTTCTCCTGCCTTCTCTGCTTACATTTTACCCTTGTGTGCTATATCAGGACAGAAGCTTTGTAGAACACGTAATCCCTCAATAAAAAGGACTGTTCCTAGAGCAAATGAAACTATTAGCCATGCGAAGCTCTTGACATGAGATCCTCCATAACAAAAATCCTTGAACTAGCAATGTCTCAACATCAAGATTTGGATCTCGGCATTCAAAAATGGCTCTGTACGGTAAACATTCCTCTGTCTTGTGTTTAGAAGGATCTTAAGCCACGGAGACCTTCCAAACCCTAAAAGAATCCATCTCTGCCTGAGAAAAATATGTTGTGTTTAGAATAATACATCTAGTTAAAAACAAACTGTAGAAGGGAAAAGATATAAAATACGCAATGCCAGATTGGCCTCCATTTCTCTGCCGTTCCAATGCAGAATGCAGTTACCAAGAAAACAAGGACGGTCAGCAGCATGCCTAACTTGGATTAGATATCTTTCATGGTGTAAAAACGTCATTCATGAGTAACAATAAGACCGCATAAGTCGTCAAATTTCGTATGAGGCGGTAAGACTAGTGCAGGGATCCTGGTATGGCAGGTGGCTGTAAGAACATCATTAAGGACAATGTTCTAGGTTTTATGGAGGAAAAACAGATGATATAGAACAAATTTGCAGAGAGAACAGGTAATTACAATGCGCATTGCCTAATTTATAGAACTCGTACAGGCTAAAAACAGAGAAAACAATATGAAATGTAGAGTGATTCTGATTTAAGATGTAGAAGATGTTACGAGTGATGAAAGGGTCAGTTTTTCAGGAGTATAGAAGAATGCAAGGCTTCCGAAACTCTTCTCAACCAGGCCTTTAGAAACCAAAAGTTGCAATACCAAAGCCCTTGGAATAAGCCTTTTCTCCAAGTTATACATGGGTTTTTGGCAATATAGGGAGCCTCCCAGCCCAATTTGTTGACAAAAGGATCCATCAGTGCCATGATCTTCTCTTCAGACATGGCCATAAAACATGGAAACTTGACAAATGCTGTAAGAATTTCTCCATGACAAAACCCCCACTTTCTATGCATATCAAGATTATTCTCCCACGTGGATCTGCTCATGGACCTCAGCACTTCGGTTGCAGAAACAAATTGACTCTTGAAAGGATGAAATCCCATTACAGTCACTTCCTCTATAAGCCTTTTAAAGTTCTCCAGATTTGAAAACATAGAAGAAGGCTGGGTACGAACTAGCTGAGCAATATTCTTTTTAGGGACTCCATTGTCTCGTAAAACATCAACAATACATGCCATGTTTTCAACTTTACTATTTAGAATACGAGGGGAAAGCTTGATTTCTATGATTGCCACGACATCAGATTGGAGCAAGTTTTCAAGGAAATCAAAAGCAGGGGACTATCTGGTCTTCAAAGCTAAGCTTCGAAATCCATGGGTAGGATGATATGATTTTGACATGGTCAGGGCTTGAAAAACCTTTAGATTGGAAAAATTCAAGCATGGGCAAAAGTGTTTTGTGAGGTGTAGACCAAAGCACCGAAAGCAGATTCATCACAAGGTTCAAGGTTTGATTGAGTAAAAAACAGATGATATAGAAACCAAATTGCAATACACAATGCCTCATTTATGGAAATCCAATGAACACAACAAGAAAACAATATGAAAAAAATGTGGAGTGATTGTGATTTAAAAAGTAGAAGAGTTTACAGCTGACGAAAGATTCAGTTTTTCCTCATAAAATTTCAATATCCGGGTAGATTCGCCATGGCGATCTATAAATACCTGCCGGAACTTATCTTCGGGTGTATTGAAGAATGCCAGGCTTCTGAAACTCTTCTCAACCAAGCCTATAGAAACTAAAAATTGCAATACTAAAGCCCTTGGAATTAGCCTTTTCTCAAGGCTATATGATGAAAAAGTTGGATTTTTGGCAATATAGGCAGACTCCCAGCCCAGTTTGTTGACAAAAAGATCCATAACTGCCATGATCTTCTCTTCAGATAGGGACATATGTTGGGCGCGGAATCCGGTGACCGGTGATGTACTGATAATTGCTCAACGGAGGGATAAGCACACTGAGACACAATATTTTACGTGGTTCGGCAAAACCGCCTACATCCACGGGAGAGAGTCATTTTATTATAGATAGAGAAAGGATACAATAAATACATGGAGGAGGAGGCACATCCACTCAACTCAACTCACTATTCACGCAGCTGCAATGGCTGCAGGGCTGCTGCCCATGGCAGCAGCTCTTTCTCTCCTCTTTCTCTTCACTTCATTCTCATGTTCTCACAACTCTCACAAAGCTCTCTTTGTATGGTGCCTATTTATAGGCATGATGGTGGCTTCTCTTCTTCTTTCCAGCAGCTGCAGCTGCAGTCAATGGTGGCTGCCATCTTCTTCAACAAAGGCTGCTGGTCAATGTTTGGTGGGGGTTGGTGGTAGTGTAAAATCAATGGCAATACCTAACAATCACCCCCTTTGCCATTTATGTGGGCAATTGCCCTCTTGCTTCTTCAGCACAATCTTGCATCCTGCAGCTCTTCCAAGCTTACCATTCCGAGAGCGTCTCCGGCCAAGTTTACAGGTACTCGCCAAACCTTTTAATCACCAGAGTCACCAAAGCACACCCTTGCTTACACCAAAGGATCACTTCAACCAGATGGTCTCACACATCACATCTGAAGAGTGTTAACGCTTGTCTCTGGGACACAACATTCCCCTTCGAGCGTATCAACCATGCTCGGTCCGGAATGATTCACCAAGCCTCACACCAAGGCTTACAACACCCCTTCAAACGGAAATTTTTATTTCCAAGTGCGACAGTCATTATCTGAGTATCTCAATATGATCATGAGCTCACCACTCTTCCAAGAGTCTACTCATCCAGGAGTTGCGCCTGCCCTCTGTTCCACCCTAGGAACCACGCCTTACTTCTCCATGAGTCTCTCGCTCTTAGTCGTAAGAGTCCAGGTAGCTCTCCACCTTTAACCATGGGGGCAGCCCATTAAAGGTTGATCCATATCTATCTCCATACTCTGAGTATTACAATGTCATTACCGAGCTCACCACCTTGACAAGAGTTAACTCGTTCCCGGAACCTGCGCATGCCCTTTACTCCTTCATAGCAGTCGCGTCTTAATGCTCCACAAGTTATCCACTTATTGTCCAAGGCAAATGTCTTATAGCTCATTGATCTTTAGCATGGGGGCAATATCCATGAAAGTCAATTCTGCATTTGTCTTCATACTCATCATAGCCACTTCATTGGCTATCCATCTGTCCACTTATATCTAGCCATCACATCGGCTCTGGGGTGTTCTGAACTTGGGCTCCTATCCTGGCCCTCACACCTTCTCATGAGGTGTCTCCGCTCGTCGTCATGCGACGGTTTGAACTGGGCTCACATCGTGGCCCACACCTTCCATCTGAGGTGTCTACGCCCGTTGTCTTGGGCGACCTGATCTTGGGCTCATTTCATAGCCCTCACACCTTCTCTCTAAGGTGTCTCCGCTCGCTGTCATGGGGCGGTCTCATCCTCCTTCATTGGGGATGACTCCAGTGGCTCCAAGATTCTCTACCACCATGTGGACTTGGGAGAGATTACTGCCACTGACTACATAGAAAGAGAAACTTGCGGTATACTCCTCGCAATCCTCCACCTCGATTTCTATGTTTGGAGCTTCTATGCCTTTCTGCTTGACAGCTCCACCTACACCACCTCTCGTTGGTGTCTTCGCCTTTCATAGGCGGTCGCCTTTTATCATAGGCGTTTGCACCCCCTCAATTAGGTGCCTCTGTAACAGCTCTCTTTTCATCCTTGCATGCATTGGAAATGTCTTCGCCTGTTGTCTTCATCAAGAGCATAAGAGACTTTTTGTTGTACAAACTTTAACAGTCTCTGCTCTGAGCTTCATCTGGAAACACTTCTTCTCCTTGCACCTGTTGTCTCATTACAGTACCTCGTTAGGATCCTTCGGGTACTCCTGCACAATCTCCGTGTGCCCTCGTGCAATATCTGTTCTCCAGATTTGTCTCCCTATTCCTTGCTTATGTTTGACAGCAGCTCATCCTGTCACAACACCTGTCCAAGTCAAAATAGGGTGCCAATCTTTATCCCCTTGCTGTATTTCTCTTCCATTATCAGGGTCTTCATTAATTCTCCCCTCGAGAAATCACAGTCACCGAATCTAACTTCTTTGGAGAAATCACCACTCCATCAGATCCTTGATCATGCAGAACCCAACTGTTCCCATTGTGCCGTCATCCTGCTAGTCTTCAACCGTTTCATTACAAACTGCTATATATACGAAAATAGTACCGTATGGATAATCCTTCCACTAAGCAAGTTCCCAGGAAAGATTGGAGGGGTCATAACGGTCCCGCTTAAAACCCAATCTCCTAGACAGAACTTCTTAGGCCATATCTATCCATCGTACTGTCTCTCCGTATATACAACCATTTGCTAGCTTTGTTGCGGCTTTCCTTTGCAAGTAATCTGGAATATACTGGTTTTATACCTGATTTCTCAACATCTGGCGAGACTACCAGTGCTTAGATTCGACAAGATTGGTCTTCATCAGTTTTCACTCTACACCTCAAATCGTCCACATAACCGGGTGTCCAGAGTGTCCCAATTTTGCCTTCCATCAAGGCATTAAAATTTTCCCATTTAACAGTTCAGCACATGTAATTGGGTAAACATGTGCACCTTCTTCTTCTTCATCTCCATCGACCACCATGATGACCTTCAGATGCCTCCTGATCGGGCAATCTCTCTTCAATAATTCATCACTGCCATTTTCGATCTCGAATCTCAACTATCGGACCGTACCATTGCATCCGGAATGATCAAATTAGCTGGAAACATGTCTTGAATCGTCCAAATCGCACATCAGACGGCTAAGATTTGATCAAAACAATTCTGGCCTGATCAACGGCTCAGATTCACTATCAGATCCGGTTGCACGTAGACTCTGCTGCACAGAATCCTTTCCCTCGGCTCGCGGCTCGGCTCGGCTCTCCTTTAGCTCGGCTCGGCTCCATTAGCTGACGTCACCATTATGTCATGCTGATGTCCCACTTAGCTGACGTCACCATTATGTCATGCTGATGTCATCATGGGTCATGCTTACTGTGCATGATGACGTCACCAATTACGTCATGATGACGTCATCCTTATCCGGGTCAGCCACGTGGGTCGGGTCGCCTGGTATTCGGGTCGGGTCAGCCCATCCGGGCGAAGAAGACGCGTGGGGCGCGTCTGTGCGCGTGGCCCGCCACCTCACCAGAGAGTGATGGAGAGTGCGGCCATGTCCGACGTCCGATTTTGACGCCGTTTTCACCAGTGGCTTCGTATCGTCCTCCTCTACACAGTGGGATGGTCAAAACATCATTTTGATAACTTTCATTTTTGAGCAAAAATCAAACACCACTTTAAACCAAAAAAGCTCTGATACCAATTGTTGGGCGCGGAATCCGGTGACCGGTGATGTACTGATAATTGCTCAACGGAGGGATAAGCACACTGAGACACAATATTTTACGTGGTTCGGCAAAACCGCCTACATCCACGGGAGAGAGTCATTTTATTATAGATAGAGAAAGGATACAATAAATACATGGAGGAGGAGGCACATCCACTCAACTCAACTCACTATTCACGCAGCTGCAATGGCTGCAGGGCTGCTGCCCATGGCAGCAGCTCTTTCTCTCCTCTTTCTCTTCACTTCATTCTCATGTTCTCACAACTCTCACAAAGCTCTCTTTGTATGGTGCCTATTTATAGGCATGATGGTGGCTTCTCTTCTTCTTTCCAGCAGCTGCAGCTGCAGTCAATGGTGGCTGCCATCTTCTTCAACAAAGGCTGCTGGTCAATGTTTGGTGGGGGTTGGTGGTAGTGTAAAATCAATGGCAATACCTAACAACATAAACCATGGACACTTTACAAATGCTTGAAGAATTTCTTCCTCGGACAACCCCCACTTTCTATGCACATCAAGCTTCTTCTCCCACGTGGATCTGCTCATGGACGACAGCACCCTGATTGCTTCAATAAACTGAGTCTTGGAAGGATGAAATCCCATTAGAGTCACTTCCTCTATAAGCTTTTTAAAATTCTCCAGATTTGAAACCATAATAGAAGGCCGGGATCGAATTAGCATAGCAATATTTTTTTCAGGGACTCCACTGTCTCGTAAAACATCAACAACACGCGCCATGTTTTCAACAGTAACATTTAGAATACGAGGGAAACGCTTGATTGTTTTGATGGCCACGGCATCAGATTGGAGCGAGTTTTCGAGGAAATCAAAAGCAGGAACTAACTGGTTTTCTAAGCTGTACTTAAAAACCCATGGGTAGGATGATATGATTTTGATAACATCAGGGCTTGAAAAACCTTTAGATTTGAAAAACTCAAGCTTGGGCAAAAGTGTTGTTTTAGGTTTAGACAAAAGCACCGCTGGCCGTCTCCTCACAAGGTTCAAGATATGGGACTTTGAGAAGCCATATTTCTTGAAAACGGCAAGAACAGAATCAGGCTTATATGGGGTTTCAAAATGGACCTGTTTAGAAACTTCTAAAGCAGATTTTAGAGAGAACCTACATTTGTTCATAAGGTATGAGACTGTAAAGGAATGGTTTTTTATATTATCATCTGTATTCACTGATGAGATGTATCTGAGACATGATAATATTGAAGGGTTTTCAAGAAAATAATGAACCGATGGAGCTCTAACAGAAGACCCTGTCACTATGCTTTTGCAGAGTAATCTAAACATTGAAAATTGAAAAGTGAGAAAGTAGTCGTAGTAGTAGTGAATAAAATGCCACTTACCATTCCATTGAAGCAACTCTTTAACCCTAACAGTGGAGGACAGCAGAGCAGAGCACAGCAGACGGGAGGAGGATGGAGGAAACCTAACCAAGAACTGGTCTGGGTCTCCTATTTGTACTTCTTCTAACTTTTTCTGGACTACAAGCCCTATTCAAATGCTTGTATTGATACCCTGCGCTTTACAACTTTCAGCCTATTGGGCTTTAATCTTCATAAATCATAACGAAATTAGAAAATTATAAGCCCAATACTTAGAAAAGACCAAGCAACTTATAAAGGTGTTTGAAAATAAAAGGACACTAATTTTTCAGAAAATTAAAGTTAGAAAAAGAAAACTAAACTTTCTCTTTAAATATAATTTTTTATATAAAAAAATTATTGCTACCAAATTTATATTAAATTTGAAAAACAAATTTTTAAGATTCTTATTATAATCACTTTACTAAAAGCACTTTTCTAGCAATGTAAAAGAATAATTGTTTTTTTTTTTAATGTTTAATTAGTGTTGTAAATTTTATTTTTATTATAAATATAATATAAGTTTTTTGAGTTACCAATATAATTTTTTTCATGATAATTTTTAATTTGCATGAAATAAAAATAGTATTAGATTATCACAAATGAAATGCCTTATGAATCATGGTTTTGGTTTTTTTATAAGAGAATAGTTATAATCTTGATGTATTTCTTACTATGTTGGTAGAAAGATTTTCCTTAATTTTTAATAAATGAATATATTTTGCATTTTTTTTTGCTAAAAAAGAAAAATTGAAGAAAAAAAAGAATGGAAATGAAAAATGAATATATATTTATAGACTGCTTATGATAATAAGGTTTGCCGCATGCCCAGCTGTAATTATAGTGTATGATATATGAATTAGATAATATAATTTTTTAACAGAGTTGTTTGATGCACTTTTAAATATTATAAAAATTAATTTTTATTTTATCAAAAACTATTTTAACGAAGGAACTTTTGTGCCACTAGGCACTAGCTAGCTGAAGAGGCAGTGCTGCAAATCACAAGATTACTCCTTCACGGTATCTTGCCTCGTAAATACTGTCATTTACTTGATCAAGTACCGTGGTTTCCTGCTAACCCATATCTCAAAAATAGCTCGAACAAACCCTTTTGGTGTAATTAATCCTGAAAAAAACTTTTTTTTCCCCTTCTGAAATCCATTTTTCTACTCCAAAGAAGCTTCAGAACAAGATCTTGACACGATGTTTTATAACAAGCTTTTCAGACAGGTTAAAGAGTATAGTTATAATTATTTTTTAAAATGTTTTTTATTTAAAATATATCAAAATAATATTTTTTTTTTTATTTTTTAAATTAACATATCAAAATAATTTTTAAAATATTAAAATAATATTAATTTAAAATAAATAAAAAATTAAATAAAAATTAAATTTTTTTTAAAATATTTTTAAAAACACATAACAAACATACAGAAAGGTACACAAGCTAGTTTTTTGGCCCAATTTATACGAGGCAAGAAAAGTGCAGCTAGCTTATCAAGGCAGATGGCTGTAAAAACATTAGGCCAAGGTTCAAGGTTTGATTGAGTAAAACACAAATGATATAGAAACAAAATTGCAATATCAAATGCCTGATTTATGGAAATCCTGAAACAAAGAACACAAGAGAACAATACGAAATGTGGAGTGATTGTGATTTAAAATGTAGAAGAGTTTACAACTGATGAATGATTCAGTTTTTCCCTGTAAAATTTCAATATCTGGGTAGACTCAGCATGATGGTCTATAAATATCCGCCGGAACTTATCTTCAGGTGTATTGAAGAATGCAAGGCTTCTGAAACTCTTCTCAACCAATCCTTTAGAAACTAAAAATTGCAATACCAAAGCCCTTGGAATTAGCCTTTTCTCAAGGCTATATGATGAGCAAGTTGGATTTTTGGCAAGATAGGACGACTCCCAACCTAATTTGTTGACAAAAAGATCCATTGATGCTGCGATCTTCTCTGCAGATTTGCGCATAAACATTGGAAATTTTACAAATGCTGTAAGAATTTCTTCTTCAGACAAACCCCATCTCCTATACACAGTAAGCTTCTTTTCCCAAGTGGATCCGCTCATGGACCTCAGCACTGTGATTGCAGAAACAAATTGACTCTTGGAAGGATGAAATCCCATTAGAGTCACTTCCTCTATAAGCTTTTTAAAATTCTCCAGATTTGAAATCATAATAGAAGGCTGGCAACGAATTAGCAGAGCAATATTCTTTTGAGGGACTCCATTGTCTTGTAAAACATCAACAATACGTGCCATGTTTTCAACATTACTATTTAGAATACGAGGGGAGCGCATGATTACTATGATGACCACGCCATCAGATTGGAGCAAGTTTTCAAGGAAATCAAAAGCAGGGACTATCTGGTTTTCTAAGCTGTACATCAAAACCCATGGGTAGGATGATATGACTTTGATAACTGTTACATGCTGCCAACAGAAATCCTTAAGTTTTAATAAGGCGGGGGAATGGAATTAACAGAGCAGTAGCGGGAAGTTCAAATTCAGCAAAACTCACCGTTTCACTTATCATTAGAAACATGTCACTAGACACGTGTAAAGAAACTGTAAATCCTAGTATTAAGGACGAGCAGTTTTGAAAGCATAAATATAACCTGTAACAGACTAGAAGAGGCAGAGAAGAAAAATAAGTATTGTTTGCGTGTGAAGAGAGGAATTCGGGTGAATTTACTCCCAGCCTATCCATACCTAGTTTCAATTCAGTTCAGTCATTGTTATCAGTTTTGAATTCCAAGTTTTTCTTTGTAATACATCGTTTGCTTCAAAAGTTGCTGTAATAGTGACTATATTCAATTAAACAAGAATCCAGTGTTCTTCATTTTTATTGAATCGTCACAAGTGGTATCAGAGCTCTCCTTCCTTGGACTGGGAACATGGCACCTGAAACAAGAACCGCAGAGATCAAACGACTGGAAGACTCCATTGAATCAGCAAAAAGAGAGGCTAACACCAAGTATGATCAGCTAGTCAATCTTATGCAGGATCAAGGTCAGAAGTGGGATCATACCACTAACAATCATGAACCTCAAATTGGAGGGATTAGAGATCTACTTCACGGGTTGACACAGTAGCTAGAATCGGTCATACAAAGGTTTCCTCCTCCCTCAGGAGAAGCCAGTCACAACAGAGATAAGCATTCTGCTTATCAACTAGAACCTTCATTCAGGCCTAGCTACGCCACTGAAGGAAGACAATCCCATTACAAGGTACACCGACCTAAACACCTTTTTCCAGTATTTGAGGGTGAAGATGTGCATAGATGGTTATACAAATGTAACCAGTACTTTGAGATTGAGGACATTGAGGAATCAGATAAACTAAAGTTAGCTTCCTACTACTTAGATGGTATAGCCCTTTATTGGCACCAGAATTTTATGAGAAACATTAACAATCAGAGGGTGAGCTGGGGGGAATATGTAGAAGCACTCTGCTATAGATTCGGGGGGCAGAAGGATCCAATGGAGGATCTAATAGACCTGAAACAGGTAGGAACCTTAGAGACATATATCCATGATTTTGATGTTCTATGGAACAAAGCTGGTATTGGAGAGAAACAAGCATTGGTTATATTTTAAGGAGGGCTGGAGCCAGAAATTAAGAATACTGTAAAAATGTTTGAACCTAAAGATCTTAGACAGGCCTTCAATCTTGCTAGATTACAGGCAAACACTTTAATCCATCGACAGAATCCAGGTTATATACCAAAACACTCAACTCCCTCAACATTCCATAGTTTTCCATCAAAAACCATACCCACTCCAAATATCACTACCACCCACTTAACATCATCTAGTAATATACCTACTGCTAAGACGCCTTCTTGGCCAAATAACTCCCAGAATTCTTTCAACAGAACCCCAAACAAACCCACCAAATCCATAAAGAACCAAGAATTTGAGGAACGTAGGCTGAAGGGGCTATGTTTTTGGTGTGATGATAAATTTGTGCCAGGTCATAGGTGCAAGAATAAAAGATTATACTCCCTGAGTATTCTGGACGAAGAGGAAGAAAATGCTGGAGAAGAAGTCCAGGCAGAAGACATCACTCCCCATATCTCTTTGAATGCCTTGGAAGGAACCGTGGGGTTTCACACTATGAAGGTGACAGGGAAAACTGAGAAACAGACTCTACACATCCTAGTGAACTCTGGGAGTACCCATAATTTTCTCAACTCCTCTGTAGCCTCAAAGCTGCAAATTGAGTTAACTCCCATTACTCCTATCACTGTGCAAGCTGCAAATGGTGGAAGAATGTCATGTAAGTCAGTCTGCAAAGGTCTCAAATGGAGGGTACAAGGGGTGAGTTTCGAAGCTGATGTGTTTATTATGGATTTAAACAATTATGACATGGTGCTGGGCATTCAGTGGCTATCCTTATTAGGCGACATTTTGTGCAACTACAAGCACCTTTGGATGTCTTTCGACTGGCAGGGCCAAAGGGTGTTGCTTAGAGGTGAAAATCCCATCCAATTCCAGTCTATTAAGCTAGAGCAGCTTAAGGGGTTACTGAGCAATCATCAACAGTTGGCAGAAGTCCATTTGTGCAGTCTAAGAATTCTAGATGAGGATGCATACACTCTGGATTAAGTAACAGTAGCACCACCTCCTCTTCTCAACAGGGACCCGAACATCACAGCACTTATGGGAGACTATCAGGACATGTTTCAGGAACCTGAAGGGCTGCCACCATCTAGGAGTCACGATCACTTTGTTCCTTTGAAGGAAGGCAGTCAACCTATTAATCTGAGGCCTTACAGGTACTCTGGATTGCAGAAGGATGTGCTGGAACAAATGGTAGAAGAGATGCTGGGAACAGGTATTATAAGACCTAGCAACAGTCCCTTTGCTTCACCGGTAGTCTTGGTTAAGAAAAAGGATTCTACATGGAGGTTATGTGTGGATTATAGAGCTCTGAACAGGTTGACGATCAAGGATAAGTACCCCATTCCAGTCGTGGAAGAGTTGCTGGAGGAACTAGCAGGAGCCACCATTTTTTCCAAAATTGATCTTCGTTCGGGGTATCATCAGATCAGAATGGGTTCAGGGGATGAATTCAAGACGGCTTTCAGAACTCATAACGGACATTACGAGTTTTTGGTTATGCCTTTTGGGCTAACAAATGCCCCTGCTACATTTCAGAGTTTGATGAATGAAGTTTTCAGAGTCCATCTCCGAAAATTCATCCTGGTATTTTTCGATGACATTCTCATTTACAGTAAGTCTTCTACAGCTCACTATGAACATCTAACTGTTTTCGAACTATTGCGGCTACATCAATTGGTTGCAAAGGCAAGTAAATGCAGTTTCGGTAGTGAGCAGGTTGAATACTTGGGCCATATTATTTCCAAAAAGGGAGTTGCTACTGACCCCGACAAAATCCAAGCAATCATTGATTGGCCCTTACCTAGGAACTTAAGGCAACTACGGGGGTTTTTGGGGCTTACGGGCTACTATCGAAGGTTCGTGAAAGGCTACGGGTCCATTTGTAAACCATTAACGCAGCTTCTTAAAAAGGATGCCTTTGGATGGAATCCTGAAGCTACTACTGCATTTACATTACTCAAAACTTTGATGACAACTCCTCCGGTATTATCATTACCTGATTTGAGTAAACTCTTTGTGGTGGAAACAGATGCGTCTATGGTTGGTGTGGGGGCAGTTTTGATGCAAGAAGGTCACCCTATTGCCTATATCAGCAAGGCCTTGGGTTTAAAACAACAAGCTATGTCCATTTACGAAAAAGAAATGCTTGCTATTTTGCATGCTGTTCAGAAGTGGCGACATTACCTATGGGGTAAGCATTTTAAGATTCGCACTGACCACGTAAGTTTGAAATACCTTTTGGATCAGAAAATAATCACTCCAATGCAGCATCAATGGCTAGTCAAGTTAATGGGGTATGATTATGAGATTGAATATCGACGAGGGAAGGAAAATGTGGCGGCTGATGCACTCTCCAGGCCTGCCAGTCACGCCATTTTTACTATGGTTGTCTCGTCCATTTCTTCCAACCTCAGGGAGGAAATTACTAATTCTTGGCAAGCGGATCCCTCTCTGTTAGCTATCATCCACGACCTACAATCCATGCCAGGATCACACCCTCACTACAGCTGGGTTAATGGCCATCTGAATAGGAAGGGTAAGGTTGTGGTAGGACATGACTTAGCACTTCAGTCCAAGCTTATTTCCCTCTATCACAGCTCAGCCATGGGGGGACATTCTGGAGTGACTGCCACTGCAAAACGAGTAGGCAGTTTGTTCTACTGGAAGGGGCAACAAAAGCACATTCGCCAATTTATCAGGGAATGTTCTACCTGCCAACGCAACAAACATGAAAACGTTGCCACACCAGGCCTCCTCCAGCCTCTACCTATTCCTCACGCCCCATTCATCGACATCAGTATGGACTTTGTAGAGGGGTTACCTAAGTCTGAAGGGAAGGATGTTATCATGGTAGTCGTCGACCGCTTCAGCAAATATGCTCACTTCATGAGCCTCAGCCATCCTTATACAGCTTCCATCGTGGCTAAGGTATTTATGGATAATATATATAAACTACACGGCCTGCCAGCATCCATCGTCAGCGACAGAGACCCCATATTTTTGAGCAAGTTCTGGAAGGAAATGTTCACTATACAAGGGGTTAATTTGCTCTACTCTTCAGCCTACCACCCACAAACCGACGGCCAGACTGAAATAGTGAACAAGTGTGTGGAAAACTATCTCCGGTGTATGACAGGGGACAACCCAAACCAGTGGGCACGATGGCTGTCATTGGCTGAATGGTGGTATAATACGAATTTCCATTCGTCCACTCACTTAACACCCTACGAGGTCCTCTATGGGTTTGCTCCTCCTATACATATCCCTTATTTCTCCAGGGACTCTATGGTTGCATCGGTTGATGACTTACTCATTCGACGTGAGGAGATCATTAATCAAGTCAAGGGAAATCTTCACCTAGCTCAAAATCGAATGGTTCAATTCGCCAATAACAAAAGAAGTGACAGACAGTTTTCAATCGGGGACTATGTATATCTCAAACTACAGCACTACAAACAACAATCAGTAGTTCGCAGGACTTCACAAAAATTAGCAGCTAAGTTTTTTGGACCTTACCTGGTAATTGCAAAAATTGGTGAGGTAGCATACAAACTGGAGTTGCCACTGACAGCTACTATTCACCCAGTGTTTCATGTCTCCCAACTCAAGCAAAGCATTGGGCACCATACTGTCCAGAGTGACCTCCCACCGATGCCCCAAATGCACGACCTGCAACCACAAGCTATACTGGAAAGAAGAATGACCCGCAAGAAAAATCAAGCAATCACTCAAGTCCTAATTCATTGGAAAGGACTCTCACCTGCAGATGCCACGTGGGAAATTGCTAAAGAGATCGCGACCCGTTTTCCTGAATTCCACCTTGAGGACAAGGTGGTTTTGATGGGGGCAGATTTGTTACATGCTGCCAATAGAAATCCTTAAGTTTTAATAAGGCGGGGGAATGGAATTAACAGAGCAGTAGCGGGAAGTTCAAATTCAGCAAAACTCACCGTTTCACTTATCATTAGAAACATGTCACTAGACACGTGTAAAGAAACTGTAAATCCTAGTATTAAGGACGAGCAGTTTTGAAAGCATAAATATAACCTGTAACAGACTAGAAGAGGCAGAGAAGAAAAATAAGTATTGTTTGCGTGTGAAGAGAGGAATTCGGGTGAATTTACTCCCAGCCTATCCATACCTAGTTTCAATTCAGTTCAGTCATTGTTATCAGTTTTGAATTCCAAGTTTTTCTTTGTAATACATCGTTTGCTTCAAAAGTTGCTGTAATAGTGACTATATTCAATTAAACAAGAATCCAGTGTTCTTCATTTTTATTCAAAAGTTGCTGTAATAGGGACTATCTGGTTTTCTAAGCTGTACATCAAAACCCATGGGTAGGATGATATGACTTTGATAACATCATGGCTGGAAAAACCTTTAGATTGGAAAAACTCAAACTTGGGCAAAAGTGTTGTGTTAGGTTTAGACAGAAGCACCGCTGGCCGTCTCCTCACAAGGTTCAAAATTTGGGATTTTGAGAAACCATAGTTCTTGAAAACGGCAAGAACAGAATCAGGCTTATCTGGGATTTCAAAATGAACCTGTTTAGAAACTTCTAAAGCAGATTCTAGAGAGAAACCACATTTGTTCATAAGGTATGAGACTGTAAAGGAATGTTCTTTTATATCATCATCTGTATTCACAGATGAGATGTATCTGAGACATGATAATATTGAAGGGTTTTCAAGAAAAGAATGAACTGATGAAGCTCTAGCAGAAGACCCTGTCACTATGCTTTTGCAGAGTAATCTAAACATTAGAAATTGAAACTTGAGAAAGCTACTGTAGCAGTAGTGAATAAAATGCTACTTACCAATCCATTGAAGCTACTCTTAAACCCTAACAGGGGAGCAGAGCAGAGAAGCGATAGGTGAGGAGAATAGACGAACCCTGACCAAGAACAAGTTTGGGTCTATTTTTGCACTTCTTCTAACGTTTCGCGACTAGAAGCCCTATTCAAAAGTTTGTGTTGATAGCCTGGCCTTTACAACCTTCAGGTTATTGGGCTTTGATCTTCATGAATCATGAAGAAATTAGAAAATTATAAGCCCAAGAATTAGAAAAGATCAAAGCTGCTTAGGCACTTTTTATTTTGTCAGTGGTTGGGGCTATCAGTATGATCATCACAAGGATAACTGGATTCGCTGGGGCTATCACTATGATTATCACAAGGATAATTAACCTGGTCGGGGCTATAACTCAAATGGTCCAAACACATTGTTTATGGATGAATAATTAAATATGAATGATTTATGAGTGAATTAGTTTATAAATACAAGTTTTGAAATTAACTTATCAAAACAAATTACTGGACTAGTTAAATATAATATTTTGAAAAGAATTTGTAAAAATAAATCATTCAAGGGTGAATCAATCAAAAAACATATGTTTTAAAAGGGATCAATAATCTTTGAAATTCATTTAATATCAATAATAAAGACATAAAAATAATCAAGCAATCGATAGTCATCAAGTCATAACCAATGTCAATCAATATTTATTGAATCCTCTCATATTACTCATATCACATATTCACAATTATAATACAAAATTCAGGATTTTACTTGGAAATTTTTTTTTTTTTCCAAAGAAGCATCATACACCATTGATCAGTATATAATCAGGTAATCATGTATGAAACCAATAAATTAAATTATCAATCATGCAAATCAATGGTCAACCAATAATTCAAATATCAACTCAGCAAACATTAGGACTGTCATTTATCCCAAATAATACTAAAAACTCAAATCACAATCTCATCCTCTTAGTTCCATCAAAGGACATTAACAATTCTTATTTTCCTCTCAAAATTCCTCAAGTATCTCAGACATCTAGGGTTTGGCATGCCTTTATGCGTTGTAGATGTTTTATTTAATCAAATATCCATAAATGCACATATAAGTATAATTGTTTTAAATTACAAGTATAAGTAAAATGAAAATAAAATTTAAGTAAAAATTAATAAATAAAATCAGATTTGAAGATCATTGAAATGCCTATGGTCAAACTATGAAATTATCGAAATGCATCTAGTCAAAGCATGAAATTACTAAAATACTATTGGGAGTGCATTATACTATTCACTTGGCGTGTGGTGCCTCACGAACAACGGTTGATGATGGTCCGACAACGATCCCGGTAGGTGATGATGCATTGAACAACCTACAGGAAGATCTCAATCTCATTTGTCCATTGATAATGGTCCTCTATCTAACGGCCAACCAGAGAGAGAGATCGGCGGCGACAAAGGCTCGGGTGAATCAAGTAGTTCTCTAAAAACTACTAAAATTAATGAGAACAAACTTGCTCGACCTTATATATATATGTTTGATATAAAAATGTTTTCAAAATAAATAAATTCAATTTAAATATGCTCTAAATAATTACTTTAATGTGATTGTCATTTCTTTGGAAAAATTGTTTGACTTTATTTGATCAAGAAATTTGATTCTAATATTCAAGTTTTTTCTTTTTATTAAAAAAAATTTCTGCTCGTGCATCGCTCTTACAGGGAGATGTATACATTAATAAGAGAGTGAGAAGTTCCTTTTTCTTCTACTTGTTCATTACATAAAAAACCTTACTAGCTTCCACTAACTTTCTTAACAACAACAACAACAACAATATAGGTAAATCAATCTTTATATGATAAAAGAAATTTGAGTGATACGTTTTCTTATAATATTTCTGATTTAGAGTTTGATTTTTCTTAGCTTTAAACTTTATTAATTTGGTTTTTGTTAGAGTTAGCCAAAATATGTGATTATTGATTAATATTTTGTTATTTATTTATTTATTTTTTGTTTGTAAGGTTTAAAGTCAAAATCTTTTTATTTAAATGCATGATCTAATAGATTTAGAGTATTATTTTAATTTGCTGGTTAGAACTAGCTGAAATATATGATTTGTGCTAATTATTTATTTATGAGATTTGAAAGAGAAATAATTTAGATACATTTATTGTTTAATTAACTCATCTGTATATATGTGATCTTATATAGATTAATTTCATACCGTTAAGTTTTAGAGTTTGATTTTTGACAATATATTTTCAGTTTCTTCATGCATGAGATTTGAGTTTTAGGGTTTGGTTTTTTATTTTACTTTGATAAGATTATTTTTTACATTTATCAAACATTGATAAAACCCGAAGAATGCAAGGATAGACTAAAAAGAAGATGTTATGCCAAGAAAAATAGGTGCAAGACTACATCCGTGGTAAGGTGCAACCTAATATGATTTTTAAACCATATTTGGATCAAATAATGTATTTTAATTAGGTATGATGCGTTAAGAAGTGTTAATATTTTTCTTAGCTATAATTAGTTTCTTACCTCGCAAATTCTGATAAAACACCAATTTATATGGATCTTCTAATAACCCTAATCCAAACAATTAAATAACAATTCTTTAATTCTAACACCCCGTTGTGCCACACGTGCCGGATAACCCTTTTTTCTTTCAATGATCCAAATATAATGAACTTTGACACCTACTTTTATTTATAATTATATTTCAATAAGATAGGTCCTATTCAGCTTGAGGGATAGGAAAACGTCTAGCTTTTTAGGTGCATAGGTCACGAAAGTGATAATAAGCAAGGTCGGAGTTTATGCATCCATTTTTTGGGATGACTAATGTCCTTTGCTGAGGTTGGCTTTGCAAAGCTTCTAACCTTGTTGAGACACAAGCTGGTCTTGGCACAACCCTTAATTAATGTCAGGTGGGATGAATCCTTGAAACTGACAATGGCTTAACATCTTCTTTGCATCAGAAATCAAATCCGGCACTCATAGGATGAAGGTTACTGGAAGTATCTTAAGCCATGGAAACTTTCTAAATCCTCTGATAATCTCCAAGTTAAACAGATTTTTATGTTTTGAATACTTCGACTAGTATAAACAATCCGTAGAAAGGAAGATCTAATATGCGAAGCATGAGTGACCTCCACTTCTATGCAATCACCAAATCAGAATGAAGTCCGAGCCTCTCTGTTTCATGAAAGCAATCACCAAGAAAATGAGGGTGAGCATATACCTGAAATGGTTTAGATCATCTCTTATCGCGTAAAATCATCACATACAAGCAACAATAAGATGGTACAAGTGATCAAATTTTGTACGAGGCAAGAAAAGTGCATCTATCCTATTAGGGCAGACGGCTGTAAAAACATCAGTAAGGACAAGTTTCAGGGTTTGATGGAGGAAAACACAAATGATATAGAAACAAAATTGCAATATGAAATGCCAAATTTATGGAAATCCTGAAACAAAGAACACAATAAGAAAACAATACAAAATGTAGAGTGACTGTGATTTAGAATCTAGAAGAGTTTACAACTGATGAAAGATTAAGTTTTTCCTCATAAAATCTCAATATCTGGGTAGATTCAGCATGGTGATCAATAAACATCTGCCGGAACTTATCTTCAGGTGTATTGAAGAATGCAAGGCTCCTGAAACTCTTCTCAACCAAGCCTTTAGAAACTAAAAATTGCAATACCAAAGCCCTTGGAATTAGCCTTTGCTCAAGGCTATATGATGAAAAAGTTGGATTTTTGGCAATATAGGAAGACTCCCAACCTAATTTGTTGACAAAAAGATCCATTGATGCTGCGATCTTCTCTGCAGATTTGCGCATAAACATTGGAAATTTTACAAATGCTTTAAGAATTTCTTCTTCAGACAAACCCCACCTCCTATACACAGCAAACTTCTTTTCCCAAGTGGATCTGCTCAAGGACATCAGCACCATTATTGCACAAACAAATTGACTCTTTGAAGGGCGAAATCCCATTAGAGCCACTTTCTGTATAAGCTTTTTAAAATTCTCCAGATTTGAAATCATAATAGAAGGCTTGGAACGGATTAGCAGAGCAATATTCTTTTTAGGGACTCCATTGTCTCGTAAAACATCGACAACACGTGCCATGTTTTCAACATTAATATATAGAATACCAGGGTAACGCTTGATTGCTTTGATGACCGAGGCATCAGATTGGAGCAAGTTTTCAAGGAAAACAAAAGCAGGGACTAACTGGTTTTCTAAGCTACACATCAAAATCCTTGGGTAGGATGATATGATTTTGACATGGTCAGGGCTTGAAAAACCTTTAGATCGGAAAAACTCAAGCTTGGGCAAAAGTGTTGTGTTAGGTTTAGACAAAAGCACCGTTGGCCGTCTCGTCACAAGGTTCAAAATATGGGATTTTGAGAAGCCATAGTTCTTGAAAACGGCAAGAACAGTATCAGGCTTATCTGGGGTTTCAAAATGAACTTGTTTAGAAACTTCTAAAGCAGATTTTAGAGAAAACCCGCATTTGTTCATAAGGTATGAGACTGTAAAGGATTGTTCTTTTATATCGTCAGTATTCACTGAAGAAATGTGTCTGAGACATGATAATATTGAAGGGTTTTCAAGAAAAGAGTGAAGTTCTTTATGAACTGATAAATTAGCTCTATTTGAACAGCCTAACACTAAGCTTTTGCAGAGAAATCTAAACATTGGTAATGGAAATTTGTGAAAGTACTATTAGAAGATAAAATGCTACTTACCTATGCAACGTTTATGAAGATCATTCAATTCATGCAACTCTCAATCCCTAACAGCAGGGTGGAGCAGAGCAGCGGAGAATGGAGGAATCGTCACCAAGAACAAGTTTGGGTATCAGTTTTGGACTTCTTTGTTTGCTTTTAACGTTTTGTGGACTATAAGCCCTATTGAATTGTTTGTACTGACAGTGGCCTTCACAGCATACTTTCACGTTATTGGGCTTTAGTGTTGATTCGATTTTAATTTCACTACTTAAAATTATTACTAGAGATGGGTGTTACTGTTCACCATTTGGATTGCACTGTTACCATGCAACTAATTTTTTTTTTTTTAAGTTGGATTTGATTTCTATATATATATATATATATTTTTAATATATTTGTTCCTTGGAGTTTTAGTTGCTTATATTAAGATTCTAAACTTTATTTTTCTCACATTTCTATCTCTAGATATAATAAAAAGTGAAACTTCATCTTAAATTTTTCCTATAAAAGTTTATTTTGACTCTTAAAGTTTTCAAAGATATTAATGTTTTACTGAAGCTATGTTACTAGACACCAAGACACAAAGCCACCATGAATTGTACTATTCTAGAGAACTGCAATCTTTAGTACTTCAATTTGTACCTAGTGTCTTTAAAAATTTCAATTTGATTTTTAAATTTTTTATTTCAACATTTTTTTTATTATTATTTTGGTTTTAAGTGTTTATATCATGGTTCTAAAACTTTATTTTTTCTTATATTTCAGTGCTTAGATGCAAAGAAAATTTTAATTTGATGCTTGAATTTTTTCAAAATCTCAACTTGGTACCTAAAAGTTCTCAATTTTATATCAGTTTATAGTTATATATCAAGTTTATATCAGTTTTACCATATTCCTCAATTAAAAACTTTTGTTAGAATCATTTAACAGAAAACAATAAGTTTTCTGTCAAGCTTTAAAAAAAATTAATTGGGAATTTCAAAAAACTATTTAGGGATAACATGGAGAAAAACTTGTATAGTTGAAGGGTATTTTTGAGGTTTTCCTTAAATAAATTCATCAGTTTCTAATTAATGCACTGAACTCTGCATAAACTTGATGTATAATAATAATAAAAAAGCATCACAATCTGATAAGTGCAAAACAAGTAAAGAAAACTATAGCCACAAATGATCAGTGCATGACCATTGACAAGGAGCTGAAAAGATTAGAAATATAAGGTACAAGAAACACGCATGCAACGAAAGGAGACCACTCTGGTAATTAGATGAGTTTATTGCAATATCATATTATATAATTCATAATACACCCAATTCCACTTCTTATGTACAGTCTACAGATTTACAAGAGAAAAGAAATGACATTCATATTACTGGAACAAATCTCCTGGACTACGAAACCATACTATACAACACTAATTAACAGAAAACAGCATAAAATACCCTTCAACTGCAACAACGCTGTGATCCAACCAAGCTGCTTCATATCCCAAATGGTTCCATTCTGTCCTAACCTTCAGTGACCACTCCATCCTTGGTCTTCAGCACTGCTTCTTCTTCTGATTTCTTTCTAGCTTCCTCCTTTGAAGCTTCAAGAGCTTCAACCAATCTCTTCAAACAAGTCTCCTCATCTTGTTCGTCAGATTTTGGCATCAAATTATCAGCAACATCAGCTGGGGACATCTTTGTCTCGACAAACAACTCTTCGATTTTCCCAAATAATTCATGCGATTCAATATCCAAATAATTCCTGGCTAGCACCTTGAATGCTTCAAAGCAGCAATATGACATTACTATGTGCTTATCCATCCTCCCCCTCCTAATCAAAGCAGGATCGAGTTTGTCCACGTAATTGGTAGTGAATATAATAATCCTTTCTCCACCACAAGCAGACCAAATTCCATCAATAACGTTCAAAAGCCCTGATAAAGTAACCTTACTGCCGCTTCCGCTTTCTTCTTCAGCCTCCTTTTTCATCTTAGAAATCGGATCCTTCTCTTTGTCTGCTTCATCATCATCTTTCTCCTTCCTTTTCTTTCTCTGACCTGTAAGATCAAGCGAGCAATCAATATCCTCAATCACAATAATAGACTTTCCTTTCGTTTCAATGAGTAGCATCCGCAGCTCGCTGTTGTCCTTTATAGTTGTCAACTCCAAATCATAAACATCATAATCCAATAAATTAGCCATGGCAGCAATCATAGATGATTTTCCAGTTCCGGGAGGACCATAAAGGAGATAACCACGCTTCCAGGCCTTCCCGATTTTTGCGTAATAGTCTTTCCCTTTGCTGAACTTGATTAGGTCCTTCTTGATCTCTTCTTTCTTCGCTGTGTCCATTGCCAAAGTATCGAATGTAGAAGGATGCTCAAACACTATATTGCCCCACTTGGTAGACTTCCACCCGTGCCAGTCCTTGCTAGGATTGTTTGTGTAAAGCATCCTCTGTCTGTTCTTCACTTCAATTTCCTTTCCTTTTTTCAGAACATGTTCTACATAAGACTTGGTGATGATTTCCCTATAATTTTTATGGAAAGTGAGCTTGTAATACCTCTTTTCTTCAGAGCCAGGATACAAAGAAATGGATTTTGATTGGGGGGGAGTTTTGCCTGATGCCCACCAGACCTTGACCCCGTTGAAAACATCGGTAACTTCTTCATTAGCATCCATGGTGAGGACTACAGATTGGCTGTCTTTGACAACATCAGCCTTGAGTCTCCTAGCATTCTCGGTAGAGCTGGTGCTGATATAGTTTTGAATGGCAAAGAAGGCATCGCTACGCTTGAGGCGTTCACTTGTGAATTCATGGAAAGAAATTTCGACATAAGGGTTCACAAAATTAACTACCTTCCGAAAATTTCTTTCAACATACCCACGAATTGTATAAGGAAAATAGTTAAAATATTTTTCAAACATGAAGAAAGCAACCGCTAGACTAGATATGGTGGCGCTTAGCTCAGTCCACATTTTTCTAGTTATCAACCTGGTGTCTTGGCTTCGATCACAATATTGAAAGTAGTGCCATATTTATAAGCTAGTGAAGTTTTTTTTTTTTTTTTTTTTCTTATCAGATTTTTTTTATCGAGGACTTGAAGACTTGGCGATCAAGTTAGCCGACACGATAAATATTGCCCGCCTCAGTAGTTAATGGAATTTATCGTTAGGATTTGTTGGAGTATCTTTAATTGTCTTTCAACAAACATAATATATTTGTCCTTCGACACTTTTATTATTTTATTCATCATAAAGCCAAGGTGTAACATCACTCTCCATGGAAGACGCTGGGTGGTTGGCTCGATCCAGCCTCCACTTTTGACCTCTCTGTATATCAAACAATAAATTGGATATTATATGGGATTCTCAATGGAAATGAAAGGGACAATAGGCCAGGACAAAGAATTGGTTAACCCCAGTTACAATTTGGAAATACTAAATTAAAACTACTTTAACTTTGATGTTGCTGCCCAACCAATCCTAAGCCAAGCATGTTGTTTGATTCACCCCAGCAAGTCTTTTTTTAGTTTTTACTGAATTTTAAGTCGACTAAGACTCTTAATTCAAATTGGAAACGGAAACGAACATGAGTTAATAGGGCTGATGTCATCAAAGAGAAACGAAGACAGGTTTAATGCATCGATTTTGCAAGAACTCTGATTAGCAGTAGTTTTGATATCTTCCTTATTATTCTGAAGATAGCAAGATAGTCTGATTTTTTTTTTTCCTGATGGAGTAATGATGCGGAATTCGCTGAATGGTTTGTATACTGATATGGCTAACTTTGTCTTCCTGCAGGGTGTTGCAATTCAAGTGTCCTTTTGTCTGTTCGGTATAACTTTTGCATATTGTTTGAGTTGTTTAATAGCTTTTGATTTAGAAAAGTTTATGATAAACCTAAATTTAACATCCTCAAATCCGAAGCCTCAAAACTTACAATCTCAGGCAACAATATCTGTGGGTACAACGCTCATGGCTCTGCATTAGAAAGTATCAGCTAGCTTGAACTCAGTTTAGAGAAAAAACTCAACCCTCGTAGGCTAAATCTCAAGAAAAAGCTCAGCATCACGGTTCAACCTAAAAGAAAAGCCCAATTTTTATGGGTTTAGCCTAAAAAAGAACTACATTTTATTTATTTTCATTAATATTAATATTGAGTAAAAGTTATTTCTATCAACAATATTGATATTGTGTATACAAAATAATATTGTATGAAAGTATTATATGGATCTGTTGTATTCCTATCAATATTAATGTTGTGTAAGAAATATTTTTATTAGTATTAATATTGTGTAAGAGTTATTTCTATCAACATTAATGTTGATAAAAATGATATTTTTCAGTAGTAATATTTTCAAAAGAAAAAGTCTCTCCACCCCTTCAACAAAACAACAAAATTTAAGAGTTATAAATACCCTTTGAAATACTCAGGTAAAGGGTTCACAATCTTCATTCTCTACTGCATATATATTTTCAGAGTATCTCTCTCTAAAATATCATTGCTTTCTCTTTTTTAAAAAATATTTATTTAAGTATCTGAGAGTTTCCAAAGCCATCAAAGATAGACTTTTTGCAAGTACTAACTACATTAGCTTACTAAACACCAGGTACTGGATACTAGTCACTTTGACCAAAAAGAATAAATCAAATTGCTAGAACTAAGAGGTTAGTCAGTTATCCAACATATAAGTCTTGTTTCTAAATTACTTGGATTTTTTGGAATATTATTGGTTTCCCTTTCCTATTAAATTTCTACAAATTAATACTTTTAGAATTATAAAAAATTAATTAATTGAGATACTATTAATTTATTAATGTATCCATTAATTGATAAAAAATAATTTATCATTGTACTTTATTTCTTATCCAAAAACATTAAAGTTAATACATGTATCATGTATTGTGATTATATAAATATTATCTAATTATCGAATTAAAAATTATTATTATTCTACATATTTATTTAATCAAAACAAGTTTATGAATATAATTAGTCTTATTAAATTGAAGCCATATAAACAAACCAAAATTACATTCGTTGTATACTTAATTAATATATTTCATGAACATTAAGTGAAACAAAAACTTTTAGTTGCATGCAATTTAACACCTGCTAGACTTAAATATCAACCCTTAAGTTGATTGTCTTTTTATTATTATTATTATTTTGATTCTTGGTTTTGAATTTGTGCGTTTTGACCCTCAATTGACTAACAAACTTCCAATTACTTCAAATTAGCCATTGATTTGGTCAATTTCAGTCCCTATATTCATATGTCTTTTTTAGTTTGATTCTTGGTTTTGAATTTCTTCAATTAATTTCCTAATTATTTTTCAAACTTCAATATTCATGCAATTAAGCAACTGATTTTATCAAATTAAATCCTAAAAAGTGTTAATCGACCTTCAAACTTTATTTTTTTTTCTAATTAAAACCTAAATTGAATTTAAAAATATTTTTTCTTAAAGAACTACTTTTGAGAATTTTTAAAAATCAATTATAAAAAATAATAATTTGAGCATTTATTTTAAAAATCTAAAATACTTTTGCAATGGATTTTACAAGAAGTTTGTAAATTTCAAAGAATTTTGGCATGCATTTCAAAAATACCAAAATATTTTTTTTTAATATATGGAATTATAAATTATACGTAAGACATATTTATAATTAAATAAAAAACAATTTAGTTTTATTTTTATATTGATATGCTAATGGTTAGGTTTTTAACCTGATAAGATAAAAACCTTCTTATTGGGGAGTAATTTTCTTCAACTTTAAACATATTAACAATTTAAAAACACAATATTTTCTTATTTTATATCAAACAAATAGACAATGTAGCTTACCTTAGGTATTAAGGGTGTTGATATATTTTCTTTACACAATCAGTTTTTTTTACCTAAACTCTGAGATTAGTTAGGATTTTTAATAATTAAAATAAAAGATAATAACTTTTTTTTTCTGACAAAAAAAGAATTTCTTGTTATTTTAACCTATATCATTCTTGACTATTCCAATCCATAAATATGATAGCTATGATGCCACGTGCAAGAGACATTCACTACGGAAACATCACTCTCCAAGGAAGATTCTGGGTGGTTGGCTCCAGCCTCCTCTTTTGACCTGTGTATATCAAAGAATAAATTGTATAATTATACGGGGACCTCATTGGAAATGAAAAGGCCAGTAGGCCAAGACAAAGAATTGGCTACCCCAGTTGCAATATTGTGGTAATACTTTATTAATATTACTTTTTTTTTTTTTTTAACCCGGGGTGTCCGGGCCAGCTTACGCGCACCACGACTATTCTCCGGGCCCACTGAACATCCTGCAAGCCCAGTAGACAGGTAAGACACCGCGGGAGTGACAGGCTGGTACTCTTGAGGATCGAACTCGGGACAGTCGCAAAGCAAGCCTTGCAGTTGACCACTGAGCTAGACCCTCAAGTGTACTTTATTAATATTACTTCAACTTTGATGTTGCTGCCAAATCAATCATAAAGAAAGCATATGCATATTGTTCGATTCACCCCAGCAAGTCTTTTTTTAGTTTTTCCTGAATTTTAAGGATACCAAGACTCTGAATCCAAATTGGAAACGGAAACGACCATGATGTAATAGGGCCGATGTCATCAAAGAGAAATGAAGACAGGTTTAACGCATCGATTTTGCAAGAACTCTGATTAGTAGTAGTGCTGATATCTTCCTTATTATATTCCGAAGATAGCAAGAGATTGTTTTTTTTTTTTTTTTTTTTTTTTCCCGGATGGTGTCATGATGCGGAACTTGCATGGTTGGACACTGTTATGACCATCTCTGTCTTCTATGGCGCTGGCAGTTTAAGTGTTCTTTTATAATGCGCAAGCTTTTAGTGAAAGCATATATATGACCAAAAGTCTATTCGGTATAAATTTTGAAAATTGATTGAATGAGTTATTTATTAGCTCTTGATTATGAAAAGTTTCAAGTTCAAAAAAATTATACAGATGAGATTCGTTAACTTCTTAAATTATATATTAATTACAGATTTGAGAGAGCAGTGATTTAAATTCTGATAATAGGATGTTGAATTTAAGGCAACAACAGTGGAAATAAATAGTCCATACTTTTATTTATAGATGGGCACTTGTAGAGTACAACACCACAACTAACACACCCACTATTTTATTTATTTATTTATTTTTAATCATTATTGAGATAGTATGTATTAATATGTAAGCTAGCGTCATAGCAACAATGACACTTACAGAAAAAAGTTCAGTACAAAAATTAAATGAAAAAGTAGAAGTAAATATCATCTAATTGGAACATATTTTTTTTTAAGTAGTATATGATTTCTTTAAACGCTATAGCCTGGCGGCATGAAAAATTATAAAACCTGCCACGTATTAAATTTGCAGGAACTACCAATCAAAGCAAAGTCCATACAAAAAGGACAAAACATCAAAAATAAACTAAGAAAGCAACAATATAATCTACACAAGAAAACCATTACTGCAATATCCATCTAATTGGAACATATTAGAATATCCTCCAAACCTTTAACAAATCCATTCCTATATAATTGAAATTAGAGTTGTTAGTCTTCAACCATGATAACAAGCGGTATTAGATCAAGTTAGAGAAATTTATTAACGAGTCTAAGAGTTTATTCTGAAATATAAAATTATTTTGACACAACTAGATTTCCCAGCAAATATCATAAACAAACATAAAGATTGCCCGACTTTAAAATTTCTTTTTGAACAAAAACTTTCATTGAAACAAAGCTTGATCAATTGTATATGACACGCACAATTGAAAACCTAACCATTCCACAAATTTACTCCAAAATTTGCTAGATTCCTACAACGTAAGAAAAGATAATTTGAAGTCTTCAAATGAGCATCACAAAAAAAACAAGAAGCATTCCTATGAACAAGCAAGTTTCTATTAATCAACACGTCTCTATTGTAGATATTATCATGCAGTAGGAGCATGAAGGCTTTAACCTTTGGAGGAACAAGACCATTCCAACGTAAAGAGAAGAGTGCGGAAAAAGACTTGGAAATAGTAGCTTGTCATGAATTACCTGGAAACTCACTCACCACTTATTTTATTAACATCACTCTCCAAGGAAGATGTTGGGTGTTTGGCTCCAGCCTCCACTTTTGAACTCAGTATATCAAACAATAATATGTATAATTATATGGGATTCTCACCGGCAATGAGAGGACCAATAGGCGAGGACGAATGAGAAGAATTGGCTAACTCCAGCTGCAATTTGGCAATACTTAATTAACATTACTTTAACTTTGATGTTGCTGCCTAACCAATCCTAAGGCAAGCATATCTTTTGTTTCACCACAAGCAGCTTTTTGTTTTTTTAGGTTTCCCCGAACTTGAAGTCCACTATGAAATCCCAATTGGAAACGGAAACGACCATGACGTAACAGGGCCAATGTCATCAAAGAAAAATGAAGACAAGTTTAATGCATCAATCTTGCAAGAACTCGAATTAGGAGTGGTTCTGGTTTTTTCCTTGTTATTCTGAAGATGGCATGAGAGACTGATTTTTTTTCCTGATGGTTTAATGATGCGGAATTTGCAGAAGGGTTTGGTTACTGATATGGCTATCTTGTCTTTCAGGATGATATCGATTTAAGTTTTCTTCTCCAATGCACATTCTTTTAGTGAAAGCATAAGACCAAAAGTAATGTTGTGTCATCTTCTTATCACAATTTTGTTTTGTTCAGCACCTTACAAGCTGGAAAACGATTGGTGTGGGTAAAGAAGCTGGAGGTTTATATCATTTGCTGCACAATCCAGTTTCTGTTTTACCTAGGAATTCTGTTTCTTTCCATTCTGCAGATTCTATGTCCAATAATGCTGTCACTGCTTTCACTTCTAAAAGCTTCTCTGTGAACTTTATTAATGAAAGCTTGTGGCACTATAGATTAGGCCATCCCTCCAACTTTCCTTTAAGATTGCTTTCTCATGTAATTCCTCAGATTTCACATGAATCAAATAAGAATTGTCACATCTGTCCATTGGCCAAACAACATCGTCTTTCTTTTCCCCACAGCACATCCATCTCCACAAAACCTTTTGACTTAATCCATTGTGACATTTGGGGGCCTTTTTCCACAAAATCTCTCACTGGCTCATCCTATTTTTTGACCATTGTTGACGATCATACAAGATTTACATGGATTCACCTTTTAGAAAATAAAGCTCAGACCAGAACTCACATTCAAACTTTCTTCAATCTGGTTGAAACACAATTCAATACTAAGATCAAATGCTTACGGTCAGACAATGGAGTCGAGTTTGATATGAACACTTTCTATGCCTCCAAGGGTGTTGTTCATCAACTTAGTTGCGTTGAAACCCCACAGCAAAACTCCATTGTTGAGCGCAAACACCAGCATATTTTAAATGTAGCTAGATCCATTCGGTTTCAGTCACATTTACCTCTACAATTTTGGGGAGACTGTGTTCTTACAGCCGTGCATTTAATCAATAGAATTCCTACTCCTATACTACACAATAAATCTCCCTATGAACTCTTGTTCAAATCTTCTCCATCCTATTCTCATTTACGTGTATTTGGTTGTCTCTGCTATGCCAGCACTCTTCTTCGAAATCGCCATAAGTTTGATCCTAGAGCTAAGCCCTGCATATTTCTTGGTTATCCCCTGGGAATGAAAGGTTACAAATTATATGATTTACATCTCAATTCCTTGTTTGTTTCCAGAAATGTTGTGTTCCACGAAAATGTATTTCCTTTTGCTCTTAGGCAGCCTACATCCCATAATGCTTCTGCATTACCTCTGCCTATTCCAATACAAGACTCAGCTATTACTTCACTTGATCCCTTCCATATCAATTCTCTTCCCTTAAACAGTATCACCACTTCACCTTCCAGCTCAAGCCCCATACATTGTCCTTCAGAACATGATACACCATCTGCTACAGAAATTACCCCACAACCATATAGAAAGTCTTCTCGGGTAAAACACACACCTGGATACCTGCATGACTATCATTGTCATATTGCAACCTCCACTTCAGCTCCTGCACCTTCGTCTACGGCTTCAGGTATTTCTTATCCTCTTTCTTCAGTTCTTTCCTATAATCATCTTTCCTCCACTCACAAATCCTTTAGTCTTTCTGTATCTGCACTTGTTGAACCTACCTCATATACTCAAGCTGTTAAGCATGAGGCATGGCGTGAGGCTATGGATAAAGAGATCACAGCACTTGAACAAAATAATACATGGACCATTGTTGATCTTCCTGCTTCAAAGCATGTTATCGGGTGTAAATGGGTTTACAAAGTCAAACTCCACTCTGATGGGACTTTGGAACGATTTAAAGCTCGGCTAGTTGCCAAGGGATACAACCAGTGCGAGGGATTGGATTACTACGAGACCTTTTCTCCTGTGGCTAAACTCACGACTGTAAGAACTCTTTTAGCAGTCGCAGCCGCCAAGCAGTGGGATCTTCGTCAGTTGGATGTCAATAATGCCTTCCTTCATGGGCAATTGGATGAGGAGGTCTACATGTCTTTGCCTCCTGGATTTGCTAGACAGGGGGAGTCCAAAGTATGCAAGTTGCACAAGTCAATCTATGGGTTAAAGCAGGCCTCACGGCAATGGTTTGCAAAATTTTCTTCTGCTCTGCTCGAATTTGGATTCATGCAATCCAAAGCTGATTACACTTTATTTACTCGCACTTTGGAAGGTTCATTCATTGCCTTGCTTGTCTATGTTGATGACATTATTGTGGCCAGTAATAACTCGGCTGAGGTTTCAGGATTTATCACCTTACTTAATGATAGATTTAAGCTCAAAGATCTTGGGAAATTGAAATATTTCCTTGGTTTAGAGATTGCCCGCAGTGAACTTGGAATCTCTGTCTGCCAAAGAAAATATGCACTGGAAGTCCTTGAAGATATTGGTATGTTGGCTTCCAAACCGGTGCAATTTCCAATGGAACCTAATGTGAAATTATCTAAAGACTCTGGCCAATTCTTAGATAATCCTACTGCCTACAGACGGCTTGTTGGGAGGTTACTCTACCTCACCATCAGCAGACCTGACATCTCATTTGCAGTGCAAGTCCTCAGTCAGTTTATGGACAAACCCAGAATTCCTCATTTAACTGCAGCAACTAGAGTCCTGCGATACATTAAAGCATCTCCAGCTCAAGGATTGTTCTTTTCAGCTAACTCTAGTTTACAAATGAAGGCATTCTGTGATTCTGACTGGGCCGGTTGTGTTGATACCAGAAGATCAGTCACTGGCTATTGCGTTTTTCTTGACAACGCATTGATATCTTGGAAATCAAAGAAACAGACCACTGTTTCCAGGTCTTCTGCTGAGGCTGAGTACAGAGCCATGGCATCAACCTGTTGTGAGATTGTATGGCTTCGTCATCTTCTTCAAGACCTACAGGTTTCTCCTCACACTACACTCCTTTATTGTGACAGCAAAGCTGCTCTTCACATTGCAGCTAACCTTGTCTATCATGAGCGTACCAAACACATTGACATTGATTGTCATGTGATTCGCGAAAAGCTTCAGTCAGGCATTTTGCGCACCTTTCATGTTTCATCCAAACATCAGCTCGCTGATATATTCACTAAGGCTCTTGGCTTCTCTCTTTTTCATCCTTTGCTGTCCAAGATGAGTCTTCACAACATATATTCTCCCTGATTTTGTTTGCGTCTCATCTTGAGGGGGAGTATTGAGTTGCATATTATATATGTCCACATTGAAGCCAGCAGTACAGTTCTATTCTCAAGCAATGCATGCAACAAATATACATCCTCAGCATCAACAGTAACGGAGCTGGCATTTGTTAACTTCTGGTGCAAGCCACAGTAAAGGAGCTGGCATCTGTTAAAGCTGTTGGGAGTTAGTTACAACTGTTAGGAGTTAGTTTAAAAACAGTTATACGAGTTTGTTATTTCTGTTAAATTAACTGTTGCTTAGTCTGTTAAGCATTTTTGTCTATATATACAGTGTAATAGACAGTAATTGATTTAATCAAGTAATCAAAGCGAAATATTCAGCTTCAATCTTCTCAATCTCAGTTTTCAATAATAATAGCAAAGCGGCAAAGGGCTTAAGGGAGGGAACATATACAGGATTTGAGAACCAAAAACACCAAGTTCATATAGGCAATATTGAGCATTAGCAGTTTGTTAACTTCATAAATAAAGGAGTATAAATTTGATAGAGCAGAGATTTAAGTTCTGATAATGGGAAAGCTGCAAAAGGCCTTAAGGAGCGTCATTGCTTCCATGGCTAGCAGTATAAAAAGGCAATTAGGCATTAGCAGTTTGCCAGGGAGTGAAAAGCAAACACTATTTTGTTTTTTTTTTTTTTTTGCCTATGAGAATGAAAAGCAATGATTCACTAAAACTATGAAAGTTTTTTACATTTTATGGAACAATGTCAAAAGAGTAAGTTTCTTTGTAGTGATTTAATATTAATAAAATTAATGTATTTTTTTAATAAAATAAACCATCATCATTCTGCTCCAACATAATAACAAAGATAGAAACACCATCATCATCTTTATCAGAACAGTCCAGTTTCTGTCCTAATGATCTGATCCAAGCTCTCGTGATCGAAGTTCTTCAAGGGCTACCCACCTCCATATCTGCCCATGTGCAAACATGTTTGCCAAAACTGGTTCTCTTTGATTTCTTCTGCCTATCTTTGTTCGCTGCTTGATAACCCACCATCTCAATAATCAATGCAAGCAAAACGCATCTGCACTTGTCATGAATTACTGGGGTGATGATGGACTACTTGTTAGAAAAATTTATACAAAATATGATTAATGGACACATTTAAATGAGATCTTTTCACAAGTTAGACTAAGATTTTGCTGAAAATATTGTTGGTGCTATCAGTATGATTATCACAAGGATAATTAAACTGGTCGGCGCTATAACTCAAAGGGTCCAAAGACATTGTTCATGCATGGACCAGTTAAACACAAGTTTTGAAATCAACTAATCAAAACAAATCGCTCAATCCCTAACAGTAGGGTGGAGCAGAGCAGCGGAGAATGGAGGATCGTCACCAAGAACAAGTTTGGGTATCAGTTTTGGACTTCTTTGTTTGCTTTTAACATTTTGTGGACTATAAGCCCTATTGAATTGTTTGTACTGACAGTGGCCTTCACAACGTACTTTCGCGTTATTGGGCTTTAGTGTTGATTCGATTTTTATTTCACTACTTAAAATTATTACTAGAGATGGGTGTTACTGTTCACCATTTGGATTTGATTTATATTTTTTTAATTTTTATATATTTGGTCCTTGGAGTTTTAGTTACTTACATTAAGATTCTAAACTTTATTTTTCTCACGTTTCTATTTCTTAAGATATAAAAAAGTTAAACTTCATCCTAAATTCTTTTACAAAAATTCATTTTGATTCTTAAAATTTTCAAAGATGTTAATGTTTTACCATGCACCATGCACCAGGACACAAAGCCATCCATCATGAATTTGCACCTTAGTGTATTCAAAAAGTTCAAATTAATTTTTAAAATTCATTATATAAATATTAGAAAAGGCATTTATTTTTTTTCACATAGGATTGAAAGTTCATTAATATATACATTACATGTTTATAAAAAAAAAATTGATTTTTTTAATATAGAATGAAAAACCTTTTTAGTTCAAATGTATTTCAACTTAAATGAGAAGATAATATCTTTCTAATATGAAATAAATTAATTTTTTTTAAATAATCTTTTAAACTTCACTATTTACATATGTATAACCTACATCCACATGAATTATTTCTTTGACTTTTCATGTGAAATGTTAAAATCTCAAATATTTTTTTTAAATTTTTTCTAGTTGACTTCGGACCCGGTTTCTTGGTCTAGTTTGATAACTAAAACCCAAAAGACACTCAAACTTTTTTAAAAGAGAGGTAATAAGAAAAATAAATTTTGAGCTTAAACATGCATGCACAACCAGGAGTACTAGGCTTAAGTTTATTTTTGGGCTATAAAAGGTTTTTTTTTTTTTTTCCAACATGATTTTAGGTTGGTATATGAGGTTTGTTATATTTATAAGAATGAGTTTCAACAAGTAATTATCTCTTTTTTATATTAATTAAAATATATTAACATGCATGTTAAGATTGTGTTTTTATATCATATGTTTCTTTGAATATATGTGCTTTGTCTTTTTTAGTTTTTTACTACATGTTTGCCATGAATATATATGTTTTGCATGCTTTTATACTCTCTAGCAATGTTATTAAACCCGGCCCGGCCCGACGGGTCGACCCGGTGGCTGGACTGGTCCGGGTTTAATAAAAAACCGGTTGTGGCAACAACCCGGCCAAACTCGGGCAACCCGAACGAGACCTGGTTTTTTTTTTTATTATTAAATGTGGGATAAAAAAAATTTTAGTTTAAATATTTCAATTTAAAATGATAATATAGTATCTTTTCAATGTGGGGTTTGAAGCCCTTTCATATATATACCCTATATTTACATGAAAAAAATTATATTTTTTCAATGTGGAATTTGAAACCCATTAGTATATATACTCTATGTTCCCAAGGAAAAAATCATGTTTTTTCAATGTGGGATAAAAAACCTTTTGGTTTAAATACTTTAACTTAAAGAGATAACATAGTATCTTTTCAATGTGGGATTTGAAGCCCTTTCATATATATACTCCATGTTCCCATGAAAAAAGTTATGTTTTTTCAATGTGGGATTTGAAACCTATTAGTATATATACTCTATGTTCCCAAGGAAAAAATCATGTTTTTTCAATGTGGGATAAAAAACATTTTGGTTTAAATATTTCAATTTAAAAGGATAACATAGTTTCTTTTCAATGTGGGATTTGAAACCCTTTCATAAATATACTCTATGTTCCCATGAAAAAAGTTATGTTTTTTCAATATAAGATTTGAAACCTATTAGTATATATACTCTATGTTCCAAAAACAAAAACGTTATGTTTTTTCAATGTGGGATAAAAAACTTTTTTAGTTTAAATACTTCAACTTAAAAGCTTAATATAATATCTTTTTAATGTGGGATAATTTTTTTTAAAATATTATTTTAAACTTCATTATTTATAATATGTATAATCTATATTTACATGGATTTTTTTATATAAAATATTAAAATTTTAATTTTTTTTAATTTTCCCGGGTTAATCCGGGTTGACCTGAGTTGACCCATGAAACCCGAGACCCGGCCCCTTGGCCAGGTCAACTCCCGGGCCAGGTTTAATAACTATGCTCTCTAGTTCTTACTTGGATATCTAATTTAATTAAAATACTCATATTACCATAAACTAAACAATCCATAAGTTTAATTAGTCTTCTAATAATTTTAGGCAACATAATTAGCATAATTATATGGGATTCTCACCGGAAAGGAGAGTGCCAATAGGCCAGGACAAAGAATTGGATCATCCCACTTGCAATTTGGGAATACTAAATTAACATTACTTTAACATTGATAGTGCTGCCCAACCAATCCTAAGGCAAGCATATCTTTTTTGTTTCGCCACAGCAAGTCTTTTTTTAGTATTTTCTGAATTTGAAGTGCACCACAACTCTAAATTCAAATTGGAAACTGAAACCATGACGTAACAGGGTAGATGTCATCAAAGAGCAATGAAGACAAGGTTAATGCGTCAATTTTGCGAGAACTCCAATTAGGAGGAGTTCTGATAACTTCCATATTATTCCGAAGATATCAAACATTGTTAGAAACTCCCAGGAAGATTTTATAGGCAGATATATAGAAAAGAAATCCTATATATATATAAACAGATAATTAAATTACTTTTGAACATTATCTATATATTAAATTTTTTTAGTGGATAACTTGGTCAAAATAAATTTGATTTTTTAAAGAAAACAAACTCTTATTTCTAGATATATATGTACACTTCACAATATAAGATCTAGCTAACTGCTATCCAAATTTATAATTGAACAGTTACAACCTTTTGTTGCTATGCAAACTAACCTTAATTTCATAAAATAATAAAAAGGGATCAAATACAGCCGGCCGGTGAAAGATATATCAAGTCCTTACATCGCGAAGAAAGACCTGAATGGCTTGCTTCCCATCACCAAGTCTAGGAATGCAAAACGGTGGTATTCTGCCTTTCACAATGTTACAGCTATGGTTGGTGCTGGGGTCCTGGGCCTCCCTTATGCTATGTCTCAACTTGGATGGTAAGTAAGCATTCTGTAGCCAAAAGAATGGCTAAAGGATCATTATTTTCTAAGTCAAATTGTCGAGGTCTAGAGGCTGGAATTTATAATTAACCATGGCAACAGTAGTGTTGTTTACTTAATGTGATCTCAATTAATGGCTAAATCATGTTCTTGATTTTGTTTTAGGGGTCCCGGTGCTGCTGTATTGATCCTGTCATGGGTTATCACTCTATATACACTATGGCAAATGGTGGAGATGCATGAAATGGTGACTGGAAAGAGATTTGATGATAGGTATCATGAGTTAGGGCAGCATTTATTTGGTGAAAAACTCGGGCTTTGGGTGGCGGTACCCCAGCAACTAATGGTGGAAATGGGTTCGAGTATAGTGTATATGATTAATGGAGGGAAATCTCTGAAGAAGGCTCATGATACTATCTGGGCTAACTATAAAGAAATCAAACTTACCTATTTCATTATGATCTTTACTGGAGGGAAATCTCTGAAGAAGGCTCATGATACTATCGGTTCACTTTGTCAACTCTCATCTCCCCAGTTTCAATTCCATCACCGCTGTCTCTCTTGCCGCTGCCGTCATGTCCTTGAGGCAAGATAGATCTATTGTCATTTCTATATGCTGTCACTAGCATTTCTAAGCTAATTTTGTGTCCAAACTCCTTGAATGTTGTTCTAATATCAATTATGTGTTACGTGTAGTTACTCGACTATTGCGTGGGTGCTTTCGTGGCACAAAGGGGTTCAACCAGATGTGCAGTATACCTCAAGGGCTTCAACAAATACTGGGCAGATGTTCGACAGCTTCAGTGCTCTAGGAGGTATAGCTTTTGCCTTCGCAGGGCACAGAGTGGCGTTGGAGATCCAGGCAACCATCCCTTCCACACCAGGGAAGCCTTCCAAGAAACCAATGTGGAAAGGAGTGGTTGTTGCTTATCTTGTTGTCGCTTTGTGTTACTTACCTGTTAGTTTCATATGTTACTGGGTGTTTGGAAACAAAGTTGAGGACAGCATGCTCTTATAACTAGAGAAGCCTCGGTGGCTTGTTGCCGTTGCTAATTTGTTTGTTGTCATTCATGTCATTGGAAGTTATCAGGCATGTTCTTGTTTCTTTAACGATACACGTTTACTTATCCATTCTCTTTCAATACATTAACCGAACGCAATCTTAGTGATGAGTTGATGATGGTTGGATTATTATTCTTAAACTTGCATTGATTCATTGATCTTTAGCTTAGCTACATTAATAAAATAGGGACTTTATAACCCTTAAGATTGTTGATACATTTTTTTATTATTATTTTAGCATTAATCACAGAAATCTGCATAAATAAATCATCACAATCTGATCAGTGCAAAACAAGTAAATAAGGCTATATGCTGGCCAACTATTGACACAAATCAGTGCATGAGCATTGACATGGAGATGAAAACAATAGAAATATAAGGTACAAGAAACAAGTATGCAGCGAAAGGAGACCACTCTGCTAACTAGATCAGTTTATTGCAATATCATATTATATAATTAATAATACACCCAATTCCACTTCTTATGTACAGTCTACAGATTTACAAGAGAAAGAAATGACATTTATATTTACTGGAACAAATCTCCTGGACTACGAAGCCATACTATACAATATACTAATTAACAGAAAACACCATAAAATACCCTTTAACTGCAACAACGCTGTGATCCAACCAAGCTGTTTCATATCCCAAATGGTTCCATTCTGTCCTAACCTTCAGTGACGACTTCATCCTTGGTCTTCAGCGTTGCTTCTTCTTCTGATTTCTTTCTAGCTTCCTCCTTTGAAGCTTCAAGAGCTTCAACCAATCTCTTCAAACAAGTCTCCTCATCTTGTTCGTCAGACTTTGGCATCAAATTATCAGCAACATCAGCTGGGGACATCTTTGTCTCGACAAACAACTCTTCGATTTTCTCAAATAATTCATGCGATTCAATATCCAAATAATTCCTGGCTAGCACCTTGAATGCTTCAAAGCAGCAATATGACATTACTATATGCTTATCCATCCTCCCCCTCCTAATCAATGCAGGATCGAGTTTGTCCACGTAATTGGTAGTGAATATAATAATCCTTTCTCCACCACAAGCAGACCAAATTCCATCAATAACGTTCAAAAGCCCTGATAAAGTAACCTTACTGCCGCTTTCTTCTTCTGCCTCCTTTTTCTTCTTAGAAATTGGATCCTTCTCTTTGTCTGCTTCATCATCATCTTTCTCCTTCCTTTTCTTTCTCTGACCAGTAAGATCAAGCGAGCAATCAATATCCTCAATCACAATAATAGACTTTCCTTTCGTTTCAATGAGTAGCTTCCGCAGCTCGCTGTTGTCCTTTATAGTTGTCAACTCCAAATCATAAACATCATAATCCAATAAATTAGCCATGGCAGCAATCATAGATGATTTTCCAGTTCCGGGAGGACCATAAAGGAGATAACCACGCTTCCAGGCCTTCCCGATTTTTGCGTAATAGTCTTTCCCTTTGCTGAACTTGATTAGGTCCTTCTTGATCTCTTCTTTCTTCGCTGTGTCCATTGCCAAAGTATCGAATGTAGAAGGATGCTCAAACACTATATTGCCCCACTTGGTAGACTTCCACCCGTGCCAGTCCTTGCTAGGATTGTTTGTGTACAGCATCCTCTGTCTGTTCTTCACAGCAATTTCCTTTCCTTTTTTCAGAACATGTTCTACATAAGACTTGGTGATGATTTCCCGATAACGTTTATGGAAAGTGAGCTTGTAATACCTCTTTTCTTCAGAGCCAGGAAACCAAGAAATGGATTGTGATTGGGGGGGGATTTTGCCTGATGCCCACCAGACCTTGACCCCGTTGAAAACATCGGTAACTTCTTCATAATCCTCCATGCTGAGGACTACAGATTGGCTGTCTTTGACAACATCAGCCTTGAGTCTCCTAGCATTCTCGGTAGAGCTGGTGCTGAGATAGTTTTGAATGGCGAAGAAGGCATCGCTACGCTTGAGGCGTTCACTTGTGAATTCAGGGAAAGAAATTTCCACATAGGGGTTCACAAAATTAACCACCTTCCGAAAATTTCTTTCAACATACCCACGAATTGTATAAGGAAAATAGTTCAAATATTTTTCAAACATGAAGAAAGCAAGCGCTAGACTAGATATGGTGGCGCTTAGCTCAGTCCACATTTTTCTAGTTATCAACCTGGTGTCTTGGCTTCGATCACAATATTGAAAGTAGTGCCATATTTATAAGCTAGTGAAGTTTTTTTTTTTTTTTTCTTATCAAAATTTTTTTATTGAGGACTTGAAGACTTGATGATCAAGTTAGCCGACACGATAAATATTGCCCGCCTCAGTAGTTCATGAAACTTATCGTAGGATTTGTTGGAGTATCTCTATTTGTCTTTCAACAAGCATAATATATTTGTCCTTCGACACTTTACTTATTTTAATCATCATAAAGCCAAGGTGTAACATCACTCTCCATGGAAGACGCTGGGTGGTTGGCTCGATCCAGCTTCCACTTTTGACCTCTCTGTATATCAAAGAATAAATTGCATAATTAAATGGGATTCTCAATGGAAATGAAAGGGCCAAAAGGCCAGGACAAAGAATTGGTTAACCCCAGTTACAATTTGGAAATACTAAATTAAAACTACTTTGAACTTTGATATTGCTCCAACAAATCCTAAGCCAAGCATTGTTGTTTGATTCACCCAGCAAGTCTTTTTTAGTTTTCACTGAATTTTAAGTCCACTAAGACTCTTAATCCAAATTGGAAACGGAAACGAACATGAGTTAATAGGGCTGATGTCATCAAAGAGAAATGAAGACAGGTTTAATGCATCGATTTTGCAAGAACTCTTATTAGTAGTAGTTTTGATATCTTCCTTATTATTCTGAAGATAGCAAGACAGTCTGATTTATTTTTCCTGATGGAGTAATGTTGCGGAATTTGCAGAATGGTTTGGATACTGATATGGCTAACTTTGTCTTCCTGCAGGGTGTTGCAATTCAAGTGTCCTTTTGTAGTACACATTTTTAGTTAAAGCATATGACCAAATGTCTGTTCGTTATAACTTTTGCATATTGATTGAATTGTTTAATAGCTTTTGATTTAGAAAAGTTTATGATAAACCCAAATTTAACAACCTCAAATCTAAAGCCCTCAAAACCCACAGCTCTCAGGCAACAACGTGTGTGGGTACAACTCCCATAAACTCAGCCTCGGAAAAAAAACCCAGCCCTTATAGGCTAAGCCTCGAGGAAAAAGCTCAGTGTCATGAGCTCAACTTAGAAAAAGAGCTCAGCCTTTATAGCTTAGCCTCGAGAAAGAGCTACATTTTATATTCTACTCTCTCTCACCCTTAGGTATATAAAAATTTTCTAAGAGTCTATTTTATTTTTATCAACATTAATATTGTGTAAAAGTTATTCTTATCAACATTAATGTTGTATATATAAAATAATATTGTATGAAAGTATTATATGGGTCTGTTGTATTTCCATCAACATTAATGTTATGTAAGAGATATTTTTATTAGTATTAATATTGTATAAGAGTTATTTCTATCAACATTAAAGTTGATAAAAATAATATTTTTCAGTAATAATATTTTCAAATGGAAAAGACTCTCCACCCCTTCAACAAAACAACAAGATTAAGGGTTCTAAATACCCTTTAAACTACCTAGATAAAGGATTTGCAATCTTTATTCTCTACTGTATACATATTTTTCAAAGTATCTCTCTTTAAAATATATTGTTTTCTCGTTTAAAAAAAATATTTACTTAAGCATTTGAGAGTTTCCAAAGCTATCAAAGACGGACTTTTTGCAAATACTAATTACATTAACTTAATAGGCACCATGTATCGGATACTAACCACTTTGGCTAAAAAAAATAGATCGATTATTAAACCAAAGGTTAACCAATTATCCAATATATAAGCCTTGCTTCTAAACTGCTTGGATTTTTTGAAACATCATCGGTTTCCCTTTCCTATTAAATTTCTACAAATTAATACTTTTAGAATTATATAAAATTAATTAATTGAGATATTATTAATTTATTAATGTATACACTAATTGATAAAAAATAATAATTTATCATGGTACTTTATGTTTTATCCAAAAACATTGAAGTTAATACATGTATCATGTACTGTGATTATATAAATATTATCAAATTAAAAATTATTATTATTCTACATATTCATTTAATCAAAACAAGTTTGTGACTTTAATTAATCTTATTAAATTGAAGCCATATAAACAAACCAAAATTACATTTGTTGTATACTTAATTAATATATTTCATGAATATTAAGTGAAACAAAAAAACTTTTTAGTTGCATGCAATTTAACATCCGCTAGACTCAAATATCACTCTTAAGGTGGCTGTTTTTTTTTATTTTGGTTATTGATTTTGAATTTGTGCATTTTAACCTTCAAATGACTAACAAACTTCCAATTACTTTAAATTGACCCTTGATTTGGTCAATTTCAGTCCCTATATCCATACGGTTTTTTCTAGTATGATCCTTAGTTTTGAATTTCTTCAATGTAAGTTTCTAATTGCCTATCAAAATTCAATATTTATGCAATATTTATTCTATTCGACCCTTAGACTTTAATTTTTTTCTAATTAAAGCCTAAATTGACTTTAAAAAATAAATTTTTCTTGAAGAACTACTTTTGAGAATTTTTAGAAATCAATTATAAAAAATAATAATTTGAGCATTTATTTTAAAAATCTTAAATAATTTTACAATGGATTTTACAATATGTTTGTAAAATTACAAAGAATTTTGGCATGCATTTCAAAAATACGAAAATAATTTTTTTAATATATAGAATTATGAACTTCATTTAAGACATATTTCTAATTGAATAAAAAAAGCATGTTATGTTTTTAACCTAATAAAATAAGGATCTTCTTTTTGGGCATTATTTTTTTTCAACCTTAAACATGCCAACAATTAGAAAACACAATATTTTATTAATTTATATCAAACAAATAGATAATGCAACTTACCTCAGATAAGACGTATTAAATGCTAATACTTTTTTTTTATGCAATTTATTTTCTTACCTAATTAAGTTCTGAGACTATTAGAGTTTCTAGTAACTAAAATACGAGATGAAATATTACCTTTTTTTTTTTTTTTTTTTTTCTATTTATAAAAAAAAAAATTTATTCTTGTTTTCACCTACATCATTCCTGACTATTCGAATTCAGGAATATGATCGTAATGATGCCACACACAATCGACATTCACTGCGGAAACATCACTCTCCAAGGAAGATGCTGGGTGGTTGGCTCCAGCCTCCTCTTTTGACCTCTGTATATCAAAGAATAAGTTGTATAATTATACGGGAACCTCATTGGAAATGAAAAGGCCAACAGGCAAAGACAGAATTGGCTAACCCCAGTTGCAATGTGGCAATACTTTATTAATATTACTTTAACTTTGATGTTGCTGCCAAATCAACCATAAAGAAAGCATATGCATATCGTTCGATTCACCCCAGCAAGTCTTTTTTTAAGGACACCATGACTCTTAATCCAAATTGGAAACGGAAACGACGATGATGTAATAGGGCCCATGTCATCAAAGAGAAATGAAGACAGGTTTAACGCATCGATTTTGCAAGAACTCTGATTAGTAGTAGTGCTGATATCTTCCTTATTATATTCCGAAGATAGCAAGAGAAATTGTTTTTTTTTTTTTTTTTTTTTTTCCTGATGGTGTAATGATGCGGAACTTGCATGGTTGGATACTGATACGGCCATCTTTGTCTTTTATGGCGCTGGCAGTTTAAGTGTTCTTCGCTAATGCGCACGCTTTTAGTGAAAGCATATGACCAAAAGTCTATTCGGTATAAATTTTGAAAATTGATTGAGTTATTTATTAAATTACACGCCACTCGGTATAAGTAGTGTCAATGCAAGGAACCTCTTAAAATTTTAATAACACCACCTCAAGATGTTGTATTACCTATTAAAGTCTATGAATCTGGACAAATATGATCATGGGCTGCCAAAAAGATTATTTTAAAATTAACATTAGATCAAGGCTGTTGAGTGCAAGTGTGTGGTCTGAACACAAATCCCAAATTGTCTAGACCTCTACTCTCGAAAACGATGCCGTACGAGCCCAATTGTTACTTTCTAGGAAATCATTATACAAATCATTTAAAAAATTTATGCGTATAATCTTCGAATAAATATATTTTTATAATAATATTAAACTAGTAATAAAATGGATCAAGTATAGCCTAAATTAATAAAAAAATTTTATTGTTAAACTCCTAATTTCATGTTTCTTTTTACAATTAACACCTAACTTATCAATAAAGATATCGCTATTATTATTATTATTATTATTATTATTATTATTATTATTATTATTATTATTATTAGTAAGGTTTATTCTATAATTAATAATTAACATTATAATTATTATCAAAATAAATATTATAAATTAATAAAAAAATATCAATCCACATCTATATCCTCATAAATTAAATGAGTTTACCAAAGGTCATACTCTCTTCTATCGCATTATTTTACCCATTTGAGTCTTTTAGAGTTTCTATGTTGTTGCTTGTTTTCATCATGTTTGGGTTTGATAGCAAGGGATCTCTTGATTGTTTAAAAACCTGCAAATTATTCTTAAGATTGAATTTTTAGAACATTTCCTCCTTTAAGAATCCATAATTCAAGTACACATGAAAGGAAGGAAGTGCGCCTTCTTCTTCTTCATCATCTTAATTTTCCCCATCATAAATTTTGAGCGTGTCCTAACTCTTATGGGTTTGCTTACTTCTCCTACTAGGTAGAGGCACGACCCTTCAATTTAATGACACTATCAACTCCACCTTCATTTTCTTTGGTGCCTCTTATGCTCAAGATCTATTAATTAACTCTACCTCACATGTTCACTTGATAAATCAATCAACCTATAAGGTGCTTGGAGAGTTTCACACAAAACCATAAATCTTCATGATGATTATCTTGAACATGAGGTTGTCTTTTTTTATTGTGTTCATGATACGTGTTCTATCTGGATACGGATTCGCAAGCATCCCATCTCACAATTCGCTGGATCCCAATTTGCCAAACAACCGGTCAAATGCAACTTAATTAAAGCTAATTAAAGACTTGTAAGAGAAAAATTATCATTTTTTGGTGAGGACTTGAAGACTTGACGATCAAATTATCTAACACGATAAAAATCGCCGCCTCAGTGCCTCAGTAATTCATGGAACATATCGTGAGGATTTGTTAATTTGAGTATCTTTATTTGTCTTCCACGCCAACACAATATCTTTGTCCTTCGACACTTACTTTATTAACATCACTCTCCAAGGAAGATGCTGGGTGTTTGGCTCCAACCTCCACTTTTGAACTCAGTATATCAAACAATAAATTATATAATAGGCGAGGACGAAGAACTGGCTAACTCCAGCTGCAATTTGGCAATACTTAATTAACATTACTTTAACTTTGATGTTGCTGCCTAACCAATCCTAAGGCAAGCATATCTTTTGTTTCACCACAAGCAGCTTTTTGTTTTTTTAGGTTTTCCCGAATTTGAAGTCCACTATGAATCCCAATTGGAAACGGAAACGACCATGACGTAACAGGGCCAATGTCATCAAAGACAAAAGAAGACAAGTTTAATGCATCAATTTTGCAAGAACTCGAATTAGGAGTAGTTCTGGTTTTTTCCTTGTTATTCTGAAGATGGCATGAGAGACTGATTTTTTTTCCTGATGGTGTAATGATGCGGAATTTGCAGAAGGGTTTGGTTACTGATATAGTGTAACGCTGTTGTCAAGTTTTATTTTATTTTATGTAACAAAGTCAAAAGAGTAAGTTTCTTTGTAGTGATTTAATATTAATAAAATTAGTGCATTTTTTTAATAAAATAAACCATCATCATGCTGCTCCAACAAAATAACAAAGATAGAAACACCATCATCATCTTTATCAGAACAGTCCAGTTTCTGTCCTAATGATCTCCAAGCTCTCGAGATCGAAGTTCTTCAAGGGCTACCCACCTCCAAATCTGCCTATGTGCAAACATGTTTGCCAAAGCTGGTTCTCTTTGATTTCTTCTGCCTATCTTTGTTCGCTGCTTGATAACCCACCATCTCAATATAATCAATGCAAGCAAAACGCATCTGCACTTGTCATGAATTACTGGGGTGATGATGGACTACTTGTTAGAAAAATTTATACAAAATATGATTAATGGACGCATTTAAATGAGATCTTTTCACAAGTTAGGCTAAGATTTTGCTGAGAATCGTTATCCAACATCAGCATAAATGTTTAATATGAAACATTAAAATGTCTAAAATCATTTCTGAATGAATAAAAATTAATCTTAAATAAATTTTTAATTAGTGTATATTCAAACAAAAATAATATATATATATATATAAAACCTTTGAATTAGTTTACATAGTGATACCTTATGAAAGTTAAAACTAGGTCGATAGAACACAAAAGTTTTTAGATTGTATTTGGTATTGTAATATTATAAAGTACTTTTTAAAAGTAATTTTTGCTTAAAAATTAATGCATAAAAATAATTTTTGTTCTTATTTTTTTATTTTTATATTAGTATATCAAAACTATTGAAAAATACTAAAAAAATATCAATTTCATATTTTTTCAAGAAAAAACATTTTTGAAAAATACCTAAAACATAAGCAAACTCTCTCCCAAAACACACCTTTAAAAGAAAACATACAATAACTATTATTATGTCTTTATTATCAATATTAGATGAATTTTAAGGATTGTCGATCCCTTTTAAAATATGTGTTTTTTTTTTATTGGTTTCACCCATGAGTGATTCATATCTTACTGATCCTTTCCAAAATATTATGTTTATTTGATCTATCCATAAGCGATTCATTTTAATTAGTTGATTTCAAAACTTGTGTTTTTGGATTGGTTCGCTCATAAATTGTTTGTATTTGATTTATCCTTTTTAAAATGTTTTGTTTAATTAGTCCATCTATGAGCAATTTCATTTCAACTAGTTGATTTCAAAACTTATGCTTTTGGATTGGTTCACCTTAAATGGTTCGTAGCTGACTGATCTTTTTAAAATGTTGTGTTTAAGTTGTTCATGTCTATCATGAGCAAGTTCATTTCAAGTCAGTTGATTTTAAAACTTGTGTTTCCTGATCGGCTCATTCACTCATTAAGCATTTTAGTTTTTACCAATTTTTTTCAAAATTTTATGTATAATTGTTTCACTCATGAGTTGTTTATTTTAATTAAATAATTCAAAAAAGACTTGTTCTATTTTTATCAGTATCCGTGAGTGGTATTTTTTTAGCTGATCCATTTGAAACTTGTGTTTTTTAATAATTCATCATTTGAGGATTTCATTATTGATCTACTACTTGAAAACATATTTTTTTTATATTGTATTTTCTTTGTATGTAATGGAGTGTTGCATGATACACACAGAGTCACCAACATACAATGAATCACCTTACGCAAGGTGCTAAAATAGATAATTCAATCATTTTGCATCAATAATAGTAATCTTATTTGTTTATGTGCTTATATGTTTAATTTATTATGTGCGTTATCGAGTCCAAAGGCCACCGTCTTTTCAGGGGAGGGGTTCGATCTTATGTATTTTTATTTTCTTGTTTATTTATTTTACTTCACCTATTTTTTTTCTATGTACAATATAACTAGAGATTCTTTTCATGGTTAATGTGTGCTCTGTAGTTTGCTAATAAATTACAACATTGATCTTTTCTAATTATTGGGCTTATTATTTTACAATTTCGTCTTTATTCAAGAAGATTAAAGCCCAATAACCTGAATGTTGCAAAGGCCAGGCTATCAATACAATCTTTTCAATAGGGCTTCTTGTCCAGAAACTTTAGAAGAAATGAAAAAAATAGACCCAAACTTGTTCTTGGCCAGGTTTACTCCAGTCTCCACCCTCTCTGCTCTGCTCTGCTCTGCTCTACTCCACTGTTAGGGTTTCAGAGTTGCTTCAATGGAATGGTGAGTTGAATTTTATTCGCTACTGCTACAACTACTTTCTCACGTTTTAATTTCCAATGTTTAGATTACTCTGCAAAAGCATAGTGATAGGGTCTTCTGTTAGAGCTTCACCAGTTCATTATTTTCTTGAAAACCCTTCAATACTATCATGTCTCAGATACATCTCATCAGCGAATACGGATGATAATATAAAAGAACATTCCTTTACAGTCTCATACCTTATGAACAAATGTGGGTTCTCTCTAAAAGCTGCTTTAGAAGTTTCTAAACAGGTCCATTTTGAAACCCCAGATAAGCCTGATTCTGTTCTTACCGTTTTCAAGAACTATGGCTTCTCAAAGTCCCATATCTTGAACCTTGTGAGGAGACGGCCAGCGGTGCTTTTGTCTAAACCTAAAACAACACTTTTGCCCAAGCTTGAGTTTTTCCAATCTAAAGGTTTTTCAAGCCCTGATGTTATCAAAATCATATCATCCTACCCATGGGTTTTTAAGTACAGCTTAGAAAACCAGTTAGTTCCTGCTTTTGATTTCCTTGAAAACTCGCTCCAATCTGATGCCGTGGCAATCAAAGCAATCAAGCGTTTCCCTCGTATTCTAAATGTTACTGTTGAAAACATGGCACGTGTTGTCGATGTTTTACTAGACAACGGAGTCCCTGAAAAGAATATTGCTCTGCTAATTCGTTCCCGGCCTTCTATTATGGTTTCAAATCTGGGGAATTTAAAAAAGCTTATAGAGGAAGTGACTCTAATGGGATTTCATCCTTCCAAGAGTCAGTTTGTTGTGGCAATCAGGGTGCTGACGTCCGTGACCAGATCCACGTGGGAGAAGAAGCTTGATGTGCATAGAAAGTGGGGGTTGTCCGAGGAAGAAATTCTTGAAGCATTTGTAAAGTTTCCATGGTTTATGTCCCTATCTGAAGCGAAGATCATGGCAGTTATGGATCTTTTTGTCAACAAATTGGGCTGGGAGTCTTCCTATATTGCCAAAAATCCAACTTTTTCATCATATAGCCTTGAGAAAAGGCTAATTCCAAGGGCTTTGGTGTTGCAATTTTTAGTTTCTAAAGGCTTGGTTGAGAAGAGTTTCAGAAGCCTTGCATTCTTTAATACACCTGAAGATAAGTTCCGGCAGATGTTTATAGATCACCATGCTGACTCTACTCAGATATTGAAATTTTACGAGGAAAAACTGAATCTTTCATCGGTTGTAAACTCTTCCACTTTTTAAATCACTATCACTATACATTTTTTTCATATTGTTTTCTTCTTGTGTTCTTTGGATTTCCATAAATTAGGCATTGTGTATTGCAATTTAGTTTCTATATCATCTGTTTTTTACTCAATCAAACCTTGAAGCTCGTGATGAATCTGCTTTTGGTGCTTTTGTCTACAGCTCACAAAACACTTGCCCAAGCTTGAATTTTTCCAATCTAAAGGTTTTTCAAGCCCTGACCATGTCAAAGTCATATCATCCTACCCATGGATTTTGAAACGTAGCTTAGAAGACCAGATAGTCCCCGCTTTTGATTTCCTTGGAAACTTGCTCCAATCTGATGTCGTGGTCATCATAGCAATCAAGCGTTCCCCTCGTATTCTAAATAGTAAAGTTGAAAACATGGCATGTATTGTTGATGTTTTACGAGACAATGGAGTCCTTTAAAAGAATATTGCTCAGCTAATTCGTACCCAGCCTTTCGTATTCTAAATCTGGAGTAATAGAGGAAGTGACTCTAATGGGATTTCATCCTTCCAAGAGTCAGTTTGTTTCTGCAATCATGTGGGGAGGTCCATGAGCAGATCCACATGGGCAAAGAAACTTGCTGTGTATAGGAGGTGGGGTTTGTCCGAAGAGGAAATTCTTGCATAAAGTTTCCATGGTTTATGGCCCTATCTGAAGAGAAGATCATGGCACTGATGGATCTTTTTGTCCACAAATTGGGCTGGGAGGCGTTCTATCTGCCAAAAACCCATCAATTGCATCGAATGGCATGGAGAAAAGGTTTGGCTGAGAAGAATTTCAGAAGCCTTGCATTATTCAATACACCCAGCGATGAGTTTCGGAAGATGTTTATAGATCCCCATTCTGAATCTACCCTGATATTGAGATTTTATGAGAAGAAACTGAATCTTTAATCAGTTGTAAACTCTTCAACATTTTAAATCACCACTACTCTACATATCTATTTGTTTTCTCTAAGAATTCTGTAATTGTGGCATAGCGCATTGTTACCTGGTCTGTTTGCAATTTTGTTTCTATATCATCTGTTTTTTCTTTATCAAACCTTGAACCTTGTCCTTAATGATGTTTTTACAGCCATCTGCAATACCACATGATCACTGCACTTGTTTCGCCTTATATGAAATTTGACAACTTATACTGTCTTATAATGTTTTTTAACTAGCAGTGTATTCAAAACACATCTTTTTCTCAAGTAGAGATTCGTGTGGTTTTGGAAAGTTTCCATGGCTTAAGATTCTTCTTAACTTAAGACAAATAGGAATGTTCATCGTACGAAAACCAGTACTTTTGAATACTGAGATCCAAATCTTGATGCAAGAAAGATGCAGAGACATTGTAAGTTCAAGGGTTTGTTAGGAAGGATTTGATTGCAAGAGCTTCGCATGTTTAATAGTTTCAGAAGCTGTTGAAGGTATTATATTATCACAAGCTGTGGACATGCTCTCTAGGAACAATCCTCTTATTGGATGTATATTTTGGGATTGCATGTTCTTCCAAGCTTCTGTTCAAGATACGAGGGTTGTTAAATAACACTTGCATGACCTTGACCTGAAGCATCTCAGGAGAAACCATGGGACGTGAACAAGTTAATGACAGTCTGGTTTTTCAAGCCATTCCAGCGGAGATATCTAGAAGCTGAAGATGCGGATTTAATGGAAACCCCCATGTATTTATGAGGCAATAGACTGTGAAGGAGTAATCTTGTGGATTTGCAGCACTTCTAGATCCACTAGTAAGAGAGAAATGGTGAAGAATCATCACGATACCACCAAAATTTGAATGGTACCATTTGATTCATTAGTCCTTGAACTATCTGATCTACAAGGATGCAGCTACTGGCTACTACTGTGAATCTCGAACATCAGAATTATGAAGCTTCACACAGTGTGACTTATTTTATTGAGATCTCTGTTAATGACCAAGAAGATCCATAAATGTGAATTACTTCGCGTATCAACAAGAATGATAATTCAAACACATTAAAAAACAAAACGCCAATTAACATTAACATTAATTAAACAAAAAAAAAACTAAAAAAAATTAAGTTTTACTGTAGCTATCCTCACAAGTATTATTTAAAATAGTATTGTAGTTATCTTCACAAAAAAATTAAGTTTGGTGTATCAAAGTATTATGCATCTATATATTCTTTTTGCATGAAACTAATACAACCCAATATTACTAGCAAGTGAAGGATTGTTATAATAGTTTGAATATTAGATAAACAACACATATTGAATAAGGAAAAAAAAGGTTTTGTTGTTCTTTATAAAGTGAGAGACACCAAGTCAATAGAGTTTGGATGTTAGAAAAAAGCTAATATATATATAATTTTTATTTAATTATAATTAATTAATTATGCATGACACCTATTATTAAGTTATTCTTTTTAATTTGACTAAAAAGTTACATTTTGAATTTTATAGGCATATTGATATGTAGAGATGCCTTCTGAATTCTACAAACACTCTATATGTAGAGATGTGCCAATGTGCCTTTAAATTTCTATATATAAACATATTGGTTTGAAAAAATATTATTTTTTTTATAAATATAAATCAATTAAAAAATAATATTTTTCTCTCTCTATTTTTTATTTACAAGCTTTTGTTTACATTTAAAAAAGAAAAGAAATTTTTTATAAACTTATTGAAATTGTTGGCTATAAATTTCAAGAATTTATTGTATTTAAAGGTATATTATTTTAAAGCAAACATACATAATAAAAGTAATTAATATATTATAGATAGTAATCTTGACGTCTCAAAACCTTCTTGCTATAGGCAGTACTGGAATCTATCATAGACTTCATAGTGTTTGGCGGAGCTGCATTTGTCATCGACCATGGAAGAGGATAGTTGCTGCTGGTTTCAGGTGTTGCGTTGGCAGTGAAGGAAACAACGATTGTCGTTGATGAGGAAAGCACATGATGCAGAGAGGAGATGCTGCCGCAACCGGTGCTAGGAGGTGACGGTGGCAGGGTTACGCTGTTGCTGCTGTCGTCCGATGCTGGTGTGACTGAAAAAGAAGCTTCTGCTGCTACTCACAATGGAATCAGCGATTGCTGTTCTTGGAGGAGCTGTGGGAGAGACGCGGGGGATGGTGGCTGGTCTTTGAATGGGTTAATTATTTTGTTTAGATTTTGTTCCAGAAATCCTTTATTTTTTAAAAAATTTTCTAGAATGTTATCTTATCTTCCACATCTTTCTAAAGACTTTTCCTTCTCCCAACTTTGTTTTTTCCTCTTCTTCTTTTGCAATTATTATTTTTTAGACTGAATCAATCCTTATATTTTTTTCAAATTACATTTTAATCACTACAGAAAATTTATTTGATTAATCTTTCCTTCTCTTCTTTTTTCTCTCTCTTTTTTTAAAGAACAATTTGTTAACACAAAAACAATAATCGATTTATGCCAAAAATTAATCGGTAAAATTTTTACCAACATAGTATTAATCTCACGCTGCCAAAAAATTACACTAATAAAACTACTAAATGTTGAAGTGTATATCCCTATGCCTCAATAACTTCTTTCCAAATCCTTCCGTAAAAAACCTACACCTTCACAAAAGTCAACCGGCTTTCACTTTGATTTATGTATTTTTTATTAAATTTAAATTCCAGCAGCTATGCTTCTATATATATATATAATATATATATATATATATATATATATATATATATATATATATATGTTAATGGAGTATTTAGGTGTATGGTAGTGGTTTTTTTTAAAAAATAATTTTTATTTAAAAATATGTTAAAATAAAAAAAAATATTTTTGACCTTATATATAAAATGATTTTAAAATATAAAAAAAATATTAATTTAAAATAAAATAAATTTAAATTTTTTTAAAACACAAAAACTATTAATAGCAACCAGTAAGAGTGTTTTGCCTCATCTCTGAATGCAAACGCAAAGAGTACTGAAGGAGAGTTCAGCTACGCCTGGTGATTTTGAGAAGCCAAGCACAGACCAGTCTCTTTTGTACCCCAGAGAAATAAGAGGCAAATCCCTTCATCATATCCATCCAATTTCCCTCTGAATGACCTCTTAATTGAAGAGATTCTTCAAAGGTTAACCACCTCCAAATCTGTCTGCAAGAATTGGTCCTCTCTAATTTCCACTCCTTTTGCTCGTCGCTTTACAACCCACCATCTCAATCATCAGTGCAAGCAAAACCCATTTCCATTTTCATCAGTTATTGGACTGAATTAGGAATACCTCAGTGTTATTATTATATGTGTAATCCATTTCCAACGCAATGGGTTGCTCTCCCTTTGCTTGAACCTGATGAAGACAATATAGTCCAGATGTGGGATCTGTTTCTGAACCTTATTGTTCCCAAGATGACAAGGGAGAATGCACTATCAATTCCAGTTATCGGTTTAGGGTAGTCCATTTTGATAGAGTACAATCTCTGCAAATAGTTTTGAGAACATATTGGTCAGAAACTCAACAATGGTATAGACCAGTTCTTGGAGGTTCAAGGTATAGATGGCATACTCTATTGTTGGCTACAATGGGAAGTTGTTTTGCTACAACGGCGAGCATATTTTTGCTTACGATCCCTTCAATCCTGACCTATCAACATTCATTGATTGCTCCTATAAATTCCACAAAAGTTTTCGTGGTTTTCAACTGTTTATTGCATTGGGGGCGTGTCAGGGATTTCTGCGGATGATATCGGTATGTCATGGCAATGTTAAGGCTGTGGCTATTGGGGCAATCAAAGATTATCCTACTTGGGAATGGAGCTTGGTGGACAAGGTTTATCCTGACAGAAGGATACCTTGCTCGAGAAGAACTCTGATGGCAACAAGTACACTCTACGACCACTGGGTTTCCACTCAAGTGATGGGGATATCGTGGTGGCGATCCATTAAGGTTTAACTCACATTCTTTCTGAAGTTTACAGTCACTAAATCTGCCTGCATTTTTCTGTGCAATCTACGAAACTACACCACTGCCATAGCAAGAATGTTCTTAGTTGGCTAAACCTTAACTACTTTTTCCTAGGCTGTCTTTGGTTTATGCTACTGATGAAGGAAATCTTCACCGGAAAAACTTCTTCAAGACTACTTCTCGAACTGATCTAAGCTGTCAAATACACCATTGAAATGCCAGTAGAAGGAGCAGGGAAAGTGCAGTCTCATGCCCATCAGCAGGTCCACTGGTCCAGCACACCCCACTTCCACAAGGCGGCTGCTTTGCATAATCGACAAATTTAAGAAATGTGGAACACCTCAAGTTGGACTAGAAAATTCAAAGGCATCATACAAAATGTTGGATGTATTATGCTATAGGGTCCAGAGGCTTAATTATCTAATCCTTAATTAATCTATTTTATTTGTATCTTATCAACAACAAGGATTACTTTTCCATTAAAACCCCAAATCTGGGACGGCAAAATGCAAATGCTCTCTGCACTTGGTCATCATAGCTTACGTTGTTCATCATTGACTGTGGTCCTATTCATGTGTAGTCTTTCAATTAGGACGAATCTCTTTCCTAATTACATCCGCCCCTCGTTAATATTATTGATTGTGTCCCTTGAAAGAGTCCAATCGGCAAAGTTTAAAATCGAGTTTCAACTGTAAAATCTTGTGTTTCATCTTTAGACCAAGGATGATTCCTAAATGCAAGAAATTTGTTCCATGCAATGTATTCATACGAAATGTATATTGACTTTCTTAGTGTCAACATACGAAGTATATATATGTATTATTGATTACTTTTTATGGTAAAGGATATTTAATTTAAGATTAATTTATTTATTAATCGGATTAAATCTTTCTTTCAAACAATTTTTAATTAGACATATTATTATTTGCATATATTAGAGTGAGTTTCTTTAATGTTTGACTTCAAAATTTCAATTTTAGAATTTTGTGTTTCGATGATTCCTAGATGCAAGAAATCCGTTCCATGCATTATATTCATACGAAATATTTATTTACTTTCTTAATATCAACATACGAATTATATATCTTAATAATTTTGTTTGAAAAGGATATTTTAAAATCAATTTATATATCAACCAGATTAAAAAAAAAATTTCTCAAACTATTTTTAATATATGTTTTTGGTATTAGAATAAATTTCCTTGATGTTTGGATTCACAATTTAAACTCATGGCAATATTTATTTGTTTAATTATTTGAGAGAAATGTGATTGAATTATCAAAGAAATTGATGGCAAACTATCCTCTAGCAAATAGCGTAATGGACATGTTTCCTTGTTCAATTTGCCAAATACAAACAAGGAAAGTCACAAGCATCCTCGAGAAATTAATGCTATAAAAAACTTGTAAATAATCATAATTGTGGCTGTGGTGGCCACAATTTGGCAATTGTGTTTATCTTTTGTGTGGTTAAGGTTAATATTAATTTTAAGAAAAAAAAAGTCCCTTGAATGGTCTATCGCTAGCTACAATAAAATGGACCTACCCACCATATTGTACGTATATACCTTGGAATTTATTTCTTCCTTCTTGCTCTCATTTTCTTCTTGCACAATCACATGTTAGTGGATCAACGGTGGCTTCAATAGGTTGATTTGACCCTTCAAGGTAAAATGGAAGGTATCCAGTGATTTTTGCATGAAAGAAACGTTACATAGTGTAATTAGGGCACTGTAATGAATGGGTGAAGAGTCTAGAAATGGAAAAGGATGCCACTATTGAAGCTTAATTGCTGTCATTATGATTAGGAGAGTGAATTAAAGGGATTAAAACTAACAAAGAGAGCCATGATAGGGTTATGTTTTGGCAAAATATTTCCTCTAGGAAAACAAAATCTGGCCACTTTGACATCATTATTTCAAGGCCCAAGGTATGTATTGCACATATAACCACACCACCAAATACATAATCCAGATTTTGCTTCTCAGCCTGGTTGATCGGATATATTTGTTTTTGTTTTTCAATTTATTTATGAAATTAATTTTTAAACTGCTTTATACTTAAAAAAAAATAGTAAATTAATACTTTTAAAATGTTTTTTTTTTTATGGTTTTGATGTATTCATGTTGAAAACTAAAAGAAAAATCTAAAAAATATCATTTTATTATATTTTCAATTAAAAATTATTTTTACAAAAGCATTATACACTATATTGCTAAGCAAACACTTTGTCCATGAAGGAGGGTTAGAAGTAAAAACAAACTTTGGTGTTTCAAAATCTAAAATCCAAGATGCTTAAAAACAAAAATAAGATAGGTATTAGCTTAATGTCAGAAGTCAAGTACCTACAAATGATCTTATTTGATCGATGTGAGGATTCTTAAATGCTAAAGCAAATATTTTTATAGAAAAAAAAAAAAAACATTGATATTTTATAGAGATGTTATGAAAACATGTATGCAAATATATAGAAAATAAAAAGATTATAAATATTCTACCTATATAATTGATAAAGTATTTATAGCTCATGAATCTTGTCCTTTTACTTGAGTGAAGAGACTGAAGAGTAATTTCATCCTTATAAATTAATATGGTCATAAGTTGTATTCCACTCAAATGTATTAATTAGATGGAGATGTAGTAAAACATAAAAAATTTGTGTATATATAAAGGTGTATGAGAAGTAAGATTCAAAATAAAATGTATCAGGTGAGTAAAAATATTGAGATATCCACATGGGGTATAAAAATTCAAGTTTGTAAGGTTAGGTTTAGATCTTCATGTTGAGCTTGACAAAAACCTAAAATGAACCTAGGCTCGTTATACGGATCCATGGCTTGTTGGGCTTAAATATGCTGCATAAGCCCTTGGTTTTTTTAGGGTTTTGAGGGTTTTTTAATCCGTTAAATTAGACTTAAAATGCAAGTATTTTTTATTTTGAAAACTACTAATAAATCTTGATACACAAAAAACATAACCTTGTTAAATCATAGTATATATCAATAATCTCTGCAATGCATTTATCATCTTAGCAAGGTATCATTAAATAGTATCATTCCCTAGATCCTGTATTCCCATCATTTTCTTTAATACAAGCAAACTATCGTCCGTCAATAACATTAAAAAAAAAAAAAAAAAAAAAAGCAAAAGTTAAATCTTCGTGTTCACACATTAATAGTTTCCATTTTTCGTGAGTCACACATAATACTCAATTATCTGTTATATATATTGCCACACAAAAACAACAACTCCACAAGACACCGATTCTGAAGAGAGGCCTACGACTCTTCAATCGTCCAAGCCACCACTTCCCACCCCCCCTTCTCCCCTTTCACATTCCGCATCCCCGTCACTCAATTTCAACCCTGCAAACTATCCCATGGACCCTACCAATTCATTCCATGCCAAAAAAACTTAGGGCAGCAGCAAAATAATCCTCAATCTATATAATCTTAAAGAATCAATCCCAAAACTTCAAATTCTTGTTAACTTATCCTCAACCTTTCTCTTGCTTAACATGTTAGTCTCCTACTAGCTTCCTTTACTATAATCCAACACAACAACATACATATATCAGAAAAATTTACAAGAAAATCAGTGTTTTAGATTAGCATTTTACCTCTTCGATAAGGAAAAAAGCATTAAACAATGTACAAACATAGAACTATACACACTTGTGTATAACAAGAATATTCAAGATGAGTTTAAGGGGTGGCCTTGGCTCCCAAATTTAAGGAAACAAAATTGAAATCCCTCCTGGTGTTGCTTTTAATTTCAATTAAGTTCTATGAATTGGCTCCTCCAAATAAAAAAATTATATAAACTTACCCCCTAATTCCCACATCCTGCAGGTTTAATTGTCCCTATTCTTATATGTTCTTACCACTATGAACCATCAATTTCAATGCACGAGTTTTCATGCTTCAATATTCTTAAAATAATTTGTAAATTTTTAACTCTTTTAATCATTTTTTAAAATATAATATAGTTTCAAATTCTAAAAAATTAGATATGATAAAACTAAAATCTTGTTAAATTAGTGATAAACTAACAAGTTTTGAACATTAAAACATAAATTAATTTAATCAGTCGTTAAATAGATTGGAAATCCATTTGTAGTTATCATAAATCTATTTTAGCTACGATAAAATAGAGAGAAGGAAATCACCAAGAAATTTTATAACGGCCTCCTTTCTTACCACGTCTCTTTTGAAGCCCACCGCATGACATAAGCAATGAGCAACAAAGACAAACGTCGACCCAATCAAAACTTGCCATGTCAGAATCAAAACATAGCCCAAATCACGTCCAGGTTCAATGAACCTTAGAACTCGCAATTTCTTCGGCCATTATTTAATGCCCCTCGTCTCTAACCCATCTGTCCTACAGACTCTTCACGGAAAGAGAAGAAAAGCTTAGAAATTTTCACTTGTAATTCAGGACGTCCTGATCTTTTTCGATAAATTTTGCTATGGCATTGAGTGTTAGTTCTTCTTCTTCGATTTCCGCTTCTGGGTTTTCACGTTCTAGTCAAGAACTTAAAGGTAGTGGAAGTTTTTAGCTTTTTTTTAACTCTTTTTGTGAATTTTTTTGATGGTTTTTTTTTTTGTAGATTTTAAGAAATGGGTTTGATTTGTTTCTTTTTTTGATGTTTTCAGCACCCCAGTTTGGTTCTTTTAAGCTGTTAGATCGGCCGACAACATTTGTCAATTTTTCTTCACAAAGACGCTGTGCTGTAAAGCCTTTAAATGCTGAGCCTAAAAGGAATGGTTCTGTTGTTCCTCTCGCTGCAACTATCGCTGCTCCAGGTGGGTTTTTGTTTTTTTTATCCGGATGCTCGAAAGCTGACCTGTTGATGTTGTTTTGAGGGTGTGACTAATGGCGTTTTGTGTTTTTTTATGGGATTTGCAGAGATTGCAGAGAAAGTAGAGGTGGAGGAAGATTATGAGAAGTTAGCTAAGGAGCTTGTAAATGGTTCTCCTTTGGAAATTATGGATAAGGCACTTGAGAAATTTGGGGATGACATTGCTATTGCTTTCAGGTACCTAATTTTGTGAAAATTTAATGTTTGTAGAATTATATAAATGTTGGATTTGTTTGGTTTTGATTTTTAAAATTACAACTTGTTGAATATGATAATTGTGGATGTACAATTATTGCAGTAGAATATTCCTTTTGTGTGGTGGATCTTTGTTATTGTCTTATTGGTTTCACCTGAGGGGGTAAATTTTCAAATTTTCCATTAGATTGAAACCACATATTTTAGCTGCTATTATTTAACTCTGATGTGAAAGAGGTTGATTTGTCTTGGAGGGTTCATCAACAGAAGTTATTTAACTGGGACCAATCAGTAATTTGAGCTGATGTTTAGTATGTCTCTGTCAGTGTATATTGTTTTGATTATCAATTATAGATCCATTGACTATACACTTAAAAACATATTTGAGATAATGCAAACTCGTGAATCTGTAAATGTCCTCTGGATTTTGCTTTGAAATTTAATGGTTGCTAAGTGCTTATTAGATTCTGACTTTGTTGTCAAGAATGAAGTTTTGAAATACTTCCTTGTTATTAACTAGTTTTTATTGTAATGCAGTGGTGCCGAAGATGTTGCTTTGATTGAGTATGCAAAGTTGACTGGGCGACCGTTCAGGGTGTTCAGCCTGGACACAGGGAGATTGAACCCAGAAACATACCATTTCTTTGACCAGGTTGAGAAGCACTATGGCATTCGAATTGAGTACATGTTTCCAGATGCTGTTGAAGTTCAAGCATTAGTAAGGAACAAGGGTTTATTCTCCTTTTACGAGGATGGGCATCAGGAGTGCTGCCGTGTCAGGAAGGTGAGACCCTTGAGGCGGGCTCTGAAGGGGCTTCGGGCCTGGATCACTGGCCAAAGGAAGGATCAATCTCCAGGGACGAGGTCTGAAATTCCAGTTGTTCAGGTGGACCCGGTTTTTGAGGGATTAGATGGTGGGGCTGGAAGCCTTATCAAGTGGAATCCAATGGCAAATGTTGAGGGACAAGATGTATGGAAGTTCCTTCGAACCATGGATGTGCCTGTGAACTCATTGCATTCAAAGGGATACATCTCTATTGGTTGCGAGCCTTGCACAAGGCCAGTTCTTCCTGGCCAACATGAGAGAGAAGGACGGTGGTGGTGGGAGGATGCCACAGCTAAGGAATGTGGTCTTCATAAAGGAAATCTGAAACAGGGTGATGCAGCCCAACTTAATGGCAATGGAAACGGGGCTGCCCATGCAAATGGGGCTGCCACTGTTGCTGATATTTTCAACTCCGAGAATTTGGTCAATTTGAGCAGGCCCGGAATCGAGAACTTGTTAAAATTAGAGAACCGAAAGGAACCATGGCTTGTGGTGCTCTACGCCCCATGGTGCCAATTTTGCCAAGGTATGGAAGCATCCTATGTTGAATTGGCCGATAAGTTAGCAGGGAGTGGAGTAAAGGTGGGAAAATTCAGGGCAGATGGCGATCAGAAGGAATTCTCAAAACAAGAATTACAGCTAGGAAGTTTCCCAACAATCCTTTTCTTCCCTAAACACTCATCTCGCCCAATCAAGTACCCCTCTGAGAAAAGGGACGTGGATTCATTGATGACTTTTGTGAATGCTCTCCGGTAAAACCTTAGACTGCAGTTTCAATGGTGAGTGGGAATGGTGGAGGCACGGAGCCTCAATTTTCAGCATTTCTTAATTGTTTGCTCCCAGCACTGGCGCACACAAATGTATCTTTGGTCTATTTGTATAGTGTTGGTATAGTGTCTTCTCTTAATCATCTTCTCCTTATAATTTGTATTTCTCGAGCCAGAATTTTGATGGTTGTTTTTTGTAGTAAAATTGTTTAGGTGGAAAGCCAATAAATTAGGGCAATGATAATGAGTACCATTGTTGTTTGCATTTATCAATGAATGTCCTGATCTCTCACCATGAGTCAAGACTTGAATCACATTGATCATTGTATTTTTTTAACATCATCAGACCAGATTAATGATGCTCTATTTTAGACAGTTTTATAAGAACACATAACTTGCTTACACCCTAGTGGTTTTTCAGCGATAGAGGTCTTTGTGTTGTGGTGATTTGGATTCTTGAGTTCATAGATTTATGACAAAGTTGGTCGCTCTCTCTTCCATTTCTTTTGGAAATGTTCGTGAAGTCTAAATTATTAGCTCTTGGAGCACACGTTAAACAGAGTTAAAATGGCCAAATTCGATGGTTGATGATTAATTTCAATGAAAATAAGATTAGAACTAATGAGCTTCTAATTCAAGTGGTGATGGTCCCTCGATAGTTTCTAAGAGGTCACGATTAAGAGACCACAGGTACAATTTCTAGCAAAGCTAAGAACACAACTTGCTTACACCCCATTCTAGAGGATACTCAAGTTAACCCCTGATCCTTGCTGTGATGGTTAGAGTAAATTTCCTATCAACGGATATTTTTGTCATGAAATCCGAATCTCAATGACCTAATTGCAAGATTGGTTGGAGATGGCTTAAAAGGTTTTAAACGCAGGAACAAGATAGCTAGATGCCGAAATGTGGTGGGGGTTTAGTCATATTTTGTGTGATGATGACGGATTCTTTGGTTGCCAGCTGCTGTTTTCATATTATGCTACGTGCCCACGCTTGATTTAAGAAATATACCAAATAGTTTCCACTTAGTTTCTTCTAAGATATCAAGGAAAAGAAAATCAATGCAATTCTTCCATCTTGTTCTACATTCGAATATTACACCCACCTTCATTCAACCTTCAATCAAAATAAAACTCCGCCTAGCTCAATTCAGTGATTCTCCAACTCAAAATATATTTTTCTTCCTCCTCTTAAAGCAAGCATTCAAAAGATAATGTTAAAACCGAGTTGCAATCGTACTTGTCAAAATAGTATTTGTAATTTCAATCACACCAAGCTACATAGTATTTTGGTTGAGGTCTTAATCAGTCTTTGGTATTTTATTACATCAAACGTGAAACCGCAAAAAGGGTCTAATTCCATGTGTGTATCAATTATCTAACTACTATTTATTATTCAATAAAGAATAAAATTGTAATATATTTGAAGAATGTATATATACTTTAAATAATAAAATTATAAATATCACACATGTTAATATTTATTATTATGTCAATATTGAGATATATTTATATTATATTGGATTCAAAGAAAAATATAAATGTTCTACATGTATATTTATATAGCACAACTACATATTTCAGGTTAATTTTGAATCAGGTTTTGGGCTGGATTTAACAATATCCATACATTATCAATTATCCATTGAGTAAGATAACTATCCAAAAAAAAAGTCAGGATTGGAGGATAACACTGGACCAGGATCAACGACTGGAAGAGGTTGCAGGAGATGCTAAGATTCATATGACAGGTGCCGAGCCAGGAATGGAGGATAACGTTGGACTAGGATTAATAACAAGGAACGAAGGGGTTGCATCCTCGTCATACATGTTATAGCAGTTCTTATAATGTGTTTTTTGAGAGGATTATGAGTTTGTTTGGGTAGCAGTTATAATAAGGGGATAAACAGCTAGTTCATGAGGGTGAACTTGTGTGTGTAAATAGGAAGCAAAGATAAAATTCTATTCATTCTGGGGCATTATGATTTCTTCCTGAATTCTTTGTAACTGTTCTATTTCATTAATAAGGCTTCTTTTTTTATATTTCTTTCCTACTCTTTCAGTCTTTTCTTCAAACACTTCACCTACCCCACCAAAAAACATCACATATTCCATCAGACTTGATTTCCAATCTGTATAGCAAAATATCAATCCAGGGAAGCTTCCCATCAGAATAAATTTGAGAGGGTTACCTATGGAATTGTTTACAGGAGAAGGCTTGAGCTACGGACAGTTATCACACTTACCCAACTATAAAAATGGATAGAAAGAAAGAAACAGAGTGATTCTGGATCTGGATAGTTCAACTAATGAACTTAATCAACAAACTCCAGATGCTCAAAGGGACGAAGATCTGCCATTGTCACATATATCTGAACAACAAATCTCAAGAATTCTCCGCCAGAACGAGACTACACACACGATCCCAAACAAATTCGATAGTAATTGAGCTTCTTGACTGAAAATAGAAATTTGAAAACAAGAAACTTACTTATTTCTATGCAACCGAGGTTCCCTCGGGATAACAGCAATGACGTTCTCTCTCACGATATCTTAGCAGAAGACCTTTGCGAAACTTTTCTTAGGGTTTTATGGTTTGCTCTAGATTTTGTGGCTTTTTGTAATGACCTTCTAGAAGAAAGTTGTGATGAAGTTTTTGGGCTTCTCTTCTCTTCTTCTTTTTTTCTTCTAGCTAGGGCGTTCAAGTCCTCTTTTGACTGGAAAAAAGAGAGAACCAAACATGCATGGCAGTTCGATTTTATTATTAATATTATCATAAAGAAGAGGCTCGAATTTTGATCTTTCTAATTCATGAAATTTATGTCTGTGCTAATTCTAAAGCTGAACAGAGAGATTGGAGATCAAAACCCACAAATTTAACAACTTATCCGACTTGACATCCAAAAGGCTGTATCTTTTTTATTTCTTTTGGCACAAACAACAAAAAAAAAACTCTAGCAAAAACGTTGCCATAGGAAAAGGTTTATAGATGTGAGAGGTTTTATCTTGTCACCATCATTAATATAGAAATTCTTCTTTTTCTTTAACTCACATGTATTCATAGAAACCTTATACCTCACCGTATAATGTAGTTATGATTGCTTTTTCAAATAATATTTCATAAAAAAAATACATGTTAATAATGTTTTTTTTATTTTTAAAAAATTATTTTTGATATCAACACATTAAAATAATTTGAAAACGCTAAAAACATATTAAGTTAATAAAAAAATTTCAATTTTTTTTCAAAAACACTTTTGAAACATAGAAACAAACGGGCCTACCTAGTCAATACTTAGGATACTTTTTTGAGTGGGCAATGACGGAGGCATGTATGGGTTCGGGTGGGTTGTACTTGTGGCCCATATCAAGATTTTATCAATATTTTTTTAATTAATTTTATATAAAGAAAATTTTTAATTCTCAATTGAGATATTAAAAAAATTCTAAAAATTTACGTGGAGCCTTCTAATATGAGCTTTAACTTGGGTTAAAATTTCAGAATTTTTGGAGAAATTTATAAATTTGATAAAAAAATCACAATTTAATCAGTTTTATGTTATTTGGTGTAATTTTTAATCCGATCATCAAATTGAGCTAAAATTTTATAAGGAATCTTAAAATATATTGATAAAATCTGATTAAAATTTTAAGATGAACAGAGTTTGATAATGCTAACAAAAAAAACATCAAATAAAAGCAAAACGACTCATTAAAGGTAAAATGGTTATTTGCTATTACAAAATAAAATAAATCAGTTCTTCCTTCCTTTTTTATGTTGTCGATTGGGCAAACGCAGAATAGAAAAAGAAAGAAAAGAAAAGGCAAGAGAGAAAGAGAGAAAAGTAAAGGAAAAAGATAAAAAAAAAATCCAAGGAAAAAAAAAGTAAGAGAATAAGCTTGTAAATTTACAAAGTCCAACTTATAAAATACTAATATAAGAAAAAATCAAGTGAAGGAAGGAGAAATTAAGAGAGGGAAAAAATTTAATTATTTTATTTTTCAGTTGACATGAGATTGTTATTTTATTTTGGTTGAGAAATTGTTATAACATATCGATTCAGATTCGATTATAGATGAATTATATTCCACAAAATATTGAAAGATGTAACTTTAATAGTGATTTTATTTTTACTTTCACTTTAATTTTATATACTTTTAAATTTATTTTTTAATATTTTGGGTAGTGTATTTGAATTAAAACTTTACTATTAACTTTAAAAATTTATGTTTATGAGTTAATAATTTATCTTTAAAAATTTATATATTTTTTTAATAGCTCAGAACATGAAAAATTCTAAGCTCCGTACTTGTAAATATGCTAATTAAAAGTATTTATACCACATTTCTAGAAGACAATAAAAATACCAATGAGACTAGAATAGGTCAGGCCATATTTTATACTACGATGTTTTCAAAAACATTTGTTACTGGGATCTAGAATTTGTAAAAGCTTTGATATTAATTAAAAAAATCCTAATTAACGTAGAAATTCTTAATAAAAAAAGATTTGTAATAGTCTTCTCGTAATCATCTTCTCCTTATAATTTGTATTTCTCGAGCCAGAATTCTGATGGTTGTTTTTTGGGGTGAATATTGTTTAGGTGGAAAGCCAATAAATTAGTGCGATGATAATGAGCACCATTGTTGAGATTATAGATTTATGGCAAAGTTGGTCGCTCTCTCTTCCATTCTTTTGGAAATGTTCATGTTTTTTGTTCTCTTCCATTCATCACAGAATGTTGTCTGATCTCTCGAATTTGATTTTGCACAAAATGTGACGCAAAAATGAACTCTTCATTGCAAATATTCATCAACTTGTTATTCATCCAAGTTTATGTTTGCTCAAAATATTAGAGGTTTTTTATTTTAAAATGTATTAAAAATAATATTTTTTAAATATATATATATATATATATATTAATTTATCAAAATAATTTAAAAATACATAAAAAATTAATTTAACTTAAAAATTGCAAAAAAAGAAAAACAATTTTTTTCTTGAAAACATCTTCTCACCGAGAAACAAACTATGTCTTAAGTGCATTGATTTAATACCTAATTTTATTTAAAAAAATAAATAAAAATCATGTCGATGTAAAAATATTGAATCCCTAACTTTTTAGATTAACCTAGACGAAACCAAACAGTTTAACCCGTTCAAAGGAAACAATGATACCTTTTAGGTTTTTTGTTTTCATTTTAATTTTAATAATCAATAATTATCAATTATTTATTGAAGTGAATTTCAGTTCCCCTCACCCAGAGCACGCGGCGGACATCCCGCCTCTCTCACCACCAACGGTGGCCTCTCTCTCCTATAACAGTCACTCAACATCCTCTTCCCTCCATGCCGACAACACAAAGCCGACCAACCACCAGTCACCAACACAACCGGTCCAAGAATACCGTAGATCAGACTTGACAGCAACCCGAAGCCTCCCTCTCCAGCGCCGTCACCAACAGCCACTGGCGAACCATAGTCTTCATTTTGGTTTTGATTGTTTAAAATTAGTCTTCTTCCCTCTTATCGTGCTCTTCTTCCTTTTTATCGTGCTCGATCCACTAATTGTATTATTATTATTTACTTGTTGCTTTTACTCCTTCCCCAGCCAAATTGTCTCACTTTTTTCCCCACTTTGGATTTTATTATTTAAAAATATACTTCCCCTTTCCTTTATATCGTGCTGATCCACTGGTTGATTTTTTATTTTCTGTTTTTCAATTTGTTCATTTAAAAGTGAGGTTGTCAATTATTATAATAATAAATTTTAATTCCAAAATATGTTAGTTTAGTGCATGTATATAAACTAAAATGGAAGAGGGTAAAATAGGGCAAATTATTATAGATTATGACTAGCACTATGAATTGAAATGAAGTAGTGAATTTATAATTTTGCATCTCAAACTTAAAATAATAAGGGTAAAAGAGACTTTTTATTCCTTTTAATAGACAAAAATGTATAAAAATGCCCTTGACATGTAGTTAAGTTTTCAGTTTTTTCCTTTTAAAATTAGTTAATTTACAAGCTCTTTTCCTTTTATTAAAGGTAGTTTCATCTTATTTTATTTGTTGTTATTAAATGGGATAAGTAGCAAGTTGGTTTTTTTACATTATGATAAATATTACAAAATAAATTGTTAATATTTGCATTGCACGTTTCAGCACACAATTTTTTATCACTGTTTTTGGAGACACGACGATGTTTTCCAACAACCAAATAGGGCGTCTGATTTGTCTCTCAAGGCTGGTGCATGTCATTTAATAACACCTAGTTTAGAATTTTCATGTCTAAACTCTCAAATTTTCAAAGGAACCCTCTCGATTTTTTTTATTTGGTTTATTTTCTTTTAATTTTCAATTTTTTCCTTGGTTTTGTTGTTGATTTTTTAATTTTTTATTTAAATTTTATCATTTAATCTTAATATATTATGTGTTGTTTTTATACATTTTTATTTTTTGATTTTTTTTCTTAGCATTTTTGTATTTGATTGGATTTTAATTTTATCTCTCAATTCAAAACTATGTTATATTGTCTCTTTTTTTTGTACTTTGGTTATTTTTCTTTTAATTTTTTTTATTTTCGTTAAATTTATATGTTGGATTTTATAATTTAATTCTTATTTTTTATCTTTTTAACTCCAGTTATGATGCCAAACAGCGCGACAATATATTTTTATAAAATTATTTTTTAATTAGAAATATATTAAAACAGTCTTTATTTTTTTAATTTTTTCCTTAACATAATAAAATAAAATAAAATGATGAAAACCAATTTTTTCCTTAGCATTTTTTAAAAATGATGAAAACCATATTAAATATTAAATTTAATATTTTAATTGGATCACGATTAAGAATTGTTAATTTATATGTGAGTTGTATTTTTCATATCTGATGAAAAAGATAAAATTTTTTTAAAAAATTTAACATGTTAAAGCCATGAAGCAGTTTACACCAGCTATATTATGTTAGAGGTGTTAATATATTTTCTAACTACAATTAGTTTTTTATTCGTGAATTTATGATAAGATTAGTATATCTGGTTTGTTAGTAGCTCTTAATCAATTATTAGATAGCGATTCCTAATCAAAGCAATCAACATGTAACAAAAAATTACCGGCTGATACCGTGTGGGTCACGTTGGACAATCCCTTAAACATATTTATAGAGTAATGTCTTCATTAAAATAAATAACGAGAACAGGCAAAGTGATGTTAGCGAGGTAATATTGCAACGTCATGTAATGACCTCATAGGTTCCAAAACATTTCTTCATTAACGGCGAGCACGAGCCTCATTTGAGCTCTTGTTACAATATAATAATGTTGCTGACAGTGCTAGATGATTGACATTTTTATTTTTTATATATATGTATTCAGATAATATTTTAAAACAGTCAAACAGCTCCGTTGCTTGAGCCCTTCGTTTTATTCCGAAATACCGCTAGCTGTCGACACGATACGGGCAAGGAAGATTTCGAACACTGGTTTGCTAGCTCTGTCATGCGAGGCAAAACGAAGAATTGAAAGACAAAGAAGAAGATAAACAAGGAGACAATTTAGTGTTGGGCTATTGGACCTTCCAAAAGGCTAAAGTATAGTTTTGGGCATCCAATTTCATTATTAGCTTAATATTTTTGCTATACTTTTAGTTAAACAATTCTTTTGGGCCATTACCATAATTTTTTTTTTTTAATGAATGTGAGCAGAATTTTATTAAAATTAAGGGAAAGAAAGAGAGATACAGAAGCCCCAAGCATAATGCCTAATATTTAAATTTAATCCCAGTCGTGTAATGACATCCTTGAATACTCCAATGTAGGGCTGGCTAAAGCAAATTATAGATGGATCTTTCTTAATGAAACCAGGTTTTATCCGGTGTGGGTGCTATAAGTTTTAAGGGTTTCCTCGAGCAATATTTTTTTGTATTTACTCAACGACTTTTAGCATTATGGAATCAAATGAAGCAATTGAAGCTTCTGAGGCTTTGTTACATGGTAATGTTGACAATGGTAGAGATTTTTGTTTTCTTTAATTGAACTTGGAAAATTGTTATGTACGGATTTGAATATTGATAAGTTGTTATGAGTATAGAACCACGCTTAATGCAGGTCTTAGACAAAGTCAGGCCTGGTTTTGTTTTATTTTTGTTAAAATATGAAATTGATATCAGACCTGGCACCTGCCCCTTCAAAAAGTTTTTCTCAGTTATTTAACTATACACCTTCAAGTGTTTATATTTTTTCTAATAAGCAAAATACATGAAGCATGGTAGAGGCAAGATAAGCAACCCAAAGGGTTGACAGAGGAACAGAAACAGCAAACAAAAACAAAAGAAACCAAGCAAAACTGAACCACGGACATCACAAGACTGTAAATTAAAACAAACAGAGATCCTGGCCTTCCCATTTCCATCTCCAGGACATAGTAGCCATAAACAATTCCTTAGAAGAAGCAAACTAGAGAGAGCAGTCATATCAGTTTCAACTCACATACTCTATTCACGATTCCTTGTTTAGCAAGGTTAAATGTCAGCCATATATATGATTTGCCTCTCTTAAAAAATGACACTACGATACAGAACCCAACTGAGCAGAGTAACGAGAAGAAATTAGAATGAAGAGATCATGAATTAATCTCCCCATGATCTAACAGGTTGTTTGTTCATCCAGTTTACAACAAAAAGAGATGCAGTCTTAATAATAAATTTCTTTCCAAAGAAATGATAAAATATTGTTTTATATCCTCGTACATCTGGAAGGGGAGTTTGCTGGAAACGGTGCTTGCTTATAAAAGCCTGATCATGTCCTTTCCATCCCCGTGTGAAGCATGAAATTAAGGACATATATATAGCATAATAAAAAACATTACTAATAAAGTAGATTTTCTTCTTGATCAGGTACAAAGTAAATAGGAACGCCTACTTTTTGAGAAAAATAAAAAAGACATGCACATTCATCAAAATTGATCAGGTATAGGAATGCCTACTCAAAATTGTTTTAAATTTCCAAAACAATAAATAAAAAAGAAAGAATGAATGAATATCTAAAAAAATTTAAAAATATAATAATATAAAAAAATAAATGAATGAAAATTAATCTCAAAATTGAGTCAAGACCACACAAATTGAAGGTTTGGGAACTAATAAAAAGAAAATTATAGATTTGGAAGTAAATTTGGATGAAAATTAGAAGAATTGATAAGTTTGGAGACTTAATTAAACTTTGATTTAATTTAATTAATGAAATTAGGAGTGTTATTGAAGAAATATCAAAGATCAGGGTGGATTAAAATGGTAAGAGAATAAAGTCCGAGGACCTAAGGGAATATGTGGTGATACTATAGGCGGGTTAATTGATTTTCTAGGGGTAATTTTGAAAGAATTAAAAGTTGAGGAGTCAATTAGGGACTCAGTTGATGAAATTAAAAACCAAGGACTATGTTATAAATTGCTCCGAAATCTAGGGGTCCAATTGCAGTGGTCCGGGGGTGAAATGTTTTTAATAAGGGTCCAATTGCTAAATGTCATAAATTCAGGGGGAGGGGATTAATATGCCCCTTTCAGCCGAAGAAACGGCGTCCTTCCAATGAGGACTGTTCATCCTCTTCCTCCTTGGAGCAGAGGATCCACCTGCAAAGAAAAAAGAAGAACGAAATGATGAGGGCCTTGGTTGGACCCATCAACACAGCCAATCTATTCCATTCTGTTCCAGTCTTTCTTCGCCGCCACAATGAGCCATCAACGTTAAGGAAACCATCACCAACAGTCCGCAGGACTGCTGGTGTCCTAATCCCACCAAAACACGAACACCTTCAAGTCATGTGTATCCACATCCTGGGAGAGATGAGACAGACCCGCCGGGCATAACCAGGGGTCTATCCCTATATAAAGCCAGTGAAGAAACAGAGAAGGGGACGGAGAGACAGAACCCAGAGCAAGACAGAGGAGAGGGACTGTAGAATTCCCTTCAAAACTCCAGGAACAATCATCGGGGGATCACCTCTAAACCTAAACCACGCAAACCACACCACCCTTCCCTCACGTTTCATTGTCATCTGGGTTGTACCCTAAACAATGATCACTGTAACAAACCAAACACAAAAACGAAAAGACCAAGAACAAAGACAGAGAGAGAGCCAGAGAAGGAAATAAAACAAAAAAATAAACACAGAGAACAGAGCCAAAGAGAAGACTAAGCAGAGAGAATAACAAACGAAAAGAGGAACAGAGAGAGAGCATCGTCCAGCCAACGCACCATCGTCTTCGGCTTCGTCTCCAGCAAACCGGTAAGTCCTTTGCTTTCCCCGCTTTTGAATTTGTCAAGTCATTTTCCCATAATTATACACTCATAACCAAAACATTTTTTGCTTGCAGGAAATATGAAAGCGGATAATCGATAAACTTACAAATTCATTACATTGAGAATAGTTAACCTAACTTTAATAACATTATAACTGCAATGGATGAGAAAGAATGCAGGGATGAAGACATCAAAGAGTTTACAAAGCTGATAGAACAATCTGAGCACATAGAAGGCTGTGAAAGAAGAACTAGAATTGATAAATGCACGCACCATGCAGGGTAAAAGAATTGAAAATAGGAATGCTGATCACCACTGATACGAGAAAACAAATTGGTTGGATTTTGCAGTTGGTTTTGTAGAAATTTTATGACAACTAGCCTTCTTGATGCTATTGGTTTTGTAAAAACTGAAGATTCGACAATGATTTGTCCATGATAAATTATGTGAATGGTCCTATATAAGTATTTTTATATATCAGTAAAATATACCTAATTTTTTTTTTATGATCTATTTAAAGATTTTGTAAACTTTTTACCAAGACATACCTTATTAGTTTTGTTTTCGGAAAGTAAATTGTAAATTGTAAATTTAGAATTTTTTTCATTAATTTTTTTTATGTATTTCATGTGTTATTGTTGTTCTACTTACATCACTTCTGATGAGAAAAAACAAATGAAAGAAAAACTATTCTCTCACTTTTGTGTAACCAAAAAAGAAAGTAGCTCATGAGCGCACCTTATGCAAGCTGGGGAAAGTGAGCACCGGTGAGATTCGATGAGAAGAAAAGAGAGGCGTCCTTGCTCAATGAGAACAACGAAAAGAAGGTTGCTTCTCTTTATTTGTGATCAAATGTCTTTGTAAAAGGTCATACAGGCAAACCTTTTCACTTTAAGTCGTCAAAATCAATTTTTATCAACTTAGTCTGATATTGGTCATCTTGTTGGACCACGTCGCTGAGTTATGGAAAGGGATCGGTAAGTGAAAGGTTTATAAACGTGAATACATTGGATTTGCCTATAAATTTGGACCCTACAATTAGGATGACAAATGAATTGCCAGGGCTCCGTTCCAAAACATGACGCGTGAGAAAAAAATTGTTGTGTGAGAAAAAGATTGTTAGGGTTATCCCACGTAAAAGGAGGATAGATACAAAATCACCTTATAATAATGCTAACAAATTAAATGGCTCTTATCCAAACTCAAGAAAATAAAAAATAAAAATAAATGAGAATACAGTCTTAACTGCTTCTGGGCAACATGCATCTAGCAATACACATATATTTAATTGTTTTAAAATCTTTTAGATAATTTTTTTTTATTCTCTGAATTAGAGAAAGAGATTTTATTACAGCATGAATTTCCTGCAACGTTTTAGATAACTTGGTTATGTGAATTAACAAATCCAATTTCCACTTAGTACGTACCAAGACGAAATTCAAAAGATATAAGATGCAACAACTTAAGATTTCATTACAACAAGAATGAACATATCTTAAATTTCAAGAAACACACAAATTTAAAATCTAGTATTTTTTAGATAATAATATAAATTATATCATATTTCAGGATCTCACCTAATATCTTAATCTCTTGAGTTTAGATAATTCTCTGACATGATATCAAAACCTTAATGACCAAGCAGTTGTAAATTTAAATTTCATTCTCTTTGTTTATTTGATAAAAATAAAATACAAAATAATGTGAATTTATGTAAATTTTAAATACAAATATTTGAGAGAGTATATTAAAAAATAATATAAAATCATATTCTGAGACCTACCTAACCATTTAAATTTTTTTAATTGAGATGGTTCCTTTGGCTACTAAAACCATGTGACATATATAAATATAAATACATGCATATATGTGCTGTTATGTGTATATGTATATATATGCGTATACATACACACACGTATATCTTGTCATGATCAACATATAAATTATGTTTGAGCTAATTAGTAGGGATATGATTACCGACACGTAGGGCCCCAATTTCTTTTTTTTCAGTTTTTCTTTTTGGAAATGCCTTAGGTTAGTTGTCTGCTTGAAGTTCTTGTCAAAGACATGAACAGGCTTCGTAAGCAAATACATATGGGTTCGAGTTGCATCCGATAATAATTAGTGATTATTTTTCTTTTATATTTACAAGAACTAGGGTATATGTGTGAATCTGAAATCCCTACTGCTGCTACCCCTAATCCTCTCATGTCCTGGAACTAATATCGGATCATGACACTAGTTATATGATCTATAAAAAATTCATTATATTTTTCTAAAACGGATTATACGTTTAATGGTTTATAAGAATCATTTCACATCATCTATTTAAAGATCAAATTTGAATCCAACACACACACACACAACACACACATTATGTTTTAAGTTCCAATCTTACACACACAAAAAAAATGTGTGGTTCCTGTAAGTACTGATCTTTCTCGGTGAACTTAAAAAGAATTGGAGTGAGTTAATGTGACTTTATTTTTAATCTTCACAGTTTACAGCAAAATCTAATCCAAGTATCAAAGACCAATGGTTATTGATTGTGGTTCGGCAAAAAGTCAGATCTTCTCGCTTTTTTCTCCGCCTAATCTCAACTTTTTTAACATGGTTTTTAGCTTTAATTATTACCAAAATGCTGATCAGTTTTCCTAGTCAAATTATTGGAAATATCTCTAGTACCCTTTGAATATTCTTCTATTGTATGCATCATCATTTTCACAATCTAGATGATGGTCATTGTCGCGCGATGATTAACAAAAACTTACAAGTAAGCGTTCGATCACGATCTTAATAACAACACACCATGATTAATAAGACTTCTCTAATTATCTAGTTCTCAAATCTTTATATATCACTATCCGCCTTGATTTCTATACCACGAACCCTACTTTGTACTTGAATTCTCTCCACACCATTGCATACACGACTAGCTAATCTCTTACATTTTGCTCAACCCATTTGATTAAGTAGACATGGAGGCGATGAAAAAAGTACTATCCAACAGCGACACAGCAAATAAGAGGCTCGAGTTTCCAGTTAGGAGTCTCCCGGCCTTCCCCATGCCTGACGGTCAGAACTCGATGGAATTTGTGGCATTTGACAGGCTGCAAAAACCATGGAAATTTAAGGTCTCCATTCGCAATGAAGGAAGGTATCGCAAACCTTGGCTAAAAGGCGAATGGGATGACTATGTTCATCAGAAAGGGCTCAAAAAAGGAGATAAAGTTATCTTCACTATGGATGATCAAGAGAATGGCGACAGAATATATTATATCAGAGCTGAGAGAAAGCTTTTCGGTTTCTGGTATTCAATTGATCAGCAGTAATGGTTCTATAAATTGACGATTGAGGCTGTCTCTGCCCCTATGTTTTGTGTCACGGGCAAGCAGAAAGTATCTTTTGGAGCTGTTAAGAAATTCAGTCAGGTAGAGTAATATACTATAGGTTAAAAAGCAATATGTGTCTGACTGTCTTGAAGAAGCTAAGTCCTAGCTAGTCGTAAGAACAATTGTCCCTATGAATTGTTGTCTTTCTGCCTTGGTATCCCGTGCTTGTTGCTATATGTAGGTGCTATGTGCATAGTGTTTGTTGGAGTTGTTACCAATTCTTACATCCTTGGTAAGGCTTGTTCTACTGCCTCTGTAGACTGTAGGCATCCCAAAATGGATGATTCTTGCAACTTCACTTCTTGTTTTTATTTATAGAAGAAAGGGCCTGTAAGTATGAGATTTAACCTGCCGGTAATTTGTCATATTTATGGGTAATCTGTATCTTCCAGGAATTTGTTTGTCCTAATTAACAGACCAGCTGCATAGCCAACTTTCGATCTCTATAAATTTACATGTTGCCATGCTACTAGGATTACTCAGCTCAAACATAGCCTTCAAAGATGTGATGAAAATATTTTTTGATGGGAACTTAAGAATATCCACGAGGTCAATGAGCAATATTGATGAATGTCGTCCATTAATAATTGAAGTTAAGAAATTTGTGGTTAATAATTAGCCATGAACCCCACTATCTAATGTTGGCCAAGAATCTTAGATGCATGGCGGCGTTAAGTAATTCGTTGCTTAAAGAGAACATGTTCTTTTTGTAGATGTACTGTTCACGTGTAAATAAGTTTGAAAATAAGTGTGGTACGTATGCTTCTTTATGTCTATTGAGAGTTGAAAGTAAGGATGGGTGTCAGGTGATGTTTCCAAACCATTTGTTAATCCCATTCTAATTTCTAACTAGTTAAAAGTTACTGTTGACAGCTGATTAACTTTAGTTTTAGTTAATTTAACCAGAGTTAAGTTATTGTAATTAATCAAAACTAGTTTAAGTGGTGATTAAAGGGCACAAATATATGGCTAAGATATGATCATTTTAAAATAAATTACGTTTTTAAAATATTTTTAAAATATTTTAAAAAAACTTGATGCATGAACAGGTCGATCAAGTTAACCTCCATATATATATATATATATATATATATATATATATATATATATATATTACAAAAATCAATAATGCAATAGCTAAGAGGAATAACAAGCAAGTAGATAACTAGGAAAACAAGTTTACAAAACGGATCTCAACTAAGTTAGAAATCAAAACCTGCGACTCCGTTACCTCGGAGAAGACATGACGAGTAAAAATAACTGAATTTAGACTAGTACATATAGAAAAAGCTGCATTGAACCTCCATAGCCTACTGCCTACGTTTTGAGGTCAAAGAATAGCACATACCTAGTCCGATTCCTAAATCCAATTCACCTAATTAATTAGCGAATGCCACTCTTTCTCCAAGTTGGAAATTTTTGTGATCAAAGAATAAATATTGAACTAATTATATTATATAGGGATCATGGGATGTCGACTAATTAATGGGAGCAATCTTGCAAACTTTTCTTTTCCTTCTTTTTACCAGTTGAGAGGGACGTTAATTGCTGACCTGATTGATTATTTGCTTTAATTAAGAACTTTTACAATAAAAATGTGGAGTTAACTATAAATTAATTCCTGTACTTTGTCAATATTTAATTAGTCCTTTTAATTATCTATATTCTTAGATTCGTTTATTAATGAGTTTATTTATTTATTTTCAAGAACTAAAAAAAAGAAACGAAAAGTAGATAAGATGGAAAACTTGATATTAAGTTTAGGATGGTCAACGCTAGTCAAGGACCTATTTATATCAGTGCTATAGTTCTAACCTTCTGTAATTAATTTGTAAATTATTCATTTTAATATCTTTCAAAATCATGATTGAGTCCCTTGATGGGAGTACTTGGCTGATAGATTATTCCTTGTAAAAAAGCCTTTTCGGTCGTGTTTTAATATATTTGTATACAAGTCGTTCACTTGTTTACGTGATCCATTACCCGTAGTTTCCTGTAACGCAAGCTGCCAGTGTGTCTCGAATCTGGACTTGACTGTTGCAATTTCACATAGAAGTGGTCGGCTGGCCTGACATTGTTGACTTCGATTTACTTTGCACGATTATGTTCACATTATTGACTTGACTTGGAAAAAAGATCATGTTGTCTTTTGTAAATCTAATAGTGAACGACGATGGTAACCTGGCTGCTCCTGCTGCATGCCTCAAAGAGCCAGGAGATGCTTCTTCCTGCGTGAATGTTTTTTGTTTTTTAAATTTAATTTTCTATTTAAATTATTTATTAATATTTTAATTAGCTAATATGAAAATAAAAAAGAAATCCACCTGTAATAATACTAAACACCAACCTAGCCAAACTCCGAAACGAGAATAGTTGGAGAGGGACATCGTAGAGTTGCACTCGTGCATTTTTTTATGCCGGGAATGTGTTTCCGCCGCTTTTGATGATGGTTGCCCCCAAATGATTGTCTTTTTACATTAACAAAACTTGATTAATTAATATTTGTAGTAATGAAACATGATTACTTAATATTTAATAAAACTCATTTTGCCAAGCGTGATAAAAGTTTTTTTTATTTAAAAATATATTAAAATAAAAAGTTTTTTTTTTTCAAGAACACTAAAATTAATAATTAATTTGAAGCACAAAAAAAAATCTAAATATTTAAAAAAACTCAATTTAGCTTCTACAAATATATTACCTATTATCTATCAACTGAGTTGTAACTCTTGATTTTATCAATTAATTATATCTCAAATGCATTAAACAATATCTTAAAAGAACCACCAGTACTACATGTCTGCAAGATATAATAATATAAACCAAGGTTGTCAATTCCGTTCCATTCCGTCCGGAATGGCTGAAACATTCCATATCAATTCAAAAAACAGAACAAAATGAAACAAATTTCATCTCATTTTAAATCTCGGTCCGTTCTAGATTTTTCGGCTAAATTCTGCCCGAAACGTTCTAGTTTCATTCCACATGTCCTGTTCCGCTCTTGAAAAGCCATTGAATCAAAATTAAACTTTACTCAATTTCATTAATTAAACCACCCGATTATAAAAAGCTCTTTTTCATTGCTATTTTCAACAACAATGATATTAATAATAATATTGAAAATTATTATTACTATTTTCATTAACAATGATATTAATTTTTTAAAATTAGATTTATCACTAATATATATGGTTCATATTCATTTTTTTTTTCATGTTTATACTTTGTAGGAATTTAAGTAAAATAAGGGATGCTTTAGATTTCATTAGCCACTTGATAACATTGATCTAACTTTATATTTAAAATATTTTTATTGAAACATTTTACTTTCATAATATTTTGATATTTTATTTAAGTTGAATTACTTTAAGTTAAAGATCTATTTAATCTTGACTATTTAGAAATATTTTAATTTTAAAATTATATTTGTTTGGTATTGTGTTTTTATTGCATAATTTATAATTAATTTATCTTGAATTTGAATTATGTTTGTTGTACTATATATATATATATATATATAGAGTACAATCTCGAAACGGTATATTAAAACACTCCAAAACATTTTATTTTAATTGAAAAAATAAAATACTTACCAAAACAGAACTGACAATCTTGATATAAATAGGAAAAAGTAGAGTGGACCATTTAGTTTTGTTGGAAGGTTCCGTTATAGTGAGGTCCTTTTGGTTTTCTCAGCCGTGGACTGATATTGCCGTCCTTTTTCTGTTCTAGCCTCTAGGTTCTCCTTCTATTCCCAGTTTCACTTAATTTCTTGGCCTACAGGAGTTACACATATAATAATGTTGCTGACAGTGTGCTGGATTAAATGGTTGAGTTTTTTATTCTCTTCAATTTAACTTGGAAAAATGTCAAGAAAGAATTATATTTTGGTTCTGATGAGCAAATGCATGTAATGTAATGACCTCATTGGTTCCAAAACATTTCTTCATTAACGGCGTGCACGAGCCTCATTTGAGCAGAATTTTATTAAAATTAAGGGAAAGAAAGCGAGATACAGAAGCCCCAAGCATAATGCCTAATATTTAAATTTAATCCCAGTCGTGTAATGACATCCTTGAATACTCCAATGTAGGGCTGGCTAAAGCAAATTATAGATGGATCTTTCTTAATGAAACCAGGTTTTATCCGGTGTGGGTGCTATAAGTTTTAAGGGTTTCTTCGAGCAATATTTTTTTGTATTTACTCAACGTCTTTTAGCATTATGGAATCCAATGAAGCAATTGAAGCTTCTGAGGCTTTGTTACATGGTAATGTTGACAATGGTAGAGATTTTTGTTTTCTTTAATTGAACTTGGAAAATTGTTATGCACGGATCATATCCTTACTATATATTAATTAATAACCCTCCTAAGCACGCTTAATGCAGGTCTTACTGTCTTAGACAAATTCAGGCCTGGTTTTGTTTTATTTTTGTTAAAGTATGAAATTGATATCAGACCTGGCACCTGCCCCTTCAAAAAGTTTGTCTCAGTTCTTTAACTATACACATTCAAGTGTTTATATATATATTTTTTAAGCAAAATACATGAAGCCTGGTAAAGGCAAGACAAGCAACCCAAAGGGTTGACAGAGGAACAGAAACAGCATACAAAAACAAAAGAAACCAAGCAAAACTGAACCACGGACATCACAGGACTGTAAATTAAAACAAACAGAGATCCTGGCCTTCCCATTTCCATCTCCAGGACATATTGCACCACAGTAGCCATAAACAATTCCTTAGAAGAAGCAAACTAGAGAGAGCAGTCATATCGGTTTCAACTCACATACTCTATTCATGATTCCATGTTTAGCAATGTTAAATGTCAGCCATATATATGATTTGCCTCTCTTAAAACATGACAGAAAGATATAGAACCCAACTGAGCAGAGTAACGAGAAGAAATTAGAATGAAGAGATCATGAATTAATCTCCCCATGATCTAACAGGTTGTTGTTTGTTCATCCAGTTTACAACAAAAACAGAAGCAGTCTTAATAATAAATTTCTTTCCAAAGAAATGAGAAAATATTGTTTTATATCCTCGTACATCCGGAAGGGGAGTTTGCTGGAAACGGTGCTTGCTTATAAAAGCCTGATCATGTCCTTTCCAGCCCAGTGTGAAACATGAAATTAAGGACATATATATAGATAGCGTAATAAAAAAATTACTATTTTTAATTCCTCCTGTACTGGCAACTATACTCGCATGGAATTCTCCTCTCAGCCAAGTACCCGTCTTTCTCTTCTCTCGTAAATCCCACTCCACTGTTACCCAACCTAGGAAAATCACTTAACCAATCACCATCTCACCACTCACCTCATCATAATCCAATTGCTTGCTGAGTTTAGGTGTTGATAATGCATTGATGGGCATATTTAGGTTCTTCAGATTACCATTCGTTAATAGTCAATTTGCAAGCCAAGGCGTGCCAATGATAACTAAGAATGCAACATTGATATCTCAAGCTTCATGCACAAAATTTCCTTGTAGTTTCAATGAAGATGTTCTAAAACAAAATAATAATAAAATTACCGGCTACAATATGTCATAACCTTTTTTTTTTTTTTTAATTTCCAAAACAATGAATAAAAAAGAATGAATGAATGAAAATCCAAAAAAAATTAAAAATATAATAATATAAAAAAATAAATGAATGAAAATTAATCTGAAAATTGAGTCAAGACCACACAAATTGAAGATTTGGGAACTAATGAAGAGGAAATTATAGATTTGGAATGAAAATAGGAAGTATTAATAAGTTTGGAGACTTAATTAAACTTTGATTTAATTTAATTAATGAGATTAGGGGTGTAATGGAAGAAATATCAAAGATCGGGGTGGATTAAAAATTGCAAGAGATTAAAGTCCAAGGACCGAAGTGATTATGTGGTGATACTATAGGGGGGTTAATTGATTTTTCTAGGGGTAAGTTTGAAAGAATAAAAAGTTGAGGATCCTGTGTTTCCACATCCTGGGAGACACGAGACAGACCCGCCGGGCATAACCAGGGGTCTATCCCTATATAAAGCCAGCAAAGAAACAGAGAAGGGGGACGGAGAGACAGAACCCAGAGCAAGACAGAGGAGAGGGACTGTAGAATTCCCTTCAAAACTCCAGGAACTATCATCGGGGGATCACCTCTAAACCTAAACCACGCAAACCACACCACCCTTCCCTCACGTTTCATTGTCATCTGGGTTGTCCCCTAAACAATAGATCACTGTAACAAACCAAACACAAAAACGAAAAGACTAAGAACAAAGACAGAGAGAGAGCCAGAGCAGGAAAGAAAACACAAAAAGAAACACAGAGAACAGAGCCAAAGAGAAGAACAACCAGAGAGAATAACAAACGAAAAGAGGAACAGAGAGAGAGCATCGTCCAGCCAACGCACCATCGTCTTCGGCTTCGTCTCCAGCAAACCAGGTAAGTCCTTTGCTTTCCCCGCTTTTGAATTTGTCCAATCATTTTCCCATAATTATACACTCATAACTAGAACATTTTTTTGCTTGCAGGGCATATGAAAGCGGATCATCGATAAACTTACAAATTCATTACATTGAGAATAATTAACCTAACTTTAATAACATTATAACTGCAATGGGTGAGAAAGAATGCATGGATGAAGACATCAAAGAGTTTACAAAGCTGATAGAACAATCTGAGCACATAGAAGGCTGTGAAAGAAAAACTAGAATTGATAAATGTACGCACGGAGCAAGGTAAAAGAGAATTGAAAATAGAAATGCTGATCACCACTGATACGAGAAACAAATTGGTTGCTTTTTTACAGGAATATATTGATGTTTTAGCAGTTGGTTTTGTAGAAATTTTATGACAACTAGCCTTATTGATGAGGATGTGATACAACTAGATAATACAGTGATTATGACAAACTATGTGAGTGTTCTGATAAGTATTTTTATATCTAAAATTGAGCTTAAAAATTAAGTCAATTTTATTATTTTTTTTAGGATTTTTTTTTAATTCTGTTTTTAATTTCCCTTGAACTTTTATATTCTTAGTTATTTTCTAGTAGAGTTAGGGGTTTTTTATGACTTATTTAAAAATTTTGTAATTTTTTTATGAAGACCGACCTTATTAGTTTTGTTTTCGGGAAGTATATTGTAAATTTAGAATTCATATTTAGAATTTGTTTTGCTCATTATTTTTTATTTATTTATTTTATGTGTTATTGATGTTCTACTTACATCTCTTCCGATGAGCAAAAACAAATGAAAGAAAAACTATTCTTTTAAAATTCATATTTACATCACTTTATTAGTTTTGTTTTCAAAAAGTATAAATTACAAATTTAAAATTCATATTTACAATTCTTTTTTCTCATTAATTTTTATGTATTTTTTATGTTATGGTTGCTCTCCTTACATCACTTCTGATGAGAAAAAACAAATGAAAGAAAAACTATTCTTTCACTATTGTGTAACCAAAAAAGAAAGTAGCTGATGATTGCACCTTACGCATGCTGGAGAAGTGAACATCGGTGAGATTCGATGAGAAGAAAAGAGAGGCGTCCTCGCTCAGTGGTCATCTTGTTGGACAAATGAATTGTCTGGGACAAAACATGATGCGTGAGAAAAAAAATTGTTGTGTGGGACAAAGATTGTTAGGATTATCCCACATCAAAGGAGGATAGATACAAAATCACCTTATAATAATGCTAACAAATTAAATGCTCTTATCCAAACTCAAGAAAATAAAAAATAAAAATAAATGATGCATTTGTGAACACATCTATACAGGTGTTGTTCATGTCAAGATATACGTGAGAATACATAGTCTTAACTACTTCTAGGCAACGTGCATCTAGCAATGCACATATATTTAATTGTTTTAAAATCTTTTAGATAAATGTTTTTTTATTCTCTGAATTAGAGATAGAAAGATATTTTATTACAGCAAGAATTTCCTGCAACGTTTTAGATAACTTTGTTATGTGAATTAACAAATCCAAAAATCCACTTAGTACCAAGACGAAATTCAAAAGATATTAGAACCAACAACTTAAGATTTTATTAGAATGAATATATCTCAAATTTCAAGAAATACACAAATTCAAATTCTAGTATTTTTATATAATAATATAAAATCATATCATATCTTAGGATCTCACCTAACAGTATAATTTTTTAGATTAAGATGATTTTTTGACATGATATCAGAAACTTGATAACCAAACAATTATGAATTTGAACTTTATACTCCTTATTTATTTTATAAAAATTAAGCATAAGATAAAATGAATTTATGTAAATTTCAAGTTCAAATGGCTTTAACTTGAGAAAGTATGTTAGAAAATAATATAAATTATATCTTCAAACTTATCTAACAACTTTAATTTTTGAGTTGAGATGATTTTTTGATATTGTGGGAGAAGGTTTTTGGCTAAAACCATATATGTGACATGTAAATATACATACATGCACATATATGCTGTTATATGTATATATACATACATATACATACATGTGTGTGTTCATACACACACACGTATATCCTTGTCACGATCAGCATATAAATTATGTTTGAGCAGCAGCAATCTATCTATAAGAGATTCGTAGATAATCTAATTTGTAGGGATATGAATACCGATCGCACGTAGGGCCCCAAATCTTTTTTTTTTTTCAGTTTTTTCTTTTTGGAAAATGCCTTAGGTCTAGTTGTCTGCTTAAAGTTCTTGTCATGATTACTAGACCAAGATTATATATAACATGAACTTGACAAAGACATGAACAGGCTTCGTAAACAAACATATATATCGGTTAAAGTTCCATCCGATAGTAATTAGTGATTATTTTTCTTTTATATTTACAAGAACTAGGGTATATGTGCGAATCTGAAATCCCTACTGCTGCTACCCCTAATCCTCTCATGTCTTGGAACTAATATCAGATCATGACACTAGTTATATGATCTATAAAAAATTCATTATATTTTCTAAAAAACGGATTATACGTTTTAATGGTTTATAAGAATCATTTTACATCATCTATTTAAAGATCAAATTTGAATCCAATATATATATATAGATATATATTATGTTTTAAGTTCCAATCTTACACACACAAAAAAAAGTGTAGTTCGTGTAAGTACTGATCTTTCTCGGTGAACTTAAAAGAATTGGAGTGAGTTAGTGTGATTTTATTTTTAATCTTCACAGTTTACAACAGAATCAAATCCAAGTATCAAAGACCAATGGTTATTGATTTTGGTTCGGAAATGAGTCAGATCTTCTCGCTTCTTTCTCCACCTAATCTCAACTTTTTAATTAAACATGGTTTTTAGCTTTAATTATTACCAAAATGCTGATCAGTTTTCCTAGTCAAATTATTGGAAATATCTCTAGTACCCTTTGAATATTCTTCTATTGTATGCATCATCATTTTCACAATCTAGATGATGGTCATTGTCGCGCGATGACTAACAAAAACTTACAAGTAAGCGTTCGATCACGATCTTAATAACAACACACCATGATTAATTAATAAGACTTCTCTAATTATCTAGTTCTCAAATCTTTATATATCACTATCCGCCTTGATTTCTATACCACTAACCCTACTTTGTACTTGAATTCTCTCCACACCATTGCATACACCACTAGCTAATCTCTTACATTTTGCTCAACCCATTTGATTAAGTAGACATGGAGGCGATGAACAAAGTACTATCCAACAGCGACACAGCAAATAAGAGGCTCGAGTTTCCAGTTAGGAGTCTCCCGGCCTTCCCCATGCCTGACGGTCAGAACTCGATGGAATTTGTGGCATTTGACAGGCTGCAAAAACCATGGAAATTTAAGGTCTCCATTCGCAATGAAGGAAGGTATCCCAAACCTTGGCTAAAAGGCGAATGGGATGACTATGTTCATCATAAAGGGCTCAAAAAAGGAGATAAAGTTATCTTCACTATGGATGATCAAGAGAATGGCGACAGAATATATTATATCAGAGCTGAGAGAAAGCTTTTCGGTTTCTGGTATTCAATTGATCAGCAGTAATGGTTCTATAAATTGACGATTGAGGCTGTCTCTGCCCCTATGTTTTGTGCCACGGGCAAGCGGAAAGTATCTTTTGGAGCTGTTAAGAAATTCAGTTCGTCAGGTAGAGTAATATACTATAGTTTAAAAAAAGCAATATGTGTCTGACTGTCTTGAAGTAGGTAAGTCCTAGCTAGTCGTCAGAACAATTGTCCCTATGAATTGCTGTCTTTCTGCCTTGGTATCCTGTTCTTGTTGCTATATGCAGGTGCCATGAGCATAGTGTCTGTTGGAGTTGTTAATTACCAGTTCTTACATCCTTGGTAAGGCTTGTTCTAGTGTCTCTGTAGGCATCCCAAAATGGACGATTCTTGCACCTTCACTTCTCGTTTTTATTTATAGAAGAAAGGGCCTGTAAGTATGAGATTTAACCTGCCGGTAATTTGTCATATTTATGGGTAATCTGTATCTTCCAGGAATTTGTTTGTCCTAATTAACAGACGAGCTTCATAGCCAACTTTCGATCTCTAAATTTACATGTTGCAATGCTACTAGGATTAGTCAGCTCAAACATAGCCTTCAAATTAAGATGGGATGGAAATATTTTTTGATGGGATCTTCTTAAGAATATATATCCATAAGGTCAATGAGCGATATTGATGAGTTACATTAATAATTGAAGTTAAGAAACTTGTGGTTAATTAATTAGCCACGAACCCCACTATCTAATGTTGGCCAAGAATCTTAGATGCATGGCGGCGTTAAGTAATTCGGTGTAAATAAGTTTGAAAACAAGCGTGTATGCTTCTTTATGTCTATTGAGCGTTGAAAATAAGGATGGATGTTTCCAAATCATTTGTTAATCCCATTCTAACTAGTTAAAATTAAGTTATTGTTGACAGCTGATTAACTTAAGCTTTAGTTAATTTAACAAGAGTTAAGTTAATGTAATTAAAACTAGTTTAAGTGTGGTGATTAAAGGGCACAAATATATGGCTAAGATATGATCATTTTAAAATAAATTACGTTTTAATTAATTTATTTTTAAAATATTTTAAAAAACTAGATGAACAGGCCCGATCAAGTTAACCTCCATATTAAAGAACTTTAAAAGGCGTGGCGTTTTCACTGTAGCAGCTACTGTAACTGTTTTTTTTTCTTTTTCAGAGCAGTTTTTTTTTTTCTGCTTTTGTTTTTTTTTTCTGTAGCATTTTTTTTTTTGCTTTTTTTTTTTTTTTTTTTTTTCTGGAGCATTGTTTTTTTCCCTACTTTTGTTTCTTCTTCATTCTTTTTACATGTTTTTTTTTTCATTTTTTTACCCAAAATTGACTTCTTTTTTTTTTTTTCTTTTTTTTTTTTTTTTTCAAAATTATCTTTGCTAATTTTTTTTAAAATATTGAGCTGGTTGAAAATTTAACTATGTATCTTTTTTCTTTAAAACATTGTGGATTGTTATAATGTACTCATACATTGTTTTTTTTTTTTGTGATTTTTTTATTCTTTTTTTTTAAATGGTCTTTGTAGATTTTATTTTTTTTATATTGCATTGGTTAAGAATTTAGCTTTGTAGTTTTTTTTTTAAAAAAAAAACAATATGGATTACTACAGTGTTTCCCTAAATAGTTACATAGTTTTTGTTTTGCTTGCAATGTTCCCCACATAATTTTTTTTAAAAAATTATCTTTATCGAATTTATTTTTCAATATTGAGTTTGCTGATAATCTAGCTTTAGCTTTCCCCATATGTTTTTTTTTTATTTTTTTATTTCTTTTTCTTTTTTTCCACAATTGTCATTTTTTTACATATTTTTTTTAATTTTTTTCAGAATTATTTTTGTTAATTTTACTTTTTTGCTATTGAGCTGGTTGAAATTTTAGGTTTTTTCTTTTAAAACACTGTAGCTTTCCCCGCGTGTTTTTTTTCTAGCTTTTGTTTCCTTTTTTTTACATGTTTCTTTTTTCATTTCTTTTACCCAAAATTGACTCCTTTCTTTTTCTTTTTTTTTGAAAATAGTCTTTGTCAAGTTCTTTTATATATTGAGTTGGTTGAGAACTTAGCTTTTTTAGTTTTTTTTTTATATATAAAAAAAAAACACTATGAATTGCTACAATGTTTCCCTTACATGGTTTTTGTTTGACTGCAGTGTTTCCCCCACATGTTTTTTTAAAAAATTGTCTTTGTCAAATTTATTTTTTCAATATTGAATTGGTTGAGAATTTAGCTTTAGCTTTAGCTTTCCCCACTTTTTTTTTTTAATTTTTCCCAAAATTGTCTTTCTTCTTTATATATATATATATATTTTTTTTTTCATAATTATTTTTGTTGATTTTATTTTTTTTACTATTGGGATGATTTATATTTAGTTTTTTTAATTTTTTTTTAAAACACTAGATTGCTGTAGTATTTCTCTACATGGATTTTTTTATTAAATAATTTTTTTTTTCAGAATTATCTTTATCGATTTTATTTTTTTCATATTAAGCTGATTGAGAATTTAGCTTTGTAGTTATTTAAAACACTGTAGATTGCTATAGTGTTTTCCCGTATAATTTTTTGCCTTGCTACAGTGTTTCCCTACATATTTTTTTATTGATGTTTTTTTTAAATATGTTTTTGTCAAAATTATTTTTTTCATACTTAAACCGGTTAACAATTTGGCTTTTTTTTTTGTTCTTAAAACATCGTTGATTGCTATAGTGTTTTCCCATATGCTTTTTTTTTTTCGTATGTTTTTTTTTTAAATTGTCTTTGTCGTTTTTTATTGTTTTTGATATTGAGCTGGTTAAAAATTACAACTGTAGATTTTTTCTCATGAAAACACTATAGATTGTTATAGTGTTTCCCTGGATGTTTTTTTCCTTTCGTTTTTTTTTTATATTCGTCAAAATTATCTTTATTGAATTTTTTTTTAATATTGAGCTGGTTGATAATTATAGTTGTATATTTCCTCACAAAACACTACAGATTACTACAGTGTTTTTTTAAATGATTTTAATATTTAGCTGGTTGAAAATTTAGCTTTAACTTTTCCCACATGTTTTTTTTTTATTATTATGTTTTGCTTTTTGTTCTTGCAAAATTGTCATCTTCTTTTTTTCATTGTTTTTTTTTCCATAATTTTTTTTTGTCGATTTTTTTTTTAATATTGAGCTGGTTGAAAATATAGCTTTGTAGTTTTTTCCTTTAAAATATTGTGGATGGTAACAGGTTTTTTTTTTATATATGATTTTTTACACAAATCCACAATAATACACAAGCATGCTACAAGCCCGCGACATTGTACGAGCATGTCACGCCTTTTACTAATATATTTACTTATTAATATATTATATTATTATAATTATAAATATTATTATATTGTGTTATATTATATTGTATTATATAACTATTTTTTCCTTTTTTTCTCTTTTTAATTTTTTTTTTAATGAATTTTTTTGTTTGATTTAGTTTGTTAATGTTAAATTTTTTTTTATTTAGTTATCAGATTTTCATGATACGGATCTCGGGTTTGATGGGTTGGCTTAATTTGACAAGTTATTTTTTTCATTTAGTTTAGTTTGTTAAAGTTAATTTTTCTTTCTATTTAATTATCAGACTTTCATACTTTCATGACACGTGTCATGGGGCTTGACGGGTTAACTTGGTTTGATGGGTTAACCCAGTTAATTCTGAGTAAATCCGTCATTTTTTTTCTATTTAGTTATCAAACTTTCATGATGTGAATTCCAGGTTTTACAGGATAACTTGGTTTAAAGAGTTAACTCAATTAATTCAATTTTTTTCTTTTTCTTCATTAGTTTTTTCCTTTATGTTGATTTTTTTTCTTTGTTTTTTTTTGAATTAATTTATTTAATTATCACACTTTTATTACACGACTTTATAGCTAGATCCACATCCAATATTCTTGGGTCTGGTGTTGCAGTCAGGCTCACTTAAATTTGGGTCATGCAAGTTTAATTTTATTATTAATATTATAAATATTACTCTTAAATCAGGCGTTGCAGCCAAACCCAAGATTCTTGGATATAGCTTTGCAGAAAAAAACCTAAGATTTTTTAAATTTTTATTTGTTTTAATATTTTTTATGCAAAAAAAAAATGACCCGCAGCATTGCGCGCGGGTCAAGTATCTAGTATAATCAATAATGCAATAGCTAAGAGAATAACAAGCAAGTAGATAACTAGGAAAAACAAGTTTACAAAACGGATCGCAACTAAAAGTTAGAAATCAAAACCTGCAACTCCAACCTTCATAAGGCCAAATTGAAATAGCATATACCTAGTCCGATTCCAAAATCCAGTTCACCTAATCCGATTCCCAAGTATTGAACTAATTATAATATATGATGGGATGGGATGTCGTCTAATTAATGGGAGCAATCTTACAAACTTTCTTTTCGTTTCTTCTTTTTACCAGTTGAGAGGGACGTTAGTTACAGACAGATTCATTAGTTGCTTTAAAAACTTTTACAATAAAAAAGTGGAGTTAACTATAAATTAATTCCTGTACTTTGTCAATATTTAATTAGTCCTTTTAATTATCTATATTCTTAAATCCGTTTATTAATGAGTGTTTTTTTTTTCAAGAAATAAAAAAAGAAGAAGATAAGATGGAAAACTTGATAACAAGAGAACACGATTTTTGAACACAAAGCTATTAAGTTTAGGATGGTCAACGCTAGTCAAGGACCTATTTATATCAGTGCTATTAGTTCTAACCTTCTGTAATTTTGTAAATTATTCGTTTTAATATTTTTCAAAATCATAATTGAGTCCCTTGATAGATTATTCCTTGTAAAAAGCCCCTTCGGTCGTGTTTGTAGTAAGTGAAATTGCAATATATTTGTATTTAAGTCGTTCACTTGCTTACGTGATCCATTACCCGTAGTTGCTTGCAACGCAAGCTTGCCAGTGCGTCTCGAATCATAATAGTGAACGACGATGGTAACCTGGCTGCTCCTGTTGCATGCCTCAGAGAGCCAGGAGATGCTTCTTCTTCTTTTCTTTTTCTTTTTTTTCCTGCGTGACTGTAATTTTTTTAAATAATTTAATTAGATTATTTTATCTTACTGGTATAAAAATAAAAAAATATTTCCACATGTGATAATACTAAACACCAACCTAGCCTAACTCCGAAACGAGAATAGATGGCCCTCATGTACGGAAAAGTGAGGGGTGGTTGGAGAGTGACATCATTGAAATATGGGATTCAGTTTCCCTTGTGCATTCTTTTATGCGGAATGTGTTGCCGCCGTCTTTGATGATGGTTGGCCCCATAAGATTGTCTTATTACATCAATAAAACTTGATTAATTAATATTTGTAGTAATGAAACATGATTGTTTAATATTTAATAAAAACTCATTTTATCAACTTTTAAAAGTGTTATAAAAGTTTTTTTATTTAAAAATATATCAAAAATAATTTTTTTATTTTTTAAAAAAACTAAAATTAATAATTAATTTAAAGCATAAAAAAAATTCAAAAAAACATAGTCCAACAGAAAAAACAAACACAACATAAATATTTTAAAACTCAATATAGCTTCCACAAGTGGATTACCTATTATCTATCAACTGAGTTGTAACTCTTGATTTTATCAATTAATTATATCTCAATGCATTAAACCAATATCTTAAAAGAACCACCTAGTACTACATGTCTACAAGATATAATAATAATATAAAACTCAATATATTGCTGTGCTTTTCTATTCTAGCTCCGTTTGTTTGCTGGAAAATAATTTTTTTTTTAAAAATAAATTACTGAATTTCAGGAAAGTATTTTTCTGATTATTTGATAGTGTAATAAAAAATAAGTTTGAAAATACTTTCCAGTGTTTGGTTATTGCATGAAAAATGAGCTGGAAAATAACTTATAATATTTTATTTTTCTCAAGTTATTAAAATAATGAGGAACAAATCTTACAAATTAAAAAGTTGAATGATAATGAAATTGAAAAAAAAAATATAATTTCATAAATTATCTCAAATAAAATAAATAATAATCAAAATAATAGAGATCAAATCTAAAAAATTAAAAAAAATGAAAGATGAAGAAATTAAAATAATAATTATCAACATTTCATAAATTATTATCAAATAAAATAAATAACAATCAAAAGAATGAGGACCAAATTTATAGATAAAAAATTTCAATAAAAATATGATAAGGAAAAAGCAAATAGCAATTATAAAATACGGACCAAAGTTAATATAAAAATAAAATTTTAAGAGATGAAATGAAAAATAAATATTCAAAACAAAATATATATATAGCAATCAAAAGTTTGAAGGATTAAATTTAAATATAATCAACAAATAATGACATTTCTAAATTTTTCACAACTTCCGGAAAGTGTTTTCCCCCCAAATTTTTCAGGAAAACACTTTCCTGAAAAACCAAGCCAAATTTTTTCTTTTACTGGAAAGTATTTTTCATTGACCAACTTTTCCTATGGAAAAACAAACACAAGAAAGTTTGGAAATTGATTTCCTGAAATCACTTTCCGGAAAACAAACACAGTAAAGGGAAACACTTTCTTGAAAACCAAGTCAAATTTTTCTTTGACTGAAATTGACTGGAAAGTGTTTTTCGTTTGACTGGAAAGTATTATTCCATTGATCAGAAAGTGTTTTCCGTTGATTAACTTTCCTAATGACAAACAAACACAGGAAAGTTTGGAAAAATGGTTCCCGCAAACTACCTTTCCGAGAAACAAAACATGGCCCTAACATCCTTTTCTCCTTCTATTCTGAGTTTCACTTAATTTCTTGGCCTACAGGAGTTTTCTCTCAAGAGGATTTTAGTACGCACCATTAAATAGGATAGGAGGAATAGGATGGTATTACATTACAATAAATTTAAAGTGGAATATTAAAAAGACATGGTGGTGATCAAAATAGCAACAATTAGAATTAGTGATGGTTATGGTGGCCATCATGGTAAAGACAGTGGTAGTATGGGTGAATATAAGTAACTATATTTTGCTCATAAAAAAGAAAAAAAGAAAAGGAAAGCTACTTTTTATTATTTTAAAAATTGTTAATGGAAAAAAAATAAAAATATTTAATTCATCCAGATATGTTTTCAAAACAACAAAAAACTACAATGATATCAAATAACAACCAAGTAAATTGTTTTTGTTTAAATTCAGTTGAAAAAATTAAATTAAATTATTTGAACAAAGATACAGTGACTTGAAGTCAAGAAATAAAAATCAAAATTTGAGCACACAAAGTGGAAGGGCATGCTTAAAATGCCATTATATGATGTCATATTTTAGAAATATCTGCTATTTTAAATTTTAAAAATCATATAATACAATATCCATATTGATGAAGGGAAGCTCAGCTCTTGCACACCGGCCTAACTAGTAAGCAGATCAAGAAAAAGATTAATGGTAAGCAAGAAAATCTTGAATTGTTGTTTCTAGAGTAGAAATTGTGTGAAAAGAAGAAGAATATTGTATTTTTTAAAGCTGCAAGAGAACTGCCATCTCTCTTCGAACTATAATTTATAACAATATTGTAAAATCTCTTTGGACCGTAAGAGGTGAGAGCTTGCTCAAGAGTATGCCAAACACAATGAGAGGTTTTACAATCTACAACAAGTTGCATTACATCCATTAAAAAGAGAAGAGAGTAATACATTCAAAATAAATTGATTTCGTTTGCTTCCAACAAAGAAAACAAGGATCGATGTGTGGAGAAGAACCATCAGAACTATTAATTTCAGCTATATGAGAAGAGGACACGAAACAGGAAGCCATTAACAAGGTGGAAAGATCCTGAACAAGAAAAAGATATGACTTCATATACATTCACATAATAGAGATAATTGTTGTTTGTAAGTTTAATCAAAATTAAACTTATTGAGTATTGGACAAGGTAATTATGACTAGAGTTTGAAGTTCTTATAATATGAAGAGGAAGACACACATATGACAATAGGAACCATTGTTCTGTCTCTGCAAGAGCAAAGGGGTCTACTGCTGTAAGAAGAAGCCATCGACAACATTCTGTGTGTGGCCAGGCCGGTGGTTCTACAACAATGGTCTGGTTGTAGAAAGAAGTCAGCAGCTATAAAGTCTATTAGAGAGATGTCACACCCCTCAAAAATTTTTTTTATAAAGGCAACGACATCGACTGGCGATTTTTCGTAGTGTTCTGATGATTTGGTTCTTCTGAGGTCGCCACCTAGTATTTGTCACTAGGAACCCTAAACTGGTTCTTTCAGAGATTCTAAGGCAAGGGACTTGTGGTTGCGTAAAGGGAAGGTACTAGCACCCCTAGTACGCCCTACCTAAAGGTAAGCTGCTTGGTGTTTGGTTTGCTTTATAGTCTATGGTGTTGGTGTTTTCTAATCCCCGTTCAACGTCGTAAATCGCAAGGATAAGAGAATAAAAGAATGAAGAAATTTTCACAATTCTTAAAAAAAAAACAATTACTTTTCACGACTCGTAAACCGTGGAGAAAAAAAAATTAAAATTTTGAATGTTCTCGATCGCAACCAAAGCTTCTTTCAAACATGCGCGTTGATTTATTACTCCCGATAATATTTTGTGGATTTTCGTCTTTTAAGGATTCTTCATCCAAACATTAGCAGTGAACAATAACCACAACTTCTCCTCCCAAAATAAGATTTTTATAGTTTTTGAATATTGGCCAATACCCTTTGGGAGTTTTACAAAACAGTTGTAAATCCACAAATGCAAGAAAATGATTTGTGTTTAAAGACAATCCATGTGAAAACACATTTTCAAAACTTCCAATATTTTTTTTTATATATAAAAAGAACATTCAAAACATGTATAGTGTATTTGGCCGTATGCTATGAAAACAAAAACATTTTTTTTTAGTAACATTTTTTTTGACGAAAACCGGGTATTTTAATACCGAATTGTATCTTGACAATTATAAAAATACAAAACCAGCTATTGACCCAAAATACAATAATAAAATTACAGAAAAATCACAAAAATTCTTTGAAATAATTTTTTTGAAGATTTTTATATTTTTTTATTTTTTTTTTATGGGCTGACCCATCGGGGCCCACATGGCTGGGCTGAACCCAGCAGGCCTCATGTGAACAGTGAAATAAATATGATGTGAACAGTGAAATAGCATTTCACTGTTCACGTGAAATTATATGTGATGCGAACAGTGAATTAACATTTCACTTGTTCAAGTGAATTATATTTCACTTTCAACAGTGAAAATGCAAGGAAATGGTGCATGCACACGACGAAGGGGTGCAAACCTGGTGGCAGAAATGATGTTGAAGACGATGGCAAACACTCCCAGTGATGCTATGGTGGCGGTGGACAGGAAGCCAATGGGGCTCACGATGGTTCTGATGGTGGCAGTGGTTGGGAAGCGCAACTGTTTTCTGCAGTATTTCTTCTTCTTTATGTAGACGCACGTACCTCTGTCTTCCTCCTTTTTGCTTATGTCTGGTTTCTTCTCCTCTTTGATCCCGGGTGTTTCCTTCTGTCAGCTTATTCATCCTTCTCTGTGTACAATGGTCTCCCCTCTCGGTCGTCCCCTCACTGTCTCATTTGCTTTTTTTTGTTTGTTTCCTCCTCCCTCTCTTCTCTGTCCGTTCCTTCTCCGGTTTCTTCTCTCTCTCTCTTCGGGTTCTCTCCTCCTCTCTCTCTTCGGTTTTCTTTGTTTTTTCTTTGGGTTTCTTTTTTTTCTTTTCTGTCCTCCTCCCCCTCTTCTCTCTTCGGTTCTCCATTTATAGAACTAGGGGCGTGCTTCCCGTGGAGCCAAGGAGCGGGTCGAGGAGCGGCTGTCCAGGCGGGCCTCCCTCGGCTTCGCAGCGCGGCGGGTGGTCGGCCAGTGTTCTGTCGGTGGCCACCGGCGTGGGGCCTCGGTCGGTGACAAGAGGGACCTGCAGAAAAAATAAATAATGCAAAACTTTTCCTTCTTCCCGCTGTAATTTCGGGGAAAAAAAATAAAAGAAGAAAAAGTGAACAGTGCCGTTCAAAACGGCAGCCGTTCGGTCTCCTTTTTTTTTTTTTTTTTTTTTTTGCATGAACACGGCGTCGTTTGGATAAAACGCGCCGTTCCACTTTTAAAATAAAGGCGCCTGAACATTCTTGAATCAGTCCTTAATCATCTGTGTTCAATTCAATTTCGTCCCTTCCAATTTCGGTCTGTCCCCATAGTTGGGCCGCGTTTTTCCACTTTGATCCTTGGCCTCTGATTTATGCAATTTTAGCCCTCAATTGATCAATAAACTTCTAATTTCTTCAATTAAGCCCTGGATCAAATTCAAACAGCCCCCTCTATCTTTGCGCCTCTCCAAATTGGTCCCTGGTTTTCGGATTTTACAATTAAGTCCCTAATTGCCATTAAACTTCAATATTATGCAATTAAGCCCCTGATTTGACCAATAAAATTCCTAAAAAATATATAATTTGGCCCCAGAACTTTAATTTCTTCTAATTAAAGCCCAAATTGACTTAAAAACTCAATTTTTTTCATTGCAATCAAATCCTTTATAAATTCAAATAAAAATCAATTAAGTCTATAAACATCCAAATTTGGGCTTCTCGCTCAAAATTTAAATTTTTCCTTCTCAATAGGGCTCTCATCCTTCAAGAAAATACTGTAAAAAAATCCAATCTTTTGTATCTTTATACTCCTTGACCAGTTTTCTAACCATTTTCTGAGTGCTCTGTCCTTCCGTTATTTTTCTAGACTTTTGGCTTATTATTTTAATTTTTTTTGTGGGGACCCAAAAAAATGCGACAACAAAAGATGCCCCCTTTATAAAGCTACGGAGCATAGGTTTGCGCAGTAAGATTTATAAAAGATAAACCAAAAACTAAAACTCCCGTAAACTGATTGTCTTTGGTTTGTTGGAGCTTGATCCGCTCTCACACACTGTCTTTACAGCAGATGCCTCTCAACCCAAGAAACCATGATCAATTAAATCATCTCGAGATCCCTTGCTGCGATCTCCTTAACCCCAAAAACTTGGAATCCCATCCGGCGATTCTTCTTAACAAGCTAATAATAGATAAGTCCCTTCTGGCGACCTCCTTTGACGCAAATATCGAAAGCGAATCCCTTCTGGGATCTCAATCAACTTGGAATTCTCATCTGGCAATTCTTACTCACAACCAAATACAAAATGCGTAATGGTTCTCCATTGTATAGGGACCTACCAAACGCCAAAAAATGATGGGTCTCATGGGTGTCAGAAAAAAAAATGGGGAGAAGTCCAGACCTAAAAAAATGCTGTCTCATTGTATGGGTGACAAACCCAAGAAAAATGCTGGTCTCATTGTATGGGTGACCGACCCAAGAAAAATGCTGGTCTCATTGTACGGGTGACGAACCCTAGTGCTGGTCTCATTGTACGGGTGACGAACCCTAGAAAAATGATGGTCTCATTGTATGGGTGACCGACCCAAGAAAAAAAATGGTCTCATTGTATGGGTGACCTACCCAGTAAAAAATAATGGTCTCATGTATGGGTGACCTACCCAGGGGGAAGAATTCTTAGTAAACTCCAATGCTTTCTAAGAAATGGTTTCAATATGAGGTCCCTTCTGGCGACCTTCCTTGATGTAATGTCGAAGTATGAGATCCCATTTGGCGATCTCCTTTAACTTGGAATCTCATCTGGCGATTCCTTTTATTCAAAGCTGAAAATATGAGGTCCCTTCTGGCGACCTCCTTGGATGAATATCGAAATATGAGATCCCTTCTGGCGATCTCCTTTAAACCAACTTGGAATCCCACTGGCGATTCCTTTTTTAACCAACATGAAATACGAGGTCCCATCTGGCGACCTCCAAATAGTGAAAACTGAGATCCCTTCTGGCGATCTCCTTTAATCATCTTGGAATCCCATCTGGCGATTCCTTTTAAACAAACATGGAATATAAGGTCCCATCTTGCGACCCCCAAAATAGTGAAATACGAGATTCCTTCTGGCGATCTCCATCAACTGAATCCCCTCTGGCGATTCCTTTTATTCAAAGCTGAAATATGAGGTCCCCATACTGGCGACCTCAAAAATAGTGAAACACCGAGATCCCTTCTGGCGATCTCCTTTAATCATCTTGGAATCCCATCTGGCGATTCCTTTTAACAAAACATGGAATATGAGGTCCCATCTGGCGACCCTAAAATAGTGAAATACGAGATCCCTTCTGGCGATCTCCATCAACTTGAATCCCCTCTGGCGATTCCTTTTTATCAAACATGAAATATGAGGTCCCATTGGCGACCTCAAATAGTGAAATGCGAATCCCTTCTGGCGATCTCCATCAACTTGGAATCCCATCTGGAATTCCTTTTATTTCAAACATGAAATATGAGGTCCCTTCTGGCACCTTGCATCGAAATACGAGATCCTTCTGGCGATCTCAACCAACTTGCGATCCCATCTGGCGATTCCTTTTAACAAAAGCTGAAATTTGAGGTCCCTTCTGGCACCTTCCGTTGATGAATATCAAAATACGAGATCCCTTCTGGCGATCTCAAACAACTTGGAAATCCATCTGGCGATTTCCTTTTTACCGAATGCTATCGATGTCGTTTTTCCTGCTGGCAGGGGTTTGAGAATCCTTATCTTCTCTTCTTGTTGTTCTAGAATCAACTCAATGATTCTTTCTTCGTCCATAATCTTGTTGGAATGCACTAAGATCTCCTCCTGTAACGATCCAAAAAAACATACATGCGCAATATTTATGATTAGATGCAATGCATGCATTCGTACCTGGTTTTGAAACATAGGCCCCATCCTCATCTTCTTGTTCGTGAGACTGCCTCTCAACATGAGCTTGCTTTTGAAATCGTATGCTGATTTCATCTCTCGTGTTGCCTCTCATCATATCTTGGGGAAGAAGTCTTCGACTTTTTTACAAGTAGCCCCTTTTTTTTCTCCAAATTTTACGACTTGTCCTTGCCTCTTTGTCATGCTTTTGTTTAAATGCTTTATCTTTTTCAAATCTACGGGCCCTCATTCCCGTTTTGAAAACATGTAAAACCTTTCAGGAAATAATCTTTTATTGCCCCTAGTGTGGAGTGCAACTATATGTCAAGAAGATCTGATTTGGTGCTCTCCAATTGATGGAGTCATCTCTTTAGTCATGTGTAAAAAGTTCTTTTAAGTAAAAGATTTCAAATGCTATGAGATCATATGTTTTATATATATAATATATATAAAAAGGCTCTTTACAAAGAGAATTCATGGTCAGACTTTAATTTTGTTGATTGGGAAATTACGAAATACATCAAAGCGGTAATATTTCCTTATAGAGTCAGTAATTCACGGGCTCTAAATAGATCTTCTCCATCCATTCTAAGATAACAATTAAAGCTTCTCCCAAAAAAATGCTTTTTGTATCACTAAAGGGCCCTCATGTTTGGCGTCCATTTACTCTGACCTTCTCTGGTAAAAGACAACATTTTCTTCCATATAAGATCTCCTTCGTGGAACCTCAAGGTCGAACCCTTGTTGTATGATTTGGCCATCCTTCTTTGATAAAGTTGATGATGACAGATTGCGGCTATCCTCTTTTTCACTTATCAGATTCACTGTTCACATTTAACCTTGTCCCATTCTAACTCTTCTAGCTCAAGTCTATCAATACTCTTAATGAGGGGATTCAACTTCTAAAGGTTTACCGCCTCCATTTCCATATACCAACGTATACAGGGTGATCTTATTGATGGTTTCGGATTGCAGTGCGGTACGTGTGAAGGGCAAATGACAACATCTCATAACTGCCCAATCCTGTAAGTGAATACCATTTTCTAAATAATCTTCTTGATATTTTTGTTAGAAGCTTCTACCGCACTATTCATCTTTGGCTTGTATGGCGAGGAATTGGCATACTTGATTTTTTCATTTAGCGCAGAGTTCTATTATCATCTTGCTATTGAAGTTCTGGGCATTATTAATTTTTCTAGTGGATCCATATCGATGGATCAAATATCTTTCCATAAATTTCTTCACCACTTTTTTCACGTCATCGAAACATCTCAACAAAGTTTTGTTAAATGATTTCTTATACAAGTTTCCCCATCAAGATAGAAATCCATTGCCAACCTCCTCAACGTCTTCTTATTGATTTTTGGATGCCCCTACAGGATATGTCTGGTTTTTGGATGAAATTCTTGATATCATAGTGCCAAGGGTTTCCATCAATTTTCTCTTTCAAACTGAGCAATATGAGCTAAGTTATTTCTTATATCAATGTGTATTGGTTGTACCTTGTGCCCAAAGTCTATTCTAGCCATAGAAGCTGGCGTGACCAAAACATCAAAATGGTTTCTTTCCCTTCCTAGATGGTGAACTTTATTTCCTCAAATTCTCTAGCCCATTTAGACAAGTATTCCTGGCAAGGTCTCAACTTCTCGTCCTTGTTTGCCCTTTTTCCTTTCACTTGACAAATAATCAAATCGAGTCTCCAATACACATCTATCTTTCTGATGTTTAGCTCTAATGCAACCTTTAAAATCGAGAATGCAAGCTTCAAACTCAGCTTTGTGTTGGTTAGCGTACCCAAATTGCGATTTAACTAAAACCGGATACTGTTCTCTTATTAGGAAAGATTAGCACTGCCCCCACTTTATTACCACAACACCCTCTAAGTACATAATCCAACAATCTGATTTCCCTTACTCGACTGAAAGCATATTTTTATCCAAAAAATCAAATGTTAACAGCCATAAACTTTCACAACATGGTCAGCTAGGTGATTGGCGATGACATTCAATGGCTTTCCTTGTCATATATACTATGTTGTACTCAGCTAGTAGAACTTGCCATTTTTCAATTCAACTCGATAGATAGGGGTGGATTCAGTAGGTATTGCTTGATTTTCGTGAAAGCTTCTTTCACATTCTTATTCCAAATTCCAAGATCTCTTCCTCCTTAACAATTTGAATGATGAGGTCATAAGTCGTGGTTAATTGGGATATAAATTGAGCAATGTAATTCAAACTTCCCAAGAAACCTCCTTTACATCCTTCTTAGTCTTAGGAGTTGGCATAGGTTGAATAGCCTTTACTTAATCAGGGTCCACTTCTATCCCTTTGTCACTCATCATAAATTCCAACAACTTCCTAGATTTCACCCCGAATGAACACCTTGCATGGTTAAGGCCTCACTTGTACTTTCTTAGTCTTTCAACTAATTCCTTCAAATATTTGGGTCATGATTCTTTCCCTCTCTAGGTCCATGTCATCCACGTATACTTTTAATCTCTTTTGCATCATGTTGTGAAATAAAGTTACCCTGGCACTTTGGTAGGTGCCCCCCAACTTTCTTTAACCCAAACGGCATGACCTTGTAGCGGGTTTTCCAAGTTTGTTCATGTTGTTCGTTTTTGTGAATCCCCTATAATGTTATTTTCCCTACCATTCTTCCTCTTCTAGCACTAATATGGATTCTTTAAAGTCCGGCCATTCATTCTCAGTGTAAGTGCAGGTGTACGTTATGGAAGATTCGTTTTGAAAAAGAAAAATGATGTGTAAAAACACCAAGATGAACTTTTGAAAAGGCATTTGGAACCTCGATTTTAAAAAGTTTGAAAAAGGGAAAACAACACAAATATCATGATCAAACAAGCATTGTTGATTAAATCACTCAAATGAAGCTTCTTGGGTCTCCCAATTCTAGAACATCTCTCCCTTTATGGATGCAAAAAGATATTATGGAGCATACATCCTAAGGATAGGCTCTAGTTCCTTTATGTGAGACATTGGGTAGGTTTACTACTGGGTCTCTAAAAAGGGTCTCTTGCTGTTCCAGTGATCACCCTCGTAAAGGCGATATGGAGGTCCAGCAGATAGTGGGATGGCACGTGTACCAATCACAATCAGTCTAAACACTCAGCAAAGAGTTGGGGTTTACACAAACTTAAACCTTGACTCAAGTCATAAGGCAAGCTGCTAGTCCCCCACTTAACCTTAAAGTTACAGGTGTCGCACCCCAAAAAAAAAAATCCAGGCGCGCGGCGTCGGCTGGCGATTTTTCATCGTTTGTTGCGTTTGCTTTGAATTCGTTCGTGGGAGTCGCCACCTAGTAATTTATTGAGGGCTACTAGGAAACCTGATGTACTGGTCTTGTCAGAGATCATGGGTAAGAGACTGTTTGTGGTTAGGGAAGGTATTAGCACCCCTAACACACCCTACCTGAGATAAGCTGCTTCGTGTTTTGATGTGATTTGAAAATTTAAAATATTAATTAAATTCTTAGGCTTGAATAAATCAGTTATTAAATCCCGAATATATGTAGAAACTTGTCCTCATATTTTCATGGAAAATACAACTTGATTTTATTTGTCCTTGAGATATTTAACCATATTTAAATTAACAAATAATTCTTTGTTTTTTATTTTATTTTTATAATTCAATGACATAAATAAAAATGCAAACACAAACATTCACTTTTCACTATTTTTTTTTTTGTTTCTTTTCTTTCCCTTTTCTTTTCTTTTTCTTTTACATCACATTACAACTTACAATAAAAAAAAATCAAATGCTAAATAATAATAAAAAAATCAAACAATTTTAAATTTACAAAAACAGCCCCCCCAAAGCCTCCTGGAATTGCTGGGAACGACAGTGTGAAGAATCATGGGCAGCAGGCCACTGGCGGCGCGTCTTCCCACGCGCCACCGCCACTGGCGGCGCGTGGGTTCACGCGCCGCCGCAGTAAAAGCACAGCAACAGGGGGTCCAAAACGGCTACCTTCCCCGCTCCTCTTCCTCTCCGGCAGTGATCTGTAACAAGAAAAGAGAACACACGCAACAGTTTGATTTTATTCCATTTTATGTCTAGATCTGTGCTGATTTTCCCCTTTTTTAGATCTATTCTTTTCTGTCTTCTTTGTTCTTCGTGCGTCTGTTCTTTCCTTCTTCAGCAGGTGGCCGTCTGGCGGTGTTGAAAGAGGAGGGCTGTTAGGAGGCAGCGGTGGCTGGCTGATGATGGAGACCGAAGTCGAAGGGAACCGATCTGCGGTTTTGTTGTGCCGCTGGGGGAGGAGCTGGAGCTGCTGTGGAGATATCACCGGAGAAGGCCGGTCTGTGGTTCTGGTGATGACGGGGACGACTCTGTGGGCGCTGCTGCGGTGGCCACTGCGGGGCAGTTCTGGAGGTTGGTCTGTGGGCGCCGTGTGTCGGCTGCTACTGGAGGAATCTCCGGTGTTGATGGAGAGGAAGAGATCGGGGAAGATAGGGAAGCAGCTGCTCTGTCGGTGCTGCTTTCGCCGTTGCTGTGGCCGTCTGCTGAGGGAGAAGAAGATGCTGTTGATGGCTTGGAGGAGCGACGAAAATGGTCCGGAGGAGGAGGAGAATGTTGCCCCCGGCGCTGCTGTTCGGCCGCCGCTGGGAGAAGGAGCTGGGTCTGCGGAGACGCCGCTGGTTTTGCCCAAATGATGGGCGGTTGGAAACGATGGAAATCATGGCGAGAGAGAGAGATCATTCCGATGCTCTCCTGTTTTGTTTAGCAAAGCCAAGGGAAAAAAAATAAGTGGTCGGCTCACTGGTCTGCGGGGGAAAGATGAGGGTTTTGTGGTTCTGAGATGAAGAAGGGGCTGTCGGGTTGAAGAAAAAATTCAAACCGACTGGGGGCTGCTGTTTTTTGAAAGTGGAAAGGGAGGAATAAGCCGGCTCTGGTTTCTGAAGGATGAGTCGCCGAAGGAGAAGAAAGGGAGAAACAGCCGAGAGGGGGATGAGAAATGGTGGGGGTCCTTGGCTCTCTGGTTCTGGGAGAGGAAAATCCAAGGACCCCGGGGAATAAAAATTCAAAACCAGTAGGGGAGGCGCCGCCGGCTTCAGAAAAAATGGGGGAGAAGATAGGTTTAGGGTTTTTTCTTTTTGTATTTTTCTGATGTTTCCAAAATTAACCCCCCCCATTGTAAGTGTTGGAAACCAGTATTTATAGGCAAAAAATATTGCCAAGTTTTCAAAATTGATCCCTTAACTTTCTTTTTTTGTAAGATTTGATTTTTCTTGTTTTTTTTTGTATTTTTTGAAAACGAGTAATATCAACGTCGACTCGATGAGGAAAATCAATGATTTTAAAAACGACGCGTGAAAAGTCGAACGCGTTTGAAAATCCTTTGAAAAATTAAATTCTTTTTAGACGACGTTGAAAATGCTAAAATGACGAAAATATATTTAAAAACATATTTTTTGGATTTTCTTTGTTTTTCTCTATTTTTGGATTTTTTGAAAATATATAAAAAACATGGGTCAAAAATTGGGTAGCAACAACAGGTGTGTGCCCTCATAATATAATAACAATAATAAAGTGATGCATGACCATGCCATGTACGATAGAATGTAAAGATGTATGCTAAAGCTTTTAAACAAAGCATCGTAAGAAAACAAAAACCAATAACACATAGCCTAAACAAACAAAAAATCAAGCTTAGTCCAAGGGTCCCCAGTGGAGTCGTCATTCTGTCACACCCCCTCAAAAAATTTTTTTATAAAGGCACGACATCCATTAAAAGAGAAGAGAGTAATACATTCAAAATAAATTGATTTCGTTGCTTCCAACAAAGAAAACAAGGATCGATGTGTGGAGAAGAACCATCAGAACTATTAATTTCAGCTATATGAGAAGGAGGACACGACAAGGAAGCATTAACAAGGTGGAAGATACCCTGAACAAGAAGATATGACTTCATATACATTCACTAATAGAGATAATTGTTGTTTGTAAGTTTAATCAAAATAACTTATTGAGTATTGGACAAGGTAATTATGACTAGAGTTGAAGTTCTTATAATATGAAGAGGAATGACACACATATGACAATAGGAACCATTGTTCTGCTCTGCAAGAGAAAGGGGTCTACTGCTGTAAGAAGAAGCCATCGACAACATTCTGTGTGTGGCCAGCCGGTGGTTCTACAACAATGGTCTGGTTGTAGAAGAAGTCAGCAGCTATAAAGTCTATTAGAGAGATGTCACACCCCCTCAAAATTTTTTTTTATAAAGGCACGACATCGACTGGCGATTTTCGTAGTGTTCTGATGATTTGGTTCTTTGGAGTCGCCACCTAGTATTTGGTCACTAGGAACCCTAACTGGTCTTTCAGAGATTCTAAGGCAAGGGACTGGTTGCGTAAAGGGAAGGTACTAGCACCCCTAGTACGCCCTACCTAAGGTAAGCTGCTTGGTGTTTGGTTTGCTTTATAGTCTATGGTGTTGGTGTTTTCTAATCCCGTCAACTCGTAAATCGCAAGGATAAGAGAATAAAAGAATGAAGAAAATTTCACAATTCTTAAAAAAAAAACAATTACTTTTCACGACTCGTAAACCGTGGAGAAAAAAAAATTAAAATTTTGAAATGTTCTCGATCGCAACCAAAGCTTCTTTCAAACATGCGCGTTGATTTATTACTCCCGATAATATTTTGGATGTTCGTCCTTTTAAGGATTTCTTCATCCAAACATTAGCAGTGAACAATAACCACAACTTCTCCTCCCAAAATAAGATTTTTATAGTTTTTGGAATATTGGCCAATACCCTTTGGAGTTTTACAAACAGGTTGTAAAATCCACAAATGCAAGAAAATGATTTGTGTTTAAGAAATCCATGTGAAAACACATTTTCAAAACTTCCAATATTTTTTTTTATATATAAAAAGAACATTCAAAACATGTTAGTGTATTGGCCGTATGCATGAAAACAAAACATTTTTTTTTAGTAAACATTTTTTTTGACGAAAACCGGGTATTTTAATACCGAATTTGTATCTTGACAATATAAAAATACAAACCAGTATTGACCCAAAATACAATAATAAAATTACAGAAAAATCACAAATTCTTTGAAATAATTTTTTTGAAGATTTTTTATTTTTTTATTTTTTTTTTAGGGCTGACCCATCGGGGCCCACATGGCTGGGCTGAACCCAGCAGGCCTCATGTGAACAGTGAAATAAATATGATGTGAACAGTGAAATAGCATTTCACTGTTCACGTGAATTATATGTGATGTGAACAGTGAATTAACATTTCACTGTTCAAGTGAATTATATTTCACTTCAACAGTGAAATGCAAGGAAATGGTGCATGCACAGCGACGAAGGGGGTGCAAACCTGGTGGCAGAAATGATGTTGAAGACGATGGCAAACACTCCCAGTGATGCTGGTGGCGGTGGACAGGAAGCCAATGGGGGCTCACGATGGTTCTGACGGTGGCAGTGGTTGGGAAGCGCAACTGTTTTCTGCAGTATTTCTTCTTCTTTATGTAGACGCACGTACCTCTGTCTTCCTCCTTTTTGCTTATGTCTGGTTCTTCTCCTCTTGATCCCGGGTGTTTCCTTCTGTCAGCTATTCATCCTTCTCTGTGTACAATGGTCTCCCCTCTCGGTCGTCCCCTCACTGTCTCATTGCTTTTTTTTGTTTTGTTTCCTCCTCCCTCTCTTCTCTGTCCGTTCCTTCTCCGGTTTCTTCTCTCTCTCTCTTCGGGTTCTCTCCTCCTCTCTCTCTTCGGTTTTCTTTGTTTTTTCTTTGGGTTCTTTTTTTTTCTTTTCTGTCCTCCTCCCCCTCTTCTCTCTTTCGGTTCTCCATTTATAGAACCAGCGGGCGTGGCTTCACCGTGGAGCCAAGGAGCGGGTCGAGGAGCGGCTGTCCAGGCGGGCCTCCCTCGGCTTCGGCAGCGCGGCGGGTGGTCGGCCAGTGTCTTCTGTCGGTGGCCCACCGGCGTGGGGCCTCGGTCGGTGACAAGAGGGACCTGCAGAAAAATAAATAATGCAAACTTTTCCTTCTTCCCCGCTGTAATGTTCGGGGGAAGAAGAAAGTGAACAGTGCCGTTCAAAACGGCACCGTTCGGTCTCCTTTTTTTTTTTTTTTTTTTTTGCATGAAACGGCGTCGTTTTGGATAAAACGCGCCGTTCCATTTTAAAATAAAGGCGCCAGAACATTTCTTGAATCAGTCCTTAATCATCTGTGTTCAATTCAATTTCGTCCCTTCCAATTTCGGTCTGTCCCCATAGTTGGCCGCGTTTTCCACTTTGATCCTTGGCCTCTGATTTATGCAATTTAGCCCTCAATTGATCAATAAACTTCTAATTTCTTCAATTAAGCCCCTGGATCAAATTCAAACAGCCCCCTCTATCTTTGCGCCTTCTCCAAATTGGTCCCTGGTTTCGGATTTTTACAATTAAGTCCCTAATTGGCCATTAAACTTCAATATTTATGCAATTAAGCCCCTGATTTGACCCAATAAAATCCTAAAAAATATATAATTTGGCCCCAGAACTTTAATTTCTTCTAATTAAAGCCCAAATTGACTTAAAAATCAATTTTTTCTTGCAATCAAATCCTTTATAAATTCAAATAAAAATCCAATTAAGTCTATAAACATCCAAATTTGGGCTTCTCCTCAAAATTTAAATTTTCCTTCTCAATAGGGCTCTCATCCTTCAAGAAAATACTGTAAAAAATCCAATCTTTGTATCTTTATACTCCTTGACCAGTTTTCTAACCATTTTCTGAGTGCTTCTGCCTTCCGTTATTTTTCTAGCCTCTTTTGGCTATTTATTTTATTTATTTTTGTGGGGACCCAAAAATGGGTTACAACAAGAGAGATAAGTTTTAATGTGTTAAGGCTCTGATATTGAGTTGAAGAGTAATAGGTGGCTTAACCTATTAGTTAGCCAACCTTTTTTATTTATACATGTAAAGCAATAATATACAATAGTTAATATAGAAATTACAACACTAGATTAGTCCTATAATATTTCCTACACACACACACATACATATATAATATTTCAATGATGAAAAATGATGAAAAAATCATGAGAAAGCAAAAAAAAGAAGAAGCAAAAGAGCCTAAAAAAGATTTAAAGACATAAAGAGTCAAGCTGATGATAGTGATCTTAAGTCTTTAAAACCTTAAAACACCTTTTGAGTTGTATGAATCCTTTTCTTTCATAGCCAAGAACTACAACCTACGTTACTTGCTTTTAGAAGTCATTTCTAATCAAGCAAGCAAACAAGCAACCTGGAACAATAAAAGGTGCTCTCAAAATGTAAAAAAAATACTTTTTCATAAGAGTCATGACATCGAGAACAAGCTACTCATTATTATTCATGCTGATAAAATGAGTGTTAAAAAATAAACAAATGTTTCTCAAACAAAACCTCGAGCTTCTTCTCGAGTCCTTCGCTTTGAAACCCACAAAAGTATAAGGTCACCTTATGATGTACCTTCACCAATTACAATATCGCTAATACAAGAACAAATATCTCTTTTCCAAGAAAGACAATAACCAAGGAGTTAAACGATTTCAAAAGTAAATTGTTTTAAACTCACATCGAAATAAGTTTTTATTTTTAAAATACAAGATCAAGATTTCACAATTCATTCTAGATGAAGATTTCTTCACCAAAACAAAGAGGAGAAATGAGAGAATGGTTACTCAAAACCATTATTTTTCTAAGTCACTAACAAAGCACACTTAGAGGTAATAACTAGAACAAATAGGCGATATTGTGCTTTGAAAGGGTTTAATCTCTTCGGGTAACTATAAAAAAAGAGAAAAGGAACATTTCCTACAATGAGACAAGGGGGAATTCTTGCTTATAAAAGACAGTTTGATAATTTAAAGATAACTAGTAACACTGAAGGTTATTAGTAAAAAAGAGAAGTAATAAATGATCCTCTCAAAATGATCAATAAGATAGAGAATACCTAGCAAGTAAATGGGTCATAATGGCTATAAAGGTTGATTTGGGTAAAATTGCTAATATTTTAGAAAAAGATCTACATAGGGCAACTTGAGTGGGCTAGAAGCCAAAAGATTAGAAATAACATATCTCATCAATCAAGCAATAAAGAAGATTGAAAAGAAATAAAGGCCTATATTTCAAATTAGATAAAGATACATGATAAGTTTTCAAAAATTCACAAGAGAAATCATAAAAATTCACAAAAGAAATCCCTAATGGGATCCATCAAAATAATAGCCACCTCAAAATGGATAAAAATAAAAATAAAACTTTTGAAATTTTTTCACATTTGAGAAATTTTAGACTAGGATAGGCCGCCTATGAGAATTAAGTCACCCGAAAAATCTTTTTATTTGTCAATTTAAAAAGTCACTCATCACAATAAAACCCTTTGATTTTTTTTCATTTAAGCAGGCCATCCATCAAAATGAAGCCACCTAAAAAATCATCATTTTTTTCAATTGAAAAAATCATCCATCACAATGAGACTATTTGAGATTTTTTTCACCCAGGCAAACCGTTTATGAGAAAATTAAACCACCCAAAAAATCTTTGTAGTTTTCAATTGGAAAGGTCATTCATCACAATGAGACCCTTCAAGTTTTTTACCTAGGCAGGTCACCTATGAGAATTAGATCAGGCTAAAAGAAATCTTCATATCTTTCTTCGATGGATAGGTCATTCATTATAATGAAACCAAGATTGAAAAACTTCCATGCTTTTTTTTTCACTAATGGGCAGATCGCCTGGAATAATTAGACTACTTCTGAAAAATCTTTGTATTTTTCACCAATGGGTAGGTCGCCTTTAATAATTAGACCATTTTCAAACAATCTTTGTATTTTTCACCCACGGGCAAGTCGCGTGGAACAACTAGACCACTTCCAGAAAATATTTGAATTTTTCGCACCATGAGCAGGTCACCCAGAACAATTAGATCGCTTTTGAAAAATCTTGGTATTTTTCACCAACAAGCAAGTTGCCTAAAACAATTAATCATTTTAAAAAAATCTTCCTATTTTTCACCAATGGGCAAGTCATATGGAACAATTTGACCACTTTAAAAAAATCTTCATATTTTTCATTAACGGGCAAGTTACCTGAAACAATTAGACCATTTAAAAAAAATCTTTGTATTTTTCATCACGGGTAGGTGGCCTAGAACAATTAAACCACTTTCAAAACATCGTATTTTTCATCAACAAGCAGGTCACCTGGAACAATTAGACAACTTTTTAAAAGATCACTGCATCTTTCACAAACAAGAAAGTTGACTGAAACAATTAGACCACTTATTAAGAAATCTCTACATCTTTCACTAACGGGCATGTCGTTTGGAACAATTAGATTACTTCTAAAAAATCTTCATGTTTTTCACCAACGAGCAAGTCACATGGAACAATTTAACCACTCTTGAAAAATATTTGTATTTTTTACTATTTGGATAGGTCACCTGAAACAATTAGACAATTTCTAAAAAAAATAATTTTTTATTGACATGGTAAGTCATCTTTCAAATGACTAATTTTTTGTTTAGATTTCTCTCTCTCAAATATGGCCATTCGTCAATTTACTATTTTTTTTTATATATAAATTTACTAGGTAAGGCCCAAAAGAAAACAATGGTTTGTAGTGGTTTTGCATCGTAAATATTATGAAAAAGAGAGCAACTGTCATAACCCAACTTTTAACAATACAAATTGATCAAAAAATAAAAATTAAAGAAAAATAATTTGAATATGGGATCAAGACAACACAAATTGAAAGTTTAAGGACTAATAAGATAAACTTATAAATTTGAAAGTCAATTTTGGCAAAAATTAAAAGAATTGACAAGTTTGAGGACTTAATTAAACTTGGAATTAGGTTAATTAATGAATTCATGAGCTTAATTAAAGAAATATCCAAGTTTAGGGCTGATTTGGATCAAAATTACAGGAAATTAAAGTCCAAAAACCGAAATAAATACGTAATGATACTAAGGGGAGGTTAATTGATTTTTTTAAGGGCAATTTTAAAAGAATTATAAGTTGAAGAGTCAATTAAAGACTAAGTTGATTAAATTAGAGAGGACTATTTTGTAAATAGCACTGAAATACAGGGGTCCAATTGCTATTTATCTAGGGGTGAAATTAAAAAAAAATCTATGAATAAGGGCTTGATTGCAAGATGTCAGAACTTCAGTGGCCAAATTGAAGAATGACCATCTCAGCCCAAAACATCGCCGTTTCACATTCGGTGTTTCTTCTTCTTGTTCTTCCTCTGGAAATAGGGAAGCCACCTGCAAAAGAAAGGACACCGGTCTGCCAAGAAACCATCCTCTTAGTCCAGGAAGAATAGAGACCAAATGGTATACCACAAATCCGGAGTCAACCCAGCCTCCTTCGTCCGCAAACACGCCTCTAGTGTCCGGGTTAATACCCACCACCAACAGTCCAACATGCAGGACTGTTGGTGTCCTAAATCAGGGATGTTCCTTATAAATACAAAGGAAAGCCACTATCAGCGGGGGGAGAAGGAGGAGAAAAGACAGAGAGAACAGGTGGGGGGATGAAAAACACACAGGACACCAGAGATAAAACCCAAAAATAGAGAACCCGGGGGGGACAAAAACAGAGAGAGAAGGGGACTAGGACAGTAGGACGAACAGAAGATGAAAAAACACAGAGAGAGTCTAGGGTCGAGAAAAAAAAACAGCGTCTAACCAATATACCATCGTCTTCGGCTTCGTCTCCATCTACACTAGGTAAGCTTTTTGTTTCTCCCCTAGTCATTTTAATTACCTTGACCCTGTAGCAAGTGTTCTTGAACAATTTACGCACGTTTGCCGATAAAAGTCGGCTGGGTTACTGGTTAACTAGGCCAGGCGGGCTGGATCCAAACTAGTCTGTAGGGGGAATGGGTCTGCTAGTTTTTTTTTTTGTCTCTCGTGGTTGTGGTATGTAGAGCTGGGCGTGTAGCTTAGCGTGAAAGTTCAACCAGGGGAGGGGGCTGTTGGGTGGCGGCGAGGTTTAGAAAAATGTATTTAGGGTTTTTTTGTGTATGTTTTTTTGGGTGTAAGCTAGAGAGATTTTTGGTTTTTTTTTAATGGTTGATCTCCCTTTCTTATTTTATTGTGTGAGATAATTTTTTTTTTATTGGTAAAAAATTTATTTTTTTCTCTGATTGCTTGGTTTAACAAGCCATCTAAATTCATTTTAGTCTTTTTTTTTTCCTGATGTTTTTATCCAAAAATAACTAATGATTTTGAAAATAACATGTTAATAGTTAAATATGTTGAAAAAAATAATTGAAATTTGAATCTTTTTGGAACGACACAGAAAATAATGTCAATATATAAAAAACATATTTTTTATTTTCTTCTTGCATGTTGAAAATATTTTAAAAAAAATATTGGGTAAAAATTAGATTACAACATTCTTCCATCCTCAAATATAAATTTCCTTATTTTTTCACTTTATTTTTGGAGCATGTCTCGTCTTTGGTTGATCAAAAATATGTCATATAAATCAACCAAATATTAATTGATAGGACATCTATATATTCCTGATCAATTCTGTTGCTTTCTTCATGCATGCTTGGTTCCATAGGATGCAAGACTTTAAAATAAGATCAGCTTGTACATGTAGATATATTGGAATTCGGGGCACCATCAGTTTTCAATTCTAGATATTTTAGATGCCTGAATTTAGACCACTAATGGTTACATAATTTTCTTCGTTTCTCATTAATCACATCAATTTCTACTTTCTAGTATGTCGAAGGTTGTTCGTCAATTTCTTCATGCACTTTTTTCTTCATGCACTGAATATATAACGCTGTGGTTCTTGACTCATATTGGTTAATCACGTGTTAGAAACGGAACCAGACTTTTGTTAGACTTCTACTTATTTGACATTACATTATCGTCAACAAATAACATTCAGTTGTTGTCTTCTTGATACTGCAAGAGCCCATCGGATATATGCTGCAAAAAAAAAAAATCAATTAAATTTTTTTAATGTAGAATAAAAAAATTTTTGGTTTAAATATTTTAATTTTAAAAAATAATATAATATATTTTCAATGTAAAATTTAAAATCCTTTATATATATATTCTATTTTTCCATTAATCTTCTTAAATATATAAAAGACAATAACTTAAGATACATGAATTTAGTTCTTTTCATTTTTTTTCCTAAAACAAATTTAGTTAGATATTATATAACGACAATTAATAATAATATATAAACGTTTGAGAATTAGCTACCCTCTCTATACATTTGTTCTAAAATTAAGATAATGATTTTAAATCATATAAATAACTGATTCTTCGAAAAATTAACTGTTGCCTTTGTGGAACTACATATGATCTAGAAACATTTCTGTTTTAATCTTCCTTGTGTGGTTTGGGATTGAATTTCCTTAAAATTCTTATAAAATTGAAAAAGAGGAAAATTAGAAGGGGGTCAAATGACATTTAAATTTAAGAAGTTGTTCCCCCTTCCTTAATATTTTGCTTCGCCCCAGCTTTAATTACCTTGATCTTCTAGCAAATAATTTCTTCTTCATCCACTTCCAAATATAATTTCCTTGAAGTATTTTTCGCTTTATTTTGTGGAGCCTGTCAATATGTCATATAAATTAATCAAGTATTAGTTAATATATATATATATATATATATATATATATATATATATATATATATATATATTAATTTTTGTATACTGAGATTAACTCCACATTTTCATTTGTTTTTTGTCAAGATGGTAATCTACCAAAAGCATAAAAAAATATAGAGACTAAATTGATTTTTTTTAAAAAATTCCAATATTATTTATTGTTAACTTGGCACAATTGGATAAACTCTAAATCGCACTGGTAGCCAAAACAATAGTTTTTTTTTTTTTTTTTAAATGAAAGACGAGAATTTTATTAATCATCATATTTAGCCAATAAGAACATGGCTAAACAGGAGAGAAAAAATAACCAAAATATACAGAAAAATCACAAAACAAAACATGATTAATTGGCTTCTGTATTAAGTCCATAAAAGCAGAGAAATGAAGCAAAAAAGAAAAAAAATACTTGAAAACTGCCTAAACAATATTGCAATATTTTCTAAAAGGTGCAATTTGGTAGTTTTCGAAGGGGTATTTATTAAATGGATCAATGGACCTCCTTTCGGTAGATTTTAAAGTCAATCGACCATACTATGAAGTTCATAAGAAAAACAATCGATTGCCACAATCAAAGGGCACAAAAAGTTGATTTTGTCTGTTTTGTATCCTGTTTTCCACAGTGAACTACAGTTGAAAGCTTCTCTAAATATGTATTTTGACGGATTCCCACCCGTATTAGTGAAACTAACTTCTGTTTTTCTTTGTGGACCTATAGACTAAGACAACATTGTCTGTCATCTCCTTTCCAGTAACTGGTTCTAGAACATTACTTGCATAGGAGGTCAAAACAAACTCGGACAAAGTTTTTCTTTCTGTAGGTTGACTAAATTGTCATGCATGTACCCAGCCCGAAGCTCACATGCTAGTAAAATCCACTATAATCTTTAAAGTAAAAGGGGGAAAAAAAAAAACTCCACGTTATTGACCACCATGTTTTCGAAAGATCATTAGTAATTTCAGTGCATGTTCCCAATCCAAATTCTAGATATAACAATATTATGTCAACGCCACAGACTGAGGTTTATAAATTTCCATAATTTGATGATCAGTATGAATGACTTGTATCTATCCATCTCCCAGATCACCATCCCAATAAAAATCTTCAAATTAGCCATTTAGAACGCATATACCTTCTTAATTATACATTTTTCTCAGCCACTCTCTAAAAATGGAGGTGATGGCCAAATTGCTATCCGAAAGTGACACGAATAATAAGCGATTCGAATTCGCCGACTGAGAGCTTGGGGCTTTCCTATGCCTGCCGGTCAAAATTCAGTTCATTTCGTTGCATTCGACATGTTAGACCAACCGTGGAGGCTGAAGATCTCTGTACGCAAGAAAGGTAAGTATCTAAAACCTTGGATATGTGGTCAATGGGGGCTCTATGTTCTTCAGAAAAAGCTCAGGCCAGGAGATAGAGTTGCCTTGACTATGCATGTGCAAGAGAATGGTGTAAGAAATTATCGCATCATAGCTGAAAGGAAGCATTTCGGTTTCTGGTATTCCATTGATCACTAGTTATTCACAGCACAGGCAAGGTAGGGATATCTTCTGGAGCAAGCGTGGAAGCATTCTTGTAGAAAAGTGAAGAGATGAAATATAAGGGTCGACACTGAAATGGACTAACAAGTATATAATGAGCTTAAAAGAGTTTTTCTTTCTCTAGCTTAAGCAAATTTTAACTCAATCATCTATGTTCTGCACTTTTCTTTTGTACATGAGATTTAATGTTTTTACTTAATTCCTAGTTTAATTTGCCATCAACTTACTTGCACAAGCTTTAATAATAAATTCACTCGGCTATTATAAAAGAAACAAAATTAAATATGTGTGTATTTTGTAGAAGGTAAATAAATAAAGAAAAAAATGCATTTAGCATGAATTATAACAGTAACTTTGAAATACAGGATTTTGATTCAATAGTTAGAGTAAAAATCAAAGATAATTTCAACCAAACATATGATTTCTCTTCGAAATATCAAGACAAATAAATCTAAACAGAAATAACTAAAATTAACTTACAAAATTCTAATAAAATAGACTCTAAATGAGATTGAACAAGAGTCCAATTCATTATGTTTGGGTTCATAAATACTACGAAGCCGTGTATTTTTCTTAAAAAAACATATATGGTAAGCTACTTGGTATGTAGCATATTTATAAACTTAATTAAGGTTGGAAAAAATTAGATTTGAAAATATTATAAATTTATGATGTTTTCAACCCAATTTTTTACTATAATTTTTTAAAGTTATGGTCAAAGTAAAAAGTATTCGTAAGCAACTATGTATAAATATTTAATTTTATTATAATATATAATTAGATATAATTTTATTTAAAATAATTTGTATATAAAAATAAAATAATTATTTAATTCTTTTCTTGAATTGAATTTAATTTATGTTGAGTTGATTTATTTGTGAAATCAAGCGCAAATTTAAATTGCCCAGCTGTCAAGTACAGGACTGATCACTTGTCCTTAACTATGATGATGTGCCGTTTACCTCATCACCTTCTCTCTTGTCCAGAACTAAGAATGTGTTTGGTATTGCGGTAGCTTTTGTGGTTGTGATTTGAAAAAAATTGTTTTATAAAAAGTACTTTTAGTTGAGGTTGGTTTGAAAAAATAGGTGTTTGGTTAAAACTGTGGTTAAAATTGAGGTCGAAGAAAAAGTAATTTAATATGTTTGGTTAAGAATGCTTTTGAAATTGAGATTATAAAATAATTTTAAAAAATATATATTAATATTGATGGTTTTAAATTTAAATATTGTAAAATTAATTATTCCTATTACATAATAAAAAAAATAATACTTTATATAAAATATTTTTTATTATTTCATTAAACTATTTATAATTCCATTACGTACAAAATTCATCCGATAAGAACTACAGCTTTCATAATTTTTTGAGCGTGTAATAAAATTAGATAAAATATTATCAGATATAAAATTAATATTATTGTGCGAGTAAATTTAATTTACTCTATACTATTTTTCAAGAAAAAAATATTATTCACATCGCGAATGAATTTAATTCTCTAAACTAGTTTTTTTTTTAAAAAATTAATACAATTAACACACTAAAAAAAAAAAAACAGTGCAGTGAATTGCACTGTTCTTTTGTTTTTACATGCTACAGTGCGCGCAAAGCAGGTTTTTTTATGCTTTTTATTTTCAGCGTTTTAACACAAAAAAAACATGAGTTCCATGCATAATAAATTAAGTTTTTTTGTTATCAAATGGCTGCTCACTGCGTTTTAAATAAAAACACAGCCGCACATACTCTAACTTAACTGAAACTCCAAAATAAACCCATTCTGAAAAAGTTAAATTGCCATGCTGTCTGCTTCCAGATGAGCTGTGCAGTTCTTTGGTGATTGCCCAGAATTTCAGAAGCTGAGTACTCTGAATGAATGCGACTGGGGAGGTGCAAGTTTGTCAGTTATTTGTTAATCTATTTTGTAAGAGTTTCTTATAAAATTATAATTACATATTTTTTTTTCTTTTAATTTGTAATTATAACTATAATTTTGTAATGTGATTAAAATGATATGATTTGATTGGAAGCCCCACCAATTAGATATTTTTGCGTTTCTTTATAATAAAATCTCTTCCTTCTCCATGTTCTTCATCCTTAATTTTAGAGTTTCTTTGTCTTCTTCGATCTTCTCCATTCCTAACACACCATCCTTCCCTCCCTTCCAACACCTCTCTCTCTCTCTCTCGCATTCCTTTCCGTTTCCTTCTCAGGTTCTCTCTAGAAAAACGTTGGATTATTGTTTGTTTTTTGGATTAGAGTTGTTGCATTTCAATTTTGACAGTTGGTGAATCAGATCAGGGCTTGAATTGAAGTTGTGATACAAAGAAAAGTGGAATTGCATAAAGTTTGATTTGTGGAAGTAGAAGTTGATTTTTTTCAGAAAGGGAATTTTGTGTTGGGGTTTTTGCGTTTAGGTTAAGAATTGTGATGAATACGAGGAGTTCATGGGCTGATTTGGCTTCGAATTCTGCAGATGAGAGCACAAATGCTGGCTCTTCTGCTAACAATGAAAGTGGACGTACTGCGGGAAATGCCCCTACTCGATCCACATATGTTCCTCCTCATCTCCGCAACCGCTCGCCATCTTCAGATCCACCAGCTGGTGCCTTTAGCGGGTCTGCGTCGAGTAATGATCGTCCTGGGTATGGTGGTGGATCACGCTGGGGTGTTCCACGAAACGATTACCGCGGTGGGTATGGTAGTGGTGGTGGGAGACAGGGAGAGGTGGTTGGGATCGTGGGAGAGAGAGAGAGAAGTGAATCCTTTTGGAAGTGATGGGGCTTCTGCGAGATTGGGTGGATTCTAAGGGATTAAAGCATCAAACAAGGGAGTGATTGTTTTAAAGGGTGTGGGATTGCATTAAAAAGATTTGAGTAATCTTTACTTAATAAAGTAATTCCTGATAAATATTTATATATTTAGAGATGAAAAATGTGAACATGAATGCCATTGCCTGTTGTCAGTCACATGTTAAGCTTGTTGTGCTGTCCTCAATAATCATCTAGCCAGCTGTTCTTTATGTTTGTTCATAAAGGTTAGTTCTTATTTGCTTGTTAGTCTTCTAGATTTTGTTGTTGAATGTTTTAGTATAAGCAGATGAAAGTGATGGGGCTAGTGTGAAATTGGTTGTGTTTCAAGGAGCTAGGGCATCAAACAAGGGAGTCTCTGTTTTAACAAGTAAGTGGGATATTTGTAGTTCAAGTTAATTTAATTATATTTATTTATTTCGATTTACTGGCCTTTTGCTTTGTGAGTTTATTTATGTTGTCTGAAACCATAATGATGGATTGATGAGGTTATGTATAAGCATTGGTTTTGTTGAGTTGCTGCTTTTTGCTTTTTAGCATTCGTGTTACCATCATGAAATTTGACTGCTTGCTATGTATATTTGGTCGAACACTGTACCTTTTGGGCCTCGGTAATAGTACTACGGAGATGGGAATTTATTAAAAGGTTTCGGTTATGTATGTTCATTGCATGTGATTGAAAGCTTCTTAAATTTGTGGCAGAGGATACAAATTCAGTAGCAGTGTTTGGTTCCTTAAAGATTTTGAGCTACAATGTTTGGTTCCGAGCAGACCTGGAGATGCATAGGAGGATGGAAGCGCTTGGTGAACTTATTCAACTACATTCACCAGATGTCATTTGTTTACAGGTTTTTCTTGTTCCCTACTCTTGAAATTGGATCTCCCTGTGTTGACTTTCATCTTAATTATTGCCATTTGTTTTCCTGCAGGAGGTTATTCCAGATATATATGACATATTTCAGCAATCCAGCTGGTGGAGAGCATATCAATGCTATGTTTCTTCTGAAATAGCAAGTTCAAGAGGATACTTTTGCATGCAGGTATGGTTTTGATATGTGCTGGATGGTGATTCTGCTTGTTAGTATGCTTCTGGCTTACTTTACTTGCTGACAAAGTATGGATCCCCTGATAATTCTCTTTGTTGTACACGCCCCCCCCCACCCCCCCCCCCCCCCCCCCCCCCCCCCCGGAACTGGAGAATCATGGAAACAGAAACATGGTTTTATGTTGGCTGTTAAATGAACTTCTGCAGGTTTTCTTTCTTTTGGTTGAGTGATAGTGTTTCATTTATTGGACCGGCCTTGATTATCTTACTGATCACGGAATACGTTTGACCTATAACTAAATTTTAGCAGTTCCTTAAAGTCAGTGTCTTTGTAAACATGGGACCAACTAATATCTTACCTGGATTTCATGTATTACATTGCTTTGTAGTTGTCTGCGATCCAAGTTTAAAGACTTGATATTGGCATTCATTTTAAAAAAAAATTAATTAATTAATTAATTATTATTATTATTATTGCCCCTTGTTTGCAGTTAAGTAAAACTACCAGTAAAATCTTTCAGCACTAAACCCTTTACGGATTTCCCAGAATTATCTTATTCAGTGAGTTTAGAAAGCTGGACTCAGTATGCAAATGAATTAATGTACAGAAAACGTGTTTTAATGAAATAAAAATTGTAGCCTTTGATTGAGCAGCTCTCTCGTCCTCTCTCACTGTCAATTTGCATGGGCAGGACTTTCCTTTTTTCAGAAGCTGCTAGCTATTACAACTACGGTCCTTAATGATACTATCAAGGTGGAGTTTTCTTGCTTTGACGAAACAATGGCATCAAGTAAAATATCTACTAGAACAAATCACGTTTAAGTGTTTTTTTTTAAATCCAAAAAAAATTAAAAATTAAAGGTAACAGTTGGCATATTAAAGTTTCATGTTTTCATTTTCTATCTTTAAGAAACTTTTTTTCATAGTTTTACTAGGTATACTACGTTTTGTATCTTGTCTTGATGGCCTCAGTTTGTCAGTTGTTCTATTGCTGTGTTATTTTCTGTCTATAAATTATCATGCTAAACTATAACCCTTAAGATTTATTAATATTTTCCTTTTATCTTTTAGTTTAAATCTTTTCAATACTACCCTTATAATTTCTTAAAGTTTTAATTTTTCTCTTTACTATCATCTAACTAACAAAAAGCTAATTTTTTATATTTTTTATTTTATGTTTCTTATTTTTCTCTCATTAAGTCCACATATAATTATAATATTTTAAAAAATATTTCAAAACCTATAGAAAAACAAAATTTAAAAAAAAGTACGCTATTTAATTAACGGTAGCATGACACTTTTAAAATTTTTAGAAAGGTAATATTGAAAAATCTTGAACTGCAAGATTAGAAGTGAAACACTGAGGAATCTGTAGGGATAAAATTAAAGTTTACCCTAAATTATTTTTAAAATTTTAAAAACAAAATGACGACAACCTTAGAGCCCGTTTGGCATTGCTGCCAAACCGGCGTTTTGATAAATTTTTTTTTTTTTTTTTTGTTAAAATTGAGTTATGGTTGTACTTTTTGGATCGTTTTGATGTGCTGATATCAAAAATGATTTTTAAAAAATGAAAAAACATCATTTGCATGTATTTCGGCACGAAAAGCTATTTGAAAAGCAACCGCTACCACACTGCCAAACACGCTTTTAATGTCCAATGTCCATAAATATAAAGAAAAGGTCCATTGATGACCTGTTACAACATCAATCACACATTAGTGTTTGCAAAACCAATCCACGAAAGCAAACCTCTAATTGGACTGAGGATTTTCAGTATGTTAATACAACGAAGTAAAAAATGAATGTCTTGGGCGATTGCTTCAAATTTCATCATGTAGGCTTGAAGGCCGCCGTGTCTAGGTTTTTTTTAATTAAGCTTCAGGTGTGGAGCGACTGACCTGTTTTATTTTTCTTTTATTTCTTGTTATTTAGTGAATTTTAGTCTTTTTAACTTGAGAAAAAAATAAATTTCATTCTTTGTTATTTTTTTATTTCACTTAAAAAAATAAATCTTTTTTCTGTACTTCAAAAAAATTAAGCATTCTATTGTTATTTCAGCCCCACATCCTTATCTTGTTTTTCTTCTTCTTTTATTAATTTTTTATTTGATGCAAAAAAAGATACTACATGCATGATTGTCATGTACTCAAATGAAAACTAATCTCATTGGTGAAATCTTATTAAGTAAAGGTGAATGATTCGAATCGAGGATTTGACAGATTTTTTAATATTAGTTTGATTAGTAATTGAGTTTTATAATTTATTTTGAATTATTTTTTATGAGGTTAACGTGGTCTTATGATCAGGGTTGTAATTTTTGTTGGTTAACCTAGATTAGCTCGGATCAATACATTAAGTTATTAACTCAATATTTTAAATAAAAGAACTTTTAAATATGTCATCATTTTAATATTTAAAAATGATATCATCCAATACGCGTCACATTTTGAATTCATGATTAAATTGATTTTTTAGAAAATATATTAATAATGCTTAGATATTATTTTTTGCATTAAAAAAAATAATCTGACTCACAATATAACACTGGACAACAATTTAGTTACAATCTACTTAATATAGTTATTTGTAGTTATAAAATAAGAATAAGGTTTAGGTCTTGAATTGAAAGGTTAATTTAGATTAATTGAAGTTTTTTAAACTACATCAAAATAATATTATTTTTAATAAAAATATATTTTACTATGTTTTACCACACGAGACAACCTAAGTTTTATACGGTAAATTCCTTACTCCATTTTTTTCTTCCACCTCGATTAGTTCATGTTCCAAATTAACAAGATCTCAAATCCACCCGCCGTAAATCCAGATTTTATAATTAGGCTAGCCGAGTAGAAATTTAAAAGATTTACAAGTTGAACCAATTACAACCCAGTAAAGGCCCATCCTAGTCAAAACTTTTATAAAAAAAATGAACTTTTATAACCTTCCTTTACTATTTTTTTCATTTTCTTTATAAAAACAATACTAAAAAATAAAAATCTAACTTGTGAATTATACCGGTGATCCGGATCATTTCCTGGGTCGTCAAGTTCTATGGCATCTTGGATGACTACAACATCTAGAAACCAATTTTATCATAAACTTGGGATATAGAATTTGATCACAATGGCGAGGCGATTTAATTATTGCTTTCAATGTTTTAGCTCGAAACCATCTCCCAAAGAAAAATCCTAATTTTCGTCCACATTAGTTGCTCAATCTCCACCTTTTGTATTGCAGTTTATATAAGTTATTTTTTTCGTAAACAGTGTGTAAAGTAATTGAAACATCATACGCGCGCGCACACGGAATTATTAAGTTCACAAGCAGCAAATCAGGGTAACAACTCTTCTGCAAATCCTCCAAGCATTTTAACAGACTCGATGTCAAGATAATAACCTCAAACAAAATCGTTGTTTTGCAGATTTATGACAAGAAAGATCCCAATAAAATTTATTTATGACAACGATAAACCCTAGGAATCATTCTACATCCTGATCAGATCAATATTCACAAAGACAGCTAAATGATGTTGATGATCGTGGTCAAACAGTCTGGATCTATTCTGGGTCTTCAAAGTTTAGCTAGGGTCCTTCACGTCCACAGCTTCCTTCTCGAACCCAATCTCAACCTGAGAGTAGCCATCACCAACCGAAGTGCCATGGCGATCCACTCATTCCAGTCCCCGATTTCCTATCTTTCCTAACATCAGACTTTAGATTATTGCTAGAGAAGAATTTGCTGGCGTCACCATATATGCACGCCTAATTCTGATCGGCCGTTGCTGCTTGGAATTTGGAAGGGACAATTGCAAGAAGAGAATGATAGAGATTTTGCTAACCGACAGTATACGTTTTCATACATGTTTCTGCCTAAGTTTTTGCAAATATGACATCAATCCGTAGCTGGACAGGTTCGTTCAGATATTTGGAGAGATCAGATGCTTGTGATTGTCCATTGAAAACCAAAATGGATGGCCTTGCTGTTCTCCAAATCGCGATAATGCTTTCCAGGGATAATATTTTGATATATTCTTTCAGCTATAGATTCCAAGTCTAGAATAGTAGAATGTATAGGGTTTGTAGTGGCACTTGTTGTTTCCAGATTTCAAGAGACATGTTTTCCATTGAAAATGAGTCGGTATACATCAAGGTTGAATTCCCATCAATCATTCTCGACTTTTGAAGTAGGGAATATGACAATTGAATATCTATTATTCTCAAAATCTGGCAACTACGTGCATTGTGCTTTTGCCAGTGGTTTTACAGAAAACCAACAGTAGACAATATATTTAAGTGGAAATTCATCAATAAGGTGCAAATCAGATATAATATCCCTTCACTTTACAGGTATAAATTAAGATTTGGTTATGTGCACATGAGATAATGTAGAACGATAAAGAAAATGCTGCTTTTATACGGATGATTCCACCAGAATTCAACAGCAAGTGGGCAAAACCAATCTATATAAACCCCATGAAGGCCTATATTTTGTTATAGCAACCGAGAATAAGGTTTCATGTATAGTACAACAATGGTCGGAGAAGCTCCCAATCTCCCTCAGAGGCTTCCGATATCTCAGTTTATAGTATTTGCTTCAAATAATGAGAATGTTGGATGCCTTTGGGGAGTTTGAGAGCTTACTCCCCATGACTAAATGGGATAGATTCAATAAATTTATAAAAATACAGTTTCTTCTGAACTCTCTCCCTCAACCGCCACTCTAGAGCTCGGCACCTTGTCAATTGTTTCTGTGTAGCGGTCGAGGTGAGGGGTTCAGAACATGTTGGCTTTGATCAGCTGCGAACTCCAGGCCATTTGCTGTTAAAACTCACTTTACAGTATTTTCTTCTTAACTAATTTTTATTTTTGGTGCTAATTTTCTTCTCATGCAATGATGGCACCAATTAATTTGTTCTCATATATGTGAGTTTTCTTCAAAATTGATCATAATTCTTCAAAATCGCATATATGGAGATTGGATTTTATGATGTGTTGTGATTTGATTTTTATATGGTTGTTTTAGTTTTGTTATTCATGTCATGGATTTAACAAGTTAAACTTAGTTGACTCAAGTTTTTTTTTTTTTAACAAATATATTTTCTAGTTTTATCATTTAACATTGAGTTTATTAGAAATTAGACTTCATGATTTGTTTTGATTTATTTTCTCTTATGTTGTCCTAGTCTAATGACCTGAGTCTTGAGTTTTACATAGACTTAAATCATTTTATTATGTCCTTTTATTTTATTTTTTTGAAGCCTCATTCTTCAACAATGAGTTAATTGAGAATTAAATTTTATAATTTATTTAAACTTGTTTTTTATGGAGTTATGCTAATATCATGATCTAAATCATGAATTCAACAAGTTAACTCGAGTTGACTTGGGTCATGTTTTATGTTATTTTTTTTTAATTTCATCATCTAGTATTGGGTTGATTTTAAATTATGATTCATGATTTATTTTTATTTAATTTCTATGAGATTATTTTAATCTCATGATCCAAGTCCTGAGTTTATTGAGTTAACTGAAGTTGTTTTTTTATTTTCTTTATTATGACTTTTTTAATCTTATCATTCAACATTAATTGATTGAGAATTAAGTTTCTAGTTTATTTTGATTTGCTATATGGGGTTATCATGGTTCATGACTTAGGTCGTAGATATGGAAGGTTAACTCGAGTTAATCCAATATTTTACTATTTTGATATTTTTTTTAAAAAAAAATATTGTTTTGAATATGTTTTTTAGTCCAACTATATTTCTACTAGCAGTCCAAGTTGCTTTTGGATCTACTAGTCGATTGGGTCACATCAAAACAACCATGCACCATATATTATTTTTATTAAAAAAATGTTATTAATATCTAGATATTTTTTTTACATTGACAAAAAATAATTTAACAGCAGCATAACGTTGGTCATTACGTAGTCCATCATAAACAATATTTTCAACCATTTCTCTTCTTCGAAGTTCTAGCCCCTAGAAAAATCACTCCAAAACCATCATTAAATACTATTTTAACCTCACAAAATCATTAAATACAGTATTTGAAAATAAAAACCAAATTTTGGTAAATAACAAATCCAGTTGCGGTTTTTAGTCATTCAAGCATATAAAAAATTCCATTGAACAAAATCATTGTAATACAGAATATAAAATTTAACAATAATTATTGGCAGAAAAAATCAGAAAATCAGAAAAGCAAATTGGGAAAAGCTAAGGCTTCGATTGTAACCACCGTTGTCTTTAGATGTTCTCCCTTCCCGTGATATTTGTCCGGTTGGTAAAATGAAAAAAATAAATTATTTATTGATTTATTTCTGTAACATTTTATTATTCTTTAGGAATTAGTTATAAAATGTTATTTCTCAAAAACCAACAAATTATAATTTTCTTCTTCTGTGTTTTGGATGAATATCATGGAACAGAAATAACATATAAAATAATGTTAGAGCAAATCACATTTTTTTCCAAATCGAAGAGACAAAGTTGCTTCGTCACATTTAAGGGTGTTTTTAAAATCTAAAGAAATTAAAAATTAAGGTAATGTCCAGTTTTATTTTATTACTATATATTTTTTTTTTCTATCAATAAAATTAAGGGTGGACTATATTTTTACCCAGAATATTTATCAATATCTTACTTCTGCCTTTATAGTTTAAAAGTTTTCAATACTACCCTTATAATTTCTAGTTTATTAAAATTTTGCTCTTTACTACTAATAACAAAAAGCTAAGTTTTTTATATTTTCATTTCGTTGCTCCCTGTTTTTCTCTCATTTTTTCCTCTAAGTCCACGTGTATATTATAATATTTTTAAAAAATTCAAAACCTATTTTTAAAAACCAAAAAACAAATTCAAAAGGTACGCTATTTAATGATAACATCACACTTTTAAGACATTAGAAAGGTAATGTTGAAAAAATTTAGCATGCAAGATTATGAGTGAAACATTGAGGAAAACTAGAGGGATAAAATTAAAGTCTACCCTAAATTATTATAAAAAATATTAAAACAGAATGGAACAGAGAACGGCAGCCATAACGTCCATAACCACGGCGAGCGGGCCCTAAGGAAAAGGTCCATTGATGACGTATTATAACCAATCCACCAAAGCAAACCTCCTTGACCCATGCTCTCAATCAGGCAGCCATGCTAGCACAAAAATGAATCTACTGGGCACCACGAGCCCACGATAAAAAAGGACCAAAGAGCGTGGAATGGGTCGGGTCGGGTCGGGTTGTAGTTGAATTGTTTAAACTTTAAAATCATCCAAATCCAATTGATATTCACAATCTACTCGATCTACCCAATTTTACCAGAACTTGCCATATAGAATTTGATCACAATGGCCGGCCGATTTAATTATTACTTTTTAGTGCCTTTTTGGCAGTTTTTTTTTTTTAATATATTTTTAAATAAAAAATACTAGAAACCCAAGCAAAATCCTAATTTTTTCTTCCACATTAGTTGCTCAATATCCACCTTCATGTTTTGTATTGCTATTTATATAGGGTTTTTTTTTTTTTTGTTTTAATAGCGTATAGAATAATTGAAACATCAACGAAATACATAAGGAATTATTAAGGTCAGAAGCAGCTAATCAGGGTAACAACTATTTTGCAAATTTTCCAGGCATTTTAAAGCCTTGAACATCAACACAATGACCTCAAACAAAATCGTTATTTCTCAAATTTTAGACAAGAAAGATCCCAATAAAATTTATTTATTATAACGATTAACCCTAGGGATCACTGATCAGATCAATATTTACAAAGACAGCTAAACGATGTTGATGATCGTGGTCAAACAGTCTGGATCTCTTCTGGGTCTTCAAAGTTAGGGTCCTTGACGTCCACAGCTTCCTTCTCGAACCCAATCTCGGCCTGGGAGTAGCCATCACCAACCCGAGTGAACTTGCCGCCATGGCCTCCTTTCTTAGGCGACCCACTCAATCCAGTACCTTATTCCCTATCTTTCCTAACATCAGACTACGGATTACAGTTGCTTTTGCTGCTCTTCTTCATTCTCACTATAATCTCTCTCTTATCTCAACAAGTGAAGCCTCTACAATGTGGAAAACGGTGGCTTGGGCGGTGTTTTTTATCGAAGGTTATCGATATTGAGGTAGGTGCGTCAGCCTTTGATTTGAGAACAGAAAATGGATAAGATCAACTACGTGAAAAACATTATAATATCATGCAATTCTGTGGGTCATGGATCAATCTTGATGGCCCAGGTGATCATGACTCTGGAAGTTCATATCTTGCCAAACCCTCGAGACCCTGTTTGGATCTGATTTGATAGCCGATGAGCTCGCACCTCAATCTATACTTGTATTTCCCTCTTCTTAGAGATCACAGGTTGAAGCTAACTTTGTAATAAAAAAAATTGATTTTGAGATTTTTTTATCTGGGAAAATTATAAGACTGATCATGAAATTACAAATACTATCAATTCAAATACATCAAACACTAATTAATATGGTAATGGTTTTTGACAAAAAAATCAAGTGGCTATGGTTCTAATTTAAATTATTGATGGATGATCGATATTTGGATGTTAAGACATTGGTGGTCTCTCCCTCGTCCGAAGTTAACATTTTTTTTGTTTAATTTTTACTTTTAAAGGGAAAAAAGGACATATGTTGAATTTATATTGTTTTCAATTCAAAAGAGAAAGAAAAGAAAAATTAAAAACATGTTTTTTTGTTAAATTTTTATTTATTTATGTAGAATATAAGTATGCTAATGTTTTATTTTAATTAGATGTGTTTTTTTATCAACTTATAAAATAAAAAATACTTTACTTTATTAATTTTTGTAAACTTAGTGTTGAACTATAAATATCAAATCATAAATTCAAAGAATAGCTTTTAAAGCCTTAAGGATAAAATATTTAATATAACCAGTTACATATAAAATATTTAAAAAATAAAATGAATATAAAAATTAAAAAAATATTTAATATACTTACCTGTTGAAATATTCAGAGTGTATAAAAAAATGTAGATCATGTTGATGTCATAGATTATATCTTTTATTCTTAAGGTTTTATAACTCAAAAATATTACTCAAAATCTCTTTATAAAATATAAGAAAAAGTTTCAAAATAAAATAACTGACGGTACCCACCCACGACGAATGACTCCCTCAAATAGATTCCCAGAATTTTTTTGAATGGTAAAGAGTCCCAGTCCTTGTATATATACACATAATTTTTATCTATCAAATAATAAATAATTTGAATGGTAAAGAGTCCCAGTCCTTGTATATATATACATAATTTTTATCTATCAAATAATAAGTAATAGATATTATTAAATAAAATTAAAAATACAAATACAAATACATATACATATACATATATAGGTACAATATAAAGTATATTGAATAATAAATAATATCGAAATCATATGTAAATACTTAAATTTTATACTTGTTAAATAATAAATAAAATATAAATATTGGTTTTTGATATGAATGCATACGAGCATATATATATGCTATAAAAATCCTATTCATTTATTGAATTGAAACACGCTTATTTGATTTAAGTATTCTGTACAAGGTTCTACAAAAATGGTCTTGACAAAATTACTTTTACTAGTCGATACAAAACTTTTTTAAAAATTGTTTGAATAACTTCTTGAATTTCCGATATGCAGACGTAATTCGTACGTAAGAACATATAGATTTGTTTTTTTCCTGGTAAAGCTAAATATTAAATAACGCATCATTACTCGTTTACAACGAGGGATCGTTTTTATTATAACAAGGCGGGTTAGTCTATAGATAAATTTTTAACAAGTAAAAAATTCACTTATTAGCAAAGAAAGTATCAATAAATTAACTCGGAGATAATATCAAAGCACCTCTTATGTCAGTCACAAGCCTAAACTCCCATGCTCAGATTCCAGAAGCATAAAGAAGAAATTACGCCATGAGTTTGTCGACTTTAGCACCTTCAAAGTTCAGTAAAGAAGTATTTAGCTTTAAGCCAAAACTTGGATTCCTATGGAGAGAGAGCAAAGAATATGAGAAAGGGGACACAACTACGACTCAAGTAAAAGGTTCCTTATGACCACAAGGTGAGAGCTGAAAGTGGTAGTAAATTAGTAATAATCATGGCGATTGCATTTGAGGGGCACGGCTTCCAATGCACGGCTTCCTATGCATTTGAGGGGCACGGCTTCCTATGCATCAAGTAGGAAATTTTGCTATAAATGGGCCCAGCTTCATTGTATATATACTTAATTTACTTGTGGTTAAAGAAAACTTTGAAAATACAAAATACTAATTATTATTAATGCATTTGAGGGGCACAGCTCTGTTGGTTTACAGGAAAGGGGTTTTTTTTTAAAAAATAAATTTCAGGAAAAGTGAATTCCTGAAAAATGAATTCTAAGAAAATATTTTCTGATGTTTGACAGTGTTATGGAAAATGAACTGGAAAACACTTTTCAGTGTTTGGTTGTGTTATGGAAAATGAACTGCAAAAATAATTTATTAATGAATTAATTTTTTTTTCAAGTTTATCTAATATATATAAAATATTTAATCACTTACAATAAAAAAATGAAATCTAAAAAGTATTTATAATGATGAATTTTTTTATTATATCCTATATTCATACATAGCTTATTAAAAATAATGAGAAACAAATCTTACAAATTAAAAAGTTGAATGAGAATGAAATTAAAAAAAAAATATAATTTCATAAATTATCTCAAATAAAATAAATAATAATCAAAATAATAGAGATCAAATCTAAAAAAATTTTAAAAAATGAAAGATGAAGAAATTAAAATAATAATAATCAACATTTCATAAATTATTTCAAATAAAATAAGTAACAATCAAAAGAATGAGGACTAAATTTGATAGATAAAAAAATTTCAATAAAAATATGATAAGGAAAAAGCAAATAGCAATTATAAAAATAAGGACCAAAATTAATATAAAAATAAAATTTTAAGATATGAAATTGAAAAATAAATATTCAAAACAAAATATATATACCAATCAAAAGTTTGAGGATTAAATTTAATATAATCAGCAAATAATGACATTTCTAAATTTTTCACAACTTCCGGAAAGTGTTTTCCCCTCAAATTTTTCAGGAAAACACTTTCCTGAAAACCAAGCCAAATTTTTCTTTTACTGGAAAGTGTTTTCCATTGACCAACTTTTCTACTGGCAAACAAACACAAGAAAGTTTGGAAAGTGATTTCCCGGAAACCACTTTCCAGAAAACAAACACAGCTAAAGGAAAAACACTTTCCTGAAACCAAGTCAATTTTTTTTTTGACTGAAATTGACAGGAAAGTGTTTTCCGTTGACCGGAAAGTATTTTCCGTTGACTAGAAAGTGTTTTCTGTTGACCAACTTTCCTAATGACAAACAAACACAGGAAAGTTTGGAAAATGGTTTCCCGGAAACTACTTTCCAGGAAACAAACATGACCTAAATAAGTTTTGATTCCTGAAATATACTGAATGAGTGATCAAATTCTAAAGGTCAAGGTGCCTAAGTACCTGCTATTAGTTCATGTCGTACCATAGGCAGCAATCCTTATAAATTTCTAAATTCCTAATATTTTTTATTCATAGATTTTTTTAAGATTATAATAAAGATTATTTTTTTAAATTTTATTCAAAAATATATTAAAAAAATAATTTTGATATTAATATATTTAAACAATCTAAATACATAAAAAAAACAATTCTAAAAAAAATTCAAATTTTTGAAAATTTCATTCCAAACAATTCACATCGATGTTATATTATTATATATAAAAAATTTAGATAATTTATAATTATTTTTTAGACTATAAAAGTTATTAATGCATTCAAAAACTACTAAACATATAATATGATGGATAGAGTCATGTATGCCTTTTCTATGGTGAAGTTTGAAAATATTTTAATAGGATATATCTTCAGTTTTTAATGGAACAACACGACGCACATCTTGAGTTATGTAAGGAGTCATGGTCTATCCTGTCTACATGAAGCCAAATTTAATAGGATGTATTTTTAGTTTTTAATGGAAGTATACATAACACACATCTTGAGTTATGTATATATGGATTCAATTCATTCAGGTATTTATTACATCATATTCTTGTTTGTTGGTGATAATCATTGACCTAAACATTAAATATCCTTCATCAGGTTGCAATGTTGTATCCTTTTCCATTTTCCCCATCGACCTCCCTACTCAGAACGATTTTGTCTCCGACTAGGAGGCTTTTTTTGCGGAAAGAAATTTTATTGCGTGTAAAAAAAACTTAAATACTTTTCAATTATTTCTTGACCAAAAAAATTATTCATGTATTTAAAGACTATTAAGTACATGATATGACATCATCCACATGATACGGTTAATGAAATCATGGTACATTTTCGTATGGTGAAGCCCAAAAACATTTTAACATGATATATTTTTAGTTTTTAATAGAACCACATAGCACACATCTTGAGTTATGTAAAGAGTTATGGTATACTTTTTTTATGACGAAGCTTGAAAATATTTTAACAGGATGTATCTTCAGTTTTTAATGGAACCACACAACAAATATCTTAAGTTATATATAAATAGATTCAATAAATTTAAATTATTTGTTGTATCATATTCTTGTTTGTTGGTGATAATCTCTATCATAACCCAATTTTTTTATCATTTTATTTTAATTATTTTATTTACTGAAAATGATAAAAAAAAATAATGATGATAAAAAAATAATGATGATGATGAAAAAAAAAAGTAAAAATAAAATAAATAAAGAATGAATTAAAATTTGGGTTAAGAGCAACATGCTTGGAAGTTCAAATATTTAATTAAATTTTTGATTAGTTTAATTAATCAAGTCAAGGGTTTAATTGGAGAATTGTGAAGTTTTGAGACTTAATTGAGCTTGGAATTAATTTAATTCATCCAAATCAAGGGTTTAATTGGAGAATTGATAAGTTTTGAGACTTAATTAAGCTTGAAATTAATCTAATTCATCCAATCAAGGGTTTAATTGGAGAATTGATAAGTTTTGAGACTTAATTGATCTTGAAATTAATTTAATTAATCAAATCAGGGGTTTAATTGGAGAATTGATAAGTTGTAGACTTAATTGGACTTGGATTTAATTAAATCAGGGACTTAATTAAAGAAATAGCAAAGTTTGGGGTTTAATTGGGGGCACAATTGCAACAAATTAAAAGCCAAGGACTACATTGAAAGTGGCGCGCAAATGCAGGGGGCCAATTACAGTTTAAACCAGGGGCTTAATAAAACAACGTATAAAACTTCAAGGGCAAAACGTAAATAATCATTAAACATCAAAACGCCGCCGTCTGTGGATGCGCTGTTCATCTTCTACAACGGACGCCCACCGCCACCATTATACCTGCAATCAATGGTTGGAAGAAACATATGGTTTTTTGGCTATAAAAGCCAGAGAACGAAAGGTCACAGGGGAGAGAAGAAAGGGCAGAACCGAGATAAAGAAAAAAAAAAAGAAACAGAACCGGGGGGAAAAGTGTACAGAGGGGAGCAAAATTTATGCCCCTGTTTCTTCTAAAACAAACAGAGGCGTTCGGCGCCATTCTCTGGTAAGCCAGAGAAGGCCACAGAGAAGGAAAAGAGTAACTCAGGGGGGCACCTGGTGGGGACACCAGGCCCACGCCACAGATTACACGAGTATATGGACGGAGACGACGTAGGATGGCCCAGCCTGTCACGCTTTGGTTGGGAGACTAAGCCCATTGGGCCTATCTCATTGTTATTTTATTTATTTAGCTCATTTGGGCTGGATCATTGTAATTTTACTTATGTAGCCCATTTGGGCCTGCTCATTGTTATTTTTATTATTTATGTTAAACAATTTGGTTTGATGGGCCGAGCCCAATAGCAGGATGTTCTAGGTTGAGACTATTTATATGCTCTTTTGTCATTTGGAAAGGGGACTTTTGATGATTAATGAAAAAATGCAGATTTGCATATCTCAAACCCTTCTCCTCCTCTTCTTCTTAGCTTCTTTCTTTTTCTAAAGCTTCTTTCTTTTCTTGCTTTAATTCTTTTTATTTGTTGTCCCGCGTCAAATTTGGTATCAGAGCACGACTTTTAATTGTTCTTCCAATTAATCGATCCATGTGTTATGTTTAACCCTAAAACAATCTGAAAAAAAAAAAAGTTACTGTTCATCCGCGACTGTAACCGGGTTTCCAGCAGCGGTGCCCCTGCCATCTGCGACGCCTCAGCCAGTCACAGCGGCGCCTCAACACGTCACAGCGGCAGACCCACCACCGAGAAGACCTGCACATCAGTCCACCGATCCACGCCGAGTTGCTACCTCCGACACAGACCAGCGGCAACCACCAGACTGACACCGCAGGAGACATCAGTGGATCTCCGGCCTCGACAACACAAAACCACCCATAACAACCCACAGTGCCACCCTTGTCTTCGGTTCCAAACCATCAGTCGCAACCATCAGTATACCTGCACATCAATCCCACAGAGCGATTGCCCATTCAACATCAGCGCTGGTCACAGCCAACGATAAAAAGGACACGCCGATTTCTGCCTTCAACAACCAGCAGCGCCGCACCCACAACAGTTCCTTGTCTTCGGTTCCAAACCAACAGCCGCAACCACCACAGACACCACCGCCTCTTCCCTTGCAACGCCAGACCCATCAGAACCAGCAGGCTTCGTGCGCCGCCGCCGACAGCAGCAACAATAAGTCACAAAAGCCAGCGGCAACAGGTCGCAAAGCTAAGGAAGAAAGGAATAAACACTGGATTTTAATTAACCTAGACACGTCACATGCCACGTCAGTGTTGACTGCCACGTCACCTGCCTCGCCAGCTTTGACTACCACGTCAGTGTTGACTGCCACGTCACCTGCCTCACCAGCGTTGACTTCCACATCAGCGTTGACTGCCACATCATACGGTCAGAATTTTTACCCATTGAAAATCATCATTCTGGTATGTTTTACACTTGTTAATCAGTTAGCATTAATATTATTCCTTGTGCTTTCCCATAACCAGATTACATAGCCCACTTTTAAATTAAATTACCTTAATTTTGAGTCATTAAAGATCTGATCCTCTTAGTTAATTGTGGAGCTTGGTTAAATTAGTGGGAAAACTAAAACATTGTGTTTGGATTACTTGTGTGCATTTAGAGGACTTACCTGCTTGCTTGCACTTTTCCTGGTTTAATCTATCATTACTTAGTTTCAAAAAAAAAAAATATTTATAAATAAAAAAAAAATATTTTTTATTTTTCTTTATTTTTTTATTATTATTAGCTATAATTTTATTTTGCGTTTTACTTGCAAGAGTTATTTTGTGATCTCAATCTCAGGATTAGTTTTGCATGCATTTACGTAGTGGTCGTCTAGTAAACAATCCAGAAGTCATAGCTACCATGGACCCGAACTCCAGTAATGTTCTTAGAGATATTCAAGAACAATTACAACTTATGAGAACGGAAATGAGCAACATGTCTAATCAAATGAACAATCTTTCTGGGAGGATGGAGTCCATGGAAACTTTGCAAGTAAGACAGTCTAGTGAGAGTGAACATTCAAATGACAACCCTAGAAATCCTCAAAGACCAGTTCCTCGTAGGAACCGACACCATAACCAACGCCAGGGTCACAATGAATTTGATGACCCTAATGATAATGAGCATTCCAATGACTACCGTCAAAGACCAGTTCACCCTAGAAACCGTCAGTACAACCGCAATCAGGGCCATCACGAATATGATGACCCTGACGAGCGAGTCATGAGGCATGTTAAGGTAGAAGCCCCAACTTTTGAGGGTCAACTTGACCCATGGGTTTTTGATAGATGGATCCGTGACATGGATCAATTCTTTGGCTGGTATAATCTATCTGAGAATAGAAGGGTAAGATTTGCAAAGATGAAACTTAGTGGAACCGCTCAGCTCTATTGGGAAAGTGTAGAAGAGTCTTTGATTAGGAGGGGTCAACCCCCTATCAATGATTGGGTTGAAATGAAGACTAAGTTAGAAGAGAAGTACTTGCCTCGTTCTTATAGAGGAAATCTTTTGGACCAGTGGAATAACCTGAGACAAGGAGGCAAGTCTGCCAATGAATATGTGGCACAATTTGATGAGTATAGGATGAGGTGTGCAGTTAGGGAGGATGAAGTGATGACCCTAAGTAGATTTTGAAAAGGCTTAAACGATGACCTTAGAAGAGAGGTTGTGCTTAGGGGTGTTTCCACCCTTGATGAAGCTTATACCCTAGTACAAAATTACGACTTGGTCACAAAAAGCCAATGGACAAGACGTCAGGACACTCGTAGTACCCCTTCTAGACCTCAACCTGGTAGTAATAACTCCATATTAGGTGCCCCACCTCGTAAACCCAATCCTTTGATTTCCCAGATACCTAGAGAAGACAAGGGTAAGGGTATTTTTCGTGAAGCACCTAGAACTTCAAGAATTCAGTGTTTTAAGTGTCAGGGTTTTGGTCATATTTCCTCTAGCTGCCCTAATAAGGCTTTGTTCATCAAGGGGCAAGAGGATGTGGGTGATGAAGATAATTGTGATGATAAGATATATGAACCCAATCCCGATGATTTTCAAGATCTCAATGATGAGGATGATGAGTCTAACTTGCTAGGATGTGTTAGGTCTATACCTGCTCAAATCAAGACAATCAGGTTAGGTGTGGTTAGATGTGCTTTAACACAACCTAAAGGAACCGAGGATTGGAGAAGGACTGCTATTTTTTACACTTACATTCAATGTGGAGATAAAGGGTGTAAGATCATCATAGACAGTGGTAGCTGTATCAATGCAGTTTCATCGGGTAGTGTATCCCGTTTAGGCCTAAAGTCTGTCCCACACCCTAAGCCGTATAGTGTGTCTTGGGTTAATGATACATCTATAGCAGTCAAAGAGAGATGTCTTTTTCCCATTAAGATTTTTGACTATCATGATGAAATTTGGTGTGATGTCATTCCCATGGATGTGGGGCATGTCATTTTGGGTAGGCCTTGGTTATATGATTTGGACGTTACAATCTTTGGACGATCAAATTCTTGTTCATTTACTTTTCAAGGTAAAAAAATCCAACTTATTGGATTACCTCCAAGGCCTAATGATAATAGTCAAAAGAAGAATAAAGTGAAAGAAGGAGGACTTAACATAATAAGTCTTAAGGAGTTTGATAAGGAGATTTGTGAGGAGTCTGTTGTGTTTGCTGTAGTGGCTAAGGAGATTGTAGATGACTTTTTAGAAGAGCCACCTGAAGAGGTAAGAGAAGTGTTGAAAGAATTTCTAGATGTTTTTCCTTCTGAACTACCTGATGCTTTGCCCCCTATGCGTGATGTTCAACACGCCATAGATTTTGTCCCTGGGGCCACGTTACCAAACTTGCCTCACTATAGGATGAACCCGAGTGAACATGCTGAGTTGCAAAGGCAAGTATGTGAGTTGTTACAAAAGGGATTTATACGAGAGAGTTTGAGCCCTTGTGCAGTACCTGCACTGTTAACACCCAAGAAAGATGGATCATGGAGAATGTGTGTTGACAGTCGAGCCATAAATAGAATTACAATCAAGTATCGTTTTCCAATTCCTCGATTGGATGACATGCTAGATATGATGGCAGGAGCCCAAATCTTTTCTAAGATTGACTTAAAAAGCGGGTATCATCAAATTAGGATCCGTCCTGGAGATGAGTGGAAAATAGCATTTAAGACTAAGGATGGTTTATATGAATGGCTAGTCATGCCTTTTGGCCTGTCCAATGCACCAAGCACATTTATGAGAGTAATGACACAAGTGCTTCGGCCATTTATGGGAAAGTTCTTGGTGGTGTACTTTGATGATATTCTTATCTATAGCAAAACCAAGGAAGAACATTTCGATCATCTTATTCAGGTTTGTACCACCCTAAGAAAGACAAGTTTATTTGCAAATGTCAAAAAGTGTTCATTCTTTACTGATCAAGTGGTCTTTTTAGGGTTTATAGTGTCATGGAAAGGAGTCTCTGCTGATCCCCAAAAAGTTCAAGCGATAGTAGATTGGCCGGAACCTAAGACTATTCATGAGGTTCGTAGTTTTCATGGGCTTGCAACTTCCTATCATCGTTTTATTAAGGGATTTAACACCATCATGTCACCTATTACAGATTGTTTGAAACAAGGTGAGTTTAAGTGGAGTAAAGGAGCTAATAGGGCATTTGAGGAGGTTAAGAAGAAAATGACGGAGGCCCCAGTAATGCGGCTACCTGATTTTACTAAAGTGTTTGAAGTAGAATGTAATGCTTCGGGAGTTGGCATAGGTGGAGTACTTAGTTAGGAACGTCACCCTGTAGCTTACTTTAGTGAGAAACTTAATAAGGCAAAACAAAAGTACTCAACTTATGATAAGGAGTTTTATGCAGTGGTTCAGGCCTTGCGCTATTGGCGCCATTACTTGTTACCACAGGAGTTTGTTCTTTACTCCGATCATGAGGCCCTTCACTATCTTAAATCCCAAAAAAAGCTTAATCATAGGCATGGTCATTGGGTTGAATATTTGCAAGCATACTCATTTGTTTTGAAACATAAATCTGGAATAGAGAATAAGGCTGCAGATGCTTTGAGTCGTCGGGTGACGTTGTTATCTGTAATGAGTGTTGGAGTCACGGGATTTGAGAGACTTAAGGAGGAGTATGAATCTTGCCCAGAATTTGGAGAAATATACTTGACATTGAAGGATGAGCATCACCGTGTTATAAATGGTTATCACCTCCAAGATGGATACCTATTTCGAGATAATAAGCTTTGTATCCCGAAAACATCTGTGCGTGATTTTTTGATATGGGAGATTCATGCTGGAGGTCTCTCAGGACATTTTGGAAGGAATAAAACCATCGAAGAAGTGGAACGTCAGTTTTTTTGGTCTAGTTTGAAAAGAGATGTCGCCAAATTAGTAGGTCAGTGTCGAACTTGCCAACTCGCTAAGCATAGAAAACAAAATACTGGTCTTTACACTCCTTTACCCGTGCCTACTTGCCCTTGGCAAGATGTAAGCATGGATTTTGTGCTTGGGCTTCCACGTACTGCAAAGAAACATGATTCTATTTTTGTGGTTGTCGACCGCTTCTCTAAGATGACCCATTTTATTCCTTGTACTAAGACCACAGATGCTTCCAGAGTCGCAAAACTCTATTTTGACGAGATTGTCAAGTTGTACAGCCTTCCCCAAACCATAGTTTCGGATAGGGATGTTAGATTTACAAGTTATTTATGGAAAACCCTTTGGCATATGGTGGGAACCAAATTGAAGTTTTCTACTGCTTACCACCCCCAAACTGATGGTCAAACTGAGGTGGTTAACATGAGTTTGGGCAACCTTTTAAGGTGTTTAGTGAGTGATCATAATCGAAATTGGGATCCGATTCTTCTTATGGCCCAGTTTGCCTATAATAGCTCCATCAATAGGTCAATAGGCATGAGTCCCTTTGAAGTTGTACATGGTTACAAGCCTAGGAAACCCTTAGATCTTCTTCCCATGTCCCTTTATGCTAGAGTGTCTGAGTCAGCCGAGTCTTTTGCACGTAGAATTCAGGATTTGCATATTGAGATCACTAAACAAATTCAAGCAAGTAATGCGCAATATAAACTTCAAGCTGATGCACATAGACGACATAATGAGTTTAATGTTGGAGACTATGTTATGATACGGATTAGACCCGAACGGTTTCCTTCGGGAGCTAATCGAAAATTGCATGCACGTAGTGCGGGGCCTTTCAAAGTGCTACAACGGGTTGGTCCAAATGCTTATGTTCTTGATTTACCACATGATTTTGGCATTAGCTCTACATTTAACATTGAGGATCTAGTTGCATACCACAAACCACTTCCTATTCCAAATGATCCATTTGAAACACCACTTAACCCCCCTCCTGATGATCCTAATGAAACCTCTATCCCATTTACCTTGACATCAGCACAAAAGGATAATATTGATGCTATTCTGGATGAACAAGTTGTTTTTAACAGGAATGGTGAGATTCAGCGATTTCTAGTTCGCTGGGTGGGTCGACCCGACTCAGACTGCACTTGGATTACTAGAGATACTTTGCAGCAGCTTGACCCAGATCTTTGGGAGTACTATCAGAGTCGACCACTGCTACACTCGACGGGGTTGAGTTTCTCTAACCCCGGGAGAGTTGGTGGGGACACCAGGCCCACGCCACAGATTACACGAGTATATGACGGAGACGACGTAGGATGGCCCAGCTTGTCACGCTTTGGTTGGGAGACTAAGCCCATTGGGCCTATCTCATTGTTATTTTATTTATTTAGCCCATTTGGGCTGGATCATTGTAATTTTACTTATGTAGCCCATTTGGGCCTGCTCATTGTTATTTTTATTATTTATGTTAAACAATTTGGTTTGATGGGCCGAGCCCAATAGCAGGATGTTCTAGGTTGAGACTATTTATATGCTCTTTTGTCATTTGGAAAGGGGACTTTTGATGATTAATAAAAAAATGCAGATTTGCATATCTGAAACCCCTCTCCTCCTCTTCTTCTTAACTTCTTTCTTTTTCTAAAGCTTCTTTCTTTTCTTGCTTTAATTCTTTTTATTTGTTGTCCCGCGTCAGCACCACCTTCCCCCCTCCCCACTGAACTCACAGGCGAGAGAAAAGGCCATGCACGCGGAAAGAAAAAACGAAGAACGGTGAGACGAACAGAGGAGACCATAAACACAAGGGGAAGTTGGAAAAACAGAGTAGAAAAACACAAACACAGGGACGACGAACAAAGAAGAAACCCAGGAAAGGAAGAAGAAAAAACAACAAACACACAGACGAAGAAGGAAATAAAGAAAGCAAGAACCAGAGGAATAGACGAAAAGCAGAAACGGAGAGGAGATAAAACTGGCCAGTCATCATCTTCGCCTCCGGCAGCACCTGAACCAGGTAAGTCTTTTCTACTCTCCTTTGCGTTATAATTCACAGCTACATGTGAATTATAATTCCTTGCTACTGTAGCAAGTGAATTATAATTCACTTTATTCTTGTTTCTGTAGCACGCGTGTCTGACGCGCGCCTGCTACCCATCCGGGTCACTGGTTTAGACCAGTGACCAAGCTGAACTGGCTGGGTCTAACCCAGCCCCCCATGGGCTGAGCTTGGCCCAGCCCAAAAAATTTAAAAAAATGAAAAACAAAAATAAATAAATAATAAAAAACAAAAAAAATAGAAAGTGTAGAAATAAAAATTTGTACATGTCTTGGAAAAAATGTATTTTTATCAACTTATTCAATGATATCATGATCATGAATAAAAAAGAAAATATATTGATTTTTTCATAGCAACGAATTTTTACCAACGCCGGAGTTGGAATTATTCGAGATCGAATATTCACTGGCACTAGAGTCAGGAATATTATAAACAAATCATCATAACATAAGTAAATAAATGTTTAGCAATTTAAAACAAAATCAGCAATGCAGTCTGCCTCAGGCAAAACATTTAAGAGGTGATAATATCTTTCCTTTTAAGTAAACAGTCCCGTACCATAGAATCTCTATTGACCAGTTAGGATTCCTAGTGATCATAATATTAGGTGGCGACTCCTTAAACCAAACCTTTTTCTTAAAAGAATAAAATGCCATAATTATTTTTTTTCATAATCAAGATTAATTTTGTGGGCCGTCGCGATGTCGGGTGCGACAATTTCTGATGCAAAAAAAATAAGGAAAAACTTTGTTTTATTTTGCACAAAAATAAAACTATGAAATTCTATGACAACCAACGTTTTTGGTGCAATTGGTTTTATAGAAACTAAAATTTCTAAGTGTTCGAGTGAGTGAGGATTAATACAACTAAAGAGGAATCTAACCAAAACAAATTATAGGGATGGTCTAATAAGTACTTTTATATATTAGTGAAACATGTCCAAGTCAAAAAGCATTGGATGTCCTAGAATTAAGCTTAAAAGTTACTGTTTGGGTTCCTTCATAAATCTTTTATGCATTTTACGGCTTACTGCTATATGGAGGACACCATTTTTCTTGGATTCCTTCAGCTGCTTCTAACGGCTTACTACTATATGTTGCCAACTTTCAATCTCCATAAATTTATGTAGCAATGCTACTTGGATTAGTAATCAAGTTCCGTTAAAAACTAAAGATAAGAAATTTTTGTTAGTTAGTCATGAACCCGACTATCTAATGTTGGCTAAGTTAGCTTCATTTTTTTTACGTGCCTTTTTTTTTGTTTATCCTTTTTGTATCAAACTCCAGTTTTTTTTTTTTACATTACCTAAATGACTATTTTAAAAAAGCAAGTAGATAGCTCGGTAAAACAAGTTTACAAAATGGATTACAATCAAGTTAGAAATTAAAATCCCAGTCTAGGCTAGAACACATGAATAAAAATAACTTATTTTAGACCACTACATAAAGAAAAAGCTGCATTGAACTCCTTTTGAACCTCCATGCGTACTGTCTACGTTTTGAAGTCAAAGAATAGCATATACTTAGTCCGATTCCATAATTAAATCCTCCTAATTAACGAATTAATGAACATATCGAGTTCTTCTTGAGTATTTCAAGCAGAATTTTTTAGTGATGAATAGTTGGGTGAAGAACCGATGGCTAGCTCTTGGGGAGCAAGAAAAAAACGAGAGAGAAAAGAAGATTCTTTTCATCTTTTTTTTTTTTTTTTTGTCATGAAATGTCCCCTAAAAGTCACCTCCCACTCCCAGAATAAGATTCTTCTTTTTCTCTCCTCTTTCTACGGTCTAATGCCACTCTTTCTCCAAGTTAGAAATTTGAAGACTACTTGGATTAGTCAGTTCAAACTCAAATCGTCAATGATGCAATGAAAAAAGATAAATTGGACATACTAACTTTTTCGCTTCAAGAGATAACGATTATATATATCAAAGCTAAAAAAAAACTAACATTGTGCAGCGATTCACACAATTTTGAGTACAAATCCTCACATAAAGCAGATGCTATCCATATAAACTACAAGACCCATAAGAAAAAAAAAAAAAGTAACCACCCCATTGTTGGATTAAAGATTATGATTAGTGTTAATTCCTCAGTTTTGATACCAAAAATGCAATGGCTTCCCCCTAAGTTGTCTCAACTGCATGCTACGCAATCTTTTATTCTGCATCTTTAACCCGACTGGTATCTTTAGCCATCATCAATTGTCTTCTCCAGCATCCCAATAAATTCAAGAGAACAAAAGAGACTCCATTAGCCAAAACTTTTATTTTATGGGGTTATTCTGATATAATAACTTGAATCACGAGTTTGGTAAGTTGGCTCTGGTGGTTTTTTTGTGTTTTTTTTTTGTTATATTTTTTGTTATAATTTCATTCTTCAATATTAAGTTAATTGAGAATTAAGTTTCATAATTTATTTTGATTTGCTTTCTATAGGGTTATCCTGATCTCATGGTTCATGTTTGAAAAGTTAACCCGAGCTGACCTGACTTCTTTTTAGTTGAATTTTATTTTTAATTTCATCATTCAATATTAGGTTGATATTTAAGAATTGAGTTTAATAATATTATTTTTTATTTATTTTTCTTCTATAGGGTTATCAGGGTTTTATGACCCGAATAACAAATTGATAAGTTAATCCAAGTCAATATAATATATTATCATTTTAATATTTTAAAAAAAATGTTATCTTAATTTTTTTCAAATCAACTACTTTTTTATAAGTTGTCTGGTTGTTTTTTAATTTACCATGTCAATTAGATCACATTAGATAAATCTTCTTTTTTAGATAATATATAGAAACACATTAAAAATATTTAGATATTTATTTTGTATTAAAAAAAATTAATTTGACCCGCCATATAGGAAGTGCAATAATTTGGTAAATTTTGGTTAGTGTTTGTAGTTTGTTGTTTTGTTTTTTCTCCCTTTGTTTGTACAAAAAAACAAAAAAAATCCAGCAACTTAAAAAAAAAATGATACAGGGGTTTTTCGTGTAAATATATACGTGAGAATATATAGTTTTAACTACTTCTAGGTAACGAGCATCTAGAAGTATTAATTTGAAAGAAAACAAAAAAACCCACTGATTACCTTGCATCTTTTAGATCAGGCAATGGAGAGGGAATGGCGATGGAAAGCATCTTGTCAGATTTTCCATATTGTGATGTTTTGAAAGATATCAGCTGAACCAGTGGCGGAGCGCAGAGTATTTTAAATAAAGAGATAAATTAATTAATAAATATTATATTATATTATATTATATAGATATATATATTAAAAATCAATTCAAAATAAATATACTAACTCATATAAAATAAAATTAATTTAAAAATGCTTTTTAAAATGAAAAAAACTTACATTATAATTATTCTCTTTAAGTTTTTATAATAACAAAAATTCAGTTCAGTTACATAATAATTATAAATATTCCATATAAAATTCATAATAAAATACACATTAATTTATCAAAACTCATTTCACATCCCATTACTATGTAACATGTTGTACATAATATATGGATATAATCAACATTGATAGTTTAAATTTATCATGATAGATTATTTTTAAAAACAAAAAATTATTTAAAAAAAAAAACTAACATTTAATTTTGCAAATATCAATCTTTATTCACTGACAACAATTGAAATATTTACTTGTTCATCTCGTGAAAAAATTTAATTTCATATCATAACTAATTCAATTAAAATTATTATAATCTTTAATTAATTCAAAATAATCAAATCAATAGCTATTATTCAATAACAATTCAAAAAATTAAGTGGGCAATTGTCCCTTAAATCTCCCATGCGGCTCCGTCACTACTTGGCATGGCTTTTTATGCATTTCTAGAGTTTCTTGATTTTCTTTTCTGAAAATAAGAAATTAAGTCGCATCAAGTAGAAAATATTGCTAAGTCTACGTGGCAGCGATTATATTTTGAAAAAATAAAGAAAAATATTTGTTTAATTAAAGTGATAACCAGTGTTTTTAGTCAATGCAATCCACTAAAAAAAGTATGGTTCGAGAAGAAGAAAAATATACCTGCTTTACTAGCATTGTTTACTTTTGTTAAGTGAACAGAGTGAATTAATTTGTATATAGACACTTTACTTGTGGTTATAGAAAACTTTGAAGATACAAAATGCATGCACCAACCAGCACAACCCTACAAAAATAGTGTGACTCATCTTGAATTGAAGGGGAACTGTGTGGATTTATCTTCCAGAGCACCGCATGTATAGATTGCTACAGAAATTGCCTCATATTGACTGTCTTGATTTCGGAATGGTAAATGATATATATTTCCAAACCACTCAACTTATTAAATCTTTTATTTAATCTCGCCTGATTAGCACACAAAAAGAATGTCATATTCAGCACTTCATCAATCATAATAATTTGCAAAAAGGCATGCGCGACAAAATTGATTTTTCATGTTGAGAACAAAAAATTAACTCGAGTGGATAGCAGGACGGACGAAGTGAGAAAAGGTGGAAATTCCAAATACAGCGCCATAGATCAGAGGCAGCGGCACAAACAATAAATTATTTTATTTTTATGTATTAGATTATTTTAATATGTTGATATAAAAAAAATTAAAATAAAAAAAATATTATTTTATTATATTTTTAAACAAAAAAACTTTAAAAAATAGTTTCTACCACAATTCTAAATAGTAAATTATTCCATTATATTGTAAATAATATAATAATATACCATAACATGATAAATAAATAAATCATATATATATTTGCATACAATTATATTGTCATATACTTTGTCGATAAAAATATATTTTTCTATTATGATATATATTATTATATATGTAACACCTATAATATACATAACTTTCTCTTGCATTTATTTTATTGTGCAAATAAGTTGCAATTCATTGACCGCACTTGAATTTTCATCTAAATAAGTCTATTTGAACCCGAAATTCATTATAATTGTTGATTTTTTTTGTTGTCTCATCATTTTTATCATATTATTAAATTAATCAAGATTTAACTTGGTTATCAAATTTCTTTTACTTAATTAAAAACATAAGTATCTCTTGATTTTTTTTCCCGGTTAAAAAAAATAGTCTTGCCCACAACATTCTCTAATGTTTCATTGAAAAATGGAAAACTAGAAAAGAAAAAAAAAAAAAACTGAAAGGAAAAGGAAAATTATTAATGTTACTGAACACACCCAGCATAATTGATAGGAGTTGGTGAAAAAGATTATGGGATCAAGCATAGTTTTTAGACCCGGTCCGGTTCAAGATTCGGGTTTCGAGTTTTGACCGAGTCATCTGCGTTATTTTTTTTAAAAAATCAAAATAACATCGTTTTAGTAAAAAAGAAATCAACTATTTGCAACTGGGTTTTTGACCGGGTCAACCAGCCGGGTCATACTGAGTTTTTCCTTTCCTTAGTTTTTCTTCAACCCAGCCAGGTTCCAGCTCCAGGTTAACCGAGTCCCGAGTCGACCTGCCGGGCCGGACCAGGTTTCAAAACTATAGGATCAAGGGTTTGATTTGTTAATGGCTCTCTTCGTTGCCTTTCAACTTGGGAATGTGCATGAACATATACATTTGATTTTGAAAATGAGCAAATTTAGAACAATCACTCAGCCTTCCCTAGTGGTTTTTCAGCGATAGAGGTCTTTGTGATTTGGTGATTTGGACTCTTGAGATTTTAGATTTATGCAAAGTTGGTCTCTCTCTCTCTCTCTTCCATTCTATTGGAAATGTTCATGAAGTCTAAATTATTAGCTCAAGGAGCACACGTTAAACACAGTTAAAATGGCCAAATTCGATGGTTGATGATTAAGCACAAAATTAGAACTAAAAGGCTTCTAATTCAAGTAGTGGTGGTCCTTGATAGTTTCAAAGAGGTCACGATTAAAAGACCACAGGTACAATTTCTGGCAAAGCTAAGAACACGGATACTTGCTTACATCCTTTCTATGATGGTTGGAGTAAATTTCCTATCAACGAATATTTTGTCAGAGCAAAATGTGACGGAAAAATGGACTCTCGAATGCGGTCATAATATTCATCAACTTGCTCTCGATCCATCCAAGTTTCTCTTCGCTCAAGGATGTGGTTGGAGATCACAATCCACAAATCTAACAATTTGTAGCAGCGGGATTGTTTGCTATGAGTCCGTTGCTCACAGTAAGAAAATACATGGAATCGAATTTTAACATTATGCTTTCGAAAGAAAAAAAAAATCTAAATTTTAATATATTTATTTATAAAAGCCCGTTTGGCATTGCGGCCAAACCGGCTTTTCATCAAAAATTCAATTTTTTTTTTTATTTACTAAAATTGAGTGCGGTTTGTACTTTTTGAATCGTTTTGATGTGCTGATGTCAAAAATGATTTTTAAAAAATGAAAAAACATTATTGGCATGCTTTTCGGCACGAAAAGCTATTTGAAAAGCAACCGCTACCACACTCCCAAACACCCTCTAAATAAAAAACATAAACCTCAACCACTAACACACAACCTAAAAAAGAAGCAGAAATAGAACCATGGGGGCAAACAAGTCAAATCTTGCTTGGACCTACAGAGCCTCAGCATGTGCATGGCACCAAGCCGACATGACTTAATTTATCCTTCGTCATCTCTATAGAGAACTTAATTTAATTGTTGTTGTTAAAAGACAAAAACTTAGTCACCGTTTATTCCGTGGTTATATTATTTTTTAATGTTTTATATCAATATTTAATTTAAACGCTATGGATTAGTCTGTTCAAACTCAAATCGTCAATGATGCAATGAAAAAAGAAAAATTGGAGAGAGTAAGTTTTTTTTCAAAATGTTATTACGGTTATTTTTTAAATAATTTTTTATATTAAAATATATGTTAATAATACTTTTTTATTTTTTAAAAATTATTTTTAATATTAACCTATCAAAACAATTTAAAACATATAAAATATATTAAATTTTAACAAAAGAAAAAATTTAATTTTTTTTGTATCTTTTCGCTTCAAGATAATGATTATATATTTCAAAGCTAATAAAAAACTAACATTGTGCAGCCATTATTCCTCACGTATAATAGATGCTATCCTTATAAAGACGCATAAGAAAAAAAAAAAAAGTAACCGTAAGTTGATACCAAAAATGCAATAGCTTTCCTCCCAAGTAAGGAATGCTACGCATTCTTGTATTCTGCATCTTTAACCCTCCCGGTATCTTGAGCCATCATCAATTGTTTTCTCCAGCATCTGAATGAGAACAGAAAAGAATCGAATAGTCAAAATTAACTTTTATCTTTGTCAAATTCATGAAATTTATGGCTGTGCTAATTCAAAGGCTCAATATCAACAGAGAGATTGGAGATCACAATCCACAATTCTATCAACTTATCTGAATATGCACCCAAATGGCTGAATTGATTTTTTCTTACGACAAAATCTTTCAGTCAATAGTTTTACTTTTACACCATTTCGTATATATAAAAAAAGGGTCTGGTCAGAGTCTGTGTTAGTCGTTGTAGGAAAGAGATGCACAAACAAAGAACTCAAGAAAATGCACTCAAAAATCAAATCATTAAGAGACTCAATTACTATAGCACAGAGTTTCCACCCTCATGGTATCTTTAGCCGTCATCTATTGTCTTCTCCAGCATCCCAATAAACTCAAGAGAGCAAAAGAGACTCCATTAGTCAAAGCTTTTATCATGGTCAAATCCATGAAATTTATGCTAATTCTAAAGCTGAACAAAGAGATCACAATCCACAAATCTAACAACATATCAGACTTGACATCCAAAAGGCTGTATCTTTTTTATTTCTTTTTAGCACAAACCAAAAAAACTCAGCAAAAACTTCAGGAAAAACGTTGCCATAGAGGAGGGAGGGAGGGAGGGAGAGAGAGAGAGAGAGATTCGATGGCTGAGAGAACTGCTAGAGACCAAGAAAGGCTAGAAGTAGAGTAGACTCGAACACTGAGTAGACTCAACTTATGTGAGTGTATAACTATATTGATTAATAGTATCATACCGTCAAAGATTATATTAAAATAAACCCAAGACTAAACCAAACCCTAGAAGTTGAAGACTCTCTAGGGGATCTGAAACCAGATCGAAAGAAGCAAAGCATAAATGCCACAGCAAGAGTAAGGTGATCACCTCATAAGCCGAAACAATGGTCTACAAGGTGAGTTCCAAATCTGGTTCAACTTTGACGTGGTACGTTTCTCCATTTTGAATATCTTGTTCCCTTGTGAGGACGATAACATCTCTAACTGTAAGGCCCTTCTCACGAACGTAGTTCAACCAGTCACCTCTGATGACGGGTTTTGGATAGCCACAGGGCCGTATAGAGAGCTCAAAGTTCCAAACTTTCCCTGTCAGATCTCTTGCTTGAAACCAAATAGCCGTTTGACCCTCGACCATCGGAAATTCGCAGAGTGTACGAGCGGGATAAGACAGACAATAATTGATGTCTGTGAAAGTGAGTGGCTTACGTATAAGCACGGTGGCCATGATAGAGCTAAATGGGTAGGGAAGAGTTAAGTATGAGAGTTTGCTTTCGGTGAATTGTGAATTAATATTGGAGACTGGAGAGTGCAAGCTAGCTGATCGTAGAGTAACGGAGTTAGAGGGTATGATCCAATTTATACATAAAAGAAAGAAGCAAAGAATGAATGCACAAGTTGAGAGAGAGAGAGAGAGAGAGAGAGAGAGAGAGATCCCGCCAAATCCTTCAATCTTTCTCTCCTCGTTTTAAAATTGTGGGAATGATCAGTATTAAAGGTGAGACTAAATCCTTGAATCTTTGCGCAGCTTTTTGATTAAAAACAAAATTAGTGAACTGTCCATTGACCCCACTTAATTTTTGCATTAAAAAACATAAAGAAAAAAAGCAGTCCTTCCTGTTTTTTTGTCACCGTTCAAATATAAACAGTGGAAGACAATTATACTGTTCACTTAGAGCATTTTCAATATATTTCATGTTAAATTCATTTTTATATAATTATGTAACTAATTTAGATATTTTATATATAATATAATTATGATGTTATTAATTATATAATTAATATGAGTAATTTATAAAAAATAATATAAAATTTAATGAAATAATATGAAAGTTAAAAGATATAATTTAAAATTAAACTTAAAATTTATTTATATGAATATTTTTAATTTTCAGTTTTATATGTTACTGTTAAAAATTTAATTTTTAAAAAATAAATTTAAATTCAAACTTTGAAAAAACCATTAATATTTTCAATTTTGATTTTTAATTTTTTTTTAAAAAAAATTCATGCTTTGAAAAAATTTAAATCAAGAACAAGTTTATTTCCTTGCTTTTAAAGAAAAAAAAAATATTGTTGACCAATGGCTATAAAAATAGCCATTGGCAACGTTACTTTGTTTTTGGCTATTTTTACAGAAACATGTAGAAATAGCTCCTCTCAACTTAGAGCATCTCCAATGAGAAATGCCATTTTGAAGAGCCAAATGAAGAAAATGGCTTTTTGAATAGTGTAAATATAGCTTTTTGTATTATGTGCATTCCAATAGTAAAAAGCTATTTAAAAAAGCCATTTATATTTTAATATATTTCATGTTAAATTAATTTTAATATAATTATATAACTAATTTAGATATTTTATATATAATATAATTATGATGTTATTAATTATATAATTAATATGAGTAATTTATAAAAGTAATAACAATATATTTAAAATAAAAATAAATTTCTAAATATTTAATTAAAAATACATTACATTAAACAATAAATAAATCTAGTTAATTAAAAATACATTACATTAAACAATAAATAAATCTAGTTAATTAAAAATACATTACATTACAATAAATCAATCAAAGTTAATTACAAATCAAAACCCCTCTTTTGCATAATTTCTAACTTTCTATTTTGAAAATACGCTGCAGAAATTGGATCCAGATTAGAAATATCCATTTTCATAATTTCTTCTTCTTGTTTCTCTTGACTTTGTTGAATCAGCATGGCTTGTTACTCTAACATAATTTTTCTGTCTTGTTTCTTATGATCCTCAATTTCAACTAGAGTATCCCTGAATTGTTGTAACAGATTCGTTACAGTTGCATCCCCAACTTTATCTTTTCCTTGTCTACGTTTAAGTCGTTCCTTTGCAGCCTTCTGATCGATTGGTCTATCTTGATAAATCAATGGTTCACTATCTTCTCCTAAACTAACAGAATCAGGGGTAGATGGAGTTGATGAAGCCGGACTTGCATTATAATGACCTTTTTGTTTCTTGTTTGACCTTTGATGTTGACTTGCACGCTCAAATTGTCATTTGGGTTCTTTTCTTAAGATAACCCAACAATGTTCTAGTTGAAATCGTTTGCTAACGCAAGAAGCATACATTTGCCGAGCATCATTAATCTGGTAAAAAAATAAATTAATTAAATAATGTTAAAATATATGTTAAACAATTCAACATAGAAATGAATGTTAACATTACCCTTGATTCTTCAGTCATTCCACTTTGCTGACGATTTTCAATTTAAGTAACAAATCCAACAAATTTACCGACTTCTCTATTTATTTCTTGCCATCTACTTGAGATGCTTATTTGTGAACGATTATTCAAGTTTCCTCCATTCTCTACAAAGTAAGCATGTACGCGAGCCCAGAACTGTTTTGTTTGTTGATCAACTCCTGTAATTGGATCCTTGCTTGTATTTAGCCATGCAGAGACAAGTAAACAATCCTCCTCTGGTGAGAAATTTTTATTTCTTTGTGATTTTTTTGCCGAATGGACATTTAAATTCGAGCATGTTAAGTCATCAATTAATTGATTAGAATCACTTGGTTGAGAGAGAATATCTTCTGACTCACTCATAAGAAGATTGGTAAAAGAGCTTGGAAAATTTGAATCCATCTACATTAAAAAAAAAACTCAAGTTAAAACCTTAAGAAAGTGTAAAAGAAGCTCACATTCAATGTTTAACAATTTTGTAGTTTTCATACATGCGAATTAATAATAAGCATTGCCTTCTACAACATAAATAAAAATTGTCTTCCTTAACCCATATTAAAAACATAAAATAATAAAGAAATAAAACTCATCACAAATATTAAATTAACAACAAAAGTTCTAAAAAATCAAGAGATATTAAAACGAAAATAGAAAAAGCTTTTAAACAAGCATACCTTTTAATTTCAGCTAATTAACACAACCGATGTTAATAATTAACCGGAGAATAATCGATTCTTGTTTTTTAAAATTTGAGAGAAGGGTGAGGCACAATACAAAAATTTAAAACTACAAGTTTTTTCTTCATGTATTTATAGACAAAATTTTCTATGTTTAAAAAAAAAAAAAAAAAAAAAACAGCTGGCCAACGGCTATAAAAATAGTCGTTGGCAATTTTGGCCATTTCTACAGTTAAATGTAGAAATGGCACTTCACCAAGTAAAAAGCCATTTTGGCTGTCCCTTTAGCTTTGCCGTTGGAATGCTCAAAATAAAAAAATAGAAGCTATAGTACAGATGGCTATTCATTTGGCAGCTCCGTTGGAGCTGCCCTTAAAGAGCCATTTTGGCTTCCCTGTTGGCTGCTGGGTTGGAATGCTTAATTAAGGAAATAAAAGCTAAAAGGATATCTTTTTAATTTTGCCTCCTCATTTGCCTCTCCGGTTAGAGATGCTCTTAAAAATAGTGAAAATGACACTATTCACTTAAAATAGTGAAAAAATGCGCTATTCACTTAAAAATAGTGAACAGTGCAATTCTCTTGCATTGTTCACTTACCTGCGGGAACACTTTTTTTTTTAGTGTGTTATTTTTTTAATATTTTTTTAAAAAAACTAGTTTAAAGTGAATTTTATACCTGATAATATTTTATCCAATTTTATTACATGCTAAAAATATTATGAAAACTGTAGTTTTTGTCGGATGTATTTCGTACGTAATGGAATTATAAATGGTTTCATGGAATAATAAAAAATATTTTATATAAAGTATGATTTATTTCATGATATAATAGCAATAATTAAATCCACAATATTTAAATTAAAAATCATCAGTATTAATATATATTTAATTTTAAAATTATTTTATAACCTCAATTTTAAAAGAACTCTTAACCAAACACATTAAACTACTTTTTCTTCAACTTCAATTTCAACCACAGTTTTAACCAAACACCTATTTTTTCAAACCAACTTCAACTAAAAGTATTTTTTTATAAAACAACTTTTTTTAAATCACAACCACAACAGCTACCGCAGTACTAAAGACATTCTTTCTCTCCTAATTTTAGAATTGTACGAATGACAGGTGTCGTTTAAAAAGTGAGGTTTAAATGTTAGAAAGAATGAATGCCTTTTTGCATATTATTCGTTCAATCTTTCTCTCCACCTCTATTTTCAGATATAAAACCTACTGAGTGTACGGACCAGACACTAAGGTGTGCGACAATCATTTACCAATTGAGCCACGCACCATCATCATAATTATCCATATTTGTTTTTCATTAATTAATTGTTTTGATGAATTTTCTCAGTAATTACATGAAAATAGTAAAAAGAAAATTCTTATATACACTTTAATAGTAAAAAAAAAATCATATTTTATAAACAATTATTTTAATAAATTTACATCACCTAGTTAATTTGACGAGTCTAATAATAATCTTATAATTTTTAATTAATTCAATGTTAAATTATGAAAAATAAAAAAAATAATTTGTGTTAAATTGGATGAATTTATCAAATTAATGACTTGAATCATGAAAACAAAATAATTCTATAAAAACCAAATGAATAAATATAAATTAAAAAATATTAGTGGTAAAAAACTATATTTTAATTAATAGTATTTTGATATTCTTGCAAGAAGGAATAATATTTTTATAAAAAAAATAGTAAAATAAGATTTTTTTGGCCTTTTCCTTCAAGTAAAAACAAGTAAAGAAAATTCAGTGTGTGTGTGTGTTTTCTTCGTTTCCATTTAGCACTGGTCGGAGTTGCACCATATTTTATTTTTATAAGAAAAAAAAATAAAGAAAGATATAAGAAAGCAAAAACCATATTTTATTTTTAGTAATAAAACTAAAATTTTATTTAATATATTTATAATGAAAACATCAAGAAAAAATATATTATAATCTTATTCAATATTAATAAACAAATTATCATAAAAAAATCTGCAACTCAGATTGATACATTATTATTCATGGAACTATCAATAATATTATCATAAAAAAATTCAAATCTTATTAAAACTAAATAACAATTGAAAAATCATGTTAATTAAGTTTTTTTAAGTGCATTTAAATATAAATCCAAACAATATAAGCACTATTATAATAATGCTTGTCTCTTTTAGGTTTTGTCAATATTCCATGTTCCAATATAGTATCCGCTAACAAAAAAACTATTAGTTGAACGTTTTTCTACGACACAAAGTTATTGCCAATGTCTTTATATATGTCTATTGTTATTGTCATAACCCAATTCTGGATTATTCCTCAAAAATAATTTTTTTTCAAAATAAAAATAAAAAAATAAAATAAACGCTGGCAATATAGAGAAAGTAGGCCGCAGAATTAAGCTGCAATTTTTTGTACCCCATTATGCCCAAAAAAAGGAGAAAACAATGCAAATTCAAGGTCAAATTAAATGATTATTGGACGAATTTGCATAAAAATTAAGTCCAAGGACATAATTAAATTTTTAATAGGCCAATTTGATTTAATCATGGGACAAATTGAATTTTTAATTATGTTTAAGAATTAATTTGGGTCCAATTAAAGGATTTAATTAAGTGCAAGGACTTAATTATACTTTAAATGGGTCAAATTAATTTTATTTTGGGTTTAATTAGTGAAAAATTAAGTCCAAGGATATAATTAAATTTTTAATAGGCCAATTTGATTTAATCATGGGCCAATTTGAATTTTTAATTATGTTTAAGAATTAATTTGGGTCCAATTTGTCGCACCCGACATCGCGGCGGCCCTAAAAAATAATAATTCTCTCGAATTATTTAAAGAAAGAACAGATTTCTGGCATCCGGTTCTTTTAAGGAAAAATGTCTCGTTTGAGGAGTCGCCACCTAGTATTATGGTCACTAGGAACCCTAACTAGTCAACAGAGATTCTATGGCTCGGGATTGGTTACGTAAAAGGGAAGATATTATCACCCCTTAAACGTTCTGCCTAAGACAGACTGCATTGCTGGTTTTGTCTTAAATTGCTAAATGTTTATTAGTTTATGCTGCGATGATTTGTTTAAATATTCCTGACTCTGGCGCCAGTGAATATTCGAGCTCGAATAATTCCAACTCTGGCGTTGGTAAAAATTCGTAGCTACGAAAAAATTAGATTAATTTTTTTTTTATTCCCTACTCTAGCGCTAGCGAATAAATAAAAGAAATTTATGTTTTTACGCATGCATATATTTTTTATTTTTTTAGCTAAATAAAATAAAAATACAACGAATAAAAATAATATAAATTTAAACTGGTATTTTTATTCCTGACTCTGGCGTCAGTGAATAAACCAATAAATTTACATTATTTTTATTCATGCATACATATTTTTTTATTTTTTATTTTTTCTATTTTTTTTTTTTGGGCTGGGTCCAGCTCAGCCCACATGGGCTGGGCTAGACCCAGCCAGCCCGGCCCGGCCACTGGCCCAAGCCAGTGGCCCGGCTGGGCAAAAGAGCAGCACGCGTGCGCTAACGCACGCGTGCTGCTACACTGTGCAAGTGAATTAAAATTCACTTGCACAGTGTAAATGCTACTTAGTCAAAATAATGCAAGAAGTGCTTACCTGGTCTGCAGACGTTGCTGGAGGCGATGAAGACGATGGGCAAAGCTCCTCTCTTCAAGCTTCCTTCCTGCTCCTTGCTCTTTCTTTTTCTGTTGTTCTGTTTCTGTTCCCCTTGCTGTGTTCTGTTCTCCCTTCTCTCTTGACTCTCTCACTGTCTCTGTTTCTCCGATCGTGGCCTTTTCTTCTCTGTTTTCCCCCTTGGCTTTTTCGTGTTTCTCCTCTGATGGTTTGGAGTGTGTGGCTGGAGATGAATAATTAGGCTGACCAGCGCTTGCAGTTTCCCTGCACTTCACTTGCGTTTTGAGAACACAGGCAAAGCAGGCCCGCTGTCCTTTCGATCTCTCCCTTCTGTGTTTTGGTTTTTGGTTCTGTATTTTTGCTTTGATTTTTGCTCTGATTTTCCCCGGTTTCTGGTTTTTTGTCTGGGTTTAGCTTCCGGTTCCTGTCGATGGTTCCCTCTTTATTCCTCTGTTCTCCTCTCCGGTGCTCAGTCATTCCATGGCTTTTATAGCCAGAGAAAACAATGACGTTTTCTTCCAGCCATAAAGTGTGATAATTGCAGGAGTAATGGCTGTGCGGCGGTGGGCGTCCGTTTCGGTCGGGTGAGGAAGATGAACAGTAACGGGAAACGGTGCTGTTTTGGTATTCACAGCTATATGCATTTCGGCCCTTGAAGTTTGGAAAGTCTTGTAATTAAGCCCCTGGCGAAATTGTAATTGGACCCCTGCATTTCGGCGCCTTTTACAAGTTAGTCCTTAGACTTTAATGTGCTGCAATCGTGCCCCCAATTAACCCCACACTTTGCTATTTTTTCAATTAAGTCCCTGATTTCATTAATTTAATTAAATCCTAGTCCAATTAAGTATCAAAACTTATCAATTCTCCAATTAAACCCTTAATTGGATTAATTAAATTAATTCCAAGCTTAATTAAGTCTCAAAACTTATTAATTCTCCAATTAAATTCTTGATTGGATGAATTAAATTAATTTCAAGCTTAATTAAGTCTTAAAATTTTATCAATTCTCCAATTAAACTCTTAATTAAACAAATTAATTCCAAACTTAATTAGATTAATTCCAAAGTTTAATTAAACCCCAAAACTTCCAATCATGTTGCCCTTAACCCAAATTTTAATTCATTCTTCATTTATTTTATTTTACTTGTTTTTTCATCATCATTATTATTTTTTCATCATTTTTCTTTTCATAAAATAATAATAATAATTAAAATAAAATGGTCAAAAATTGGGTTATGACAGTTGCCCCCTCTTTATAATATTTACAATGCAAAGATATTGGAAAAGTTCATTTTCTTTTAGCTTTGTGTAGTAAATTTATAAAGAAAAGTAGATACAGAGAGAACTTTTTTTTTTTTTTTTTGAAAACTTTGAAAACAGTAGATTGATACATGACCTTTACAAAGAGATGTAGAAATCAAGAAACAAGTCATTTGGAAGACGACCCACATTGTTTGTTTTTTGTTTTGTTTTTGTTTTTTTTTTTTTTTGAAAACTTTGAAAACAGTAAATTGACACACGACCTTTTACAGAGGGGAAATTAAGAAATTTGGAAGACGACCCACCTTTTTTTTTTAATGGATCAAATTGTTTTGGGCAACCTGCCCGATGATAAAAGAAACGCGAAGAATTTCGCGAATGGTCTAATTGTTCAAGGCGACCTGCCCGATGATTGAAAAAAAATACGAGGATAATTTTATTTTAGGATGGTCACATTGTAATGGGTTACCTGCCCAGTTGGTATATTGTAATGGGTTACCAGCCCAGGTGGTCACATTGTAATGGGTTACCTGCCCAGTTGGTATATTGTAATGGGTTACCAGCCCAGATGGTCACATTGTAATGGGTTACCTGCCCAGTTGGTATATTGTAATGGGTTACCAGCCCAGATGGTCACATTGTAATGGGTTACCTGCCCAGTTGGTATATTGTAATGGGTTACCAACCCAGATGGTCACATTGTAATGGGTTACCTGCCCAGTTGGTATATTATAATGGGTTACCAACCCAGTTGGTCACATTGTAATGGGTTACCTGCCCAGTTGGTATATTGTAATGGGTTACCAGCCCAGATGGTCACATTGTAATGGGTTACCTGCCCAGTTGGTCACATTGTAATGGGTTACCTGCCCAGTGGAAAAATACGAGGATTTTTCAGGATGGTACATTGTAATGGGTTACCAGCTCAGTGAAAAAAAATACGATGATTTTTCAGGGTGGAAGCTCAAAGGAAATGAGGGCTCGGAGGCACACTCGAAAATAAATGAGGTGAGGGCTCAAAGGCGCGCTCAAAAGGAGGTAGGATAGGAAATGCACTACCTTTGATGGTCGAGGGCTCGAAGGCACACTAAAAAAGAAATGAGGTGAGGGCTCGAAGGTGCACTCAAAAGGAGGTAGGATAGGAAATGCACTACCTTTGATGGTCGAGGGTTCGAAGGCGCACTCGAAAGGAAATGAGGTGAGGGCTCGAAGGTGCACTCAAAAGGAGGTAGGATAGGAAATGCACTACCTTTGATGGTCGAGGGTTCGAAGGCGCACTCGAAAGGAAATGAGGTGAGGGCTCCAAGGCGCACTCAAAAGGAGGTAGGATAGGAAATGCACTACCTTTGATGGCCGAGGGCTCGAAGGCGCACTCGAAAAGAGATGAGGCGAGGGCTCGAAGGCGCGCTCGAATGAAGATAAGACGAGGGCTCGAAGGTGCGCTTGAATGGAGGTAGGATAAGAAATGCACTACCTATGATGGTTGATGGCTCGAAGGCGCACTCGAAAAAGGTGGAAAAACACAGAGATTTTTCAGGTGGCCTAATTCTCACGGGCGGCCTGCCCAGGATGAAAAATTCTCAAAAAATGAAAAATTTTCAAAAACAATTTCAATCTTGGCCATTTCAAATTGGCCTTCCACTTGATGGATTCCGTTGGAATTTTCTCATATGAAATTTGCAAAACTCATTATTCAATGTCTCGAAGTTTAGATGATATGCATGCATCTTTACCTGTTTTGAAATATAGGCCCCCATTTCTTCTTAGTCTTCTTGTTGCTTGACTGATGAGGACTTGCTACCTCTGATTCGGGTCATCTTTGTCACTTGGCTTCTAGCCCACTCGAGTTAGCCTATGTAAATCTATTCCAGATTTGTTTGCACAACTCAGCCTTTGTGGTGCCCATTGTGACCCACTTGCTTGCTAAAGATTTTTTTGACTCGTCAAATAATTTGAGAGGATCATTCATTACTCCTCGTTTCACTACTAGAAACATTCGGTGTCACTTGCTGAAAGGATCAAACTATATTTCATAAACCAAAATGCCCCCTTGTCTTGTTGTAGAAAATGTTCCATCTCCTTTTTCTAGAATTTTTCCTTCTAAGCACAATGTTGCCCCTTGTATTGGTCATTGCCCCTAAGTGTGCTCTGTCAGCGACTTAGACAAATTATGGTTTTAAGAGGCCATTCTTTCATTTCTCTCCTTTTCAGTTTGGTGAAGGAATATGGGTCTAGAATGAATCTTGAAATCTTGATCTTGCATTTTGAAAACAAAAATTATTTTGATGTGAGTCTAAAACAATTTGCTTTTGAAATCTTGCAACTCCTTGGTTATTTTCTTTCTTGGAAAAGAGATTATTTGCTCTTGTGTTTGGCAATGATATCTTCGGTGAAAATACATCATGAGATGACCTTTTTTCAAAGTGAAGGGCTCGAGAAAAAGCTCGAGGTTTTGTTTGAAAAAAAATTTGTCTCTTTTTGAATACTCATTTTTATCAGCATGAATAATAATGAATAGCTTATTCTTGAGATCATGAATCTTATGAAAAAAATATTCTTTGCATTTTGAGAGCATTGTTTATTGTTCTAGGTTGCTTGCTTGCTTGATTAGAAAGGACTTCTACAGGTACGTAATGTAAGCTGTGGTTTTTTGCTATGAAAGAAATGGATTCATAAGGCTCAAAGAGTGTTTCAGGGTTTCAAAGACTGAAGATCACGATCAATAGTTTGACTTTTGGCGTCATTCATATTTTCTTTTGCCGCTCTTCTTTGATTTGCCCCTATTTTTTCTTTTTCATTGCTTTGCTAGAGCATACTCATTTTATCTTGGTTATCACTTTTTCTTGTGATTTGGGCATGCCCCCTAGCATTTGAGTTTCTTAGACTTTTTTGCCTCTTGGCTTTCTCACGGCTTTATCATCTTTCTTGATTATTGAAATTTCACTTGCCCCTTACTTTTTTTTGTGATGTGGGCATGATCCCTAGCATTTGTGTTTCTTGGGCTCTTTTGCCTTTTGGCTTTCTCACGGCTTTATCATCTTTCTTGATCATTGAAATTTCACTTGCCCCCAGTGTAGGGTGTGATCTTAATCGAGATTTTTTTATGAAAGAAAAAATTATTCAGGCTCAAAAAGGGATCGCAAGGGATGTATTTATTTCAGAACGTGAAAGGAATAACAAAGATGGCCTTTCCTCATTTCAAGCACAAGCAGCTATGATCAATAAACTTTGACCTCATCTAGTGTGATGGTTTAGTCTTTGCAAAGATGCATTTCATGAGTTATGAGCAACAAGTTCACTACATACCATTATTCATACATTTAAAAACACATGTTTCAAGAGTCATGGGGTAAGGGTATTTATTCATTTCTTTTTCTTTCTTCTTTTTAGAGTTTGGTCACCTTTATGAAGGAGTTGCTTGATTCAATTGTCATTCTACAAGTAGAATGTCAAAAAATATCGTTTTTGAATAAACATCAAATTATTTTTTGAAATCAAAATGCCAGATCATTTTTTTCAAAACTCCAATAGGGAAACTGATTTTTGTTAAAAGAGATGAATTGCGTCTATGAGATCGCGCAAGGCTTCAAAGATGTGTTTGTGAATCTTTATAAGAAAACTCTCTCAGAAAAAAAAAATGAATAATGATAATCGTAAACATGATTGAATGACAAACTCATTATTTCATTGAAATTTTGGAAAATAAGTTCAACAAGAAAGAACTTATGACAACATCTTGGGCTGTGAATACTGGCATGATAACATATAAAGGGGCTAAACATTTAGTGATCATTGATTGAAATTTCTAGAATCAATCATTCATTCTCCTTGACAAGGGCATCTTTTCAACAATCAATTGAAGTCATTTGTAGATCATTATTGACCTAATATCACCATAACTTTATCTTCAAGATAGTTGATTTCTGAGAGTTGGTGTGAAGCAATTAACTATAGGAATGATAAGTGTCTTGGCAACCACCTTCAGTGAAACTGTTCTTCTCAGTCGGGTTAGCAATCTTACCTAACCTGATGGCTTGTTCAATCCTCTCCGCTATAACAACCAAGTCATTAAAATGTTGTGCAGAGCTTCTAACCAGGTACTCAAAGTATGGAGCTTTAAAGGTGTTGGAAAATAAATTGATCATCTCTTTTTCCAACATGGGAGGATTAACTTGTGCAGCTACCTCACTCCATCTCCGGGCGTATTCTCTTATGGACTCCTTGTTGTTCTTCTCCATAGCTTGCAAACTTAAACGATTAGGGCCCACATCTATATTGAACTTATATTGCCTCATGAAGGCATCAACTAAGTCCTTCCATTTTTTAACCTTGGTATTGTCCAACCGCATATACCAGGTGAGGGCAGCGTCACTCAAGCTTTCTTGGAAGAAATGAATCAACAGTTTCTCATCATCAACCACCTCGGCCATTTTGTTACAGTATGCTTTAAGATGAGTTATAGGGCATTGAGTTCCCGTATATTTGACAAATTCTGGCACTCTAAACTTTTTGGGAATGATAATGTTGGGCACCAAACACATCTCAGCAGCCTTTATAGGATCATATAGGTGAATTCCCTCCAATGCTCTCAATCTTTGCTCCAGGGCAACTAATTTGTTCGTACCATCTTCTTTTACCCTCTTGCCCTTTTGAGATTCCTTCTCTGTAGAATCAATGGTAAACGACATTCTCGTGGGGTATGCTGGTTGAAAATGCATGGCTTGTTGAAAACCAGATGACAACCCATTTGCCCCTAGATTCTGTGGATTGAAGGGATTTACGAGCATAGATTCAGGCTGAGCTATAAGTGTTGCTTTTCCGGATTTATCTCTCAAGGCTTGCTCGAGTAGACTAGTAAGCCTTGCGACTTCTTCCTTAAGATTGTCCACCTCTTTTTGATGTTGGGCTTCCAATTGGGCTCTTTCTTTGTTTTCCATTTGTCTTTTTCCCGAACGAGTGTTATAGATGGGTTTCAATGGGGAACCTATATTTCAACCTGCTAAATGTAAATCATGCAATTATGCAAAAATGCTGAAGCAATTAAAAAAATACATATGAAATGCGGACTTGCCCTTCACGGGGTGACAACTTAATAGAAAGATCCTAATTATTCAGTGCATCAAGGGGTTGGTCATTATCTAGTCTCAAAAGGTCTCTCGCATGCTCAGTGATCGTCCATGAAAGGTCGATATGAGGCTTACAAGTAGTGTGAAGATAGAGGCCCTGAGTAATATCAGTTTGGCATATCAACCACTTCCAAGTAAACAATCAAGCGAGAGTTGGATGGTTTCACGAGTCTTACCCAGGCTAAAGCCATTGGGGTACCGCTACTTCCCCACTTATCCTAGGTTGTAAAGTGTGTGCTCCCAAAGTGATGCATGACAACATAAACAAGGATGCATGCTAAAGCAATAAATGCAGGAAAAAATAAACAAATAAACACAACAACAACAAAAAATAATAATAAAAAAAATAGCAATAATAAGACAAAATACAAAGCTTAATCCTAAGTCCCCAGTGGAGTCGTCATTCTGTCGCACCCGACATCGCGGCGGCCCTAAAAAATAATAATTCTCTCGAATTATTTAACAGATTTCTGGCATCCGGTTCTTTTAAGGAAAAATGTCTCGTTTGAGGAGTCGCCACCTAGTATTATGGTCACTAGGAACCCTAACTAGTCAACAGAGATTCTATGGCTCGGGATTGGTTACGTAAAAGGGAAGATATTATCACCCCTTAAACGTTCTGCCTAAGACAGACTGCATTGCTGGTTTTGTCTTAAATTGCTAAATGTTTATTAGTTTATGCTGCGATGATTTGTTTAAATATTCCTGACTCTGGCGCCAGTGAATATTCGAGCTCGAATAATTCCAACTCTGGCGTTGGTAAAAATTCATAGCTACGAAAAAATTAGATTAATTTTTTTTTTATTCCCTACTCTAGCGCTAGTGAATAAATAAAAGAAATTTATGTTTTTACGCATGCATATATTTTTTATTTTTTTAGCTAAATAAAATAAAAATACAACGAATAAAAATAATATAAATTTAAACTGGTATTTTTATTCCTGACTCTGGCGTCAGTGAATAAACCAATAAATTTACATTATTTTTATTCATGCATACATATTTTTTTATTTTTTATTTTTTCTATTTTTTTTTTGGGCTGGGTCCAGCTCAGCCCACATGGGCTGGGCTAGACCCAGCCAGCCCGGCCCGGCCACTGGCCCAAGCCAGTGGCCCGGCTGGGCAAAAGAGCAGCACGCGTGCGCTAACGCACGCGTGCTGCTACACTGTGCAAGTGAATTAAAATTCACTTGCACAGTGTAAATGCTACTTAGTCAAAATAATGCAAGAAGTGCTTACCTGGTCTGCAGATGTTGCTGGAGGCGATGAAGACGATGGGCAAAGCTCCTCTCTTCAAGCTTCCTTCCTGCTCCTTGCTCTTTCTTTTTCTGTTGTTCTGTTTCTGTTCCCCTTGTTGTGTTCTGTTCTCCCTTCTCTCTTGACTCTCTCACTGTCTCTGTTTCTCCGATCGTGGCCTTTTCTTCTCTGTTTTCCCCCTTGGCTTTTTCGTGTTTCTCCTCTGATGGTTTGGAGTGTGTGGCTGGAGATGAATAATTAGGCTGACCAGCGCTTGCAGTTTCCCTGAACTTCACTTGCGTTTTGAGAACACAGGCAAAGCAGGCCCGCTGTCCTTTCGATCTCTCCCTTCTGTGTTTTGGTTTTTGGTTCTGTATTTTTGCTTTGATTTTTGCTCTGATTTTCCCCGGTTTCTGGTTTTTTGTCTGGGTTTAGCTTCCGGTTCCTGTCGATGGTTCCCTCTTTATTCCTCTGTTCTCCTCTCCGGTGCTCAGTCATTCCATGGCTTTTATAGCCAGAGAAAACAATGACGTTTTCTTCCAGCCATAAAGTGTGATAATTGCAGGAGTAATGGCTGTGCGGCGGTGGGCGTCCGTTTCGGTCGGGTGAGGAAGATGAACAGTAACGGGAAACGGTGTTGTTTTGGTATTCACAGCTATATGCATTTCGGCCCTTGAAGTTTGGAAAGTCTTGTAATTAAGCCCCTGGCGAAATTGTAATTGGACCCCTGCATTTCGGCGCCTTTTACAAGTTAGTCCTTAGACTTTAATGTGCTGCAATCGTGCCCCCAATTAACCCCACACTTTGCTATTTTTTCAATTAAGTCCCTGATTTCATTAATTTAATTAAATCCTAGTCCAATTAAGTATCAAAACTTATCAATTCTCCAATTAAACCCTTAATTGGATTAATTAAATTAATTCCAAGCTTAATTAAGTCTCAAAACTTATTAATTCTCCAATTAAATTCTTGATTGGATGAATTAAATTAATTTCAAGCTTAATTAAGTCTTAAAATTTTATCAATTCTCCAATTAAACTCTTAATTAAACAAATTAATTCCAAACTTAATTAGATTAATTCCAAAGTTTAATTAAACCCCAAAACTTCCAATCATGTTGCCCTTAACCCAAATTTTAATTCATTCTTCATTTATTTCATTTTACTTGTTTTTTCATCATCATTATTATTTTTTCATCATTTTTTCTTTTCATAAAATAATAATAATAATTAAAATAAAATGGTCAAAAATTGGGTCATGACACAATTAAAGGATTTAACTAAGTGCAAGGACTTAATTATACTTTAAATGGGTCAAATTAATTTTATTTGGGGCTTAATTGGTAAAAAATTAAGTTTGGGAGCCTAATTTAGGCTTAATTGATAAAAAAATTAAATTTGGGAGCCTAATTTAGGCTTAATTGAGAAGATTAGAATTTTAAGAGATCAAATTTAATTCTTACCAAGTTAATTGGTTGAAATTAGGGACCAAATTGGAAGCAATTGAAAGTTTAGGGTCAATTAGGGGGCTCCATTGAACGAAATTGACAGATGGAGGACTGAAATGAAATTTGGCACCTTGACAAGCGTCAACTTGTTCCAGGAACTTGCGCATGCCCTCTGCTCATTCCTAGCAGTCGCGTCTTAATGCTCCACAAGTCCCCCACTTATTGTCCAAGGCAAATGTCTTTTAGCTCATTAATCTTTAACATGGGGGCAATATCCATGAAAGTCAATCCTGCATTTGTCTTCATACTCATTATAGCCACTTCATTGGCTATCCATACACCTGTCCACTCATATCCAGCCATCATATTGGCTCTAGGGTGTTCTGTAATTGAGCTCCTATCATGGCCCTCACACCTTCCATTTGAGGTGTCTTCGCTCGTCGTGGAGCGGTCTTATCCTCTTTCATTAGGGATAACTCTAGTGGCTCTAAGATTCTCTACCATTATATGGACTTGGGAGAAATCACAGCCACTGACTACATAGAAAGAGAAAGTTGCTGGTATACTCCTCGCAATCCTCTACTTTGATTTCTATGTTTGAAGCTTTTACGCCTTTCTGCTTGACAACTCCACCTACACCAACTCTCTTTGGTGTCTTTGCCTTTCATCATAGGTTGTTGCCTTTTATCGCAAGCGTTCGCACCCCCTAAATTAGGTGCCTCTCCAACAGCTCATCTTTCTATCCTTGTATACATTGGAAATGTCTTTGCATGTTGTCTTTATCAATTACACAAGAGACTTCATGTTGTACACAGTCTCCGCTTTGAGCTTTATCTGGGAACTCTTCTTCTCCTTGCACTTGTTGTCTCATTATAGTACCTCGTTGGATCCTTTAGGTACTCCTGCATAATCTCCGTGTGCCTTCGTGCAATTTCTGTTCTCTAGATTTCTCCCTAGTCCTTGCTTATCTTTGACAGTAGCTCAACTTGTCACAACACTTATCCAAGTCAAAATAGGGTGCCAATCTTTATCCCTATGCTTTATTTCTCTTTCATTATCAGGGTCTTCATCAATTCTCCCATTGAGAAATCACAATCACCGAATCTAATTACTTTGGAGAAATTACCACTCCATCAGATCCTTGATCATACGAAACCCAAATGTTCCTCTTGTGTCGTCATCCTGCTAGTCTTCACCAGTTTTATTACAAACTGTTACATATACAGAAATAGTACCATATGGATAATCCTTCAACTAAGCAAGTTCCTAGGAAATATTGGAAAGGTCATAACGGTCCCGTTTAAAACTCAATCTCCTAACTAAAACTTTTTAGGCCATATCTATCCATCGTACTGCCTTTCCGTATATACAACCATTTGCTAACTTTTGTTGTGGCTTTCCTTTACAAGTGATTTGGAATATTTTGTTTTATACCTGATTTCTTAACATCTGGTGAAACTACCAGTGCTTAGATTTGTCAAGATTGGTCTTCATCAATTTTTACTCTCCACCTCAAATCATCCACATGATCGGGTGTCCAGAGTATCCCAATTTTGCCTTCCATCAAGGCAATTAAAATTCTCCTCACTTAACAGTGCAACACATGTAATTAGTCAAACATGTGCACCTTCTTCTTCTTCTTCTTCATCTCCATCGACCACCATGATGACCTTCAAATCCTTTCCAATCGGGCAATCTCTCTTAATAATTCACCACCATCATTTTTTGTCTCAATCTCAACGATCGAACCGTACCATTGCATCTGGAACAATCAAATTAGTTGGAAACAAGTTTGAAATCGTCCAAATCTCATTTTAGACAGTTAAGATTTGATCAAAACAATTATGACCTGATCGATGACCCATATTCAATCTCAGATCCGGTTGCACATAGAATCAGATACACTGGATCCTATCCTTTGGCTTGTGGCTCGGATCTGCTCGGCTCGCGACTGATGACGTGTCAGATGGGTTCAACTGTGATGACGTGTCTGCTGACTAGGCGCTGACAGGGCATGCCAACTATGCATGCTGACGCCATGATGACATCATCCTCCATCCGGGTCAGGCACGTGGGTCGAATCGTATGATATTCAGGTCGGTTCAGCCCATCCTAGCGAAGAAGACCCGTGGGACGCATGAGGCGTGTCTATGCGCGTGGTCAGACGCCTCGCCGACGCGTACGACCATGTCCCACGTCGGAAGTTTGCGCCGTATGCACTAGTGTGCTCGTCTTTTCCTACTCTACATGGTGGTATGGTCAAAACACAAGTTGGACAACTTTCATTTTTGAGCAAAAATCAAACACCACTTTAAACCAAATGCTCTTATACCAATTGTTGGGGAATCTGACCGGTGATGTACTGATAGTTGTCCATTAGAGGCTAAGCACACTGACACAATATTTAACGTGGTTCGGCAAATTACCTACATCTATGGGAGAGGTCAATATTATTAGAGTTAGAGAAAGAATACAAAACAAATAGATGGAGGAGGAGTATCACATCCACTCTAACTCAACTCCCAGCTTACACATACTGCTGCATATGGCAATAACTCCTCTTTCTCTCTTCTTCTCTTCACTTCACTCTCTACACTCTCTCTCACTGAGCTCTATAACAATGCCTCTATTTATAGGCATCAACGGTAAGACAAGAGGCCATCAATTATAGCACAAATGGTAGCAGCACATGGGTTGCACCATTTTTGTCAATGGTTGGTGCAACTTTTATTGTAGCCTTTTGACAATGATAACCCTACTTTTTAGAATAGGTGCACAAGTTGTTGCCCATTAATGGAAATATCCCAACAATTGGCAGCTTATCAACTGCATAATAAAAGGCCAATTTTTCTCAAACCTAAAAGCATTAATATGAAAAGAAAAAAAGAGCCCACCATGCATCAACAATTTTTTAGTATTAATACTTTCAATGATAATAAACATAATAATCTTTGTACCTCAAATAATAATATTTTTTATATTAATAGTTTGAACTGCAATAAAAATAAATATTATTATTTTCAATTATAATAAAAATAAAATATTTGTACTCAAATAATAATATTTTTTTTATATTAATCATTTGAACTATAATAGAAATAACAATATTTATAACACAAATAATAGTATTAATATTAATACCTTCAATTATAATAAAAATAATAATATTTATGGCACAAATAATAATAATAATAATAATAATAATAATTTTTAATTTTATCTTTCGAATCAATTATATGGTTTTTCTTTAGTGGTAATAACATGTTGGCCTTGGACGTGTCTTCGCCCAACCCCAAGTTGGGTCTGGACACGACCGTGTCCACCTCCATGTTAGGCATGGACACCTCCACAAACAACCCATAGTGGGTCTGGACACGACCGCTACAAACTCTATGTTAGGCCTGGATGCATCCACGCCCAACCCCATGTTGGGTCTGGACGCGTGCCCGCCCAAAGCCATGTTGGGCATGGACACGTCCAGGGCTAGCCCCACGTTGGGTCTGGACGCCTCCCCGTCCAAAGCTATGTTGGCCATGGACGCGTCCCCGCCCACTCCCACGATGGGTCTGGATGCGTCCCAGCCCACCCCACGTTGGGCTAGACAGGTCCACACCCAGCCCTATGGTGGGTCTAGACACATCCCCACCCACCTCTATGTTGGGCCTGGATGCATCTACGCCCACACCCACACTCACATTGGTTCTGGACGCGTCCCCACTCACCTCCATGTTGGCCCTGGACGCGTCCACGCCCACCCCCACGTTGGGTCTAGACACATCCTCGCCCACCTCCATGTTGGCCCTAGACACGTCCATGCCCACCCCTATGTTAGGTTTGGACGCGACCGAGTCCACCTCCAAGTTGGGCCTGGATACTTACACGCCCATCCCAACTTGGGTCTGGATGTGACTGCAACCAACTCCATGATGGCCCTCGACATGTCCACGCCCACCCCATGGTGGGCTTGGACACTACAGCAGCCACCACCACGTTAGGGGTAAACACGTCCCAGTCTAGCCCCATGTTGGACCTGTACGTGTCCTTGCCCGACTCCATGTTGGGTCTTTGGACACGCTCACGCCTAACACCAAGTTGGACCTGGTCGCGTCCTCGCCCAACCTCAAGTTGGGTTTGGACACGCCCGTGCCTAACACCAAATTGAACTTTGTCGCGTCCCTGCCCAACCCCATGTTGGGTCTTGTTGCGACCGCGTCCAACCCCAAGTTGGGTCTGGACATGTCCGTGCCCAACCCACATTGATGATTACTTTTACCATAACTTCAAAAATTATGGTAAAAACTATCATAAATTTATAACTATTTTTTAATATTTTTTTTCAAATCTTAACCGCAAACATGATACTCAATCGGTTTGCACCTTGGGTTTTGTATTTTACCTTTGACGTTTTGAGCACAGGTATCACCTTGGCTCCGCTCCTTTTAATTAGTTGTCAACTACAGCCTCTCCTTCTCCAAAAACTTGTTCATACGCCCCATCAATGGCCAACCTCTTCTTCCTCCGCAAAACCCTGTTTCTAGTTCACCATGAAGCATAAATAAGACGAAAAGTAATTTCTTTACCTCGATAGAATTGCTTGGATGGATTTTTGTGTACAATGCAGGGAAGTAAAATATCATAGTTTTTATTCTCGTGATAAAAGATTGTGCTGACCATCTTGCGAGGTAATCTTGAAAGGTTGTGTTAATCCAGACCTCTAATTGCCATTTACCGGACATGTTTATAAATATGCTACATACCAAGTAGCTTAACATAGATGTTTTTTAAGAAAATACACGGCTTCATAGCATTTATGAACCCAGACATACATAATGAATTGGATTCTAGTTCAATCTCATTTAGAGTCCATTTTATTTGAATTTTGTAAATTAATTTTAGTTATTTCTGTTTAGATTTATTTGTCTTGATATATTTGAAGAGAAATCATATATTTGGTTGAAACTATCTTTGATTTGTACTCTAAATATTGAATCAAAATCCTGTATTTCAAGTTACTGTCATAACTCATGCTAAATGCAATTTTTTTCTTTATTTATTTACCTTCTACAAAATACACATTTATTTTTTTTCTTTTATAATAGTCGAGTGAATTTATTATTAAAGCTAGTGCCGGTAAGTTAATGGCAAACTAGAAATTAATTTAAAACATATAATCTCATATACAAAAGAAAAGTGCAGAATATAGATGATTGAATTAAAAATTGCTTAAGCTAGAAAAAGAAAAACTCTATTAAGCTCATTATATACTTGTGAGTCCATTTGAGTGTCCCTTATATTTCATCTCTTCACTTTTCTACAAGAATGCTTCCACACTTGCTCCAGAAGATATCCCTACCTTGCCTGTGCAGTAAACTAGTGATCAATGGAATACCAGAAACCGAAATGCTTCCTTTCAGCTATGATACAATAATTTCTTACACCATTCTCTTGCACATGCATGGTCAAGGAAACTCTATCTCCTGGCCTGAGCTTTTTCTGAAGAACATAGAGCCCCCATTGACATATATCCAAGGTTTTAGATACTTACCTTTCTTGCGTACGGTACAGAGATCTTCAGTCTCCATGGTTGGTCTAACATGTCAAATGCAACGAAATGAACTGAATTTTGACACACACACACAAATAAAAGCGATTCATATCCAAAGGTAGTTAACAACTCATATCGTCTACCTATGATTTGAGAAATTGAAGGAAAATCTAAAACTGCATTCAAGGAGGCACAGTTCAAGTAATAAAAAAGAAGTTTCAGGCTTCAGAGGTCTGAAAACCAAAAAATAGATTTTACTGCTGCATTAACAAAACAAAACCTAAATTATTACCAAGCTGTTATATTATGAGAACATCTGGCTGCTATTCCATTTTCCAAGAATCACTACCAGAAAATCAATAAATACCAACGGAAATACCGAGGGAATATTTCCGTCGGTAAATTTCCGAGGGATTTTACCGACGGAAATATTTCCGAGGGATTTTACCGACTAAAAGATTCCCTCGGTATATACCGAGGGAATTACCGTGGAAAAAAAAAATAAAGCAAAGCAAAAAAAAAAAGATGACGTGTCATTTTTTACCAACGGAATTACCGACGGAAAAATTCCGTCGGTAATTCCGTTGGTAAATCCGTCGGTAAATCCGTTGGTAAACTGTGAACACTGTTCATCATGTCAATTACAAAGGGAATTACCGACGGAATTTTTCCATCGGTATTTTACAGAGAGCTCCAGAACTGTTCATCTTCCAATTGCACTGTTAATTGTTTTACTTTACGGACAAAATCACCGACGGATTGAAAATTCATCGGCGTGTTTTGGCGGTTTTCTGAAAAAATTCAATTGATTTAAAATTTTCATTTAAATATTACAGACGGAATCACCGACGGATTGAAAAATCATCGGTAATTTTTTGCGGTTTCTAAAAACTTTTTACGAAATTGAAAATTTAAATTAAATATTACCGACGGAATTACCGACGGAATAATTAAAAAATATTAATATTCAATTATCCGTCGGTAAATCCGTCGGTAATGCGCCCCAATAAAAAACCTGAATCCGCTTATTTCACAAGAGACAGACTCATTTCTTCTTCTTCTTCTTCTTCTTCTTCTTCTACTACTACTACTTCTATTTCTTCTTCTTCTTCTTCTACTACTTCTACTTCTACTTCTTCTTCTTGTTCTTCTTCTTCACTATATGTAAAAAACATCAATATCTATTTCTTTCTCTTCTTTTCTCTCCTCATCTCCTTCTCTTTTCCTCCATGCTCGGGTATGTCTTCTTCTTCCTTCTTCTTTTATCCTCTTAGTTTTTTTTAATTAATATGCTTCACGAATTGTTTTTTCCTTAGCTTCACTTGCAAGTATATTAAGGTAAGATCTTTCTTTTTTCTTATTTTTTCATGATTTTTCACTATATTTGTTTTTTATTTAATTTTAATTGATTTTGTTCTTAATAATTGTATAAATGTTGTTGTGAGTTTTTTTTTTTTTTTCATATGAGATCAATTTTTAGTTGATTTATTTATAGGATTTTTAAATTTTTAGCAATTGCGACTTCATTTTTTTCATATGAATTTTTTAGTTGAATTAATTTTTTTGTTTTATTTATTTGTTACAAATTTGTTTGAGTTGATTTTCTTATTCTTTTTTCCAAGCATTTTGAGTATATATTATACAATGTTGATTTATGTTAATTTAATTATTTTATAATTTTATAAAATAATTTTTTTTAAATGTTTTTAAATAATTACCGACGGATTTACCGACGGAAATTTCCGTCGGTAAATCCATTGGTAAATCCATCGGTAATAAAAAAAAATTTACCGACGCGACTATTCCGCCAGTAAATCCATTGGTAATATTATTACCGATGGAATTACCGACGGACAAAAAATTACCGACAAACGATTCACCGACGAAAATTCTCCGTCGGTGATTTAGTCGGTAAATTAATTACCGATGGAATATGTGTCTTATGCCGACGGAAAAATTCCGTCGGTAAAACTGTTAAATCTTATAGTGAATTAATGGAAGTCGGACGGGAGGAGCAAATTTATAAAACCTGGTTTAGCCCATGACTCGGTCCAAGGCATAAAAATCTTGTTAAACTGAAGGAAACAGCGTTGAGCATGGGGTACCCCGAAGCAAGCAGTGCTCTCTGCATGCTTCTCATGTTTTTTCCACTCTTTCTTTGGACAATTGAATGCCACTGTCTTCGTATAAAAACACTTGGCATCTTTTATTATATATTTAAATAGGTATAAAAACCCTCTCATTCAAATTCAAGTAAAATAACAAAATTCAACGAACCATACAGATACATAATTCATAATTTTTCCATTCTCAATATATATATCTCTTAGCAATGATTACTAATCAAAACAGGAACAAATAGCTTTGTTATTGTGATTTGGTGTTCTTTTACATATTTATTCCACTCTATCTACATAATTATTGATTTAAATATCAGAGAATCTCTAAATTCATCAAAAATAAATTATTTTGCAAGTACTAAACTTTTAATATCAAACCACCACCTTTTTTATTTACGGAGAATTGATCAAATAATAAGACATATGATAAAGCTCGTTATCCAATCATCATAAAATTTTATAATGAAAATATCATTATGGTACATTCATTTAGAAGAAATGAATTGCTTTAAAATGTTCACATCAAACTTAGAAAATCAAAGAAGAGATTACCTTTTTTTCCTTCAAGAAGGCTAATTCCTTAATTTTATAGCAAATTACTAGATAGGTTTCCGCCACCACGAATTACCTTTCGACGCATAAAAAGAGTTTCGTCGAAGCCATCGTCAAACACATGCATGCATTAATGCTTTTTTCAGCAGTAATAAGATTTTTTTCATTTTAAATCCAAAATGCATTCGCTTTTGTTTTTTAAATATTGAGATCCGTTAAATACAATCCTCAGGTCATGAACGTGACCTGACTCAATTACTTTGTTCTTTTATATTTTATTTAATAATATACACTTGATAAAAAGTCGATGATTTTTTAAGAAGTCAAAGATTGTTTTTAAGAAAAACTTCATGAATGCATCAGTGTAATTGCTCACACCATACTACTAGAGCAAGTTTGATGATTAAATACCACCACATTTAACCAATACATCGACCAGTAGTGTTTAGGAAGAGGTAAAACTCAAGTCATCAGCCAAATGACCTTTCTCAACTCTGTTTGCTAAGGCCAACGTAGTAATTGATGCATTTCATTAGCTCAAACATAATTTCCTTCATGTATCATGTTTTCCCTGGAGCCAGAGTCTTTCTCAACAAACCAAACATTTCTCTTCTGTATTATTAGCTTCACCTATTCTCGTTGGCTTTGTAACATGTTCAACTGGTAACACCATAAAACTACTCAAGAATAACAGTACCATTTTTCTCAGTTTATTCCTGATCGAGTTTTAAAATAATGCACCTGGTCTACAGACTACAGTCCATTTAGCCAGGAACCAGTAAGTTAATCAGTTGGACCACAAAAAGAAGATTTTAAGACAAAGGTGCACTGAAGTGGACTGCAAGGGTTAAGGGGGGGGGAAGACTTTGAATGCAAGGATCCTAGGAGTTGGAGATCGCAATATTTAAGTGATCTCTTTGGCCAATGTTCTGCAAGCTGCTGCCAAAGCACTACAATTTTTCCTTCATTAATAGCTTGCTTGGCACCCTGTAGTTGCCTATTATTGATAAAGTGTTTTTGTATATCAACTCAGTAAAATGCCAGCACACCCAGGAATTCATGAAAAAGGACAACTATGGGATCCAAAACGAAGCACCAATTTCAATAATCCAGTCATGGAGAAAGTTACGAACTCACTGAGTAGCAACTCTCAAAGCGAACAAACAACCCACATAACAACAACCTATACACAAACATTGTTGAGAAAGCAATAAAAATCAATGAAAAAATGACAACAATATTCAAAGCAGCAACCTCATCGATTCAGGAAAATTAATAAAAAAGCACCGATTTATAAATCGAAAGAGCGACATCTATCACATCTTCTTTAACCATTGGCTCGACCAGAAAGAATTCAGTCAGCATCACTTAATACAAAAGCAATATTATTCAAAAGAAAGATCAATAAATAACAAGCACAAATCTTGAGACCTGGAATGATTTAAAATCTAGAAAAGAAAAGAAGAAATATCAGTCGATTGGAAATGGAAGAAAGTAAAATCAATTACTCTACCTGTCTAGTTACCCTCCTCTGTCCAAAACCAATATAGAACTCATCATTCAACAGCTTCTCATTGTTTGTGCCCTGTGTGTATCGAATACAGTTGGAAGGTTTTAGTAACTAAATAGCAAGGAACAACTAATAGCTCTAGTAAAGCAGTGATTGTGGTGTGTCTAAATAATAGAAGAAAAATGAGTATGAAATTGTTGTACATTTGATAGCAGATTTATCCTTACTGCAAAGGGAAGTAATCCTCCTAATGCTGTCTGTAGAGAGAGTTTTCCGACCAGAATCCCCATTCCTTAACGAATGTAAAACCTGTTAGGTCCCCAGCATAAATATTATAAAGGTTCTCTTCGGGTGAGAACTAAACCACACTTTTGTACTGAAATTATATATATCCTCTTATTAAAACTTTAGCTGCTTAAATAGCCAAGGTGAGGTACAAATAAAACTGAAATACAAAAGGAATAATAAAGCTACTAATAACTTGGAATTAATTAAGATGTAACTGATGACCATAAATGGTGATCTAACGGGTGTAACCCCTCCTTCCATTACTCCTTCATAGCCACGATCCATGTTTAATGGCTTCTTCCGTTATGCATGCATTAACTCACGTTCAGCTCATCCCAAATATTTGGGATTTGGTTTATGGACCCTCTTAGAATGGCGTGGACTCTGAGATGTTTCAAATCGTGGCTTAACAAAACCATTGCATCCTTAAGAGATAAGATGTGGTTTGCACATCCACTTTGTAAATAAATTTATGAGCATCAATACCTGGCAACCAAGACCCCCAAGCCCGAAGATACACTCACCATCAGTAACAACAATGACTTGGATATTTCTCTCTGCCCAATCCTTCGATGCTTTAAGAATTTTTCCCCTGAAAAGTTCAATTTTCGCTTAAGACTCCATAATTGAGCACCATGGATGTTTAGAAAAGAAAGGAAAAAACTATAGAAAATCCATGTATAAAGGTGCACATGAATGAAAATGAACAAATGTTGTTGTGATAGCAATTATTCAAGCATCATTGCTGGTTGCTGGAACTACTAAGGGCGTTGAAACACAATATTCTGCACAATGGTTCGATTAGGTGCTATAACTTCAAATGTATAGTCTAAATCTTTCCTTCTTAAGGGATGAGTTTCAACCTTTTGCAAGTACACTATTTTGATAATATACTATCCCATTATTTCAGCAAGAACGCAAGAAACTTCCCCAAGGCTTTCGAGTTGAAAAGTAGCCTTCATCTACTGCTCATGGCTGTCTTGTTAATCATGTAGTCCTTCATCAGAATTCATCATGTAAAATCTGGGTTATTAAAACAGAAAGCGAAAGGGCACACACCACCGTAGAAGACAATTCTGTTTAAAAAATCTTACTTGTGCCAATTGACCCTAAAAAACACTAAAAGCAAAGCACAGAAGAGATCAAAAACCTTTCTTCCTTGGCTGACAAGCGAAAGCCCCACCCTTTTTCTAACACAGAGAGGCAATGTGTTTGGTGATGCATAGCAATGGCCAGTGAAGGGTTTGGTGATATTTGGTCGAAACTCGAAAGGGAAGATTCATATGAGAGGAAAACTGCATTTTGGTGTCTGGCCTTAACAATATTTTGAGACAAAAACACAAAGTATAATATATATTATGATAACAAAGAAGCCACGTTGCCCAGAACTCAACCGCACATACAAAACCTGAGAAGAAAACCAAACATATCTTCGAGATCAACAAAAATTTCAACACAAAACACTTTTAAATCTACAGTGAAAGCACTCTTATCTACAGGATTTCTGATCTTGTTTAGTATTTTTTTTTTTAATTTCTTGTAATCTATGATGTGGGCAAAACTACCCTGCTATTTCCAATCGAAAGTGATTTGGGTTTCTTTGTCCAACTTTTTTATTACTAGCAAAATGGTCCAATAAAAACCACATGACATGAAAAGATTGAGCAAAAGATGTCTAATTGTCTTCGAATATTACAAATAGAGTGGTTGATTTTACTAAATTTAAAATAGAAGGTATGATTTGATCAAATGTAAAATAAAGGTTATAGACACATACGGAGAGAAGATTTCCTCAAGGAGTATATGCCTCGTGTCGAAGTGGGATTGCTAAAAAAGAGAGGTGAAAATGGTATTTTTAATTAAACAAAAATAAACCATACTCCAATCAAAATCAAAATGATGTCGAGTGTGTAGGCCTAACTACAAGTCCGAACTCTAAGGAAGGACACTCCGGCGAGCAGCTGAGTGCACTGTACTGATGGGCTAGAAAGTCAGAGGTTTCTAACGTCTATCTCTAGATTGCCATGCCAGCCTCTGCAACTTCCATCACTTCAAGAACCACCCATGTCAATCTAGATGAAGTTACCATAAAGCTCCACTTCTAGGGGTCTTTAAGAGCACGGTGCAAATTAACTAAAGTACTTGTCGGTTCACAAGGCCACTTTAGGCAATTCACATAGATCAACAAACAAGTTAGGGCAAACTTCAATTATACCCCCCAATTATTGGAGTAGTGTCGATTGTCTCCACAAACAACCTTTTCTATTAATTTTATACCCAAATAATTTGGATTTTTCAATGAAGTTCTTCTAATAGAACAATAATTTTCTCCAAATCGTAGAAAGCTTGATCTTACTCCTACGTTCCATAATATTAGAAAATCATGTATAAAACAAATCTTATAAACTCAAGGAAGGAACATAGTAACAATGGTAAAAAAAAAAAAAAAAGAGTTATAATTGATGAAAAATATTAAAATAAAGACGTAAAAGAAAGTTATGATTTGGATGGAAGTCATGATCAAACATGAATGGAAAGATTTAATTGAAAATGACTGAAATTTAAGGAATAAAATTTTGTTTGGGGATGAAATTGAAACTAGTAATATAGTTAGGGGTATTCTTGAAGTCTTCCGAACAATTTAATTCATCTTGGTAGCAGTAAAGTCCATGGGATTGCTTTCTTGATTCTTGTTAGATACTGGAAGATTTCTTGAGGTCAACTAGCCAACTCCATCTCCAAAGCCAAGCCAAAACCCACCAAGAACATTCACTCAAAAAACGAAAAAATTAAGCCTACAAATGCAAGAACCTTTAGCTGAACTAGAACCAGAAGATGAAGTTGTGAAGCTCAATTTCTTCTTCAGTTATGGCACTGTCTAAGCTTCCTCTCTACAGTGTCTTCTTCTTCCTGTACATTTCACTTTTTATATCATCACAAGGTAATAGAAAAAAACCCCACTTGTATATTCACTATTTCAAGAAACTAAGAACAATCCCTTTTGTGTTTCTAATGTTTTTCTGGAAAATTTGCAGCTTTATCATCAAAAATAGCAGTGGCACAAATCAAGGACCAACAAGACAATGAGCCATTTGTGGGAATCAACATAGGAGAAGATGTGTCCAATCTTATGTCAGCTACAGAACTTGTTTCATTTCTACAATTTCAAAAGGTTACACATATCAAGCTTTATGATGCAGACCCCGACATACTCAAGGCCTTGGCTAAAACCAAGATCCGGGTCATTATTAGTGTTCCAATAATCAGCTTCTTGCTATTGGATCCTCCAATACAACTGCAGCTTCTTGGATTGGTAAAAATGTTGTTGCTTATTATCCACAGACTGTAATTACTGCAATTGCTGTTGGTGATGAGGTTTTAACTACAGTACCCTCTTCAGCTCCTTTGCTTATGCCAGCTATTGAGTCTCTTTATAGTGCTTTGGTGGCTGAAAATTTGCATAATCAGATAAAGATTTCAACTCCACACTCTGCTTCTATAATTCTTGATTCATTTCCACCTTCTCAGTCTTTTTTTTAATCAGAGTTGGATCTCGGTTATTCAACCTTTGCTTCATTTTTTATCAAGAACTGGGTCACCTTTGATGATGATTTCTATCCGTACTATGTGTTTATGCAAAATAAAGGAGTGGTGCCTCTTGATAATGTCTTTGTTCAAAGCCTTGACACCATCCAAGGAATGGTTGATCCTAATACTTTGTTGCATTACACTAATGTTCTGAATGCTATGGTTGGATGCTGCTTATTTTTCGATGAAGAATATGAATTTTACTGATGTAGTGGTTCTGTTACGAGAGTGGTTTGGCCTTCAAAGGGTGATTCAAAAGAACCTATGCTACAATTGACAATGCAGATACTTATAATTCTAATTTGATTAAGCATGTTCTTGATCATAGCGGGAACTCCTTTTCACCCAGAAATCACTTCTAGTGTGTATTTATACGAGTTGTTCAATGAAGACTTGAGGTCACCACCAGTAATCGGGAAGCAAATTGGGGATTGTTTTATTTGCGAATTCGACACCCGTGAGGTTTAATTTTGCTTCATGTATCTGAAGTGGGACTTTCTTGGCTAGAACAACCAGACCAACATATTGCATTGTTTATGGATGGTGTTGATTTCAAGCTTTGCAAGCAGGCATGGAGTTGGGTATGTGCCAGGAAAGGCTAATTGTAGGAATTCAGCCAGGGGAAGAATTGCTATCAGCCTAACATGTCAAGATCTCCATGGCCTCTTATTGCATTTGGAAAATAGCTATTACCAGAAAGCGTAAGGAAGGGCTTCTGGGTCCTGGATTTCGGGAGGGGCATTGCCAGGACCGCCACCCAACTACGATCCGAGTAAGCATTTTTCACTTCTTAATGCTTGAATAAACACAGTTCTTTATATTTCATTGAACTTATAACAGGTTTTAGGATATGATCTTCAATTTCGTCCTCAAACGACGTTATTTAACCTGTTTCTGTGTGCAAAAATTGAATGCGTGGTTACTGCTAGAACAACCAAATGTATGCTGTGCATCTACTAAAAAGTGCAATTAAGGCTCTTGAGTGGTTAAACAAGATACTTAATGCTCAAGTATTTAAATTTAACAGTTAAAAAGGTGCTAAATTGCCTTGGCCACACCAACTAAGGAAAAGTGAATGTTGAGGTGAACTTTCAAGGTAACATGTTTGTGATTCCTACTGACAGAGTCACTGGTTTCTTGAGTGATTGGATTGTGGAAAAGGGCGGGGCATAACAATTATAATTGTGCTGAAACAGCCAACCTAGGAAAATTTTATGATTAAACTTGGACCTATATGCCAAGAGAGCCCCAATAGAGTCAGGACAGGACAGTAGACAACAAGTTCAGGCCATTTATCCTCTTTCTTTTATACATTCTTGGCAGAAACTCCGTCATTGCCTTATCTACCGAATGACTGTTACCTTGAGGAAAATGGAGTCCTGTTGTGTGCTATTTTTCACTGTTATGTTTCTCAAAACCTAACATCTTTTCTCCCTTGCTGGCAGGTATGGGAGCTGTAAATTTCCTGGAAGGTAAGAAACTCTTTCTTTTCTACCTTGGTGGGCCTAATTTATTCGAACGGACATCAGCGACTTTGGTTCCTTTTCTGGTTCTTTGCATCCCCTTTTCTGGTAGTCAAAGAGATGGAAAGTGCAAACAAAAATCAAATTACTTACTGAAAACAACTTGCAACAATTTCTCACCAAATTTTCCAACTTCGGATGCTAGCAAAAAAATAACGAAAAAGGCGAGGACGGTGGTGAACACAACCAATTCCAAGTACCGCACGGTGGTCAAGATTACATCAGCTTCAAAAGGCAGTAGAATGAGGCAGTAGACAAGGATTATACAACTCTCTTGACTGTAATCTCTCTATTTTGTTATACATTCCCTTTATTGATGTCCTTGAGGTGTAAAATAACAATTTTTTTGTAATGTAAATGTGTTTTAAATTCCCTTCATGAATGATTGGCTATTGCTGTGCTAAGGCCTGTTTTTAGTCAACAAAATTCTTCATTGTAGAAGCAAATTCTCACTTGAGAGATGGTTTTTGGTAGGTCCTTCTCTGTGGAAAGGAGTTGAATGACAATTTTTTTGTGGGCTCTTCTGTGGAATCAAAAGTGTTCCAAAAAAGTAGGTTACACTATAGATACTTTCTTGTAAGCAAGAGCATACCGCAACAAAACATGAGGGCCTAGAGAAGCAGGATTTTTCGGGGCCATGATTATGAGCAAGATAATGGGAGTATTTCAAGATTGTTTGGTTTTTTTTTAAAAAAAAGCTATCAGTTTCTCTACATTTTAGCTCCATTTTTCCTTCTCTAAACAAGCCAAAAAGAATGATGTAGTTTTGTGGAAAAGGCTTGTTTTAAGAACCCAGGTTC